>NC_134716.1:112127500-113510625 GCF_049634645.1 Pelodiscus sinensis
TGGTGCTATGTATTTTTCTACATTCAGAGAGCAAAAAGAGACTTTTTTTTATAGCCATTGCAGGGAGAAAAGGGGATAAATAGTTTTGGCATCAGTGGAAAGCATTTTCAAACCACCAACAGTGGTCGGTCTTTTAATGTAGCTTTGTGAAAAGGTATCAACCGCAATGATAGAGTTGTGGGAGTTTAGTGGATGAGGCCAATACCATAGCATTTTGGGGGGAAGAAAGTATTTATATATACACTTGACAAACAGATTTTTGTTTTTTATACAGCTGGCATTGTTCTGGCTCAGATTCTGCATTGTGCAGTTCTTGATTTGGTGCCAGGCATCTTGCAGAGATTGTGTATGCCATGCATTAATTGTTCAAAATGCCTCTTGAAAAGACCTTCG
Source organism: Pelodiscus sinensis (assembly GCF_049634645.1). Classification (NCBI taxonomy): domain Eukaryota; kingdom Metazoa; phylum Chordata; order Testudines; family Trionychidae; genus Pelodiscus; species Pelodiscus sinensis. The sequence continues at coordinate 112,127,894 of NC_134716.1, forward strand.
ATTTCTTGGAGGTTTGCATGTCTTTCTTCAGTTTCTTGGAGCAAAGTATGGGTTGCTATTTGTTGCACAAGTTCTCTTTTGCAGACGAGACATAGTTCTAAATTCCCCCTTTTTCCCCCCAGTGACAAGTCAATTACTTGTTTAAATTCAGTTTGAACTCTGTGAACTGAGAGCAGCCAACGGAAGCAGGTCTTCCCTGGAAATAAACAAAAGAAGAAAAATACAAAATAATTGCACAGCATTCTGAATTTAAGCTATTGTGGGAAAAAGAATATAGTGGGCACAGAACTTACAAGTATTATTGGGAAAAAATAAAAATCCAGAAATGTGGGACCGGCAGAAGATGTTTTCTGCAACTTGTCATTTTCTCAGTGAGGCATTTTAGGAAAGAGTGCCTTCTTTTTGCCTTAAACTATTTTCTCATATTCATTTCCGGTAACAAAATATTTCCCTTTATACTGTTAAAGACATAAGTTTAGTAAAATATTAACTATATATTTAAAAATACTAAAACAACAGCAAAATGGACAATGTCAAATAGTGATTGAATTTTAATATAAGCTAATATTTTTAGTGATTTTTACATACATTTTGCTTTTTTATTTACTTTATTTGTATCTAAAATTTGACAAAGATTCAGCAAAAGCACGGGAATTTTAATACATACAATATAATCTGTTCTTGACTATACCAGTTTACTGAGTAGCATATTTAAAAAAATGAAATGTTGTAGGCATGCATGGTATTTTAAAATGTTCACTTTCCCTGAAGGGAGTTAAGTGTAGTTCCACTTTCTAAATTTGATTTTCAGCATACTTACTGTACGTTTTTGTGTCACTGAGATTTTAATGAGCAATTATTTGATCAAATATCATGCATTAAATGTATGTGGAAATGGTGAAGAAGAAATTTTTGCAAATGAAATTGAAAATAAAAATGGCAAAATTTTCTCTTAATGGTATTTTAAGATCACATCATTAGCTCCCACCATGCGCATGTGTTAGATCATATAGAGAAACCTATAATTATTGTAATTGCTCTTTTTGCGTTATACTAACAAGCTTCAAATCATTCCTCAAACTAGTTGTTTTGAAATAGTTATTTGTCAAATCACAAAAGGCATATGCTAATGAGTTTTTCTTGTTTATATTCTTCTGTTATTATTATTATAAAGCTTTCCAACGCCATAAAGTTCTTAGATGAAGATGAATGCTCCATGGTATCATTCCTGGTAATAGTGTAGACCAAATAATGTAGTAATTCCATTAACTAATACTGTCAAGTAAGAACTTACTAGTGTAGTTGTGTGTATATATATCATAAAAGTTTAAAAAAAAAACAGTAGGGGAGAGGACCTTCGACATGTGAATTAGAGACTTTTAGATTCCCACCACTTTTGAATGACTATTGTAATAATTCAGTCTTATATATACAACTCATCATTTGTATACAGAAGAAGTGTAATGTCAATGTTTAGTTTTGTGGGAATATTTAAATGTTGAATTACAGCATCATATTAAAATATATTAATTGGTAATATATAAAAGGTTGCTCTTAAGTATGTTCTAACTATAGGAGTAGATTTAGTCATCAAGAGCATTGGATATGCAACTAAGCATATAAATACAGATACCTTAGATTCAATGTTACATTTTAAAAAGTAGGTGCTTACTATTTTCAAAACAGTGATTAAAAACTAAAATAACTGCAGAAAATGTTCACTTTTTTCATCACTCTGGTTTTTATAGAAAAGCAACCTGCTTCGGTGATAAGCTAATATAAGTTTGAAAGCTTCCCATTGGTATAAAAAAATGTAATGATGCAAATAAATATTTGAATTTTAAAGTGAGCTGTGTTTATATGTGTTTGATGGACACTTCTTTGAGATCCTTGTGCGGACAACACCTAATATTTTTACAAATATATTCCATACTTTTGAGTCTGCTGAAGTACTTCAGTATTTTTTAAAGGATTTGATGCTTTGCTGTTTGATTTAAAAATTGCTGTCGTAGATCTGCTTACTTCCTTTCCACTGTGCATGGATGAAACTTAAGTTATCTTAATTGTGAATATGCTCAATTGTGTTCACATATGTTAAAATAAATTAAAAGTTGGTAAAGACTGATTTGTAGCCTTTAAATATGTTTTGCATATGATGGCTTAAGTCAAATGCATCAGTTCATGTATTCCAGTTTGAACATTGTAATGGTGTTCTTTTTCTTTCAAAAAATAAAATATAAATAGTGCTATAATTTACTTAATTTTTGGTTCCTTTTTAAAAGGATCTGGACAATTTTAATCTGGTATTGCTATCCTAATATAGTTTTTTAGATCTATATTTTTATGAATTGGGTTGGGGCTTCCACAAAAGATCTAATAGCTGGTACAGTTTTTAAATACCTTTCCAACTGATCTACAGGAAATTGTGCAGAAGAATTGTTTGTTTCCTGTTTCGGTATAAATCTGGTTTGCATTATAGTTGGCTTACTGTAAAATTGCCGTAGTACTTCAGAGACCTGGGGTTTGGTTGTTTCGTACCAGTAGTTTATTTTGAAAAGTGAACGTTATAGCATATATTGGCCAGTTTCATTTCAGATGTTATAATGTTCATTTGTCAAGGGCACTCTTTTTTCCTTACCTTTTCCAGTAGCCTGCCAGCCTACTGAAGTTTGGAACATAGTAGCTGCTGCAGGATTCTTGCAATATAACCATTTAAGATAACCTACAGATGATCAACCTACAGACCTATCAGATGATAAAATACTATGGGATGCCATTGTCTTTTTTTATAGTCACAATATACCTGCTCTAAAGTGGCTTTGCTTTTACACATTTTCATTCAAAATACTGAAATTAAAACACCAGTTTATCATAGAGATCATTTGTAAAATATTTTGATTCATATTTGTTTGAGTTATGTAAGATTTTATAGAGCTCATAAATTGTTCACTAGTGCATTTGTTTATCCCTTTAGTTTTCTTGTTGAGACGTACTGCATAGTATGGTGCAGTATGATTTCGCTGTGAAAGTAGTATTTCTTAGTTATTCTGCAAAATTGTATTTATTCACTTATTTTTAAAGAAAAATTCAACTGGCTGAAATTGGTGTAAAATGACTGAAAGTTAATTTCTTGTCTTGGCTTCAATGACATAGGACCATTTACTTTAATATTTCAGCCCCAACATCATAATGTAAAGGAATCATAATGTAATTCTGCTGACGGTAATCTTGTATGTTGTAAAAGGTCACATTTAACTGGTGTAACTTAACGTGAATCCAAAATATTTAGGATTTGGAGAATTTACATATGTAAGAAGCCAATTCATTATTCAGTTGCTAAAAAAAAGCCACTATTTCAGAATTGAAATAATTGTATTTAAAATAATGATTCAGCTATCATTATGATTCAGCTTTTGTGAAAAGAAATTCTCAAGACCCTTAAAAAGTTTTATATAGGTCTTCTAGGATTTAACTTGGTGAGTATATTATACATTTAAACAGATATTCCAAAATATAAGGTACTTCCTTACACAATCAGATATCAGTTACAAGTTACACACCATCCACAAGAGGAGCTGGGGGGAGGGAAGGGTTGTTTCCCCAAAATCTTGGATAGTTATTGATTTTTCTCAAACAATTTTTTTTTATTTTTTTATTACAAATGTCTTGAAAAATAATATTATATTGGTAGGGCCTGATCTAAGTCAGCAGAATTCTTAGCACTGACTACACCGGGAGCAGGATCAGACCTTCAGCCTTTTGGGATTGCCCATTTGTGATGTTGATTGTCTAGTACTACATGGCATAGATTCATAACTAAATGCTGTCAGCTTTTTAAAAAGCAGGCATGTTCATGTGAAAGACAACATACAGAGCAGAAATTTGACATCTAGATTTCAGACTGCTTAGAGTGTTTTAGAATACATATAAAATAATTTTTCTCACCTCTGATTTTTTTATTTTATTTTATTTTTTTGGTGAGGATTTTAGCGTGACCTATAAAATTAATAGTAAGGGAAAAGTTTAAATAGAGGAAATTTTGTACACCTGCCCTATTTTATTAGGTGTCTGAACAGAAGTGGGACTGGTGTAAAGAATACATATATGCAAGATCGATTTGTCTAAAAATTTGCGCTTTTGTCATGAATAGAATGCAGTTAGATGAAGAGTGGGTTAAAATGCTGAGATAGCAAGGAACTGAGCTTGGTGGTGTTTCAGTTCAGATAAAACTGGAAAATGTAGTCTCTGCCTGTCATTCTCAAGAGACCCAGGCCTGAGCTCTCATGAAGACCAAATTACATTCATCCTGAGAGAGGGCATGGTTGAAGTAATTGGTGGGGCAGTGTAGGGAAAGTTACATTCCAGCTGCTTCCATTGTAGCTGACCTGCAAATGAAAAGAGGATGTTAACATTTTAGATTAACATTTAACTTGGCTTTTCCACCTCTCCAGACATAAGGGTGAGAATGATCGAGTAATGAGAAATGTACCTCAGTAGTAATTCTGATCAAATGTAAATATCTATATTAAAAAACAAAACTCGATGTTTTAAAAACTGTTTTGCATTTTCCAAGTACCTTTCTGTAATTACAGTTAGAATAGTTTATTCCCCATCTTGTGAATTATCATTATTAAATACTGTTATTAGACTTCTACCTTGGATTCCTTATTCAAGTCTATTATAACACCTATCATCATTAATAAAAGCCATATAGTGCAAATTCCTCCACCCTCAAGGACAACCTGCTAGAAAAGGTCTTCTGCATGGTATCTAACTATTTTAAAGAGAATAATGCTGAATTGCTCAATAGCTGTTCTAATGAATAAAACAAAACAAATTGATGTAACATGCATATTTAAACCCATCCAGTTAAGTACTGACATGATTAAAATAATCAAATGTATTACTTAAAACATTAAAAAGGATAAGTTCTGCACCCCATTATTTTATTGACTTTTAAATATAAATTACTGAAATGTTTACATTCCTAATGGCATTATTAAGCTACGCTGACAAATCAGAGGGAAAAAGTTGATTGCCCAGCATATTATTATTACTGCACCTGTTATTACAATTCACTTAGATGAGGAGCAATAATACAGTATGGAGATAAATGCTATTTCCTTTTTTGTGGTAGAGGGAATGGAAGGATACACAAATGTATTTAAAGCGTAGTTTTTACTTTACAATATCTAATTTTTGTATTCGTGTGGCTAAAAGACTTCCATAAATTGTATGCCACCTAGAAATAAATATGCATATACAGGGAGAAGTGGTACTTTTTGATAGCTGCAGCACAAGATCTCTTTAAGCAAAACACAGTCTCTATGCATGAATAGATTTTGAGTACAAGTTTAACAATTCCATATCTGTGTTGTATGTTTGCGAGCTATGGAATGAATGTGCACTTCACATTGTGATGTGTGGTGGAAAGGTGTTTCCTAGTTTTTAGAAGATTATTTTTATCATCATAACCATGAAACAGAAAGATTAGGTAAGAATTCCAGCTCGGTACAATTAAAACAAATATAATCAAATTATTTACAAGTACTGCTTTTATAAAATTTGTATAAAGATATTCCTATGTGCATTTCCCTCTACTCCCCACATTGGTCTTTGTTTTTTCTGAGATGTGAGCCTGGTGAAGTCTCGCTTAGACGCCATAATACATCCTATCACACTGGAGTAGATGCTTGCTTGCTAATCTAGGATTGCTATCAGTACTTGGTGAATCCATCACCATCAGTGGGACTTCACTGAAATGCCCAGCTCAGAAAAGTTAAATATATTTTTTCATTTATATTTTTAGATCTGGTTTGTCACCCTGTCTTTTAGCCTTTAACTTAATATTTAGCATGGACATGGTGGGAGGTAATTCCATTACTATTTATCCTTAAATGTAAATCTGATTCCATAAGAATATCTAAAGAGTTGAGTCATGGCAGAAATGGTTAAACTAATGCAGTCTTGTAAGTAGCATTTGTATGAGCTGATTAGACAATTTCAGATTTTGTCTTACGCAATTATTTGAATTCCTAGTATTCTAACACCTGATACATATCACATATCCAATGCTTGTTCCCTCTGGCTACACAGCAAAATGTTTACATAAATGAATTCTCAATTTTTTGTAGTAACTATTTAACTCAAGGCTTTTCAAAGTTAATGCTATTTCCATAATTAAAAAAAATACTCTCCAGCTACGATAGAAGTGAATCAAAGAAAACGAACATTTATCCCGCTGCCATTTTAAACCTTCCACATGCTTCATGGTAGAATAATAAATTCCATGCATTCACAAATGTCATAGCATGGCTAAATGCTGAAACCTGTTGTTAGATATCTGTACACTGTTAGTGCCAGTCATGCTGGAAGTTTAGCTGGCGGAGAGGATAATATGTACAGATCCGTCATGTTTTCATTTTGTTAAGTTTGCAACATATTCTTGCATGTTCAAATTAGTTATTTTGAAATCCTGACAGCTGTGATATTTAAAGTGATCACAGCTGTTGTGATGTAGAATTGATTTTTCTATTAACACCTGAAAAGGAGACCTGTGTAATATTAAAAACTTAAATAAGATAACTGAAAGATGATACATACTTATTTGTTCTGGTAATCCCACTTTCCAGCAGTTGCACTGTATATAATAAAATAAAACAAAGCTATTGCTTGTCTGGAACAGTTAAACATACACATACAAATCTAAAATACCTTTTTAATAGGGAATACCAAAATATAACTAATAAGCCATTCTGATTTTACCTTACTAAGATACATTTGCTAATGTGGTATTGCTCAAACTACTGTTTATGAATTCAAATTAACCCAATGTAAGCCACATCCTGCAACTCTATGAATGCTACAGATAAAAATTGATTCCAGTATAACTTTTTTTTCTAGAGAGAATTATTGCTCAGCCATAAAAATTGCCTCCGGGATAAAACTGTGCATGCAAGTTTTTATCCTGGAAGCAAAAACTAACTAACTAACTAAATACTTTGCCTTCTTTAAATAAATATTTTATACATGTTTCACCATTTTAGTTATCCAGGTGTTTGGGAGGTTTGTAATGAAAGTTCAGGAGCATAAGATACTTCTTATACTTTACTTCAAACAGAGTTTTGATTTAAAGTAATTGGTCTCAATTCAGCTCTGAGCTCTGCCCTGCAATTATCAAAAATTTCTCTTGACTTAACTGTCAGAAAGTCTGGCAACAGCCTTCACTATAAATACTAGTCCACCTGGGTTCTTCTGTCTTTCAAAATGTGAGTGTCTCCTCTGAATATAGATATCAGAACTGAAAGAGAATGGGTATCGTTTGTCCAGACTGATTTAGCCAAATGTATAAGTTGTTCATGTTCTATCTTCTGAAATAAGTAAACCCTTGTGCCAGTATAAAATGGGGTATCTCTCCCCATTGAAATGAATGGAAGTTTTCACATCTATTTCAGTGGGGATGGAATAACTCCTTGAGAGAATAAGTAACTGTCAACCTGTTGTGCACCTCAGTAACGATAAGTGTCTAAGAAATACCTACCATAGAAATACATAATTGAAAAGTTTGTGAGAGTCTGAGAAGAGTCAGAATCCGTAGGCATCTTTGGCAAGTCCAAATCGATGGTCCTTCTCTTGACCAAATGATGTCTGTGTGAATGAGCTTTCAGTTAACAATTATTTTCTGTGATCTCTCCATGACATCATTGGAACGCATATAAGACCGGGATTCATTTCTGCTTCAGAAGTCTAATGAAGGCTGTCAGTTGTTCAAAAGTTTCCTTTGACCAACAAGATTTCTCATGCCGTATGGTTTTGTGAACTACAGGACAATGTTCTGCTTATGAGTGCAGAACAAAAGAACGTACCCTACACCTAAACCTGCAAAGACAGTCCTCGTTAATTAAAATGTAACAAAATGCAATTGCTGTTCAATCCTACGTGCTGATATATGTTACATCCATTGAAGAAAGGCTTCTGATTCCACCAGGGCCAAGACAGGCATTGTAGAGGGAAAAATAAAATTACATAGGTCTAGATATTTAAAACAGTTATGCACCAATCATTTCTGGCAGAAGTCTGATTCGAATACGCCTCCCGCAGCCTGACCCACACACAAAGATCTGTAAAAATCAAAAGGCAGAATATAGTATATGTTCTGCTGCTCTGATTGCACATAGAGATAGACCAATATTTTGTGGTTACATGGGCAGATCTTCTAAAGACCTTGACTAATGCTTTGATTTGGTGAGCTATTAATATATGGTATGGGAAATGCTTCTGGTGCTTTTTTAAAGGGCTATCTAATTTTTCATGGGAATTTTACTACTGTCTTAAAAAACAAGGAATAAATAAGACCAAACTCCGACTACGTTGATGCTAGTCAGATCTTCCTGCTGTTAAGCCAGGAACTCTGTTCATGCTCCCTGAGGTGGCCATGACAGCAACTGTTCAGAGCGGCAGACTCCATCAGGTGGGAAAGAGTAGACAGGTCTTGGTAAGAGCAGCACTGCTGCTCTCACGGCTGGCTCAGGGTGCACTAAAAGAATTCTGTGCCAGAAACAAGCAGTGCATGGATCTACCACAAAAAACAGTCTGAATTTTTACTTACATGAAAGATTGCAGTAGGCCTCAAGGAGCTGTTGTTATCTGTCAAGTTAAATATTTTAGAAATATATTGACTGTTTCTTTCCATGGTAGTTTGGAACAGGTCCAAATGATATGTTAGGGTCTACAGAATCAGTAATCTGCTTTTCTAAATATTCTTTAAAATATATTTAAATTGTATGAATGTTAATATCCAACTGTAGTGTAGAACTGACTCAGGCTTTATATCCAAACAGTCACAAAGCTTGCTTGCTTGCTTGCTTGCTTTCACTAGAGAAAGGAAGGAAATTAATTTTTCGGTCTTCTGTTCAGTAACATATAGGCTGGGATCCTGCAAATATATCAACACTTATAGTGGTGGTAATACTCATATGCTTGATGTTAAGCAAGTGCTTAATTTGCTGGATTGGAATCTGGAGGTGATGGCCCCACAAATAAAAAGCAAGTTTAAAATACTGATTTTAATGCGCAAATGTATTAGTGTGGATTTGAAAATTTATTTAGGGCCTGTTTTTTGAAAATGTTGATGCATAATGATATTCCAGAAAAATCATGGGGTTTCATATTTCAGACTCATCCTTATTTGTATTATTCACTTGTGAAAATGCTCCATTCAGCCATAAAAACCTCTCTTTTTTATAACTATATTCTTTAAATTAAATGATTTAAATTCCCTTCAATGCTAAGGCCTTGTACACAATATAAATCCTTAATATGAGGGTTTACATCATGTGAGGTTTTTTGTGTGCCATCTGCACAGTGTTGAATTTCTGTTATGGCTTGATCATTCATTACTAAAATCAATGGGAGTTTTAACAATTGCTACAGTGGGAGCAGGAGCAGGTCCTACAAGCTCATGTCTTCAGTCTTCACTCACTTGTGGCCTCATCCTGCAAATATATGCTCATATCCTATTAATACCATTGGGACCCACTGACACCACGTTACTAAGAGCTGCTGCACTAGAGCCTTAATTTGTGATTACGGATTTTTTTTTTCAAATCATTTTAGCTATAGAGCCCACAGAAAGTTCCACTGCTACTGGAATGATTGTGTGTGAACTTTTTTTAGGAAAGACCAGTGAGATAAGTTATATTGAGTGATTTTCATTCTTTCATTTACTATAGATAAAATACTATATCCAGTGTTTTGGGTGTTGGTTTTGGTTTTTAATTAAAATTTAGGAATTGTAGATGTGAATGCTCTTCATTGTGTTTACTAACTAAATAATATGCATCCTGTATATAAAGATTTATGTGAATACTAGGTATTTCAGAAGAGACATCCTTTAATCTGGTGGTACCCATTTGCTAGTAGCTAGGGAGTAATTTATTTTCTAAACAGCTCCTTCACAGATGTGCTATGTTTTCACATAGTTTTTAAAGTATTATTCTGTCAAGGTATGAAGTCAGTACATACCAGTGTTCACTCCATGTTACTTATTACTCCCCCTAAAGGCTACTTTATTTAAATAGAATACCTTTGGTGTGGCCTTTGACTTTTTACTAAAAAGCTAATCTTTCGTTGCTGGTGGCAGTCATGTATTCAAATGCATCTTGTAATTTTTAGTTAATATGGTCATATTTGCATAAATGCTTACATTTTTTAAAACATGAGCTTGCATTCTATACCTATCTTGTTTATCAGCTTAACTGAGTGCAGATTTTTGGTAAAACTGAACATTGTGAGCATCGGGAGCTAACAGTGTCGCAAACTGGCAGATGCTTTATCCTTGGGCTCACGATGGTGTGCACAAACCATCGTTTTTTTTCCCTGTAATAATTATGGTGTTAAGAGGCATTTGTGTTGTGTGCTCTCTTTCAGCTTGTACCATGTTTGGTTCCTGTTATGCAAATACTGCTTTAAACTTAGAAATGCCAATTTGCATTAATATTTTGGTTTCATATAGCTAGCTATTGCTTTACAAAAACAAGTGCATTTTAATGAGCATTGGCAGAATGTTAAAAAAAGATATGGTATTCATTAAATTCTATTGTATGAAATGCAGTAGTTGGTTGCCAGAAATCATTAGGATAAAATGTAATGCATGTTGAGGCCACGAGTATACCCCTCATGAAAGAGTGCTGTGACCTTATAGATTTGTAAATCTACAGTGTTGTTCACTGCATAGTGCAAAATGCTTTATGATATATGATCTTATATTTATAAAAAATAGAAACACTTGTAAATATTAACATTTTGAAATCTTTTCTTTCCTTTCCTGCACACACACACACACACACACACACACACTCTCTCTCTCTCTTTTTTGGGGTTCCCATATCAAACAAAAGCTGCAGAACATTTGGTTCCGTTAATTGTTAACTAATGTTGCATACTTCATAAAAATATAAACACTAAATTGCAAAACACTGTTTCCTTATCTTATGCATTTAGAAGTAGAAGTTTTACAATTAACTTTTCATCTGGTGTGGTGGTGATTTCTTATTGCATACTTGTCTCAGAATCATGCATAAATAATCAATGTTATGTTGAATGACCAAAATATACATATATTGGAAAAATTCCCATTAGTATTTTCTGATCATTTTGAATATTTGTGTAGATGTCACATTTGCTTGTATAATAATTGTAGAAGAGTTATTGTTGTTGTTTTGAGTTGTTGCACTATTTGGTTCCATTCTTTTTTTCACTTGCCTAGAATGAGAATTCCAAATCTTTGAAAAATTTTCTGATTTTTGTATCTGTTCAGTTTTGGTCAAGAAGACTGGAGATTTAGAATTCTTCCTGGTGTAATGCATATATGAAAACCACTTTTTTAACACAACTCTTTGTAATTCAGTAGGTCAGCTTATCTCATTCAGAGAGAAACAATTATACCTGTAAGGTCATTTCACCAGATGAAGAACCAAAGCAACATGGAAACTTGATTTTGATGAACACTTTTGGCATATTAATGTTGGTCTTGCTTTGAACATTGATATTTGAGTGGCTGCCTTCTTATAAGCTTGCTAAAGAGAGACTGGCTCAGGGTTAAATGAATTCTTTTCTTCATTACTCAAAAGTGATGTAGACTTTTTAGGGGCTAATGTAGCTTAATTAGTGGTCAGTTAAAACTGAACATTGTTGAATTGAAGCTCTTTGATCAAAATCCCTGGCATGGTCTCTCTTTCTTTAACTAGCCACCATCTTGAATTCATTTGGAATCAGTAGTGTAAACAAGTTTAAAACTGGTTCTTTTATAAGAAGTCAGCAGGCTCGTATAGCTGCATTTTTTTTTTAACTTCTGTAGGCAGAGATTCAAAGCAGTGTTAAATGAAAACAGTGCTATACCCTGAAAAAGCATGCACTTTTATAAAAATGTTGCATTAATTAATCAGAACACAGTAAATGCTCCAAACCCAGTTTTAGTCAGAAACTAAATTTCTTCTCCTGTGTAAGCTTTAATTTTTGTCTGCAATATTTTTTTTCTGCTTGCAATTCAGAATGTTTTCTGTAGCATCGTCATCAACAAACAAACAAGCATAACGCTCACAGGCAGGAGCAAAAAGAGACAGTCTCAGAAGCTGAAAAGTGGATGGGTAAGCATGCCTAGTGGGGGGAGCTGCAGCATTCAGGCCAGGGACTATAGCCGGTAGTCAGGCCAGGGATCAGGAACCAAGTGTAGAACAAGGCCAGCAGAGGCTGAAACAGTCTCTAAAAATCTTTGAGAAACAGAGGATACTCGCAACAACATAGCGACATTGAGCAGACTAGAGTGCTTGCTCTCATTGGGAGCCCTATATCCCTGGCCTTGAGGTCACCTGGTCAGACATTCACCTGAGCCCTAGTTGATTGACATGGAGTCCTTAGATAAGCAGGCTGAGTGATAAGTCATCATCTCTACTTTGTGATTATGGCAGTCTGCAAACTATGCACCACATTTTTGCGGAATGTCCAACACGAAAATATATTGGCTCACTGGAGGATATCCACAATCTAACTAGTGACGCTGTTCACTGGCTGGAGAGTTTGGACGTCCAGCTTTGATGAAGAAATACAGCATTGAACGCGACATTTGAAAGAGAGAAAGAGGCTCCACATCACTTAGCAGACTCTGGCTGAGAGAACACTCATCAGTATTAAAATGTACAGTAAAATGACATGTAACAAAAATGTACTAATGAAAACTATTGCTGATTTAATAAGGTAATATGAGGAGACAGCATTTCTGACTCTTGCTTTTGTTATCATTTTAGCAAGGGTTCTTTATAAAAGGGACCCTTTTAGATCAAGGTAGCCCCCAAAATACAAGGTTCAAATGTACACTGTTTGTTCTAGATTTCAACATTGCTCTGCTGTGCTTGCAATACAGTCATCACAGCATAAAGTGAAAATGACAGAAATGATGTTGACTGGAAACAATAATGAAATCACCTATAAAAGTCCAACCAAACTGAAAAGTATAATGGCAAAACAGTTTTAAGAGTGAAATATAAATTAGATTTTCAAACTTCTATGCATTTTAATCATCTAAATTGTCATTAATGGCAGATGTGAAGCATTTTTTCCTCCAAATACTTTATTTTAATATGTGTTTTACTTCAAACCAATGGGGGGGGGGGGGAATTAAATGCTCTTATTTTAATGGAATCTGAGAAACTATTATAATTCTTTGAGGAAACTTGGTGGGCTGGGACCACTAAACGTTGCAAGAAAGTCATGGGAGATATAGTTACTATTAGGGCTATCAATTAATCTCAGTTAAGTCACACAATTAACTAAACAAATTAATCATGATTTTAAAAATTAATCATGATTAATCACATTGTTAAACAATAGAATACCAACTGAAATTTATTAAATATTTGTGGATGTTTTCCTAAATTTTCTATATTGATTTCAATTATTTTTATTATAAGTATGTGCACTGTAAAAATACTAAACAAAAATCATATTTTTCAGTTCACCTCATTCAACTATTGAAGTGCAATCTTGACCATGGAAGTATAACTTACAAATATAGATTTTTTTGTTATATAATTGCACTCAAAACAATATAAAACCTTAGTGCCTAGAAGTCTATTCAGTCCTATTTCTTGTTCTGTCAATCACTAAGACAAAGGAGAATGTTTAAATTGACTGAAGTTACTGTGGCCTGCTTCTTATTTACAATCTCACCAAGAAAGTAAAAACAGGTATTTGCATGGCACTTTTATAGCCAGGAATGCAAAGTATTTACTGCCAGATATGCTAAACATTTGTAGGCTCCTTTCTGCCTTGTCCAACATTCTGGAGGACATGCTTTCACGCGGATGAAAAATGCATTATAATTTGTGACTGAACTTCAGAACAGTAGGTCTCCTGCTCTGTTTTACCTCTGTTCTGCCATATATTTCATATTGCAGCACTCTCGGATGATGATTCAGCATATGTTTGTTTTAAGAATGCTTTCACAGAAGATTTGACAAAATGCAAATAATGTGAAATTTCTAAAAATAGCTGCAGCACTTGACCAATGTTTTCAGAATTTAAGTGCCATACAAAATCGAAGCGGGACAAGGTGTGGAGCATGCTTTCAAAAGTCTTAGAAAGAGCAACACACTGATGTGGAAACTACAGAACTTGAACCACCGAAAAACAAAATCCAGCCTTTGGTCAGTAGCATCTGACTCAGATGATGAAAATGAAATATCTTGCAATATCAGCTACAACAATGCCATGTGAATGTTTGTGCTCAGGCAAGCAGGCAGCATTATCTTCTGAAAATTGTAGCAAAACATGTTTCTGTGAGTGCTTGGCTGAGCAAGAAGTAGGACTGAGTGGACTCTAAAGTTGTATGTTTTATTTTTGAGTGCGGGAGGGGGAGGTTGTACATAGCTCTATATTTGTAAGTTCAACTTTCAGGAGTTTGCAGGATAGTACTTGTATGAGATTAACTGAATATTTTTTGTTCTTTACAGTTCAAATATTTGTAAATATAAAGTAAGCACTATGCACTTTGTGTTTTGTATAGTAATTGAAATCAACATATTTGGAAATGTAGAAAACATCCAAAATATTTAAAATTAATGGTAATCTATGACCGCATGATTAATCATTATTTTTTTAATTGCACAATTAATCACAATTATTTGAACTGCTTAATAGTCCCAGTTGTTATAGCTATGTGAACATTGGTTTGTTTGGGGGTTTTTTGTTCATTAAAAGTTCTTAAAAATGGAAACAAAAATCAATTTGGGTCAAACAGAAGGGGTTTTTTAAATTTTTTTGATGAATTAAAAAAGTCAGGAAAAATCATATCATAGAGATTTTGGGCATTTTTAGTTTCTTCTTTCTTTCACCCCATCCCCTTCCCTATATAAATGAAAGCAAAAGCCACAAAATACTAGATTATTGACAGAAATGCAGCCTAAACCCTATTCACAGAAGCACCCTTAAAGCCCCATAGCCTAGTGGTTAGGGCACTCATGCAGGAGAGCCAGATGTGAAGCCCTGCTCCAGGTCAGATCTCCTTCCTCCCAGGGGATGTGCCCTAATCATTGGGATATAAGTTATTCTGTTGTATGGCTGTCTCAAGTGCTGTGCTCTGAAGCTTTTCCACTTTGTGCAAATAATTAGTCATCAAAGCCTGTCCTTGAAACCACATCTTCCCCCAGACCTACCAGAACAGTGCCTATCACTGGCCTGATTAGCTATTTGGGAGTGGTTTGCTTTTACTGCTTACCTGCACAATGTCTCAGTCCATATTACAGGGTGTATTCTAACTGCCCTGCTTAGATCCAGTTGGGGAGAACTTAAAAGGCAATTGTTTCTCAGCCAGCGGTACAAATATCCTTAAGGGTACTTGAGAAATCGGGTGGATACGTCAACACAACTGAAATTTGGAGAGAACTGAATTTTTGTTTTTTTACAGTGCTTTGTTATTTTTGTACTTTTAACACCCAAAAATGTTATTGCCTGCCCAGCTACGATGAAGTTGTTTAAACAAATATATTGCAATGGTAGAAAAAAAAATTGTGTGTCTGAAAACTGTAGGTACTGGGAGTACTTATAGGTTTTTGTTTTTTTTTAAGGGCTACTTTATTTTAAAAAAAGATTGAGAAGCACTGGTTTAGACCACTATAGGCCACACACCTGCAGTCTGGACTGTGGTGCTGAGTAGACAAACCCTTAGTCTCTCTTATTTAAACCATTCCACATTGTGTACAAATAACCTGAATAGTCATTGAGCCAGAGATAGAATAACTCCATAGCCTAGCTGTTGGGACATTCACCTGTGTTCCAATCCTTGCTGCGATGACTATTTAATCTATTTGAGAGAGAGTGTCTGTCTGTTTATCCATTCATCTGTCAATTCAAGAACTCCCCCTAAATGGTAAGAGCTAGGGCCACCCAATTCAGTATACATGTTTCTCTTATCAAAACTTAAAGCGAGGTAAGGAAAATAGAATGTGCCTGGAATGGGATTGCGTCTCATAAAATCATAAAGGAAAGAGACAGAATCACCAAGCAGGTGAAAGAAGCTGGCTGGGGATGCTCCAGCCCCCCCCCCCCCCCATCTGGGACTGCTCTAGCCCCAAACCTCCCACACCTAAGCACCCTCAGTTTGTATGGGGACATTGCTGGCTGTTGCCCTTCATCAGGAAACAAGGGGAAAGTGAACAGTTTACTGCCTTCCTCACTTAGGAAGCACAGCCGGGGGGACATGCACCCCTACCCCCAGCTGTGTGCCCATTGGACCTGCAGTGACCATGGAGAGATGCTTTTCACCAGGCCCCAGGCTGCTGCAGTGAGCAAGAGCTGTGGTAATCTTCATTTCCCAGGGCAGTCTCCATACTGTACCCCTAATCCCCAGCCCTACCTCAGAGCAATGATTTAAATGAAGCATGCACCTTTTCATTTTATTCCCCCCCCCCCCCATAAAAAACCCAACATTAATTGGAACTGAGAAACACTTGGTAAATCTTCTAGTTACTTAAATAGTGGGAAATAGGCTCCTGTTGAAGCGCCTGTTGAAGCTATTTCCTAGTTGTTGAGGCACTGATCTGATTGGAGAGAGGACACAGACTTTATGTCCCTTCTCCAGAGTTGGGATTAAATTTAACCCTGTTCTAATAGTCTCTTATAATTTTTTAGAGGTATGGCCTTCTGTCTCTGTGCAGATGTGCCTAGTGTTACCATTGCTAACTGTTAAAACCTAATACTAGCCAATTTTGAAACTTGGGATTTTGCTGTGTTAGAATATTCTAATATTAATTCACACTTATAAGGTCAATTTTCAAATGTGTGTGTGTGCTGTTTTGTGTGCAGGCCTAAATTAGGTATTTTTGTATACAAATGATCATTTAGATGTGAAGCTGGAATGCACATGCACAAGTCCTTGAATTTCATGTGTCATATAAGGGATCAAACAAAACAGCATATGTGCACATTTAAAATCAGATCCCTAGAGTTTGTCTTTTAAACCTTAACAAACTGGTCCTTAATAGCACAGCTGTGTGGAACAGAGGGTATGTCTACACTACCACCCTAGTTCGAACTAGGGTGGTAATGTAGGCAACTGGAGTTGCAAATGAAGCCCGGGATTTGAATTTCCCGGGCTTCATTTGCATCTTGCCGGGCTCCGCCATTTTTAAATGTCCGCTAGTGCGGACTCCATGCCGCGCGGCTACACACGGCACGGACTAGGTAGTTCGGACTAGGCTTCCTATTCCGAGCTACCGTTACTCCTCATTCCATGAGGAGTTCGAACTAGGGTGGTAGTGTAGGCATACCCTTATAGCTGTGTGAACTGCTGGGGGTTGCAAAAGCATTTTGTTCAATTTCAGTCTGCCTGTGTTTCCACAACAGTGTTTCACTTTGAGTCAAATTCAAATGACCCCAAATCTGAAAATGAAATCAATTTAAAACTGCTGAGTTTCCTGTATGTTTGCATTAACACTGTGCAGAGTCCGCATGGTATTGACACAGAACCATTAATCAGGCCATGTTCTCTAAAAACATAGTGCAGGTTTGTTCAAAAGATCAGAACCTTTTTCCACAACTAGGCTCTGATTCTGCATGGTGCTCCACATGTCCATATCTATCTGCTTGAGAACCTTATTGTAGGATAGGAACCCTGCTCTAAGTTTCAAGTTTAATTCATTCCCAAGCCCAATGAGTTTAATTTAGTTTGAGGTTTTGTATACACTGAGCACAACTTTAGTCAGGATACCCCTGCAAAGTAATTACCATACATATTGTAAGCATTAGTCTCCTTTTAACTAGGTAAACATAGACATGACTTGCCCAAGATCATATATTCACTTAGGATTTGTCTAGACTTAAAAGTGGTAGTGCTTTAAACTGAAAGTGTGGCCATGGTACGAGTTCTTCCAGCACTCTATGGTTAAATCTAGACTACCGGGGTTTTCCGGGATACCAAACTCTGCTGCATCCAGGGAACATAGCTGCTCTTCCTCTTTTTTTTTGCAGAACAGCAGATGCGCTCTTTTGGAAGCCCTGTCTTCCTCCTCCTGGGAGGAAGAAGGGCTCTTCCGAAAGGGGAGGATTTTCCGAAATTTGGCCCAGTATAGACAGGACAAATTTCAGAAAAGCCTCTCCCGAAAAAACTCTTGGAAAAACGTATGCAAATTGTGGAGCACATTTTGCATACCCTTTTCTGATAGATCATTGTAGTCTAGACATAGCCATGGTAAACTACCTTCACAAGGGGAGTAGCTGCTGGTTCACACTGGTGCTTTACAGTACTGTAAATTGTGCTCAAGGGTGAGGGGAGGGGCTATTTTCACACCCCTAAGTTACACTGCTGTAAAGTGCCAGTGTAGACTTAGCCTTAGTAACTGAGTTGGGACTAGAATCCAAACTTAAATTTTCCCATTTCTCCCTAATAGGTTACATTCCCTAATGCATTTACCTTGTCGTTTTGGTCAACATATTTTATAATGCAAATTTCCTGCTGGAAATAAAGACATTTAAACAAATGACTTGCCTATTTCCTAACTGCCTCTGCCCTGCCTTGGGCTTTTAATTGTAGGAAGGACTAAGGAAATTTCATTGGGGGTGATGACATGAGCAGATTTTCATTCTCTTTGAATGATGACATTTTAAACTTTTAATCCCTTTCATCAAAAACTGGGTGAAAGTCATATTCCTAAACAATCATTAAAATAAAATTTCCATCTCTTGACAGAGAGAAAAATTGTTTATAGTAAATGTGCTTTTCAGCCTTCTCCCAAAAGGGCTGATTAGGATGTAATAATTGGGGATGATAGCGGGAGGAAGACGACAATTCCATTTAATTAAAGATAATTTATTTTACTTTAACTTGGTGATGTCCCACATGAATAAGAGTAGATTTAGCAGATAGATTTATTAATGGGTACTGACATCTCAGCTGACATAAAAAGCAAACATTTTCTTGCCTCATTGTTTGTATTGTGTCTCAGCACCTGAAACTGCTGTCACCCCACTTCCCTTGTGTTCCATGGAGATGAAGACATTTCGACAGAGCATACCATTCATGATTCCTTACCTAAGACGGCCCTGAAATGCTGAGTTTGTATCAGAATGCAAACCTTCCCAGACAACAGGTGGAAGGGATTGGATCTGGTGCTCCCATTTGGACCCGTCTCTGGTTCACCATTGAAACTTACTTTCAATTTAAAGTTGATTAACCATCGTCAATTGCTGCCATAAACTCTAGTCGTTTGGTTCAAGGCTGAGGGCTGAACTGAAACCCATTTTAAAGTTATGTTTACAGAATTACTGAAGTCTTTGCAGGATGTAAATCTCCCTGCACTCATGGAAAGGATTATCACAGGAAAAGACAGAACACTGAGCCTGTGGAATGCCATTAAAGTAAGTGGGGCTCTGCATGCATACAGAGGACTTCCTGCGCTGATCTGATGGCAGGATAGGAGAGGCTCAGACTATGCTACAGAGCTTACAGCAGCATAGCTGCACTGATGCAGTGCTACAGTGGTATAGCTGCTACTGAAGATGCTCTAAGCCAACAGGAGAGAATGACTTAATTACTCCTGCCCCTATGAACAACATAGCACTGTCTACACTGGCACTTTGCTCGGGGGGCGGGGGAACGGTGAGCGGGGTGTACATATTCCATGAGGGGAGGGGAGGGCAGGACTTGATGGCCTCTTGAGGTCCCTTTCATTTCTACTATTCTATGATTCTATTCACTCCCCGAGCATTATATTTTATTCCAGCATAAGCTGTAGTATGTACACAGCCTTAGTAACAAATTAAGAGCCTCACTAATGGATGCCACTGAGAGCTTTAGCTAAATCAGCACGTAGCCTGATTATACCCCTTTTCTAACCAGTATTGTCACTTTTAGGCTGTGCTTGTCTCCTGTAGCCATCCTTGTATCTGAGAGTTTGGGCTGCTTCATACTGCTGTAGCCGCCTCCACGGGTGGACCATCTCCTGTCTAGGAGCTGAATGGATAGTGATGTCAATGGAAGCCAGAGCAAATCAAGGCTGAATAGCTGTACATCTGTAGTCAGTTTTTGGGTGTTCAAGCATGTCATTTCCACTGTTTTATCATAAGTTTATATTCTCTGGGCTATTGATTTCAGTGGAGGTATACTGATTGACACTAGTTGATAATCTGGCCATCTGATGTTTATAGGATGTAAAACAGAATTTATTGTGGGGTTTTTTTAGGCAAACAGGTAAGCTTTAATTGGAAGTGTATATTCTTCAGTCCACTTGATCATGTTGTTCTAAGTAGGTGCCACTGGAAAATTGCAGGATTAAGACTCATATCTTTCAGAGAAGTTTAGGAAGAAAATATGGTCACAAGGCTGATATATTCAGGTTACATCTAGACTACAAGCCACTTCAAAAGAGAGCATCTAGACTACAAGCAGATTTTTCAAAAAAGCGAGCCACTTTTTCGAAAGAGAGTCTAGACATTCTTTCAAAAAAGCACAGTTTGCATGCAATAGCGCTTTTTTCAAAAGAGTACTTTTAAAAAAAAAGCGTTATTCCTCATAAAATGAGGTTTACCGCAATCAAAAAAACTGCCACATTCCTTCGATTTACTTTCGAAAGAACGTGGCGGCAGTCTAGATGCAGGTGTCATTTTTTCAAAAAAAGGCTACTTTTTTTGGGAAAAAAAAACTGTAGTCTAGACACATGCTCACTGTCTTTGCATATGTTTGTAAACAAACCAAAGAAAAAAGGAAACAAAATGGTTCTTGATAAATCTGGTGGAGAAAAAGGTATGAAGTTGATACTGAAATGAAGAAAAATGAATTAAATGCTCATCTTTGTTTTCTCTACTTCTCCTGGGAACTCCTTTTCAAAAAGGTTTAGGGATGTCCTAATTTAAATTAAATGTGAAATAGAATTTATATGTGACAGCCACCCCTGAATATCTGCAAATGGCACCTATGTTCTCTTCATCATCTCTTTTATTGTTTGTTTGCATTCTTCTTCCTTTGCCTATTCATTTATTCCTTCACTTGGGTTTGATGCTGAGTTGCTGAGCACCTACATCTGCTATTGAAATAATTGGAATTATAGGATGCTCATCATCTCTCTCAGGATCAACCCCTAATTCCTTTAACTTGTTGCTGCTTTCTTGCCTCTCTTGCATGCACTCTTGTATTCCACTCCTTGCTTTTGTCTGTTCTCTTTCCTCCTTGTTCTTCTCCTCTGTATTTTAGCCTTTTGGTTTCCCTCTCCATATCTCTGTTGCCTTCCCATTTGTGCTCTTCCTGCTCCAGGTTTCCTTGAAATCCTTTTCTGAAGTATGCCATAGCTAAGATGCTTTCTTTCCAGTAAGCAAAATGAGCATCACAGTGTTAAAAGTAAGGGTAACACCCAAAGGTCATGTGTTATTTCAAGTATTCCTGTTACTCTTCCCAATAGCTAAATTGGCTTTTGTGAAGGCAGTAACTCTTGTCTGTGATTAACAGAGGCCTGTTTCTGATGGGAATCATTGACTTGGCTTGTTTCTCTGTGGCCTCTGTTTTGTTCTGTTTGGCATTTTTTTCTTCCTCCCATCTCTCCTCTCCAAATGCTTTCAGTATTAGACGGTAACAGCCATTTTAGTGTCTACAAGAAGCATGACCAGTACCTAATGCTGGAATTGTTGCCAGCATCTGACATCTGAAGCTAATAGCATTTCTTGGGCTAAATTCCTGCTATTTTACACAGGATTAACTCTGTTGGGGTTAGCGGAGTAACTCCCAATTTACATGGGTGTGAAAATAGGAGTAGAATTAGGCCCCTGATGTCTAATGTGAGTTCTCTCTCTGAGATAATGTCCTATCCTTACCCAGGGAGGTAAAAATAACATAAGATTCCCATCTGCCATTTCATCCTCCTTTCTTCTCTCACAAAATCCCAGTTATTCTGAAAATGGAGAGCAAGCACAATTTTGGTGGGAGGTGGTGCAGAGATAATCACTCTAACCAGTAGCTAAAGGAAATCTGTTTACCACCTTTCCCTTCCTCCCCGCAGTAGGGTTCAATAGAACTGAATGCAGTTTCCAAGTACCATTCCATTTGGCTGACAAAGTTTCTCCTCTCCCCCTAAATTAAGTTTGTTCTGTGGTGCTGCCTCTTTGTAGGTTTCAGTGGGATGCTGGAGCTGTCTCTGTCCATGGGGAGTGCTCACCCCCCCACAGACAAGGGCTGCTGCCATGGGACCAGTCCATGGCGAGCCTGGTCCGGCGTGGACAGAGGCTGCTTTGTGGCAACCTCCCCTGCCCTGCCTTAGAAGCAGCAGTACACGGGAGAGGGGAGTGAGCAGTACCACAGAGCTGGTGCTGTGGAAGAAACTGGCTTTTAAGCAGGCTCCACCCCAGCACTGGCTCCTGTCTGTCCCTCCTTGAAAGCTAGATCCCTGTGCATATCAGCTCCAGCCTACCCCCCCCTCACCCTCCACACTGCTGTGTCTCTATCTGAGGTAGGAGCAAGGTGGTGGTAGGTAGGTGGATCCAGTGCTCATGGGCACTGGCCCCTGTTCCTCCTCCCCTTGTTGCTTCGGGAGGAAAGTGCGTGTAGTCGACTACATGTTGACATCCCATCTTCTGTTGTGTTTATCACAATTTTGTGGCCTTGCCTTTTCTTCATCCTGTTTTTCTCACTGTTCTTTCTTGTACTTCTCCATTTTCTTCATCTAGGATGTATTAGAAGCAATTCCAAGCTGATTGGATCATTTGGGAAACTATGCTTTTTGTAATATTATTTCCCAAGACCACTTATTTCACGTTAGACAGAAGGATCTGCCAAAGCTGGAGAACAGTGGAGCAATGGAGAAAACTGCAGAATCAGTCACTAGAGTGTACCTGCAATTTCTTAGCCTCCACAGTAATGACAGAGGATGATGGCATTTGTACGTATGTACTGCCTTGTTGGTGATTTGGGAAAGTATGACAGTCTTGAGAAATGGCAGTAAGAAATCAGTCTGAATAGAAACTATCCAGTCGATTTATGTTGTTGTTTCTTTTTTAGAATGTATATTACAGCATAGGGATGACATAATGTTGTAATTTAAAAAAAATTAATTGACCCTTTTTTAACTTAGGCCATTCACAAGATGTTCCATCTGGAAAATATTTTAACTCCAGTGGATCTGTGGAGTTAAAGTATCATATAGGGTGGAAGAAGAAAAAGTTAGACAGTTAATGTTTAGTGTATGTTTCAAATAAGGCACTTGTTTGTGTAGAAGTGAGTAGTGGTACAATTGGAAGGAAACATTGCTCAGCAGACGGGTGATTTGGTCCAGATCTTTATGTTTCACCTCAGAATGAGCTGTGGTTTATAAAACTGGCACGTCTGCAGGAACTTTCTGAATCCACACCAGTTGCTATAAATTTCTTCTTGATCACATTACTACAACAAAAAACAACCTAATAGCATGTGAAGCAGCATGCAAAACTACTAATTTGTTAAAGTAAAGGAATTTAAGAAATTTACTGGATTTTCATAATCATTGTACATACAAGACTTCCACATCAAAACATCAGTTGTTTGGACAATTCCAATCAGTCTGTAGAAAACAGTGACACTTTTTTTTTTTGAGTTTTAGCAGAGGAGATTTCAGAGCATCATGGCACTGTAGTGTCGTCCTTCTAATAAGTTGATGGAGAGAGTTATTGTTTCTATTGTTATTGTCACCCATCGGAGAGCAGACGATGATAAGTAAAACTGTTTAAAATCTATAGTCTAAATATAATTTTTTTTTGGTACTCAGCATAAGGTTGCACGAGAACTCATGTCATTAAAGAATGTGGTGCAAAACGTGGGGCAGAAACCATCCTTGATTTTGTGATCAGACTTGCACCTGCATTCATTGTCTGCCACGCTCAACAGCCTTTTTCATTAACCCAAGACAACCTTTAACCTCCTGTAAGCCCCCAGGGCTTTGCTTTTGCCAGTTGAACCCTTTTCGGCTTTGTGACTTACAGGTGGTTACTGTAGCTATGTACACTTGTTTTTCATGGTGCACCATGCACTTAACGGCTCAGCGGGACCTGCAATTTCATACCTCTCACGGGGGTGGGGGTGGTTTGCATGTGCTTTTCTGTTTTGTGGCTCATATGGTATCAATTACTATTCAATGGCAATGCCAAGCCCTAGGCCTTTTGCATGTTTGTCCTGTGAGAAAGATCTGGAAGAGCCGACATCTGGTTTTGATCGCTGCAATTGCAGGTTGATAGAATAAACGCAGGGTGAGGTGGGTGGGTTTTCCTTCCGGCCCTTTCCACTCTGGGCTGGTAATGTGCTTCAGTTGTGGAGCTGGTCTTTTCATCATCTCACTCCTCCCCCACCTCCTCTTTCCCTCCAAATAACCAGCAGCAACATGTGGCCCAAATTAGGGACCTGTGATTTTTTAAAAACGGCCTTCTGCTGAAAACCTACAATAGGTCAGTCCAGAAAATGGAGAATCAGCTTATAATGCGTAGAAAAGGACAAACTGATTGTCATTAAAAGTCGGGGAAAGTTGTCACTGCATTAGCAAAATAGGGTTTGGATGTCAAAGCTAGGGAGAATGAATAAAGGGGCTAATGAAATGCGTGTTTGTTTCCTTTTGGAGGGGCAATGCTAGGGCTGACTTATCTGCCCAGTGTGGGTGAATCTTAGCTTAACTGAACTAGAGACAGTGGGGGGTTCCCAGAAAGTATCTCCTCATTACTTCTGCTCAGCAGGGATTGAATATGTAAGTATGCCTAGGGAAGGACTAGCATAGTGGGGAAAAGAAGGCAAAGGAGTGATTATATAGGAAGAAATAGTGACCTGCATTTTGCTTCAGCTACCCCAGATTAACATGGCTACATTTCTATGACTTTTTAATGTTGCTGATGGAAGTGTTTTGCTTTACATCATTTATGTGTTGTGCTCCCAAGCCAGCTTTCCTTGCCATACCACAGAAGTTTTGTGCTCATTGTATGCCTTTTCCCTATCACTGTAATTTGTCTTCTCCTAAAAATGAGGAATTCAGATAGGCTGAAAAGTTAATGAGGAGCTTTGTTTGAAAATATTGCTGTGAGTAACCTCATTCATCTGAACTGAAAACACACAGCCCTCTCTTAAAAAAAAAATTAATTGCATCCAAATGAAAATCACAGGGATGGGGAATGAGCGGCCACTTACAGCAAGTCATACAGAAAGTGATGGTCAAGTTCTTTATCCGATACTTATTTTGGAGGTCAGTCTGTACCATATACAAAACCAATATCCATCATAAAAAACGGAGATCAGTCACAGGGGAATTTTACAAAAAGAAAGGCTCTCCTGCAGAGAGAAACGTCTGCGGTGGATGTTTATTACATTCTCAGGTATTTGCTTACGAGAGTTTTTCCTTCTGTGTGAGGCTGACATCAGTGAATAAAGCCCAGATTGTTTCGATGAGTAGGTTTATTGTTTATGACAGTCCTGATAGCCATGCAGTAAGGTTCTTATAGTTTAATAAATGTTCTCTTTTGAAATCTTCACTTTAAGGGAGTTTCATTATGTATTAGGATCTGTAGACTGATATGTTTATTGTGTTCTCAAATGTTTCCATATATCAGGTATATTTTAAGTGAGTTTCATTATATCTGGAAATAAACAGCTTTAAATCTGTACTGTATTTTACAGCTTGCACTTCACATTTGAGCTTGGCATGCAAAGCAATATATTTTCTTTAATTTATCAACTTATGTGAAGGCCAGACTGATGGCTTGCTGTGTTGTGCCTTGTGTTGACGCCAGAGTTATCATTGCCATGGCATCATAGAAGGAAAGCCCTTAGCCTCAGCTGGGGACCAGGGATTGCTTTTCTCTGTAAAATGGAGCAGAAAATGTGGAGAGGTATTTTAGTTGGAGAGGAGAACAAGAGTTCTCAGGCAACAATACAATTAAGGCTTGACAATGGACAGGCAGAAGTTAAATTTATTTGGAGAAAAATGGCGACCACGTTTGAAGGAGTAGTGGAACACTAGGGATGTTAAATGGTTAATTGAATAATTGAGTAACCTCATGAATTCTTATGTTAGTCGACTCTTCTATAGCCTTGAGGGGCGGGGCTGGCAGCCAATGTGCTCTGGCCTCACTACCAAGGAGCCCTCTGCCTCTCCATGCTGCTGCCTCTGTATCAGAGGTTAGCAGTGCAGGGTGTCAGGCGGGAGCTGGTCCACGACGGGAACCAATTTAAAAAACAGCTCCACTTGTGGACCAGCTGTCTGTCACCCTGTGCTGCTGCCTCTGATAAAGAGGCAGCCACAGCGGGGTGGCAGAAGCCCCTGTCTCTGAGGGGTTTGAGCTCCCAGACCCAGTGTGAACCGAAACTGAGCCGGGTTGCCTGCCCACCCTGCTCCTAATACACTTTAAATGGAGAGCCACAGCAGGGGTAGGTCCTGGACCCGGCGTGACCAGGACTGAGACTGGCTGCCTCCTCGCAAGGCTCCTAATATACATTAAATGTAGAGTTGCAACAGAGGTAGGTCCTGGAGCGGTCACAAGCCAGAACTGAGCCAGGCTGCTGGCCAGCCTGCTAAAAAATTTACTGGCAGAGATGGGGGAAAATGCATGTAGTCAAGAGCATTAACCTATAAGCTTTTGCTTACCGGTTAATCGACTACACTATTACATCCCTATTTAAACCTTATGATTTCTGCTCAAATGGTGTTTTGAAACACTTGCTGCTGGCTGTCATCAAAAAGTCTGTAGTAAAGGATTTGCAGAGGGATTTGGGGGCCAACATCCAACACAGTAAAAGGTGCAATTTGCACTTATATAGCATCTTTCATTTAGGGATCTCAAAGCACTTTACACATATGCAGGTGCTGATGTGCCATTGTTTACAGATGATGACACCAGGGTACAGAGAGGTTAAGTCACTTGTCTATGGTGACACTGCAAGTTAATGAGAAACTTGGGAACAGAACCCAGAGTATCTGAGTTCCAATCTCTGTTCAAACTTTTGCCCACATGGTCTATCCTTAAACAATAGTGTTGTACTAGCTAAAACTTTTGTATTTTCCAAGGCTACCGATTCCCTGTTAGTAAACTCTCCAGTTGTGCAATTCTTTTCTTCTATTATATTGAAGTTTTTGTTACATAGCATCATGCAGTATATATCATGGACTTCTACCCAGATACCCATATGTCTTTGGAGTGGTCTGCAGTGGAAGTATCTCAAAACTATATGTTAGCCCCTAATCACAAAGTAGCATTCTTTTTCTAAACAAACATAAACCTTTCTACTCATATCCCAGTATCTAGAAGCTTTGCTAATTCCCAGTTAGCATTTCTCACCTGCTCTGTAATAGCACCATTTTAATAAGGAACTTTCAAATGTCTTCATGTGTTTCAAATGTCTCACATGAGTCAGTTTAGTGGAAAAAAGAAAATATTTTGAAACACTGAATTTACTATTGTAATAATTATTAATAAAATAACAAACCTGATAGCTTCAGTAATGGATTTTAGAGATGTTCATCCCATTCCTTTTCATAGCCTTTCATATCCACCAAGTTTCTTCTCCTCCTTAAAACGGTCATTCCATTATCTTATCGTACATAAAATTCAAGTTGGCTTTGCTCCCTCTTTTATTGATCCAGATCCGAAATTTCACCGCATTTCTAGTATTAATCTAGATGATTGGTTTTTGTTATTTTAAAAAAAGAATAATGGTTTATCCCCAGTTGAGGGAATGAATACTGAACAGCCAATGTTCCTTTCTATTCCTACTACCTGCTCAGTTCTTTTCGCTAAGCTCAAGGCAATGAGTTTCCCAAAAAATTAAAGGAGAAAAGAACATTTGGAATTCCAGGCTAGCCTCCAAAATCTAACATAATGTGATAATTCTTTCATTACGTCATATTATATAGTGCCTTGTTCAGAACATTCCCATCATGCCATGAAATCATTTTTTAATTCAGCATGTCACATGAGTTAACATATTTGGATGTGTAGCATATTTTCTGTGAACTCAACTAACCAATTGTACACATCTGCAGTTCCCCAAACATCTTATTTTACTACAAGTTAGGGCGTGTTTTACTTTCTAAATTTTGGATTGAGTTAGTGAATTGATATTTATTTGTCAAAGCTTGTTCAGTGTAATGCATGTGCCTCTTGAAAATAACATAGAAACTCTTGTTGTTTGAAAAATTATCTGGCAAACTTTGATAGATCTGAAAAATATGCTACGTTTTCTGAGATTTTTTTAAAAAATGATCTTGTGTTCAGTATATTGAAAGAAGGCAAAGAAGATTCAGGCTACTTAGAATATTGCATATTCAGACAATCTCCTTCATTCTCTTTTCTTTCCAGTTGTCCCTGTGGTATAATGAAGAGCTAATCTGTAGTCTTCTTCACATTCTAGTATGAAGGAACATGCATCTTTGCTCTTAACTAGTATCATGCTGTAATGTTGAAGGATGAAAAACAAAGCGGGGAATTAACACAGTTATAAAGCCCTAACAATATATAATGGGTGTTTTGTTTGGGTAAATATTGTTGAATCAGGCTCTCGTTCAGTAAATACAGGATAAAGACAGCTCTCTGTAACATTTTTAACTCTGCTATTTCAGCCAGGCACAACAAAATCTGAATTACTTCTGAATCGAGTGGTTTTCGCTTTATAAAACTGTACAAACCTGTCCTTGATGATGGTCACTCATACCCATTTTTCCAGTTTTATGACATTTTGTAAGCTGGCATTTATTTTGGATATTTTCCCACCAGTTCCTTACCATAAACATTTTTTCTGCCTTTCTCCTCTTTCAGTATTTTTGCTTCCTTTGCCCTTTAAAACCAGACTTTCACATGCAGAAGTTCCCAGCTTGCCATTGACCAAAGTTTTACTCATAGTTTTTACACAAAACCTGTGAAAAGTAAAAAAATCAACAGTTTCTCATGCAAAGAACAATGTTTTGACCCAGCTATTTTTTATCGTTGCCCTGCTGAGTTTCCTGATTCCTGTATGTCAGATCTGAAGCTGAAACATATGTGTTTCCATTATGCCTGTTGAATGGGTGATCTTTCCAAGCAAGTACATATCTAGGATACATGTAAACATGACTGTAATTATGAAGATCTGTAGTGATACACTGGCATTTGGTTTTCTCTAAATCTGTTCAGAATCCTAGTGACATGAATCTTGGTTATTTTCAGAATGGTTTACAGTTGTATCATTCAGAAGGAATCTTCTATGCAAAAGGACTCCTTGGATACATACACTGTAATGTTGTCTAAAATACAGTGATGTGAGATCTGTGGTACAGATGGTCCAAGGCACAAACAGCAGGTGCTTAACACACTTTGGGTACATCTACACAGCAGCGTTATTTCGGAATAAATTATGTTATTCTGAAATAACATAGTTCATGTCTATACTACAAGCCTTTATTTCAAAATAATGTTGAGCTGGAGGACTTCTTACTCTGACTCATGGAAACCATCATTTCACAAGAAGTAAGGTAAGTCAAAGGAAGAGTTATTTTCCTTTGACTTCCTGCTGTGTCAAAGCTATTTCGAATTAAGCTACAATTAAGCCGAATTAAGCTATTTCGACTTAAGCTACAAAATTGATGTAGCTGAAGTTGCGTAGCTTAATTGACTGTAGCCCTGCTGTGTAGATGTACCCTTTGACATCCAGTGGGAGTTCAATACATAACTACAATTTGTGCCTTTGAAAAACATGCTACTTGTAATTAGGAAATTTTTGGCCTTCTGGCAGGATGTTCTGGATAGCCTGAGGGATGTGTGGTAAAGACTTTTGCACTTACTGTGTAAAATTGTTTATCACAAAAATTACATGATGGGCTCACACGTCAGAGTAATAGGTAGAGTATTAGTTGTATGCAGTCAGGCTGAAATTCAGTTTCATGTAAGCCTACTGTCAAAGGGAAGCTTAGTACAGGCCTGAAGGGAAAGCAGAATCCTGGGCAGAGATCTGTATTTATATAGGTCCAACTGCCATGCTGTACAGGAGTTGTGTCTCCTGCAAAAGCGACCATGGAAGGGCTAGAAAGATCCCCCACTTCCATGTCAGTGTTTTGCGGTAATGAATGTAGATCCTCAATCCACCCTCGACTCAGGTTTTGTTTGTGGGTTCAAGAAAGAGATTAAATTTACCCTCCATCTGTTAGATGTTTAGAGGTACCATACTTAATCTCTTGTCTTGGAGCCAACTCCCAAATGGGCTTGCGGTAGGACAAATGGAACCAGAAAAAAGGAGTGTTTCACCTGGTCCAAATTTGTAACAATTATATATTGACACATATTCAAGTATGGTCAAGTTGCTCAGATGGCTGGCAGAGGGATTTCTGTGAAGCACTCTCTCAGAAGTAATAACAGATGTCTGCTAACATAGTGCGAAGACCAAGAGAAATACAGGTGTTCAAATAAAACAGAGGTTAAAGCTGGAGGCCAGGAGGCAAAGAAATTTGAGAATTCTCTTGTGGGTCAGCTATAGGATGATGTACTATCTAGGTACATATGAATCTGTATATGCTCTGTGTATAAATTATATTGGGTTTGTATATGTCTGTGTATGAATAAATATATTTCATCTCCACATGTGTATCTATAGTATACTGATATATGCAGAGATAATCTACTAAATGTATTGTTCAGCTATTCATATGCAGTTATTGTGGTGATGGAGGCATATGGTTGCTAAATTTAAAAAAAAAAACACCTAAGGGTTTTTCTGCATGGTGGGGGCAATGTATATGGCGGTGGTATAGTTCTCAAGGGCACCAATATGTAGCTCATTAATTGGTCTATGACGATCCTTCTGGTGCTCACTAAAGTTTTCCTTGTATGCATTAATGTGTATTGTTCAGGAACCTGCAGTACTTTTCATATGAATTAAAGAAGGCTCATGTGAAGCCACACCTACAACTTCGTTTTTCTTCGTTAATATTGCTTCTGCTTTAACTTTTAAAAAATACAGTCATATCTTTGAAATGTAGTTTGAAATCAGAATCGGCATCTAGAAATGAGCAGAGAAGCAAAGGCGAGGAGTTGTGAGGGAGGAAAAGCTGAAATACAGTCTATAAACATGGAACATTTGTTCTAATATAGCTTTATTCTATTTTTAAATATATTAAAATATATTTGTCATTTTTATAAAAATCCATTTTGTAAACATATATATATTGAATCAAATTCAGAGGTGATGTGTGAAAATGATATATGGTACATGTGGAGAATTAAGTCCAAAGAGATCAAGTGAATCCACTTTGAACTTTGGCAGGTATAATATATTACAGTGGAAACAGGAGGATTTGTTGTGTTTCCTACCACACTCCTTCCTTATAGTGCTACTCATTCATACTGCTTTATACTAGGGATGTTAAATATCAGTTAACTGAATAGTCGATTTAACTTCATGAATTCTTATCGGTTACTCAACTATTCTATAGTCTCCAGGGGTGGGGCTGGCAACCAGTGCACTTTGGCCCCACTCTCGTGGAGCCCCCTGCCACTCCGCACTGTTGCATGTGTATCAGAGGCAGCAGCGTGGGGTGTCAGGCGGGAGCTTATCCATGAGGGGAGCCTAATAAAAACCAGCCTCCCTCGTGAACCAGCTGCCTGTCAGCCCACGGTGCTGCCTCTGATACAGAGGCAGCAGCACCGGGTGGCAGCAGCCTCTGTTGGGGAGGGGAGGGGCACTCTGAGTTCCTGGACCTGGCGAGCCAGAACAGAGCTGGGGTGCTTGCCCACCTGCTCCTAATGCATTTTAAATGCAGAGCCACAGCTGGGCTAGGTCCCAGACCTGGCACAAGCTGGGACTGAGCCGGGCTGCTTGCTAGCCTGCTAAAAAATTACTAGAGCGGGGAGGGAGCATGTAGTCTGTAGCATTGACTGATAAGCTTTTGCTTATCGGTTAATTGACTGCCACACTATTACATCGCTACTTTATACACTGCCTCTGAATTAGGTTCAGTAACATTTTGTGCCATTTCACAGCTTTGAGTCCATGATATATTTAAGTATTTTCATTAACAGGCAGCCTTTCAGGTCTTCTATTGCTTATAGTTCACACAAAATATATCAGAGTTAGAGGACTATCTGTGTTAGAAGAACTTTTTGAATTTAGGGTTCATGTGCTAGTTCCCTCAAACACCAGTTCAGTGTTTTGTTTTCCTGCTACATTCCATTTGATGCTCAGAGGTCAGATCAGGATTTAGAAAGTTTTAGTTTGTTGTTGCCTTCACACACAAGCTACGTTTACACTTCAATGGTATTTTGGGATATCGAAGTATCCCGAAAAGCTATCCAGTGTCTTCACAGCAAGCCCATTATTTCAAAATATAACAGGCTTGCCATTCCACAAGGATTAAGGGATGTTTCAGAATAGTGGGGTGCTGTGTAGCTTAT
The DNA here is from genome assembly GCF_049634645.1 of Pelodiscus sinensis. Taxonomy (NCBI): domain Eukaryota; kingdom Metazoa; phylum Chordata; order Testudines; family Trionychidae; genus Pelodiscus; species Pelodiscus sinensis. The sequence continues at coordinate 112,160,291 of NC_134716.1, forward strand.
TACAAAATAAGCTATTTTGTAATAAGATCGAAATAAGATACGCAATTTGCGTAGCTAAAAGTGTGTATCTTATTTTGAGCTATGGTGCAATGTAGATGCAGCCAGAAAAGAACATAAGGGAACCAATGGAGGCAGGTCAGCAGAGAAGGGAATATGGTGAGAGGCCCTAGAAAGGGAGGGGAACATAGGAAGAACAGGAGCTTCAGGGGGTAGCCGAGTCAGACTGTTACTGGAAAAAAACAACAATTAGTCTGGTAGCATTTTATAGACTGGTCATCTGAAGAAGTGGGCTGTGCCCACGAAAACTCATGATGCCATCTACATGTTTTCTTAGTCTATTAAGTGCTACCAGACCATAGGAAGAACAGTGAGGAATGGAAGCTAGGAATCCAGAATAAGTTAAGTAGGGGAAGCAGAAATGGGAAAATACCTGACTAGTGAAGAGACTTTAGATTATGTCTCCAATTAACTCTTCAAGATGTTTCTCCCTGCAAGTTAAGTTACAATATGTGATATATATACAGAATGTTCTAAAATAGAAATGAAATTGTATTTGATTTTGTTATAAAAGGTATTCCATATGTCATCTTGATTTGTTTCTTCCCTAAAAACTCTTCTAACCTCTGACTTTGGCATTAAAAGTGGAACTATTTTCTTAGCACACTCTAGTCCACCAATTAGGAGGGAAATTACACCTTTTAATTGCAAAAGATCAATCTTTTCTCTCTTACTAGCAAAGATAAACATAGTCCACTCTTGATAGATTGGTCTGTAGTTTTCTTAGATTAAAAGGATTCCGTGCTTACTGCTTCTGCAGAGCTACATTGATATAGATGTCCTCCCCTGAATAGGAGCGTCAAATTAGAGCTACATTCAGTTGGAAGGTCAAGGAGTAACACACAGAAGAAAAGGCAGGTAAAGGAATTGCAGGGAGAAAACCTTTCCCTCTCCCCCTGTCCCAAAGGCCCACATTTTTCAAAGGTCTGCTTGGGCCAGAGTAGATAGCTGTTTAGTGGGCTGTGTGAAAGCAGTTAGTGGTCATATTCCAGTTCCTAACTGGCCTGCTTGTTCACAGATTCAACAGAAAAGCCACAGACTGAACAAGCGTGAAACTGAATGGCGAGACTGGTGCTTCCAGGTCAGCATTGAAGCATGTTGACAAGGCAGTGTGAGGAAGCATGCAGTGCTCCTCCCATGTTCAGTGTCTAGATGCATTCAGACTCCATGCCAGAAAGGTTCATCTAGCACCTTTTGTGAGCACAATATTCACCACAAAAAAAAAGTTTTTAAAATGCAGAGATGTCACTCTACCCTATTTCTAGTGTGTAAGAAAAGGTTGTAGAACGATGTAATGGAATGGGTGGAGGAGATAGCTGCTTCAATTGCCTATTTCAAACTGTAAAGTACCTTGAATATTACCTACTTCTCACATCTACAGTAATTTAAGAAACCATCACACTGTTTACCACACCACCTTTAAAAAAAAAAGCAACAGAGCAACATTAATGTACTGTAAAATGAACATAATTAAAAAAATTAGTATTAATCACCCACATAGTAATATATTATAGTTTCTGAGGGATAAGGAAAAGTATAGTAAAGATAAATACCACAGTGCAGTCCAGCTCAATTTTAAAACAAATCACTCTTTGAGTTTCTGCTTATTTTAAAAAAATGTAACTGTATATGTTTTCCGCAATACGTGTTTCAGTCAGTATACACATTACATTGTTTGAATGTGTGAGAAATCTTTGAAATGTATAAAACTAAATTAGCAGTAAACTCCCTTCTGTGTTGTTTTTTTTCTTTCTGCCATTTATCTTCTATTGTACTGCCATATAGTTAGGGTTGACAACTGTCTAATCACAGAAACCTAAACCCTTTGCGACTGCCCATTCCCTACAGCCATAATCCTTTCCAAACCCTTCTCTGAGAAGACACCTCCTGCTCACTTTTCCTCGGACAGAAGCCCGCTGGGGACAATTTTCCCCTGCTGCTTAACAATTTTGGTCTCCCTCTTTTTTTCCTCAACAGATTTTTTTTCCTCAACAGTTTTTTTTCCTGGTGGTTGTTGTTTTGTTTTTTTGGGTTTTTTTTCGGCCGGGGGGTTGGTATTTTTTGTTAAACCATCTGGCAACCCTATTTGCTGTCCCCTGCCCTCACTCCCTTTCACCGAGATGGAGCAAAGACTTGAGTTGTGGGATCTGGGCTGAGAATGTGGGGTGGGGGGGGGGGTGAGGAGTGCAGGCTCTGGCCAAGTCACATATCTCAGGCAGCTCCCACTTGACTGCACAGCAGGACTTAGGCAGACTCCCTGCCTGGTGTGGCCCAGCACCGCTCCCGGAAATTGATGGCACGTCTGTGCAGCCCAAAGGGAGCAGTGGAATCAGTGTTCAGGGTGGGAGGAAAGCATGGAGACCCACTGCACTTCCCCTGCCTAGCATCATGGAGCCCAGGTGGCCTGAAACCTTCCTCTAGTTCTGCTGTGCTGCCAGACTTTTGGCACCTAAAATCTCCCATGCCCACTCCTAGGGTTGCCAGGTGTCTGGTATTGACCCGGACAGTCTGGTATTTTCGCCCCCCTGTCCGGTAAAAAAAAAAAATGAAAAAATACCGGACACCTAAAATGTCCGGTAGTTTCTGATTTCTTTTCCCCTGCCAGGAGGAGAAAATACCAGACACCTGGCAACCCTACAACACACTTAGCAACCAGCCTCAGCCCCGACCCGCTCCCTGCCAGACCCACCCCTCCACCTGCTTACCTGGTTCTGCAGGGGCTTGTCTTGTGGCTGGCAGAAAAACAAACTGGCCTCTAGCAAAAAAAAAAAGCCTCTTCTTAAAGGGGCCATACTGATATTAAGCCACACACACACAAAAAAAACCTGCTGTCGGGGTCCTTTTTTTTCCTCAACAGCTTTGGTCTCCCCCTTTTTTTTCCCCCTCAACAGAATTTTTTTCCCGGTGTTCTGTTGGTTTTTTTTTGCGGGGGGGGGGGGGGGGGGGGGTAATTCGGTATTTTTGGTTAAATCATCTGGCAACCCTACCCACTCCCCCTCCCTGCAGGAGCCACAGCCCCCACTTTCCAGCACTACTGGGCTGCCTGCATGACCCCCTGGCTCTGGCCCTGCCTCCCCCAGGTCCTGGGCTGGGTCAGGGAGCATTGGAAGGAAGCCTCTGCCTCCCTCCCTTGCCCCCAGGCCAGATGTGGACAACACCGGGTAAGTCTTCTAGCAGGAGATATATTGTAGCATATCATCTGTTATTCCTCCTCCTTCAGATCTGTCTTGAACCTGAAGACAGTTGTTTTAAATCTGACATCAAGGACTTCTTTAGAATTCCTTGTCATCTCTTTATTATCACTCTCTTTAAGCATCAGTGAGATTCATTAAACTGTACTAAATGAAATGGCTGTTGGCTATTACTGACAGGCCTTTGGTTTAGATTTGTTTGTGCTCTTTTGTTTGGAGTCTTATTCTTTCCTTTTGAAAGAAAGAAGTCTTCAAACAAATATTACTGTGTTCTCATTCTGTGACTGGCACTTTGCTTACTGTAAGTTGAATGAAACTACATCAGTAGCATCTGGATGTTCAACACATTTCTGTTTTGCATGATTCTGCTAGGATCTGAGTGCCCTGATTTGATGGTTGTAGGAGCTAGAAGCCAAAGGTTCCATACCTTGATGAGTCTTTCAGCTGGGAAAGAGGGGGGAGAAAAAATAACATTCCTAAGACTTTCTGCATGCTTTCACATAAAGACCCTCCAAGACAGTCTGAAAATGTGGGTAAAAATGTTGGAAAAAAATCTTCATACTTTTACAACATATGTGTGCATTCATCTTATTTAAAAGATACATATATACAGGAAATCTATTGTAAGACTTTGAATCTTCTTGTAGAAATGCCCAAAGCCTGATTCTGCCAATCTTACTCAGATAGAGTACAGGCAGTCCTCGGGTTACGTACAAGATAGGGACTGTAGGTTTGTTCTTAAGTTGAATTTGTATGTAAGTCAGAACTGGTACATATTGTAGGGGAAACTCTAGCCAAACATTTCTCCAGAGCTCAGTTTTATTCTCCCACACCTCACTTCCCTCAGTCCTTTATTCTCAAGCTGAGGTGTCTGCTGAGAAAAGCCACTCCGCGTCTCCCTGGTCTGCTTTGGGGGGGCACTAGCTTCGCGTCTCCCTGGTCTGCTGGGGGGAAGCAGCTAGTGCAGGTTGCCTTATCCTGTTTGTAAGTAGGGATCCGATGTAAGTCGGATCCATGTAACCCGGGGACTGCCTGTAGTACATTATACATTAGATAGCCTTGTCCAAATCAACAGGACAACTTTCAGAATAAGGTACTCCGCATAAAACTGGCCGACTCCAGCTCTTAGCATTCTGTGTATTATGTTGAGCAAAATCATTTGATTTCTCTTGTAATGTTTGTGAGGTGCAGAATGAACAAAGTTTGGGGTTTTTTTTTCTAACATTACTTGCACTTGTAGTTTATTGGTGTATTTCTCTTTTCTTTCACTGTGACCTGTGAATGTCAGAGTAGGCTGTCTGCCAATTTTGTGATCTGCTGCCTGCTTCAAAATGGAGGCAGGAAGGTATCCATTTTCATCAAGAAGAAGATGACAGTGCTTCAGTCTTCCTGATCATCTGGAGACAGGAAATTTTTAATCAGAAACAAAAAATTGAGTGTGTGTGGTGTGTGTGTGTGTGTATATATATATATATATATAGATATATATCTATCTATCTATATCTATATCTATATCTATATATATATCAAAAGAAATCTCAAAAGTTAATTTATACCTTATAAGTCCAGACTTTTTTTCTTTTATGTTGTTCTAGTTAACATAACAAGAAAATACAAGAACTATTTTTGTAAAAAGCTAGTTACAGAACTCTCTGGTGTATTAGTAAACAAATGTAAGAAAATTAGTTTTTTGGCACACACAAATATAATAAGTACTAAAAAAAGAAGGTTTCCTCCCCTGATGTACAAACATACTGTGTTGGTGGTCTTGTGTAGATCCAGGTTTTTAATAGTGCTTTCAAGTTGCTCTGCATAGACCTAGTACCATGGGAATTAAATATCCCAAGATATGTTTATAATTCTCAGTGCCCTTGATAGTGCTGTTTTCTAAATTTTATTTTTGCGTTTAGGGAACAAAGAGTTTGACTTCTCCATATTGCTTTCATTTTTGTCCTTAAATGTGTGAAAGCTGTGGACTTTCATATAATAAATCAGCATTGTTTCATGTTCTCAATTCTTTTGAGCTCTGTAAGATCCCAGGTCCAACATATGTTTGTTGGACAGTATATTTACAGCTAAAAATGGTTTGACAAACACCTCACAAATATTCTTGTCTAAGGCTGGAAAATGTTATACCTAAGTTTCTTCTGAAGCTTAACATTTATTTTCTTTTCCCACAAATACTAATATTTTTTTATTAAAAAAAAGTACTGTGTAATGTTAGGAACTGATTTAAACTTAAAAAGGTAAAACTTCAGTATTTCATTCCTGCTTCTTTTTTAAAGCAACATGCTTTGAAATATTTCAGTCATTGCAGAAAGCATACTAAATTAATCCTTTTTCCTTAGGTTTATGCCCCGTCAGCAAGCACTGCTGACTACAATAGGGATTCACCAGGTTATCCATCCTCAAAACCAGCAGCCAGCACTTTTCCTAGCTCCTTTTTCATGCAAGGTAAGATGCTACTTTCAAAAAGAAATCTATTGTACTTACATTTCATGTATATATTTATTGGCATATGTGTATTAGCGACATCATGGAATATATTCCTGTGAGCTGTTATGTTACCATTAAAATTTTAATGTAATGAAATAGAATAATGAAATAACTTGATTCTTATCACTTAAATTAATTTAAGCATTCTTTTTCAAGAATTTGTGTACATGCACACACGTTATACGTATATTGAATGCTCAAAATATGTGTGTGTCCTTTCTGTATAAATCAGAGTTTGTGTCTGGATAGAATTTATACAGTGTAGAATGTTTACAGTACACAGCATAAAATGTATGTATATAAAACAGACTCTGTATTATAGCAATTTCTAAATCTGATTTTTAATTAACTACATAGTGTCTCTCATTTTAAAATGTTAATTTTTTCATGTTCACTGTTGTATACTGTATTCTTGCAGTTACTCAGAACTCATTGAAATAAAGTTTAGGTAACTTATTAAAGTCCTAGAGTCAGTCAATAAAACAATCTGTTTAAAATGCAGGATCCACATTTTGCCTTACGTAGGCAAAGTTCAGAGAGCCACATTCAGGTCACGATCCTGTAAACGCATGGTGTCCAACGAATTCTGAAACCGTAGCCCCTCTACAGGCTACTGCTTCAGAGAACTAGCCACACTCAAGTGACCAAATCGCCACATTGTTCAGTCAACTAGCCACACTCAACCATCCAACTAGCCACATGTGGTTAGTGGCTAGTGCGTTGGATACCACGGCTATAAACAAATATGCATCTGCATAATTTGATACACATCTTGGTATCTATTCAGATATCTTCTGCTAAGCATGTGCAGAAGTATTTGCTGAAATGGAACTTCAATTTGCTGGAGTCCTGACTCTGAATCCAAACCAAATCTGATTCCATCTCTCATCACTTTTAATGCAACACATGAAGAGTACATGTCTATATTTCTGTTGAGTTACTAGACTAAGCCACTTTGATCAAAATGGAGTATTTCATGCTGAGACCTACCGTTGGTTCATATTACAGTTCATATAAAGAACTTAAATGAGGATGTTCGTGTCTAGGATTTTGGCTTGGTTTTATCACCATCAGTGCTGTGGAACAAGTTATATAGCAGGGATGATGAGAGCCACTGAGCCAAACTGTAAACCCTGTATGTGATGGAAACCAGTTCAAGCCAGGAGTACAGTAGCAACCCAGTAGCCCTCAATCCAGCACCTGTACCTATCACTGTTTTACATTTAGTTTGGGGTGAGAAAGAGAGGTAGAAGCCTTGCAGAGTAGCTGCACACCAAGCACAACAGGAAATTGGAATAGGTGTGTAGGCCCTTGACAAGCTGAACTATTGCTTTAAGAATAGGAAAAAAGCATTCATACCACCTGATTTGGATCTCAGCTATTCAAGGAGTCCTAGGTTTGTAGGCTGTTCCACCACACCTCACTATTAGAAGCAGCAGGTCATCATTTCAGAGGCTGCTCCTTCTATTTCCCAAATGCACTTGTTTCTATCTTGTACCTGTGTGCCCTCCTCGATCAGTGTAGTACAGTGGTTTTGTATTATCCCTCGATTCAGGCTATTACAAAGAGAGATAGGGATAGGCGAACATTATCCTAAAGAAACCCTGGGAGATGATTGGTTTATGCTGAAAAGACTTGTGCCCTTTTCTTGTGTTGAACCGGGAAATGTGGACCTAGGTTGTAAACAATGGACCTGAAATATCAAATTTTAATTGTGAAAATTCACAGAACAACCAATTGTGGAAAATCACATAAGATTTAATAAAACTGAAATTAAAAGAGTTCTATAAATTAAACATTTGTAGAAATGAATGAATAATGTTAACCTTTCTCTCTCTTTTTTTTAATTGTGTTAGATAGGACCTGATTCCTAAATTGGGATTTATAACACATATGGAAAGGTTAGGTTGTTATGTTGTGGTATTATGGGACTATTCATAACTGAACAAAACTCTTGATCATTATAGATTTGGATCTAGTTACATGTAAAAAGTGTGGTTAAGCTAGGTATCCCTTTAAGTGCTTGACTTGGTTTAGGGTTAACTTTTAAATGTCGGCAGTATAGCCTGTATCTCATCACAATGGAATCACTCAGCAAACATAGGCATATTTGGTGCAGAAACACAAATTGGCTTGTGTATTTGTAGAGGAAGTAATACCCCTCTAAGAATCAAAACCTCTTAATGACATACCAAATCGCCTGTGTGCAGGAGGTGTTATTCAAAGGTTGTTAGACCACTTTAAATTCAGATTCAAACAATAATTGTTTAGTTTATTTTGAAGCTCATATTTTGTCCCAGCTGAAACTTGAGGTATATGGATTTAAGCAAGTTTAAATGTCTGGAATAAAACTTCAAAGAAACTTTTAAACATCAGTTATGCGGCTGACTTGAAATGATTCAAGATGATATTGTTATTCGCTGTTGCTCAGTTCAGCTTAATTTTTTATTAAGAGCATGCTTTTATGTTAAATTTGTGTAGTCCTTAGGAGACAGACAGACAATATACAGCATCCCTTTTATGGCTGCTGTCTTGTAATGTAAGCAATTAACCACCACAATGATACGTTGCATGTTCATCAAGCCTCATTAGGAAAGTTATTTTAAAGTTTACAGGAAAACAAAACAAAAAATGAATATAAAACCAAGATTTATGGCCTTCAGAAAAGCCACATTTTCTTTCTTTTCTACAGATGGTCATCACAGCAGTGACCCATGGAGCTCCTCCAGTGGGATGAATCAGCCTGGTTATGGAGGAATGTTGGGCAATTCTTCTCATATTCCACAGTCTAGCAGTTACTGCAGCCTGCATCCACATGACCGTTTGGTAAGATAACTTTCCAATGGAACAAAGAAAGACACGTGTACATGTATGGAGAGAAAAGATATATAATGGCATGGTTGTGAGCTAAACGTTCTATTGCTGCTCATTTGGGATGACCTGCACAAGTCACTCAGAGTTTTGCCATCTGAGAAGAATGTCCATACCAAGATCATGAAACTAAAATGTTTTTCTTGAATTACCGTGTGATCTCATGGCACATATTTTACAAAATAAGTATCTGAGAAATGTTAGGAAGTTTTATTTTAAATATTTCATTAATGGTGGATTATACATTCTTCTGTCTGCAAAGTTTGGTATCTTAGTTATCATATATCGAAATGTCTAAAATTGCTTCCATTTTAAGGTCTGGAGACAGATAACTTTTCCGATTAGAAAGTTGGCAGTCAGTCTTCCTATTAGATAGTATAAAATTCCTGTTTCTATATCTGAAGAATTTTAAGATATCAAAACAATAGTCCAGAACATAATACTGTCTCTTCAAGACTATATACCAACATAATTCTGGAGAGGAAGTTGGGTGGAGGATTGGGAAGAAGGTAGTAGTTTTGCGTAGGTGGTTCTTCTAAAGTCCCTGTGAAAATAAACTAGCTAGTGAAATAAGCATAGTTTTATAGACATCAAAGGAGATTTAAATACATTTATATGCATGCTTCCACCTCCCCCCCCCCCCCCCCCAAAAAAAATATAAATTATTTCAAATGTAAGTAGAGAACTCTTTTTCTAATTTATATCCATGTAACCATCATGGATTCAACTGGTACACATTATTTAATTTAGATTCTGATTTCACTGATCAGATATTGAAAAAAGGAGCAAGGGTTACAAGAGAAAAAATAGATAGTTTTTATTTGAATTAGGCTCAATTTTGGAGAAGTTTGACCATCCTTAAAAGTTAGCAGAGACTTCTTTTTAGCTAGACGATGGTGGACTTTTTATTGTAATTGAATTATTCTTAGGGAGAAAACTCCATAGGTTTAAACTACAGGTTTAGGGGTTTTTTAACTAAAAAAAAATCAAGAAGTTCAGAAAACATTAAACTTCACAAGGCTAAGATATCCCTAGTTACAACCAATATGAAGTAGCAGATTGACCATGTTTATTTAATGTGTACAATGAGGACACACAAACAACACTGACCGTTCCCTATAGTGAAACAATGAGAAAAAATATGAAACAAAGTAGAATGTGTCATATTCAAAAATATGTTCATTTGGTTTGGAACCATGCACTAGTATTCATTAATTTAAATGTATGGTTCTTGCATGGTGTCATGACATGGTACAGTAAAGATTGTTTGAATGCCCCTGTTTCTTTCAAGAATAACCCTATCTTAAAATCCTTGGTTGATCAGTCTTGGTTTGGGGATAGTTACAACATGTAATGGTCTGTAAAGTAAATTATTCTCAACCATAACACCTTCCAAATGTAGTTTTCATCTAAGAATTACGATTTGGTCTGTCAGATATAGCAAGCACCCAGGTCTAGATTCACTATTGACTTTAGGAGCGGTGACATGCAGCTTTGCCGAGCATACATCTTTTCAATACCCAGAAAATCATTAAGATTGAGAGAGCATGGAATTAGGTGCTCTGGCTTCCTTATATGAGAAATGGAAGAAGAGAGGCACTTTGAAATGGGAGTCATAAAAGCCAGCAGCTTAGGTGACTCCCCAGCTAAGCTAGCCAATGGGAGGTACCAAGGAAAGGGGTTCTGTTCCAAGCCCCATCTTTCTTATGATTGTCAGTGCCTAAATCCAGGCTGAGAGGAGGTGCCTTTCTCCACTTAGGATTGTCATCTGCAAACCCTCAGTTGACCCAAATCATTTTTGCAAGAAGTAGGCAGAAAAGGAAAACAATGACTCTCAGCGCCAATGGTTAGGACACTCAGCTGGGATGTGGGAGGGAGGTCTCCAATTCAAGTTCCTTCTTTGCCTGAAGTGGGAGAAGGCATTTGAATAGAACTCTGCTGCTTCTCAGGATATCACACCATTTCTCCTGTGGAAGCCCCCCTGCCCCAGTAACTGATTAATTCACATATCTCGTGCAAGTCCTGAACCAGTAGATGAGCTCTGAACATGCTGAATAGACTGAGCCTTGCAGGTTGACTTATGCAAAGAGAGAGCATATTTCCCCATTGCTCTGGGGCTTAGGTGTCCAGACCTCTGGAAGGAAGCAGCAGCAGCATGTGTGCATGCTCAGAGGCAGAAACATAGATACCTACAGCAAAATGTACTTCAAATATTTTGGTGCTGGGCTAGTTTGGCTCCTACAGAGTTTGGCTGCAGGTGAGCAGAGGGTGCCTAATTCAGGGGTTTGAGCACCTAAAGTGGCAGTTAGGATCCACTTTTGTGAATCTAGTCCTCTGAGCTCCAACTGACATGAATGTGAATTGTAGGTGTTCTGCACTTCTGAACTTTAGGTTCATAGTATTTATTGTCCTGCTTCTCTTCATTAGCCAAGGGCTTCTATGCCAAAGGTAGCACAGAGGCGAGGCACTGATATTTTAATTGCTGCCCTATGTGGTTTCTACTGGGAAAATAGTGGGAGGTCAGCACCTTTAGCGTATGCAGAGACTATTGGGAAGACACTGAATAACTTCAGTTCAAGCTGATGTAAAATCTCTTAAATGTTGGTCAACTAGTGATGTTGCAGTGCCAATACAGACAGCACAAAAAGAATAGTTGCTGTTTGTTTATTATTTCTGTTTTCTCATGGATTGTACTTTTTGTTTGTTTTAATAGTTGCTTAGAATGTAGAGTGCAATTTCCTCATCAAGCTACATCCATTGTAAGGCAGATCACATGTGTATGCTAAAATATTTGGTGGTCTCCCTTTGATTTTTCGCCGTGAGAAATGATAAAATCTCATTTGCTGATCATGAAGCACCATGTTTGTGTGGGTGTCACGGAACAAAACTCGGCAGGGGTCATGGTATTACTCCGATTAGACAGTTATCCTAAACAATTGCTGTTTACTGATTTGTGAGTTATGTGACAAACTCTCTTACCCGTGTTGATTTCAGCCAGTTGTCTATGAGTTGCCTTCATAGAATGATTTGTATGCGAGTCAAAGTCAACGTCTGAAATCTTCATTCAGACTTGACCTAGACAAAACCCCTGTTAAACTCAACTGAAGTTCTGACTAGGTAAGGATTATGGATTTTGGCTGTATAACTGTATGATGTGCCTATGTCCTTGTAACTCCAAGGTGGACTCCAAGTATTTCCTACTTAAATATTAAAAGTACTGTAAAAATTATAGAATCATAGAAAGTAAGAGACAATTTTGTGGCCCAGATTCTATTTTTGGCCCTTCTGTGCTTGGTGTAGGATTGCATATAAGGATAGAGCACCAAGATATCTTTATGCTTCTTTTATATTTCCCTGATCCAGAAGTTAGACTTTTCCTTGGTTGTTTTACTTTACTCTCAGCTGTCCATGGAGCTACTGCAGCAGCTAAGGATTACTAAGGCATAGTGATACTCTCTTTTTCTTAGGGCTTAAAGATGGCAATGTTCTAGATCATCATACAGACCACCAGTAGAAACGGCCAACAATGCACTACCCATCGAATCTTGGATACTTTGCACTTCAAAGTGCAGCACCGGGGTAGAGAATTTGGCTCATTAGATCAACTAGTCTATCTCTGTGATGGTTTGTTTCCATATAATATTTATTTTAGTGCTTTCTCAGGTCTAGTTTTAAATATCACATATAAGGTGGATGCCATAACTTTCTTTGGGAGACTATTTTTCCAACTAATAGAGATTACTGTCACAATTTATTTGTCCTGGTATGTGGCATATATTTTCTTTCTTCATTTCATCCTATAATACCAGAGTTTATGACTTTTTCTTACTAGGTATCTGAATAGAAAAAAATTACTCGTTCCTTTATCCATATGACAAGATCTGCTCCTTTAGGTGAAATAATGTAACAGTTCTGAACTACTTGATCCAGAGAGCCTGTCTTTTATGTTTTATTATTTTTATACTTTCTCTTACAGAGCTACCCATCACACTCCTCAGCAGACATCAATTCCAGTCTTCCTCCGATGTCCACTTTCCACCGTAGTGGTACAAATCATTACAACGCTTCTTCCTGCACGCCACCTGCTAATGGAACAGACAGTATAATGGGTGAGTTGCAGAGAGATCTCCATAGGAATATGAATACAGCATTGATCTTTTCACTTAGCTCTCCTGTTATCTCATCTGCTGTGGTGCAGCATACAACTATTGAACCTTTAAGTTTTTTAAGGTTTTTTTTTTCTTATTTATTTCATAATATATTTATTACTATAGAAGGAAACTATATTCCAGTGTGCATCCAGAAAGATTATAAATACAACAGAAAATTGATTTAAATAAATATATTGTACCTGATCGATTGCCTTCCTTACACAAATTGTTTTATACTTTTTCTCTTGATTATTTAAGTAGTATTTCAGTCAGTAAAGTACAGAAGATATGACACAAACTAAGTGCCTGATACTCTTGGCTTTGGTGGCAATGGAAAGTCAAATTTTATTGAATTAAGCTCCCCCGTTAATTTCATACAGCTTCTTGTGAACCGATACTTCACTCAATATATTTTAGTGTTTATCCTCAATTTTTTATTTGATTTCCAATAAAGGGAGAAATCAGTGATAGCAGCATGTTTGTGAAATAAGAAGAAAGCCTTCTTTTTTGATGTTACTAATATTTTTCTAACAACCTCTGTAAATTAATAGCATCCAAATATTTGGCATATTCTGGTTCAAACTTAAATATGGAAAATAAAGAAATCTTGCCTTGCCTATATCACAAAGAACAAATAAAGCTAATTAAATAGTTGGTAACTAGGGAACACATAGTTTGACACATTTCAGATTACACATATGACTCTGTATAAAATGACTTTAAGCTCTACTAATGCAGTAAGAATGGAGGCTAAATTCAAGTATTAACACATGGGCATCATATTTTTCAAGGTCTATAAACAGAAAAAAAATTAATACCATCTCTTCTTCATTTGTCTCTGTCTCAGATAATGTATCCCTTTACACTACAGTATCGAATTTTTGTGCTCAATCTGCCCATTCAATTGAGAAGTCTTCTTTTACAATGTGTGCCTTGCTTTTTGTGAGCATGGCATGCAAAAGCCACTATCTCTCAAAGAGTCTGATAGTACCAGATGAAATGCATTGAACTTCTATACCTGGTTTTGTAAGAGCCTTAAAGATAATATAGGAGATCAGAACATTTGGGGAATGGGATATGAACGTATTTTATTCTGATTCTAGTCTTCAGGCCCTGACAAGACTGTTTCTCAATTAGCCACTGTTTAAGGAGGTCCAAATATTTTAAATTTTTAACTATAATTTTTATTGCAAACTCAATTTTTGACTATAGCCCTAAATATTTGTAACAAAAATGTTCAGGTTTTTTAACCAGTTGTAACTTACTATCTAGCTAGTTCCCTTGAACTTCCTAGCAAAACCAGGTCCTGTGTTTAATGTCCAGCAAGTACTATCCCTAAAACATATTCATGTGTGCAAACATATTCAATTTACAAACAACAAATAGTTCTATCTATAAGAGACACCTTGGTAATAAAAATTAGTTGTAGAGGTAATTCAGCTGTGTTCAGAAGACCTGTGATCTTTTTGAACAGCAAATTTCTAAAATAAATTTTCTGATTAGAATATATGCCAGCATTGACTAGAAATGATGTTTAATCCTCTGCACAGTATTGTGTTTTTCAAAGGTCCAAAGCTATGCACTTTCTAAATAATTCGTTATCGAGATAGATTAAATACAGTATATGCTAAAACTTACTTCCAAATATCTGTCTGACTCATGTCTTAATCTCTCTTGCTACTTTGACTTCTGATGACACATTTCTGTTACATGGTGCATTGCACGATAGAGCTTTCCTTGTATAAATTTTGTTTGTTTCCCCTTGAGATCTTCGTTTCACAGTAATTTTACTATTAGAGCAGTCACATAATACTGCACTTTATATTTTTGTATGATTGTAAAGCTTCCAGACATAGTGATGTGATGAACAGTCACATAGCGCAAGAGGAATATGAATATTATCCAACAATATCAATGTAGTATTTAATGGTATTTATAGTTGATGGAATTCCCAAACTAAGTTGATCTAAGTTTTCCTTTGGCTCAAAATTAAGTGCTGTCCAATCAAAAAGGATATGATTTTATATGTTTGGATTCTAATGTAAGATGTCTGGATTCTTTAATGAAATGGTTTATTATAGATGTGCATCCTGTGTCCTGGTCTCAGATACAGTCACTCAGTATTCTAGATCTACTTATAGCTATTGAGATTACAGATGCCTGGGAATTTATTCAAAAAATCCAAGATTTTCAATTTGTATCACAGACATTAGAAATGGAAAAGAACTCCTCCATCATCTTGTACATCCTCCTGTGAGAGCAGGATTGTTCCTACAGGAGCTTTCTGAGGGGTTTCTAAAAAGATAAGTATAACGTTTTTTTCTGCAGAATAGTTAGGAACCCTCACTGAAAATCCATCCATCAACTACTGGGGTAGAAAAAGCCTTTGTTATATTAACAGAGAACTTTTAAGTAGAAGTATGGCTCTAAATTACAATAATAACATTTGCTACTCATTTTCAAATCCAGCTAAGCTTCTGAGCAGGCATTTGCCTCCTTTTCTTTCCTAAACATGGTCACAGTGTCAAAGCAGCTCTAACTCTGTCAAACAGAGTCTCAGAAGCCATAGATGAAGATAGAATTTCCATCAATCTCTTCAGTCTAGCCAATCTCCCAGACTGCAGTAGCACCAGCTCCCCACCAATCTAGGCAATGGCCCTTATTGCTGTGGCAGGACGAAGTAACACCACTGAAGTTGTGTTGTCATATGGCAACCTATTAGCAACTCATATGCCATGTTAGAGCTTCATTCTGAGACTATTCAGATCAGTCAAATTTGAGGAAAATAATAATTGGTTCCATTTTTTTTCCATTGTGATAACTGAATCTAAATCATTATTCAGATTGAGAGCTGTTTGAAATATTTGTTGTCTGGGCTCCGCTGCCTGAAATAATCAAACAAACCATCCTCCCTTCTGTTTCAGTCCATCTCCCCAGTTTCAGATATCCAGAATTCCTGTCTCTTCCCAACTCCCCAGTTTCAGATATCCAGAATTCCTTCATACTCCAGGTCAACTAATAATTACAAACACCAAGCAACACTCAGCTCCAATGCTTGTTTTCCAAAATGTCTGGAGAAACACATTCATAGGGAATTTTTGTTGTATTCTCTCCCCCCTCCTCCTCCCCCATGTCCTAGGCCTGAAAGTATAGTCCTAATGCATCTTCTTATTTTTCATATATCATTCTTCTAGGTAGGGTATCACGTAAAATATCAGTGATTCTTTCCAGAAGTTGGTGTCACATTCCAATTGTTTAAGCATCCCAATTTCATTGCATACCAAAACTATCAAATAAGCCTACTTCTTGTATATTTCAATGTGTAATTAATTATATGCAATATATTACATTTCTAATAATTATTTTATATGTTAATGAATGAAAGATGAATGAGTCATATTTTAACAAATTTTAAAAGGTGTGAGCTAATTAAAGAAAGAACAATATGGAGATTGCCTTATTTGGCATACCAGAAATTAGCTGTTCCCTTCCATTTGGTGACTGTCCTACATCTAGGGATGAACTTGGTTCTCTTGCCTCTGAAGTCCACAAGAATCAGGGTGCTAAGCAGATCCCCAGCTGCTGTAATGTGGTGCATTTTGGGAAGAAACCACAGCATAGTCTTATACTAAGCATCTTATTAGGACCTTATGTACTCCTAAACCAGTTCACCATATCTGTTTTCACTTATTCCCTGAAAGGTTGAGTTTTTCTTGTCACCCACAATTTTCAGTCAGCACTTACATCATCATAATAGCTAAACAAAAGATTTGTTTGCATTTACACAAAATACTAATTCACCTGAGAAACAGAAAGAAACATATAGCCACCCAATTTCTATATAGTAGGTACAGACCAGGCCTGAAACTAACACTTAGATCAATTTATTTACATTTGGAAGTTCTTCCATCAACCTAGGTACCACCTTTCAAAGGGGTGGATTTACTACAGACATGGGAGGAAAAAAATCTTCATCACTGTAGCAAGTATCTTTACAACAGCGCTATTGCAGTGGGTAGCTGCCATTCTACAGCTGTCCTACTGTAGTGCTTGTATAACTCAGACACCTTCTAGGTGTGGTGTAATGTACCATCTAGTGGCACTGAGACCACTTACAAAGAAAATAATGTCTGCTCTGTGGCCTTAGCTAATTAACAACTGGCTTTTAGCTCACTCAGTAGGCTCATTCACTAAACTCCAGAGAGCCCAGGTTCTGGTCTGCCTTTTGGCATTACACTTGTGGTGTACACATACCTCATTTACTCTCAGATTATTAAAACTTCTTTTTCAGGAACAGATTCGAGTTCAAACTCTGGATGTGTCCTGTTTCATTTCTAGGGCATAGTTAGCTGTCAGTTCTGTTAGCTTGACCATTTTTTCTACTATCTCTGATAGCTGTTAGCCTTCCAAGTTTTTGCATGCAGGATTTACTTTGCGGTATATAGCAGGAATTCCTTTGTTCTTAGCAGTAAGTAGTGTATCACTGGGAACTTTGGCAGAATTTTGTATCTTTATATGCAACCTTAATCCTAATTACTGGGTTAAATTTTCCTAAAGAATCTGAATAGTACACTATGACTCTGAGCTCTCCTTATGTACAAGTATCTCTTTGCTGTTAACAAATAGGATTTCCACGCACACAGACAAGGAAGTATTGCAGTTCATCTTCACTATGAAGATCTGAAAGAAGAGTTTGCTCATTGTCTTTTTCTGAATTGGAGAATCATATTCTTTACATAAATTCAGATAGAAATCACAGAGTATTTAGATTTTTATTTGGTTTATAGTTCACTTTGGGAAATACGTGTCCCAATTTCTAGATGTTCTGAAATGATTCAAGCTGAAAACTTTAGGTTAGAATTAACAGCATGCACATTATACTACTAAAACATTTATCTCTAATTGACACCAGATCTTCTATTTCTTTGCCTTTGCATCTTTTGCTATTACATGTGAGTATAAAAACTTCCTACTTTCCACTGTGTTTCGGAGTAATACATATTAAAATTTAGTAGTTTATTTGTGATCTCATCTTAGTTTGAAATTAGGTCTGCTAGAAATACTATTGGCCTATAAGCTTATTTTTGAGCCACATAATAATGAGTAAAAGAAGCATTTTAATTATACTACAGTAAAACTCCAATAGTCCGGCATCCAATAGTCTGGCACTCCTGATAGTCCGGCATCAAAATGGCAAGAGCCTAGTGAGTGAGCTTTGTCAAAAAAATGAGTCACAAGGTAACAGCAACAGCAGCTGAACTGAGCAAAAAGGGTAAAAAAGGCTTAAAAAAACTAAAACATTACAGTATACTGTATACAGTATGTACAATAAAAACGGTTAAGAACACTTTATATACAGTATATAATGTATACAGTATATATATAACCAACTTATAGTACCTCCTGATAGTCCGGCATATTTGATAATCCGGCACCACCTAGGTCCTATAGGTTCCAGATTATTGGAAGTCTACTGTATATGGAAAATAGACTCAAAATACTATTCTTGTTCATATCAAATATTCTTTTTCCTCCCCATGAGATTTCAGAAGAGAAAGAGGCTCAACCTCTGGGTAGAAAAAACAATTCCTCTGGCAAAGGGGATCGTATCACAGAATCCTAGAAGATTAGGATTAGAAGGGATCTCAGGAGGTCATCTAGTCCTGTCCCTGCTCCAAACAGGAGCAACCCCAAAATATTGTTCCAGCCAGGGCTTTGTCAAGCCTGGCCTTAAAAACCTTTAAGGAAGATTCCACCACCTCCTTAGGCAACCCATTCTAATGTTTCACCACCCTCCTAGTGAAGTAATTCTTCCTAATATCCAATTTAGGCCTCCCCTGCTGCAGTTTGAGACCATTGCTTCTTGTTCAGTCATCTGTCACCAGTGAGAATAGCCTTGTTCTGTCCTCTTTGGAACCCCACTTCGGGTAGTTGAAGGCTGCTATCAAATTCCCCTTTTCCCCCCATTCTTCTCCTTTGCATACTAAATAAGATCAGTTCCCTCAGCTTCTCCCCATAAGTCATATTCCCCAGTCCCCTAATCATTTTTGTTGCCTTCCACTGGACTTTCTCCAATTTGTCCTCTCTGTAGTGAGGAGCCCCAAACCAGAGACAGATGTGGCTTCACTAGTGCTGAATAGAGAGGAATAATCTCTTCCCTTAATCTACTAGCAATGCTCCTACTAACACAGCCCAATATGCTGCTAGCCTTCTTGGTAACAAGGGCACACTGCTGAGTCATATTCAGCTTGTCTACTTTAATCCTCAGCTCCTTTTCTGCAGAACTGCCAATTAGCTAGTCACCCCTGCCTGTAGCGGTGCATGGGATTCTTCCCTCCTAAGTGCAAGACCCAGCACTTGTCCTCGTTGAACCTAATCAGATTTATTTGGGCACAATTTTCCAATTTGTCTACGTTACTCTGGACCCTATCCCTATCCTCCAGCTTATCTACCTCTTCCCCCATCTTAGTGTCATCCAAAGGTTGGCAAGGGTGAAATCTAGCCCATCATCCAGACCATTAATGAAGATGGTGGAAATAGAAAAATGGCCCCAGGACCAACCCCCAGTGTACTCGTTTCACTTGATACCGGCTGACAATTAGACATCGATCACTACCAATTGAGCCTGATGATATAGCCAGCTTTCTGTCCACCTTATAGGGCATTTGTCCAAGATGTATTTCTTTAACTTGCTAGCAGAAATACTGTGGGAGACCATATCAAGTTATGTAGTGGAGTCAGTTAACATGAGGAACTTTTTGGTGGAGAAGCTCATCAGGGAAATTAGGCATCATGAATTGGGATTGAGGCTGTTTTTGATGCAGGAAGTCTTCCCTTCTGTGAAGGGTGAAAAGAGCTGTCCTGTGTTTCCTCGCAAAACTGAGGCTATAGCAGATTGCTGATGGTGCACAATATCCAGTACATACCTGGTTTAAAATTAATGTTTACTCTCCTAAAGCCCTTCTATATTACATACTCCTCCAGGGAAGTCATTGTTATGGCAGATTTATTCATGATCAGTTTTTGTCATGCCACATTTGTTTCTCTAGCTATGGACTGTGATGACATAAATACATCTTGATGACTTCACCAAAAAACAAATAGAAGGAGCAAGTGTGAGGCAAAGATCCAAACATTTGCAATACCATTTCTTTTAAGTATCCCTTTCTCTCAAATTTCCTCTGATGTGATAGTTTATCTTTAATCATCAGATGGTGCATGACCCTGGCAGACCAGATGCAGCCCACAGGCAAATATTTGCCCATCCTTTGCACTAAAGAGCTCCATTGTAGCATGATCACTGTCTTACCTGATAGACTTCCAATGGGATGTTTGTGCTGAAGTTTATGCTAGATAGGCGAGGGAATAGGCATGATGGCAGAGGCAATGACAATAGAACTCAGGTAACCATGCAGCCTTCTAAGAAGGCAAACTATTATTGCCCCATGATCAATAGGGTTAGGCCTGTTTTCCCCATGAAATGTAGAAATTTCCAGGACAAGTCTCATTCCAAAATGCAATGTTTCAAAAACCCTTCTTCTTAAAAGAAAAAGAGGAGGAAGCCCATGAGCTGAATCACACAACATACTCTTTCTTTTCTATGTAATTTTTTGTGGAAGGAGTGCTAGAGCCTGCTAAATCTCTTTCTCTTTAAGAGGGAAGAGGTTGGTGCAATTGGTTAAAGTTTTGGTTACTAATCAAAATACAAGTATATATATCTTGTTTCATTTTGTGCCAGCTTCGTTGCAAGAGAGACATAATGGGTGTGGTCTGTGTCAGACCAGGAAATGGTTTAGTGGTCTAAAATGAGGGATTGATTGAAACATCCTCAAATTCCGGGTCATATCCCAGCAAAACTGACTCATTTTTCTGAGGTGGTTAAAGTGAGTATCTTGGACCCTGCTGTTTATTTGCCATTTAGAAGAGACATCAGTCCCTCTTACCTCATTTCTGATCAGCAATATATTTATACAAATTTCCTTGGAGAAAATTTCCCTTCTCTTTCTGTTTTGAGTGTCCAATAGTTTTGTGCTATTCTATGTTTTTAACACCATAGATTATTCTCTTTCCCCGTATTATAAGATCCTGTTTTCTCGTAACATTTCTAAATTTTAGTCATTTAGGCTGACATTTTCCAGGCCTGATGTCTGCCTCCCTCAGGCTGAATTTTTCTTGAAATTTGCAGCCAAAATGCTTTAGCTATATGTAAATGACCAGTGTTTTGCCCATATTAAAACAGTTCTAGCAATCTTTTTCTTTTAAAAGATGAAGTGCCCCATGTTTTGGAACAGAGACTTGGAATTTGGCAGGAAAGTGGCCTTTTGGTCAGGAATGTCCTTTTTGCTTTCCTTGTGGAAATCTGCCCAAAGTTGACCACCTTATATGCTTTTAAAGAAATGACACTTTTCCATGTGCTCCATAGAGACTTCTTAAATTTTAGCAACTAAGTTCCCTGAAGATTCCATATATATTGGACATTCTCTGGCCCATTGCTGAGCAGGACTTTTTCTGCACCTACAGCTCTGGATTTTGTGGGCTATATTCAGTCTCGGATTTAGAGTAGGAGCCCTGCTGTGCTCTCAGTGACCTCCTTGAAGGGCTTAGGCAGCATGAAGAAGGAAGCTGCCCAATTCAAATTTGCAGAACAAGAAATAGATATACAGGGAGTAGGCTGAAACCAGGAGCAGGGAGAAAGATAAGGAATGGAAGAGGTGGGGGGAGAGAGAAACTATGACAGAAAGTTGGGAGTGGGGCAAGGAGACTGGTATTTAGAACATCAGGACAAAGGGATGCAGGTTAAAGAAAGTTGAGTCAACCATCTGGTGAGGACCCAGGGGAGTGGGGAGAAGAAATCTGAAATTGACTGCAAAAACACACTGGAATAAGGAGAGAAGCTACAGGTTGAACCTCTCTAGTCCAGCACCCTCAGAACCTGACTGGTGCCAAACCAAAGAATTTGCCGAACCACAGGAGATCAATATTGTCTAGCAGCATTACCAATGGTTTCATTGCTACTGGACTCTTAGAAGACATTTGGGGTAAACAGAGCTAAATAACAGCACAGAACACTGAGAGCCAGGACTAATGACTATAAACAAACTTTATGAGACTGCGGGAAACTTGGCCACATTCATTATAAGGGCTAACTAAAATCATGCTGGACCACAGGTCAGAGTGTGCCGGATTAGAGAGGTTTAACCTATACTGACATTAGATGAAAAGTGAGATTGGGACTGGGAACCTGTGGGGAAGATGATATTGGAAGCCACAATGGAGAGAGAGACATTTGGATGAGGAATTGGCGGGAGTGAGAGATTGGGTCAGGGAGGTTGGAGGCATTGAGACTAGGACTTGCTGGACATGGAGCCTGGAATTTGTATAAGACCTCCAAGGAATGGAGACAGACTGGCTAGGAGAGGAGAATGGATTGGGTCAAGAGCCAGAGATGGGAAAGAGATGGGATTAGGACCAAGTAGGTTGAATGGGATAGGGAAGAAGGGGTTAAAATGGAGTGGTGAGCAGAACAGTCTGGGGCTACATCTAGACTACAGGCTTCTTTTGGAAGAAGCTTTTCCAGAAGAGATCTTCCAAAAAAAACTTCTTCCAAAAGAGAGCGTCTACACTGCAAAAGCGCATCGAAAAAGTGATCGACTTTTTCAATAGATAGCATCCACACCGAATGGACACTATCTCATATTTAAGCTGTGATTACAATGCACAAAGTGGTCACCAGGGCACCTGTTGCTTTTTCCTCTTTCCTCATCTTTCGAAAGAACTGCCTCTTCCCTGTCCACCCATGTCTTTTTCCGAAAGAGTTCTTTCGGAAAAAGGCTTCTTCCTCATAGAAAGAGATTTGCAAATGTCGGGAAAAAAAACTCTGTTCTTTCGATTTTTTTTTCCGAAAGAACGCGATTGCAGTGTGGACCTAAGTGAAGGGTTTTTTCTTTTGGGGGGGGGGGAATGGCTGTTTTCCCAAAAAAACCTTTGTAGTGTAGACATAGCCTGTGATGACTAATACAGATTCCTCTGCAGAGCTCAAGATTCATGCAGTTTATCAGTCCTCAAGTGCAACAAATATCTGTGAAACCTACTTTTAAATTGTCTCACTCCCTTCTAATGTTGGTCCACATAGAGCAGGGGTGGAGAACCTGCTGCTGCTTCATTTAATCTGGTTCCTAGCAAGTCTCCACAACACTGGCTGGAAGCTCTGAGTCTCAGTGTCCCTTCCCCCCTTTGGGGCATCCATGAACACCGTGTCCCAGCAACTCTTAGGCTCATCATGCTCCCCCCACTCCCGGCTCTGGCTCTGCAGTTCCCATTGGTCTGGAACTGTGGCCAATGGGAATTGTGGGGGTAGTGCCTGCAATGGCGGGACTTCGTCCTGGCACCCACACCCGTAACCTCTTCCCACATCTTGAGTCAGCTCCCACACACCAAGCCCCTTGTAACGCCAGAGCCTTCCTCCCTCTCCCGTCTGGCACCTGCTTCTACACTCTGAACCTCTGATTTCTCATCCTACCCTGAAGCCTAGGGGAAGCCCCAAGCCTGCATGCTCACTTCCCCATTTCCCATGAGGACATAGGTAGCTTCTGACTGATATTTTCTGTGGGTCAGTGGCCCCTGATAGGAAAGATACACTTGTTATCATACACTTAAACTAACAAAGTATCGGTTGAGTGGGTCTAACATTTCCAACACTGCTGAACGACTGGGTGGGTGCCAATATGATGCCTTATGATGGAATTTGTTTTGGTTTTATTTATTTGCTCTTTTAAAATGTTAGGATATTACACCAAAATGCTATGTTAAAAGAATATTATTAAGGTTGCAAAATCAAGCACTCAGAAACACCAGAATTAAGGTTGCCTATTCAATCTAAATCTGGTCCCCTTTTGTGTATGCATGATGATATATTTTGTAATTACATGACCACATACTAATTTTTTGTGATCCCTGTTTCATTCTGTGCATCGAATTGGATATTTTACGTGAGTGGAGCAGGGTTATGCAGTGAAAGAGGCCGCTGTCTGCAGAAACCCTGCTTAATTTGTTGTAGAAGTTGGAAGGTATGTAATGAATGAGGGTAAGGACTACAGGAAGAAAATGTCTGGTGTCATGGTTAAGGCAGTTGAATGCTGTCCTAAGGATCTGGATTCTATCTCTGCCCATGCCAAAGAGTTCTTGTGTGACGCTAGTCCATTCACTTAACCAAGATTTTCCACAGTGATCATTAATTGTGTGTTCCTCATTTTTTTAGTCCTATTTTTAGAAGTGCTGAACACTCACAGCTGTTCTCTGTTCCTCAGTTCTCCTTCTGTAAAATGGGGATAATAATCCCTCATGTCACGAGAACAATGTAAAAGCAATGTATTAATATGTGTGAAGCATTCTGATACTGCAGTGATGAATGCCACAGAAAATCCCACAAGGAAATAAATATTTTTTTCTTCAGAGCAACGTTTGATAGCTTGCAATATACCAGGCAACAGACTACACATTGAGTGAAGAGAAACAAAATCAATAGCTTCTCATTAAGGGAGCTCTGTCCAGCATGCGCACTAAGTGAAGCAAAAGTACTGTGGGAAAATAGTATATGATCATTTAATTAAAGCCTATTATCACAATACATATGCATTAAGGGGCCAAATTGCAGGTGCACAAGCATCCTCAATTCAGGAATTTCCTAACTTCAGAGTGCTTGATTTTGCAACCTTAATGTTTTCATGCAATTTTTTTCATGTAATATGTATATACAGCATTCATATTTTTAAGAAGTGCTTTGGGATTCTTAAAGAAGAAAGGTGCTGCAAAGTATCATAAGGTATTAATTAGGAATGATTTAGAATGTAAATATATGGTAAGCTTTGATTGGTAGAAAATATGATTATGTGTTAGAGCGTAAAGTAAAGCATCCATTTCTGAACACAAGGCTATATATTACATAGCCTTATCTGATTGTGAACTTCATATCTTTGACTGTTTTTTACCATTCACAGCCATTCATTTTCAAAACAAAGGCATATGGTCAAAGGCATATGCAATACACAATATATTTTTAAAACCTCAAAGATGTTAACTTTATATTTTATCACCAAAACTGTAATATGAATATGTTTATATCTACCTTAGCAAAGCAACTAATGACAAGTAAAGACTAATGTAATGTAATTAGCATTATAATGCAATTAAATTATGAGTCAGTGGACCAGGAATAGAAAACTGAGATGTGTCTCAGACGATTTTTACATTCAATCTTTTGTTTTTCAGCAAACAGAGGAAGTGGGGCAGCAGGCAGCTCACAGACTGGTGATGCATTGGGGAAAGCACTTGCCTCTGTAAGGAAATATTTATTTTGGTTTACACATTTACCAATTGTGAGGTGTGAACTTTAATGAGCAATGGATGCCTGGATTTTAAGAAGATGAACAGCAAACAGTAACTCAAAGCTGATGACCTCTGAGATCAAATCCTTCCTATCAACTGAAATATGTAATGATCTATCTGAAATTATGTTTTTTTTAAAAATTTGCATTGATTATCTTACTGACAAAATTAAATGACTGGAAATCTTATACTGATCAGAGGCACTTAATTACTAGGATCCAGGCCCTTCAATCTTTCACACCCCACACATCTCAAAAACAACGGATGGGGGGTTGCCTAAAAATCAATGGTAGGTTTAGTTCAGTGTTATCAAATGACCTGCAAACGGGATTCATCTAGATTTTCTTTTGCCTTCAGATTTTATATTTTCCACCTTAGTTTCCATCTATTCCAGTACAGTGGTCGCCATTAAAAAGCCAGCATTAACCAGCAGCTGCCTCCCAGTGGTCTTTGAGGTATATGGCACATTTCCTGTTGGGAAAAAAAAGAAATACTGGTGCACCTCAGATACCATTGTGCAGTTACTATTGCATATTGTTGACTTTCTAATAAGGACCAATGTAAATTATTTTCTGGGCAGAGTGGGTTCCACTGAGTTCTCATGAGAGTTAATTTTTTTTCATATTCTACAGATGTTTCATTAAAAAGATGAAAAAATAAGACAATAGGTTGCCCAGAATGACAGATATAGTAGAGAGTCCACTTTTAAATGGTTCCTGATATATGGCATATATGATTAAAAGGGGCAATCACCATGGTGCGAATTTCAATGTACTACATACCACTGACTCTAAGCAGCAGTTAAATGGCACATCTCACTCATTTAAGCAGCACATGTGGTCTTGTCTCATCGTAGTTATCGACGAGTGGCCTTTGGTGTTTGCTGTTATATATTACCTACTGTGCCACGATGCAATCCTTTATTCTCTTTGCTCTATTTGGACTGCTAAAGGGTTTGATTTTACCATTATATTTTTCAGAAATGTTGTAAGGCTTTGTACAATGCTCATTCTTAAAGCAATCTGTGAAATAAAAATATACACCTCCATCTTCATGGACCCTAAAGAGCCTGTGAAAATCAGAACCATCACTTAATTAACAAGTGTCTGATTCCATAAAGATGTCTCAGGAGAATTCTACTGTTTGGCTTCCAGCATCTAGTACAGTTTTGTCTTTATCAAATATAATTGAGATTAAAGTAATAGGCTTTTTAACCTGTCCTGCTTTCATTTAAATGGACTGAGTGCATAAGAATTCCATATTTCTTTCTGCATCAGTTTGTGATGGCTTTAGATTAATTCTTTATCATCTTTTAAAGATCTATTCTCCAGATCACACCAACAACAGCTTTTCATCAAATCCTTCAACTCCTGTTGGTTCTCCCCCTTCTCTCTCAGGTATTGTTACAATTCTATTTTACTGAACATTTCAACATATATCTGGTAGGAGGTATCTAAAAAAACTCCTGCTGTAACTGGGTGATTTACATCCAGATAATAGCATCAAGCTATTTTCTTACAACACCCATAGAGCCCAACTATTGTACTTACTGAGATGAATGGAAATATTTTATAAAAGACACACTTTGACCAACATGAAGAAAAGATTATAATAACTTTTAAATAGATGCATTTACCTGCTGCAAAAAAGTAGTGTTAATAGGCACCCATATTTTGGACCGAGGCTACCCCCACACGCCCCTGTGCAGAATGTTCCAAATATTGCGTCAGAGGGAATACACATGACTTATTCCTAGCCCACAGACCTTTGTGAAAGGAGTTGCCAAGAATTTACACAGTAGCCTTTCTATAGCTTTTGGGGGAAACACATTCCCTCAGTCATTCCAACTCTTTGCCATGAGTTTTCTGTCAGTCTGCACATCAAAGAACATTCCACAGCCGGCCCGTACCAGTCAACTTGGTATCGTGAGACTTTGGCTGAATGGCTCTTTCATTGCTGTGTAGACTGCCAGGCTCAAGATGAAGCTCAGGCTCTAAAACCTTTTGTGGAGGGAGGGTTCAGGGCTCAGGCTCCAGCCCTAATCCAAAAATCTACACAGAGACGAAACAGCCCCAAAAGTCTAAGTCAGCTGCCATGGGCCAGCTGCAGGTTTTTCTTTGTCATGTAGACATACCCTCAGGGTCCTAAGCAAAGTATCTGCCAGAACTTGGATTATAAAACAGGGTTGTGTGCAAAGAACCACAGTACACTTAACTCCTTTATTACCCTGTGACATTGAGGATGTCCTTATCTGAGAGAGAGAGAGAGAGAGAGAGAGAGATTTTGGTGGTACAGTTTTATTTCTAAATAAACGTAGTAGCTGAATTTTCAATCTTGGAAGTGTATAGTAGTGCTTGTGAAGAGCTAAGCAGAAAAGGTCCAGAGCCAGTTAGCTTCAGAAAAGCATCTACAATTTCTGATGCTCATCAGGACCTAATTCAGATTATGTGAACTTTTGAAACTTTCCCACAAGAGCCTCTCTGCCCATATATCTGGAGGCTCTTCATCTATCCTACTACTATGTTAGCTTCTTGGGAGATTCAACACTGGATCTGTTTCAGTGGGTAACCTGGCATCCTGCTCCCCATATAGTGGGTCCTGTCAATCTCACTTAGACATTTTAAAAGGTACCATATTTTATACTCCTGAGTCTAGCACAGTATTATTTATTCCTGGTCTGCCCCTCAAGTTCTAGGAGATTAGCAATTCTGGAGAGAGGGATAGATCTTTTATGCTCTGAGGTTTCATGGTGCTTCAGCTGTCTTGCAGGCATGAACCCCAAAGTACTTTTTGAAGGGACAAGATTCTAGTGACCAGTTAATGGGAGTAAAGAGTGAGCTGGCCAGCCAACACCTGAAGGCAGGCTAAGGAGGTAGCAGGTTCCCAAGCTTCTTCTTAAAGAGACGAGTTCTACTGGAGAGGGGTAGGAAGCCCTCCCTCAAGAACACCTGCCACATGAGATTTGGTGGTTGAGGTGTTTTTAATCAAATATATCCCCCTAAAATGCATGAGGAACATAAAAGCTGCTGCTTTTCTCCAACACCAGGCCTACTTTGGGGATTGGTTAGCCCCTTGACCAGCTGAACTAGCCACTCCCCGCCCCACCCTGGTTTGAGACCCAATGAAAGGTTTAGGACAGCATTTCTCAAAGTGGTCTGCAAAACCACTCTGATAAATATGCTAACTGGCCATTCCGATGTGTTTATTTATCTGCTCCACAGCCACAGAGCCTCACAGCTCTCACTGTCTCCAGTTTGACATTTGCAGCCAAGGAAAGCCACAGGAAATATTCTTTGCCGGCTGCCACTACCCCAGCTCCCCTTGGCTGCAAATGGCATACCAGAGCCAATGGGAGTTGCAAGGCTCTGTGGCTGCAAAGCCAGTAAATAAACACACCGGAACAGCCAGTTAGCAGGTTTCGCAACGTGGTTTCACGGTCCACTTTGAGAAACACTGGTTTAGAAGGACAACGGGCAGTCCTTATTTATCTGAATCGTCCCTGTCCCTAGACAGCACGTTATCACTATGTGATACATTTCTTAAGAGACTTTGCCATCAGTTCCATCTGTTACTATAAAGAACGTATTTGAGTTGAAGTAGAGGAAAGCAAAGTTAGGCAATATAGGTTGAATTTCTTTTCAAAAATTGTATTTGATAAACAGAGAGATCCAAGGATCAAAGTCAATACAAATAAGTGGCATGAATTCAAAGGAGAATGGATCTGCTTATGCTTCAGGATATAGTGGGCTTGTCAGAAACAATATCGAAGTCCTGATTGTCCTTCATTGTCTTATTCAGTGATGTGGCAAAAACAGAAGGTGTAGAGACAGTGAAAGTCTAAGGAGACCAAAATTTGGTACTGAATGTTTTAGATATTAACAACATTTTGTCAGTTGGTAGGCTGACAGTCTAGAAAAGGCCATTGTTCCCTGTAAGCTTGTCCTTGTGCAACCACTCAGGAGTGATTCAAATGGCATCCAGCTAATTAGCAGAGAGCCTACAGCTAGGTTTTTTGTTTTTACTGGTGATGCACATTCACACATGCCTCGGTACACACAAAAATTTATTCCACACATGGATGGAAAAGGTTAGAGAGAACAATGGAAAAAGCCATGAAATCAATCTTGGCCTGTGCTTCTAAAGCCAAAAAATGCCACTTAACTTCATTTTTAAGATTAAAACCCTAATGGCTCCATCTTGAATTCCCAGGCTTGTTTCATAAGATCGTTCAAAAGATAATATGTTTCAGACAAAGAACTAACAGTACAAATGATCTGATTGTAGTGCCTTAAGCACAGCCTGCTGGGGTAGGAATTTGAATCAGTATTTCTGTCCTCAAGTCTGGTGTGTCCCTTTGAAAAAAAAAGATATTGCAAAAATTGAGACTTTATATATTTCATGCTTAAATCTTCAGCAAAAACACATTTGGTTCAATAGGTGTTAACTAATATAAATCAAAGTCTTTGCTGTTAGCTACTTTTAAGTTTTGTGCAAAACCAAATCATCTACCTTAGGAAAGTATAAATCTTAACAGTTAAATGAGAGCATCAATAGAATGACAAGTTGTAATTTAATTTTGAGTTAGATATTCACACAGTACATTTTTTAAATCCTGTTTCTTTTATTTAAAAAAAAAACCCCAATTCATTACTTTGCTGATTGAATTATTTGTTCTGTGGCATCGAGTATGTCTTGAATCACAGCTAGGATAATGGACCAGTACATGCTGGATTTATATAGAAGTCTAGCAATTCCCTCTTAGCACTTCTGAAAATGCTACTTCTCCTTTTACCAGTGAGATATTTCCCTCTGCTATAGCCTCTCTTAGGTACAGCTGTTGAATCAATGAAAACCTCTGTTGGGAAGCAGCCTGGGGCAATTTTGTGGACTGCGTCTACGTGCTTCTCTACAAAAATACCTTTTTTTCATCCATGTATATTTTGGAAATTGTCCATATGTCTGCCCTATAGTCTATCTGGAAAACAGCATTTACATGTCTATAAAATGGTCCAGAAAGTTTGAAAGACATTTTTGTTTGCATAGTTCTAATGGTAATTCCCATTTTACTATTAGCAGGCACAGCTGTTTGGTCTAGAAATGGAGGGCAAGCATCATCATCTCCCAATTATGAAGGTCCCTTACACTCTTTGGTATGTTTTGATTAGAGACCTCCTCTGCCGCAGTATTTTCCATGCTGTTCTTTCCATTTCTCATCCATACTTCTCACAGTTTTGCATTTTGTTAGTGATTACTGTCCCCTTCGGTTTTTACACTATATGATCATCACTAATTTAGTAACATGGGGACCCAATCCTTTGATTTGTGATATTTTGATAGCATCTGTCACTGACTAGAATGTCATGTTTGAACATAAAAATGAAGAAAGTTAATTGCAAAAAAGGATTAATTTATTTTCAGCCAGGAAAGTTTGCTTGAAGGGATAACAGAGAAAAGTAAGTGGTTGCTAGGATAGGTGTGTGCATTATGAGTGTGAATACTTTTATTTAGGGAAGGAAAGTACAGCAGAAGACTAAATAATGATTTTGGATTCTATTTGCTATGTTTCAAACTATTGTAGGCTTAATATGGTGGATAAATTGGCAACAATTGAGGTGAGAGTTATGGCTAGCATGGGAGAAAATAAATAAACGAATAAGATGTTTTATATGTAAAGATTAGCTGGAGGCTGGCTGGAAACATGATAGGGACACATGGACAAAGGTTTTTTAAGTTTAAATCCTTTATCCCATTTTTTTCTGTTTGTTGTTTAGATAGTCAGGAAGGAGTGGTCACATATTTCTGTAGACACCAACCACTTTTTGGTTGCTATATCTGTAATGATAAAGATCAAATATGCCTCAGAATAAAAAAGCAGAGCCTTTCTGATGACAACCTAAATAATCATGCAATACTGAATCACGGACAAGTCCATCTGACTTGAGTGAGAATTTTCCCTAAGTCAGGAATTAGCAAGGACTGCAGTAACTGACTCAGTACAGATACTTGTGTCATGATTCATTGTTGGATAGTTTATAGCTTATCCCAACTTGCTGTGGTATGTAGGTCCTGGTCTACTCTAGGGAGTTATTTCGAAATAACTCCCCTTAGGATAAATGTCTAAGTGGAGCGTCCACAATCCTGTTATTTCAAAATAATGGGCTGCTTATTTCAAAATCTGTACTACTGCTTCCTTGGGGAATAATGCTAATTTTGAAATAGATATTTTGAAAATAATGTTAGTGTGGACTCTCTGGTGTCACTGTTTTGAAATAACTACTCCCCGTAGTAATTTGAACTAATTACTCCCCAGTTCTTCCTAGACCTTTAAGTCAAGGTTGCACATCCACATTAATGGAGCCTGTAATGGGGATATGCTATTTCAATTTTTTTCAAAATAATTTCCTATGTAGACATGCCCTGGATGTATATAGAAAGTAGCAGTGTTTTTATAGACCAAATACTCCAGAGATATGTAATTAGTATAGAATTATTTCTGTAGTGAGAAAGTTACCCCGTTATTTGGGCCTACCCCTTTTACCTTTCACTACAATATCTTGTTGAAGAACAAGAAATTTTAGGCATTTACTTATCAGATATGACATATGCCAATGGAAACAGTTTGACCTAGTAGTTAGACCAGAGCAAAGTAGAGAGGCTTTTAGTTCTGTCCTTAACTGTGTCATTGACTTGTCTTGGCTCCAAAGTTCACCATGTGTGCCTCAGTTTCTCCACCTGTGAAATTAAGATAATAACACTTTATAAAACAGCGGTGGGGAACCTTTTTTGGGTCGGGGGCCACTGACCCACTCTCCACAGTACCCTCACACACCAGAGCCTGGGGGACCCAGTCTAGTAGATTTTGTAGGCTCCAGCCCCACGGGAGACAGCAGGGGAGCCCTGAGCCTTGGGTACCAGATCCAGGCAAGCCTTTGGTTCCAGAACCCTGATATAAAATATTATGGACTGTTTGGATGAAGGACACTATGCAGCATAAATGCAATGCATCATTTCTGAGTCCATTGCTTCTCCTCTTCCTATATTTGCCAGCAACATGGCCCTTTTTTTTTTTTTTTTTTTTTTTAAAGAAAGAAAAACTGGAAGGAGTCCAGTAAAACTGCAGTCAGACTTCTTGAAAGTCAGTACTTCTACTTTTAATGGTTCAAATGTAGGGACAATTCTAGTAGATAGCCTGGGCAGCTCCGTTTCCTGGAAGGAATTTTGAATGTAAGCTTTTGTTTTAGAGAGGTGCAAGTTACACTAGAACAAACAAGGAAAATTGAAGAAATGCTGTCAGAACCAACAGTTCAGTGCATCTCTTTTTTGTAATTTTTTTCACGTCTTGTATAGGGTACAGATCTCTCAACCTGTAAGGAGGTGTATTTATTGATAGTCTACCAGCAATCCTTTTAAAGTAGTTTTAGGATACAGTTACAGGGAGTATTTCTGTCATTGTGGAGAAAGGGTTTATATGGCCTTAAGTTCTTTCTAATTTTTGGTAATTTTTTGATTATACAAGGAAAATAGGCCCTGTCAGAGACTGAAATAAGTTAGATGTATATTCTTCTTTTTGCTTGAGATAACATTAAAAGTTTTCAAAAATTACAGAGGGCAACATATGTACAGTAATGATTATGTTCATGAGGAATCATTGAACCTGTTTTGCCCATGAAAATGAAAGTTGTGCTTGTCTTAAACTAGCATTCTAGGGAATTAGAGAGAGCTTAATTACTTTCCCAAGAAAAATATCACTTTTGCTAAAAAGGGGAAAAAATAAAGGAACTGTTTTCAGTTACACCCCTCATCCCCCTTTCTCCCCCCCCCCCCCACGCATACATCAACTAGAAGTACAGTATGTGGCATACCTAATCTGTGTGTGTTTTGTCTCAAATGTTAAATGGCCCTTCACATTTGCTGATGGTTCTCTTGATTTGTTTTTCATAAACAAACAGCAAAGCCGAATTGAAGACCGTTTGGAAAGACTGGACGATGCTATTCATGTTCTTCGGAATCACGCAGTGGGGCCTTCAACAGCCATGCCTGGTAGTCATAGCGACATGCATGGATTAATAGGGCCTTCTCACAATGGAGCAATGGGAGGTCTTGGGTCAGGATATGGGACAGGCCTTCTTTCAGCCAATAGACATTCACTAATGGTAAGCTATGAAGATTAAATGACAGTCCAGGTTTAAAAACAGTAATTAGAATTTCTGATCTGGTTTGCAGGCTTTTTAATGATGTTGAACCTTTCTATTTGTGCTAATGTTGCAGATATTTTAATTTTTATGGCAAAAGTATTAACTTAATTTGTGTAAGGTTTTGCTACTACTAAAATATGTTTGTAAGTATACTGCATATGGTTGGAGCACATAGTATGTTTATTCTGTACAATTTGCTCATGACAGTAAAAACGCCATTCTTTTATATGTTTTACAACTGATTAATGTGAGGCTGCCATTGACAAAAAGCTCCTATACTCTAGCATCCAGCTTCCTTAAAAGTCCTTTCTAAAATAGCTTGGATTGTTTGAGAGATTCAGTTGGGTGATGAGCATATAAATAGTATACCATCTTTCTCCCTTATCCATATGCCAAAAAAAGTATATGGGAGAGGAATCTTCTGGGTTTTTTCATTTACTGCTCTTTGTCTTTCTATTTCAATTGAGTTTGTATAAATGCACTGCATTTTTTAGGAACCTGCAGAAGATCTGGAATCTCTCTTTCCTTCTTATTTTCCTATTCCTTTTAAAAAATACCCTATCTTTAGTCTGAAATTTCCAATGAAGATCTATCCTCCTGGGAATTTGGCTGCAATTACAGGCCCCAGTTCAGGAGTGCATATTTATGAGTTTCTTAACTAATTGCCCATCCGAATGGAAGGGTTTGCACCTGTTTTAATTTGTGATGGTTCAGCCCCAAAGATCAACAGCAGCAGAGATGTTATCAGTAATAGGGGGACCCCAGAGAGCACAACAGGGACATCCTAGTGCTTTTTATATAATAATTACTTTTATTTACCAACCAAACAAGACTACACACTGCAGTCTGGTGAAGAAGAAAGAACACAATGGAACATCTAGCATTTCTTTACTCACTCCATCCCCTGTAGAGAAACCCAAAGTATTAGTCATAATTATCCTCATCCTCTTCATCATCACCAGTGGATTCTTCTTGGCCTCTCCTCAGGGCAAGTAGGTCATGATACAGCTTTTATAATGTGTTATAATGCACCCTGCTATGCTTAATGTATATTCAGTAGGGGTTTCGGTCCATTTTTCTTACTTGTATTTCCTCTCCCACTTATTGTTGCCATGCCCTTCTTCCATAGGTTGCTAGGCCTTTTACTTCAAGCTTATTAGAGCATATGACAGTTATAGCATTCTTATGGTCAGACATCTGCTGATGTTCCCAATTTAAAAAATCTAAAGCTAGTATAAACTGGCTTCTTGTGGCTACCTATGAAACAGTTTAGCAACACTGACAACACCAGTTTATGTTTTGTGACCTTTTGTTTTATAGGGTCATTTATGAGTTAGTTAGTTAGTTATGCCCCATCTTTAAGTCTTCATTACTTTGGTTAAACTATTGTTTTACAGGCTTGAGACCTATAGTCTTTTGCTCTACTGCCTAAATCCATACCTGTGCCTTATTTAGGATATGCCCATATATCTAGCAACATAAGTGGCTACAATCCATTCTTAAGAAAACCCTTAAGCAACGAGAATTAAGTACATTCTTAAGTATGTGCTCACATGCTTTTTGTAAATTGGGATCATATATGATCACTTGTGACTTATCTTTCACATTAGGTTAATTACTCCACATTAAGAGTATCAGGCTTTTTCTATACTTGGGTAGTCACTATTGTCCGACTTACCGAGGCTCTCATTCTACGTGTCTTAGTACTTTTTCACATGATTGATCTCACAATATAGTTACTTGCATGAATAAATACAACTCAGCATTAGTGTTTCAGAATTAGATCCTCATTTTCCTGTTATAGCTTGTTTTGTTTTGTTTGTTGAAGACAGTGTCATCTTATGTTATCTGTTCTGGTGGAGGTATTTGGCTCTACAAGAAACCAAACAAATTCTTCACAAGAAGCTATTAAAGAAATTAAGTAGTGTCATATAAGGAACGCATAGATTCAAAACTGGATAAAAGACAGCAAAATGAGGAGTAGGGTTAAATGGCCAGCTTTGACATTATTAAAGGCTAATGTTTAAAGTTCCCCAACATTCCATTTTAGGAGTAATATTTCACATCTCTGATCTGGAAAAGGGACAGATGTAGTTTGCAAAAGATTCAAAAGATTTATGTTAGGATAATAGAAAAATGTAAGGAACCTCATGGCCATCTAACCAAGCTGGATTGATGGGCAACATGATGACACATGAAATTCAGTGTTGATAAGCATTAGGTATTTCATATTAGAAAGAATCATTTGAAGTATTCATATGCATTGCTAATTCTCAGTTAACTGTAACCATTCAGGAAGAAGGATTGGCCATCACTGTCAACAATTGAATGAAAATCTCAGCTCCGTGTGCAGCAGTAGTCAAAAAAAGCAAACCAAATGTTAAGATGGCAAAAGCAATGTGATATAAACGAATATTGAAAATGTTATGTCATTAAATAAGTTATTTATATGTTTTCATCTGGCATGTTGTGTTCTCTTTTGATTATTCTGTCTCAAAAAGGATATAGTAGAACTAGAGGAGATTCAAAGCTTCAAAAATGCTCAGAAGCATAGAAAGACTTTATATGAGGAGAGACTGAATCTATCACAGTGGTTTTCCTTAGAAAGGACATATAAGAGAGGGGAGCCTAGAGTATACAAAATAATGGATAGTAAACAATATAGTAGTCCTGTTCATCCTTTCTTGTAATTAAAGAAAGGAATATTCAATAAAACTAAAATTAAAATAATTGACAATTAACCTATGACATTCATTGCTACAAGATGAAATGGAAGCCAACTGCTTAGTAGCATTCAGAATAGGCATGGAGATTACACAGATAAATAGAACATCCACAATTGCTTTAGATAATATTCATACAATATTTAGAAAAATATGAACTCTTATGTCACAGGGCATAAGCCAGCCACTGACGCAGTTTAGGGAAACATTTCTTCTGTAGACAGTCCATCATTTTTCATTCCAAAGTTTTTTGTATCTTCCCTTAACCTTGTTGTGTCCACAAGGCTTTTTGGCCCATTGAGAGTCGCTAGTTCCTTATAGTGGCTGCTGCTTCAGAACTGGTTGGACACCATAGCTCTAAATTTTCTGTTATTAACAAGACACTTGCCATTGTCAGAGTATTGGACTGAATGAACCATTATGTTCTAATCCACTAGGGCAATTCTCATTTTCCTGTGAAATCAACACAGAAGTTCTCACTGTAAAGGGTAGTAACTTTGCTAGTAATTCTGTAGCAAATGACACTATGACCTACTGTAAAAGATAGCGGGGGGATGATCTAGTGATATGTCAGATATCCTGGGAGAGTTAACTCTTGCTATGATCCTTTGAAGGCAGTTATTTATTTAGTCTTATGGCACTTTACTGTGTGAGACCTTAAAAACTAAGCCTGTCATCCATGTGGAATTTAACAGTCCCATGGCTTTTTTTGGATGAGAAAGGTTTTCTCCTTATAGAATTGACCAAACAAATGCCAGGATGGAGTGTTCAGGGGATTATAGAACAGTACATTGAGTAAAATGTAGTAAGTTCAAATCAGTACTGGTGTTTATAAACAGCTTGGGATGAAATGTTCTGTATTCATGTAATTTATTGCTATTTAGTATTGTTAATGGTTCTCTTTTGATCTATATTTAAAGTATGTTTCTCCTGGCAGTGGTCAGTCTGGTGGCTGGCTCTGCCCCCTCCTAAAATGAAAGTTAAATGTAGCTGTCATGTGTGAAACACTCTTAAAAGCCACAATTGGGCCAGTGCCATTTATAGATTTTTAAAAATTGATGACTTAAAATAGTTTGCCAGCAAGGCTCCAAAAGGTAAAAAGATGCCTTTTTAGCATCCCAGTTAAATCCACCTTTCTTCCCGTTCCCCTGTAAAAATAGCATGAACCCAGACATTGTTTTGCTCTCTGTGGCAGTTGCTGGGAATTCACAAAAGGAAATTCTAGGTTGCAATTTAGCTTAGCCTCAGGTAATTTGTTAAATACACTTGGGATACATATAATGTAAGAGTTTTAGTTTGTAGAATGCTATTTCCCCCACAAATGTTTAAACAATACTTCTTTTAATGAAAAAATCTGGCTTTATTATAAGCCAGATCTGTGACTTACAACTGTTTCTGCGTATCTGCTCTCAATCAAGAAAAAAGGGTTTAATTTTTGTAGCTTTGTTCACTTTGCATATGTTAAACTGTTGCAACATGCACCCAGGGCATCACTTCAGAGACGGTTCTATAAATATGCAGTCGTCTCTTAAATACCAGATGTAGGTGAAGTTAGATTCAGACAAAAAGAATAGCAAACAATTCAATTGTTCATATAGCTTTTAAGAAATATCTGACCCTTGAATTTCTTCTTTTATGTATCTGTTTTTGGAAGGGTAGGCATTCTTCCAAAATCTGAGTTGATTAAAAAATGCTGCATGGTACTTTGTCATTTCTACTATTGAAGACATGCTTCTGCTTCCTGCTTTTCTGAAATTGATGAACAATGAGTAAACTCATAATCCACATACCTTGAACCGGGCAACTCAAATGAAAGTTATGCCACTCTGACAACATGGCTAGTTCTAAAAACAAGAAGGACAAATTTCTGTCTCCACATTTAACTTTCTGGGAGGGAAAAATAAGTCTGCCAGTTCACAAAGTTTATTAGTCACTGTCTGAAACTGTAACTTGTGTGAAAGAGTCAAGCCTGGTAATTTCTTTTGGAAAAATGGTATGAATTTTGAAGTAAAAACATAAGAACAAAGGAAATACTTTTTGAATAGAGTCAGTCTTAAGTTAGCCTTTGACCATTTGATACATTCCACTCTAAAAAGGAAGTTGAAGGGGGAATTTTAAAAAAAAGAGGAGGATACTGGTAATGTTTTCCACATTTGAATTTTAATACATGAAACAGGCTATAAAACTTTGGCCAGCTGCAGTAAATAAAGTAGCAGTGGGAGGTATGGACCGGAAACTTGTACAGAATGTGCTGGTAGTAGTTTCTTTGCCCACTGTATACCTTCATTTGTTGGTTTCAAACTTGGAGTATATCAGAATAACTTGAGATTTAACCTAGAGTTTCTGTTAGTTTCCAGCAGGTCTTCCTTATCAGATATCCTCCGCAATCTATGGTATTTGGACAAGTATAAATCTCGTCCCAAGGCAAAAATAATATGGGACTGGATCAGATTCTTCTCTCAACTCCACTGCTGTAAATATGAATTACCTCCTTTCATATATGTGGAATTGCTCCTGATTTACAACAGTGGAGCTGCTGAGAGCAAATTTGGCCCACTGTTTTCTTAAGAGAGATAAATGATACTTCTAATGGGAGGTTGATGTATTTTAGTCTATAGTGTTTCCTTAAAGCCCCAGTCCAACAAAGCATTAAGCACATGTACAATTTTAAGCAATTTTTATAGTTGGTAGTGTCCTTGTTTCAAATTTTTCATCTTATACTGGGTAACTAGGTTACATTAAAATCACTCCATGTTCAGACTGGGCATATATTGTGTAAGGACAGCATCAGATTAGTAGATTAATTAATGAATGGGTACACCATACTCCCAAATTCCTAATCCCATTTACACTGGGAATCAAGAGAACTGCTCACTTCCATTGCTGGGTGATGTGCTGAGTGATTTTGGATAATTCTACCTCTCTTTTATTGAATAGTACGATAAGGTCATTTTCCAAGTAAGG
The DNA here is from genome assembly GCF_049634645.1 of Pelodiscus sinensis. Taxonomy (NCBI): domain Eukaryota; kingdom Metazoa; phylum Chordata; order Testudines; family Trionychidae; genus Pelodiscus; species Pelodiscus sinensis. The sequence goes on from NC_134716.1 coordinate 112,199,323, forward strand.
CACTGCTCAACTTCAATTGGAGTGGCAGAATCAAGCCATAACCTTCTTGTACCTTGGGTAAAATGGGGAAAATTATACTTGCTGACTTGTCAAGGGAGTTCTAATTTAATATTTCTTTGAATTGCACTTGACAACTACTAACAAAAGCTACTATAAAATGAATGAACTATAATAATTTTTTATCAGAATTATAAATACTAAATTTGTCAACATTTATGTGCAGGAGAGACAGAATGCCATAACAAAATTTTACCTTTATTAAAAAAATCCAATAAACTAATTTTGGTCCAAAATAGTATATTACTGAATTTTACTGAGGTTTTATGTATCTATATATAAATAAAGCAAAACTATTTTTTCTTTTGTTCAACCGATGAACCAAAAATTCAGTTATTCGCAGTTCTAAAAAACATGTCATAAACCAATGTAACAGATAAATATGCCTTCTACCCTGAATTGGTGTGTGTTCACCTGAACGTAAATATACAATAAGATGACTTGAATGTAAATATCTCTTTAAATTGACAAACCAGCAACAAACTATTTTGCAATCTTGACTAAAAGCCTGACATATTTAATAAAGATTTAGACTTCAGTCTCTCAAACATACATGCACTTAATACAATTGTGAGGAATGTTATTGGGATTATTTGTGATAGGAAAGTTAAGCACATTTTTAACTTCCAGAATTGGAGCCATAATAATTAAAATGAAGGTAGCATCCATTAGTATGGCTTGCAAAGCACACAAAAACAACTCTATGCACAGCAAAGTTTAGTTTTTTCTCAGCTCAGACATTGCTAAGAAATATCATATATTTGAAAGTGTATTTATATGATTGGGTATACAAATGATGAGAGTATAAGCATCTCATTCTCATGACTGGTCATTATATTTATGTCTCAGTAATGTGGAAATTCCATATCCAGATAGAAACTCCAAGGTTAGTTTGTATTGTATCTTCTCTCACTCCCTACTGTCACCCACAAGTACATGAGGTAAGTCTATGCTATCAATTTTAACTGTGTATTTCCTGAGTTTGGTCAGTTCCTGCCATTGTAGAGATAATGTAGATTTGTTTACATTTTAAATACGATTTTGTAAAATGGCATTTGTATGCTAGCTTTTACACAGAGATCATAAAAGAGGCATATTTGTTTTGTAGCAGTGTATAACTAGACTGACTGTAGCCATTATACAACAAAAATTGGAATACATTTTTGTAAGGTACTCCTTACAAGTCCATTAGCTTGCTTCCAGGATTCACATGAGGATCCACAGGAAGATATGTTCATTTATATATTTTTAACATCCAAATTAAATTAACTTATGGAATTTTCCACCACTAGAAATTAAAATAGCAGCTTAAGAAGTAATCCAATTATGTCATTCATATGAAAACAAAGAAAGTCAAGGCAACTTGGCATTATTTAAAAATAAAATTTGACTTTTTTATTTGTTAAAAATCTGTTGTCTTGCTTTACATATTATCATAGTTGCAATTTAAAAATAAAAAAACAAAGATATCCTTATAATTGAGAAAAGTGAACAAAACAACCTTACTTGACTAAAAGCTTGTAAAACAAACAGTAGTATAACATTTTTATATAACATTCATGTTCTTCCTAATTGGTTGACATTTGTAATTTCATGAAAATTATAGCCTCCGTCACATTCTTAAAATCATTTTTAAGTATACTGTTGGTTTTAATCAGAAAAAAACCCATTAATTATTATTTAAAATGACACCCCTTTTCAAAAACATTGTCCTGACACAATGACTTCATTCATTTTAAACGAGCTAATTAGGTGTATTGTTAAAACCGTAGTATTTGGTTTCCAAGTTTTAATTTAGCATTAGCTAGCTCCTTGGTTTCCACACATGGACGGGTCTATTGTGAAGCCGAGTGTGTGTGAAAGTTATTGGAGAATGGTAGTCTCTGGGTAACGTTCCTCTAAGCTTCCCTGATTTTTGTTTCCCCTGTAGTCTAGATGAGAAACAGCTGGCTTTTGTTTAAAAAGCTGTTTTGTGAAATGTCTGAAACTTGAGGTGTAGAGCTGAGGTCACTATTAAAGCAGGTGCTTGGAAACAAGTGGGAAAGAAAGCAGCAGAGACTGATTTGGCCACATAATCTTTTGGAAGATATTTCCTAATAGCCTGGAATATGATATGAAAAGGAAATAAAACTTCTCCAAGTTTCCTGATTTGTTTACTATGTTTTTCACTCAAAGATAAAGGAAGGAGAGTTAATATTCCTAATCCTGTAGCTTTAGAACCTTCTCTGTCTCTGAATTTGCACAATACTTAAAAGAATAATCATCTCTGTAGGAAAGAAATCATAAGGATTATTTCAATGACTTGACTTCAGTGGCCATGGCAACCCATAGTAGGTTGCCACTGGTTGATTTCTTTTAAAATACTTAATTGCTTCACCTACTATGAAAAATATTGTTTAAGTGTGAAGGACTAGAGCATTATCTTAATGCTTGTTAGGTACTTACAGTAGAGCATGAACTGAGACTGAGCATATTGTACCAAAAAAATGAGCACCTAAATTAGTCCTTAATAAGCAAAAGCTAAAAGTATATAGATTCGTTGTGCACTTGAAGTGTCTATAGGCAGAAAGATGCATCTCTTCTCCTTAAGATCACAGATTATTAACAGCTGTTTGGGAATGGAGATTAACACTGTAATTTTTGCAGCACTAAAAGAAAATTTGTTTGGGAAGTTGGCTCTTCACTTCTAGTCAATGTGTAATGCCAAATAAAACTTCCTTTTGCAAAGCTCATGTGTTAGAGTTGAGCAATGTTGTGATTCCCTCAGAAACGCTGGATTACCCAAGCCTGCCTGCATTAAAAAGAACAGAAAGAGTATAGAGAGATTCATGGAGTGCTGCCATGCAGCATTCTATCATACTGTACATAACATGAAATCCACTATTTCATTTAGACTGTCTCCCTTCCTCTACTTAAGACGTGGCACTACACACACAAACACACATTTTCCACTTTTGTCTACATTTAAATGGATTTTGCATATGACTTGTTTGCAAAATGCAAAGCTGCTTAGTATTCTTTGGCACATCTTTCTGTATTAAAAATGTTGAACTTTGTTATTTTTCCTGATTTAATTCCACTCTTAATTTGTTTTAAATGCTTCCTTTTGCTTTTGATCTTATTTATCACTGAGCCACTGGTCATATGGAAATTATTATTGTATAGCATGGAGATGAAAGACTTCAGTGCCATAAAATAAGAGCGAATAATTTGGACCAATAATGCGCACATTCTGTGAGAAACCATTTGTGTCAAAGTGGCCTGTGTTCTTCCCTTTGTAATATAGCAGTTGAGGTTTATAAGGGCTTTACGCAAATCTGCTTTCTGTCAAACGTATAAATTTTGACAATATTAAACACATGTTAACATGCATCACCTTACAACTTGCTTGCCACATGTTTTTATTTATCTAATTGGATAACACAAGGTCATCATATTTGTAAAGGCACCAAGGTAGTTGCTTGTTAAATTCATTCATGACTTAGGCTGGTTGGGCTAATCTCTTCCTAATTTTGACATGTAGCTGTGATCCTTAGGTGGGGAATCATTCAGTTGAACTTCCTGAATTTGTAAGCATTAGAAAATACCTGTTAGTATTCCCTTTGCATCTTTGTTTTCCGAGAGGAATCTGAAATTCTTTCCAAGTTATATATTAACATTAATTGTATGAAGTGCTGTTTTATTAATATGGAAAGACTTAACTTTTTCAGCTTTTGTCTGCTACTTGCTAACTGCAAATGTCCATCTGTGAGCAATCAAAGTAATGTTTGTATGACAGTTTAAAGATCACTCGTGTTTTAAATAGTGTTCCTTTGACTTAGAGAAAATAAGTTTCCTTTCTTTTGATACGATGGAGATATTGACAAGATAATTAAAACTGGAATCTAGCATTCTTGAGCCATCAGGTGCAATATTTCACGGGAAGATTACAATTCAAAGATACCAAATTTTTTTTCTTTGTCAATCGGTATCTAATCACAGTGAGAACGGGTCAACTTTTCTCCTTGTGTTTGCTCAAAAACAAATATCTATCTATTCTAGCTCTGTATCTGCACATAGGTTTGCGTGTGACCTCTGGATAGGTTTTATTTCAAATCTGTTGTTTAAAGATCAGTATTTTGAAAAATCAAAGAAATATAGCTATTCATCTTCAACAGGCAGCAAAGGTGAAACTATCCTTTTGAATACAATTTACTTATTAGTAACACTTTTGTGAAGGTGAGGTTAGGTAGTTACATTTCATTTCCATTAACTGTTCCTGGATTGACAAAGCTTTAACTATTCTTTTGCACTTCTACAATGATAGTGGAGGAGTAGCTTAGGTATAAAACCTATTTTGGAGAGAGATATCTCAGCAGATAGTATTAACAAGGATTGGATAATTGCCAATGGAATTTAATACATTTTCACATCCATGAAATAGGCCTCTGAAACACAGAAGCATAATTACTTTCAAAAACACTTCCTGGAAACAGAAAGAGTGAAAAAAGTAAGTGTTTTTTGTTATCGTTTGTTAATACCTACAGGGTGCATATGAAGGACCATATTGTGCCACTAATTTTTAAGCAGGACCTCCATTCAAGCTAATGGGGATCCCGCATAAAAACCAATAGTATGATATGGTCCAGCAATATTTACTAGTCTGCATTAAATACCCTACATACAACAAAATACAAAGAAAGAGACTTGTCAAAGGCCACCTAACTTAAAAGTGCCAGTTGTTAAAATCTGCAAATCATGGGTGAGTTGGAACAACAGTTGAATTCAATGAACGTGTTACACACCCTGGCCTTTGCCTGTGGGTCAAGGAACTATGGCTACGTCTAGACTGCAGAGTTAAATAGGAAAAAGATACGCAATTTTCTCCTGATAGATTTTTGGAGGAGATTGGAGGTTGAAACATGATGAATGCACAAAAAGATTAAGGTTAATAAAGTTTCAACTTTTCAGAGACTTTCATGTTAGCTTTAACAGAAAACAAAATGTGAACCCATAAAAAAATCAAATGCCTCCCCCCCACAAACAAACACATTTCTTTTTTTGGAATGGTTGAATCTGTCATCTAGTTCTGGTAAACCAATGCTTCTGTTCAGGATACCTCCACATGCTTTCACATAATAGTTAGGTTCTTTTGAGATATTTGGTTATACTAGAAAAACAGTTTAATTTTTTCAAACTACTTTTGCAATACAGTTTTGAAAATTTTGGTTCTGCCGTTATGATAGGACTGTAAGTAACACCCACATAAATATATTCAAAAGATATAAAACAAAAAGTTGGTGTTCTCACTTGAATGTCTTAGTACTTTATATAAAAATGTCAAAGGAAATACAGGAAGAACCAGATATAGTATTATTTTAGCTCATTTTTTTTTAAATCCATGAAAGACAAACAAAAAATATCAGTGCAAGTATCTGTTTTTCCATCTGGATTTTCTTTACAGCTATCAACCTAGTATTGAAACACCTGTCAAAGAGTTTAACACTAACAAGTATAGGAGTGTAATTTTGATCCCTGCTTACTCCCAGGTGTTTGGGACTATGCTATATATTTATATACATATATGACTTCTGATGTTTTCTTGATGTTTCCTTTTAGCTGAAAAATCTCAACATTAGCATTTTTTGTTATAAAGGAAATAAACACAAAGAGTTACACATAAATACTAGATCCCCATCTCACCTCTAATGCATACTTGTGTGTGTGTGTTTTTCATCTGCTGAATGTTCAAGATGGGGTCTGTTTAAAGACAGGTCAATAAATGAAGTATTAATAGAACTTTAAACTGAGCTTGATTCTCTAAAGATAAGTATTGCTTATTTATCTTCACTCCTTGGCCAGGATTGATTCATATAGTCACTCTAGGGGCAAAACTTGCTTTATCACAGACAGTATGCTCATTTGTTGTGATTGGCAGATGGATTGGCATCTGATGTTACTGTTGATGAGCCTGCCCATCATTTGCAAATGAGGTTCACAGTTCACACTTTCAACCTTGTTTGGTCCTTGAGTCCCAGGTGACTAAGGAGTGCATTATTCCATCAGCACGAAGTAGAGTAATTGTGATTCTTTCTCTCTCTCTCCCTCCCTCCCCCACCCCTTAATAGGGCAATCTTTGAAGGCCCTTCTCTCTATAATTACAGCCAATACAGATTGAACCATTCTGGTCCAGCTACATCCGTAGTCCGGCAGGACCATGGGTGTTGCTAGACCTGAGGGCCCCAGCGATAGAACTTGAGAGCATCTGGGAGCGGCAGAGCTGGTCTGGCTGGCAGCAGCCCATAGGGCCAGTGGCCTGAGGGCAGAGAGCCCTGGGAGTGGCTGCCCCACGCAGGGGCAGGGAGCCCTGCAGCAGCTGCCACCCATGCAGGGCCAGGAGCAGGGAACCCTGGGAGGGAACCATGTGGTCTTGGGGGCAGGTCCATGGAGAAAATTTTCTAAAGCATGCAAGTGACTGTGGAGCCCAAATTTAATTGAAAGTCAATGGAAGTGCCTATACTGCTTCTAAAAATGGGACTTAGACTGTAAGTCATCAGAGTGCTTTTGAAAATTTGAACCTATATATTTAAAGAGGTTTTATACAGATCCCATTTACACGCTGGCTCTCCACCTCAAAACAGCTCCCCAAGAAATAAAAGCATTCAGTACTTAAACACGGGTAGTAGATCAAAGTGACATCTCTTCTCTCATATAAGCAAAGAAAGGACTGAAGAAAGTTTCTTCACAGCATTTTCTGATCACTTCCACCCTTCTGTCCTTCCATTTCCAATGTAAGGGCTCCATTGTGGATCTTGGGACACTGAATGCTGAGGTCATTACATAAAAGTTCTGTGTGGTGTCTTTAGATCGGTCTTTGCCCCCTCAAATCAAGGGGACTGGCAATAACTTTGTGATATTCAGCTTAGCAAAGTCACCAAGGATAGATCTTAACCACAGGTGCTTACAGTCAAAACAAGGGTAGATGAGAAGGGGAGGGGCAGTGTAACAAGTTAGTAAGAAAGCAGTAATGTTAAGCACAAGTTGTGGTGGTTCATGGGTTTTTTTAACTGTTTTTGAAGAGATGACATGAGTTTATAGAACCCGTGGAAGGAAGCATGTTTTGAGTGGGGATTTGCAGTAGATATGGCATTGTAGACAAGGGAGAAGTCCTAGACATGAGGTACAGGATTGTGAAAGTGACACAAAGTTGGTAGTTATATATGCTGTTTGATTAGATTGAAATAACTGAATGTGGGAACAGAGAAGAGAGGAAATGATAAATTATTAATTCCCAAGTTATTCTAAAATATGCATCCAAAACAGCCTATGAAGGTTTTTCAGTCTATCTTTTGTTCTCTCCAGGAGTGCTAGGTGCAGTACAGTGTCCTGGCACTGAACAGTATTAAATAAGCTACAGATTTTCATAAATGAAATATCCAAAAAGTTAAACATGCATATGATCACATAATTATATTTTATATCAATGAACAAAATGGAATAGAGTAAATATTCTTGGGTCAAACACAGCCCTGCCAAAACTCAATTGCAGTTGATGGGACCTACACCAGAGATAATGTAAGTTTTTTGTGTTTTGAAGGCCCCAAATCTGAAGCTTTTGAATGACACTTATACATAATAAGATAACCCTTTCTGGTCAATGAATAGTCCTGTGGCACCTTAAGGTACATCTATACTACAGAGAAGATTGAAGCTGCCACTGTTGATCTTCCAGGGTTCAAATTAGAGGGTTTAGTTAAAACAACTAATTCAAACTGAGAGGAGCAATCTGGTTCATGCTGGTAGTCCTGCTTCTACAAGAAGTATGGGAAGTTAATGGAAGAATGTTCTCCCTTCAACTTCCTGCAGTGTGGACAGTGCCAAAAGTCAAGTTAAAATACTTTGACTTACACTACTTCAGCTATGTTAATTCTGTAGCTATCTTAATTCGACCTTGTCCCATAGGGTATGTCTAGACTACACCTCTCTGTCAACAGAGAGATGTAGATTAGGCACATCGAAATTGCTAATGAAGCAGGGATTTAAATCTCCCACGCCTCATTAGCATAAACATGGCCACAGCTTTTTTCAAAATGGCGGGGGGGGGTCAAAAAAATGGCAGTCTAGATGCGGATCTGTCAAAAATAAAGCCTTTTTCGACAGATTCCGTAAACCTCATTTTTTGAGGAATACAGGATCTGTTGAAAAAGGCTTTATTTTCGACAGATCCACATCTAGACTGCCTTTTTTTGAAAAAAGCGGTGGCCATGTTTATGCTAATGAGGCATTGGGATATTTAAATCCCTGCTTCATTAGCAATTTCAATGTGCTTGATTTGCATCTCTGTCGACAGAGGGATGCAGTCTAGACGTAGCCATAGCGTAGAGCTTTTGTGGGCAAAACCCACTTCTTCAGATTAGATGAGTGAGAGTGAAGAAAAAAAGGGGGATCCTCAGACTAAGAAGGGCAAAGAGGAAACAAAAAAGTACCTGTCAATTGTAGAGTGAGTAGATCAATGTAGTAAATCAACAGATGATGAAACTAGTGTATGGCTTATGGCCAGCTCATTCCAGATTTTGTTAATCTCAACAGACTTGCTAGATTTGTGGGCTGTAAAAGACTTGTAAATTTTGATGTTATTTTCAGCCAGCTCTCCTTTTTTAATGATAAAACTATAGACAATCTACACCATCAGGAAACTCAGTCAAAATGGATGTTCAGAATCATGTATCCTGGATTTGGCCAAGATTATAGTCGGTGTCAGCTACACTTTCACCAAAAGGAGGTAGACATTTTGAATGGGATGATGCTTGCCAAAGTATATCAACACCTTCAAATAGCTCAAAAAGAAGTCTGATGATTCTTGTCCAAGTAGAAGTGTCATCTTCTAGAGTGAAACTAAATTCCTACACTTCTCTTTCTCACATTTACCAAAGAAAATCCTCTACAGTTTACAGAATCTAAACTCTGTCTCCAGAAAAAGGATGTTTAGCTACAATATAGTCAATTCACAAATAAGAAGCTAGTCTTGAGAGTCCTTTATATCAGTATTCCTCATTAAATTTCTCTCCTGAATCTTTGAGATTCTTGAAACCTCCTGTATCTAATGTGCAACATTATTCCTATGATAATAACATATCTCTAGACTCATATACCTCTTTTTTGCTTGTAATAAATATGAATAAATATATGAATAAATGTTATTAATTTTCCAAAGTCTCTTCTTAAGGTATCATGTTTTAAAAATTGAATTGTGTCAAACCGGGGGTGTTTTCATCTCTGTCCTATTATACTGGCTCATTGCTTATCTGCACTTCATCTGCAAGGAAAAGTTTTTCTTGAGTCTCCTTAAGAAATCATCCCTTTTATGTTTCTTCTTGTGATCTTGCCTTGCTGGTAACAATTATACTATATTATCTTGTAAGTCTGATTAGAAACACTCCTAAGTCTTTTTAGTCTCCATGAATATTGAACCATGGATAATAGCTTTTTTGAGAATGAAAAATCACTGACAGTTCTCTGCAGAATGTATGATCAGTGAAGACAAACTTCATCTAATAGTAGGATCAACACCTAAGAATGTCCAGAATGAAAACTGTTCTGAAGATGTAGGTATGTCAGTTTATACCATACAGGGCATTATTTGGCTTTAAAGTATGTCTTAAGGTATTTGCAACTCCTCCCTGCAATTCGAGTACGGTACTATAGAGGCTCTTTGAAATCAGAGTGCCTAGCCAAGCTTCTGAGAATTCTGTTCTAGAAGTTCTAGAGAATTCTGGTCTGTCCTGAACAATCATTGAATTTAGCTGTATGACGATTTTAGTTTATGAATTCCATCAGTGAGCAGTGCACGTGGAAAATAATGGATGTATTTCCATTGTGTCTGCACTGTCAGCTAAGATGATGGCATTACTGGTGTGTTTAATAAAAGCTTTATTGGTATATTACTCGGAGTCATGATGTTGGCAGGAATGGTTCCCCTTTGGATTTGGAACTCTATGGTTAATGAAATACAGTGAACATTAATTTGGAATGGGCTGCTGGCTTTGGAAAGCCAGGTGATGTTTTATAATATCTGTACCAAATAGGGGCTGTGTCAGATACTGCTGTAGCTTCCACTGTCAGAGGCTTAGCTGGCATTATGGGGAAAAATGGCAGGCTTGAGAATCTTATCCCCTGAAATGAAAGTTGAATGCCAAATTTAAATTCCTGCAGGATTTCTGATAGCAATGGGGGAATTGAGAAGCCCACAATTAAGCATATGGGCATTAAGATAATTGTCAGATCTGTTGGCGGACATGATAGAAGACAGATGGGTACGAATCAGTGCGCTCCACTGCAGCACCCTGGGAGACAATTTGACGTTTTACCTGCCTGAGCTACTCTGCCATATTTGTCACTAAATGTGCTGCACAGCATCTTCTTGAGTGTTAAGTGGTTTTGCATATGATGTTGATATACAGTACATCGGCGCCCTCTAGTGAAAAAGCGACAAGGAACGTTATTTTTAAATGTCTGCCTTGCTCTTCAGCCTCTTGCCACTGTCTCAGAACTTGCTATATCCATATTCACCTGCACACATCACATTACACTCTGTGATTCTTCTGTTCACAGGTTGGAGCGCATCGTGAAGATGGCGTCAGTCTGCGTGGCAGCCATTCGCTTGTGCCAAATCAGGTTCCAGTTCCACAGCTGCCAGTTCAGTCAGCTACTTCCCCTGATTTAAATCCACCCCAAGATCCATACAGGGGTAAGCACATCAAAACATCTTTAAGGACACTGCCCTGTGCCTGTCTTAAATGCTCATATTGTTATATTAAAATCTTCTCTTAAAATCTTTAATTATACATGCTACAATGATTGGAATTGAGTCTAGTTGGACTCATAGTAGTGATCACTCAAATACACTGAGACCATAGTGCAACTTGAGTGGGAGGAGAGAGTCAGGAGTAACATGATATGTGGTTCTGATTAATCCAGACATCCTATCTGGTGTGCTTCTATAATCATAGTTAAAAGCGTCCAAGTAATTTAGCTCAGGACAACAATTTGTAGTACCAAGATAACTCAAGGAGTAGAGAAATTAGAAAATGTTTTAGGATATAAAATCAAAAAGAGTAAACTCAAGACTGAAGATCCATTGCACACAGAATTCCCATTGAGTTCAGTTAGATATGAGGAAGAATACTGAAGTGATTTAGTGTTACAGTATTTGCTGTGAATATTTGTGAATCTTGTAAGATTAACATGTATAGATGAAGAATTGTTTCAAAACACGTATGAAACTAACTGAACCTAGAGTACATCTAGGGTCTATCTTTATTCCTAGAAGCTGATAATTTTACAATTAAAGTATGGAAGAAACAACTCAAAATTTCTTTTATGATGGCTTATTCAATCTTCATGGCTAAGGTATTTTGATTATTTTATGAGAATGGCATATTAAGAATTTTTTTTTAAGAAGAAAAATTGGCAAGTGTAGAAACCAAGACTCAGGAGATAGGAATTTTAGGTCTTATTACCTGGCCAATACATGGCTTAAAGTGACAGGCTGGTGAAGATTATGAACTCTCTGTATGTCAGTTTCCCTTCTGTAAAATGGGAATGATACAGGTAATGAATGTGTATAGCACCTTCAAATCCTTGAATGGAAAATGTGATGGGGGGCAGTCTTTTAGTGCTAATTCTTGCTAAATCATTGCTCAAGGAGAAAGCTCAGTGTAATAGCTCATATGCACTTGGGTTCTTAATCAGAACATGAGATGTGTGATTTCCATGATTATGATTTTAATTGCAATTTAGTTGATGTTTGGTAGACAGTGAAATTACCATCTATTCCACAAAAATTGGGAAGTGGAATTGAGTCTCACAGCCAGTGCTGAAAAACAGTTTCAGCAGCTGCATTCTTGCACCAGTCAGTTCAGATGAGAGGCTCTAAGAACAGACAAGAAAACAGATCCAACAATAGGTGGCATTTAAAAAAATATACATGAAAATACGTTCAATCCTTTGCTTAAACATTGGTAACAGAAAATCTTTGTATTTTCCCATAGGTATGCCAACTGGCCTGCAAGGGCAGAGTGTATCTTCAGGTAGCTCTGAAATCAAATCTGATGACGAGGGAGACGAAAACCTCCAGGACACAAAATCTTCTGAGGACAAGAAACTAGATGACGACAAGAAGGATATCAAATCAATTACTAGGTCAAGATCTAGGTAACAGTATATAATAGTGTCGCTTCATTTAATTCCTTTACTGGATTTTGATGAAGTGAACAGAACAGGAAGAAACTCTTTGAGTTTTTTTCTGGCAGGTAAAACCACAGCCTAAGAGGAAACTGAAGGTTTGTTCTGGCAGTACTAAAAGTATCATTTCAGATACTTGTACTCCAGGACTTCCTACAATTCCTTTCAAATTATGAAATTGGACACTAAACAAATGATCCCCAATATAAAAAAAAAAATGTTTGAGATTAAAATGTGCTTAGCAGGTTGCTTTTCATCTACTCTGCTTAAAATTGGAATAAAATATTTATTTTCACTTATTACTGTGTGGTTCTCAAAAGGGATCACATTTGCATCTCAGTTTACTAGTGTCCAGCATATTGTACTCTTGTTTCTTACCTTTTCAAATGAATTTGTTAGGCCAGATCCTGTTGTAATATAAATCTGCATAGCTTCATAGAACTAACTGGAACGATGCCTGTTTTTGATCTGAGGAAGTGGGTCTGGCCCACGAAAGCTCATCATCTAATAAACCATCTTGTTAGTCTTTAAAGTGCTACATTGTCCTGCATTTTGCTTCAACTACCCCAGACTAACACAGCTACATTTCTATCACTGTTTACACCAGTCCTTTATCTTGATTTTAAGAGAAGCTGGGTGTTCATATCACACAATCTTCTCCCAAGAATGACTTGATATCTATAGATAAGCAAACATTTCTCCCTTGCAGGCATCGCTGGCTGTAAAATGCATGATTTATATTTGGATTGCCACTAGCTAAATATGTTTGTCTTGTTATATAAAATACTGCAAACCATTAGTGAAGACATATTCTTTGGTTTTTATCATCGTGGACCTTATGTCTTTGGTGAATGTAACTCACAGGCTAAGAAGCCCTAAGCATTAGCCATCAGAATAAAGGAGAAGTTTCCTATTACAATAATATCTAGTGGCCTGACAAAGCTGAGTTCTATGTTGAGACCTGGTCTGGAGTCAAGCATTTGATTTTCACCTTATAGTTCTAGATCAATGCTAAGAATACCATTAACATTGAAAATGGTGCCCTATCCTGGCTTGGTTTTGGTTTGTTTTTCTTTTTTAAATAAGACGAAGCAGAGTTTGAGGCTCTCTCTTTTCCTTCAAAAAATCACTGTCTTGGACATTATATGAAAGGGAGGCTGTAAATAAAATCCATCATCTTCATTCCAGAAACACTAGTTTAGATGCACAGAGCCAGCATTTTCCTCTTTAAAAAATTTAAATAAAAAAACCCACTCTGAGAATTCAGAACTTCATTATTTGCAGTCAGGCACATATTGATTTCTAAAAATATTAATTACATGCACATCTATTACGATCAGAGTAAAAAGTATGACACTTAAAGTTTTCTCATAATAAATGATGTGTTGGAAAATCATATTTATAAGAGATGCTTTCATGTCCACATGTGATGTGGTGAGATGAGAGCACCTTTATGCTTGTGTAGGGTGATCTTTTCAGTTCTTGTTAATTTAACAAGTAGGCTGTCACTTATGTATATTAATGTGTGCTTTGAAGCTTTTGTAGACTGCTTTTGTGTTTAAGAACCTTGCATCTTTAAAAGGTTATTCTTGCTATTTTGTTATACCTTTAGATATATGTTGTTTACATTTTACCAATATATTTACATAACCAATGGGAAATATATATTAGCCACTGAGTCACTGGAAAATAAGTTTTCAGTTTAAAATCAATTTCATTATGTTTAGGATAGAAACAGATTTTATTGCACAAAATGATGCAGAAATTAAACATAGGGCTCAGAAGTTTCATAGTCCTTCCCGTATATGTTGCTTTTACACCCTGTTTGTGACTTGATAGTGCTTGTATGCTTCCTAAACCACCTTTATGTGGCTTTCTAAATCTGTATTATCACAGTTGCATCAGACTTGGCCAAGCCAAGTAGAGTAGGTCCCTCCACCACACAAACACACTCACCATCTAAATAACAGGAGCTGGTACTTCTAGAACAGCCCAATAGCTACAGTGAAAAAAATCTAACGGGAGGTCTATACTACAGTCGGAAGGTCAGCTTAAAGTATGCAACTCCAGCATAAATAATGTAGCTGGAGTCAATGTACCTTAAACCAAGGTTCAGCACAGTCATCACAGTGGGGGGGGGGGGTCAATGGGAGAAACTCCTGTCAATTTCTCTGAATCTTCGTGACTGCAAAGAGTACTGCAATCAACAGGGCCACTGTCAGCATTCCATGTAGCGGGTCTTTATTAAATCCTCCAAATCGAACATCAGCAGATTGACTGCCACGTTGATATCTGTGGCAGTGAAGACAAGCCCTAAGGTTTCCTCCTTCTGGCTGAGGTTTGTTATTTTTGAGATCCACAGGCCCGGAAAGACCCATTTTATGCTACATTAATAGATGGCAACAGATAATATCCATCCATCAATTATAGGAGAGTATGGGGCCTCTATTTGACTATGAATCCACTCACAATGGCATTGATAGAGAATGGAATAGGTGGCTAACGACACTGTGACCTGAACTGTAGGGTAAAAGAGGTATATTCTGCATGCAAGACACTAATCATGGTGATGTGACCCTGTTCTGCTCCTGCCTTTTAGTCTTGCAAGACATTACATGAATTCTTCTGCTCCTTGGTAAGGACATTCTGTTACTTTCTTTTTAGTCATGCATAGATGGCCTCTTTTCCCAGTAGACAGTCTTCTGGGACTTACATAACCTACAGGGCTATATATAATTTCAGCTACATAGACTGTGTAGTTATGTTTTTTATATACCTTGCTTTAAGAATACCACCAAATATTTTTTTTTAAATGACTGGAACTTGATTTGATTTGAGACTGGTGTGTTCACTGTGAGTTCAAAGTGCAGTGTGAAATATGAAGGAGTTATAGTTAAAATATCAGTTACTTAAGTTCCCAGGATTTGTCATGCATTCAAGTGTAACAATACTGGCTGTGGTGCTGCTTTTAAAAATGTTATTGAAAAGAACTATTCTCTCTTGTTCATGCTAGCAAAGGCCACTGTATTCTGTGTTGTTTAGCTGGTAATGGCTTCAGTACAAACCCAGGAACTCTCCTCGGAGCAAACTTTATAGAGAGGTTTCACTATGATTATTGGCACAATAATATATTGCACATGGAGCACAGGCTTGTTGGCAAGTTAGAATTATCCAGAAAATTGTGGCCTATGCGTTGCAGTGGTTTAGTATGAAATCTGTTTTGAAAGTTTGAATTACTCTTTTCCCCCACACCATTAGAAAATACTGTGTTCCTTTTGTGTCTCAGCAATAATGACGATGAAGACCTTACACCAGAGCAGAAGGCAGAGCGAGAGAAAGAAAGGAGAATGGCCAACAATGCTCGGGAGCGCCTACGAGTGCGTGACATTAATGAGGCTTTCAAGGAGTTGGGACGGATGGTACAACTCCATCTGAAGAGTGACAAGCCCCAAACCAAACTCCTGATTCTACACCAGGCTGTGGCAGTCATCCTCAGCTTAGAACAGCAAGTCAGAGGTCAGTCTGCCAGTTCTCTCGTGTAACCCAGCAGCATTAAGCTCCACTAGTTCTCAAAAATCATTGCAAGCTGTTGTCAATACCGATAAAAACTAACTTTTATGTGCAAAGGCATGTATAATAGCACAAGAATAATTCCTCAATTTAATCATAGCTTACAGTTCTTAGAAAAATTCTCTTTTTTGCTTTCCATCAGATTTGGAATTTTTGGCTTTGGAATGCATAAAGTGTAATATCAGTAGCCTGCTTTTCGTCCCTCTCCTTTTTTGGCTGATCAGAGTTGCAAGGCTGTGTGAGAGTACATGAAATGAAAAAATAGTGAATGAACCCTTTGACGCTGTCTATGCCAAAGCTGTTGCAGCTAAACACTAATACATTTACAGCAGGAAAATTCTGATTCCCAGGACTTGGGGGCAAAAATAATTAGTAATTTCCCATTTTTTTAACCTGGAAAAATACTTCCAAAATTAAATGTACAGTATCACCCACAATGTGCCATGTGGAGAAATCTTATCTTAAAATGCTCACTGTTGCCTAAAAGAAGACAAATCAGTGAATCTGTAAATGTCCAGCTGCCAAAAAATGTTGCCACATTTTCTTAAATTCCTCTAGCTCTTTAGTTATGTTTTGAGATTAACCAGACCTGTTTAACACACAGCACCCATCTATAATACTCGATGATACAGAGATTATTCTAAAAATGCACTCAAGCCCACAGCTCTTGCATCTGGCATCTGATCCAGGTTTTGTACCTTAAGTTTAAGGGTTAAAGATTCTAGTTCAGCATGTTATGGAGACAGATTCTGATCTGAATCATGCGAATAGAGACTTAGTTCACTAATTTAGAGCACATCTACAGTTTACAGAAGGTCAACACTGCCACAGTCGATCTTCTGGGGTTCAAGTTAGTGGGTGTAGTATAGGCTAACTAGATCAAACTCAAAGGGTGCTTCCGTCGGCATTGGTACTCCTACTCCTTGTAAGAAGTAAGGGAAGCCGACGGGAGTGTTTGCTTCCATCAGCCTGCCACTGTGTGGACAGTGATTTAAGATTAGTTGACTCTAGCTACATAATTTATGTATCTGGAGCTGCATATCTTACTTCGACCTTCCTATGTAGTGTAGATCAGGCCTTAGTGTTTGGGCGTGCATGGATCTAGGGTTCCAATTCAAAATTCTGGTTCTAGTCCTATTTTCCATTTTTTAAATTATCTTTTGAAAATCTAACCCTAGTCACAAAATGAAGAAGACATTTTAGTCTTTGACATGCATTCCTGATATTCCCAATATTCAAATTTCGAGTTACTTAGGAAGATCCAAGATTTAGGGTACCCCCTTGGTTAGACCTGGGCAAAATACGTCCCACAGGCTGCATCCAGCCTGCCAATCCACTGGATCCGGCTCATAGAGGCAACAGGGAGCCCCAGGAAGGTTCCTCTGCTTGCCCCACAGCCCTGCATGCCATGCAGAAACGTGGCTGCTGGGCTCTGTTTCTGTTTCAAAACTGGAGGGGAGGGGGGAAAGCTTCAGGAGCTGCCCACGCCCCCGCCCCCCCACACACACACAATTCCACTGGCTGTTTTCTGGCCAGAAACCAGCAAATGGGAGTTGCTTGTTTGAAAAACAGGCAGCCAAGAAGAACCACGGCCCCTCTCCTTAGCTCAGATATTCACTGAAGCACATGGCCAGGTAAGAAAGAGGGCAGTCCTCAACCACTTTCCAAAATCTTGGAGTGCCTTCCTCCCCTATCAAAAATTATTGCCCACCTCTGCCCTTGGTCATTGCATAAACATGAAGGTATTTGCAAAGCTTACGTACTGAGTTGCACTGCTTAAAACATCTAAAGTGGTCATGCCTATATCACAAATGCTACCCTGTAAATTTCTGTATCTTGAAAGGAATCTCGTAATGACAAATACTTCATATGGGGAAAAAAATCAAAGTTCAGTTGTGAAATGCACTCCAGAGTATACTGAAAATCTATAAGAAATAACTGATAAATTAATTGTTAGATGCAAATTCAGGAAACAAATCAGTTTGATGTAAAACTTGTCATATTTGAAATGACCTTTTGCTTCAATTCAACAGAAAGGAATCTCAACCCTAAAGCAGCATGTCTGAAAAGAAGAGAAGAAGAGAAAGTGTCTTCAGACCCCCCTCCACTTTCCTTGGCAGGACCCCACCCTGGGATGGGCGATGCATCCAATCATATGGGACAGATGTAAAAAGGCAAGTTCATTTTCAGCAGTGACCAAAGCACAATGAATACACAAGAAATTCTTCAAAAGACACCGAAAACAGAGTCATTCAGTAGAATCTGGGCCAGCTTGGGGATGGGGTTGCATATGTGCCAATACAAATGGAATTTGGCTCATCCTTTTAAAATTTACCTAAATTTAATCATCTTGCACCTGCACTTAGATTTCCAAGACAATATTCAAATAATTTGTTCAAAGAAGATAAAGTTAAAGATAAGGATAAATACCTGACTGATTTTTTTTTTTTTTACTTCTTTCACAGGTCCAAGTTGCCACATTTCTTCATTTAAACAAGAGACCACTTCTTTAACAGCTGTATTATCTTAATCCCACATAAACACTTCTCCTTAACCCCTTTTTTGTAATATAAGACAAGTCTGAGTAGTTAAGAATCACAGACGCAAGAGATTTCAGCATTCCCAATTACTAAACAAAAAACAAAGTGCAACTTGAGGGACAACTCTCTTTAACATATCATTCAGAATGTTTAAAGCAGTATGTTACGAGCTGTAAATGCACAGCCTAGAGACTGAATGGCAATCTTCTCCACACTGTGGGACAATGCATTTGTGCCTAAACTTCTTTTGGAAAAAAAAATATAATTAATTTGTAAGTCTGAAAAAAATATTTAATTTAAAATTGTAAACTTGCAATAATGAAAAAGTGTACTTCTGAAGAAAAAAATGAACGTTTTTGTTGGTGTGCTAGACAGCTAGTGTTTATACTTACTGGATATTAAAAGGGAAGCTTTGCTGCCCAGATATTTACAAAACCAGCAAACGTCCTAATGAAAACTGAAGTGATGACATTAGCCATTCCTTAGGGTAGGAGGAACAGATGGATCTTATAGACCTATGACAAATATATATATATAAATATATATATAAATATATATTAAAAATTTAGTGAATATGGTAAGCTTTTGTTCATTTGTTTCAGACTTTTTTGCTCCTGTAAAAAAATAGTACTGATTAACTTTTTTAAAAAGATTTTACTGTAAATAAGGATTTTTTGGTCTTATTTCTGTCCTTCCCCCCTGTTTTTGTTATTGTAACCTGTAGTGCCAACTCTGTCTCTGGAGGGTAGTGCAGGCTGAAATGCTGACCCTGGCGTTGCTTCTCATTCATAAGTAGGTAGAGAGTTGTTTCTCCAGTCTTTTAGGAACACAGGACTTTAAAGTCTCATCATGTGTAGATATTACAGGCTGCATTACTGCGACGTGGCAAAATGCGTTTGTCTGAATCGTAATGTTGCTCTTGTTGACCCTATTCTGGGATTTTCAGAGGTACAAGGTTAGAATGCTACAATGTTACCACTGTGCCTTCCAATGTTTATATCATCAGAAACATTACATAATCAAAGTGGCTGTGATTTAACAAACCGATTAAAGTGTTATCTATGTGTGTAGCCTAAATAGTGTGCAGTGAGGCGTTTCTGAATACATGGTCAGATTTTTTTGGGGGAGGGTGGGGAAACATCAATTGGAAAAATTGCAAGCAGTGTGACAGATTTGATTGACTTTCTTTGTTCATTCTTTTCTTGTTTTCAAGTGGATTACTTAAATGTAGACCACTTGCTGCCTCCTCCTTCATTTGCAAAATGCCAATATTCAGTCATCATGCAACATTATAACAAGCCTTATGAGTCCTAAAGCATTACGTTGCACTTTCTTTAGGAGGGGGTGGGTGGGTAGTACAGTATTTCTCTGGCCAGTATGAATGAAGTTTTTACTTAACATATTTAATAGTAACATAGATCAAACTATGGCACAGCAACTAATCAGACAACTAGCTTTGAAGTCTGGGCACAACTGAACCAACTTCCATAGTGAATCTTATAATGATTGACTTTGGTGTACAGTAAAATTAACAGATAGTGCTCCTAGTTAAGTATTTGTCAGCATCCTTTTGTCTCCAAATCTAGTTTCTATTTTTACAGCCACACAAACCTGGCATGTATTTTAAATAAAATCTCTCTGTTCAAGTAGATTTTCCACCTTTCAGCACTGAGTAAATGCCATAAATCCATCAAAACGGTCTAAATGTTCCATCTGTTCTCCTGTTTTGCCAGTTATATAGTAATGAAAAATACATTTGTAAATTTTATGCAACAAATGGCAAACGTATCATTATTTTGAAATTGTGTATGTAAAAGTTATATTTTTACATGTAGACTCTTGTTATTATGTGTTTTAATACATTGTATCAGTTTTTTGTTTAAAAACAATCTGTGTGGTTGAAAAAAGTCTCATTTAAATGAAATAGTGAGATACAAGAATCTGAATTTTATGTTTGTTTCTGAAAACGTAAAGAACAAATATGATAGTTAACATGTGATCACCTTCTACATACCCATAAACATTTTGATTAGCTGTGTGTGTTGAAACCTGTAAATATGTTCAATAGTGGTAAAACTTAAAATGCTTTGATTTGTTTATAAGTTTCTCAAATGTGGAGGTGGATTACATCATTAGGTATACACAGTAGAGCAGCAACCACAAGGTTTAAGTCAGAATTACAAATGAATATTACTTTAAAAACTGTGGACTTTTAACAGACCTGGTTTATATGAAAATGAGTGTGATAAAAATTAATCTCACTCATTAATGATAACTGTGCTTTTGTATGCTGGTATCTTTAAGGTTTCTCTTTATCAGTATCATATGCATTGATGTCCTCTGTGATATAAAGAATGAAACAACAAATGAACTAACAATTGCAGGAACATTATAACCCAGAAAATCATATTTTTAATCTGTATATGTACACATCATGTTTAGGGAACTGAAAATAGCCCTTGACTATTGGGAAATTTTAAGAGTTTTGTTTCTTATAACTATTATCAGAAAAAATGCATTATAAATCTAAACTTATGTTTAATTTTGAAAAAGCTGAACAAAAATAAATGTTTGCCTTATTGACAT
The DNA here is from genome assembly GCF_049634645.1 of Pelodiscus sinensis. Taxonomy (NCBI): domain Eukaryota; kingdom Metazoa; phylum Chordata; order Testudines; family Trionychidae; genus Pelodiscus; species Pelodiscus sinensis. The sequence goes on from NC_134716.1 coordinate 112,220,298, forward strand.
TTTTAACAAATATTAGTGTAGGGGTTTCCTTGTATTTTTTCACTTATAATTGTGATTAAGTAGAAGTCTGTACCAGTCAATAAGGTAATGATTTTATAACAGACTTCCCTTTTAGAAATAAAATATCTTGTGAAAGGTAAACCTTTATCCAGACTTTGTTTAACAATGTGGATGCCTCAATGCTACTCGGATTCTGGATAGGCTGAGATTTTTTTGAAAAAAATGAAAGGCAAGTGTGTAGTGTTTGATCCTTTTTTCCCCCTTTTCATTATTTCCCATCCCAAGGGAAGAATTACTGTCCCATGCTAGATTTGTTATAGGTATTTAGCTGATGATACTAAGATTGCAGAAGGCTGCGTAATGCAGGATAATATACCTAGCTTACAATCGTTTAAGAAACACTATCTACATAGCAGCTTTTTACTAAATGATCCACCTCCACATTCAAGTAATTTATGACTATGCTGAATAGGGAATCTTCATCTAGAACTTTTTAACCATTTGTCTTCTGTGTAGCTGCAAGGAACACTAACGTTTATACAACTGTCAGTCCTACCAGTGATGCAACTTGTACTGATTCAGTCTTCCGATTTTTTGGGGGTGGGATGGGTGGGAGAAGATGGGAAGTCAGGGAGAGGAAAGTTTCATCTTTGTATCCACCAGGCAGAATCTGATCTGTGTCAAGAAGTGAACTATACAGTATATTGCCAGGAATGAAGATATTTTGGCGGAAACAAGCACAAAAAAATGAGAATTAGTCCACTGGTCGACTGGGGGAGGGGAGGTGGAATATGATTAATTCCAACACATGGGGCACCATGGCCTTTTGGGGCCTATCTTTTTGTTTTGTTTATGTTTTGTTTGTTTTTTAAAGACATGTTCTTTCTCATGGGACTTGAAGTTGATTCATATTTGTGCAGTGCTGGTTTGACCATACTCATTTCAAGTATTATAGACTTATGTAATGGTGAAAATATATGAACTGTGGCCTTTTTCATTCTTGTTACTTGTGATGCAATTAAGTGAAGATAAGAAAAAAACAGCAGAGATTTACCATGTATCAGTGCCTGGCTTTTTGTTATAAAGCTTCGTTTGTCTAGTGCTCTTTTTGCTATAAAATAGACTGTAGTACACCCTAGTAGGAAAAAAAACCCTAAATTTAAAAATAAAAAATATATTTGGCTTATTTTTCACAGGAGCAATCCTTTTATACCATGAATATTATGGAAAAAATTGTCAGATTCTGAATATTTCTTCTTTGTAGATTTTTGGAATCATTCTGAGTAAAAGTTTGTTACTTTATTTTACTATTTAAAAGATGTTATTTTACCATGTGTTACTGAGATGAAACTGTATGGTAGCTTTTTTCTTTTAGTTGTAGGTCGCAACGGGGAAAATTTTGCGACTGTTCACATAGCTACAGCAGTAAAAACAAAACAACAAAAAAATGGGAAAAAATGAAAAAAGGGAAAAAGATTTTTAAAAAAAGATAAACAGTTACACCTTGTTTTCAATGTGTGGCTGAGTGCCTCGATTTTTTCATGTTTTTGGTGTATTTCTGATTTGTAGAAGTGTCCAAACAGGTTGTGTGCTGGGTTCCTTCAAGAACATTAAAAAAAAAATACAAAAAAAAAAAACACAGCTTGGTGTAGGCCATTACCTGTTTCTCATCTGTAGTTATTCGATGCCGTCATGTACATGACCGTTCTGTAGCAATAAATGTGCCATTTTTATAAACTGTTTCTGACACTTTTGTTTCATTTCATTTTGCATTATCCATACCCATGGGTGCTGCAGGAAGTGATATTGATGATCAGTAGGTGGCACTATTTCCTCTGAGTAAACCAATGGCATTATGTTGACATTGGTCGCATTGCAGATATTATGTTTCAGGTGAGACTAAAAACTGAGCTCTCGACCCTCTAATTATTAAAGCTCCCATAGAATTTTGTTTTGGTAAAAGTAAAAGGTGTTCACTTTCACTCGGGCCTTCTTGCCAAATTCCATCATGGATCATTTCAATTTGCTTACTTAGAGTGCCCTATTATTATAATAGAAATCAGTGTTTTTTATTTGTGACCTGAATTGTTGTGTTGTGATGCTACGCACTGTAAACGAATTTAAGCATTTCAACATAGACGGCTGCACTTTAGTGTAATTTTAAATCTGTTGGTAATATTTGTAAAGCACTTCCAGGTCCTCTTGGATGAAAATGCTATATAAATATAAGATCATTTTCACTCTCATTATCATATAGCTCTGATTCTATTCTGTAAGTTCAACATCTGTATTTCACCTTAAAATTATTTCAGCCATTGAAAGAGTACTAAGCACATGTTATAACAAGGATGACATGTCATAAAAATTGTATTGGAACACATGGAAACAAAAACCAAAACCAAAGCAAAATGCTTAAAGCAGTAACCCATTGGAAAAATACATTGATTTTGTTAAATCTGAAACTATGCATTTGAAGAAATATAAACTGTACTAGTGCTTTGATATGCTGCAGATTGCCATGTCCAGTCAGTTTTCACCTTACAAGGTCAGTATTTCAGCTTTTCGGCAGAACCTTCTCTGCTATGTTTTCGCTGTTAGAGCTGAGTTAAGGCCTCAGATGAATGATCATTACAAGTTGAATATTGTAAACCAGAATCACTATTTCATTGTATTAACATTCTTGTTGGCCTATTGGATCTTATCAAGCCAGATGTGTACCATGGTTTTCCAACTTGTACATACTATTTGCATCACATATTATAAAAGGAAAATTGTACAGATTAAAATGATTGTTGCATAAAGCACTGTAAGTGATATTTTTGTAGAATAGACATTGACGGTCTTTTGGAGAAACTAGAGATTCTGGTTGTACACAACATTTATATAACATACACATGAACTTCCATTGCAGATTGTCACATAGGATTTGTTCATCCTATACAGTTGGTAAATCCACGATCTTTTTTCAGCTCTCATTCACTTCTGTAGTATTGCTAAAGTGATGTAACAATTGCAATATTTTCATCCAGAGGAAAATGTTACAAAGCCAGTTCATTAATGGCCCTCTAGAATAAAACATTGGTGTGTGTGTGTAAATATTTTAATATGTCATGAAAATTCCAAAGAATCTGGATAACACCTTTTAATCTTACAGTAAGAATATACCAATCCAAAACATATGTATGTTTAAAAAACAACAAAATAGAACTGCAATTATTTAGTCTTTTATAATTTGACGAGACTAAACAAGGCAAAATGAGTGCTCACATATTTGTCATTAATTTTGGTATAGCCATTATAATAGGTTTCGTAACTGTGGTACATTAACTTTGGACACTAGCCCTTTAAGTAGAAAGTTTTCTCCTTGACAGATATTAAAATGATTAGAAGTACCTTCTAGAGGTAGATTTTGTAACTCAATCTGGTCTGTTGAGATTAGAGATAAAGGGAAGGAGAGCATAGAAATATTCCTGCAATACTGTATATATCTCTTGCAAAGGTGTTGTTCCTAACTGGCTTTCATGTAAGTGTGTGGGATCTCAAGACTCCTGAGGATCAGGAAAACTCTCGCTCTTTCTCTTCACTCTTCAGGTGATCTGAAGAAGAGCTCTGTGTAACTCAAAAACATAACTCTTTCACCAACTGAATTTGTTGCTATTACCACAAACATCTGGTCACTCTGAAGATAAATATGTTTGATGAGAGGATTCTGTTGTGTGTGAGAAGTTTATTCCTGGAAAGTTAAGTCAGAGAGATGGGATCTGCATTGCATTTCTGAATGTGGCAAAGGGGGCAGACATTTTTATTTTATCTAGCGATGAGTTTCAGGCAATTGGCAGTGACATAATCTCTGTAACCTGTGTTGGAGAACAATCTACTTACCGCTTTCTGGGCTAGATGTACTTTGGGACATTAGACTTTACTCCTGGGTATAAGAAATCATGGCAGATCACTTGTATTCACTAGCAATACCTGGCTCTAATATAACACTTTTATCCATAGAAATCAAACCACATTTCCAGGATATAAATATATTTATCCTCATTTTATATACAAGGAAACAAATGGTGAGTTAAGTGACTTACCAAAGGTCATTTGGAAAGAGCCCAGGTCGTCTGATTCCCAGCCAAGTGCTAGCCTCACTAGACCACACTGCCTCCTCCTAGTTTTAGTACATTTTTAGGAACTTTACTAAGGCATCAAGGTTTAAACATGTTACAATGAGCAATAACTGAATTCCTATTTACAAAGAGGGAGAGGGATCTCAGTAATACAAGACCTTTTATATTATGCCTTGTCATGGCTATTTTTTTCTATGAAAAGTAGAGACTCCACATTCCTTTTAAAACAGAAGGCAAGAGTTAAAAGGGATTAAGAGCATTTTTGGATCCCCTTTATAGGTATAAATATTGTACAAACTAAGAAATCCCCAGTATTCTATGGGATGACTAGTATTCTATGGGTGTAGGAAAGGAGTTAAGGAAAATGTTAGCTGTTGGGCTAACCAATTTAGCCATGAGATGTTTACATTCTTAGTTATGGTATGTCTTACCTCATACGTCTGTTGCCACTTCTTTTGCCTCCCCCCAAAGTTATTTTGAGGATTGCGGTGGTCGCTGTCATCGAACCACACCGGTCTCTATTGAAAGATGTCGGTCTTGTTTTACTAGTTGTTTTGGGCTGAGGGGGACAAACTTGATTTTCAGTCCAGTAGAGGAGTTAAATAAGATGTTTTGGTACAGCAGTAGCAGTTGGGATGAGGAAGAAGACCATGGCGAGTTGGAGTACCGTGTCTTGCTTCAGCTTAGGTTTTTTTTTTATAGTTTAGTTTATAACAACAGCGATTGCAAGCGTTGCAACAGCAAGCAGTGTATATACAAAAAGTTCATGGTGGTTTTCTGTATCCACACCAGTGTTGGGAGGGATACATCGCACTGGAGCACTGTTCGGGGCTATTGCCTCAGTATCCTGTAATAAAACAAGTTTGCTGGTCTTGGATACAATCCAAGCCTCAGTAATGGTTATTGGTGTTAGCCCAGCATCTGCAGTGGTCTAGACTCCTTTTTCCTTGTAGGAGTGCAGTACGTGGGTTTGCGTTCCTAATCTGGGGTGTTTGATTACTACAGTGTTTCCAGGTGCATAATTAGAATTTTTAAGTGGTACAGTGGGGCTAGGAGAGGTTCTCCTTGTAGGGAAAAATTCCTTACTGATCGGACTGCCTGTAGGGGTCTGCCGATTGTTTAATCTTTGCACTACAGTATTTAATCTGTTTTCCTATTTGCCATCTGTGGGCCGTTGGGTTTTCATGGATTTTTTACTTCCCCACTTCTATGGGTAGGCACGGGGGAGATGGGGACTCACTACCGTAAGGGCTGGGTGGTCAAAGCTATCCTATTCTTTAATACTGGCCTTCTAGTTCTATTAATTAATAATCTAATTAGTCTCTGGTTCAAATATTTGGTTAGATCTAGTGAAGTGGACACAGAGCTGGACAGATCTTTCAAACTATCCAGGATTAATCGGTTGGCTTTGCTGGTATCTAGGCCTCCACGGGCACTGGATATTACTGCATCTACCAGCCTGGATTTTATACAATTTCTGGGCTATAACGTAAGTGTTGCTGACAGAGTTTCCAGGCCTAAACTAATCTGCGATGTTATTTGCTAAGTTCCGTTGTTGCCTAATTAGGCACTTGCCAATTTGATTAGCCAGTCTAGCACACAGCTGGTCTATACCAGTGTGGAACATTACCAAGGTAAGGACCAGTGACAGTTGTCCTGGTTCTGGGACAGGGGTCTGTTCAGGGCAAGATGCACAATTGGGAGGCTTTATTTTGTCCTCAAGGTCCTGGTTAATAATATTTAAATGAGAGCAAGTTAGCAATGGCTATTGTTTAACAAATGACAGCCATGCCTCAGGGGTTACCTTTGTTTGGGCTTTAAGTGGTAAGCCCCAGTAGGAGTTAGTAGGTCTAACTTCAGTGACCTAATGTCAGTGTTTAGCTTCTTTCTTACAATATTCCATACAAACTTTAACTCAGAGGACTGTGTATTCTTTGTCCTTGTAGTGTTCATGTTGTTACAATAAACAAAATAATTCTGTGTGAATGAGGGGTGGCCCAAGGCCGTGTATTCCTCATTGCTATTAGCGTGTATTTGTTTTATGTATGTGACTTGAAGGAGGTTACGTTGACTAGAGTCACTGTTTTTCTTATAGGACCAAGCATGGTTCACAGATGTTTAATTGATAACCTATGCAATTCTATAATTCTTGAGGCCTTTTAAGGCATCAGGCACCAATGAGTAGCAGGGCAAGTACCTGTTATTGCAATGGTGAGGTTACTAGTTTTTTTCATTGTTGTGGGCATCTTTACTTAAATATGCTGATGTCCCACTTGCCCGTGTTGTTTCTTAAAAATTTCTTATTATCTCTGGCGCTCTAGAGCTATTAAAGCAAAACCAATCCGGTGGGGGAGAGGGCTGGTACCTTACTCCCAGTCCTTCTGTTTACGTGATGCACTCTTTGCTTCTTTCCAGTTTCTTCTTTATTTACCCGTGGAGACACTGTTAACATTCTCCTAGCCTAAACAATTACTAAACTATTATCCTTTCACAGAATTTTAAAGTTGCTAATTGATTGGGCCCAATTATTAATTTTGTTGGTTTAAATTAATGCTTCTGCTTTACTTAAATTATCCTTTCATTAAAAAAAACAATTTTCTATACACAACAACATTTGCAATACGTATCACAATTAAGATATACAAGACAAACTTGGACAAAACACAAACTTATTTTATCATAACACAGAACCGTGGTTTTTATTGTTGTTGTTGTTTCTTCAGCTGGCACCAGTGCTTTCTGATGATCTGAAAGACAAGAAAACATCTTTACCCTCGTTGGGGTGTCTCATTATAACTTAAAATACTGCCTAAGATCTGTTAGGGATACCAGTTACAGCTAGTTCCTTACCACTTCCATGTGCGAGTGAGTTGCAACTTTTCGAGAACAAGGGCGCTTTATCGGTACTCGTGACCTTCTACTCCTCGAATTACTTTAGAGTTGCTAGCCCTTCCCAACAGTGGCATGCCTCAGTTTTCCTCTTGTACCACAGATTAGGCTTAATGTGTGAGGCTATAATGCTTTTCCTTAGCACAAGGCGTTGGTTGACCAGTTACTGTTCCTGCAAGCAAAAAGCTTTTATTTTTCTGAAAAGAATCATATGTACAATGTTACAGGCTTACTTATGAGGGACAGTTGGTTTCACACCTCTTCAGAACAGACAGGCAGTCTGTACCCACTACAACTTTGGATCTGAGAGCAAGCCAAAAGTGTTATCAACTTAGCCTTGAATAGAGACACAGTGAAGTTTCAGAGTTTGGATTCTTAAAACAATAACTTATTTTCTTAGAGAGCAAATTTAACTTTAAAAGTTGAATGCAACACAAGCACTAACTAATTTGTGCATTGTCTGTTTGCAATTTTAAGCAAGAGGACATTATCCAAAACAAAATAAAACTAGTTCATCTGAAACCCACAAAATAGAGTTACAATATATAGAGCTCATTCTTTTATGCAGTTAACCAATTAAGTTTCACTAGAATCCTTAATTTTCTTTTTGCAGATTTAACAAAAGTGTACATAGCCAAATGTTTACATTTGATTGTTTCTTTGCCTAGATGGTTTGCACAGTGCTTAAGAAAGAGACTGCAAAGAAACAAGGTGTCATTTTTAAAGCAGGTTTCCCTTTACATATTACAACAATCACTTAATTCCTTTCACACTCCCACGGAGTTCACTTTTTACTTTCACATTTCTTTAAATTACTTGCTTTTTCTTTCTTATGATACATCCTAATTCCCGCTAAATGATTTTTCCTAATGACACAGGTTTGTTCACTATCAATTTGGTAAGGAGGGTGGGCTTTCCAATTAGACCCACACACACCTCCTGATTCCTTTCAATAAGTAAATCTGACTGTTCATTATTGCAGTCAGCTATTACTAACTTTAAAGTTCACAGTATAGGGTTTTCATAACATCCATGCTGCAGCAGAGTTTGTGGTGTAAATAGAGTGCTCATCTTTGGACAGTCATTTTCTTTTGGGCTATTCCCGGTGGCAACTCCTTTCCCTCCAATATGGGCTTAATGATTGGGAGAGCAGTGTGAAGTCTTATGGCTTGAGCTTGGGTTAGCTCCTCTGTTTCTCTTAGTGCTGTGTAGGCTGCCAAAAGCACTTTTTATAAAGCGTGTAATTTGACTGTGACCCCTGCTATAACTTCGAGCCAAATTGTATGGGGCGGCAGAGTACAGTTTCTCCTTCTTGCCATAAGGCATAGGACATACCTGTGTTTTCCACAGTGAGGTACAAATAAAATGGGGCATTAGGGTGAATTGGACCCATAGACTGATAAGTGTGTATCTCGTTATTAGCTGTCTCAGAGCTTCCTCGTGGGTGGGGGCTCATTCCCATCGAGCATGCTTCCTGAGCAAATTATACGGGGAGTAGGTACGAATTAAGATTTCCCGTTTTTTCAAATCTTTAATTAGTTCGCAGAGAGACCGGAGACATAGCTTCGGCTGGAATGCTGTACTGTTTTATCTTGGTTACAGTGGAAGGCGGGAGAGTGGGGGCTTGAGCTAGCAAAGTTTTAAAGCCAGCTCCAAAAGCTTATTTGTTTTCTATTAATTACTTTTTTCTTTCCCTCTCTAGCCTTAGGAGGAGCCGTTCCTGTAGGTGCTCCATGTCCTTATTTAGGGTTCGCACCCGGGTATCCAGGTTCTGGCATTGCTCCCAGAGTTCGTATCTCTCTCTCTGCACTCTGATAAGCTCTGTTTCTAACTTCCAGTAGCTAGTACAGGCTGCTTGCCACACACCCTTTAACAGCCAGATGCAAGCATCTTTCCCTAACATCTCTTTATCCCATTTAGGGTTGCCCCATCCCTCTTGGGCAAACTCTTTCTCTATACAGCTAAAATCCATGTCCAGCATGACAGGCTTCATGCTGCTGTATTTGAACCAATAACACAATCCTGCCAACTACGCCAATTCTGTCAGCCAACAGTTAGGGCAGTGTGTGTGTGTGTTTTCGAGAAAAGGTTTAACGTCCGTGTCTTTACTGCTAGGACCGGAGTCCCGTCGCAGAGGGTGGCCAGCAGGCCAACAGACGCCTTTTTATATAGGAAGAGCTTATTACACTTTAGATTTTAGCTACTAGAACACAGGATTCCTTCGCAGCGGGAAGCCTGGGAAAGGCTGAAAGGTGCCCTAACAGATCTGTCACCTGGGAGTGACACAGATCCAAATGCCCAAGCTCTTTCTATGCCTGTTTTTTTAATGACTGGCTGAAGTTCTTTTAAATTGTGCTTGGTTCTGTTACAGCAACTGAAGGAGTCAGGTTAAAGCTTAAACAGTTACAGGTTTATTAAAGAAGCTTATAAATCATATGGTTACAATGGCTATTGCTCTATTTCTTAAATGCTAGCAAATATATATATATATATATATATATAGATCTTAAAAATGGTTACAGGAAAAAGGTAAAGATAGAAAATAGAAATAATGGTACCAAGTGCCAACTTAATCTTTAAAGAGCTCTAACACTATGTATATATATACTTAAACAAAGGACTACATCCAGGTACAATTTTTACTCCATTCTGTGCCTCTCGACTCCAGCATGTCAGGCCAGGGCCGGTCTCTCAATTCCTAGGAAAGACGAATACGAGGCGGGCGTCCTCTCTGGAACCTCGGGAGATCAAACACCTAACCTGACCAGCAGATAGATGGTAGATTGACACTCAGAGAAAATGTGCTGCTGGACCCATCTATATACCCCTGGGGGCCCGTATCCTCTTTCTTATCTAAGATGCCGAATTGTACTGGTCTGTTTTGTGGCGCCAGTTCTTACAAGCAAGTTTCAAGTTAATTTACACTTGCAAGAGAGATAACTAAACTGTGTGTACTAGACATTTTTTTACTGGGCGAGAGATTCCTCCCCCCACGGACGGCTGTGTGTTCGTATCAATATGGGTTAAGTCAAGGACACTCCTTGGCAGCCTCTTGGTCAGCAATTGGCATATCTCTGTTTACAGCCATTCACGGTCACACAGCCTGGGCCTTCTGCTCTGTATGCCCTGTATGCTCCAGGCAAGCAAAAATGGATGTTACAGGCTGTCTGGCTACAAGACCCCACACTCCCACCTCCTGCCCTGAGCCTGCTACTGCAGTCCAAACCACTTGGCCCCAGTCTGGAGACCTCTCTTGAACCGCAAATGCCTCAGCCCATGCCCCCAGTCAGAGCCTTCATGTCTCTACCGTATCAAATCTCCTGCCTCCTACACTCTGAACCCCTGATTTTTGGCTGCACCCTGGAGCCTAGGGGGCCCCACAAAATCTAATAGCCCCCAATAGAGTTAATCCAGCCCTGCTTGGAATTTCAAAAAGCTAAACTGAATTAAGACCACTTTAATTTTGAATGATGGTGATCACACGGGGCTTAATGCTATTTAACTAATCCTCTTCAAATTCACACGTTAGTTAATTCATATTAATTTTCTTGGTTGTCCCAGTAGAGACAAGCCTTTCGTTCCTTATAACAAGGGCCTTTATTTATTTAATAATCACATTTTCTATTAGGATAGGAAATGCAGTTGTTCTGATCATTAGATACTCTTGCTGGCAGTGCATTAATAGAACCACTGATTAAATAGCATGAACTCTCCTTGAATGGGAGGCATAAATCTCCAGAACTGGAATCCTTAGCGCAGCATGAATTTATTTAAAACCAGACTCCCTATGTTTTAGGTCAGGTTAAGTTAGTTAGCCTACCATACCTGTTTCCAAGAGACTAGGGCCATGCTTCTCCAAGGCCTTAGCCCAGGTGCAATCATTAGTCATCTGTGAAAAAGGATTCAGATCTGGTGGCATTTTACATCCACTGTGTACTGACTATGTATATATGTAAATGCATCTCCATGGCACAGGGCAGTGAAATACCAGGCACCTCAGAAATAGGAGTCCTGGAACAGATTGAGGAAGGCATCTTTTTTTTTTTAATGTTTCAGCAGATTAATTCCACACCATAAGACATTTATTAGTCTATCACGGAGTGCATTTTGTGGAGAAAGACACTACACTATTTACTTCCAGCTCAGAGCGAGAGAGAAGAAAAAAATTAGGACTTATAACTGCTGTGTCCTGTTTTTGATTTTAGGCCATTCAAAAACTACCAGTGAACACTGACTTTCATTACAGCTCCCTGGGAACAAGAAGAGAGTATTCTGTTTGAGACTCCAGGCTTAGAAAAGTGACTTCAGGTTAGGATAGGCACACAGACAATACCACCCCACCTCCAATACAGCTGTCTATTCTGTAGTTGGAAAACAGGTTCCACCGTTTCACCGATATTCTTGCTGTTTACATCAGGAATATAAAGATGAATTGAGTTATTGATCATCCATCCTGCATGAGAAGACAATGAGCCTCCTGCACCACTCAGCAATTGCTCTGGAAGACAACCAACCTGGAACCTTGTTAAACAGGTGCTGGTATAATTATAGCAGCCGCAGACATTTTTCTCTTATAAGTAGCTCCCCACCTCAATAGGGCAGTCTTCTCAGTGTATATTAGCAGCAGGAGCTAGACCTTGGAAATATAAGAGTCCCAACATGACTCCCCTAAGATAGACATTTCTTTGAACATTCAGTGTCTTTCCGAATTGTCAGCATATTCTCATGGGTCGGTGAATGCTATGAAATTGAGTGACAGCTTGTTACTCTAAAAGCAAGTCATTCAGGGGTTCAGCCAAGCAGAGTATGAGATAATGGTCATTTTATATTGCTGAGTATAACAAATATTACTGAATCACAGATTCTTCAAAAGCTGTGAATGTTACTTCCATCTTCAGTAGCTGAGCTAGCTAGCGTTAAAGGTGCAATGCTCTAATATTATCTAGCATTGTTAGGAATTTGTGTGTGCAAATTTAAAATGCGCAAACACAAAATATGTGCACACAAATGTTGCTGACACAATATTCTCGTAATCTGGCCCCACAATAATTACTGAAAAAACTTAACCTCAGTGTTACATGTGGATACTCAGCTGTATCTCTGTTTAAAATGCATGGTGCATAGCTGCCATAGCAACATATGGGATGGCTACTGGGTATGCTAGTAAAAATCAGACACAACATTTGAAGGGGGGAAAAGGTGGTGTCTTTGGAACAAATCTAGGCTGAAATAGTAGACTCAGAAACTAGAGCTAGTAAAATCCATCCCAGTAATTTAGTTATTCTTATGACTATTGCATTATATAACCATTATTGTTCCAACACCAACACTGTGCTAAGTCGTCAAATGAGTCAAACAATGAGGCTTCCTCTTTTTTCCTTGGGAATTGTTGCACAGACTAACAGGTCTCATACTCAGGTAAAATTAAGCAATGGAAACTACAAAGAAAATATCAGAAAACATTATCTAATTACCATTGGCTACACCCTCTGAGAGTAACCCAAAAAGCACCCCACTCCCCTGTTTCCAACCATCAATGACTGGAGCAAAAGTGGGGATGCCAGCCTTTGGGTGTATATCTGGAAATCACTAAATTCGAAATATTTCTTTTAAGGCAAGAAATTCCAAGGGATTGTAACCATTAGATTGTTTCACATCTGAGACCATGAAACAGATTCCATATTCTCCTGTTCCGGCAAGAATTATTTCAACTTTATTCCTATTTTTGCCCTACTTGCTCTGTGGTCACTGATTCATTTGAACAGTCCTGCTTATATGATCAAATGGATCATGGAACATGAGCTGTTTTTTAAGCTATTAAAAAAGCACTATGTACTAATCTGGTGTTAATCAGATTGTAGTCAGATGTCCCTCTTATAAACCAATATGTATGTAAGTTTAGGGCGTCTTATTACTACACTGGAAAATAGTTGAAAAATCCTATTGTATTTTTACATTACAAATTATTTAACATAGAAATTGTCATTTGAAGAAATATCTTGCCTCTGTATGCATCTAATCTATTAAAGGCTCAATCCTTCTCCCTCCAAAGCCAATGGGAAATTTGCTATAGTCTTCATCTGGAATAGATTTGGACCTTAAACTATTGACCAGTGGGAGACCCATAAACATAGCAAGAAAAAGCTCCTCTGGTTTTATTAGTGAGAAAACAAAGCAAAGATTTCTGGCTGGTGTGGTGTTTTGTTTATCACAGAGAACTGGTATCTCTGCAGAAATGTAAACACTGCAAATCTGGATCTACTCTTATTAACAGTTACCTTTCCTAGCTAGTAAAGCGGGTTTCTTCTGTCAAAGGGCAGCACGTTGCAAAGCAGTTTAACCTCTCAGAAACCAAAATCCAATTGTTTATGTCAATGCCTTGCTCCTTTCTATTTCTCCTCAGTGGTAGGATTCAGAGGAGTCTTCCTCCCATGTCACACTGAGTCAGTCATTTGTTTCTAGTCATAGACCGGGCAAGTCCCTCACTTGTTGATTTTTTTTCGCCTTCATCGCAATTGCATCTGATGGCTTTCCACCGAAAGCATAGGTACTGAGCAAGGCTAAACATCTGAGCCTCTCATTGCATCGTTGACTTTAAAGGGTAGGATGACAACTCCTTGTCTGAATGGGCCATATCTTGGCGACTGTTTTGTAAATATTTTGTAAGATGTGTTTGGTTATGATGAGAGTGTCAGGTTGGAGGTTGCAAAGAAGGGGGGACCCTTTGCCAAAGAGTTTCTATGTCACAATACTGCCATGCTTTCTTTATCACATAAACCTGATCCCTTCTGTTATATTTGTCCTCTGCTCATCATATGAATTGTACTATTTTTAGTTACATTAAAAGGGCTTTAAGACAGGGAGCTGCATCTTCCTCTTTGTTCCATATAAGATCGGTCACACTTACTGGTCAAAAATAATTCTGGTTTGACCATAATTTTTGCTCTATCTAAGGTGCCAATCCATCCCCTCCCTTATGTATGCACCATGCTTGTTAGTCAGCAGGACCACTACAGTTACCCATGTGGTAAAAGTTGAGGAAAGGGGGGGCAGAATGGAGGAAAAGGATTGTATAGGAGGGGTATGGAAGGTGGCACATATTGGAGATAAGCCTTGTGTGGCTCCATCCATGATAATTTGGAGGGATGTTTGCAGATCATGGCCCGTAAAAGTGGACAGTGGATCTATGACTCATGTGAGTTCACCTGCAACCCAATCTTTTCCAACACATAGCCCTTTTAGAAGAGGATAAAGATGCAGAAGACTTGAGTCTACCATTATGGAGACTTTGGAAAATCCCCTCTCTGCCACCCAGTTAGGGCCTGAGCCAAAACTCTTTCAAAACCCTTTGAAATCAATAGGAATTATTCCATTGGCTTCAGTGAGTGTTGGCTTATTGACACAGTCCATCCCAGTAGGTTACACTGTATAATGCACTTTTGACAATGCAGTATGGAGAGCTAATGGAGGAGGCTGGCTTTTCGAAATGGCAAAGCTGACTTGCAAAAGAATTCCTGGATTAAGAATACTGTGGGTTTGGCTGCTTCGGCTAGTTTCTGGCAACCAGTAGGAATACACTGTAGAGTACAATAAAATGTCTGTCTATATGAAAAGGCACATGGTTAGTTCATGACTCTATGATTCCATTAAGTGCCAAAATCACCCTCCTCCCCAACTCCTAAAAATTGCATACCACAGCTTTACTCAGAGACTGTGTGCTCCAGGGACAAGAGACCTGGGGGTCCATTCTCAGCTCTGCCACTAACATATGGTTTGACCCTGGGCAAGACACTCTTTGCCTCTTTTCTTATCTGTAAAATGGGGGAAATACTCACCCTGTTTTGTAAAATACTTGTATGTGTATCAGCTTATTGCAAAGTGGCATATATACTATAGTTAATACTTACAAATAACTTGGAGAATGGTATTAATGTATTTAGTGGCCACCAATTCTTTGCTCCTTGCAGCCTGTATAATATCTGTTTACTGAAAGAACAAATAATAAAGAAATGGCAGTTACTCTCATTGTAAAGTATTATATGCATGGGAGAATCCCACTGTTAAATCTTCCTAACCACTAACATGAAATGTTGTACTCAAAAAGCCGAAATCACCAGTTAAATTTGATCCTACAAGAAATCTGGCCAAAATGTCCCTGTGTGTCAAAGATAAGCACAGCAGGAGCACTATCATAACACAACTTCACTACAGATGTGATCGGGAGCACTCAGATACTTACGGAAATGTGCTAAATAACTGTAAGCCTGAGATTCAAAGAAGTCTAAAGAGGATTAAATCATCTGAAATAGGCCAGAACTACTTTGTTGTTGTTTTAACTTTGTCCAAACAGCGAGTCATTAGAAGGCTGCCTGATAAACACCCTGCCCTCCTTATATATGAAGAGAGAGATGATACTAAACACTAAGCAGACAGCTTGTGCTACCTTTAGCTAGTGAGGCATTTTCTAAAGAGAATCTATCAAATTGCTAGTGGGTTGGGCTGAGCATTTATTATCTAGGGCAAGCTAAACACAGAGAAAAGCTTAATAGACTGACTAATCCATAGAATTTTTACAAATACGCTTCTCCCCCTTCTGCATTCAGCCTGCAAGCTGTCGATCGTACACTGCATAATACTACCTTGTCCGGTGTTTCATGTGATGAAGCCCAAGAATTGCAAAGTTGAATATGGCTGCCTTCCTGCTGTGTCAGTTTGTACTGCTCTTGAAATGTTGAGCATCTAGGAATGTGGCACAAATGCTGTAATGTAAAGAACATCAGAGGTTTAACAGCAAGCAGGCAATGGCAACTGAGTCTATTACACTAGGAACATGCAAACAATGTGATTAGGGGCAGTTTCCACCTTAGAGAGGTGGAATAACATTTTAGTGATATTTCTTGATTTTGTGGACTGTTTGTGCTCCCCCTTTACATACTCCGAGAAATGTGGCTTTTTTTCAGACGTGCACACCAAACGGATTCAATGTTGATGCGTTTGTTCTAGCAATACCAACAAATCTATTCAGATGACACTGAGGTAGCAACAAAATAACATGACACCAAAAACTATGGGTGATCCAACACTGTGAAGTGCTGAGTCCCTGCACTCCCATTCCAAGCAAGAGACTGAGCCCACAGGAATATTATCTAACAAGCCTTAGCTTCTTCTACCTACAGATTATACGTTGGCCTCATGCTATTTTCATTTCATGATTACTGAGTGCAAACAGTTGGGGATAAAATGGAACCCATGGGGACCTCGGCAGTCTCATCCTTTGTTCATCTCTTGAACTAGGCCTGTAATTGTCTCTGATGCTTTATTTCTTCAGAATATCAAATGCTATTAACAAGATTATGGCCACACACTTGCTAAATGTCATTGTTTTAAATCACCGCCGATGAGTGCAAAAAAATCCATGAAATTAGAGCCCTTAGTTTCTGAGAAATACTCTAGTGCAACCACAGAAACCTTAAACTGGCTTCCTTTAAGCAAATATGGTAGAATTTTTTTTTTAAATCAACCTTTTCCTCAAATTAAGATGACTGATGCTAGATTTCCTCTGAGTCCATCCTTTTTTCTGGCCTAGTTATAGACCTCCTTTGCACTCCTTAAAACAGAGTTCATAATTAGAGTGCTTGATACAACCTTAACTCTACTGGCGAGATTGGCAAAGGCAAAATCAGTGACATCCAGAAGGAAGAAAGCCTGACCACAAGCTGTTGTGTGACTATTGTGTGCTGTAAGCCAAAGGGGGAGCCAGAAAAGTGGGCAGCTATTATGCTCTCCACTGACACACACATACGCACACATAATGCTGTAGCTGGAAAAAGGCATGCCAAAACTTGGCATCAGGGTTCTGCAGCTGTCAAGCATGCCCCATGAGTGACCACAGCAGTTGGATTCAAACTGGAAGCAGATAAAGGAGAAACAGCAGGAGGAGGATGGAGAGGATCACATGCAACACCATAATCAACAGGAATGGTGTCGTGCCAAATGAGAATTTAAATGACTTCATGTTCCATTCTGTGTTGAATTGGACTGCGATTTTAGAGTGGTTTTATAATACGAACAAACCCCAAACCTTTCCATTTTACACTCATCATTTGGAGTTTCCTTTACTTTTGATTCAACTCTGTCCTTCTTGGTTCTGCCTCTTTGTTGTTATTAGCGTTCCTTATGTACAAGGGAGATTTTTTCAACCTTGTTAAAAAAAGCTATGCCTGCCTCAGTAGCATTTCCATGTTATTTAGCACCTTTTATCTCAGAAAAACACCAAGATGTTTTCCCAGTTCTACTACATGCATATGGAATTACTAAAATGCAGCGCTTCTGGGGTAATGGGTGGAGCCAGGCTGAGAAGCAGCACACAACAAAAAAACAGATCAGGTGATCATTAGATAAAAATGTTGATCAAGGCTTCAAGACAAACCCCTAACTCTACTTGGACAAAAGTGGCATGAGTCCTTTAGAGTCCAAACAGAGCAGAGGGAACCTGAATTATTTTAAGTATAAAAAATCCTGATGATGTCAACCTTCTCAACCAATTAAGTTCTACAGCAACTATCACAATGTTGATCTCCAAAGGTGAATCTCCTAAGATTTGTAGTTGGAGCTGATTTGGCAAAAGGGCCAAGGTTTGAGAACACGCCATTTTAGTTGTTAGAGCAGGTCAAAATGCACATGTGCAAAATCACACACACTTAATCATTACTCCCCTTTAGTTCCTTTGAAATGTTGACATTTTTTTAAAAAAGCAACTTTCAGAACATTTCAGCCAATACTATTAAACTGGATTTTGAAGTGAGTATAAAACACTTTTCTGCATCATAGGCCTGAACTAAAAATTAATGGTAGTGCCAACATAATTAATGTGTTGGGAGTGTGAAAAGAATCCCACCCCTAACTTAAATAGTTGCCCCAGTGTAGATGCAGCTCTAACAGCAAAACAACCCACCTCCCCGTTCCTCCCCCCCCAAAAAAAACCTTGCCTTATAACATATGTCTATACTGGCAAACCTTTCCCAGTGTAGATGCAATCTTAAGCCTCGTAAAAATCTTAAAACCCTGTGTGATGTAGTTAAGTTGACCTAAGCCTGGTGTAGACACCACTGGGTTTACAGAAGAATTTTTCAGTTGACTAGTTACAGCTTTTCTGAGTGGTGGAGTAACTAGAGTCTCAGAAAAATCCCAACCCCAAATGTCTCTGCTACAGCAGTGTTGTTGTAGCAATGCAGCTCTGCCTCTGTAGAGTTTGTAGTGTAGACATACCCTGAGGCTATGTCTACGTTGCCTCTTTTGCCAGCTCATTAACAACTTCTTGTGCTTCATTTGCATAATTTCTCCCCAAGGCTTTTTGCGCAAGAGGTTTTTGCACAAAAACAAGCAGTGTAGATGGGTCTGTTTTGTGCAAAAAAAACACTTTTGCGTGAGATCTGTATACCTCCTTTTTTGAGGCATAAGGATCTTGCGCAAAAGGGGTTTTTGGAACAAAAAGTATAAACGCAAAAAGCTTCGGGAGATTATGCAAACGAAGCATGAGAAGTTGCTAATGAGTGCTTCATGTGCATTGCCTCTTCTGCAAAAAAGAGGCAGTGTAGACGTAGCTTTGAGTGTCTTCACAGCTGCAATAGAGCAGGAAAATAGAGAGGAGGTGCTAGAGGTGAAAGCAAGTGGCTTAACAAAGAGAAAGAAAGAAGGGGGGAAATTTTTTTCAGTTGTCCCAAATGCCTAAGGGGTAGGATAAAAAATTGATTCAGAAAGTTTGTGAGAGGAGCTCACATGGCACAGCTTGAGTACAGTATGAAACTCTAGATAGAAATCAAGTGTCCCCCTCGCCCTCTGTACCATCTGAGCTTTCCTCATTGTGCAGAGGAAGATTGATCTACTCCCTCATTTGGGAGATCATAGCTCACTCCTACCCTTCAAACAGCAATTATTTTACAGTGCTATGTGGCTCACCCATTCTTCTAGTAGAGCAAAAGCTTGGCTGAGCAGGCTCTCTACTCAGCCCTACTGCTGCCCTGTGTGAACGTTTTTGTCTTAGGACTTCTTCCATCGTCATTGCAACAAAGTTCACTGTACATGTTAAAAGCCCCAGATTGACTAGGACTTGAATTGCTCTGGTACATCAATTCACCATGTGGTCTTGGGTTCGAGTACATAAGGATTGCCCAAGTGATGGGCAATTAAGAAAGGAACCCAATAAAGAAGATGTATGAGCTCATGTGCCCTGCCTCTAGTTCTCCAGGTAAGTTGTAGGAGGATCATAATGACTTTTTGGTGGAGAAAGAAAGGAAACACATAGGCAAGCCAGCGAGGGGGTATATTTCTTGGGGGCGAGGGCAGAGAGTCATGGAGTTAATTGGCCAATATAAATCTGAAAAAACGTATTTGTGTTTATGTGGGCATAGTTTTTTGTTGTGTGTTATTTGTGCCCAGATTAATTAGCTTGTCCCCTGAACTCTGATAGTATTGAATTATTTTTGTGAAAAGGGATTTTAAGAGAGATGGCAGGGAGTGGCCAGGAGTTGTCATTATTGTTCTGATTGTGTTTTGATGTAGGAACTAAAGGTTCCTCCCTGAGCCAGAATAGTTGTACAGTCAGATCTCCTGTCTATCTTAGTAATGTAACACACGTTCAGAGCAAGTAGGGAGCAGCCCTATTATCCGGCAGCCTGGTCTGGAGAAGGAAAATCAAATTATTTGCTGCCTACTGGACATTCTGCTGACCTGCACTTACAAATAATGATGGACAGACCTGTCCATGTAAAAATGGGTCTTCTGCTTTAGCTTCCTTATAGACAGCCCTGCATAGCAGATGATTTACATGCCTAGACCACTACTGTCCTCCTTTGTATCTATCTATATTTATATGGTCCCCATTACCATGCTATTGGAATATCTCACTATCTTTAATATCATTTTTCTCACTACCTCCCTGGGCATTACCCCCATGTTACTGATGGAAGGCCAAGGTACAAAGAAGCTAAGTGACTTGAAAAAACAGGGTTGGGAATGGAAGGACATAGGCAGAAGCTTTACAGTGATGCTTAGAGACAGGGTAGTTTGAGAGATAATGGCCCAGATCCAAACAAATAGTTAGGTACCTGATTCCCACTGATTTCAATAGCTTTGAGTATCGGCACCAGTCCTGTATCATTTATTCTCAGCCAGCCCCTTGTTAGGTGTTTGAACAGGGCTATGCTTCTTTAGCATGCTCATAACTAGTGTGGCTCTGTAAGAGAAGAAGAGCTCATGCAAACTTTGGTCTCCAATGTTTGGTCTCCATTTCTATCTTTCCCAGTTAAGTCTATAATCTTACTCAAAAGGTGGTGTGATCACATCTGTCAATCAGATTTTTAAAGAGCCATTTGTGAGTAAAACCCGTCGTGATGGAATTCCATTTTCAATGTGAAAACAGCATTCATCTCATTCTCTCATTCAGGACAGAGGTCATCTTCCCCTGGAACCCGCATTGACAGCTGTCCAGCTTCTATTTGAAACAAACTGTATCTAGACAACGCAGGGGATTGAAGGGCTGGATAACAACATAGCTCTGGCTGGCCAGGCTTGCAAGTCTTTGATGTTTCTTCTAAGGCATATTTGGACAATGGGAATCTGAGATATGAGACTCAGCCAATTCTTTCCACATGTACAATTGTAATTGTTTCTAGTAATTACAGGATAATAGAAACGTCATTAGAATTATCTGCATAATGTGTCTGTGAATGTGTCTATGGCTGGGGTTGTCTCACCTCCTGGAAACCGGTTATGAAGGGGATGCTTAGTGCAATGGAAGTCCCAGCTCAATGCATTGTGGGTAGTTTGAGTCTGCTGTGACTTTTCCGGAGCAGATGCCCTTCCAAGTAAGTTATTAAGGCTTAAATGGAGGAGAGAAAATAAGGGAAAAGGGAATCCTTCTTGTGGATATAGGGTGTGTCTACACAGCACCTTTAGCTACGCAAATTGCTTAGCTTATTTCAAGTGTAATTTGAAATAGCTTATTTGTGCCAAATTTTAAATAACTTGCTCTTCCAAAATGCCCCTTAACCCTTGTAGAATGGACATCAGAATAAGTTCCCATTATTTCGAAATCTATTTAAAATAATAGGATGCTTCAATAGATGCGGAATAGCTATTTGAGGATACTTCCGGTATCCCAAAATATCTCCTCATTGTAGACATATCCAAATGTTGCATCAACAAAGTGTGCATGAAGACATCTGCACCCACCTGAATAATGCAGGACAAAGTCTGAGTTGTTGAGGATCTAACTACTTGTTTCTTGCACTGATCCCAAGCTGCTGTAAATCAGCATCTCTCCATTGAATTCAGCTGAGCTATGCCGGTTCTCACCAGCTGTGGAGCTAGCAAGTGCAAATCAAGGTCTCAAAAGCACAAGTGCTCACATTTCTTCCCTCTCTCTATTATGCAGCATGTTGTTGCCCTGTATGAACAGACAGATTGCAGCATGGTTAGTGGATTGGGAGTCAGAAGACCTGGGTTTCATTCTTAGCTCATCCAGGGCCCTGCTTTGTGACCTAGGGTAAGTCATTTCACCTTGTTTTACTTTCCACCAGTTTGTCCATCTCCTCTATTTATGTTATAATCCCTGCCAGGCAGGAATTCTTTCATACTACAAATTTTCACAGGGCCTAACCCAATAGGGTTCTGATCTTCATTGGATGCTTCTGGACAATGAATTCACACAAGGTCTCAGTCCAGATGAAAATATACTTCTACTATTTAATAGTAACAGGAACATTAAAATCCTTCTTTTCAAGTTTAAATACACATGTAGTGGGCCAAATCCTGTCCTAATTAACTATATACCATGTACAATTCCAGTGCAGCTATGTGAAGCAAATATCAGGTGGAATTTAGCCCACAATTTCTAAGACTATCACAAATTCACAATAAATATCAAAGCAGGGATATAAAAAATAAACCCCATGAAACAAACAAACAGAAACCCCCAGTGGAATGTGGATGAAAGCCAACAGAATACAAAAATTCCATGGTGGATTAAAGATGCCATAGCCACCCTTAGACACAAAGATTATGTGAAATTCCTGAATAATGTGGAATAAAAGGGACTGAAAGATCATTAAAATTAATCAGAGATTAGCATAAACAAAATGCAAGACTGAGCCAGTGTTATCTGCTATCAATTGAACTTATTTTAGCAGAGAAATAAGACTAACAGATTTGTTGCATGAAAATAAGGATAAGTAAGATCTCTTAACCATTTAAAGGGTCACTGACAAGTCTTGTAAACCCTTTTGTGAGGTTCCCCAAAGATGAAATATTATTATAAAAGACTATTATTGTGAATGTCCCAAACACAAGGGTGAAATAATTTAAAATTGTCTGTGTTCTGAATACTCAACTAACTACCCCTCTTACATGTTAGCTCGCAGTCAACCCTTCCAGCCATTTCCTGTTCCTACAGAACACCCCAGCACTTGTTTGTGGTGTTTTGTCACTTTCATTTCCAGAAAAGGCCAGAGCATGTAAATAGAGGCATGCCAAAAAGAAGCCCAAATATAAAACCAAACATGAATTCTGAATGAATGCAATGGCAAAAAAAATTCCCCTGGAGTAAGCTATGGCTTTTATGCACTGTGGTGCTGTCAATTTTCCCAGAAACAGCATACGGTAATTATAAACAGATAGTGTAACGTTTGTCCAGTATATATAGATTTCTACTAGGATAATATCCTTACGCTGCATTTTTATGTATCTGAATCACAATTAGTCAGCATCTAATCACAACCAGTGAGGTAGATGGAAGTGAATTCATGCCTTTACTTATAACAAAACTAAAGAAAAGATTATTTACTAGTAGAGGCGGTTATGGTTGTGATGAGCTTTGAAAGCTTTAAAAGACCACCAAGATGAATTCAGCTTATATATTTGGCCTTATTCACCATCAAATTAAAGTTAATATTTGAAGAAAAATTTGATCACTGATCAAAGCAATTTTCTCCATGGGACCATTATAAGATAGGCAATATTTTATGGAGAATGAAACACAGGCCCCACTGGTATAAACTGGCATAGCTCAGTTGACATGATGCATATGTCTGCTCAGCAGTTGGGAGCATGTGTCTCACTGCAGCTAGACAGATACGCACTAGCTTTGCTTGAGGTAGCAATATGTCTGTGGTGACGTGAGCCACAGCTGAGGCTGAGTACATACCTGGGTGGACAGGCAGTACTATACTCAGGTGGCTAGCCTGAGCTAGAGCCTGTGCCATGGCAATCATGTTGCTCTATTTAGTGTGCTTGCTACGGATGGACTAACAAGCATCTGTCTACTAGTGCTAGGAAGCGCTCTCCCTGCTGTGTAGATGTAGACCAACACAGCTGAGTTACACTAGATGAGGATCTCATCCATAATATGTATTTCAGACAAAACATAGCATATAAGTAGAGGCTTGTCTGCAAATGTATATTTCATGTTTGCTTTCCTTGTGCAGTTACTTTACTTATGAACTTCAGAGGGGTAGCCATATTTTTCATCTATGCTCAATACACAAAAGAATAGAGGTCACATGCCCAGAATAACAATCCTTTTATTTTTTTAATCTCATTTTTTTACTGGTGTCTTTGCTTTCTATCTGTATGAACAGTAGGACAATGGAACAGACTGCCTTGGGAGAATGCGGACACTCCTTCACTGGAGGTTTTAAAAAGGAGGCTAGATAGTTATCTGGGATGGTTAGACACGACAAATCCCACATCTTGACAGAGGGTTAGAGTAGATGTTTCTTGAAGTCCCTTCTAACCTGATGATGATGCTACATGTATAAGGTGCCATCTACACAGTTCAGTGGGTGAGAAAGCTGATGGGTATGACAGACAGGTCTGGGTGGAAGGAGGTGGAGGAGAGCACTGCATTTAATGGGTGAATAAAGGGGTTATTCTTCATCCTTCAAAGGCTCTCTGACTTCCATTTGCCAAGCGTATCCTCCAGACACTTTAAATTAGACCTTTGCCTCAGTCTTTTGGGCCTGCTCTATTTAGCTACCCTTTCAGTTCTCCTCTTTTCCAGTTGTAGTATAGTAACTATGGCTTTTTGGGAGGCTGCAGGTCTCACTGCCTATTTTGGGGTCAGAAAAGGTTTTTTCCTTTTCTCTTTGATGGTTTAACCTTTCTTACATCATTATGAGGGTGAATTAATAAGGAAAAATAAATTGACATATTGCATAGGAATTTAATTCCTAATCAGACCCTTGCTGCTCATTCCACTGCACAAAGCATATAAATGGATCCCAGATGGGGTTGTAGTCAACATTTTTTTGTCAAGGAAACTGTTTCTTTGCTGCTACTGATTAATTTCCCAGAGACATTCCTTCCTATGAAGTAAGTAAGCATCTTTCCATATCCCTATGATGCACAGTTAGCAAAAGAAACTATATCAATACTTCGGATTTATATTTAGTCATTTACATTTCTAATAGGATTTGGCCTTCCTACACCACTGACCATCACTTTAATTATAAAATCATGAGTGGTGTGGAGAGGGCAGATAAAGAAAATGTTATTAGTTCCCTAAATAGAAAAACTAGAGGTCACCAAATGAAATTAATGGGTAGCAGGTTTAAAACTAATAAGCGAAAGTTCTTCTTCACACAGCGTGTAGTCAACCTGTAGAACTCCTTGCCAGAGGAGGCTGTGAAGGCTAGGACTATAACAGAGTTTAAAGAGAAGCTAGATAATTTCATGGAGGTTAGGTCTATAAAAGGCTTTTAGCCAGGGGATAAAATGGTGTCCTTGGCCTCTGTCTGTCAGAGGCTGGAGAGGGATGGCAGGAGACAAATCGCTTGATTGTTGTCTTCAATCCACCCTCTCTGGGGCACCTGGTGCTGGCCACTGTTGGCAGACAGGATACTGGGCTAGATGGACCTTTGGTCTGACCCAGTATGGCCGTTCTCATGTTCTTATGTGAAAGAGCATGGAAACTCTGCTAGATCTTCTGCTACCATATTGGTATAGATCTAACACATACTTGATTAAACTGGGATATTTTCAATAGACATCTGATTGTGACTGCTTAATTTACATAGATTTTTGAAGAAGTATTGTTCACCTTTCAGTATGGATGGGATAGTAACTACACTGTGCAATGGTTATTTTGAGTTATTCAACTGCTCTTGCATGACTGGATTATCCAAAGGTGGGGTGTGGGGAATAACCAATCATTAGTGCCTGGAAAATATCTGACTATGCTAGTGTCCTATGATTAAAGAAAAGATGTGCTAAATGTGAAATCTATGCATACAAAGACTGCATTTAAACTCTGGGTGGATCAATCAACTTCCTGAAAGTGTGGTATTAATTTTAGCCTATTTGGACGTTACACAAGTACAGATTATTAAGGCAACTCAGGAAATAGGGAAGACATCAACCTTGTGGTCTTCCTCAAAAATTTGCACCACTAGAACCAAGATTTGAACTAAATAGATTGTCTATCAGTAAATACAGTCCTGAGGTTTATGAAGATTCTTCTTGAGACTGATGGAGACTCCATCTGGGTTATCTACAGAATAGCATTAGGTAGTTTCTCTGCAAGCTGAATAGAGCTCTAATAAGTATTGTTCTTCAAAGAGTTAGTTCAAAGTGGATGCTCTCTTCAAATATTCATAAATGCAAGGGAGAGAGAAGGTTCAGGGATATATCTCCAAGTCATTTCCAATTCCTACCACTGTTTTTCATTTTAAAGACTGGCGGACTGCCATTCTGGCTGCCAATACAAGTTCAAGTACCCATGACTAATAGTGGCTTCAAAAGAGTCACTCCATTAGCCATGTTCACCACAACACATTGTGTTCCAGGCCCAGCCCTACCCTGCACTACCTCCCATACCAGTGACAGCCTTCACTGATTGAGACTTCTCTCCCTCATCCACCTCCTTCTGCTTTCTTTCAGTCCCTATGTGCCTGTGTCTGTGTCGATATTCATACAAAAATCTTAATACTGCAGTACATTTATTTTCTCTGGATTGGCCAGCATATTTGTCACTCCCCACTAAGGGTTTCTGTTGTGCAATTGTCACATTTTTCTTCAACTGCCTTGTTTTAAAATGTTTTGTTTTATTATTCTACTCATATGCTGTGTTAAACTGTGTGCTGTTTCAAAGCACTCCTCGTGCAAGCACATGCTAGCTAACTTTGCTTCTCTGTGCAGTGAAATTCTCCGGAGCTATTGTAAGAAAATCCCCAAGGCAGCTTTCCTGCCTTACAACACAGAGATCTGTATTGTATCAATAAGGACTGAAAATCCCTCCTGTTGCCTCCCTCCATTTCTGAGGGCTTTCTATTTTCAAAGTAAGTTATTAAGAAGTAATGCTTTATTTTAGGATGAAATAGAGCAAACCACATTTTAATATAACACCAGTTTAACCCCTGAGGAATACCACTGACTTGGAAGAGTTACACCAACATACAAATGGAATAAATGAGAATCAGGCTCAGAATACAAAATAAATACCAGAACATAATCAAAGCTGTATACTGACCTCAGTTCATACATGGGTAATATCAATCTAATTCACAGATCAGAGAGTACATTTTGCTAGCCTCTGGAGTCAGTCTGTCAAAAATAGACATTAAAATATATTTTTCTTTCTTCCACAAATCTAATATATTTCATTTTCTCAAAGTCTGTTTAAAAATTGCAGAAGTACTTGAGCAGCCAAATACAGCCTCAGCTGTGAAGTTTGATTTGGAGCCAGATCAGAACTTCCCAAAACATTTATCTCTTATATTCCAGTGGAGGCTCATTTCTAATTTGATGTGATAGATGAAGACTGGGAGATTTGATTCAGAGAAGCAACCCAAAGTCTGATGGCCTCTTTAAAGCTTTTCTGAACCTCTGGAATCTCTACACTGGGTGGGAAATCTCATGAGTTTTGTACTTATTACCTCCTGTCTGGCCAAAAATACTATGTGAAAGACTGTTTTTAATGGTATTTGAGCACTTCTGCTTTTTGTCTTCCCTGGAATCCAGAAATGAAGGGGAAATCTACAACAATTAGAACTAATCGGAAACAAATGACCTTTCCAAAATACCCATTAAGTTCAGTGGCAGTATTAGATTTAGCAAAAGGGATGAGATTGGACCCAAAGATAACAAAAGACAAATTCTTTGTGAGGTTGAACTTTATTTGAAACGTGGATGAATATCCCAGTCTGTCTTTCTGTTCTCGATCCTTACATTAGTCCAGTCATTAAGATTAGATCCTTCTGTTTTCTGTTCTCGATCCTTTCATTAGTCCTTTCACTAAGGCTTGATTCTCATCTCACTTACAGTGGTATAAGGGTACATCTACTCGACACCCTTAGGTTGAAATAAGATACAAAATTTGACCTACGCAAATTGTTTTGATCTAATTTTGAAATAAAGCACTATTCTGATAAGTCCCTTAACCCTTGTGGAACGAGGGTTAGAAGGATGCTGGAATAGCCCATTATTTTGACATCTATTCTATCATATATATAGTAGCCCAATGTCTGTGAGTCTGTAACGCTGACATACACAGCTACGCCCCCGACCGTGTACGTCAGTGCCTCACCCTCTTCCCCTCCCGCCGTGGCGCTCCGCTGCTCAGCTGGGCCCTGGCAGGGGAGCAAGCAGTGGCAAGTGGTCATTTGGTGTCTGCGTTCCCATGCATGGCGGCGCTCACTGCCCCGCCCCCCCTTCCCCTTCCGTCGTGGCACTGAGTGTTGCGCCCCTCAGCCAGGCCACTGTGGGGGAGGGGAAGGGGGACGGTGACGTACACGGTCCTGCCCCCTGGCCGTGTATGTCACTGCCCTGCCCCTCCTCTTCTGCAGAAGCCCGGCTGAGTGCGCAACACTCAGTCAAGCTGCCACAGAGGATGGGGAAGGGGGGACGGTGACGTGCACCTGACCGTGCACATCACCGCCCTGCCCAAATGGCCGCTTGCGCTGCTGGCTCCCCCACGGCGGCCCGGCTGAGGGGCGCAGCCCTCAGCCGAGCCTTCACGGAGGGAGGGGAAGGGGGCGGGGTGGTGACATACACGGCCAGGGGGCAGGGCTGTGTACATCACCACCACCTCTTCCCCTCCTGCTGTGGTGCTCAGCTGAGTGCTGCACCCCTCACCAGGCTGCCGCAGGGGAGTCAGTAGCTCAAGGGGCCATTTGGACTCCCCCACGGTGGGAGGGGAAGTGGAGGTGGGGCGGTGACATACATGGCCCTGCCCCCCTCCCTCGTGGCAGCCTGGCTGAGCAGGCAGCACTCAGCCGAGCGCCACGGCGGAAGGGGAAGAGAAAGGGAGGCAGGGAGAGATAGACGGGGGGAGAGAAGCAGGAGGAGGAGAAGAGAAAGGGAGAGTGAGAGGCAGGAGGGGGAGAAGAGAAAGAGATGGAGAGAGAGGCAGGAGGTAGAGGAATGTTGAGAGAGAGAGACGGGAGGCAGTAGGGGGAGAGAGAGAGACAGAGAGGGAGAGAGAGACCAGAGGCTCACGACAGAAGACCAAGGTGGAGGAGAGACGTGAAAATCCCATCTTATGATGGGCTAATTGGCTAGTTTTTAAATAATGGCCATGTTTAAAAATGCAGAATAGCTATTTTGGGATATTTCCAGTATCCCAAAATAGCGCTGCTGTCTAGACGTAGCCTAAATGAGTAACTTCTTTGAATTAGTGCATGATAAGAGAAAGCGGAATGAGGTTTTGCATAAGATTATAACGTCTTTTATATAATAAGGGACACAAACTCTTTACAACAGAGAGATGAACATTTAGATTCTCATTTGCCTGGTATAACTACTCTACCCTAGATTGCTGGTGTGCTGTGAATGTCTAGCCAGTCCAAGCAACATTGCGCTAGTACAAGGATGATTGTATAGTTGTCTTAAATGGAGGTGGGGGTTCATACACCATGCAACCTCTTTGCTCAAACCAGGCTGCCGTTCCTCGCTGCACTGACAGCAAAGACAGTGGGGATGGGATGTCTCTGTTCTGTACCAATCCTGGGCTAAGTATTATAGTTATCTGTTGCTGTTAAGAGTAGGTCTATGATAGAGTAGCCCTCAGGCAGGTCCAGTGCAGAGAGTAAGGCATGCAGAGAGCAGATCCAGGATTGCTGCCATGCAAAGAAGAACATGAAGTCAGCCTTGTTCAGCACCCTTCAACATAAACTCTGTTCATTTTGCCACACTTAGGGCGTGTCTACACCTTTGTTCCCTCTAAGATACATGGCCTTTCAGCTTCCCAGGTGATTAATCAGCAGGGGGCCCTAAGCCTCTGACTGGGCAGGGCTGATTAATCACCTGTGAAGCTGTGCTGCCGCGCAGCGCAGAAAGAACACTGGTCTACACTACATTGAAGATCAATGCTGCCATGGTTGATCTTCCAGGGTTTGATTTAGCAGGTGTAGTGCAGACCTGCTAGATTGCACTCAAAGGGTAGACCCATCAGCATTGGGACTCCTGCTCCTTGCGAGGAATAAGAGAAGCCAACTTCCTTCGACTTCACACTGTGTGGATGGGGATTTAAGATAAGTCGACTCCATCTACATAATTCAAATAGCTGGAGCTGCATATCTTACTTTGACCTTCCCATGTAGTGTAGACTAGGAGAACAAACATTTGAGATCAAGTCCTATATCCAGCATAATTGATAGCTTCCACAGGACTCTGGGCAAGATGACAGGCCCAGCTTCACACCTCCAGAAGGGGCAGGGCCTCAGGTGGAAGCAGTGGGGCTGGGGGGCACCCAACTTTCAGTGCCACACAGAGTGCAGTGCATCCCCCTCCTAGCCCTCAGCCCCATCTGGAGCACAGTGTATGTCCCCTCCCCCTGGCTCCCGAGTCCTTAGAACTGCTCCGAGGGTGCAGTGCACTGTTCTGGCAGCGTTTTAGATCAGTGTTTCTCAACCTTTTTTTATAAAGTACCCCTTTAAAAAAATTATAAGTACTCCCAATGCCTACAGTTTTCAGACACACAAAATTGTTTTCTACTATTGCAACAAGTTTGCTTAAACAACTTAACCATAGCCGGGTGGGCGATGACATTTTTGGGTGTAAAAAGTACAAAAATAATAAAACGCTGTAAAACTTAAAACAAAAATTCAGGTTTCTCCTAATTTCAGTTTGTGTTGATGTACCCCCCAGAATTCTGTCAAGTGCCCCTAAGGGTACTTGTAACACTGGTTGAGAAACACTGTTTTAGATGACCTGGGACTCTGGCCACTGCTGATGCAGCAGCGGCACCAGCTGAGAGCCCCAGGTACCTTTGAATCACCTGTCCCCCTGTGCCCACCTCTGCCGGTGGGCCTACTCATACAATCATTGGTAGTACTTTTAATGACCAATTTTTTAATTAGCTTTAAACACACCAGTCTCCCTCATTCTCTACCCTGCGACTGCCTCGGCCCCCAGCATTCTGAACTAGAACTTATTTCAGGAGCTGGGATTCTCCTACATTGAGATCCCTTCATCAGAGTACATGCCAATTAAACTTTGTAGATAGTTGCTGCTCTCAGGCAGGGGTGAGCGATGTACACTTCCTGAAGCTAAAGACAACATTGTCAATCAAAATGAAATCTCTACGGGTATGTCTACACTACCCCGCTAGTTAAAACTAGCGGGGTAATGTATGCATACCGAACTTGCTAATGAAGCCCGGGATTTGAATTTCCCGGGCTTCATTTGCATAAGCGGGGAGCCGCCATTTTTAAAACCCCGCTGGTTCGAACCCCGTGCAGCGCGGCTATACGGGGCACGAACTAGGTAGTTCGAACTAGGTTTCCTAGTTCGAACTACCGTTACTCCTCATTTCACGAGGCGTACAGATAGTTCGGAATAGCTAGCTAGTTCGAACTATCTAGCCCATGCCGCGTGTAGCCGCGCAGCACGGGGTTCGCACTAACCGGCTTTTAAAAACGACGGCGCCGGCTTTATGCTAATGAAGCCCGGGAAATTCAAATCCCGGGCTTCATTAGCAAGTTCGGTATGCATACATTACCCCGCTAGTTCGAACTAGCGGGGTAGTGTAGACATACCCTACATTAGCCATCTCCCTTGCAGAGAGTGCTCAGGACAACCTATTGCCTTAAGGAAAACTTTAGTGTGCTGCTCCCCTCCTACTCCGTAGAATAGAGGTTTTCAATTGAGGATGTGGTGTGTATGTGGAGGAGGGAGGGGAGAAACTCTTCAGATTTTCTGGGGGCATGAGGCAAACCTCTGATGGTTCAGTGATAATGGTTGAGGACAGAGGGAGGAGGCCAGTACCAGGTTGGAGCATCATGCACTCAGGTTTGGCCCTGCTGCCCTTTATCATAGAGGTGGTGGAAAGATTTATGGATGGATCTAGTCCATCTGAGTAACATTGTGACCTGGCACGGGGGGGTCACAAGACCACGTAGGTGTGGACTGCCTACTTTGCCTATAGCTAGAACAGATCCTGATCCTTTTGCCTGATCCTTTTGCCTTTAGCATACAGAACATGAAGAGAAAGCAGTAAACTGAGCATCGGGAGGTCTGATTTCTATTCCTGAGTGTATCACACATTTCTCTGTAACCTAGGCCAAGCTACTCAGTCTCGTCAGCTTTCAGTTTTAGCCCCTGAAATAGTGTGATAATATTTACCTGCATCAAGTGGGAGACTGTGGCTTAATTCATGTGTATATGCAAAGCTTTGTGATACCTTCACTTGGAGGGTGCTGTGAAAGTGCACAGTAGCTATTAGTACTCCAGGTAACACATGTAATCTTGTCTGTCTTGTCCTCTCTCTTGATGATTGAAATGAGGGATTTGAATCCACATTACTTCCCACTGAGTGCCTTAATCACCAGATTATGAAGTTACTTACTTTCTCCCTCTGGCCCCATGAATATTTGCATATTTACACAATGGAGAGATTGAAAGCAGCCCAACCCAGAACGGGCCTAGAGCCTCCTGCTGCAGATGGTTAGCTGGTAGGTGGGAGAGCTGAAGCCAGGTCTATACTAGAGCTGGAGCTGCCCTCAGCATTCGTTCAATTTACAGGTCTATACTAGACCTGCTAAATCAAATGCCAGAACATCGATCTCCAGTGCAACGAGTGAAGCTGTGAATTTGAGTCCTGCCTCAGAATAGGTGTGAATTTGAGTCCTGCCTCTCGAATCCCAGTCAAACACCATGGGGTATGTCCAGGCTTTTCAGAGGGTAGCCCCTGGAAAAACTATTTTCCCTAGCCCAAACCAATTAGATCAAATATGTGTATCATTCTGGGGTAACCAGAACAGCACTTTTCAGCATATAAAGTATTTGTCTGGCAATGTTTGCCCAGCTCTACTCAGAACACACTTGACATTCTCCTAGCCAATTTAGCTGCACTTTGATTAGTTTCTTTTATTTTGGAATGAGGTCACCATTCAAAATCCTGAACATTTCCTCTTTATTTTCTAGCCTTCCTCAAAAGCCCTGATCTCTGTGATACCTGCTCCAGGGGCAGAGTGGCCCTAGTTGCCTTGAAATTCTGGCAGCGCTGTTCATGGTGTTAGCTTGGAAATCCCTGAACAGCTACACCAGGCCCTCCAAGATTTCCAGGTCCATTTCCCAGGTCTGAAGAGGGTGGAAGAGTCTGGAGTGAGCATTCATCTTAAATAGCAGAATTCTTATAATGGTTGCAAGTCCATCCAGTGAGAGAACTTCCTTTTTACTTTAGTGCTGGGGATATCAAAGATGGGTATAAAAATGTTTGATAAATTCTTTTATTCTTTTAAAAAAAGAATACTCAGATTTTCCAATGAAAATGTCTTGGTAATAAGAATTTGTGAGTGATTAACCCTTTGTAAAATACAAGTAGCCAAGAGTTACTGTTCTTCACTTAAGTAGTGACTAGTTAAGATTGTTCATTAGGAATTATCAAGAACACAAATTTCTAAAAATATCCCGAAAAATATTAGGTATATTTGCCTATGGAAGATTCTCCCAAGGCTTTTTCACAGATCAGAATTGAAATCTAAACAAACTTTCAAAATAGAGAAAACAAAATCCTTTGTTTTAGTTCTAGCAAAATAAAAGACAGTAAAATAAAATGAGCACGCTAAGCAAACACAAGATGAGGTACCATGTTTAAAATCGTAGATGGGTAGGATGTAGTGTGGAATTTTGGTTCCATTGAAATCAATGGCAAGACCCCCATTGATTTCAATGGGGCCAGTATTTTACTGTTAGGGCTTCATCCATAGCTCAAGTCTTCCTTTTGCCTTCAATAGGCTTTAGATCAGACTCTCCAAATAAAGCGTAACTAACCTTTAAAGGAAATGCAGATCATGTGCAAACAAATACTTCTTAGCATAGCATAGAGTCACTCTCCATGAGGGTTATGATTGAACACCCATAGTTTTGCTTAATTGTAAATCTACTGAAACATTGTTGACATAAAAGCTCACCTCAAGCATTATATGGTTCAATGCCTGTTCAAAAAAGATTGGAGAGGAATAAGAGAGAGAGGAGAATATGGGAGGAAACAGAGTGAAAATAGATAAATAAAATGTAGAAATTAGGATTGCAACTTTCACAATCAGATGCCATTTGCAGCAATGGTGTGTGGCTGGGAAAGCTGGCAACCCTGGATAGGCTGAGAAGGGAGAGAAAATGTTAATGGACAACTAAATATGGCACACATCTATGAATAGACATGAAAACTATCCGTGTAATATCTGAGTGGATGATGTTTTCCACATTAAGAAAATGCACATGATTTTTTGTTTCATTTGAAATCCAATCTTGGTCATGATTTTGTCACATTAGAAAAAAGGAATGGGAAAAAATCACACCCAGTCTCCCATACAACCACTAAAAATTGATTTATCTGGGGCTTTTCATGGCCTCATTTGGGTTTCCACAGATCTTTATTTTGTATTATTAAATCTGCCTATCAAAATGTTCCTTTCATATAGTGTGAAGTCTGTTGTATTTGACAATTCCTAATAGATATGGAGAGGGAGGCTTTGCTGAAGCTAGAGAGATTTAAAAAAAAAAAAACAACACTACTGAACTGTGGTTTTGCCATAAGCTCCAAATAAGGGCAGCAATGTTAGCACTGCTCCAAGTGCAGACCAGGGAACAGATTGTGAGCGGAGAGTCACATAATTGTCCCTTGTTCACCTCTTCCTCTGAGAGGAAGTATTTGTGCCAGCCCTGTATCTGGAATAGATTTCTTTTCCCTTGCCTTAACTCTGCCCATCTGCATGGGAGTTTAGATGACACTCTTCTGCCTATGTTTTGACCCAGGCTACAGCTAGACTGCAGGCTTATTTTGGAAGAAGCTTTTCTAGAAGAGATCTTCTGAAAAAAACTTCTTCCGAAAGAGAGTGTCCACACTGCCAAAGCGCATCGAAAAAGCAATCTGCTTTTTCAAAAGATAGTGTCCACACTGAATGGAGGCTGTCTCACATTTAAGCTGTGATTACTATGGATGGAATGGCGACCAGGGCAGTTGTGCTTTTTCCTCTTTCCTCTTCTTCCGAAAGAACTCCCTCTTCCCTGTCCTTCCTTGTAGAAAGAGGATTAGTAATGTCTGAAAAAAACCCTCCATTCTTTCGATTTTCTTTCAAAAGAATGAGATTGCACTGTGGACATAATTGAAGTTTTTTTTTCAGAAAAACTCTGTAGTGTAGACATACCCCCAGAGTCATGGGTAAGCAGCATCGAAAGGAACAGGGCAAGTTACAACCTAATCCTAATCTAGCTTCAAGCAAGGTGTGTGAATACTCCATGGTATCTGGCTCACCTTTACTTAGAGAAGTGGAGGGCAGCATAGAGGCCATTATTTCACCTACATGATCTATACTTCGCTCTCTAATATCATGGGTGGGTAAATCAACAATGAGAAGAGTGTGGAGTTTCCAGCCTGCCTCTACCCTCTATGAGCTTACATTGTGTGCATGCTTGTAAGCAAAAAGAGCATGTGCCAGCATGTGCCAGCAAAAAGAGATGGTACCTGTGCTTTGTCTCCATGGCAGCAACTCTGAAAAGCCTTGGTAGCAAACAGCTGCGAGGGGGCTAACTATTCTTTTAACCCTTTGAAGAAAACCTGCGTAGATAATAAAATGACTTACTATTGCTGTTGATTTGAGGAGAAAGTATCATTAGCTCTCATGTATCCTAGAGTAGGAGGTGGTTGGTCACCACAGGAGAGGTCCAAGCACCAGCATACACTGCACTGATGTAATTGAAGGCCAAGGAACAGACAGAGGTGGGACTAAATTGCCAGGCATTTCTGGCTTGCCTCATGCATTGAGCTACTCTCTGTCAGTGGAACAGAAACAATGGTGACATAGCTTATGGAGATAGACCTGGCCAGTTCCAGATAAACAGTGTGTGTTTCAGGTTGTAGTTTCCAGTTAAATCACTGTATTCAACCCTGCAGGAGTGAGGGTTCATTAGGAAAGCTGATTCCCCAGATTCTCTGATCAAACAGCTGCAGAGCATGTGTGTGTGTGTGTGTTGGCATTACAAGAGTGCAATACAAAGAGTACACACATGCTTTCCTAGGGCTGGAATGGGCTCTGCTGCCCTAGCAAGGCGTGGAGAGGCTGCTCAGCAGTTGGAATCCACAAAAGGAATTTTGGGTGAGTCAGCCAAGATTCCTCCTAGGAGCTGCCAGGTAGCTCACCCCAGTGTACCAGTAGTAGCAGAACCCCACAGACCAGCCATTTTGACTCCTTTCAAGCCTCTGTTATCAGTGGTAGTGGGAGAAGGCACTAGAGCAGCGTCAAAGAGTTGGCAGATGGTCAGGACAGAGATGGTAACACCTGGCCATAAGCAAGGAAATGGGACAATGGAAGGGCAATGTCAGGTGTTCAACCTGTAGCTGGAAAATTATAGCACTTGACACTAATTACCCTACACTGATGAGTTACAATTTTCCTTTGCAGCCTAATTTAAATAAATTCAACAAGTTGAATTGTTAATTTCTGTGCAGTGATTATGCAAAATGCCATGTTGTCCTTGAGATTTGTAGATAACATTGTTGTCTGCTTAATGTGTATGGTGTTTGTAACAAAAAGGGTGTAGGGAGGGCAGGGGGAAGAGGCACAGGAACAAGGGATAAGGTGACCTGATCAGAGTTAAACTGGTATCAGAAGGCCTACAGAGGGCCCCTATTCATTTAATTCCAGGTGGTAAGGCTGCATGCTGGGAACTGCCATAGGGCAACAATCTAGCGGTGAAGTCTGTCACTGCTTTACATAAACCAGCAATGGGGCTGGAGCAGAGACAGAGGCAATAGGATGCACACAACTTTCAGATAGGGTCTGGATTCACTTTTCCATGCTATTGCATGAAGTAGGGTAT
The DNA here is from genome assembly GCF_049634645.1 of Pelodiscus sinensis. Lineage (NCBI taxonomy): Eukaryota > Metazoa > Chordata > Testudines > Trionychidae > Pelodiscus > Pelodiscus sinensis. The sequence continues at coordinate 112,256,621 of NC_134716.1, forward strand.
GTCTACACTAGAAAGTTAGTTCGAACTAACGGACGTTAGTTCGAACTAACTTTCCTATGCGCTACACTAGCGCTCCGCTAGTTCGAATTTGAATCGAACTAGCGGAGCGCTTAGTTCGAACTAGGAAAACCTCATTTTACGAGGACTAACGCCTAGTTCGAACTAGCTAGTTCGAACTAAGGGCTGTGTAGCCCTTTAGTTCGAACTAGTGGGAGGCTAGCCCTCCCCAGGTTTCCCTGGTGGCCACTCTGGCCAACACCAGGGAAACTCTATGCCCCCCTCCCGGCCCCGGACCCCTTAAAGGGGCACGGGCTGGCTACGGTGCCCGTGCCAGGTGCAAGCCTGCCAGCACCCAGCTAGCAGACCCTGCACCTGGCACGGCACAGAGCCACCCACCCGATGCCTCCCAGCCCACCCCCTCTTGCCGGGACCAGGCTGGCGGCTCCCGGGAGCTTGCCCTGGACCGCAAGAGGCGGGCACCTTCCTGGGCTAGTGCGGACATCGTGGACCTCGTCCACGATCTCCGCACTAGGCACAGGAAAGTGGCCGTCTAGGGCAGGAGAGCTGCCAGCCTGGCCACCCAGGAGCAGGTGTGCATGAAAATCAAGGGGGTCCACTGAGACCCCCGACCCTGAGCCCTGAGCTTACAATGGCCGTCCTGGGTCAGACCAAAGGTCCATCTAGCCCAGTAGCCTGTCTGCCAACAGCGGCCAACCCTAGGGACCCTGGAGGGGATGGACCGAAGACAATGACCAAGCCATTTGTCTCGTGCCATCCCTCTCCAGCCTTCCACAAACTTTGGGCAGGGACACCACTCCTACCCTCTGGCTAATAGCACTCCATGGACCCAACCTCCATCACTTGATCTCACTTCCCTTTAAACTCTGTTCTAGTTCTAGCCTTCACAGCCTCCTGCAGCAAGGAGTTCCACAGGTTAACTATTTGCTTTGTGAAGAACAACAACTTTCTCTTACTAGTTTGAAGCCTGCTACCCATTCCTTTCCTTTGGTGTCCTCTAGTCCTTCTTTATGGGAACTCCTGAAGAACTTTTCTGAATGCACCCTCTCCACCCAACCCCTGCTTTTAGAGCCCTCTATCCTGTCCCCCCTCCGTCTCCTCTTTTCTAAGCTGAACAGTCCCAGTCTCTGTAGCCTCTCTTCATCTGGGACCTGTTCCCAACCCCTGATCATGTTAGTTGCCCTCCCCTCTCCCAGCCTTTCTCTTCCCCTCTCCCACCTCCTTTTCCCAGTCTCCCCCAGTTTTTTTCAATAAAGACAGAGTCAATGTTGGAAGAAACGTTATCTTTATTTTGTACATCAATAAGAAGGGGGGCTAGGGAAGGGCAAGTGGAAGAAGGTGAGGGAGGAATGGGGTACGAGCCCCCGATGGGGAGGACTGGGCTGGCTCTGCGGGCTTCTGGGGGTGGAAGCTCTCCTGCAGCCCCCCAATTACTCCCTCTCCGCAGATGGCAGCCTGCGGCAAGTGCAGCCGGGCTGATGGCCGAGTGGTGTGATGTGCCCAGTGTGGGCACTCAGGGCACTCCAAGCCAGAACTTCTTTGCAAGCGGGGCACCCCTTAGAACTGTGTGTCCGGGGTGGGGGTCGGGACCCTTTAAGCGCAGCCCTCGGCTAGCCTGAGACAGTATCTCCATGCTCTAAGTCCTCCTTTTATGCCCTGCCGGCACTGCTTCCGGCCATCATTAAGCCCTGTTCAGAGTCCACTCAATGTGGACTTACTAGTTCGAACTAGCAAAACGCTAGTTCGAACTAGTTTTTAGTTCTAGATGCGTTAGTTCGAACTAGCTTAGTTCGAATTAACTAATTCGAACTAAGTTAGTTCGAACTAGCGCTGTAGTGTAGACGTACCCGTAGAGATTACAGGACAGTGCACTACAGTCCTAAACATCGTCATCCCTGGCACAAAGACAGTCAGTGGATTTTATAGGGCAGGAGGGGAAGGCACCTACATAAGATTCCCAATCTGGAACTCATCTGTGGAATTGCTACAGAGCTACTTCTGCACTGGAGTTTATCACCACTGACTGAGTGTCTTGAGGACCTAAAGGTCATAGACTCACTCTTCTCCTAACCTGTCTATATTACATTGCAAAATGACAAGGATGCAAAATGTTCACATGGGACACAGTGATATAGCCGACTGACTGTATTTTTCTAGCTCTCAAATGTCTATCACTTTTCTCCTGCTACTTTACAATTAAAAAAACATGCAGTCAGTACCAAATAGCAATGAGTCCAAACCAGTGGCTTTTCATGTGTTTTCACTGAAGGAATCTACTGCTTTTTCGTGTCTTGTCTTGTTGAATAGAAGATTTTTCTTCTGGGATTATTTTCTTGCATCTTTGTAATCAAAGTAACTAGCCTGAATGCCTTCTAAAGAACTCTTTGAAGGCTAAAGCAGTCATCTAGGCAACAATTTGGGCAAAACCATCTTTCAAAGAGTCAGACTTCTACTATCTCTGTTGTACTGAATGAGAGACATCTGGAAACATACCAGTTCTCAGCCATGAAGCACACTGATAATTTTGTATGTATTTAAGATAGAGCCTGGCCCAGATCCTCAGCTGGAGTAAATCAATGCATTATTGAGTTTAGTGAGACTACTCAGAGGCTTAAAGGTAATCACTGGTTTAAGTGCAGTGCTGGATTGGGACCAAAGTGTTCCCCTGACTCAGTACACAGGAGACAAGCTTAACTGATCCCGTTTCACTCTTAAACCCATGGAATGCATTAGTCACAGGTCATCGGCTTAGGTTCTCCTGGAATACTTCAAAGGGACTTTTTAACCTACAGATCTAGGGACAAAATCATTTATTTTTCACTGTAGTTGTTCTCCTATAGGCATCACAGAAGTGGGTATAGATGTTAGGAAGAATTTCTTTGATTTGTCCATCTACTTTAGCAGGTGGTCACTAAAGAGTTAATGGCGTATGTGGGGGAAATGCACACAATGCCTATTATTTACTAGCTGCAGCTGCCTCCCCTAGTCTGGAGACCTTGATTTCAAAAGAGCTCTGCTAGGGCTTCCATTTTCCCAAGTGACTGGTTGTTTTTTTGTTTTACTCTGAGAGTGGAGGGATGGGGTATGAGGCAATGATAGTTCAAAATACCCCAAGGAGGAAATAAAACAAAGCCACTCCAATCAGAATCTGTCTCCCAGCAAAAGTAGCCCTGTGAAAAAGGAGGGGAAAACCCACTGGTAAAAATAGATTAGCAAATTACCAGTGCAAGCTTAACAGCGATCCAAACACCTGCAGCAAGCAAATGGCCAACACAGCTATGCCTGTGAGTAAATGTAAAGTCAATGCAATCTCCTTGCTTTTTCCAGCTTTTAAACACAGGAGGTACAAAAGGTATCCAGGCTGACACTCCACAAGCTCACAGCTGTGCAAAGTGAGTGTAAAGCACAAGCAATCTGATTTGGGAGCATTTGGCAGCCACTTTGCACATTGGTGTAAACAACATGCAAGACTGACAATCAGATGCAGAATTCGAGGACAGACCCTTTAGAGTCCAGTTAATGGTCCCCCACCTTGTTCTTCTGTAATCAACAGATGCAATCCAAATGTCTTCCTATCAGTAATGAACTAACCCCCAACTTTAATGTAAGTGTGCAGATAAAGAGGCTGAAGTGCAGCAGGTCAGAGATAAGTCCTGCCCCTGCAGCATCACCCTACAAGGCATGGAAAGGTCAGAATTCTCTTCATGCAGGGGAAAATGCCACTGAGAAGCTGTTTGTCCTCTGTGTACCATGTTATGTGGTGGCTGTCTTTAGACCAGTCTGGAGGGAGCACCTAGAGGATAGGCCAAGGGAGGAGTGAATCTGGGACCTTTAGGTCCTCAAAAGACTCAGCTCAGTAGTGGTAAACCCAAGTGCTAAAGTAGCTCCATGGCTGAGTTCCAGATTGGGAATCTTGTGTAGGTACCTCTCCTTCCTGCCCTGTAAAATCTATTGACTTCCTTTGTGCGGAGGATGAAAATGTAACCCTATGTGACTTTTCCAAAGTCCTAGAGGGAACTGGTGCCAAAGCCAGGTTTAAAAGTCAGTACTGAGACCACACCTCATTCTTCATCAAGTCCGGTAACAATACGCTTACAGGGTCCTAATTTTAGGATTGTTCAGTGGGAGCAAATATAAAATATGGGAGCTCAATGCCTACCCATCTTTTGAAGAGAGCTGTTGAACAGGGTTAAATGGGTAAAAGTAAAACAACTGGGAGCGTGATGACTGCTGCCTACCAATATAAGCGTAACAGTGCGATTAAGGAAATGAACGCTATCCCCTTGTACAGTAGCAAAAATTTCCACCGGGAATAATTAATCTTCCAATGGATGGCTGAAAGGATGTAGCAAAAGGTCAGCAAGTGGACAGGGCAGGGACAGGACATTTTCAGGGAGTAATTTCTGCACTACTTCAGGATGCAGGAAACAGAAGGTCAGTGCATCAGTTTAGTAAATCTGTCATACAGCCCATCAGCATTGATTTGTTGGGTTGCTTCACTTTGAGGTGAATGGTTCAGGATTGCTTAGCCTCACAGGGATAATAAAAAATTAAACATGGCTATCTTAAATATCACAACATGATCCTGTCCAAGAGCAAGCAGTGATGACTGGGGTGGCAAATGGCACTTATACCAAATACCTCACTCTTCAATAGCCCCTTTCTCCCAAGCACCACAAACCTGGGCTTCATAAACATTCGTAAATGACTGCTGGATTTTTTGCCAAAGGGAATAAATCAAAACAATGGTTTCTCTATTCTCTCAGCCTTCATCTCTGCCTACCTTGATATGCTGGGCTAAATTCCCCACAGGCTGTAAAAGACTGCAACTCTATTGGCCCCATGGAGAGGAAGTTGTGTGGATAAGAGTTCATCTTTATGTGCCAGTAAAACATTTCACAGGAAGACCAGCTAGATTTGTCCCAGCCCAGTCCAAGCCCAGTTTCTTGTGGCACTGAGTTTAGTAATGAATATTATGGTTATGTTGTGTTAGAGACAAAACATGCGACCCAGGAGCAGATGGGGTAAATGGAACTGCTTTATTGCCCACGCACATTTACCTCTGACGTTCAACGCAACGTCCAAGTGGCAACAATTTGGTACCAATTACACCTTTTATCTACAGTATTTAGTATGTTAATTCACACATCTATCATTACTTTCCCTAAAACCTTATTAGTAATGTTAACTCCTACACAATGAATATTAATAAACAGGTGATGAATACTATTATACCCACCCCAATTACTATTTACAGAATTTCTAATTAAATCAACACTTTCCTATGCTACAAACTTTCCAAATCAATAAATTATATAGATTACAAGAGATGTAGCCCTGAAAATACTTCTACAGAGCCAGTGAGGGTAAGTAAAAGACACAACAAAGAAGAGCAACTGCATACTTATTTATTTTTCTAGGCTACAAAAATGAAGGGAAAGAACATGTTTAGACATCAGGAAGGGTAATACCTATTTTGGACGGACTCTTAATCTGTTTTTCCAGGCTGTAGAAACAAAGGGAAAAAACATGTTTAAGGGTAATTCTGTGGCTGAACTCCTTAACCACCAGTTTACAGCCATCCCAGATTCCTATTAATTTTTATATATCCCAACATGTTCTTTGTCTTGGATCTGTGTGTGTGTGTGTGTGTGTATATATATAGGGATTGGTGAGATTACCTTTTTGTTTCATGACTGAGAATTCCTGAGGGGTATGTACTTGGCAGAGTTTTTATGTATTTTCACTGAAAAGCTCTGGAAGTACTTGTCTTAGGTTCCTGTGGCAGCTGGTGTAAATGAACATTTTAGTTTATGGTTGGCCAAATTCAACCTGCATGCAACTCTATTGAACTCATTTATCCTTCCTTCTCAGCTGTGTAATAACTTTTTATTAATGAAAAGTTACAACAAATCATACTATATTGTGCACTATTTACTGCATATCCAGGATCAGTTTAATAGTCAAACAACTTGACTAAAGAATCTGGGGAGCCCTCTTCCTCTGAGTATGCTAAAAAGTATGTCCAGATTTCTAAATACATATCCTCTTTTTGGTGCATGTTTTGTAATGGAAAATCTTTTGCATCAAGTACATACATGAGGACACTCCATATTTTACTATTCTACAATCCCACAGCAAGAGACGTTGCATTTTTCAAACGTGCAATACAAAGTCTTGCTGCTAACAACAAAAATGAAATTAAATTGTTATTCTGTTTAAAAGATAGGTCTTTTATTGGAGCATTTAGTAAACACATCAGGGGACATAAGGGAATTTTGCTATAAGATGAATCTCTTTTAATATTTGTCTCCCAAAACTATTAATTCTTGGACATAAACTCTACAAGTGCTATATTCCCTTTTCCCTTCAGCCCCTCCAACAGCGCACCATATTCTTTCCTTACTCCTCCTGTTTCTCTCGTTACCCAGCTCTCTGCTTTCTGCCATGTTTCTCATATGCCTAGAAAAAGCCTAATATAATTGTTCCAAGCCCACACATTTTCTCTCTGCTTCTTCAAAGCAAACCCATTCCTGGAAGTTTCCTCTCCTAATTTCTATATTCACTATTCCCCATCTATCTTTCTTCATGTACTGTTCTCTTGTGTCTCCTTAAGGTTGGGGAAGTTCCTTTTTCTTTTGTCTGTTTTAGGGGACTACATTAATTAATTATTATTTCCAAGGATGAATCCAGCCTATTATCTATATATAGGAAGATATTCTAGTTCTGTAATGTAACTGGTTCCACTGAAGATTTAATCTCCCTAGTCTGGCACACATGGGACCTGAATAGTCCCAGACCTGGGAATTTGCTGCACTAGGAGAGGTCAATGAACCAGGGGCTCCACTTTTCTTCTTTGGCCACCCCAGGCTCTCCCCATGGGGGTGGAGGGTACTCCATCCCCCCCTACACACACTTCCTCTACTGCCACCCAGAAGTCTACTTTTGCCCAATGGCTCTGCTGCCCCTAGGGGTGGGGGCTCTATGCTCCTCCTGCAGCTCCCCTGGCTGGTGGCTCCTACTGCCTCTTGGATCTCCGTGCTCCACCCAGCAGCTCTGATGCTGCCTGGGGCTCTCTCCATCTGTCCTGCTGCCATCTGGAGCTTCGTGCACCTCCTGATAGCCCCACTGCTACTCAGGGCTCTGCTTTCTTGATCTCCCAGAGTGGCAATTCTCCTGGCACCACAGGGTCATCTCGATGATACTGGACCAGCGGTTTTGTCTGACTAGGGAAGTCCAGATTACAGAGTTTCAACCTGTACAAGTAAATGCCTCAGTAAGGATGTTAAGTATTGGGTAATTGATTAATTGAATAGTTGATGCATTTTTGCATTGACTATTCAATTAATCAATAGGGTGCCTTCGCCTTCGAAGGGCTGGTGCTAAACTTCAAAAGTGAAAGCACCAAAACCTGGGGTCAGCTGGGGACTCCCCCGCTGACCCCGGGCTCCGTGCGGTGCTGCCATTTTGAAATGCTGCAAGAAGTTGGACGCCAGGATCCCCATGGCATTCAAAGCAGCAGTGCTGCATGGAGCAGCTGACCCTGGGCTCCATGCTGCGCTTCCACTTTGAAGTACCCCTCTTTTTTTCTCCCCCTTTGCTGCCTCAGTGTAAGGGGGAAAGGGGAGTGACTAGTTGACTATCCTGTTGACTAGTCCTTCACATCCCTACACCTCACACACAGAAATCTAAAGGGCTCATCATGATCGTATTCCTTGTGAGTTGTTCAAATGAATGTCGCTCGTCAAGTAGTTTTACTAATGTCATTACTTAGTTTCATTTGATAAATATTCCTTCATTTCTGAGCAGTTCTAAAGCACTTGATAGTGCCTGCATTTGCAATAGCAGCCCTGGAATGATTACGGTTTTGAGCTTGAATTTTGCAAGCAGTAAGCAAATCCCTCGTACCAGGTCAAAAAAGCCAGTTTTTAAAAAGTGCTGGACTAATGTACATCATACAGTTTTGAAGGCCCTGAGCGATTAGGTGCATTTCCAGGGCCCTAATCTGGTAGGCAACTGAGAATAGCTTCATAAATCCTTTAAGTATCCACACTGCACGTGCTTCCTTCTCTTCTAACATGGCTATCTTGCTATGCTGAAGCTTGTGTCAGTGTGTGATTTGTCTAATCTCATTTCTAACAACCTGCTGCCCTTCATTGTGTATTAGCAGCATGAAAAAAAATGGACAAGGCCACTTGCAAAAGGATGACACAGGGCACTCTGAAAGACTTTTGCATCCAAATCAGAAACATGGATAATTCAAGGAATGTCTAGACATATCTGGCACAAATATTTTTTTTCTTCCTAAAATGCTAAATCTAGAGATGCTTAAACACTGGTGTGTTTCAGTAGAAGAGGAGATTGAGGGAGGATATGATAGAGGTATATATAATCATGAATGGTGTGGAGAGGGTGAATAGAGAAAAGTTATTCATTAGTTCCCATAATATAAGGACTAGAGGACACCAAATGAAATTAATGGGTAGCAGGTTTAGAACTAATAAAAGAAAGTTCTTCTTTACACAGCGTGTAGTCAACCTGTGGAACTCCTTGCCAGAGAGGCTGTGAAGGCTAGAACTGAACAGAGTTTAAAGAGAAGCTAGATAAATTCATGGAGGTTAGCTCCATAAAAGGCTGTTATCCAGAGGGTAGGAATGGTGTCCCTGGCCTCTGTTTGTCAGAGGCTGGAGACGGATGGCACGAGACAAATTGCTTGATCATTGTCTTTGGTCCACCCCCTCTAGGGCACCTGGCACTGGCCACTGTCGGCAGACAGGCTACTGGGCTAGATGGACCTTTGGTCTGACCCAGTACGGCCGTTCTTATGTCCTTATGTTCTAGTTTTATTTGACTTATCATGCCTTCAGTTACACCTGCTACTCTCTGTGCTGAAGATCTTGGGCCAGACTCACATGGGATCTCCAGGTGGTCTAATGCAAACCACTTTTATGCTCATCTACTTGCATCCATTCTTCCTAGGCTGAAAGGAGTGTAAGGCTTTGTGTTCATTTGAGATGCCTGCCTAACGTAGCTATGCCTGCACAAACAGTCAATGAGGATACCTTGGCACCAGTGTAAACTGGGGCTTCCATCAATGCAATGTACACAGTTTCAAACTAGTCAGATGAGAGACACACTGCTGCATGCCAATTTACACCCATGTTGTCCCTCTTCACTGCAAAGTGGATGCTGGGGTAGCTACGCTGGTGCAAAAATATTTAACCCAGACAGGCCCTTGGTCAGTGTAATCTGCATGCTGAAAAGTAAGAAAAAAATGTAAATTAAAATGCCCCTATTCCATTTTAACTGTCTCAGTGTGCTTACATGTTGAAACGCCTGTTTAAAGCATTCAGGTTCCCTCAGGGACTACTTATACTTTACTGTGCTTATATCAACCATACACCACCTTAGGTACCAGATCTGAATTTGGTACTGGGTGGGTGGGTGGCCGGTGAGAGCACACAAACTGCTGCTGCTGCAGGAGATATACAGCAGGCCAACAGCCTGATCTCTGGTCTGTGAGCCTGCTCCAGGAGGTATTTGGGGACCAGCCAGCACCCAGAGGGAAGGAGGACTTGATCAGTAGCTGAGGGCACATGCTAGGGGACACTGTTTGTTTGCTGATAAAGGTGATTGTTTGTTACTGATAGTGATGTTGGTGTGATTTGTGGGTGAATTCCTGTCTCCTCAAATGCTATAGCAGGAGTCTCAGCCCAAAGGCAAGGGGAGGGAGTTTGGAATGAGCTACTAGAGAGCGGAGGCCCCCCCCCCCACACTTAACTTTGTTTACCATCAGTTCAGCCATCTAAGTGAAAGGGCCCTCTGTGCAGCCAGGGGAGAAGGGGGAGAATAGACAGCCGCAGTGGCTGAAAAGCTGCAGCTGCGGAATGAAAATGAGCTTGATTATGTGGGAGAGGCAGCGTGTGGCTTGGGCGATGGTTGGACTGGTACTCAAAAGACCTGAATTTCTACCACTAACCTGCAATGTGACCTTGAATACTTCACTTCTTGGTTTCATCTGCCATCCTTTGTACCAGCCTTTTGCATAGGACCCCGTCTCCTCCTGTTTGTTGGCTCACTACCTGATGCTACTGTACTGCAAAATAATAAATAATTTCAATAATCTATTGAGGATCTTCAGATTATCTGGTTTGGAGCGGCAGAGCAGAGCCTTGTTGGAATCCTACAACCCAGAAGCAATATTGTTCCTAAAAGAGAAAGGGTCCTTTTCTGAGGTGATAACCGGCCCTCTCTCAGTGCACAGACAAATCCATTGCCAGAGCCAAGCATGTTGACTCTTAACTGTAGTTGGGGTCATCTCCCTCTAGCAGTCTGTGGCTGAAGAGCCATAATTTCACCGTAGATGTAAATACAACAGGGATTATCAACTCTTGCGCTCCTTTAAATGTAATCAATGTTATTTAAGCAGGATGTCCAAATCACTTGTGTGTGTGTGTGTGTGTGTGTGTGTGTGTTGGGGAGGTCAGTCAAAGGAATATAGTGAAATAGAGGAGTAAATGACCTCTAGTCCTATTAAAATGCACTGACCTAATTTAACTGATGGATTTTAGGATTTACATGGGCTGCCCACAGAATAGACTGGCACTGACCAGATTAACTGCAATTATTTGGGATTTACAGAGAGCGTTTGCAGAATAAACTGGCACTGAGCAGATTAACTAACTAAAATAATTTGGGATTCAGGGCGACTTCTCACAGCAAACAGACTGATACAAACTAAATTAAGGCAGGAGTAAGGAAAATACAATTGTTTACTTACTTATCTCAGTTAAAATATCTGCATTCTATTATCTCACAGGCACCGAAACAATCCACTATTTTATTCCCAGACAAATAAATGGGACTACGAGATTGATCTATCCTCACAGTTTTTGCCATAATCAAATAGAAGAAAGTAATTACAGATGGATAGTTTACTTCGGCATACTTGAAATCTTTTGATTTTTATTTGTTGTTGTTGTCGTCCTTGGAAACATTAAGCACATCCTGATCCCTTGCCTGCACTCTCAAAATGAAGCTACTTTTGCTTAGAGAACACATTATTATCCTGATTTATGACCTGTGACCAATTAGGAGCCTGATGCTAGAGCCTGGAGTTGAGATCAAAAGAGCCATGTGGAAAACCAAAGGCAAGGGGTGGATGAAGCAGATTCAGCATCACTGCTGTGTAGTTTTGTAAGCACTGCTAGTGTCATTCTGTAGCTTACAATAATGCTTGTAAATTCTATAGCACGGTCCACCTGAAAAATCTCTAAGTGCTTTACCAATAACAATGAATTGAGCTGCACAAGAGCCCCCTAGAAGAGAGGTACAGACACACAGAGAAATTAAAACTAACATTTTCATAAGTGGCCTCTAATTATTGGTGCTTCAGTTTTCAAGTGCCCATTCTCAGATGCCTAGGACCTGAATTGCAGAGACGCTGTGCACCAGCAGCTCCCCTGACTTTGACTGGCAATGAAGGTGATCTCTTCTTCTGTAAATCAAATCTTTAAAGTGAGGGACTCAAAAGATGGAGCTCGCTAAATCTGTGGCTATTTTGTAACTTGCCAGAGTCACACACAAGAATTAGGCCTATATCCGCTAAGGCACCTGACTCCTGAGCCTTTGTGACAGGCCACTGGGCCTTAGGGCATGTCACAAAGGCACAGCACATCACAGCAGTATTATTTTGGAATAACAGATGTTATTCTGAAATAACTATGAGAGCATCGACATAGCAAGCCCGTTATTTCGAAATAAGATTGCTATAACGGACGTCTTATTCCAGATTCTGTAACCTTCATTTTATGAGGAATAATGCCTATTCCAAAATAACTACTTTGGAATCAGGCATGTGCAGACAAGGCAACTGGAGTTAGCCTCCAGGCCTTCCCACAAGTGCCCTGCTGGCCACTCTGGCCACACTCATCAGAACTCTGTAAAGATTTAAAGGTGCAGACACAGGGGAAAGGGCTTGTGGCACACAACAGGGCCTGACAGTCTTGAGCTTCTGAGGAGCAGCCTGCACAGCTTTTGCAGTTGCCATGAGCAACCCCATTGCTCCCCCTGAGCCCTGCATGGCTGCAAGGGAGCTGGCAGCCAGCTCCCAGGACCCTGTCCAGGGATGAAAGAGGCACGTGTCCTCCTGGTCTGGTGTGGAGATCCTGGATCACAATGAGATCTGGGGAGAGGAGGTAAACCTCCAGGATCTCTGCAACAGATGCTGGAATACAGATGACTACAGCCGAATGGCTGACAGCCTGGGCCACAGCACCACATGCGCACCCAGGAGCAGGTGCACATGAAGGTCAAGGAGCTGAGGCAGGCCTATGCCAAGACCGGGGAGCGCTGCACCCACTCCAGGGTGGCACCGCAGGCCTGCCCATATTATGCTCAGCTCCACTGCATACTAGGGGGTGGGTCAATTCCTTCCCCACCTTGTTATGGACTCAGGGCTTGAGACGTCTGTAGTCACCCTCCTGGGGGAAAGAGCCAGACGAGGCCAGCAACATTTTGATGCCCGCCAGCCAGGAGGTCATGCTCTCCCCGGAGAAGGTACCCCCAACCCAGGATGTCTCCTAGGCATCATCTGAAGCTGAAGAAGGCCCATGAGGTGAGTGCCATTACTTTCTCTAGACACGCATGGGTGGAGGTGGCAGGTGGCAAGGAGCAGCTGCATGCTCCTCACTTGGCCTTCTTGGCCTGGGGATTGCACAGCAGCCTGTGCACATGGGTGCACGTGGAGTGCCAGTCCAGGACACACAGCCCCAGAAGGATGCAACAGAGGGCCCTTGTGCTCTTGCTCACTGGGTGTCTGGAGAGGCCAGCCTTACTCCCGACACCGGGGTGGGAAATCCTCACATCACAAGCCACCACCAGAAGGAGGCTGGGGACATGGAGACACACAACACACATACTCACTCAGGAGTGCAACACACAGGCATGCTCACAATCTCAGGGCAGCACCCACTCTTGGGGACAGCGCTGTGAGGCGGAGGAGCATCTGCCGCTCACATACACCTCCCCCTACCACTGAGCCCCCCTCTCCTCCAGTGGGCTGCGTTACAAGTCCTCTCCCTATGGATGCCACCAGTGCTGGACCCAGCATGTGCATGGCGCAGAGAGAAGCCCAACCACCCCGCGGTCCCCCTCCTTCCCACAGGCTCCCGGTCTCACTGGCACCTTCCCATGCCTGCTGGGAAGGGCCTGCTGTCTGGACCACAGATGGCCTTGCTCAAAGCACATCGCCTTCATCTGACCTGAGACTGAAAAACCTCCCGGAGATGAGGCTTCCACTCCCCTCATCTCCTCTTTCCTAGGGAACCCCATTTCAGTGGTTCACCACCTTCAAGGGACAATAGTACAAGAGTGCCATACCTGCATGAGCACGGCCCCGACAGTCGATCTCCCCACACTGAACTAGTTCCCCACGGATCGGTAGCTGTCCAGCGTGGTGAGCTTCCAGATGTCGATGGCAACCCACTTCTGGAGGGAGACAGCAGGTCTCCTGTGGGTGTCCCATCTCATGAGGACAGGGGCGAGTCACTCACACAGCTCCATGAAAGTGTCCTTTCACATGTGGAAATTCTGGAGCCACTGCTGGTCATCCCACTGCTCCAGGACAATCCGGTCCCACCAGTCGGAACTGGTGTTCCATTTCCAGAAGCAGTGGTGCACGGTGCAAAGGGGAGGGTAGGTAGGGTTAAGCAGTGCCCGGTGAGGAGGTGCCTTGCAATAAGTTGCAGGCAATGTGATGAGGGCAGCCCACAGAAACTGCAGCAGAAGATGCAGCATGTGATATAACAGCTGTTGACTTCTGGGAAGGAGGTCCGGCTCCATGGCTAGAGTGCTAAGGTGTCCGCAAGGACTACCACAGCAGGCAGAGAAAAGGCTTTGCTGTCCTTCAAGGAGGTAGGCCAAGGAGATGAGCCTGAGACATGACTGTTCAGGGGGTCCCTTTAAACACAAGCCTCAGCTAGCCTCAGGCAGCAGCTATGGAAAGTGAGTGTTGTCCTGATGCCTTGCTTGAAGCGCTTCCAAGTGGCCTTAAATGTGATTAGCGTCCAGTGAGTGTGGACACTCCAATTTGAAATAGCTCAGTGCTATTTCGATGGGCATTTGCTGTGTAGATGTGCTATTTCGAAATAAGCCATTTCAGAGTATTTCTTCGAAAATAGCTTATTCCAAAATAAGCATGCAGTGTAGACATGCTCTTACTGACAGAGCTAGGAACAGAATCGCAATCTCCACACAAGCACAATCATCACTTGGTTCCTTATGAGCAGATCTGGATTCAACTCATAGATTTCCTTTGTAACCTTGGGCCAATCACCTGATCTGCCCTGTACTCCAGTTTCCCTATCTACCACATGGGGATGATAATAATTCCTTTTCCCCATCCTTTGGCAGGCTTGTTCACTGAGGACAGCTTTAGGGCAGAGGCTGCATGTTTCTGATAGCACATTGTAAATGTTGCTTAAACACACACAAATTACCTCACCACATACAACTGAGCAAAGGTTTGAATACGCACCTAAAATAAGAATGCTTATACCCATTAGGTATACAAAGCCAAACAGGGCACCACACAAGACTCTGGGTATGTCTACACTGCCACCCTAGTTCGAACCTGGGTGGCTAATGTAGGCATTCGGAGTTGCAAATGAAGCCCGGGATTTAAATATCCTGGACTTCATTTGCATCTTGCCAGGTGCCACCATTTTTAAATCCCCCTTAGTGCGGACTCCGTGCCCACGGCTACACGCGGCACGGAGTAGGTAGTTCAAATTAGGCTCTCTAATTCGGACTACCGGTACACCTCATTCCACAAGGAGTAACAGTAGTTCAAATTAGAGAGCCTAATTCGAACCTCCTACTCCGTGCCGCGTGTAGCCACGGGCACGGAGTCCGCGTTAAGGGGGATTTAACAATGGCGGCGCCCGGCAAGATGCAAATGAAGCCCGGGATATTTAAATCCCAGGCTTCATTTGCAATTTCGAATGCCTACATTAGCCACCCTAGTTCGAACTAGGGTGGCAGTGTAGACATACCCTTAGATCCTTGGCCTGTGGTATTCCCAGTTTAGTCAACATTCTTATAAGATAGCTATGTCCCTTTACACCAGCAGGGTAGCTAACCCATGTGAGGACAACCTGTCTTGAAGTAGATTTGTTCTTTGGAACTGAACCAAGAAACACAGACAAGCAAAAATAGACCATGGGAAAGGGTGAGGGGGTTAGTTTTTATGAGGCTCAAATAAAAGACTCATGCAGGTTCATTAAAGCTTTGAGGTAGTTTTTATTTTATTTTCATAGATCTTCCTGAATGCTCATATCCATGGCATCTGAGGACCTAGTGAAGTGAATTGGTTGATTCATACTTAGCTGTACACCCCTTAATATTTTCTCTCTGAATCTTTTTAGAGTGGAAGGAAACGATATTTCTCTTCAATGCAAAACATCTAACATTCCTCTCTTGGCACTGTTGGATTGAATCAAATTGTGGAAGGGGGGAGGGAAAAAGAACATTTGAAACAATGTTACAGGCAAATCCTGCAGTTGTCACTCGGGCAAAACTTCCATTGACTTCGATGCGTTATAAAGCCACAGCTAGATTAATAACAGTGCCTTCAAAAAAACATCTCCTAGCTAGATCTAAACCACCCACAGTACTTCTCAGAGACCACAAGAAACGCTGCAGCAGATATACATCACTACCATACTCTATATTGAGAGATAATGTGGAAATAAGAATAACAGATGTGTGTCAAAAAGTGAACCTACTTAGATGCCTTCTCTATGTTGCTGTTCTACAGAAAATAGTCATTTAACGAGTCACACATTGGCAGTATACCATACTGCCATCTAGTGCATGCAGAAAATGTTGATTCTGTTTGATGTATATGAACAATAGCAATAGAAAATGTCTTTATAGAGGAGAGATATTTATATCTGTTTCAAAATATTAATGATAAAATTAAGCAGTTCTTGCAAGTGGATTGATAGGTTGATTCAATCATAGATTCCAATGCCAGATGGCATTGTGATTATCTAGTCTGACTTCCTATATAACACTGGCCATAGAACTTCCTCCAAATAATTCTTACAACAGATCTTTTAGAAAAAGTCCAGTTTTGATTTAAAATATGACAGTGATAGAGAATCAGTTTAGGTCCACAACTGAAAACTTAATTTACAAATACAGTTATCATGATTATTCGCACATATTTGGTAATTATGCACATGCAAATGTTCAAAGTTACTAGTTCTAGTTGCTAACAATATTTTATTTAATTCTATCACTTTTTCATTTGATGGAAACACTATCCTGAAGTGAGTTTTGTGCTGTATTAACATTACCTCTTTTTTCCCCCCTTCCTCCTTTTGCTTATTTTTAGATGCAAATTTGAAGTACGATCTAGAAGTTTCACCCATGACATGCCAGATGGGAGCAGAGGAATGGTGGTGTTCGAATACAGGGTAAAACATATCAAATTGAGGGGAGGAAGCAAGTTTTTTAGAAATCAGCCTCCTCAGGTTTTAAAATGTTCATCCACATCTCCTTTCAAAGTCACTGGAAGTTCTGCACCTCCGATCCCACAAACACTTTGATCATTTTCACTTTGTGTGTGGACTGCTGAGTGAAAAGGCATCCTTGATAAGGCATGTCATGGGTGAAACTACAGTATGGTAATCTGCAGAAAGACTTCAGAGGGTGAGTAATTTAGTAACCTCTTTCTGAGTATAAGAGCCTATTTTAAAGTTCTAAATGGCACCATAAATGTAGTCAGGCATATATTTCCATACTGATACTGGATAATAAACACAGTAGGAATCTAAAGTACCTTGAGGGACATCCTACTGTGCTTATTATCCTGTACGTCTCCACTAATTACTAGAGCCTATACTTTAATACTCATGTATTTGTTTACCTAGCGCTTTATCAGCTGCCGTATCTCTCTGTTTCAGAGCATTGCTGTGACTGCACCTAAGTTGCCATGTTTTCCTTTCAGTATGGCCTCTGGTATTTTGGTTAACCTATATCCTTCCTCTCCCCTCATGCAGTATGGATTGCCATGCATTCGGAGAGACCTGCCGCACTGTCCCTGCCAGACCGTGGCTGAGTTGGTGCTCTCTGACTCATTTCCTCATGTTCTTAGGCAAAGTAAATGTCAACAAGGAAGAGTGGTGAAGGTAGCACTCCAGCTATGGCCCTCTGCCTCCATGGCTTACCCCCAAAAACTTCTTCCCTACTGCTGTTGTAGTAGCTCTCTACCCCTGAGGGGAGGCTCCAGTACTGGGGAGTGGGAATATTTCCTTGCGACTGTTTCTGAGGTTTTTTTTATAACATCAGAGTAACATACAGAGGTTGAGCAGCAATGGAAAATCAGCCCAGGTTTTCCCGTCAGAGCCAGATTACCATCCATGAACCATACTCCATCGGCCTGATTCCACAAACAGCCTCGCTGCAATGAGTAGGACTACTTGCAGAATATGGGACACCCTTCTGGTAAGAGGAAGAGAATCTGGCCCTGAATGAGATGAACAAACCAAATGGCAACAAGAGACAGATGGGAGGATGACAGGGAGAGGAGAGGATACGTGAACTGAGCTCATTTTTAACAGTGCCTCCTGAAGCATGGTGAATTTTGCTATTCAGATGGTCCACAATCAGTGTGACTTTCATCATTGGAGCCTTCTTAGGCATCTCTTCTAAATTGCAAGCCATTCTGCTGGAAGAGGAAAGCTGATTTTTTTCGGGCAAACTTCCTTCAGACAGGTGTGTAGGGCTGATTTTATGAGCCTGACATACAGTGACAAACACGCACATCCTGCTGGTGCTCAAATAGCAAACACATGTAATTTTATAGGTAGAGATACATACAAGAGGGTTGTATTGTCAGAAGGCTGAGCACCCTCACCTTTAGCTAAGCCAATGGGAAACATAAGGGCTCTGCATCATTGGAGAAACAGATCCCCTTTGCACTGAATCCTCAGTGCAGGAACAGGTGCAGCTACATGGGTTTCAGCGGTAATGCATCCCCTTCATTTGCCCCAGTGGCTGGCTGTGATGGAAATAACTGAAAATCAATGTCAAAGGTTAAAAATAGCTCCTGAAAGTATGGTATGTTGCCTACAGCCAAAGACCCAGCTGAATGAAGTAATGTTCTTTTTGGACAGTCAGTTTTATCACGGTTGCTCTGGAAGACGGTGAATGTTTGTTTTGTTAATAGCTAGGGGACTTCTGTACCCGGTGTAGCTGGTGATAGCAAGTTCCATGATCTCCTAAACCCTTGTAGGAGCAGTCCTTGGGAGGCTGGGGAGGTTCTGAATCAGCTTTTCAGGGAGGGCAGTGGAGGTTATACAATCCACTCCTCTGGCAGCTGCAATCAGTTTTGTTTTGTTTTAGGGATTGTATAGATCCTCGGCTCTTTGATTTCTGTAGGAACAGTTGTAGACCAATTACTAAGCCTATTTCTGCAGTTGTCATGGCAGTGGAGCAGTGTTGGGCGAAGGGGGGGGAGATAAGAGTTGGAATCCATACTTAGGAGGATATTCCATAGCAGGTGATACTGGAGCCATCGTGTTTGCCTCTCCACTGACAGCTGTCAAGAAGTCTCTCCCTGAGCTTTCCTCTTTACAGAGAGATCTTGAGGCCTGATATTTCCTTTGAGGTGTTGGCCAGTTCTGGTGATGCAGGGGAGTTGTGGTAAGTAATCAGTGTCCCAGTACCAAAGATTTCTGTCTACCAGAATGAGCATTCTTCTGCTACTAGTACAATCCCTTCCCAGGTTAAAGGGAAACATGTATTTCTGATGTACATAAATGCCTTTCACGTGAGCTTGTGTCTCACTTGCTGGAGCAATGGCACATTAACTCCACATTGAAGAACACTGCTAAATAGTTTCTACATTTTACCTCAGACATTGGCTGCATTTCAATTGTGGATAAAAACATTCCTGTAGGTAGCTCCAAAAGTGCTTAAGGACCACTTGGGACACCAGATGCTACATAAATATACATTGATATCTGTAACAACAGTAGGAAAGTACTATAAGTTTGTTCCATATTTTTATTTCATTTTTTGGTGCTGAGGACTTTTTGGTAGCTTTTAGTCAGTGCTTGTTGATTGTTGTCCTTCATTTGGCAGACAGAGTACTACTGCATGGCATCTAGAAGTGCTAATTTAGATGACAAAATTCAAAGCATTCAAGTCCAATAAATTGGATTATCACCCTTTTGTTGGATTAAGATGAATGACTTTCCAAATTTTTGGCCTGTTAACTTTGGCTGAGCTTGAATCCTGTGAACTGTGCTTCTGATAACCACGTCAAAAAGAGGGATATGTAGGAAAAGATTGAAATGGAAATACATAATCAACAAATTACTTTCTAGTTGATTTTGTTCTGTCTCTGAACTCTGAATCTTTCTGTAATTGCCTTCATTACTCTTGACCTGAGAACCGAATTCAAAAGGCAATTTAAAAAGAGATTAATAAAAGGATTTATGAGGAAGAGAAGGTATTACAAATAATTTTCATGTCTGTCCTGCATAAATTCAATAAAGTTTTCCATGAGGTAGTCAGGATTACCGAATAGCTATAATTCTGGCTTTGGCTAAATCATAATGCATTCTTGCTGAATCTCTTTACTTAGCAGAGAGAGGGTCTGGGCTTTTCATTGGCAATTTCATCTGTACTTTCCAAAAAAATCCTCTGTATTTGGAATCGTTCATTGTTCTTTTAGTTTGTAGTGCTGTAACTATACTTTCAAATGCCAAACTTAAACCACTGAAAAGTATTACAAAGCCACAAAAACAGTTTTTTAAATCCGCAAACCACATGACCAGAAAAAATATATCCAGAGTCTTAATTTATAACAACATATTCCCAAATTCTACCAGAGCCAGACAAAGCTGAGCCCCTGGAGTTAAAGTCGGAGTTGTTCTAATGATTGGTGCACCTGTTCCAAAGCCCCTACAAGTCAGTGTCAATCCTGATTGGATCAGTCCTGATATGGTAGAGGCCCCAGGCCAACAACTATTGATGTTATGCCCAGTTTCAGGGCACAAACCCTTAATCATTTGTGTAATCTTTACTCAAGGAGTAGTTCTATTGATCTCATATGCACTTGAGATCTACACCTAATGCTAGTCTTTTATTAGGAATTATAGTATGTAATTGAATAGCATGAATAGATAGCCACATCAGATTTTAGCATCAGATTTTCCCCTTGATTCCCCTTGATTCAGCACTGGTGAGTCCACACCTGCTGTATTGTGTCCAGTTCTGGGGCCTCCCACTATAGAAAGGATGTGAACGCATTGGAGAGGATCCTGCAAAGGGCAACCAAAGGGGACTGGAACACATAACTTATGAGGAGAGGCTGAGGGATTTGGCCTTATTTAGTCTGCAGAAGAGAAGAATGAGGGGGGATTTGATAGCAGCCTTTAACTACCTGAAGGGAGGTTCCAAAAAGGTTAGAGAGAGGCTGTTCTCAGTAGTGATAGATGACAAAAAGAGGAGCAACCATCTCAAGCTGCAGTAGGGCAGGTCTAGGTTGGATATTAGGAAAAACTGTCTCACTAGGGCTACGTCTATACTGCGAGATCTTCCGGCAAAAAATATGCTAATGTGGGACTCATTTGCATGCGTCATGATCTCATTAGCATATTTTCTGCTGTTTCTTTTTGTGCAAGGGGTTTTTGCGCAAAAAGAAGCAGTGTGGACAGGGGATGGGGGGTTGCACAAAAAACCCATTTTGTGCAAAAAAACCCCCCCATCAACACTGCTTC
The DNA here is from genome assembly GCF_049634645.1 of Pelodiscus sinensis. Classification (NCBI taxonomy): domain Eukaryota; kingdom Metazoa; phylum Chordata; order Testudines; family Trionychidae; genus Pelodiscus; species Pelodiscus sinensis. The sequence goes on from NC_134716.1 coordinate 112,277,434, forward strand.
TTTTTGTACAAAAACCCCTTGCGCAAAAAGAAATGTCAGAAAAAAAGCTAATGAGATCGTGACTCATGCAAATGAGTCCCGCATTAGCATATTTTTTGCTGGAAGATCTTGCCATTTAGATGAAGCCTAGGAGGGCGGTGAAGCATTGGAATGGGTTACCTATGGAGGTGGTAGAATCTCCATCCCTAGAAGTTTTTAAGTCCCGGCTTGACAAATCCCTGGCTGGGATGATATATCTAGGATTGATCCTGCTTTGGGCAGGGGGTTAGACTTGATGACCTCCTGAGGTTTCTTCTAACCCTATGATTCTATGACTATTCAACAGTTCCCAGGGGCAGTGCCAGCAGCCAATTGTGCTCTGGATCCACTCCTGGGGAGCCCCTTGCCATCCTGGACTGCTGTTTCTCTATTGGGCAGAAGGACAGGGTGGCAAGTAGGAGCCAGTCTGTGCGGGGAGCCGGTTTAAAAAACAGCTCCCCGTGCGGACTGGCTCCTGCTTGCTGCCCCATGCTTCTGCCCCTGTATGAGAGGTAGCAGTGCAAGGTAGTAGCAGTCCTTGTCCATGGGAGGCAAGAGGAGCTGAGCCAATGTTGTGACAATATTTTAAAAGGATAAATGGGATGACCGGGATTGTTCATCTTAGAAAAGAGCTGAGTAAAGGGGAGATATGACAGAAGCCTACCAAATCATGAATGCTGTGAAGAAAGTGAATAAGGAAATGTTATTGACTCCTTTGCATAATACAAGAACTAGTGGTCACCCAATGAAATTAATAGTGATCAGATTTAAAATAAACAAAAGGAAATAATTGTTAACACAATGTAGGTAACCTGTGGAACTCATTGCTGTAGGATGTGGTGAAGGTTAAAATGATAACTGATTTTTAAAAGAATTAGTTAATTTCATGGATGATATGACCATCATTAGCCAAGATGGTCATGGATGCAACTGCATTCTCCAGGTGTCCCTAAATATCTAACTGCCAACAGCTGGAATGGACAATAGAGAATGGATCACTTAAAATTGCTCTATTCTGTTTATTCCCTCTAAAGCATCTGGCATTGGCAACTGTCATAAGACTGGTTATGGGACTAGATCAGTGGTTGATGTAACATAATTAGATTTCTGAAGGAGTTTGACTTAGTACTCCATGACAGTGATTAAAAAAAACCCTAAAATGATATAAAATGTATATGGGACATATTAAGTGCATTAAAATACAGCAGCTAGTTGATGGGTCACAGAATGTGTGGGGAATTATTATCAAGAGGCAATATTTTCAATGGTGTCTCTCAGGGATATATACTGGACCTTGTTTTTATTTTTATCAATGACCCAGAAGACAACCTAGAATCATCACGGATAAAGTCTGTAGATGACACACATACTAGGGGAGTGATAAATAAGGAAGAGAACAGGTCACACAAAGCCCTGGTCTCTAGGGAGTTATTTCAAAATAGCCCACCTTATTTTGAAATAATAAGAGCATCCACACTATGAAGCCTGTTATTTTGAAATAGCAGACTGGTTATTTCAAAATCTGTACTCCTGATTTCCTGCACAAGGTAATCTGGATTGCTTGGTAAGCTAGGTACGAGTAAACAATTTGCACTGTGATATGGCTAAATGTTTACTTCCACTGGTTGAACCTCTCTAATGTTGCACCCTCGGGACCTGACCACTGCCGAGCCAGAAAATTTGCCATACCATGGGTGGTCAGTATTGCCCAGCAGCATTATTGATGCTTCCACTGATTCCTGGGCTCCTAGAAGACAGGGGTAAATTAGAGCTAAATAACAGTATAGAACACTGAAAGCCAGGCCTGGTGGCTGTAAACAAACTTTATGGGATCTTGGGAAACTTGGCTACACCCATGATAGGTTGACATCCAGCTAAAAAATCATGCCAGACTACGGATGTTGCTGGACCAAAGAGTGCTGAACTAGAGAGATTCAACCTGTAGAAACAAAGAATGTAGACCAGTGATCTCCAGCCTTTTTAGGCACAAGATCACTTTTTTGAATTTAAGTGCAATGCAGGATCTACCTCACACACAGATACCCTTGCCTGGCCTCCTTTGTGCTCCTTCTCCAAGGCCCTACCCCGCTCACTCCATCCTCCCTCACTCCCCCATCCTTCCTCCCTTTCATCAAGCAAGGGCAATGGGTTGAGTGCAGACTCTGGTCTTGAGTTAAGGGATTTGGAGTTGCTCTGATCTGAGCCTGGGGCAGGGAGTTGGGTGTAGGAGGAGGTTCAAGGTACAGCTTCTGTAAGGAAGTTTGGGTCTGGGGGAGCTCAGGGCTTGGGCAGGGGCTTGGGGTCCAGGAAGGGGTTTATGACTGGGGCAGAGGTTCAGGATACAGGCTCCAGCTGGACACTGCTTTCCACAGGTGGTGCAGTGGGGCTAAGGCAGGCTCTCACCCGTGCCCTGGCCCTGCACCACTCTCAAAAGAAGCCAGCAAACTCCCTCCATCCCAAGACCTGTTGTGCCCCCCTCCATTCTGTAGAGATAGACTACAGGGTGGGAGAGAGGGAACCCTGCCATTAGCAGCCTCTCCTCTTTCTTCCCTGCCCTGTCCAGCAAGTGCAGGAAGGCGGAGGCAGCTCTAAGTCAAAGGGCAAAAGATGTGCAGCAGAGGGGGAAGGCATCGCTGAAGTGCCAGCATTTGATTGCCTCTTGGCCAAACCAGTCAATATCACCTGTCAGAGGCGCCAAGATCTACCAGTAGATCCCGATCTACTGGTTGGGGACCACTGATGTAGACCATACTTAGAGGATACAGGACTCTATCCTGGGGAAGAAGTAACTCTTCTGAGTTCATAGTGGGTAATTATCTGACCATGAGCTCCCAGTGATGCTATGTCCAAAAGGGCTAATAGAATCCTGGGAATCATGAGTAGGAACAGAGAGCTTATTTTTCCTCTGTGGCATTGCTTGACCACTGCTGCAATAGGGTGTCCAGTTCTGGTATCCACAGTTCAACATGTTGGTAAACTTAAGAAGGGTTGAAGAAAAGTGAAGAGATTAACTAATCGATTAGAAAACTTGCCTTATAGACTCAAGAAGCTCAATCGATTTAGCTTAACAAAGAGAAGATTAAGAAGTCACTTAATCATTATCTAGATGTACCTAATTGGGGAACAAATATTTAATAATGAGTTCTTCAGTCAAATGGGAAAAGGTAATAACATGATCCAATGGCTGTAAGTGGACAAATTTAGACTGAAAGTAAGGCATAAAATGTTAACAGTTCAGAGTAATTACTGATTGGAACAATTTACCAAGGGTCATGGTGGTTTCTCCATTGCTCATCGTTATTAAATCATGATTATACATGTTTTCTTAACCCTGGTCTACACTAGGGAGTTATTTCAAATTAACCTCTCTTATTTTGAAATAATAAGCAGCACATCCACACTACCAAACGGGTTATTTCAAAATAACAGGCTGGAAGATGTTTTTTCGGAAGATCTCTTCAGAAAAAAGCATCTTCCGAAAGAAGCCTGTAGTCTAGACGTAGTCTTTTATTGACTATTCTTTTCCCATTTTTTCTCCTTTCCTTTCCCTCCCCTCTCTGCTATTTATTTGGAACTTGGATCCCTTAAACTCCATTCATATGCAGAAATGGGTTGTGCCCACGAAAGCTCATGATACCATGTGCATTTTTGTTAGTCTCTAGGGTGCCGTGGGATTATTAGTTGTTTTTTAATTTTTTTTATTAATGTGAAGTAAATAAATGATGGTGGCCACTTACTGAGCAATGAAGAAAAAGTGAAACACTAAATAGCTGCTCATTCGGGGTACGTCTACACTTGCTTCCTAGTTCAAACTAGGGATGCAAATGTAGATGACCGAAATTGCTAATGAAATAGGGATGCATTAGTTCAAACCAAACTCCTCTGAGGAGTAACGTTAGTTTGAACCAAGGGGTTTGGTTCAAACTAATGTGTCCCGGTGCACACTTCCTGGTTCGAATCAGCTGTTGAGCGGAGTAACGCGCCGATGAGATCATGATAATGAAGCGTGGGATATTTAAATCCCTGCTTCATTAGCAATTTCAGTCGCCTACATTTGCATCCCTAGTTGGAACTAGGGAGCAAGTGTAGATGTACCCTGAGTGAGCAATATTCCATTCTGGCACTTAGTAGCGCTGGGTGTGGTTTTTTGGCCACAACTTTTTAGTGATGAAAAATGCAGATTCGGATTAGCAGAAACATGTTGCAAATTGCTTCAGTTGAAATGAAAGAGCAAACATTTCCACATTCATCAGAATGATTTGTTTGCGGAGCTAGGGAGGAAAACTGCCATTAGCCCTGCACTACTTGGCACATAGAGATTCAGACCCTGGTCTCCTATCTGGAGCAGGAACTTGGACTTTAGACTCAAGAGAGTATTTAACCATGGGTCTATTCTATAGTGGGACTTAGTGTTTTCTGATCTTCGGGTCTGAATGGTTAGTCAGCCGGAGAGAATCAGAATAATTCTATAGACTGGTATATTGGAGGAACTCACCAGGGAGAGGAGACACCTGGCTCCTTTTCCAATGACAATACAAAGTGGAATGGTTTTAACAGGAGAAATTTAGAGCAGAAAGAGAAAAAGAGGAACATGGCTGTGGCTTGTTCCAGTAAAGGCTGAGAACAGTGCTATTTCTCACAGGCTACGTCTAGACTAGCATGATTTTCCAGAAATGCTTTTAACAGAAAAGTTTTCCGTTAAAAGCATTTTCAGAAAAGCACGTCTAGATTGGCAGGATGCTTTTCCGCAAAAGCACTTTTTGTGGAAAAGCGTCCGTGGCCAATCTAGACGCGGTTTTCTGCAAAAAAGCCCCGATCGCCATTTTCGCGATCGGGGCTTTTTTGCGGAAAACAGTACTGTGCTGTTTACACTGGCCCTCTTGCGCAAATGATTTGTGCAAGAGGGCTTTTGCCCGAACGGAAGCAGCACAGTATTTCCACAAGAACACTGACGATCTTACATGAGATCGCGTGTTCTTGCGGAAATTCAAATGGCCAGTGTAGACAGCTGGCAAGTTTTTCCGCAAAATCAAATGATTTTGCGGAAAAACTTGTCAGTCTAGACACAGCCTGTATGTATAGATGACTTGTATCCAAAAGTCAAACTGTGCTTTGCATTATATTTGGCCAAATAAGTCATAAGATATTGTTTCTTTTTCTCACTGGGTAAGTGTGCAAACACTAACACAAATTATTTCATGTAGGTATTTAAAATTTGGTCTCAGTGAACTGTTGTCTATTTGATCAGCAATGGCTTTCTATAAACACTCATGCTAGTCCATGAAGATTAAATGCAAAAGTGCTGTGAATTTGCCCAAAACAAATGAATTAAAAATCCAAACAAATATTCTGTTAGATAAAACGAACAGGATGTTATGTTATTTCTCAGGTATCAAACCAAGAGTTATGAAAAAGAACAAAGGATTTCAAGAGATCTTTCCATGTATTGTAGTCTGTGTGTGTTGGGGGAGAGATGATATATAGAATCAAAGACTTCAAAGACCAAGGGACAGAAGTGACAGCATGGCTGACCTAAGTGAACTCCACAGACATTCTTCTGGTGCTAATACAAGTGAAGAAAGGTGAAGATTGGTACTTGAGCTCAGCTAATGGTTGTGCAGATGGTGTGGAGAGGAGTAGTGTTAGATTCCCTGAGTGCTTTTTGTGATGAGAAGCAACAGTTTGGAATATACACAATCTCCACTTAAGCAGATGGGTTACCACCCTTCTGGCTTCAAAACTGGCAGGTTTCTTAAGCAAACTTTTAGGTTGGAAGGGAACAGAAGAGTTTTGTGTTCAGAAAATCTGTCATGTAGTTTTAAATACAAAGCTAAGTAGAAAAGAAAAGTACAACAACAGAAATGCCATGACTTAAAGATATTATTTATGTGCCAAAGCACCTACCTACAAATGCAAAAGACATTAGCAATTCTCATCATGGATGTAGACCATTATTGATATGGTATTTTATATGCAGAGTTCCATTCTATACATGTTATATTTGGATACCTGAATATCGCCTGCTTAGTCTGCAAAAGATCAGTGGTTTTGTCTTCCCTTGCAAAAGATTCAGCACCCATGGTCTTTAAGGGTGGATGTCTTGGTGGTATTTACAGTCCTTCCTGCATTGATACAGACAAATTTGGCAGTACAGAACCAATGAACATAGTAGAAAATGTCTAAATATTAGGATAAGCTGCTTTTTGAAGATGGTAGCAGAGAGAATAATACTGAAAAATCATGAAGCTCAAATTCTTTGGGAACCTATTTAGAATGAAATTTTCATCCCAAAGTCCTTCCAACTCTAGTTTTCCTCACTCAAAAAAAGTTCAGAACAAAACCTTTAAGAAATACAAAACTGATTTAAGCGCTCAGGCAAATGACCACAGACTCCTTTCATTATTGCAGCATTCTCTTCTAGGGATTGTAACCAGGCACCATTTCAGGAATGGGGGATCAGGAGAGTCTGTAGCTGTATGCACTGGGATGCTGCTTGTGCTTCTTCTCATTGTCTGGACTATAAGGGTATGTCTGCACTGCATTCCTCTTTCGAGAGAGGAATGCAAATGCAGGTGAGTGAAATTGCAAATGAAGTGTGGATTTGAATTTCCTATGCTTCATTTGCATAATCGCGGCCAGCCGCTTTTTCGAAATACCCTATTTTGAAAGAAAAAACGCAGTCTGGCTGGGGTTATTTAGGAAAAAAAACCCTTCTTTTGAAATAACCTTTAAACCTAACTTTTTAAGGAGTAAGGCTTATTTTGAAAGAAGGGAGTTTTCTCAAAATAAGCTCATCTAGACTGCATTTTTTTCTTTTGAAATAGGGTACAGGCAGTCCCCGACTTACGCGGATCCGACTTATGTCGGATCCGCACTTACGAACGGGGCTTTTCTCGCCCCGGAGCTCGCGGGCGGCGGGACCGCCCAGAGCACACCGGTCCCGCCACCGCGTCCTCCGGGGCGAGAAAAGCTGCTCCGGGTCTCCCTGGTGTGTTGGGGGGACTCTCCAGCACAGCAGGGAGACCCGAGCAAACCCGCACAGGCGGCGGGACCCCGCTGCCTGTGCGGCTTTGCTCCTTTATCCCGGAGCAAAGCCGCACAGGCGGCGGGGTCCCCTGCCTCTGCAGCTTTGCTCCTGTCTCCCCCGCCTGTGCGGCTTTGTTCCGCCGCCTGTGCGGCTTTGCTCGGGTCTCCCTGCTGTGCTGGGGGGGACTCCCCCCCAGCACAGCAGGGAGACAGGAGCAAATCCGCAGATGCGGGGGACCCCGCCGCCTGTGCGGCTTTGCTCCGGGGCAAAGGAGCAAAGCAGCACGGGCAGCGGGGTCCCGCCGCCTGTGCGGCTTTGCTCGGGTCTCCCTGCTGTGCTGGGGGGGGGAGGGGGCGCAGCTAGTGCACCTCCCCCCCCTCCAGCAGACCAGGCTTTTGTTGCGGGATGCCTGGCGTAGAGCAGATGGGGTGCTGCCGGGTTGGTCCTGTGGGGACCTACCCGGCAGCGCCCCAGCTGTTCTGTCCCAGGAGTCCAGATTCAGCCGCTGTTGAAACTGATCAGCGGCTGATTCCAGGAAGCCAGGGGCAGAGCAACTCTGCCTAGGGCTTCCTGTAGTCAGCCGCTGATCAGTTTCAGCAGCAGCTGAATCTGGAGCCAGTTCCGACTTACGTACAAATTCAACTTAAGAACAAACCGATAGTCCCTATCTTGTACGTAACCCGGGGACTGCCTGTATTTCGAAAAAGCGGCCAGCCACGATTGTGCAAATGAAGCATGGGAAATTCAAATCTGTGCTTCATTTGCAATTTCATTTGTCTGCATTTGCATTCCTCTCTTGAAAGAGGAATGCAGTGTAGACATACCCTTTAGGGGAGTGAAGGGAAAGTACACAGCTTGCATGAATTATTCCTGTGCTCCCTTCCCCTCATTAGCTTGGAGTGAAAGGAATGTATGTAAGCTATGTACTTTCCCCTTGCTCTCTGTATAACAGCATCCCAGTACATGTGGCTGTAGCCCTACCCCCCTCCTAACATGGCACCCTGGGATTATAATAGGCTGGCTTTCCCCTGAAGAGTTCGAGGCCTGGTGCCAGCCAACCCTAGTTCCTGTACAAATCACGTGCAGGGAAATCATGTGTCTCCAGATCAATTAGGGTTGGCTTGCCTCAGGTCTCTTCCCTTTCAGGAACACACTGTCCAGTTCCAGAAACCCTCAGTGGGATGTAGTAAGGAGGGGTTAATGGGGTTCAACCTGCCTTACTTTAAAAAGCAAAACCCCTTTGTTGCAAATGTCTCTTCTCTCCATTTTCTGCTGCAGCACAATGGAAAGGAACAGTAGAGATGAAATTCTGGCTTCTTTTAAATAAATGGGGGTTTTAACACTGACTTCAGTGGACCAGAATTTCACCCTGAGGCCCAGTTCAGTTCTAGCCCACAGTGACTTTCAAACTAGCCAATATTAGGAATGTTGTTGTGAACGACACCTATAGCACTGCTAATGTGAAGAGCTGAAATGACTAATTGTATACAAACATTATTTTAAAAAAGCTTTCACTAGATTCTCTTGTTTATTGGTTGTGATCAGTCCATATGAGCTATAAGCATGCAAATGGGACCCAAGCTACACATAAAAATTGTCTACAGTATCAAACTTTTCACTCAGTATCATTCCTGTACTGACATGGTTCAGCCCAAGCTGATCCAAATGTGCACTTTCCCAAAATTTAGATTCTGGTTTTGATTTATCTCCATTTCTGGAGAGAAGGCTAAAGAGTCAAAATTAGGCATATGCAATTTTGAGCAAATACCACATATTCATGTTTGTCCTAATGAGGAATGTGTGTACGCATGCCCAAATAGGTGTATAACATGCATAGCCATGCACATGTGCACACATGTGACTGGGTTCTCATAGAATATATATGTTCTAATAAGTTCTGCAGGTGGCAGTTTATATATGCAATTGCACACAATCAACTTTGAAAGTCTGCTCAAGATTATCCATTCTGAAATCTTGTTACAATCAAATAGTGAATCTACTTTTGGGCTCTGTCCATCTGATCACCTTGCTTCTGACCAGAAGGGAGTTAATTTAATAATTAAAAGGGATGTAATGGAATTGATGGCCACTGTCTCTGTTGAGCACTTAACCCATTTCTAAAAGACATGCGGTCCCAGCCCAACATGGAGAGTGAATTAAGAAAATTGTTTCTTATTTACTTTGACTCTGAGGCTTTATGGCATCCAATTCTAAACATGCGGAAGGAAAATAATTTTTTAAAAAAGAATGAACAATAGCTAGAAGAAAAGCAACTGGGTATAGCATATTTTAAGTGACCATGAAATTTACAAGAAATGTGCTAATCTTCATCTTGATCACTTTAGTTGTATGTTGTATTCCCTCCCACTTTTCCTGTGTTTTTAATACATTAAGATTATAAATGCTGGGAATGTGTTGTTTTGTATAGCACCTAGTTCAGGGATAGGCTCCAGTTCACAAGCCCACGAGAAACTCTTTAATGTGCCTCCTTCAACTCTTTGAAGCACATTATATTAAAACCCTGGATGCTTTAACTCTGTTATTGACTATTTAAGTTATGAAGTTGTACCAAGTCATTAACTTACTACTTTCACAGTAAATATATAACCACACTAAATATTTGCCCTCTCTTACTGTTTAAACATGGATAGTAATATAGTAAATGAAACAGTGAATTCACACTCCTGTGGCTTGCTGGGTAATGTTGATTGCTAATTTGGCTACTGAGCCACTGAGGTCTGAATATCACTGATCTGTTGCAATGTAATTTAATAAGTGGCCATAGTTTTTATTAGAATGCAAAGTTAATACTAATAATTATAATTTAATATAATCAGAAACTAACAAAGCCTATATTAGGTAGAAATCTACAATGACAAATGTTGATGGGAAAAGATACAAAAGGGAAACAGACTGAATTAGTCCAAACAAAAAGACATATGGATATAACTCAAAGACCATATTACGATCATGCCTGGTAAAGAAGTGTGGAACTAGAAATCAGTGAACCAAAATTGGTGTGTCAGAAATTAGGCCTAATTGGAGACGTAAATAATGAAGGGTGGGGCTGATCCACCTATCATTCTCTTTGCAGGTCCTTACAGACACCTGAGCGGGAGGGGGAATTGGCTATTGGAGAAAGTTTCACCATCATGGGAGCCACTGCCACCATCATCTTGTCGAAAGCCTGGAGGACATCTTGATCCTGAGAGGTTCGAACCAGAATGGGCTGGAAAGAGGGATCCAGGTGACACAACAACCTCTTCCAGCTCTAGTTGGATCCCAAACCCCTAGGAAGAAAAGAAATCAGATTTTAACAGCAGCGACAACATCAATAACTGTCCAAAAGGGCAGTTATTACCATCTTTGATGCCGTCTAAAAGACTATCAAACAAGGCAGGGGGATTCCTTCTAAAATCTCTCTCTAGGGAAAAGGTAACAGGGATTTTGTTAAAATGGAAGTGTTATTTAATGTTACATGTCAAATGTTTTCACTGTTTTTCCTCTTTTTCCTTTTCTTTAATAAAAAAGTTTAAAGGATTTTTTGTAAGGCTGCAGCCTCAAATCTAGTTTAACACTGTTTAATGTTTGATGGTGACTGGGTCATGTTCAGCCCAAATATTCAGTCTAAATTGAACACAACAGAAGGTGGACTCATGACTCCACCTGTATTTATCCACAAACTGCAGGAATATCTGGCACATGGGCCTTGCCCTTTTTATGCATCCAAAGCCACAATCTGAAGCAGTCTAATGCAGAGGAGAAGAGCTGGAGGCTTCTCCCCTGCACAACTATGTTAGACTGAACCTCATTCCAACCCAAAGAAATGCCTGGTTCCTTAACACTTGTAACTCTATAGTTAGATGCAGGGACAAGGATTGCTACTTTGGAGAGAGGAAACAATTTGCCAAAATTAAATATTCTTGTGAGAGTGCTACAGGTATTTTGTCTTCACCAGTTTTACATTTTTTTACTCTTGGGAGAGTTAATTACAAACAATTTAATTAAAATCTCTCTCATTAATGTTCTAGTAGCTTAGCAAGTTTGGGTTAGCTCAGCAGGTTGCAAAGGTTTTATTCTATCAGTTATCCTCCCATTAAGTCATCCCGCATCAGTACTGTGCTTGCTTATCCTTCCCTGCCCCGGGTATCTAAACAATTTGAAATATCATTAAAGGAAAGATTCAAGGATCCCTCTGTTTGTGGGTTGCCACCTATCCTGCTATGTGCTGGGCTCTCCTTCTGTATACTGTGCCTCATAACTGGTCACTAGCTGTACAATGTTCCATATTTAATCTTTACAGTGATATCAGTCATGAAGGTAAACCAATTGCACATAGGAGAGTTGTAATGGTGGTGATCAAATATTGCATTGTGGGTAATGTAGTTCTTCAGGATGGGCTATACAGTATTTCCCATAGCATGCTGTAACAGCAACTTCTTAAGGGTGTCTGAAAAAGTGGGAGCTGGAGGGGAAAGATTGGGAAGGACTTAAAAAAGAAAAGAGAATAAAAATTCTGTTTTTACATCAGAAATTTGGGGATTCTCTGCACAAGAAAAAATCATTGGGACCTGGAGAACAAGTGAAATGAGGTGAAAATAGTAGTCCAAGAAACTGAAAAATGAGAAATGATATTTTTAGTAGATGGTTCAGAACTTTTTTGCATTTGGATTGTGATTTGTTAAAACCCACAAATTCAATAAGCAACTCTTGTGCAGGATATTTTGATTTTCATCTTGCTCTCAGAAGATGGTTACACTTCAATTTAGGAACAAGAATCCAACAACAGGAAAACTTCAATTGTTTCTAAATGGAGCAAATTTGATTTTGTCACCATGAATATGAAATGTCACACCAGTTACACAGGCTTCTTAATTGACACAGTATCTCTGAAAACCATCCTTTCTGACTTGTATCATCCATGTATGTTGACTACCTGCACTTGGAATGGTCTTTTCAGCTATCTCTGTCAGAAAAATGCTTTTTGATTTTGAAAGCACTCTTCTCACCAAATACCAAGGCAGCATAGTGATACCATTTTCCCATAAATCTTTTATGATAAGAAATTTCAGGGTTGCCCCCAGGAGATGCTGAAATAAAGCATGTGCGCATTGTGTTCTAATATTGGAAATATTGATCAACTGTAACTAGGATTGACTTCACAGTATTTTGAGTTTGCCTCACTCAGATGATTCAGATTACGATCAAAACTACCCTGGTAAATTTCAGGAAATGCCTCACAGATGCAGCTGAATCAGTGGCAGTAGTGGAGGGAGACCAAGTGTAGACAGGGCTCAAATATTTTAACTACAAAGTCATGCTTAGAGCTCTGATATAGTGATAAAAATGTCGATGGCTGGTCTTTAACCCATCAGTGGTAGCAGTTCTACTTTGTTCTACTTTCACAACATCCTCAAATTCATGTGCTTTTAAGAGTGGAGGGGAAATATTTAGAAGAACTTTGCTTATCTTGCTGTAATGTTTGGCAATGGTATATATATTGATATGCTTTCTGTTTTTGCAGCATCTGAGTGAATGGCATACATCTGTATCTATCAAAACAGTAATGTCTACTTTCACAGCTGCTTGTCAAGTGAAAATTTCTACATAAACCATTAAAACTAGTCTCATAGGAGAGCTGGGCAATGATATTTTATTGTAATCTAATGAAAAACTAAAACCCTATAGCATGTGGCACAATTTTCTTTTCATAATGATTGGTTATAGACTGTGTACTTAGTAATGTACTGCACTCGGTGGTATGGTATTTGTCTGTGTAGCTGTTTCACAATCAAATAAGCTGGACAAGTGTATAAATTATAATGGTCTGTGGTAATATTTGTCTCTGGTTTATAAATTTATCTTTAAAAGCTGTTACCCATGAGTTTTTGCTCTTATGCGGCCAGAACCACTATCTGATGTCTAACACAGAGGCACAACAGTCCTTCACACAGCTATAATTAGAGCCTGGCACAATCCAGTCAAAGGAGGAATGACTTTTGGTCCCAAATACTTACTACTTTAAATAGCTAGAGGTAGGAATAATTCCTTTTTGGATAAAGGAAACAGGGTTGAGGAATATATTTTGGTGACAGTTCAGATGAAACAATTCATTTTCAGCTGCATGAAGTTCCAAGATGCATCTGTAGACTCTTAGCCTACAGCTACTGAATATGATGTTTTATAAGACACTGTTTATGTGTATTCCAGAGTGAAATATCCTACTTTGCCAGTGATTCCCTGACAAGAAAAAACTTAGGTATAAGAGACTGATTTTTACATTGACAATCGAGCTGAGCAAAATTTGGAAACCATGTTAATCTGTCAGGATATGTCTACAGAGCAGGGCAAAAGTTGAATTAATCTATGCAACATCAGCTATGTCAATTGTGTAGCTTAAGTTGAAATAGCTTAACTTGGCTTTCAGTGCTGTCTACACAGCAGGAAGTCGAAGGAAGAGCACTCTTCCTTCAACTTCCCTTACTGCTCATGAAATGAGGGTTACCATGAGTCAGAGTAAGAAGTCCTCTGGCTCAACATTATTTTGAAATAAAGGCTTGTAGTGTAGACACGCTTTTTGTTATTTCAGAATAACTGATGCTGCTGTGTAGATGTACCCTAACTAAAAAAATTTAAACAATTAAAGGTCCTGTAGCATCTTAGGCTATGTCTACACTGGGAAATTATTTTGACATAACTCCTGAAATAACTATTTCGAAATAAGTGTTATTCCTTATGACAAGCAGGTGTTGTTATTTTTTTAGAAATAACAGGCTTGTTGTGAGGATGTCTTACCTTGTTATTCCAAAATAGGGAGCATTATTTCAGCATAACTCTAGTGTAGACATACCTTTAGAGACTAACAAAAATGTAGATAGTATCATGAGCTTTCGTGGACACAACCCACTTCTTCAGATAAATGGAGGACAGGGTCCAGAGGTACAAATAAATAGCCAAAAAAGGGGAGGGAGAATGGAGAGGGAAAAGACCTGTTTATTTGTACCTATGGACCCCTTTGTGTCTTCAGGACTGTTCATTGTTTTTAAGTCACCTCAGTAGCAATCTTGATTGACTTCCTTCAGTTGTTTCCATCCTTAAATGTGAGGACAGGTTGAAATTTCTAATTTTTTTATTGAATAGACATTTTGAAAAAATAAACGAGTATCCAGGCTTTGCATGTGAGCAACCTAAATGTTTTCTGCTCCCCACCCCCCAGATCCTTACTATCTGGCATAAATTGATATGATTAAAGTATTCTCTGAAAGGTTTTTTGTGTGTAGCAGTTCAATTTGAAATAACTACCTCACTCATGCACCCCACACCCATCAGCCAAAATCAGCCCCAACCTGCAGCAACTGTGAAATCTGCTAGGTTTGTGGGAGGGCCCTTAAAAGGGAAGAACATAGACCATTTGGGATACCCAGAATCAATGTTGCCTCTAATTTTTTCCATCCATGTGCAGAATAAATGTTGTGATGTTCACTGAGGCATATAGGATGTGCACCACCAGCAGAAACACATGCTGCCAGATGAGGGCAGTCGTGGAAACTCTGCTAATCAGATGGGTAGCATTTGAACTTCTCCTCAGTGGCCACTCAAGTACACAGCTTATAGGAAACACACTAGCCAGGCTAGTGAACTACGGACCAAAGAATGGCTCAAGAGCCCCACCAATCTGTCTGCTGAAGAAAAGAGAAAGGCTAGTTTGTTTCTTTTGGGGGCAACTCCCAGGACTAAGGTCCTTATGCCCCAAAAAAGGAGGTCTACCGATCTTGTGGGAAAAGGGGGGTCTACACAAAAAGAAAGCATCCACACTGCTTGTTTTTGTGCAAAAACCCCACCACAAAAATGGACCGACAGGAAAATAAGCAAATGAAATCATGACTCATGCAAATGAGTCCCTCGTTTGCATATTTTTTGCCAAGAAAACTCATAGTGTAGATGTAGCCTTTGAAGTGTTCTAGCATCTAAGATTACCATTTGCTTCTGGTAGTAGCCAGGATGGTGCTAACTGCTGAGTAAACACACAAAGTATGGTCCCTTCCTTTGAGAGCTTAGGCTAGGTCTAGACTGTAAGCCTCTTTCGAAAGAGGCTCTTTCGAAAGATACTTTCGAAAGATCCTCTTTCGAAAGAGAGCGTCTAGACTGCACGCGGAACTTTCGAAAGAGCAAGCCGCTTTTTCGAAAGAAAGCACCCAGTGAGTCTGGATGCTCTCTTTCGAAGAAGCCCTATTTACATTCAAGAATGCCTTCTTTTGAAAGAAGCATTTTCGAAAGAAGGCGTTCTTCCTCGTGAAATGAGGTTTACCGCCGTCGAAAGAAAAGCCGCGTTCTTTCGATTTAATTTCGAAAGAACGCGGCTGCAGTCTAGATGCAGGTGAAGTTTTTTCGGAAAAAGGCTACTTTTCCCGAAAAAAACCCTGAGTCTGGACACAGCCTTACTGTCTGAACCATTGGGACCATCAGTGTGGAGAGGGAAAGCAAAATTGTGCCAGGCTTTCTGGTGTGATTTGTCTGCCGAGGGACCTGTCCGTGAGGGACTGAAGTTCTACTCTTACGTCCATTGCACTCTGGGAGTTTTGCAACTGACTTAATTGGAAGTAAGCTTGGGAAGTAAAGTTCTACACCCACTACTAGTAGAAATCCTGACAGTAGCTCTGACCATTAACTGTCTCTCTTGAGCTGTGTTTCTCGAAGTGGTCTGCGAAACCACTTTGAGAAAACTGCTAATTGGCCATTCTGGCATGGTTTTTTTACCAGCTCCACAGCCATGGACCCTCGCAGATCCCATTGGCTCTGGTTTGCCATTTGCAGCCAAGGGGAGCCATGGGAAGTGGCGGCTAGGCCCAAGCTGCTTCCCGCAACTTCTCTTGACTACAAACAGCAAACTGGAGCCAGTAAATAAATATACGGGAGAGGCCAGTTAGCAGGTTCCTCAAAGTGGTTTTGTGGACCACTTTGAGAAACACTGCTCTTGAGAGCGGTTCTGCTCTTCCTCCCCCCAGCTCTTGTGGTGACCTTGATTCAGCTTACAAAATGTCTGATTGGGTAGATATAGATTTCACTGAGAGATGAATCTGTTCCAGTAGGATGCAAATTTATTGCAGACTGAAATGAATTCAAGTCACCATACAACATAATGAGGTCATTTTTGCTGTATAATATAAAAGAAGAGCATTATGCTGTGAAAGGGTAGCTTGGGATTTACTGAGTACAATACATGTAAAGAAGAGGGGGAGGGGAGATGTTTAGCGAGTCACCTGAAGCCTTGATTGAAAAAATCAGTTACACTAAATATTTTCCTAATTTAAATTATCTTGATCATAACACTACTTAGATTGAATTCAATATCTGAGTAAATGAGTTGTGACACTGCTATTAAAACCTACTTAGAAATCTCAGTGAGAACTACCACTTTGAGGTTTAATACATATTAGGAATGTGGCTGGGGATTTTGGAGGGGAGTGTGGGGGCAAATGAATTTATTATATAGATTTATGCAGCACATGTGAATCAAACATAATGCAATTTTAGAAACTGCTCTTGCAAGTTTGGCTATGCTTAGAGAGCTGGGCCTGCGAAATGTAATACAGTTGGTCACGGTGAGGATTCATGGACCTGATTCTCATTCACATTAATGCAGTAGTTCTGATAGTGTAGAGGGTCTTAAGGTAGATTTCAGTTTATTTATATATAAGGAATGTTTACACACATTTTAAGGACAATAATACTGGAGTGATGAAAGGAGCTTTATGGTATAAGAGAAATGGGATCAATTTAGTGTAACAGGTTTCTCTGTGTGTTTGTACAGTACCTATCATAAAAAGGAGAGGGGAGAGTCTAACTGGGCCCCTACAACTTTACTTTAAGTATTAACTCAACTGTGAAAAGTAAGAAAAAAGTTCCAAAAGTGTCACAATAACTCCTCTCCCACTGGAGCCTGTCTAAGCGCTCCCTACCACCCCACCGACTGTACCACCATTGGACCGTTGGGGTGTGTCTGCACGGCAAGGCTTAAGTCAAAGTAAGCTATGCAAATTGAACTACGTCAATTGCGTAGCTTATTTCAAAATTGGGAGCGCCTGCACAGAACTTATTTCTAAATAGAGCACTCTTCCTCTGACTTCCCTTACTCTTCAGACCCATGAGGGTTTCAGGAGTCAGCCTTATTTTGAAATAACTGCCTGCTGTGTAGACGCGGACTAAGTTATTTCAAAATAATGTTGCTGTGTAGACGTACCCTTGCTGTCCTGATCCTCTGAGATGCCCTATCCTGACGGCGTCAATGGAGGGATCCAGATGACATTACCACTGTCACTGACTCTGGTTGAATCCCAAACCCCTCCAGGGATGTGAAACAATTGTTTTTGTCTCCCAGTGTGTCCTTTTTGTCCTCACCTTATTTTCTTCTCTTTCCTACTCCTGTCCCTTTTTCCTCTAGTCTAATAAGAGACTGACTTAGGTGACTAAGACAGTACATTTTGTCAATGACCAACGAGGTAACTGAATCAAGGCTCTGAGCAGACTGATGCTTGTACAAATTTACCAAGTTTTGGAATAGTTAATAAAGCCATAACCCTAATAAAGCCATGTACTCTGCCTATGTTTTTCTAGCAGGGAGGTTGCAAGAAGGAGTCAACACCAAAAACAGAAACTTAGGGTGTGTCTAGACTACATGCCTCCTTCGACGGAGGCATGTAGATTAGCCAGATCGGAAGAGGGAAATGAAGCCGCGATTAAAATAATCGCGGCTTCATTTAAATTTAAATGGCTGCCCCGATCTGCCGATCAGCTGTTTGTCGGCAGATCGGGGCAGTCTGGACGCGACGCGCCGACAAAGAAGCCTTTCTTCATCGGCACAGGTAAGCCTCGTGAAACCAGGTTTACCTGTGCCGATGAAGAAAGGCTTCTTTGTCGGCGCGTCGCGTCCAGACTGCCCCGATCTGCCGACAAACAGCTGATCGGCAGATCGGGGCAGCCATTTAAATTTAAATGAAGCCGCGATTATTTTAATCGCGGCTTCATTTCCCTCTTCCGATCTGGCTAATCTACATGCCTCCGTCGAAGGAGGCATGTAGTCTAGACACACCCTTAATGTTGTAGCCATATTGTTCTTTCCTTTCCTGTTTTGTGTTTACCTTATTTTTTGTCTTCTAGGAAACAGGACAGTTATGAAACAACAGCAGCTACAGGTCAGTCCAGTTAATTTTTTCTCTCCCTCCACCCCCAAAGAACAGTTATTACCACCAAAAATTATCCAATAGGGCTTTGCCTCCAAAAACTCCATCCAGCTGAAGACAAAGTCTCAGGGATATTGTTAAAATGGAAGCTTCACTCAATACTTTACATTTCAAAGGCCTTAACAGCTTTCTTCCTCTTCTTCTTCTTCTTCTGCTTCTTCTTCATATTTCATAAAAGATTAAAAGGATTTTTTATATTGTGCTTGCCTTGGTATTAAGCAGGCTGAGGCATTTGACCATGAATCCCTGAATCTTGGTTTGTGTTGGACAGGGTCATGTTACCAACTTTAATTCTTTATGTTATTCTGTTATAGCTAAATTAATACATGCCCTGATTCTGCTTGATACTGATCTGGATGCTACCTCCATTGTAAGGTGTCCTGTCCCAGGTAGGGATGTCCTGTCCCAGGTAGGGATGCTGGAAAACCTGTATCAATGTCTTCTTGCTTCTCAATTCTACATTTGAATTTTTGTTGATTTGAATGTCCCTGCAGCAAAAATCTGAGGGAAATCAATAGTGAATAGCCCCTGTCTTCTCTGACGTACAAGGGACCCACCTGCTTGCAAGGAAGTATAACTTCAATCTCTCTGCCCCAGCAGTAATCCGCATATTCCAGTGTCTCCACAGTAAGGTCCATGTTCAATTTCCCTTTGCTAAATTTCTGTTTTGCAAAGCTGCTAACCCATAACACTGGGAATAGGGTACAATAAAATGCACAATTAACTCATCATTCGGAATTTATTTCTACTTTGTCATTAAAACAATTGTCATTTGACAATTAAAACTACCTGCCATTTGAGCCTAAGGCCAAGGGCTATTATCCTAATGATTTACCAGCAGAGCAGCTAGCTCTTAAGCCTGGTTCATGATTCTCCTTAATCAGGAGTTTTGCTAAAGCTATATAACTTGGCTATATACATTGCCATCAAAATGTCTTGGGCAAAGAGACTCTTAATTAATGCTGAGACAGTAAAGATAAAACTGACTTTCCAGATGTTTGTATTTCCTGTGCCATTATGCCTTTACCTTCACATTCATGATGTATATAGGTCCTGATCCAAAGCCCTATCCAGGAAGAGGGAATCTTGCTATAGATTTCAGTGAGCTTGGAATCAAGTTTCTAATATCGTCAATGTTTTCAGCACCTGTTTCTGGGTACAACAGAGCTGGGTACACCTTTACTTGAAAAGGTTTTTTTATTGCTCCAATTAGTCTTTGCAGGTTAGTGCTGTCTCCTGTAGTTTTGGCTAGAGGTAATCACAAGTTTGTGAACGCATAACTTCATTTTTGTTTGTTACCACATATTGCTCATTCTTCTGGTGTGTTATTTGCTTTCCATCCATGCAGTGCCTGTCTTATTTGTTTAAATGATAACTCTTTAGGACAGAGAAGTCTGCCATTGAATGTCTGTGCAATGCCTCACACATAAGAGGACTCATTCTTGGTTGATCCTTAGACACTGAGGGTATGTCTACACTACCCCGCTAGTTCGAACTAGCGGGGTAAGGTAGGCATACCGCACTTGCAAATGAAGCCCGGGATTTGAATTTCCCGGGCTTCATTTGCATAAGCCGGGCGCCGCCATTTTTAAATCCTGGCTGGTTCGAACCCCGTGCCGCGTGAACTAGGTAGTTCGAACTAGGCTTCCTAGTTCGAACTACCGTTACTCCTCATTCCACGAGGAGTAACGGTAGTTCGAACTAGGAAGCCTAGTTCGAACTACCTAGTTCATGCCGCGGGTAGCCGCGCGGCACGGGGTTCGAACCAGCCGGGATTTAAAAATGGCGGCGCCCGGCTTATGCAAATGAAGCCCGGGAAATTCAAATCCCGGGCTTCATTTGCAAGTGCGGTATGCCTACATTACCCTCCTATTTCAAAATAGGAGGGTAGTGTGGACATACCCTATTATAATAAACATGATTATTAATAACAAATTTTGGGGAAAAAGCGTGGTAGTACCCTTGGATGGTAGTCTGAGCTCTTTTTATACTTGCTTTCTGTACACATCCATAAAACTGAAATGTTTGTTTGGATTAATTTTGTTCCCAATACTTTCTGTGGAAAGAGAACCTGTTATGAATGTTGATGGGAAGGTATATTCACACAAGGATTTGCATGAGTAATTCTCGGAAATACTTACCATTATAAAAGTTTCACTAATCCAACCAGGAAGCAGAAAACATACAATATAAGAAATTATACAAACAGCAAATGCCAGACTGAATACTTAATAATCAATGTGTTTATGGATAATTCATGAACAGATAAAGAGGCTGACTTAGCTGATAAAAACGTTCACTGTAATTATATTGCCCAGCAATAGTATAAACTTCATTATCTGCTTTAATGTATTTTTTGTCAAAACAACATTAGGAGTATGTTAGTTACATTGTCAAGCACTCATTATTCAGAAAATACCAAAGTTAAGTAATATTCAGATGCATTGTATACATTATAATACATGGGTTTTTCTTCAACTTTAGATACACATGTGCAACAGCTTATATTGCTATGCACTACTATATAAATGCAAGACAAAGAGAGTTCATGAAGTTAATTTCTATGCAAGATGCTCTCAAACGAGTCAAGGTCATTATATCAATGCTGAGTCTTATTACTGCTTGGAAATGTATTGTTATCTCTAAATGGGTCCAATCGGTTTTTATTGAGACTGCCTAAAATAAAAGCTACTCCTATATTCTCTCAACATTCAGATGGAACTGAATCAAAACCATTTGAGATTTAAAGAAGCTTGATCATTTTTGTCTTGTTTTAGTTTTCCATTTCTGCATGTTCTTTGTGGCAGCCATATCAGGAAACATATATTTTTAAAAAATTGAAAAAAAAATTATGCTCACAGTATTTTGAGGAGTCAGTTCAAATCTCAAAGTTCAGGGGATATTCAGACCTGGAGTTCTCATTTGAGCCTTTACAAACATATGGGCCGGCTATGAAATTGAGATTTGCATCCTCTTTCAGTTCCATCCCTCTGACTAGAGGGGTTGTAAAAAAAGGCAACACATATTGGAATGTGGGTACAG
The DNA here is from genome assembly GCF_049634645.1 of Pelodiscus sinensis. NCBI lineage: Eukaryota > Metazoa > Chordata > Testudines > Trionychidae > Pelodiscus > Pelodiscus sinensis. The sequence goes on from NC_134716.1 coordinate 112,298,761, forward strand.
TACAATTTGAATAAGCAGGGTAGTTTGTCGAAATTATCATAAGCAATTAAATTTAATTCCATAGTTTTATCCAGGCTCTCAGACTTCCAATGGGCCTAAAAGAAACAGTCAGAAAATGAAATCAAAAGTCTAGAGACATGGAAAGAGAGGATGCAAACAGTTATAAGGCTACGTCTACACTGGCAACTTCTTGCGCAAGAACTGTTTTGCGGAAGAGTTCTTGCGCAAAAAGTCTTTCACAAGAGCGCATCTACACTGGCACGTACTTTTGTGCAAGAGATATGGACGCTATCTTGCGCAAGAAAGCTCTGATGGCCATTTTAGCCTTGTGGGGAGAGGAATAACTCTTCCAGAAGAAACTCTGTTTTCGGACGCGTTCAGTTCAGCTGTTCTTGCACAAGAAGCCGCCAGTGAAGATGTAGCCTTAGATTTCAGTCCATTTTCTCTTGCCTATTTGATTGCAGTAAAGCAAAGAAAGCTGTAAGGCAACCTAGTGATAAAAAAATGAGGGAGAGATTATGGAGCTCTGACCTTAGGGAATCTACTCATGCAAGTAATTCAATAAATCAATAGGACAACTTACAAAATATTTCCATTGTGAAGAAGGGCTTCTACTTTCTGACCCTTAATCAAGTCTCAGGTAGTTATGACAGGCTGAACCTCTCTGGTTTGGCATGATATTAGTTAGCTGGATGTCCATCTATCATGGATGTGCCCAAGTTTCCCATGGTCCCATAAAGTTTGTTCACCACCAGTTCTGGTTCTCAGTGTTCTGTGTTGTTATTTAGCTCTAATTTACCCCTAAATATCTTCTAAAAGCCCAGTAAGCAATGAAAGTGTTGGCAATGCTGCTAGACAATATTGATCTCCCATGATCTGGCAAAATCTCTGGTTGGCACCAGTCAGGTCCCAAGGGGGGGCCAGATTAGAGGGGTTCAACCTGTACATAATTCTGGGTTTGATGGCTAGCTGATTATGAGGATCCAAAATATGCCAAAATATTAAAGAAAATAAAGTGAAAAATTATTAATTGCATATTTTATATGTATCCAAAATGTGATTTACCATATTGATATCCGAGACTATGTTAGGAAAGCACAGAAGAGCAAAGGGGCCTCACCTACTCAGCCAAATTCCATACCTTCCCTGATGGAGGAGAGACAGCAGGGATTGTAATCACTGGCCTGATGAGAAGGACCTAGTTGGTGCAATCCCAAAAGAGTGGAGCTGCCTTCATGGGAGCAATCTCCTTGATAACCTCTGCTAGGTACTCTCCCCTAAGGGAGGAAGGGAATGGAGTCAATGGGAGACTTCACCACTAAGAAAACCCCAGGTAAAGTTGGCAACGATTGCCTCTATAAAAGCAGAACCTCTTCAAAGAGAGATTCAAACAAGACAGAAGGTGAGCAGGCTAGAACAGTGGGAGGTGCTGTCAACTTATAAGTAGGCTTACAGGAGGATCTAAAAATGTAAATTGGTTCAATTCCTTTCTGTAACTGAAGAGAAAAATCTGTCATTTATGTTCTAGTGAGGCATCTGATTAGCTAAGACTACATATGCACATCAGCTGTCATTTTCACATCCTCTAGTCTTGGTTCCCTCTGCTAAACATAAACTTTGTTTTTAAGAGGCTGTTGGTTATGATCGTTGGTTGCAATATTGGATTAAGCAAATTCCTGAAACTGAGATAGGCATGCCTGGTGATAAGTAGCTGGCATACATGGGATAGTGTACCTGAGTCCCACTCAAACAATGGAAGAATCCTAATGTTTGGTCCCTAGACAGGGAAGGGCAAGAGACTGTACACTAGGGGTATGTCTACACTACATGGCTCCATCGACGGAGCCATGTAGATGAGTTTTGTAGACATAGCAAAATGAAGCGTCGATTTAAATAATCGCCGCTTCATTTACATCAAAATGGCTGCCGTGCTGTGCCGATCAGCTGTTTGTTGGCTCAGCGTGGTAGTCTGGATGCTTGGCAGTCAACATCAAAAGACTTTGTCGACTGCCCCGTTATGCCTCATGGGATGAGGTTTACCAGGGCGGTCGATAAAGGCTTTTGATGTCGACCGCCAAGTGTCCAGACTACCGCGCTGAGCTGACAAACAGCTGATCGGCACAGCGCGGCAGCCATTTTGATATAAATGAAGTGGCGATTATTTAAATCGATGCTTCATTTTGCTATGTCTACAAAGCTCATCTACATGGCTTCATTGACGGAGCCATGTAGTGTAGACATAGCCTGGGTGAGTACACACATAGAGATCCTAAGAGGGAATGAAGTACAGCCAATCCCAGAACTGTGACACAGGGCATGTCATTTTATTATAGAAATTAGGATACACTAGTAGCTTGAGGAAGAGGAGAGCAAAGATAACTTAATGTGTGAAGAAATGGCATGGGAAATAGGAAGTTTTACAAATGCACGTGCATATCTTCGACTTTCATTTCCTTAGAATCAAAATTCACTTTCCTCACTTAGGGAAACTTTGCAACACCTAACTCCTTATCACTAAGGCAGAGACCAAAATGTAATTAAAACAGTATCATATATCATAAATCCTTGACAAATCTCTCACCTTCAGACTTTGTTTTCAATTTTCCCTGTCAATGTCTTGAAGGGAGCCATGAGAATAATGAAAAGCTTGATGGCATGATGTAGAGCTTCTCTTAACTGCAAGCCATCCTGACATTTCACACCTTCACGTAGACTGCACTTTCACATGTACTTTCTGAACATTTCCAAAATTAATCTATAGCCTCTTGATAAGATTCTTGCATTTTTATACTAGGCTTTGTAGAAAGATTTCAAACTACACATGACAGGTAACAGAAGCCTTTTGCTTATCCATGAAATACTTCTTCCGCTGATGTGAAATTTAGCATTTGTTTAACAGTGAAAAGAAACCCTATAGAACTGCTTAGATCAGGAACTAGTGAGGGAAAGTATCAAATTACTAAATTATAGATTTAAATTATAAATGTGACTATTTAATGACTGCGCTAAAGCCTGAAATCATCCCATTTGGACTAAATGTTTCTAGTCTGAACTGAGTGCTTTTGTAATACTTTCTCTCTTGACAAACTTGGCTCCTAAGGATTTTTCTAAACATTACAGAAGTGAAGATTCCAGGCTTCCCTGTGCTCTGAAGCCAAGGAGGCTCGCATGCGCATGCGCCCTCTCCTTCCTTCCTCTTTTCCCCGGTATGGGGTGCTGGACCTCAGTAGAAGGGGTAGGGCTAGGAGTTTGCCTCCCCCAGCTCTACCTTCACCCACTGCCCATGCCAACTGGGGACAGAGCAGGGGTGGGGAGAGATAGGGCCTGGGCAGGGGAGGTTGCCCAGCTCTTCCTTCAGCTGGGGGAATCACAAGGTTGGTAGCCTCCCAATTCCCCTGACCAAACACCTCTGCTAGCAACAATGACCCAGATACAAGTCATCCCTGCCCACCTTCCAATAGAACTCTTAAGGAGGTATCTCTTTCTTAGACACGTGGGTTACACAAAGGTTATTGTTTTCTTCTTAGCATGGTATGAAAACACATTCTGAAGCCTTGAAAAGTTGCCATGAAATAGACTTGGCAGTCTCTGATCACCTCTAGATGAAACCAAAGACCACGCTATAATAATACGTAAAAAAAGGAGGCACACTCAAATTGCTCTCACTAGCTTAATTCTTTTATTTCTGACTTTAAGCATGTAGCCTTAACTCTTTGTCAAAGCGTTTTGTGTAGCCTATATGTATATGTGTTTTTCAGTCTACATTTGTGTAATTAAGACATACATATTAACTTTTCAGCTGACATAACAAGATACCATTTCAAAGTATTAGAAATTTACTCAGGAAAGAACACATCTTCATGTCCTCCATTCTATAAAAAACAAGTGATATTTACAGGAATACTTCTCTATGTAATTACACAATTATTAAAAACATAGTAGTGAAGTAGGAGCTTTTATCAAGTCATTTAAATTAGAGCTTTTCATCATAATCACCATCTACTTGAATATGTATTGCTTGGATGTAACTGTAAAATGCTCATTAAATAAATTTTTCTTTAAAATTTAATTACTGGGAACTTCTTTAGAAAATAATGATTGTGGCTCATAATTAGGATCTTTGTTTCTGTTTGTTTTTATACGAAAAGGTATAGACTAAGAGAAAGAGAAAAATTGCAGCTACAACATTTGGTAAAGGTGCTGTCAGAAGCGCAATGGAATGTTAACAAGCCAGATCCAGCCTTACAAGAAGAAAGATGGAGCTATAATTTGATGCATTTATTTAACTCCCTCATTTTGGGTATTAAGCAGGCTTTATTGCAGTTACCTTCTTAGAAATGTGAGAAGCTATCATGAAGGGAAAGGAGCCCAGGAGAGCTGGCAGTATTTTAAAGAAGCCTTATTGAAGGTGTAACCCATGCACCTAATAGGAAGCTATCTCTTTAAGAGACCCTTGTGGGGAAGGTAAGAGTGAATTGCGTGTTACTGTTGCTGGGTGGATTCAGCACTCCACCCAGAAGCTTCTTGAGTTGGGTCCTGTAGTTTGGGGTCAGACTTCATGAGCAAGCAGGCAGGGCAGATGCTTTTTTAAGGCCTGTGTGAGCTGGAAGAAGCTAAGCCAGGAGCAGAGAACTGGCTGCTATTTCTCACTCTGCAGCAGATAGTGATGTTGTTAACCCTCTACCAGGGATCATGGGCAATGCTACTTAGAGCAAGGAGAACCTGGCAGGGAAAATAACCTCTAAGTTAATTGTCTGCTTTAAATGCTGTTTTGATTTTAGCCAAACTGGTTTAGTTCACTTTCTCAGTCAGTGTGGTTCTTCAGCTCCTCTGTAAATGTAGCAATAGGGAAAGAGTCATTTCTATTTTGTTGTTCTCAATTTTTGTATTTTCTTGTAACAGGGTTTCTTTAAGCCTGTTAACTCACAGGTGAACTGACCAGTTAATCAGTTAGTTGGCTGCCTAGCAGCGATCCACAGCAAAGGAAGAGTCTGCCTGGACTCCAACTGAGGATTTCCTAAGTGGAGAGATGCTTCAGACTCAGCATATGGTGCAGATTTGATGATCAGAGGCACAAACTGAGATTTTAGTGAACTAAATCTAAGCTTTTGGGACCCCCTCAGTCTTTTCTTACTGTTTTTGTGTGAACTGAACTGATCAAATTTTACTTTTAGTTTTTTCTTCATTTATGTTTACTGTAACTGTGGACATTATCTGTGGGTTATAAATAGCTGTGTTATGTTGTAAGAATTAGATTATTTGTTTCTTCGTAAGATTTTATAAAGTTATTTAATTAAATTAATTTCTTCAGTTTCTTTGGAACTTGAATGTAGGAAGTCTGACACTGGGCAATTCCTTACAGACTGGACTCTGAGTCTCCAGTACTGCTGTGGGAGTGGTTTGTTTTTGTTTGTTTGTTTGTTTGTTTTGGGTTTTTTTGGAAGAAGAGACCTCCAGGAAACAATACAGGTGCCCTTGTGGCCACTCTGTCCAAAGTAATCATAACTCTATAGTTCTTGGCTCCTCTTAAAGCTGTCTCCTGGCTCCTCTTAAACCTGACCATGGGGCTCTTCCTGCCACAGGCTTGCTGACCCATGGCACAGCCACAAGTCCCTGAGCCCCGCACAAGCCCTTGCAGGGAGCATGACTAGGGCTCCCAGGACGCACGGAGGGGTACCAAGCAATGGGAACCCTCAGGGTCTGGAGCAGAGATCCTTATCCTCCTTGAGCTGTGGGGGGACGAGGAGACCCTACAGGATCTCCGCTCCAAATGTCGCAATGTGGACATTTATGGCAGGATGGCCAAGGCCCTGGCAGAGCGGAGACACCCACCCTGGACCTTAGAACAGGTCCAGAGTAAGTTGAAGGAGCTCCACCAGGGATATGTGAGGGCCAGAGAGCACAGCTTGTGCTCCAGGGCAGGACCCCACACCTGCCCCATTACACAGAACTGCACCAGATCCTGCGGAGTGGAGAAGCCCTGTCCCCACCTGTTGTCATCGACTCTGGGCTGGAAACACCTGTCATCGCCTGGCCGGAGGTCATGGAGGAGGATGATTAACAGCAGGGGCAGAAGGAGGACAATATGGCCCACAACTGTGATGCTGTCCCTGGAGCCAGTACCCGTGAGCCTGGATATGTCACAGGCATCGTCAAACACTGGGGAGGGATCCTCAGGTGAGTGTTATCAGTTTGTCACACACACAGGGCGGGGGAGGTGGGTGCAGAGGAGGTGGGGTGTGAGCGTCGCTTGGCCTGCACATCATGCTGCAGTCCGTGGAACCACATGCAACATTACTGTGCACCACATGGACTCAGAAGACAGCCCCTGAGCACTCCCCAGGATCCCGTTCCCTGACATACATCTGGCCCCAGGGGGGATGCCCTCCCACCACCTGCCATGGCTGGAAGCAGGCTAGCCACAAGTGCACAGACACGACTCCAGTCACACCGAGGACTGCTGCACACACGCATGTCTGCACGTGAGAGGCACCACCCACTCCAGAAGACAGCGCTACAAGGTCAGTGCCAGGGAGGGCCAGGCTGCTCCCGGCTCCACTGCCACCCATGGGTTCCCACTGTGGCTGGACACTTCCCTTAGCTGCTTGTCCATAGTTCCCTGGGCACCTTGGGGCCCCAATGAGGCAGGGTCTGCTGTGCAGGCCACATGTGGCCTTGCTCTCAGGACATCCCCTATCCTCTGGCCCAAGAACTGTTGGTTGCTGCTCACAGAGGAGGGCACGGCCTCAGGGACTGTCTGCATGGATTACTGACTGCCTCTCCCTCTTTGTATTCTTCACAGCCAGGATTAAGGGGCGAGCCACGGCACTCCAGCCAGCCGCCCAACTCCGGGGGACCCGAAAGGGCAGCAGGGTCCAGGAAGCATGTAGGCATCCCGTGCATCACGCAGGAGACCCTGGTGCATGAAAGATAAATACAAAATTTTTTCTGTAAAAATCCAAACAGGTGTCATTATTCAGAGTTCTGGGAAGGGGAGAAAGAAGAGGTCGTGGTAGCAAAGGGATAGTAGAGCAAGCCAGAGGCCCTTAGGGGAGGAGACCTTGGGGAGAGTTACTGGGGTCCTTGAGAGAAACTCTCCCTCAGATGAACTCCGCGGCCTGATGGGCCTGGCAGATGGCAGCTGTCTGCGGCTGCTTAAAGGGTCTCCCCTCACGGCCGGCCTCTGCCTCCCATCCCAGCTTGCCATAGAGGCTCAAGGTTAGAAATTTTATGCCTGACCACCAGACAAAAATATCAGTAAAATGTCCACGGTGGTTGACCAGGGCCTACAGACCATTGAGAAATAACCCTTGAGGTTGAAATGCTGGGCCGCTCGATGTTGTGGTGCATGGATCGGGATGTGGATCCCATCTACAGCTCCACTGCAGTTTGGGAACCCCAGGGCATCAAATCTGGCATCGACTGGGTCCAGGTCTCCCAGGCGGATGACCCTGCGCAGCAGGATGGAGTTGATGGCCTTTACAACCTGCAAAAGGAGACACAGAAACACACAAAACAGAGAATGAGAGGGAGTGCCTGGGCCCTTGGGAGGTGCCCGCCCCCTCCCATCTCCGCTCCCCTCCAAACACCCCATAAGCCACCCCCTATAAGGCTGCCCCCCCAGCAGCAGGGCTGTGTGAGGGTGGGATGGCACAATCCCCCCATTTCTCCATTTCCCAAGGGTCCCCTTTTCCAGGACTTCTCCCTCCCCCCACCTGCGGGGACTGCAGTCCAAGAGTGCCTTATCTTCATGAGGAGGGCCCCAACAGTGGACTTCCCTATGCAGTATCAGTTGCCCACCGACCGGTAACTGTCAGGGGTGGTGAGCTTCCAGAGGGCAATTGTGATTCATTTCTCCAGGGGGAGGGTGGGCTGCAGGTGGGTGTCGGGTCATTGGAAGGCAGGGGCATGCCAGACACATAGCTTCAAAAAGGTGGCCGCCTACATGTGAAAGTTTTGGAGCCACTGCTGGTTGTCCCACCGCTCCATAACCAGTTGGAACTGGTGTCCAGCCTCCAGAAATGCCTCTCCACTGTGGTGCGCAGTTTCACAGGTCTGGCTCCCGCACCTAGGGAGAGGATCTCAAGAATGAGCTCTGTGTTCAGCTTGTGCAGGGCCAGGAAGGCAGCCTGCAGAAACTGCATCAGAAACTGCAACATGGCCGCGTGGGGCCATCTCATGCCCAGAAGCAGCTTCGGCTCCATGGCACAAAGAAAAAAGCTGTGGCATCCAAAAGAACTGGGCAAACAAAGCAGGTACTGCAAGAGCTTTGCTGTCCCTCGAAGAGGTAGCCAAGCACGCAGCAGAAGCAGAGAAATGGCTGTCAAGGGGAGAGTCCCTTTAAGCGCGTGTCTCAGCTAGGCTTCGGCAACAGCACCTGGAAGCAACTGGTGACCTAAAGCCCTGTCCAAAGTGGTTCCAGATGGCCTTATATGTGAGACAGCGTCCAATCAGTGTGGATGCTCTCTTTCTGAAAGAGGCCTGCAGTCTAGATGTAGCCTGAGTGGCTTAGATAAAACACATAGGTAACTCAGTTGGGTAGTGCCACCTGCTGTTGTAGTGGGTGATAGCAGAGCTTGTAGACCAACTGATTCACCAGCACAGCAATATGAGGCTATATCTGTACTGCACTCTTCTTCCGCAAAAGCTTATACAAATGAAGTGCAGATTAGCATATTGCCATGCTTTATTTGCATAATTAATTAGGGGCCATTTTTGCACAGGAGGCTTTTGCAGAAGAGCTGTTCTTCCTGAAAAAATGAACCACTCCAATGGCTCCCACATGGTACCCATGTCATATTTGACATAATCATATTTGACAATAGGTATCTAGAAATATACGAGAAAAAACAAGAGGACAAAAATGGTGACCTTAATTTTTATGTTCCTCACAAAACTTGGTCTGTTATTTGGAGAAGATGAACTAGAATGGCTACTATTAAAGAATCAGCATTTGTCCATGCAATGAGAGCTGAGATATGACAGTTTCTCCTGCTTCAAATAGTAAATGACTGATAACATTGAGATAGCTCTTGACAATTTTTATGATCATGTAGGAGATCAAGAGACTGACCATGTCTGACATTTTTTTCTCATAGGAAGGCTAGAACAGGCGTTTTCAAACTCTGGGTTGTGGCTTGTAAGGGCAAGTGCTAGCTGGCCATAAGATGCTTTGTTTACCTGTGCTTCCATGAGTATAAGTGATTGCAGCTCCCATTGCCCATGGATTGCCGTTCCCAGCCAATCGGAGCTGCGAGAAGTGGTGTCTCTCTCTACACTACTTCCTGCAGCTTCCATTGGCTGGGAATGGCAATTCATGGCCAACGAGAGCTGTGACTGCCCTTATTTGAGGAGGAGCAGGTAAACAAAGTATCTCTCAGCCAGTTACCAACTTGTCCTTACAAACCATGACCCAAAGTTTGAAAACCCCTTGGCAAGGATTATTACAAACTGACAGAAGGAAATAATGTTGCCTCTTGTAGAAGGAGTGCAAAATCTTTGACTCTTTACAGAAAATCCCTGCTTAGAAACTAGCAGTTCTTTTCTGTGTCCCCTGAAGGAAGAGCACATGGTTATTGACATCATGGAAAAACTGACCAGTTGCATTATTTAAGAATGATTGTAACATAATGAAAGCCTTAGAAGATGGTATCTTTAAGTATAGCCACTGTTTGGCCATTGTTTAAATCACATATGAAATGTTCTTGGGAGCAATTAACTCAAGGATGTGGTGAATTCTTTATGTTGTCTGCTTCAGAAGTACTTCTGCAAGTACAGCTAAAACAAACTATGCCCACAGATTGAAAACCCATAGAGGAAAGCAGTACAAACATGGTCTCTACATATTAGTGCACAATAAAGCAGAAGATATTCATTGGCTTTTTGAACAATACGTGCTAATGGATCATTTGTGCTGTATGCTGTAGCCTTTTGAGTCAGTAACAAGAGAAATCAGCTCTGATGATGCTTATCTCAGCCAAATTCTCCTAATCAACCAGATTAGAAAATGGAAACCTCAGTGAATAAAACCATCTTTTGTAAAATGGAGAGCAAATGTGGTACTCAATTATAAATAATCTACTGGACAGGATGGAAAGTGATTTTAGATTATACGGAATGGTGTATCAGCAGCACATATCCTTTCTACTCTCCTTAGCACATGCTTTCAAAGCTTTCTTCTTCTGGATTACGTATGAAAGGGCTTGATTACAAGCTTAGATGAAGAATGAAGTACAGCAGCATTTTTTCTAAAACAACTTCTATTCTTTCTTTTGCCTGAAAGGTGAAACCTAAACATTTCGTTCCCATATCCAGAAGAAAACATTTTTCCAGAATGTGTCATAATCAGCAGCACTGTCGGTCTCTGAGGACCAAAATATTCAGGTGCCCTTATTCCCTATTCAATAGGTTAGTATGTAAGGAAATGACAAAATATGATCTGGGTTTTTATTTGTTTGTTTTTATGATTTGTTTTAAAGGCACTTTGTTTTTGCTAACCTAACCTCAGTTGTCAATTTTGACCTGTAGTTCTGAAGGAAAAAATGCATGCAAAGTGAACCAGAAAGCTTCTCCAGAGAACAAGAATGATACATTATTAACCAGTCTGAGCAGTACAAATTCCCTTTACTTTCATGGGAGGAATACCAAGTGAAAATATTAGTAAATTTTGCCCACTGGCCTCACAAAACAAAACTGGTGAAACTGCAAATGCTGGATGCATCATTGTATAAAGAATCATCTTTCTAGCCTCTGGGTTTTTCCAATTTGGCATTAGTAAACTGATTCAAGCTATATTTAAGATATATAGACCCCACTTTCTATCAAGGGATAGGACTAGGAGAAAAGGTTCCGGTCTTGAGGTGGGCTCAGGCAAAGATACATGTATGCAAGCAACACAGAGGATCATATATGAGATCAGAAAGATTTTTTTTAAACTTTTCTTTTGACTATGAAACCCTTGGTATTATTGGCCACTGCTGCATAAAAGCCATAGAAAAAGTATAATTGCATCAAACATATATATCAGCCCAGGCCCTAACTCAAATTCATAAAAATGCTATTATCATGGTGTCTCCTTGATCAAAGAAAATGTCCAAAACATGCTGTTCTTAAACTTCTACTCTGAAATATGAGTAGCACCTTCTTCCTAACATATATTTTACTCTTTGATGTATATTTATTCTGCTGTTTCATATCTGCTATCTTAACAAGGTCCATAGTCAACTTATAGGGCCTGCAGTTAGGAAAAAACATAACTTGACCTGTAAACTGGGCAACGATCCAGAAACCATGGCAAAATCAACACGGAAATCCACTCTGCCAGTTTCAGAGTAACTTTTAAAAACAGAACCACACTTTTCAGATTACACTGTGGGAGTTACGCCACCACTATTCATTTATGGCAGTTGATCTGGGCAAATATAAAACAGTCTTACGTTTTTGTTTAGCTGCAGTGTGATTTCAAGAGTGCCTCACAGGAAGGTTGATTATCTCCTTTTTCTTTTATAACCAAGTGTTTCATGTTATAAGGATAGGATTAAAAAGGGTGACTTATTTACAGTTGTGATGCTATATGGAATAGGGACAACATTTTATAATATTGTTAATACCAATATTCTAAAATTGCAATGAATCGTGCCCAATATGTCTTATGAGAGAGCTGCAAAAATGTTATAATTTACCAAGTATGATGATTTTGTTGCTATGCTAGTATCACCTTTGTATTATGAATTATAGGTACATCTATCTGTAATATCTACAGGCAGTCCCCAGGTTACGTACAAGATAGGGACTATAGGTTTGTTCTTAAGTTGAATTTGTATGTAACTCGGAACTGGCTCCAGATTCAGCCGCTGCTGCTGAAACTGACCAGGGGCGGACTACAGGAAGCCCGAGGCAGAGTTGCTCTGCCCCCAGCTTCCTGGAATCAGCCACTGATCAATTTCAACAGCGGCTGAATCTGGAGCCTGGGACAGAACAGCTGGGGCGCTGCCGGGTAGGTCCCCCCAGGACCAACCCGTCAGGACCCCAGCTGCTCTACCCCAGGTGTCCACAACAAAAGCCTGGTCTGCTGGGGGCGGGGGGGCGCACTAGTGCCATGTGCTGTGATCCTTGTGATCGGGACTGAGGAACTACAAGCCACATGGCAAAAAGAATATAAAAGGCAGCTAGCTGCATCCTTTCTATTTTGTCTTCATCCCTACATCTTACTTGTGGAGTAAATTTTCTACAAACTGAAATGCTGAACACATAAGTGAATGACTCATCCAAGCTGTGGATGATTCCAGAGGAACTTTCAAGCCAGAAAACTCATCAGTACTGCTCTGATATATGATTGCTTTATCATTTAACCACTATATTCTTGCTTGCTTACTTGCTTGCTTGACTGATTGGTGAGTTTAACTGCAGCATTAACCACCAGTTTTGGGAGTGTTTGTTCTCCATTCTGCAGCCTGTCCTGACCTTGGCATTTACAGTGAGGGCTGTCCCAGGTGTGCCTAGTTATAATGACCGTAATGATTCTGGGTTTTTTATGAACAGAAATCCCTATTATCTCCAGGAGGCTTTGGACCAACTCTTTAGTGAAATTAGGAACCAAACAAATTCCTTTGAAAGTGGTGGGCATTTGGCATCATTGTGCCTCAGATGCATCTCCGCACTGGTCCCAGCACCGGTCAGTGATTTAATGACACAATCGGTCCTTAAATCTTCCTAAATCCTGTGGTCCTAAAACCTATTTCTTCTTATCCCCAAGCATAAATATGGGCTGTAGAAAAAAATAAAAGCAACACAACTGCTAAACCCACATCAAAGCTGGATAATCTTTCATCAGTATCCAGACAGAGGCTTGTTAGAAACAATAGGTGTTAAATTTAGAAATGAAAGAGCTAGTTAATCTGCCTTCTAATGGACAGTTATTTCTTACACAGCAAACTAAACAAAACACGTGTCACTTAAATTATGTCAGGCTGTATCGTAAGGTCACCATTACATGGGATGTTATAAAGACTGCAGATGTCACTGTATTCCTGCCAACTCACGTCTTCTTCGTAGTCTTAAACTCCGCATTCACCAGCAAGCCCTCTTTGCAATACACTGGGAGAGGACACCTCTGTGCATACCTCATTTGACTAAAACCATGATTGTGCATGGGATGTGTGAGGAACTTCTTATTCCTTTATTTAGAAGAGGAGGGATTCTTGTTTCTTTTTGGTGTAATCTGACTAAAATTCTTCTACACCAGGTGTTTCCTGAAAAACAAAATGTATCAAAAATAAAGAGAATAGTAGTAAAACAAATTATATTGGTTGCTTTATATACCCACCCCCCATGAATCCTTTGCAAAAGCCCCATCACCTTTGTTTCAGAGAAAATAAAGCAGTCTTATTCTGGTCACTCCCTGGGTAGCTTGACAGCTTCTAGCTGCTCTGTCCAAAGATGTCTCCTACCTCTCTCCTGCAACCTTTGTGTTTATCAAATACTCATCTTTAGAATTCATCATATCAGTGCGCGCTTTCATCAACATTCCCACAACTAGGCTATGTCGACACAGCAGTGTTATTTTGGAATAACCGACGTTATTCTGAAATAATATAGTCTGCATCTACACAGCAAGCAGTTATTTTGATATAATGTTGAAATAATGTCGAGCTGGAGGACTTCCTACTCCAACTCCTGTAACTATCATTTTATGAGGAATATGAGAAGTCGGAGGAAGAATGCTCTAGCTTGGACTTTCTGCTGTGTAGACACCGCCAAAAACCGAAATAAGCTATTTTGACTTAAGCTACACAAGTCACATAGCTCAAGTTGTTTAGTTTATTTCAGCTTTAGCCCTGCTGTGTAGATGTGTTCCTAGTGTTTTGTGTCGGGATAAAACGTCATATCTTTGTCTCCCAATCCAGCAACTCAACAGCTTGCTCTCTAGCTCCCTAGAAATAACACCCCAAACGTAGATGATTAACTTCTGATTTGCATATTCACTATTCTTCCACCCCCCTCCAGTCTCCCCTATTTATTTTGGTCCTAGACATCCAACACTCCAGTCATCTGAAGAAGTGGGCTGTGCCCACAAAAGCTCATGATACCACCTACATGTTTTGTTAGTCGATAAAGTGCTACCAGACTATTTGTTGTTTTTTCAGTTCTCAACTATAGGGCTACGTCTAGATTGCATCCCTTTTTCGTAAAAGGGATGCAAATTAGACATATCGCAATTGCTAATGAAGCAGGGATTTAAATTTCTCCCGCTTCATTAGCATAAAAATGGCTGCCGCTTTTTTTCAGCTGGAAAAAAGCGCCAGTCTAGACGCGGATCTTTCGGAAAATAAAGCCTTTTCCGAAAGATCCCTTATTTTAAGAGGGATAAGGGATCTTTCGGAAAAGGCTTTATTTTCCAAAAGATCCACGTCTAGACTGGCACTTTTTTCCGGCAAAGCTCCGAGACGAAAAAAAGCGGCAGCCATTTTTATGCTAATAAAACGGGGGAAATTTAAATCCCCGCTTCATTAGCAATTGCAATACGTCTAATGTGCATCCCTTTTATTAAAAAGGGATGCAATCTAGACGTAACCTAGGCGTTCTCAACTTCATGCCTCTTCTAAAAAGCTCTCTGTTCCTTTGTCAGGAAATACACTAACAACAGATCCCCAAGGGATTTGTCACAACATGTTTATATTTTATAACATACTAGCCTCAAGAGAAGTCATGATCTTGCATAGAAAATGATTATTTCTCAATTAAATCCCACATTTAGTTTTCCTGTAATCCATCTCTTTTACACTGACACATTTAACAATTCTTCTTCTGAACAAAATACACTTTAAAATACCTTGAACACTGCCAAATTTAATGTTAGCAGTAACTATGAGATTTTTGAATTCTTTGATTTATTTAGATTCCACTATTGAAACATTCTAATTTTGTTGCATTGGATATATAATAAAAATAGAGACATAAAATTATTTGGCTCAAATTAAAACATGACATAAAGACTGGCATAAATTACAATTCTGTAAGTAGATGTACAGGAACCTAGATTGCTGCTAGATGGGAAAGAGGTGAGTAGCAAGTAGACGAACAGGAGAATAAAGGATAAATCAAGAGATAATATCAGCAATGTTTAACTGCCAGTATAAAATAAAATATATAGAAGATGACAGTAGGATTATGAATTCTGTAATCTATATAGAATAGCTTTGATTATAACTGGTGAAAGAGGACTTTACAAAGTAGAGAAAATGGGGTCTATGGAGGGGCAGGAATCACTAATCAGTTCCTCATTATTTAGAACCAACTATTTTATTCCTAATATAGGCACCTCTGCATTCTAGTGAATAGTGACTGCATTTGTGAAGGGACATCACTGATATCAAGGTTGTACTTGGTGATTGAATCACCCATCTGCACCAGTAGCAAAAGCCACATCTAAGTTAGCTGTCATTTTATTTTATTTATTATGTGCACCATAGCACCTAATAAGCCTCTGGTCATGGACCAGAACCCCATTGTGCTAGGCACTGTACAAATATAAAACTAAAAGATGGCCTCTGCCCCAAGGAGCTTACAATCTGAGTATACTTCAAGACACTAGATGGATGCAGACAGATGGAAGTGTATTAGGAAGTAAAGATATAATATTTCTTAGCATGATTAGCCAGTGTGCTCAGCACACTTGCAAGCTAGGCATTTAGTTGATTTATTTGGGGTTGATCCTGCTGTGAGCAGAGAGTTGGGCTAGATGGCTTCCTGAGGTCTCTTCCAACCCTAATCTTCTATGGTTCTATGATTATGGTAACAGAGTGTTTTGAGGAGGGCTAATAACTATTGCTTTGGGATCTTATTCATGCTGAAGACTACTTTGCTTCACAAGTGGCCAGTCGGATGACTGATGGAGGAATGTACTATGAATAAGGATATTACAATATGACTCTTTGTATATCTTAGGCTTTGTTACTCCCTTTGCCACTGGTCTGGCCAAAAGAACCTATTCTATTAAGATCGCATACCTGTTTGCTTATGTGAAGACACAAGCAAACAGGTATGTGATCTTAATAGAATGAAGAGTCCATTTGCTGCTTTTATCTCATACCATGCTTCATTATTATTTATTATTATTAATTCACAATCAGTGTTCTGAAAATTGTTATTTATTGTGCTCTGTAACAGATCAGTGCCTCCATCATGGCGCTCCATTTTTAATGCCTTCCTTGAAAATAAGTTCCCATAAAAATCCTTTTATTACTGATGGATGTGACTATAACTACTGTGGTTGGATGTGTTATAATGCTATTTTTTGAAATTCTATGATGCAAAACCTTAGCACTTTTTTGTTGTTGTTTATTTATTTATTTAGAGGTTGTGTTTTGGGAAAAAAACACCAAAGCTCAAACTCATACATTTTTCTTCAAGAGGTGAATCATAGGCAATTAACAGGAACAATTCTAATTAACTGACATAATTAAAAAACTAATAATGTTTAACATTATTGTTTTATAAAATGACATTAGCTTTAACAGCCTAGCAACACATCAAGATTTCATTTGCATACTCACTGAGTATATTATTTATTCTTGGTTTCTTTGGTAACCAAATTGACAATAGGAACATCAGTGTGAATTCCTAAATTGTTTTGCCATATAGTTTCATAATTTATGCCATTGGCAGTAATTGTAATGTCTGTATAATTTCCTTTTAATTATCAACTAATGAAATTTACATTCATTTGGGTAAAAAACAAATATTCATATTCAAATTTCAATCACCTGTCCAAGTTTACATTCAGTTTGCTGATGTCTGGAACCTTATATTTATTTGTACTTTAAATGTCAAACTGTAAAAGGTGTATTGAAATCTCTTTGATTATTAATGGTTGGAGGAACATTGTTTATTGTATGTGTTTCTACAGCACTCTTCTGGCTTCAAAGTTTTAGAAGATGCTTCTTTCAGAAAAGAAGAGAGAAAGAGAGAGATACCACTGTCTTTTTCACATTAAACTCTAAGGATCTTAAGTGGAATTAATTCTGTATACTTTAATTGCAGAATAATCTCTGTCTGTTCCCTTATCTCTTGATTTATTACATGCATTTATTTGTAGTTTGAAAAATTCTCATCAGTTTCCCAGGGAATTAATTTAGATTTCCAAAAGAAAAAAAAAGAAAAAGAAAAAAGGTGGCGGGATGGGGAGGAAATTGCCTCTAAATTCAAATTAAGATGCTAATTACAATAATTATTTTATGAAATTATATAAAAACTTTATACATATGAGTATAGTCATTTTGGAAAAAGTGATTTGCAAATAAACTTAATTTAACTCAATTTTTGAATGGAACAATTCTTCAGTTCAGATTTTCTTAAATAATGGCAATTGGGGAAAAGCAGAATAGACCTATTAAGTCTCCTTTAAACCCTGATTCTGCAACTATAAGCCTTTTAATCACATGCCTGGATATCTCCATGATCAGAAGCTTACACTGATGCAACCCCATTGAAGCCAATGGGATTGCATCTGTGTAACTAAGGAAGGGTATGTCTACACTACAATGTTAATTCGAACTAACTTAGTTCGAATTAGTTAATTCGAACTAAGCTAATTCGAACTAACGGATCTAGACTAAAAAACTAGTTTGAATTAGCGTTTTGCTAATTCGAACTAGCATGTCCACATTAAGTGGACCCTGAACCAGGCTTAAGGATGGCCGGAAGCAGTGCCAGCAGGGCATCAGAGGAGGACTTAGAGCGTGGAGATGCTGTTTCAGGCTAGCCAAGGGCTGTGCTTAAAGGGACCCGACCCCCACCCCGGACAGACAGTTCTCAGAGGTGCCCTGCTTGCAAACCAGTCCTGGCTTGGAGTGCCCGGAGTGCGCACAATGGGCACATCACAGCACTCGGCCATCAGACCGGCTGCACTTGCCGCAGGCTGCCATCTGGGGAGAGGGGACAATTGGGGGGCTGCAGGAGAGCTTCCACCACCAGAAGCCCGCAGAGCCAGCCCAGTCCTCCCCATCGGGGGCTCGTACCCCATTCCTCCCTCACCTCCTTCCACTTACCCTTTCCTAGCCCCTTTTCTTGATGTACAAAATAAAGGACAATTGTGTTCAAAAATGGAATCTGTCTTTATTGAACAAAACTGGGGGAGACTGGGAAAAGGAGGTGGGAGAGGGGAAGAGAGAGGCTGGGAGAGGGGAGGGCAACTACAATGATTAGGGGTTGGGAACAGGTCCCATATGAAGAGAGGCTAAAGAGACTGGGACTTCTCAGCTTAGAAAAGAGGAGACGGAGGGGGGACAGGATAGAGGTCTCTAAAAGCAGGAGTTGGGTAGAGAGGGTGCATCAAGAAAAGTTCTTCATTAGTTCCCATAAAGAAGGACTAGAGGACACCAAAGGAAAGGAATGGGTAGCAGGCTTCAAACTAGTAAGAGAAAGTTCTTCTTCACAAAGCAAAGAGTCAACCTGTGGAACTCCTTGCTGCAGGAGGCTGTGAAGGCTACAACTAGAACAAAGTTTAAAGGGAAGTGAGATCAAGTCATGGAGGTTGGGTCCATGGAGTGCTATTAGCCAGGGGGTAGGAGTGGTGTCCCTGCCCAAGGTTTGTGGAAGGCTGGAGAGGGATGGCATGAGACAAATGGCTTGGTCACTGTATTCGGTCCATCCCCTCCAAGGTCCCAAGGGTTGGCCGCTGTCGGCAGACAGGCTACTGGGCTAGATGGACCTTTGGTCTGACCCAGGACGGCCATTGTAAGCTCAAGGCTCGGGGTCGGGGGTCTCAGTGGACCACCTTGATTTTCATGCACACCTGCTCCTGGGTGGCCAGGCTGGCAGCTCTCCTGCCCTAGACGCCCACTTTCCTGTGCCTAGCGCGGAGATCATGGACGAAGTCCACAATGTCCGCACTAGTCCAGGCGGGTGCCCGCCTCTTGCGGTCCCAGGCAAGCTCCCGGGAGCCGCCAGCCTGGTCCTGGGAAGAGGGGAAGGGCTGGGGGGCATCGGGTGGCTGGCTCGAGCCGTGCCAGGTGCAGGGTCTGCTGGCTGGGTGCTGGCAGGCTTGCACCTGGCACGGGCACCGTAGCCAGCCCGTGCCCCTTTAAGGGGTCCAAGGCCGGGAGGGGGGCAATAGAGTTTCCCTGGTGTTGGCCAGAGTGGCCACCAGGGAAAGCTGGGGAGGGCTAGCCTCCCACTAGTTCGAATTAAGGGGCTACACACCCCTTAATTCGAACTAGCTAGTTTGAACTAGGCTTAATCCTCGTAAAATGAGGTTTACCTAGTTCGAACTAAGCGCTCCGCTAGTTCGATTCAAATTCGAACTAGCAGAGCGCTAGTGTAGCACCTATGAAAGTTAGTTTGAACTAACATCCGTTAGTTCGAACTAACTCTGTAGTGTAGACATACACGAAAGGATTTGTCCAGATGGACCAAATTCTTTCCCTGGTGCAAGCTCACTGTTGCATCAGAAATTGATTTGACTGACTATGTGTAAGGAGCATAACTGATAGGGGTCATCTCAGGCAAGAAGCCAGCAAGACAAGTGAAGCTACTGAATGTAGTGAGACCAGTGACTAAGAAGTAGACCAGGTTCTGGGAAAAAAAGCATGTTAAAATGCCAGCCACCGCCTCAAAGGGAAGATTAAGATAATTTCTCTGGTTCTGGTGGAGTTGCCAGTTCCTTGCCCCTTTTCTCAATGAAACAGGTTAAAGGGTAGGATGCCTTTCAGTGGAGCCCCTGGATGCAATGCTGGCAGCACATCTGATTTGTTGTAAATCCATGCGAGACAAATTACACTAATGAGTGGATAATCTGGGCCAGTCCTTGAGGTGAAGCACACTTTGATTCCATGGGTTGGCTTTGTTTTTTTGTTTTGTCAAACATGAGTTTTGCACATAGAACCTATTAAACGTTTTTTGATGAAAAAAGGAAAGCTTGACAATAATAATTGCTAATGTGCTATGTCTCTTGACTGATAATGTGGGTAGCCATTAGTGTGCTGAGGACTAAATCCAAACCAAATTTTATGCATGGTGCCAGGAAAAGGTTCTGCTGAAAAAGGTGGCTGTATTAGCATATTCTTTTCTATCTATTTAGATTTTTTACAAACTGAGCATCCAGCTTAATCAAAATGAACTAAATATACAGACCCATCAGTTCCTCCAAATCAAATCAAATACTCTGAGAAATGTATTGACCTCAAGAAAACTATATTGACTGCATACACAGTTACCAGAATGCCACACCCAGCCTAACCACCATTCATCTGCCAATGGGTAAGGGAGAAGAGGCAGTCCATATTACCCTGGCCCATGCTGAGAGTACTTTATTCTGCAAATAATAAATTTGTTCTCACATGACCTGATTCCCTCTCCATGACTTCATTGAGTAGTTTTCTTATTTTGCAAGTGTAACCCACTCACCTAGAGGATGTGGTTCACTGTCTCATGTAGTGGCAGTTAGACCATTTACAGCAAGAGATAGGAGCAAGGGAGCTCTATGTCGTAAGCTGAGAGCCAGCTGGCTTCATAGCTCAAACTTTAGAGGGCCATGCACTAAGCTCCAGTGGTCCCAGATTCAAATGTGCCTGGGTGGTGATTACGGCCTTGCTCCCCATCCTCTGGCCCAAAGACTGTTGCTCGCAGCTCACAGAGGAGAGACTGATCGCCTCTCCCTCTTTATTCTCCATAGCTGGACCAGCCATTGCTGAGGGGCAACCCATGCCATCAGAGGCAGATGCCTGACCCCAGGGGAGCCTCATGCACAGGTGGGTCCAGGAGAACCTCATGAAGGAGCATGTGGCCGTCCTGCGTGACATGCAGCAAACCCTGGCCCAGAAGGTCTGGGATGACACCCAGTGATGGACCTGCATGTGGGACCATCTTGTGCGGCAGGATGACAACATTTGACCACCATCCAAGAAATTATGGCACACCCGGCTCCTATCCCTGCTCCTGCCCTCCCAAAACCACTGCTATGCCTCTGCCCCCTAACCTATGCCTATGCCTCTCCCCTCTGTCATACCTGACCCTGTTCCAGCCTCCCCCTCCTGCCCACCCGCTGTTGTCCTAGGTCCCACCCGTCGCCGAGTTCCCTGGACCCGAGGCGGCATTTCCAGCTGCATCATGTGCCACTCCCAGCACTGAGCCCCCTCGGCTCTCCTTCATCCAGGTTCTCAGCTCTCCTCCTCCCTAGTTACTTTTATTATAAAAAAAATTACAAAGATTTTCTTTTTCAATTCACAACTAGTGTGTTTATTGAGAATACCAGGATGGGGGAAGGGAGGGGTTGTTGTGGGAAAGGCATAAGGGGGTAAGGCACAGGTCCATAGTGGGGAGGCCCTGGGGAGAGTTATTGGGGTCCTTGAGAGAAACTCTCCCACAGAGTCTCCCAGATGCACACCCCCCATCTGATGGGACTGATGGATTGCAGCTGTGAGGGGCTTCTTGGAGGCCCTTCCTTCCCGACAGGCCTCTGCCCCCCCACCCTGGGAAAAAGCCCCCCTTCCTTCCTCTCCACAATTTTGTGGAGAACACAACAGGCTGAGATGGTGGTCAGATGTGGTCCAATGGCAGGTGTGGGACTTCATAAGCCATGGCATGAGATGGTAGGCCAGGTCCCCCATAATGCACAATGGCATCTGCATGTCCCCAACATGACAGTCACACTGGGGGAAGAATGTGCCGACCTCCAGCTTGTGGTACAGGCTGGAGTTTTGGAAAATGCGGGCGTTATGCGTCCTGCCTGACCACCGGATGAAAATGAATGTAAACTCTCCCCAGTGGCTGACCAGGGCCTGACCAGACTAGAGAAATAGTTATTTTGGTTTATGTATTTGGCAGCTCGATGAATGAGGGTTCTATCATAGAATCATAGAATACGAGGATTGGAAGGGACCTCGAGAGGTCATTGAGTCCATTCACCTGCCCCCATGGCAGGACCAAATACTGTCTAGACCATCCCTGATAGACATTTATCTAACCTACTCTTAAATATCTCCAGAGATGATGACTCCACAACCTCCCTGGACAATTTATTCCAGTGTTTAGCTACCCTGACCATTAGGAACTTTTTCCTAATGTCCAACCTAAACCTCCCTTGCTGCAGTTTAAGTCCATTGCTTCTTGTTCTATCCTCAGAGGCCAAGTTTTCTCCCTCCTCCTTATGACACCCTTTTAGATACCTGAAAACGGCTATCATGTCCCCCCTCAGTCTTCTCTTTTCTAAACTAAACAAACCCAATTCTTCCAGCCTTCCTTCATAGGTCATGTTCTCTAGCCCTTTAATCATTCTTGTTGCTCTTCTCTGGACCCTCTCCAATTTCTCCACAGCTTTCTTGAAATGCGGTGAAAATAAGCAGCGGCATTGCGCAAGAGGGTTTTTCTTGCGCAAGAAGGGGCAGTGTAGCCAGCTTCTTCTGGTGCAAGATCCTCTTCTGCAAAAATGGCAGCTCATTAGATATGCAAATGAGGCTCAGTAATAGTCCACGCTTAGCCTCATTTGCATACTTCTGGCGCAAGATCACACCAGTGTAGACATAGCCTAGACGTGTGCATTACAGACATCCCATAAACTGGGAAAGTGTGTCCTGAGCTTCAAAGGTCCAGTTGAGATCGTCAGTGCTTTTGCGGAAATTCAAGCAGTCAGTGTAGACAGCTGATAAGTTTTGCCGCAAAAGCAGATGATTTTGCAAAAAAACTTGCCAGTATTGACACAGCCTGCGTGTTCTGTGCTACTATTAACTCTGATTTACCCGTAAATGGCTTCTAAGAACCCAGGAAGCATTGGAAGTGTTGGTAATGCTGCTAGACAAATTTGGCACAGGTCAGGTCCTGAGGGTGCCAGATTAGAGCGGTTCAACCTGTAATTACTTGTATAAGGCTTTGCAGAATTAATACGACTCTTGAGGGGAAATAGTCTTATGCAGAAAGAGTTTTTAATCTGTGCCAATGTTTATAGCTATGCATTAAGGAATGCTTCAACCACTGCTGGTATGTGACCTTTTGAGGGACCTTTTTGTTGGGACCTAAAAACTAGAGCACCTAACATTATATTGATAAAATCTTTGGACTTCAAGTAAAATAAATATTTGTGTTTGTAGAACATAAAAGATATCGACATTCAAGAATCATAGTGTGCTATCCAAAATTTCCCTCGTAATAGATTAAGGGGAAAAGCAATATACATCTAGAACTTCAGAGCTTTGAACACCAGAGTTAAGAATTGACCAGTTAATCACAAAGCTCATTTTGGAACCAGAAGTAGTCACAAACAACCTCCATTCATGAGATTTCGTAATTCTGAGCTTGTACTGTATAACATGGAAATGAAGTGTTACTAATGATAACATTAATGTTATATTATTATAATAATATAATTAATATATTGTAATTGTAGATAGTGAGTAAGTATATGCAGAAGGTAACATGCTGGCCAATGTTTCACCTGACATAAGTGTGGTTTTGTTTGTTTTATTTGTTAATTTCTCTCTGCTGATTTGTTTACAATGATGTTGTTAGCAAGATATGCAATGTGTAGTGTTGGAAAAGGTAACAAAGAGTTACAAACATGTAATGATAATCAAATAGTCCCTTTCTCTGGAAAACTGAGAAACAGATTGATCAGGGCAACGTGATCCAGAAATTGCTTGTTCATGAATAACATAAGCATACATGTGAAAAAGGGCTGTAAAACTGAAACAATACCAGACCAGAAACTGAAGAAGGAGCCTGAAGGTCAAGACTAGAACAGATGAGGTGAGCAGAGATGACCATCCTGGAGGTGCCCCAGAATGCAGCAACTTGAACCCATTTGTCTGGCATGAATTTCTGTCCAGACATTGTAAGTGACAATGATTCTGTCAGAAATTGTATTAAATTAAAGCCAAAACCTGATTAAGCCTAAATAGGGTAGATGCATGATTCAGTTTCCCACCTTCCACTCCCAACATAACAGAGCACAAACTCCTTAAAATAAGAGGAAAGGGCCACTTTTAAGAAATGAACATCTGTGATCACACAAATTATACTCAGAGATAGGGATGCAAGTCTGGGTCCACTGAGCAGCATTTCTGTAGCAGTTGAAAATTCATTTAATTATCTGAACTGTTCAAGCACCCCAGTTCGGATCCGAGAAATCTTAAACCTGTAGGAAACTCATTTACCCCTGCTGAGGCTCCAGCTTCTTTTCTTCTATTAAGGTAGAGTTGTCTTGCTTATCCACACTGGCAGATTATCTATCTATCTATCTATCTATCTATCTATGGAACATTTGCTGAAATCTGCCATGATAGAAGCTGTATTGTTATCTTTCTATGTTTTATTGAGATCTGTTTCAAGTCTACTTTACTGATCTCTCATCTGCTACAAATACATCTCTTGATACATTAAAAAGGAGAGAGCTGTCTCTGAGGTGATGCAGTGTAGAACAAAGAGAACAGCGTCTGCCCTCTGAGATTTTACTAATGAAGAAAGTTATGGTATCGTTAACTTTGAAAGACAAAACACAGTTGTCAATGTGGAATGTTTTCAAATTAGGGAGAAATTAGCACAAAGTTTTTGTATTTGCATAGGTCCTGCATTGCTCACATACAGAGAACCGCACACTGCTCTCCATGACACACTGCAAATCTTGACCTAGATCCAGTTCTCAGTTACATATTCTTAAGTATAAATTCATGGTAACTTCCCTGACATTAATGGATTTATTCCAGATTTACATCAATGTAAATGTGATTATAATTTTGTATGTGCTGCACCCATTGTGAATATGAAACTCTGATAAGCACAGAACAAGTATAGAATATGTAATAGCTGAAACAAAAAACAGGACTATGTAGCACTTTAAAGACTAACAAGATGGTTTATTAGGTGATGAGCTTTTGTGGGCCATCTGAGGAAGTGGGTCTGGCCCACGAAAGCTCATCACCTAATAAACCATCTTGTTAGTCTTTAAAGTGCTACATAGTCCTGTTTTTTGTTTCAGCTAGACTAGACTAACACGGCTACATCTCTATTACTAGAATATGTAATAGATTTCCACCTCTTGGGCAAATGTCTCAGCCCTCGTGCATTTTTATAAATCAAGACTGATGGTATTACACTCAGTGGAGTTATATTTGGAACAGAATGAGATTCTATGTTGTCACCTGCCACAGCTACATTTGTGGCCTGAATTGTATTACAGGTTTTGTATTGTTCCCATAAAAAATTACCATCACATAAATAACTACATGTAACCCTTCTGCCAATGCTGTCATAGGCAACTAGAGTCCGGCCCTTATTGTTATGGGATTCTTTCTTTCTTTCTTTCTTTCTTTCTTTCTTTCTTTCTTTCTTTCTTTCTTTCTTTCTTTCTTTCTTCTGGTTTTGTTTTGTTTTGCTTGAGGCCTCCTCACCCTAAAAATCTGAGAACTTATAGCCACTCTGGACAGCTTTGTGAGGCAAAGCTGTGCCTAATCAATAGCATGAAGTTTTAAACAAACAAATATGGGGTGGGGGGGAAGAGGAAAAAAAAGGGAATAGCCTAATAGAACAGAGACAAATATTTTCATTCTAGAACCTTCCATCACCTCAAGGTGTATAAAGTCGCACTACCTAACAACTGGGATCTTGAATTGCTGATACAGTTTGTTCTGCTGGCTGTTATTCTGAAATAACAATACGAGTGTCTACACAGCAATTCTGTCAAAATAATAGATGGCTTATTCCAACTTCTGTAAACCTCATTCCATGAGGAATAAGGACGCCTATTCCAAAATAGCTATTTCAGAATAGCAGTAGTGTGGAAGCTCCACTGCTGCTATTTTGAAATAGCTCCTCCCCAGGACCATTCAAACTAATTATGCCCCAGTGCCTCCTGGGGCTCTCAGTCGGTAGCACGTCCACATTAGGGAAGCCTGTCTTGGACTAATTTTGAGGCTTTCCTGAAGTGCTATTTTGAAATAAGCTATTTTGGAATATTTCTTCTGTAGTAGCATATATCAAAATGAGAGTGCAGTGTAGATGTAACCTCTGTTTATAGTTCAGTGGTGTTGAGTGGGGGGGAAAGTGCCCCCAGGAGCCATGATGGGGGGGCACCAATTTAATCCCCCTCAACTCCCCCTTTCATCCCTCGGCTCACTTGCTCCTCCTCCACCCACCGCCGCTGGCCCAACCCTCCTCCATCTCTGCTGGCGGGTTAGTGCATGCAGGGGCCAGGCCCCAAACTGGAGGGGGCGGGGGAAGACATGGTACAAGATCTCCCCCTCCTCCCATGGTTGGGCTTAGCCGTGCACCAGGTTTGGGGCCCCACTGTATGGCAGCAGCAGGGGGAGGGTGCAAATTTTGCCTTTGCCCCGAGCGTATAACCCCCTCATTGCGCCTCTGTTATAGTTCCAGGAGTTTAGTAAAATCAGGGCAACTCTAATGATTCACCATCTAGGACTTGGGGGAGGGAGAGACTTAACTGCTCTGAATTTCTCTGCTTCCACTATATGCTACTGCTTTCATTCTGCTGCTCACTGCTGCTGGAAGATGTGGCCCATGGGTGAATCCAACTGCTGCCTTTCTCTGCCTGTCAGGCAACTGAAACTGCTACTGGGCTCTGCCTGCTGTTTTCCACAAGGCAGTCAACCAGGACCTCTGGTGAGCTGTGCAGTAATTATAGCTTTTAACTCAGCTCTTTCAGATATGAGGTGATCAATGGCCTTAAGAACCCATTAGAATCCCCACCTGCCAGAAAGCAATTCCAGGCAGTTAAAACATGCTGAAAAAAAGAAAAGGCATTTTTTGTTGTTGATAAAAAAGATCTATGACAATTTTCACAATGTAGGTCTAATAGACTGGAACAGAGTTGGTTGCACACATTGATAGTATTATCTGAAACAAAGAATGAAGTAAAAAGCATCAATGAAGTAATGAACAGAAGCCACTACTCTGCAACCACTTCAGCATGTCTTATTTCTATTACCATTTAATCAACGGGAATGTTGATGACAGTAAAGTTAATCACATATGTGAGTGTTTGCAGAAAGGGGGTCACAGAGAAAAACCAATAGCAAAAACAAATCAGTTAAAGAAAACAGAACCAGATAAAGATATTTCTCTCTAGCACATCCTGTTTCACAGTTTTCTCACTTAACACTGCCCATCATCAGTGTAAAGGAAAAATGATTTCACTCAATAGAACTTTGGGTCGGCCGAAGAGTTTCAGAAATATTGCACCGGCACTGACTCAAAATTTGGCATATCTATATGGACAATGGATCCTGGCAAAAGTTGGAGACAACAAATGGTCTTTCTTAACATTTTGGGGGAGGGAGAACCAGAACTCCCTTCTTGTGACTGAACCTACATCAGTTGCCAGGTGGTCTGGACCGGTGCTTTGGACACCTAATCAGGACTATCAATATTTGATGTCATAAAGTATTGCTTGTAGGTGGGATAAATGCACAGATGCAATTTCACTGAAGACAGCAGCACACATGATTCTATTAGTGTCGAAAGAATTTGGCCTTGCCTATCCCGTTTGTCTTCCTAGAGCAGGGGTCTCCAAACTTTTCAGCCCGAGGGCCGCATTAACTATCAAACAGCAGTTCGGGGGCCGACTACACACTTGAGGTCCAAATAAAAAACAATCAAAACATGGATGTTGTTTTTAATTATTTATTTAATATTATTTTATTCAGTTATTATTTAATAACACATTCATACACTACACATGAACACCTGTATTAGACATTTCTGGCTTTAGATTTGTTGTCCCTAACATCAACAGTGACCTGAGATTATCATCGGACAAGTTTGTTCTCAAATTGTTCTTCACATATTTCATTCTTGAAAATGTTTGTTCACACAGGTATGTTGTTCCAAAGATTGAAAGGTACCTTGATGCAAAAGTTTTGACATTAGGAAAGTCTTCCTTGGGCAAAAACTGGTAAAAACCCACCAGTCCTATTTTGAACTTGTCCCTAAGGAGGTCATTTGCTTGCAACTCAATGACTTCCAGCTGCAGTTCATCTGGGCAACTGGCCACATCTGCTTCAAATGGGTTTTGAAACAATCTCACTTCTTCTGCCTTTGAATCCAAAAAGGTCTCCACGGGCCGGATGAGAGGGCCTCGCGGGCCGCATCCGGCCCCCGGGCCGTAGTTTGGAGACCCCTGTCCTAGAGCACAACCCGCAGATAGTGTTCCACCTTTGCGTTTCTGAGACTCAAACTTGGCTGATGTGTATCTCCTTGCCTTTTGTAGCTACAACACTAGGTGGCAGTATAGTGTCATATTACTGGCACCCTCCTCTCTCCAAATGCAGCTCATGAAGCTATTATTAAGCACTTATCTGACACTAAAGGAAAAGGGAGGGTTGTCCGCATTGATTCTTACATACCGTACTCAAAGCAAGTGAGCCTGTATTATGCTGAAAAAAGCATCTTTACACGTGAAAGGGCCCTTCCAGCTGTCCCACCAAGATAAGATATCTATCCATGAATAGTAATAGAGATGTAGCCGTGTTAGTCTGGTGTTGCTGAAACAAAAGACAGGACTATGCAACACTTTAAAGACTAACAGGATGGTTTATTAGGTGGTGATCTTTCATGGGTGGTCTGGCCCACGAAAGCGCATCACCTAATAAACCATCTCGTTAGTCTTTAAAGTGCTGCATAGTCCTGTCTTTTTATCCATGAATAGTCATTTATTTTTACCTTACTGTATTTGGACCTGTTTCTTTTAGGTAAAAAACCACAGATCACAACGATGCAAGATCACAGCAGAAAATGGTTTAAAAATTGGTCTGAATCACCAATATGGATTGCTCTCATCCCTCAGGCCAGCTGACTTGCACTGATTTCAATGAGCTTTGAATAGTTTTAGGGAAAACTATTTCACTAGCAGGGTGGTGAAGCACTGGAATGGGTTCCCTAGGGAGGTGGTGGAATCTCCATCCCTAGAGGTTTTTAAGTCTTGGCTTGATAAAGCCCTGGCTGGGATGATTTAGTTAGGGTTGGTCCTGCTTTGGGAAGGAGGATGGACTCGATGAGGTCTCTTCCAGCCCTATGATTCTATGATTTTATGAATCAAGCCTCAAGAAACACAAGGTATATATCAAAATCTATTAAGTGAACTCGTGGCTCCATTAAACTCAGTGGCAAAACTCCCATTGACTTCAATGGGCCCAGGATTTTATCCAGTGAATACAATTCTGTTCCTATTAGAAGCAGGGGTGGCTCGTGAGCACAGGCAGAGCACCACTGGCCTGGGGCACCCGATGATTACGTCACGGCCATTGACGGCCGTGCAGGTGGGGGCGCGATCATGCCTTCCGCCTGGGGTGCCAGTTGCCGCAGCCGGCCTCGGGCCGCTCCTGATTAGAAGCAGAACTGATTTTGTTGGACCTTGGAGGGGTCGTGCAAGCAAAGATACACAGCACACCATTTATTTCAATTCACTTTCAATTACAATGAATTACATGATGACATACTGGGAGGTAACAACAGACTGGCTTTGACTGCCTCCCATTAAAACCACATATAAATTCTAAGTAACTGTCAATTTTACTAGATTGAGTTCGACCTCTGGAAAAAGAATTTTAATTGAACACTGATCATCAGCTAAAAATGAAGAATCCTTTCAGAAATCATATCAGACCACAAGCCAGCTAACAATGTTTAGCAGCTGCTCTTTGTCTTACAGGATCCTAGAGATAAATTGCACAGAGACTGAATCCATTTTCTAAGGCAAAATTAGTTGGTCCTTTTGAGTCCTATGATCAATGTTATATTACTCAACTATAGTTATGATGGGTTAATGGGATGCCACAATACATCTAACACTATTTTTGCAGGTTCTAGATTTCTGCATTTCAGAAACTCCTAACTTCTGTGTTAATGTATTTACTGATAAGATTTCTAAATGGAAAAAATGGGAAAAAATTATTTTCATATTTAACAAAAACTTGTGTAAACTCTTGTTGAGAGCTGAAAAAATAATGTACAGCCAGTATAGCATCATAGAATACTAAAGCTGGAAGAGACCTTGAGAGGTCATCAAATCCAGTCCCCTGCCCTCATGAAAGAATCAAGCACCAGATCATCCCTGACAGATGTCTGTCTAACCTATTCTTAAATATCTCCACTGATGGCAGGTCCACAACCTTCTTAGCCAATTTATTTCAGTGCTTAACCACCCTGACATTTAGGAACTTTTTTCCTAATGGCCAACCTAAACCTACCTTACTGCAATTTAAATCCATTGCCTCTTATTTCATCATTGGAGATTAAGTTGAATAATTTTCTCCCTCCTCCTTGTGACACCCTTTGAGATACTTGAAAGCTGTTATCATGTCCTCTCTCAGTCTTCTCTTCTCCAAACTAAACAAACCCAATTCTGTTTTCTAGAACTTTAATTATTTTTGTTGTTATTCTCTGGACCTTCTCCAATTTGTCCACATCTTTCCTGAAATGTGGTGCCCAGAACTGGACACGATACTCTAGCTAAAGCCTAATCAGCACAGAGTAGAGGGGAAGAATTACTTCTCATGTCTTGCTCACAACACTCCTGTTAACGTAGTTTCCCTCTTGTGCTCAGTAATTTTCTGTGCGTATTTGGATTTTTTTCCCAATTACTTGTCAAATAGGTTCTTTTGCTTGCAGATCAATTATGTGCAGTTTATTACCAGTATCTGGTATTTGAAATGGAAGCTATATCTGGACAGGCCATATACAATGTATGTTGCTGTTACATGGCTGGACGAGCACAATTCTTGTCTTTGGAATTCTGGTACAAATATTTCTTTCTCACTCTCTGTATTTGCCTTACCTGAAAATATTCATTTGGGGGCAAGTATGACACTTGCTCAATGGAGTTAAACAGTGGGTAAGAAGACCGTTGATATTCCCACTGCCACTTCATGGGCTGTTGCTACGGTACAAAAGCAGAGGTGCACTCAACTATTTGATTAACCAATTCATCTAAACTTAACAGCCATAGTCACAAGTAATTATTTTTAGAAGTAGTAAATATTATATCCTTGATGTACATTTTAAACAGACTCAGATATTGTTCTATTCCCCTTTTCTCTAGCTTCTTCAGTCTTTGACACTGCACCAAATTATTGGTATTTTTGGATTTATTACTTCCTCACCTTCCTCAATAAAATTCTCGATCTTCTCTTTTATTTCACATTCCAAGGGTGTGAAAGGTGATTATTTTGAGCCTATAGAAATGCTCCAGCCTGAAATCAAAGGTGTGTCCTTTAGAGTGGCAGGTGAAAAACAATGAAAATGCATTAAAATTTGTTACCATTTTAAAATATCTTAATTTATACTTGCACATATACATATGGAATAAGAATTCAGTGCAGCCATATTACCTTCCAAATTAACACAGCATAACACTATGCCAAAAAGATGTAGGGCCTGATCCCAAGCCTTTGAGGTTTATCAGGTCCTTACTTTGCCAGTTATTATCGAAGGATCTAGTATTTGATTTCACACTCTGGTTACAGAAGCGGCCCAGGGCAAGGTACACTATATCAGCAGTCTTCAAACTATGGGTTGTGACTCAGGATTGGGACATGGAATGTCAGGCACTGGATCTCATTGCTGCAAGGGGGGTCAGGTGACCAATGGAGGTGCTATGGCAAGCTACCTGCCTGTCCTGGCACCACAGACTGAGCTGCACCCCAGAAGCAGCCAGCAACAGTCCTGGCTCCAAAGTATGTGGAGGGGGAAGAGTACACAGGGTACTGCCCTGAGTACTAGCTCCACATTCCCACTGGCTGGGAACCTGCTGCTGACTGTTTCAGCATGGTCTGTGGTGTCAAGAGAGGCAGGAATCCTATCTTAGCACCACCGCTGCACCGCTGACCAAGAGCCACTCAAGGTAAGTCCCTCCTACTCCAGCCCTGACCCTTCCAAAGCCAGAGTCTCCTCCAACACCCCAAAGCTCCCATCCTCGAACCCACACTCTAGTCAAATTATGTTGGGTCACAGGCAACAATTTTCTTCAACTGGGTCATGAGAAAAAAAGTTTGAAAACCACTGGACTATAGGACCATGAAGTCCACGGAGAAAAGAATACGTCCGTGCTGTCTATAGAGAAAATATGATTAAACTGAACCTCAGGTTGTTTAGTTCAATTTTTGCATTGCTGGGTGCTAGTGCACAGAAAGAAAAGCTCCACCTGGGTTATAGTAATGGCATGCAGCATGCTGCTACCTCCATGTTACCCATGGGTGAATTACAACTGTGTCATGTCCCATAGGTAAACTCCTTTCTAATTACACAGCCGTCCTACTACCATGCATCTGTCTGCTGAAAATGTTGGGAAAGGAACAATTCCCCACAGAGTCATGTTCAGCTCTTTTATATTATTGTAACTGTGTATTTGCCATAAGAGCTGGGAAATACATCTAGTCCATATGCCTGGACATGCATCACATTTTTTATTTTAAAAATAAAGTGGTTACACAGCCAATTCAAACATATTTACCAATAGCTTTCATCTGCAATTCTATTTTTAGCACAAGGGTTGCCATTCATATAAATTATTATTTATCATCTTTTCACTCTGGTAAAAGATGAACAATTACTACCTATTCACGGGCAGTGGGTATGCTAGCTGGTGGAAGGCATTTCCTTCCCAAACCTGCCCACACTCCGCTCCCATAATGCCTACTTGCAGGCATACTGGATGCAGTGTTGCTGCCCCCATGCACCTGCCCTCCTCAGTGCTTTGGGCCTGGGGAGACTGGGACCTGTGACCCCACCTCAGTGTTGCTGGGGGGGAGGTGCAGCTTGATTTCTGTGGGGGAGGAGGGACTTGGGAAGAAGGGGTGCGGCTGGGGAAAAGACTGGGGGCTTGCTTCCCCCAGCCCTACCTTCACCCACCATCCAAGCATTAATGTATGGATCAGTAACTTTGGGTACATTTACACTAGTCCCCTAGATTGATCTAGGGAGGCTAATGAGGGCAACTGGAATTGCAAATCAAGCCCAGGATTTAAATATCCCACGCTTGATTTTCATGTTCCCGGCCGGTCACCATTTTAGAAATTGACTAGCCCGAAGTAACTGCCCGGGTCTACACGCGGCAGTGAAACGGGATTCCGATTTAAAGCCCCTAATTCAAATTAGCTGGTAAACCTCATTGCAGGAGGAATACCAACTAATTTGAGTTATGGCTTAAAATCGGAATCCCGTTTCACTGCCGCATGTAGATGCGGGCAGTTACTTCGGGTTAGTCAATAGACCGTGAGGGAAGCCATCAAAAGCCAGAACTATAAATGTCCATTACTTGCTTAATTGATTATGGCAAAAGCTGCAAGTCTTTGTGCATCAGAAACTGGGCAAAAAACTTTCCCTTCCACAATTAGACATAAGAGCAAATGACAAACTATTCAAAACTGGCTATTATTTTGGGATTCTTTGAGTGTTGCGGCCCGCTTTGGGTTTGATCTGCAGAGTCACTGAACACTCACAATTCCAAATGATATCAATAGGAGCTGCAGGTGCTCCTCACTTCTGAAAATGAAGTCCAAGAGCTAAACACCCACAGATGGAGGCACTCAAAGTTAGTGACTACTTTCTATGAAGTTTCCCAAACTCAACACTGCTGTAAGTGGATACTATTTTGCTGACACAGGGCTGTTTTTTTTACCCTAAAAGCCTGATTCTGCTTTCAGGAGCAGCAGTATATTTAAGCGTTATTGGATTGAAGTTAATGGAAATACAATGTAAAAATAGCATATTTTTTCTGAGATCAGAATGGGACCCTTGGGCTCTATAGAAGCAGAGCCATGGCATTTAGAAATTTGACCTCTTGCCTGGCTAAACCACACAATGTTTTGTATCATGTTACTTTTTTGATGTTATGTCCCAGACCCCAGTTAGATACTGTTCAAATAGTTGGAAGCAATGGCACAACAAAAGATTAGATGGCAGAAAAGTAGTGTCTTCAGAAATACAGAATTAATGGAAAATGTTACATTTTCAGGATACTACAAAAGAATCCAGGTTGATCAGGATTCTTTTTTGTCATATTTACAACACAGTTTTATAACCCTAGCTTTCTAAAAAGTAGAATGCACTTATCTTAGCCACAGTAACTCAGGATTCAATTTTGAATTAACAGCTTGATTTTTTCCAAATCAATCTCGAAAGCAGCAGCTGTAAGAAGGGGGCAAAGAGATTGACATGGATTGTGGATCAATCCAGTGGGAAGCAAATGAACAGAAGGGAATTTAGCAACTATTCCACACACAGATCATCAGCTCACCGAAACCACTCAAGCAAGTTGTTGGTGAATGATTGATTTGGGGAATTCATTATTCGTGTATATTAACAGCTCTGTGAGATAGAACACCTTTGGATATAATTTCATCAAATCCAACAGACTTTATAAGTACGTTTCACTTTCGAGTTTTATTTTATCTAAAAATTCAAGGTTAGACATTAGATACTATCCCAGTAAGACTTTGAATGCAAGACTGTGTCACTTAAACATCTATGACCCTGATCCTGCAAGCTGACATATACAGCCTACTTGAGCCAGGGACAGCTCCATAGGCTTTGCTAAAGCCTATATGGGTGGAGGAGTTCATCTGCGTGGAGCCCTATCAAAGTTAAAGTGGGCACTGGTCACATGGAGGGGTCTGCCCATGCAGCTCTGGTTGTGTCACTTGGGCCAAGATCTGTATCTTTATCTGTATCACAGGCAAAAACCTTGCCCCACTAAGATCAAAAGGCAAAATTCCCATTGATTTCAATGGGAATCCCATGCTTGAAAGTTTTCTTCTGATTAGAATTGAATTATTGTCATCTAGGGACCAACAGTATAAATATACAGGGGAATAACTATATTTACATGAGTAAAATCATGGCTTGCAGGATTGGACTCCTAAACAGGCGACAGCCCACAATGAAATAACTGAATTAATTCTATAATCATAACTTATCAAACCAGATCTTGATTCCACAGCTTCTCTCTCTATATAGCAACTTTTCCCTGAGGACTACTGGGTTTCTGTGTAGTACCTTTAAGATTTATATATCTATTATATTCATTAACATCAACAAGCCTGAATGATTTCCTACATGGAAAAGAAGAAAACCCACATTTCAGTTCTAAGTAAAACTTCATAGGGGAGATTTTTTTTTCTGAGTTGATGAACCCATCTCCGATTAGGATCCTATATTTTTGTTTCAACTTTTACTAAGAATATTATAAATTAGGGCTGTCAAGTGATTAAAATGAATTGTGATTAATCATGCTGTTAATAATAAAATACCATTTATTTAAATATTTATGGATATTTCATATATTTTCAAACATACTGATTTCAGTTACAGTGTGGAATCCAAAGGGCATAGCGCTCACTTTATTTTTTATTACAAATCCTTGTACTGTAAAAACCAGAAGAAATAGTATTTTCAATTAACCTAATACAAGTACTGTAGTGTAATCTCTATCATAATAGTTGGACTTACAAATGTAGAATTATGTACAAAAGAATAACTTAATTCAACAACAAAACAAATGTAGAACTTTAGGCTACGTCTAGATTAGCATGATTTTCCGCAAAAGCTTTTAACTGAAAAGTTTTCTGTTAAAAGAATTTGCGGAAAAGAGCGTCTAGATTGGCATGGAAGCTTTTCTGCAAAAGCACTTTTTGCGGAAAAGCGTCCGTGCCAATCTAGACGCGCTTTTCTGCAAAAAAGCCCCGATAGCCATTTTTGCAATTGGGGCTTTTTTGCGGAAAACAAATCTGGGCTGTCTACACTGGCCCTTTTGCACAAAAGAACTTTTGCCTGAACCGGAGCAGCATAGTATTTCCGCAAGAACACTGACAATCTAACATGAGATCATCAGTGCTTTTGCGGAAATTCAAGTGGCCAGTGTAGACAGCTGGCAATTTTTTCCGGAAAAGTGGCTGATTTTCTGAAAAACTGACCAGTCTAGACACAGCCTTAGAGTCTACAAGTCCACTCAGTCCTACTTCTTGTTCAGTTAATTACTCAGACAAACAAGTTTGGTTACAAATTACAGGAGATAATGCTGCTAATTTCTTTAGAATATTTAGAGCATCTTGCTAAGTTAGGCAAAGGGGACATCTGCCCTGCAGTTTGACCATTTAAAAGGGCCCAGGGCTTCTGGCTGTTATCAAGCAGCAACAGCTACTTTAAATTGCTGCTGGAGCCCTGTACAGGCACCTCTGAAGAGTTGGCTCAGGGAGACTACTCCCAGCCCAGTCTCTTCACCCAAAGCTCTGCTTTTCCATGGGTATGCAGGTGGGTCCCCTCCCACCTTGCCCAGAGGCCCAGCAAGTCTCTCCACAGTCCTGAGGGCACCCAAAATCACTGGTTACATGTGAGTAATATTTCAGCTCTCATAGTCTCCTACATAGATTATTGATTGAATTCTTTCTGCAAGGCACATATGCAGCATAGCTGCCATATTCTTCACTATGCATGGACATCAGTCCTGGGGTGACTCGTATTTGGCACTTCTTTGGTTTTGCACCACGATCTGCTACAAATTAATGTGCACTTGAATCCCTCTCAAGTTTTTCTTTTCCCTCACAGTGCTGTGAATGTTTTGTTTCATTATACTTTACAGCTGTTTTATATAAATAGTTTAAAATATATTATGAGATAATTCCATAATTGTTTTGACTGGATAAATTGCTGCAAACATTTTTCATTGACTGAAAACATTTGATACTTAGCATGTCTCATACTCCATCTTTTATTCATAGCTCTGTGTAAAGTTAATGGGGACCTTTCAAGTACAAATCAGTGGAAGAAGTTAATGCTGAGTGTCAGGAGCCAATCCTGCATAATGGAGCATGTTGCTTCAGATATTCTCCACTGGTGAAAGGGCCATAACCAGTGGGTATATTTTAGAGAGCCACTAGACTGCTCCAAAATATCTAAGGGCTGGCACGGGAAAGGTTCCAGAATCAAAGAGCTGTAGCACCTATTTCCCACTGTCCAGCATATATAGGGCACAGCAGAAAACCAGGCCCCATGACTCTAGGCATGCTAAGGAGGAAAGGAAGAAATATTGTGTCTTCCGGCCCTGGCTGCTAAGCCACATTTAGCACCAGTGTAGGGTCTGCACCTGGAGATACAGACACAATGGTCATAAGCCATCAACGGATGGTGTGTGATTCGGACTGAGCTACACCCAGCTAGCTTTCATGCAAATCCTTGGATTCTGTCATCCCAATGAAAGATAATTGGAAAGGACAGGTACCCTAACCATTAGAGCAATGTGTCACAGAGGTGTTAACTCTTTGGATTATGTTTGCCTAGACAAAGAAGCAGATACAAGTTGCACCTCCCTAAATCAGGATTCTCTGGAGGCCTGGGGGTAGGGAGAGGAGGAGGAAGCTGGCTGGGGCTGGAAGCCATAGCAAAGATTCTTTGGACTGATGTTGTTGATCTTTTGGAGTGTTAATACCATTCCAATGCAGCAGTGGCAGGGGACCTCCACTGGTCCAGCAAATTTCCCTGATCCAAGGGTGATGGCCCAGGAAGATCAAACCTGTAAATAATTTCAACATTTCAAACATCCATTGGTGTAATACTATGGGAATAGTCTGAAAAATAAAAATAATTTTTGTAAGATTGTCTGTTTTATAGCAATAGGGCAAATTCATCCCTGCTGTAATCCTTTGACTTTAATCTCAGTTTAAATCATAGAATCATAGAATCCTAGGGCTGGAAAAGATCTCAGGAGGTCATTGAATCCAGCCCAAAGCAGAACCAACCCTAACTAAGTCATCCCAGGTAGGACTTTGTCAAGCCAGGACTTAAAAACCTCGAGGGATGGAGATTCTACTGCCTCCCCAAGTAACCCATTCCAGTGCTTCACCACCATCTTAGTGAAATAATTTTTCCTAATATCCAACCTAACCTTCCCCACTGCAATTTGAGACCATTGCTCATTATTCTATCACCTGTCACTATTGAGACAGCCTCTCTCCATCCTCTTTGGAACCTCCCTTCAGATAGTTGAAGGCTGCTATCAAATCCCCTCTCATTCTTTTCTTCGGTAAACTAAATAAACCCAAATCCCTCAGTCTCTCCTCATAAATCAAGTTCTCCTGACCCCTAATCATTTTGGTTACCCTCCACAGGATTATCTCCAATATGTCCACATCCTTTCTGTAATGGTGGTCCCAGAACTGGATGCAATCCTCCAGGTGTGGCTTCACCAGCACCGAATAAAGGGGAATGATTACTGCCAGATCTGCTGGAAATGCTCCTTCGAATGCACCCTAATATGACACTGCATCTTCCACTACCGAGAGGAAAGCAAGCCACACTGATCAGCGCTTACGCGCCCACAATGACGAATCCGGATGAAGTAAAGGACAAGTTTTATGAAGATCTCGATGCCCTACTCTCATCCGTGAAGCGCACTGACAGGCTGATTCTACTTGGCGATTTCAACGCGAGAGTAGGATCTGATCACACTGCCTGGGATGGCGTCATTGGAAAAAATGGAATCGGTAAATGTAACAGCAATGGCCTACTATTACTGAAGACATGTGCGGCTCATGATTTGATCATCACCAATACCATCTTCCGCCTGCCCACTCGCAAAAAGACGTCCTGGATGCACCCACGCTCTAAGCACTGGCATCTCATTGATTATGTCATTGTGCGGAGGAAAGACAGACAGGATGTAAGGGTGACCAAGGCCATGCCGAGTGCTGACTGTTGGACTGACCACAGACTTATCATCTCCAAATTAAGCTTTCGCATCAAGCCAAAGAGACGTCCGCAGGGAAACAAAGCTGTGATGAAAAAGATCAATGTCAGTAGACTGAGGAACCCCAACACAGCAACTTTACTAGCAGAAGATCTTGGCAACCAACTTTTAGAGCTGCAATTAGAGGAAAATGCTGAGAAGGACTGGGAACGCTTCCGGGATATTGTGCACTCTTCTGCACTAAAGGTTCTTGGACCCTCACACAGGAAACAGCAGGACTGGTTTGATGAAAACGATGAAGAGATCAAGGCCATACTTGCTGAAAAGCATTGCCTTCACCGTGCTCACCAGAATGACCCATCGTCAACAGCTAAGAAAAATGCCTTCAACAACATTCGCAGGATCGTACAGAACAAGCTTCGTAAGATGCAGGACTCCTGGTTGAGTGCCAAAGC
This sequence comes from Pelodiscus sinensis, assembly GCF_049634645.1. Classification (NCBI taxonomy): domain Eukaryota; kingdom Metazoa; phylum Chordata; order Testudines; family Trionychidae; genus Pelodiscus; species Pelodiscus sinensis. The sequence continues at coordinate 112,337,893 of NC_134716.1, forward strand.
AGATGAAATCCAGAAGTTTTCTGATAGAAACGATGCCAAACGGTTCTACGAAGCCCTTAGATCCTTGTATGGACCTCAGCCCTCAGGGAGTTCCCCTCTACTGGACTCAGATGGTGCAACTCTCATTACTGAGAAGGCTCTGATTTTACAGCGTTGGGCTGAGCACTTCCAATCCGTACTGAACCGCCCATCTTCCATCAATAATGAGGCGATTGATAGAATGCCCCAGGCGGATATCAACCACAGCCTGGATGTCTCACCATCAGAGACTGAAACCTTACAGGCCATCAGCCAGCTGTCCAGTGGCAAGGCCCCAGGATCTGATGCGATTCCAGCGGAAGTCTATAAGGGTGGTGGTGCAGTGCTTGTCAACAAACTCACTCAGCTGTTCCAGTCCTTCTGGAATCAAGGATCTATTCCTCAGGAACTGAAAGACGCGTCTATCGTACACCTCTACAAGAGGAAAGGAAATCGACAAGTTTGCGATAATCATAGAGGAATATCACTGCTTTCCATCGCAGGTAAGATCCTTGCACGAGTGTTGCTGAATCGTCTGATTAACCACCTGGAACAGGGTTTATTACCCGAGACACAGTGCGGCTTCCGCAAAGAGCGTGGCACGGTGGATATGATCTTCGCAGCCCGACAGCTTCAAGAGAAGTGTCAAGAGCAGAATCGTGAACTGTACACCACCTTCGTGGATCTCACCAAGGCTTTTGACACTGTCAGTCGCGAAGGTCTGTGGCGCATCATGTCGAAGTTTGGGTGCCCTGACAGATTCATCTTGATGGTACGTCAGTTCCACGACGGCATGACGGCTCGTGTTTTGGATGATGGAGAAGCTTCAGAGGCCTTTCCCGTCACAAACGGCGTCAAGCAAGGGTGTGTGCTGGCACCGACCCTGTTCAGCATAATGTTTTCAGCCATGCTGTCAGACGCCTTTCAGAACAGTTCCTTGGGAATCAGACTGAGATACAGGACCGATGGGAAATTGTTTAACCTGCGAAGACTCCAGGCTGTCACCAAGATAAAAGAGACTGTGTTACGAGATCTCCTTTTTGCTGATGACTGCGCCCTGAATGCTGGATCAGAGCAGGAAATGCAAGCCAGCATGGACAAATTTGCAGCAGCATGCGACAACTTCGGCCTTCTCATCAACACAAAGAAAACCGAAGTGATGCACCAGCCAGCTCCAAAAGCTCAGCATCAAGTGCCCACCATCACAGTGAAGGGACAAAAGCTGCAAGCAGTGGACCAATTTACATATCTTGGCAGCACCCTCTCCCGCTCAGTGACAATTGACATCGAGGTCAACTGCAGAGTCGCCAAGGCAAGCTCTGCGTTCGGCAGACTGTTGACCAAAGTGTGGGACCGCCGTGGAATAAGCCTTGCTACAAAGCTTAAAGTCTATCGAGCAGTAGTGTTAACTACCCTGATGTACGCCAGTGAGACTTGGACTGTATACAGGAGGCACGCTAGGCAACTGAACCACTTCCACACGATTTGCCTCCGCAGACTTCTGAGGATCCGGTGGCAGGATAAGGTGCCAGACACAGAAGTCCTTTCTAGAGCAGGTCTGCCGTCAGTTTACACCCTGCTGATGAAAGCTCAGACACGCTGGGCAGGCCATGTTGCAAGGATGCCAGATCATCGCATCCCTAAACAGCTCTTCTATGGTGAGCTGTTTCAAGGGAAGCGATCGCACGGGGGACAAAAGAAGCGATACAAAGATACGCTTAAAGCCTCTCTCAAGTCCCTGGATATTGACACCACCTCCTGGGAGACCCTGGCACAAGACCGATCAACATGGCACACGCTGATCTACCAAGGCTGTCAAACATCTGAAGCCAGAAGGACAACCATAGCACAAGAGAAGCGAGCACTCCGTAAAGCCAGAGTTGCAAAAGCTGCAACAGTGGTGCCCACACATGTCTGCCCGACCTGTGGTAGAACATTCCGTGCCCGTATCGGCCTTATCAGCCATTTGCGGACACACCATGAACAGTCCATAACCTGTTAGATGTCAAGGTCCTCTTCGAATACGATGGACGAACAACAACAACAACAACAACAATATGCCATTAGCCTTCTTGGGTACAAGGGCACACTGTTGACTCATGTAATTTCCAGTTCTGCTGAACTGCTGCTTAGCCAGTCAGTTCCCAGACTTTAACAGTGCTTAGGATTCTTCCATTCCAAGTGCAGAACTCTGTACTTGTCCTTGTTGAACCTCATGAAATTTCTTTTGGCCAAATCCTCCAATTTGTCTAGGTCACTTTGGACCCTATCTCTGCCCTCCAAAGTACCTATTTCTCCCCCGTAACTTAAAGTCATCTGCAAACTTACTGCAGATTCAATCCATCCCCTCATCCAGGTCATTAATAAAGATGTTGAACAAAACCAGACCTAGAACTGATCCTTGGGGCACCTCACTTGAAACCAACTGCCAACCAGACATCGAGCCATTGATCAGTCACTACCCATTGAGCCTAACAATCTATCCAGCTTTCTGTCAGCTTACAGTCCATTTATGCAATCCATACTTCCTTAACTTGCTGGCAAGAATTATATGGGGGACTGAATCAAAAGCTTTACTAAAATCAAGTTATATCACATCCACTGACTTCCCCATGTCCACAGAGCCAGTTACCTCATAGAAGGCAATCAGGTTGGTCAGGCATGGCTTGCCCTTGGTGAATCCATGTTGACTATTCCTGATCAGTTTCCCCTCTTCCAAGTGCTTCAAAATGGATTCCTTGAGGATCCCCTCCATGATTTTTCCAGGGACTGAGATGAGGCTGAACCACCTATAGTTCCCTGGATTGTCCTTCTTTCCCTTTTTAAAGATAGGCACTACATTTGCCTTTTTCCAGTCATCTGGGACCTCTCCCAATCTCCACAAGTTTTCAGAGATAATGGCCAATGGCTCTACAATCATATCAGCCAACTCCCTCAGCACCCTTGGATGCATTAAATCCAGCCCCGTGAATTTGTGTATGTCTAACTTTTCTAAATAGTTATTAAACTGTTCTTTCTCCACCGAGGGCTGCCCACTCCTTCCCATACTGCGATACCCAGTGCAGTGGTCTAGGAGCTGACTTTGTCTGTGAAGACAGAGGCAAAGAAAGCATTGAGTACTTCAGCTTTTCTCACATCATCTGTCACTAGGTTACCTCCCTGATCCAGTAAGGGTCCCACACCTTGCTGGATCACCCTTTTATTGCTAACCTGCCTGTAGAAACCTTTCTTGTTATCTTTCACATCTCTTGTTAGCTGCAATTCCAGTTGCACTTTGGCCTTCCTGATTACATACCTGCATGCTCGAGTAATATATTTATACTCCTCCCTAGTCATCTGTCCAAATTTCCATTTCTTGTAAGCTTCCTTTTTGTGTTTAAGCTCACCAAGGATTTCACCGTTAAGCCAAGCTGGTGCCTACCGTATTTGCTTTTCTTTCTGCACATCGGGATAGTTTGTTCATATGCCTTCAATAAGACATCTTTAAAATACTGCCAGTTCTCCTGGTCTCCTTTCCTACTCATGTTAGCATCCCAGGGGACCCTACCCGTCTTTTCTCTGAGGGAGTCAAAGTCTGCTTTTCTGAAGTGGTCCCCCTTCCAATATTATTGCCCACCCCTGCTCTAAGCATTCATACAGAGCAACTTATACAGTGAAGTAAGCAGTCACTTATGCAAAGCACAGATATTTCCCCATTTCTCGATGAGGAGAAGTGCCCACTTACTCAGGAGTAAGTAGACTTTTTCTAACAATGGTTAATGGCATTTTAAAGTGGGATACCCTTTATACAGTACAGGAAGAATCTGGGCTTCATTCTTCTGTTAGCATTATGATTTCAGTGTAGGCAAGATCAGAAGAAGTCTCTAGCCTTTTTGGTCTCACCCAAGCTAGTCATGCAACAAAATTCTTATCTTAAAAAAAGATATTAACAGTGACAGTACTGTGTAATTAAAGCAATAAATTAATCACCAGGCTTCCCTATTAAACACTTGAGGCAAAATTGCTGTCTATTACTCCTTGTTGAAGGATTATTACTATTTAGTTTCAACAGGTTTTAATAATGTAGGTTACCTTCCTCTGTTGCAGATGGGTAGGCACCAAACATTATTTTTGTGTGTATGTGTGTGTGCGTGTGTGTGTGCGTGCAAGAGCAACTGCCAAAATACATTTTCCCTCCAGTAGCTCTGACATTCGACACTCACATTCAAGTGTCTGAATATTAATCTGGAGTTTGGCAAAATGCTGCAGCAGTGGACACATTCATCAGCTCTGGACATAGCATAATGACATGTGCCTTTAAACCATAGCTCAATATAAAGCTGTATTGGGAACATTAGGAGCAATCCTAGCTGAGTCAGCTAGAGTCCTTTCTGGGATGCATGATAAAGCTGGGTAACTCCACCCTTGGAAAGAGTGATTAGGTGCTCCTCCTTATACCCAACCTGCTATGCCATGGCTCCTTTTAGAAGGCTAGCACTGATAGCAGGGAGGATGCCAGATCCCTGTGTGTGTGTGTGTGTGTGTGCGTGCATGTGCAGAATTAAATCTTTTAATGTGTCTCTGAGCAGCATTTAATGAAAAAAAAATTTTTGTACCACAGTGAAGTTTATTCTATAGTACTCTTCCCCCTTTTTTTCATTAAGGATTTAATTGGGTGGAAGAGTGGTTAGACAGAGCCCAAGGCCATACAATGTATTTGTTCTCTCTCATGCCTTCTTTTGCCCTTTGGATTCAAAGCAAGTGAACTGTTTGCCAAAATGTCGGCTATCTGTTATCAAAATCATTCTTAAATAAATCCCCTTTAGCTAAATAGCACTTTTTTGTGGCTGTGTGGGTAAATAAGAATGGCTATTTAACTATTGTGCAGAGAACTCTGCTGGGAGGAACCATTCTTTTAAGATATTCACAAAGGCTGGCTTCAGCTTTGCTATTTGGCGCATACCTATAGTTAAATGATGAGATTATCTATGATATTTGAAGAATAAAAATATGACTAGATATACATTTGAAAACAGGTTTTCAAAAAGGAATGTATTTTGTTTTAACAGGTGTACTTTCCATCAAGGAAATTACTGCCTTGGTTTGAACTGAAAAGTGGTGTAACACCAAATGTTAATTAAGACTTAAATCTGAACTACCAAAGCCAATAGACTATACTCAGGTGGTATCCAGTTAAACCCAGAAGACAGACGGACATGGTCATGTGATCAGACTGAGCTAACAGGCAGAAACAGACTGCAGGGAAAGGAAATTAAATTTGTGTGTATCATAGGCATTTCAATATTCTTCTGAAGTTTACACTGAATGCCAAGGCTACATTCTTGATCCCTTCTTCTCCAAAACATGCCTACTTCGTTGTCATAATCTTTTACCCCTGGGCTACGTCTACATTGGCAAGATTTTGTGCAAAAGCAATTGCTTTTGCGCAAAAACTTGCCGCCTGTCTACGCTGGTCGCGAGTTCTTGTGCAAGAACACTGATGTTCTAATGGAAGAAATCAGTACTTCTTGCGCAAGAACTATGACGCTCCCGCAAGAGTCCAGTGTAGACAGGCAATGTGAATTTCTTGCGCAAAAAAGCCCGATGGCTAAAATGGCCATCGGAACTTTCTTGCGCAAGAAAGCGTCTACACTGGCACGGATGCTTTTGCGCAAAAGCACATCTCTTGCGCAAAAGCACATGCCAGTGTAGATGCTCTCTTGCGCAAATACTTTAACGCAAAAACTCTTGCGTTAAAAGTATTTGCGCAAAATCTTGCCAATGTAGACGTAGCCCCAAAGTTTTCATTGAAAAAAGAATATTTTGTCCACTTCCATATATGTTCCCCTAGTGATTAATCCATATAGTTCTAGTTCAAAGAGCTCTTCTGTGCAATAAATACGTTCACCTATAATTCACTTGCATTTCTATAAATTGCTCTAGTAACTTGCATATGATTTTTTTAAGAGGATGTTAGTTACTAATTGCAAGAGAATATAGTAAGAATATAGTAAGTTCCTTGTAAAATCTTACTGAATTAAGTCGAAGTCTCTTTGGGGTCCATTGTGCAAAATGCAAAATAAATCAAAATAGTGTAGAATAAAAAGGGATGGGAAGGCCACAGTCCAAAATATAAATTTCTCAATCCTCTTTTAATGGATTTATGGGCTTGACTGATATTTTATAGCTTATATAGATGGAAATGAATGTTTTGGACAGCTAGATTTAAAAAGCAACACAAGGTTGAAACCTTAGAGTATTAGAAAATGAGCCTTATGATGACAGACTGAAGAAACTCAATATATTTACCTTAACAAAGAGACAGTTTAGGAATGACTTGATTTCATTCTAAAAACAGCTACATGGGAAACAAATATTTAATAATGGATTCACTAATTTAAAAGAGAAAAGTATAACACAATCCAATGGCTGGAAGTTGAAGCTAGACAAATTGAGGCCTGAATTTGGAATTTCATACATTTTTAGTGGTAAAAGTAATTAATAATTGAAACAATTTACCATGGGCCATGGTGGATTCTACACCACTGACAATTTTCAAATCCAGATTGGCTGCTTTTCTAAAAGATATGCTCTGAGAATTATTTTTGGGAAGTTCTATAACCTCTGTTATTCAGGAGATCAGACTAGAAGATCACTAGATGAGTTTGAGCTCTTAGCCTAATTTAGAGAATTTCACAGTCCTCCTGTGTTTGCCTCTTGTTTGTTGTGTGAGCTGTAGTTATTACATTACAGCTTCTGTTGAAATATGTGTTCCAAAGTAGCTGCACATGGGACACAAAAGATTGCTCTGGATATTTTTGTGTTTAAAGGAGCTGTCTTTTAAGAAGAGTCATGTTCAAAAATTGTGGGAGTCCTCGAGACTTAAGATATTGATTCATTAGATGATCCTACCACAGTCCTCCAATTCTAGACTGATCCAATTATACCTAAGGCAGAAATCCTCACAAAATATTTCAAATATTATGCTAGAGCCTCTTTGCTGTTTGGTTAGATATCCCATTCTTAGCTAAATGGAGTGTGGAAAAATGACTGAAGCCATCTGACTGGATGATGTGTAAGACATTAAATCCTACAATTTCCGGTGTGTGTATTCATGCACACTCTTGGCTTAGACTGAAACACAACTCTTTGAAAGTTACTTAAAATCTCAAGTGCCAATGCTGCAACGAGAGCTGTGTGTGGGTAGGGTCTTATGCTACGTGGAGCACACTGGAGGGCTGGGGCCCACGCAATAAAAAAAAATCCCCATAAAGATCAATTAAAACCACCTCTACCAATAAAAGAGATTTGGACTCCTTCCCCTATCCCAGCACTCAGCTACAGCAAGACACACAGTACTAATCTCATGTCACTGCAAGACCTCCTTGCAGTGGAATGCAACTAAACTGTCACAGTCTTAAGTACCACTTTAAAGGGACATAGAATCACATTTTGCCCCAACTCACTAACATATTAGGCAGCAATGAAGTAGTTATGACAACTGGAGTTAATGATTTTTCGCATGGGCACACTGGAGCCATCACTTTCATCTAAGATGGTTATTAATTATGCCCCCCCTAGGGTCTTGTATTTTACTTGTATATATATATATATATATATATATATATATATATATATATATATATATATATACAGGCAGTCCCCGGGTTACGTACAAGATAGGGACTGTAGGTTTGTTCTTAAGTTGAATCTGTATGTAAGTCGGAACTGGCTTCCAGATTCAGCCGCTGCTGAAACTGATCAGTTTCAACAGCGGCTGAATCTGGACGCCAGTTCTGACTTACATACAGATTCAACTTAAGAACCCCAGGCATCCCCAAGCCAGCTGCTGCTGAAACTGATCAGCGGCTGATTCCAGGAAGCCCGGGGCAGGGGCTTCCTGTAGTCAGCCACTGGTCAGTTTCAGCAGCGGCTGACTTGGGGACGCCTGGGGCAGAGCAGCTAGGGTGCTGCTGGGTTGGTCCAGTAGCTCCGCCGCTCCTCGGCGCTACTGGACCAACCCAGCAGCACACAAGCTGCTCTGCCCCAGGCGTCCTGATTCAGCCGCTGCTGAATCTGACCAGCAGTGGCTGAATCAGGACGCCTGGGGCAGAACAGCTGGGGTGCTGCCTGGTTGGTCCAGTAGCGCCCAGAGCGGCGCTACGGGACCAACTGGCAGCGCCCCAGCTGCTGTACCACAGGTGTCCGGAGCAAAGCCATGGAGCACGGGGGCAGCGGGACAGCCCAGACGCGCCGTGGCTGTCCTGCTGCCCTCGGGCTCCGTGGCTTTGCTCTGCTTTGCTCCCCATCCCCCTGGTCTGCGGACCAGGGGGACGGGGAGCAAAGCGGCGGAACACGCGGGCAGCGCCGCTTTGCTCTGCTTTGCCCCCCCGTCCCCCTGGTCTGCAGACCAGGGGGATGGGGGGGGCAAAGCAGAGCCAAGCCGCGGAGGACGCGGCCAGCTGACAGCTGTCAGCTGACCGCGCGCTCCGCGGCTTGGCTCTGCTTTACCCCCCCCCCCCGTGCCCCTGGTCTGCAGACCAGGGGGACGGGGGGGGGGGCAAAGCAGAGCCAAGCAGAGCCAAGCCGCGGAGCGCGCGATCAGCTGACAGCCCAGACTCGTCTGGGCTGTCAGCTGGCCGGGCGCTCCGCAGCTTGGCTCTGCTTTGCCCCATCCCCCGTCCCCCTGGTCTGCAGACCAGGGGGACGGGGGGGGGGGCAAAGCAGAGCAAGCCTCGGAGCGCGTGGGCAGCGGACAGCCCTGTCCGCTGCCCACGTGTTCCGCCGCTTTGCTTCCTCTCCCTGGTCTGCTGGAGACAAGGGAGAGGAACGGCCCCGTTCGTAACTGTGGATCCGACATAAGTCGGATCCGCGTAACTCGGGGACTGCCTGTATATATATATATATATTGTGTTTTTAAAATTTTGTCAGCCACCTCAAATATTTTAAATATAGATTTGGGGTAAAAATATTTTAAATACATTCCCTAGAAATGCACTGCATCTTGATTATTCTTCTTCAATTATTTATATATGCTTGACAAAGCAATGTTAACAAAATAAGACTATTTGTCACTCCAGAGCTGTAGGATTGCTGTTAGTGAAAAATAAATCGCCCTGCCCACCATTATATTTGCCAATAGATAATCTTGGAAAGGGGAAGAGTTGAATATTTAAAAACCAGTGGTTTTTCTCACTGCTGTTACACTCTCACCTGGTTAACTCAGTGACAATAGACTTTGAAACTGCCCTGCCTTTCCTGTATTTACATGCCAAACACAAAAGGGAACTGGGCACGGTTTCTCTCTGTGGTGGAACTCAGCCTCTGTGCCTAGGAGGAGAGAAGGGAGTGGTGCAGACCGAAAGCTACAAAAGAAAAAACCAAACCACAACTGCGTAAAGAAAGAGGGCACATATCCAAGACATGTTTTTATTAAAAATTAGTCAGACAAGCCTTTTATATCCACTCATACACCTGTTAAAAACAAAAGTATGTTACAACCATCATAAATTTCTATCAGGAAGGCAGCTCCCTGCTTCCTGTTTAAAAATACATCTTTACCCAGTACTGGCATTATTAGCAACATGAATGATTCTAATCACTGGGGTTTTGATCATGCAAACAGATACAGACATGCTCCATTTTACTGGGACCATTTGAGTAAAATCACAGGTGGTGTGCAACTGATGGGCTCTTATATAGCATTTAAGCTGGAAATCGCAGATTTTGTTGCATGTGCTAGAAAAAAAAGTAGAATTCTGACAGATTCAAAGATGCAGTTGTGCTGAAACAATTTGTACAGTGGGGTTGCTGAGGCTGAAAGCCATGGAACAAAACTGTAAACCCTGCCTATGATAGAAATAATTTCAAAACATGGCACGCTGCAGCACCTTCCCCCCCTACCCCCCCACTTCCCTACTTCCGGCACCCATGAAAAGAGGCCATTAAACAACTTGGCTATGTCTAGACTGGCATGATTTTCCGGAAATGTTTTTAACGGAAAAGTTTTCTGTTAAAAGCATTTTCGGAACAGAGTGTCTAGATTGGCACGGACGCTTTTCCGCAAAAGCACTTTTTGCAGAAAAGCGTCCTTGCCAATCTAGACGCTCTTTTCCGCAAAAAAGCCCCAATCACCATTTTCACGATCGGGGCTTTTTTGCGGAAAACGAATCTGAACTGTCTACACTGGCCCTTTTGCGCAAAAGTTTTGTGCAAAAGGACTTTTGCCCGAACGGGAGAAGCATAGTATTTCCGCAAAAACACTGACAATCTTACATGAGATGGTCAGTGCTTTTGCAGAAATTCAAGCGGCCAGTGTAGACAGCTGGCAAGTTTTTCAGGAAAAGCGGCTGATTTTCTGGAAAAACTGGCCAGTCTAGACACAGCCCTTCTCTTATTTTCTTCTTCCCAGTCTCCATTTTGCCTCCCATCTATACAGCATTATTTTACATCCCTGTTTCTCTTAAAGTATGTCTGTCCAACTTTCCCAGCCTCATTTCAATTTTAACGTTTCTCTCTGCACCCCTGCTTCTTCAAGATGTTTCTCTGACCAAGCCTTTCTCCTCCCTCCTATTTTTACCTACTATCTTGTCTGGCTCATTTTCTCTTCTCACTATTCCTTTCATTTTTATCCCTTCTGGGTCTTTTAAGGCCCACACCCTCACAGGTATTTGCGATCAATGGAAAATTGGAGTGTAAATACCTTACAGGAGCGTCTGGCTCTACATTCCTGAAGGAATTGAGGCCAGAGCACCCGTCGTGAGCAGTCTCCCATAGGCACGAGTTAAGGGCACATTGGGAGGATCTGAGAGAGAGAGAGAAACGCAGAGGAGCAGTTTATAGGATCTTATTGCTGGGTGCGAGCTTCTCTATCGCCTGGGAAGAGGCGCTCTGAAATTCCTCAGACTTGCCTGCAGCATTGGGATGGCAGGAGCCTTGGGAGTGGGGAGAAGGGGAAATTTATGGAATCGGAGCGCACCCAAGCGTTCCCCAAAGGTTTGGGGGGAATGGGAAGTTCTGACCCCGGGAGAAGCGGCGGAAGTAAGGTAAGAAGGTCTCGGTGCGATCAGCCCCGCGGGGCGCTGTACGCCTGCTCCCAGCTTCGCGCAGCGAGGGCGGGGAGCAGGGAGGGGCCAGCTCCGGGCTGCATCCTGCCCGGACTTCAGTGCCCGGAGAGGAGCAAGGGAGCGGAGAGCGCCTGCCCCGAGCCGAGGGGAGCCGGCGGCTGAGCGGGTAAGGAGCCGCGCGCTCAGCCAGCTGGGGAGCAGACAGGGGCATTTCAGGGCGACTTGTTCCCCTGCACGGGGGCTGCTCGCCCCTTCCTGCCCCAGGTCAAAAGGCAGCAGCTGCCTCTCCCAGTCCCGGGACTGATCCCTGGAGGCCTTCAGTGCGCAGGTGTGGGAGCTGCTGATGTTTATGCCGGCTCTCCAGGGTGGAGGCTGACTTCCCTTCCCCTCCCGTGGGATGCGAAGCCTCTGGCGTGGATGCCAGCGACTAGCACAAGTGTCAGAAAGGAAAAGGGTCTGCCCACTCCTTGGCAGGGATGCTGCGGGTGCTTACAGGGGAGACTTGCAGTGGGTGAGACTGGTTACCAGCATGGCTCTGTTGGGAGATTTAGCAGCTCTTGGTGGTGGAGACGGAGAGCGAGGAGTGTTTGATTTTTTCCCCTCCACGCAGCAGCGCTAAAGTCGAATTAAGCTAGGCAACTTCAGCCACGTCAACTGTGTGGCTGAAGTCCGAAAAAGCTTAACTCGGCCTTAGGCACCGTCTATACAGCAGGAAGTCAACTTCCCTTACACTCCTGTGAAATGAGTCACAGGAGTCAGGGTAAGAAGTCGCCCAGTTTGACATTATTTTGAAATAAAGGCTTGTAGTGTATTCTGAAATAACACTGTGGTGGAGATATAGGCTTAGGCTGTGTCTAGACTGGCCAGTTTTTCCAGAAAATCAGCTGCTTTTCCGGAAAAACTTGCCAGTTGTCTACACTGGCCGCTTGAATTTCCGCAAAAGCACTGACTTCCTACTGTAAGAAATCAGTGCTACTTGCGGAAATACTACTCTGCTCCCATTCAGGCAAAAGTCCCTTTTACGCAAAAGGGCCAGTGCAGACAGCTCAGATTTGTACATTACAAAGTCAGTGCTCTTGCGCAAATTCAAGCGGCCAGTGTAGACAGCTGGCAAGTTTTTGCGCAAAATCTTGCCAGTCTAGACACACCCACTATGTTTGCAGTGCATCTCTAGCAATGAAGTGTTGCCTAATGGTGATTTCCTTAGCATGAGGATTACTGAGATGTACAAACTAGGGCATCAGTCCTGCAAAGATTTACATATGTGCTTAGCTTTACTCATAGATGTCAGTGGCATTATTCAGAGTATGTAAACCTAAGTATGTGCATAAAGCTTTACCGTATCAGAGCCTAATTCAGCTGTGTATCTTCTCTCCAACAATCTCAATAGAGATAAAAGTCAGAGGAGCCTCATGCAATTGTGAGCCAAGTCCATCAGTGGTGATGTCCAGGACATTTACAAGCTCTGGAGAGTGAGAGGAACCTTGACAGTTATAATTATGTTTTGCTGCTGTATCTAGGGCTGATGATACTTTTATTATAATTCTTTATTTTCAGGCACTTAGAACCCTGTAGGGGAAAATACCACGTGTGCTTAACAGTAAAAGTAAATGCCTCATTCAAGTTATTTCTACTGAAGGAACTAAACTGATAACTTCAAAAAATCTGAAATAAACATCTCAGCCATAACTGTTATTTTAGCTTTTTTCATAATCTTTACTTAATATAAAGATTTATTTCAGAGCTTGTTACTGTGTCATTTCTTGTAGTTACAGGTAAGACAGATAATTGCCTTTTGATATGAGGAACTTTGCTCTCTGTGACTATAAACATCCTTATTGCACGCAAAGACAGAGTAAATATTTGTATTAGGGATGTAAGCGACTAGTTGACTATCCGATAAGCATAAGCTCTAGTCACTTCCCACTCCCCTTGCTGCCTCTGTCACATGTAAAAACAGGAGCACAAATAGCAGTGTTCACATGTAAATACAGGATTCAAACAAACTTGCTGAAACATTCATGAGAACAAAATACCCCTATAAACTTTCTGAAGATGTTAATGAATCACAATTAAAAGGCAATTAAATGTATACTGGATATAATTGACTTAAATAGCTACTCATAGTTGAAATGAATGTTTGAGAACTGTGTTGCAGTTATCACCCAATTCTAACCTGTAGCATTGAGATGTATTCTGTACTGAAAAAAAGTTTACAACCAAGGGGAAAAAGTGTCTGTGTCATGCTGGTTGTCTAAAGATTAACTCTGAATGATCCAATTTGGATAATCAAATTCATTGCTGCCATTTAAAATAACTACAAAGCAGACAGCCCCTAGACTCTAAAGCTAGTCATGTAAGAGAGATTTCAATAAGCAGTTAATAGCAGAATGTGAAAAGGATAATCAAACTATGAAGCAAAATAGGTAAACTTCAGTGGGACCTATTCTGAAAAGCTGTTTATAGCTCATTGTCATGCTTATAGGGCGAATGGTGCTTTGGACTCTTTGGGTGTGTCTAGACTACATGCCTCCGTCGACGGAGGCATGTAGATTAGCCAGATCGGCAGAGGGAAATGAAGCCGCGATTAAAATAATCGCGGCTTCATTTAAATTTAAATGGCTGCCCCGCTCTGCCGATCGGCTGTTTGTCGGCAGATCGGGGCAGTCTGGACGCGACGCGCCGACAAAGAAGCCTTTCTTGATCGGCACAGGTATGCCTCGTGAAACCAGGTTTACCTGTGCCAATCAAGAAAGGCTTCTTTGTCGGCGCGTCGCGTCCAGACTGCCCCGATCTGCCGACAAACAGCTGATCGGCAGAGCGGGGCAGCCATTTAAATTTAAATGAAGCCGTGATTATTTTAATCGCGGCTTCATTTCCCGTCGATGGAGGCATGTAGTCTAGACACACCCTTTTAGTCCTTCTCAAGTGGACTATTAAGTCACAGGCTGGGCTTTGCTGTACCTTGCACTGCAGTTCACCCATTCTGTAACTGGGTCTCTGGCTGTCACTTCTTTATTTGCCTTATTTTGGCTCCTTTATACCCTTTCACTCCAGGGACATGCAATGATTTAGTGTTTCCATTGAGCTCGCTTCTCAGCTTTGGCAAAACAGCTCTTGTTGCCAGGATTGGGGCCATGGAATTGCTTCACCATGCTGTAATTAAACCTGGTGGTAGAGTTTGAGTGTTAGGATCCTCTTTATCTTGGGCCATTTTGTTGCCTTTCTGTTTGGTTCCCCTACCAACCCTTTGGATCTAATTCTGTAGTAAGTCATTCATGCACCTTATTCACAAACTATAACACAGATGTTTCCCAGATTGTCACATCTGGCAGCTGCAAAGCTGACAGAGAAAATGTAATGTACTTCACAAGTGGCAATTTCACAAGTAGGCCAGCCACACTTTGACTCTTACCAGGCATGAAGATTATCATAAGGCGATCCAAACTCCCATCTCAGATTTTCCCCTAGAAGTATATGTCCTGTACTGCCAGGACCTCTCCTGAACAGTACAAATACATTCAGTCTGTTTTTCCTTTAAGGGAATAATAAGTATATAATTTGTTACCTCAAATGGAATTACCTGGACACTTCAACTTAGGATGTTAACAAGCGATTAATTTACTATTCGAGTAGTTGATAGGATTTCTCACTGGGGGCTCTTGTGCATTTCAAAGCGGAAGTGCCTGCATGGATCCTGGGGTCAGTGGGGGACTCAGATTCCCGCGCTGGCCCTAGGCTCCATGCTGCGCTTTCTTTTTGAAATGCACAAGAGCCCCTGCTGGGGACTCTTGTACATTTCATAGCTGGTAAGCCTATGTGCAGCCAAGAGTCAGCTAGACCAGGGGTGGCTGATCCTTGTCTGATCCTGGGCTCCAAGTGGCGCTGCTGCTTTGAAATGCCACTCAAGAGTCCAGGGTCAGCTGGGGAGTCCGCAGCTGATCCCGGGCTCCACCTGGCATTTCAAAGCAGCAGTGCCTCACTGACCCTGGGGTCAGCTGGGATCCAGTGAATTTAAGTAATGAGGCATAAATGTCAAGAAATGTTTATAAGAAAAATAAAGATACTCCTTACAGGTGTCTTGCAACGTTTTATCACCATGTGCTTCCAGTGGTCTTGCTGACCAAACTCTTTATGCCAGGCCCTTCTCCAGAGTCCAGTGGTTGCTTCATTTGTCTTTTCAGGTGCAGAGAATGTGATGGGCAGAGAGAAAAAGGAGTGTCTTGCTGTTTGTCCCTGGTTTTTTGTTTTTGTGGTTTTTAAAGCATAATTTCAGTCCTTCTGTTGAAAATTATTTCCTGCTTGGAGCAAGGTGATAGGCATTCTGTTTTTTTACTTCTGTTTCCTAACAAAGAAGGATCACTTTGCAGGTAATGGTCTATCAGCCTTTTTTACATATGGCAAGGGCATCAGCTTGCTCTTTATCTCTGAGTGTCATGCTTCAATTATCCATCCTTAAAAGGTGTTAATCTGTGTTTTCCAGAAGTTTCAGAGGGGTAGTTGAGTTAGTCTGTAACTGAAAAAACTTAAAAAACAATGAATAATGTAGCACAGAGGTGGCCAACCCATGGCTCGCGAGCTGGATGCGGCTCCTCTCCCTCAAAAGTGTGGCTTGCGAAGCCACTCCTGTATCCTCCCAAATGGCCCGACTCCGGTTCTCCTGTGCTCTTCGGGGCGCTGATTCAAAATGGCGCCCACGATGGCGGCCGTCAAGGGGAGCCTGATATGGCCAAAAAGCCTAAGCTTGTTCTAAAAGGGGCAGCCTCCTTATTTTTCTTGATAATTCTGGGGGGGGGGGGGCTGGCTTCTTTTTTTCGCTCAACAATTCTTGTATGGTTCTTTGCATTGTTTCCTCCACTGTTTTGGCTCTCTTTGTTAAATGGGTTGGCTACCCCTGGTCTAGCAGTACCTTAAAGACTAACAAAATATGCAGATGGTATCATGAGCTTTCTTGGGTACAGCCCACTTCTTCAGATGAATGGAGTATTAAGAGTCCAATTCCAAAATAAATAGGGGATGGATACCCAGGCAGATTAAATTGTTTTCCAACGGGTTTAAATGGTGATTTCTTTTCATATAGCTGATTTGTGTCTATTAATTCTTTCCTGTAGACTGTTGAGTTTGGCCAATATACATGGCAGAGGGGCATTGCTGGCATTTGATGGCATAAATCACTTTAGTGGATGTGCAGTAAAATGAGCCTCTGATGTGGCTGGGTCCAGTGATGATATGTGTGAACAGAGTTGGCACTGGGGATGTTTGCAAGGGTGAGTTCCTGAATGATTATGATGCAGGTGTGCTGCATGATTACTGAAAATAATTTGTTTGAGGTTAGGAGGTTGTCTGTAGGCGAGGATTGGCCTTTCCCCCAAGGCCTGTGAGGCTGTGTCTAGACTACATGGCTCCATCGATAGGCAAGGCAAAAGGCAAATGAAGCCGCAATTTAAATGATCGCGGCTTCATTTAAATTTACATGGCTGCCGCGCTGAGCCGACAAACAGCTGATCAGCTGTTTGTCCGCTCAGCGCGCTAGTCTGGACGCTCCCCTGCCGACATCAAAGCCCTTTGTCGGCAGCCCCGTTATTCCTCGTGGGATGAGGTTTACCGGGGCTGCCGACAAAGGGCTTTGATGTCGGCAGGGGAGCGTTCAGACTAGCACGCTGAGCGGACAAACAGCTGATCAGCTGTTTGTCGGCTCAGCGCGGCAGCCATGTAAATTTAAATGTAAATTTAATGTAAAATATGTAAATTTAAATTGCGGCTTCATTTGCCTTTGCCAAAAAAACAAACCTACATGGCTCCGTCGACGGAGCCATGTAGTCTAGACATACCCTGAGAGTGAGGGGTAATTTTCCAGAATAGATTGTAGATTGTTGATAATGTGTTAGAGAGGTTTAAGTTGTGGGAGTTATCCTTGATGGGATTGTCAGGCTTTCCATTGTTGTCTTTCCCTCTTGGGTGGCGGTGATGGGGGGGTTCTCTGCCTTTCTCCAGTGTTATCAGTGCTGTTAATTTAATTCATCCTCAAGACACAAAGCATGTTTCTTCATTATCTTCAACATTTCCACTTTTTCTTGATCACCTGGGCATCTGTGATGGCTGTCACACTTACACACATCCTCCACTCACACCACACAGTTGTGCAATTTCAGACAAGATTAATAGTTATTAGAAGACACAACTTAGTTTGTGATGCAGACATGAGGTACAACTTAATTTGTAATGCTAACAGGGAACAAGGGCTTACAGTGAACATCTAATCATGAAATCACACAGAAAAATAGAAGCATACAGAACTTATAAGCAAGTCATTATACATGAAATCATTATGCACCATACTTATAATCTAATAACCAATACTAACCAATACTAAAATATACATTTTTGCTACAAAGTGTTGTCTCTTGCCATGATCTTCACTGACTGCTTAGTAGCCTCCAAATGAAATTCTATGCTGTTCTTCTGGTCTAAAGCAATCAAGTGGTTATAACCCATCTGTCTGAATAATTATCTTCCACCCTGTAGTACTGTTGCAGTGATGGTTAGCAGAGATGTTGGAGATCTTGATTTATAAAAAAAAGGGGCTACTGGTGGGTCTTTTTTATTAAGGACTCCTCAGTTTTGTGACTCACTCCCTGACTCCTGTCCAAACAGTCCAGATCCCTTGATTTTTCAGGGCAATGTTTGTCTCTGATCCCAACTTTTGGGTCAGCAGGGGGAATTTGTGACCTGGTCACGGTGAGTTCTTTGTTTACAAATTACTTTGTTTACAAATTACTTTGACTTTTGGCAAGAGAGTGAGTTGAAATTGCTAAATTTGTAAACTTTTTAAAAACTTCACTCTTAAATATTTGTAAAGAGCACTTAAAGCTCATATGTTAAAAGACATTGCCACGTCTCTTCATTTTGTTTTCTACCAGAGATGTGTGCTTGAAGTCTGTAGAACTTAAAACATCTGTAGCTGGGGTGAGTTGTTGATGTTTCATTTAGGAAAATATGCAAGCCTTGTCCATGCTGCTTGTGGTGTTGGTGACATCTCTCATTTATTACAGTGTTAAGAGTTTCAAATGGGCTAATTGGGTTTTATGAGAGCCCTTAATTAAATGTGCTGACTTGATGGTACTTCCTGTTTAGTAAGGCAATAATTTCAGTCTAGGATGAATAAATAAGTGCTGATGCTCTATGCCAAAGCCTCGTGTAGCACAGGAATCAGGTTGTTGTCACTGACTTAAATGGAAGCAACTATAAGTTCTTATTAAATTGACATTCTGTGCTTAAATGATCATATTTTAAATAAGATTTTAAAAGTACAATCCACTCCACCACAGAACAAGCTGAAAACTTTAGTAAATTCTAACTATCTATGGCTTCCTCTTCCTCCACTAATATTTTAAACCTGAATAAAACATTGCACAGTACAATTCAATCTTATTGTTGTGATGATAATTGTTAATTTAATTTCAGACATTTGACAACCTGACTTTTAAAAATATATACCTTAACCTGATTCTATATATGGCAAATAGAGTGCAATAGATGCATATTTTCTGAGATCTGGGCTGTGTCTAGACTGGCCAGTTTTTCCGGAAAATCAACTGCTTTTCCAGAAAACTTGCCAGCTGTTTACACTGTCCGCTTGAATTTCTGCAAAAGCACTGACTTCCTACTGTAAGAAATCAGTACTTTTTGCGGAAATACTATGCTGCTCCCATTCGGGCAAAAGTCCCTTTTGCGCAAAAGGGCCAGTGTAGACAGCTCAGATTTGTTTTGCGCAATAAAGCCCCGATCGCGAAATGGCAATCATGGCTTTTTTGCAGAAAAGCGCATCTAGATTGGCACGGACGCTTTTCCGCAAAAGCACTTTTTGCGGAAAAGCGTCCGTGCCAATCTAGATGCTCTGTTCCGAAAATGCTTTTAACAGAAAACTTTTCCGTTAAAAGCATTTCCGGAAAATCATGCCAGCCTAGACACAGCCCTGGTGTATGTAGAAATACATGTTCACTTGAGATTAATGCAACTAACACTGGATGTCACCATTGTACCACCGAAACATAACTGAAAGCAGGTCCGGATCTTATTCTTGGTGTGTGAAGCCAGCTTTCCTGTGCGTTAGAAAAAAGTGTTTTAGTTTATGTCAGTGAAAAGCCAAATGTGGTGGAATGCTATAAACCGGAGTCCTGTCTTGCCACTCTTATTCAAAATGAGCAGTTGTCTTGCAGGGTGAATAGTTCTTTTAATTTCAGTGGAATTTGTTCTACTTCATCTTGGTGAAATCAATGCAACTACTCAGTCTGGGTAAGATGACATAGACAGGAACTTGTATAACATTGGATATGATCAGGTATAGGGTCTGGAATGAAGTGACAGGTGGAACAATACTTTTGAAAAGCAAATACGTAAACTAAAATTATTTAATTGCCGATAAAAAATTACTGACTTCTGGTATGCTGCAGCTCATTTGAATGTATATTCAGTTGCAACAATTGGAAAGGGGACTCTGTAAGTAAATTTGGAGGGTGGGAACTCCTTTTTGAAGATTTGAGAGGGCCTTTAGAATATCAGGATTATGCACAAGGTCATATTTTTCAGCTGCCTTCTTAAAGTCATTTTACTGTATAATACGTGTCTACTGTATATATTGTTAGTGATGCAATAGACGGGTAGATGCACATACAAAACTAAATTCATTCTCTATGGATATGTGGATAAATAAAAGGCCATATATTTTTGTCCCAGCTATACAGAGCACGCATACATAATGACTACCACCCTGAGGGTAACGGAACATGTAACAGAAGATGACCAAGAGAAAGAAGGAAATTATGTACTTTATGGATCCTCTTGTGCCCAAATCATTGAAGAAACAGAATACATTAAAAAGGTACAGTTCTTTTTATTATTTTTATTATTCTTGTCCTCTGATCCTGAAGAGAGCACAGCCTATTGCAATACAACTCATTGCAAGTAAGAAATTTAAAAAAATGTGAATCCTGCACAGTCTAAATTTTCCAACCTAAACAAGTGTGTGTTGACTTACTGGGGAAGGTCACAGTTCACTGTTCCTTAAATTCTTTCTGGCCTCATACTATTATAATGGAGTTGAACCCAAAAGTTTGAGACAAGGATTTAATTGCAATATGTACACCTGTCTTCATAACTAGTCGTATTAGGGAATAGATCAAATGCTTGTCAGAAGATCACTCTCAGAATTTTTAATCAAAAGTTTTCAAGCACTCCATGATCTAAGTCATATTCATGATGCAATGCCCAAGGAAGGGATGAATTTTTTAACCTTATGAGAGACTTATAACATAGGCCCTCTTCTGGGACAAAGAAAATAGCATTCGGATCAGCATACTAATAGCTTAAATTCCATGCATCCATTTCTGTATCAGTGATTTCTTGAACAACAAGGTTTAGCTGGTTAAGAACTGATGGCTTATTTCTCATAGCCAAGCAAAAGAGCACAATGGTGATGGAGTTCAAAAAGCACCTTTTCTGCATCGCTGCTGACTTTAAGAGAACATCTTGTAATAACTAACCAGGCAGATTGACAGGAAGAAATAATCTTAAATAAAAATAGCTTTGTGACCTATTTCTAATCTTCTCCTGCAGATCCAATCCACGTTAACAAAGATTCAAAATCAGGTATGGAAAGAAGCAGCAAACAACAGAATTGCAAATGACAAATCAGACTGTCACCAGCTGTTGGTCCCAGTCTTTCTGCACAGCCAATCACTTTCTCCCTTTTGGCTCTCACCACCACTCCCTACCTTCAGTACCTCTAACTCCCCACCCCCGCCTCTTCACATTCTAAACTCCCGCCAGTCTGTCCTGAGATCATGCTTGGTTTTATTGGCACAAGGAGTTTGAGAGGGGCTGGAGCATGCTCAATGAGGATGGAATGTTGGCGATTTTAGCCAGATCTAATATTTCTACAGTGCATGAGAAAACTGAGATTGTTTAAAGCAGGGAGGGGAATTTACAGCCTGCAGGCCAGATCCAGCTCCTGGCTTGCCTTGATCTGGCTCACAGCGAGGCTTGGGGCTTCCCCTATGCAGCAGGGCTGGCAGTAGCGCTCTAACACCGCAGCAAGTCTCTGAGCCTTGGCACCCTCCTGCATGGCTGGAGTGTGAGCAGTGGGAAGCTAGACCTAAATCCTCTGTCTGGTGGGAGGGGAGGAAGCTCGTGCCTGGCAGGAGGGAGGGGGAGAAATTGGCTCTATGCCCGTGCCTGCCTGCAGTCTCCACCCCCATCACTCCCATTGGCTAGGAATTGCGGCCAATGAGAGAGGGGCATGGCAGTGTGGCGCCATCTGTGCCCTCCCCATCAAATAAGTGCTGCACCAGGTAAGCACCCCAATTTCCTGTCTCCTCCTGCACCCTACCTCCCACCCAGGACGCTCCCTGACCCCTATAGTCCTCTCCTGCACCCTACCTCCTGCCCAGATCCCTCACCCGCATCCTCAGCCACTCCCCAATAGCTCTCCAGCACACTGAAGCCCAGCCTAGAGGGGTCCCACAAATCTACTAGCCTAGGCCTCCAGAAGAGTTGCTTTGGCCTTGGGGGGGGGGGGGGGGGACCCTGGCATCCTGAGCTGTATGAGTGAGGTGAGCATCTCTTTAATTTTCTCCTCACTTGTTGGCCAAGGCAGTGGGGGTTTTTTTTCCTCATTTGTGTGTGGGCCCCAAACTATGGGTCAGAGGCACCGGAACCAAAAAGAGGTTCCTTTATCCTGATTTAAAGACTTATAAACTTGATCAAACTTTGAGTATTACCAGGAATATCAAAAGGCACCACACAGGCAAACAGGGCACCCTGTAGCCAAAGTTCCAGTCTGTGCTCCAAAGCAGGGGCTTTCTCTAGCATCATTCTGAAATGGTTGAACTATCTGGACAGAAGCATTCCAAAAATACCCTGAAGGAAACACCTGGCACAAAAAAAGTTTAGTCCAAATGGTTAAAATATGGCAAGCATAAGCAACTAAGAGGGCTTTGTAATGGGACGTGTCAGCAACCTTCGTAATGGGCATTGCTGCCAGTCCCAATGCTATAATATGCCATATGCTGCAATATTCTAAATGTTAATTAATCTCATGCACGAAGTAACACTCCGGAGAATCAAAAGCAGTGATTTATTGGTAATGACATGCTAATGCTTTCAAATGTAAAACCCTGGAGAGCTGCACAAATAGGACACTGTTTTATTTAATATTGAAGGTGGGGAATTAGTCATTACCTGGAAGCTGTGGTGACTGTTGCTCTGTAATTACTTCAGCCCATGTAATGACCTTCATCAGGTTTGGGTGCATAGAGTTCATGGCAGGGTGGGGGCCTGAGATAGGTAGATAGAGGAGTACAGAGTTAACTTCATGAACCCAGTCTGCCAAAGCTTGTCTGTTTTACAAATTATTTTCCTGTTTATTTATTTTAGCAGCCTTTCCGAGTGCCCAGAAATGGTTTGGAGGCTGAAAAGGATGCACTTAACTCCAGCCACAATCTAACCATGGGAAAGCTGAAAGATATTGACCAGCAGCTCTTGCTTATCAACAAGGAGAATGAAATGCTAAAGATCAAGGTGCATTCCATTTTAGCCTTCTCTAACGCATATATCAGCTTTTCAGCCTAAGAGAAGATGCAGTTTTACCTGGATTAAAATTCCATCCCAGTAGCAACAAGAAAGCAATAGTTCATTGTGGTTTTGCCCTCTGTAACTAGTGCACTAACCTTGCAGAGTCTCATCAGGTTTTCTTATTAGTACGAAATAGATTTTTTGTAAGTAGATGATGGTAGAATTCATTCTGGGAACTACTGCTTGTTGAATTGTGCTCTTGACCATGCATTTTCTTGCAGTGGCTCCTGGCTCAGCCAGTGGTCCAGAGTAGGTATACTTGTAACCAGTCAGAAATGTATTAGTCAAAGAAAACTTTCAACCTTCATCTCAGGTGAGGAAGGGCTGTTGTATCACAGAGCAAATCTGCACCCTTTATTAAAAAATTAGAATTTAAATGTTATTTGCCATATTCTTTTAATCAGCTTGTAGGGTTTTCTTCTGCCACTGCAATAATTGATGCTAACAGATGTTCAAACAGGATAGCAACTGCATCATTTTTGTGCTACGTGATTTCTACATCAAGCTCTTAAAGCATGACATAAGTTATTAATCCTATTGTAAATGCCTTTTCCAGCTGGATGCAACAAGAGAAGCAGGTGCACAGTCTCTCAGACATGCCTCAAAAAATCTATATGAGAATTACTACAGTCGGTCAGAAGCACTTAAGAAAAAGCATGAAAATGATAAACAGCTGATGCAGGTACAGCACTCTCCTATGTGTGAAAAAGGCAAACTTTGGAGTATATAGGAATACGTCTGTGGTCAGTTGTGGGACTAACAACATACTGAAGAATAGCAGCAAAATGGTTTTGCTAAAATGGAAATCATCTTCATTCTCCACCCCCTTTTTTTCCCCTCTAACCACAGGCCTACAAACTTGAACAAGAACAAAAATTCAAACAAAATCTGGGAAATGTCAATTGTGTAACTCAAAGACTTGAAGAAAAGTACAGCCGGATTGCAGACATGGAGAAACTACTGCAACGAATGGAAGAGGTATGCTCGTAAGAGCCCAGCTATGCAGTTCCTGGATAGGCTATAGGAGTCTTCCCTATGCAAGGATCATGATCACTGACTATGAGGCTATTAGGTGTTTTTTTTTTATTTGCACAGTACTGAGGCCTGGCCTTGCAGGCTAATAGCCATTGGGACATTCCTTGCTCACTTGTATATTCCTCTTGATCTAGAACATGTCCTGTTAGTAAAAGTGTAAAGCTCTTTGAAACTACAGTAAACATGAATTTCCATTGTATTAACTCCTACCTCTTGAGTAATAGAACACAGTGTGAAGGGTATTCTAAGCAATCTACCTATAAAAAAAGAGTTCCGTTACTTTGAAAATTTTTTGAACAAGATCCTCAACTAGTATAAGCGTCCCCTTTGATTTCAATGAGGCTACCTCAATTTACATCAGGTGAGCATCGGTCCTTTTAAATGTAATTTGTAACTGAAATGAGAGGTCTGGTTTTTTTTTCTTTCAGTTATATTAAAAACTCAGTTAACTTACTTAACCTAACTGCAATTAATTTCCGAGACTTGAAATATCCTGGTTTCTAAGGGTATACCTATACAAGTTTATTTTGGAAAAAGCTATTCTGGAAGATATACTACACAAAAGCCTCAAAATTAGTCTAAGGCAGGCTCCCCTAATGTGGACACGCTATCTCAATTTAGAGCCTCAGAAGGCACTGGGGAGGAATAACTTCAGAATGGCCCTGGAGAGGAGTTGTTTTGATATAGCAGCAGTGGAACATCCACACACACCTCCTTCCGAAAGAGCTTTTTCGGAAAAGGCATTATTCCTTATGGAATGAGGTTTACCAGCATCGGAAAAAAACTCTGTTATTTTGATTATCTTTCAAAATAATGCAATTGCTGTGTGGATGCTAGTATTTTTCAGAATAACATCCGTTATTCTGGAAAAACGGTGCAGTGTAGACGCACTCTACGAGGAAACATCTTCAGGTACTGTTCTTGTATTGTCAAAGTACAGTGCATAACAACAAGCTATTTCCTCCCTTTTGTAGTGCATTTTTCTTCCCCAAATGCTTCCCAAGTTCTTAGTTGATTTAGCAGCAGTGAGGGTTAGAGCAGTGGTCCCCAACCTTTTGAGGTTGTCGGGCGCCAGGGGGCGTGGCCATTTGCCCGCCGGGCGCCAGGGGGCGGGGACACTTGCCCGCCGGGCGCCAGGGGGCGGGGACACTTGCGCGCCCGGGGGCGGGCCCCCGCCAACCGCGTGACCGGGGGCGGGCCCCCCCCAGCCGCGCGCCCGGGGCCGGCGCTCCCCCCGCCGAGCGCCGCACGCCCGGGGCCAGCGCTCCCCCCCGCCGCGTGCCCGGGGCCGGCGCTCGCCCCCGCCCCCTCCCGCCGAGTGCCGCGCGCCCGGCGCTCCCCCCGCCAAGCGCGCTCCCCCCGCAAGCGCCCGTGCGCCATGTGCCCGGGGCCAGGCCAGCCCCGAGCACCTGGCGGGCGCATTGAAATGCCCCCGCGGGTGCCATGGCGCCCGCGGGCACCGTGTTGGGGACCACGGGGTTAGAGAATAACTTTCCAATTGTAGTAAAAAATTTAGTCTGTTCTGGAGGAGTTAAGAATACAGCAAGCTTACATGTCGCTTATACAACTGTGTGAGAATATCACATTGGGGGCAATGTGCTTTCACAACAGTTGTGCCAAACTCTGATATGCTCCTACCACAGCTCAACTATAACCTGTGATGGGGAAGCAGAAAAGTTCAGTAGCACTGGAGTATTCTCCCAACAATACTGAGTGACTGGAAATAACTGGGTGAGAGAGCTCATTCCTCAGTGACTGCTGCCATGTAATTTAATAGGGTGGCAGTATGTGTAGTTTTTCTTACTCTTGCTGGATCAGCACCAGTGTCTCCATATATTTTACAAGTGGGTTTCCTGATATTCTGAATTTTCTTTTAGTCTCTATCTGGGAGGGGGATTTTGTAGAAGAAAACAAATGTATTAAGCCGAAGAAGAAAAAAGTGTGGTGTTAAAGAATGTTTTTAATTTCTCAAATGATGAAATTTCAAACACAGCTATAATCCAGTAATAGGCTGATTTTTGCCAGTTCTCCATAAAGCCTATCTGTTTAATTTAACAATAAGAGACACCATCATGTGATACACTGACCCTGTCCTTTCTGGGTTACTTACTTCATGGTGTATTCTTTGACTGTACTTTACTCTGAACTTCTGATTTCTCCTTTTTTTTCAGATTTTACATTCAGTCAGTTTGAGAATTATTTTCCTGTTTTGGAATGCAAACCAAACTGTTTTTGTTTGTTCACCTTCTCTGATCCCAGGCTTATGGGCGTCTGGACTTGTTTCAGGGAAACTTATGTTGAAGCCAATTTTCTGATTGGTTTCTGTTACAAATGGTTAAGTGTTAGCTTCTCCATGTTAAACATCCTGTGACACAACTCACTAGTTTGGACACTAAGAAATTCTATAAAGTGTTATTTCTGAGGTTTTTTTTAAGTCTACAGAGGTTGTGGAATCTCCATCATTGGAGATGTTTAAACAGGGGCAGATGAGAGTTTTGCGGTGCCCAGGGCAGCACAATTTCGCGGGGGCCCCCCTTTGGAGACAAAATAGAAAAAAGGTGTCAAATGCACAAATTGAAGGCTATTTTTCATATTAAATGTGAATTGGGTAAATTTGATAGAAATTTAATTTAGTTGGATATTTTTTATTTTAATTATATTGTAATTCATTCTTAAACAAAATTCTGCATTAATAATTAAAAATTTTCATTTGTATTTAGTCTATTATAGCTGTCTAGCTCTTTTGGTAGCACATTCTTCAATTATGTCAGTAAAGTCCATTTCTTTACACAGGTCGTTTTCAATCGATATAATCAAAAGACCTACAAAATGCTCCTGGCTCACAGTAGATTCTCTTTGCTGCCCATGGCTGGTATTTGCCAAGCAGCATTGGTTGTTCCGCAGCCAGGCAGCATTGGGACTTGCGGGTACCAGGTGGAGTGTGGGTGTTGAGACTGGGGGGGGGTGGCGCAGGGAGCGTGTGGGTGTTGGGGCTTGGGGGGCAGGCAGCGTTGGGGAGAGGCAGCATATGGCTGTTGGGACTTGGGGGGCCAGGCAGCATTAGGCGTTGGGATTTGGGGGGGGACAGGCAGTGTTTGGGTGCTGGGATTTGGGGGGCAGGCAGGGTGTGGCTATGTGGAGGATGGCGCACAGATGGGCCATAGGGAGGACCAGCGGGCAGGGGTGTCTGACTCATCAGACAGGCCAAAATTACCATTCCAGCCTCTCAAAAAGCTCCTGGCTGGGCGGGGCAGCTGGCAACTCCCCCTGCTCCCAGGGACGTGTGTGTTTGTGTGTGTGTGTGGGGGGGGGGCACTGTCTGTGGAGCTGGATCGTGCTGCGCCCACGAGTGGGGGGAGGTGGGGACCGGCGGGAGGAGACAGGGTCTCCCTGGCGGGCGGGTCGCTCTGCCCCCGGGCACGGTGGGAAAGAGATCTGGGCTCCCTCTGGGGGAAAGACCGTGCCACCCCCAGCCTCTCTCTGGGTGGGGCAGGAGGGTAGAGCAGCGGGATACCCGGACACCATGGGCAGGTGTCCCCCTTAGCCTCCATGGCAACGAGCCGCCGCCACACGCATACCACGGGCTAACGGAGCTGCTCGTGGACCTGCAGCGAAGGGCAGCGGCGGAGGCAGCTCCAGTAGGTAAGGGCAGCAGCGGCAGATATACAGCAGGGCGAGCAGGGCTGGCGCGGGGCCCGGGACAGCCGCCCCACTCGCCCTGCCTTATATCCGCCGCTGTTTTTAAAAGCAGGTTAGACAGACAGGGATAATCTAGATGGGATAATCTAGATGGTGCTTGGACCTGCCATGAGTGCAGAGGATGGGACTTGATGACCTTTCCATCCCTTCCAGTCCTTTGATTCTATTAAATACCATATGATGGGTCTGGGGAAGGGAGGGAAGGTGCCGCTCCAGCTGACATGAGGCTCCTCTGGGCAGGTGGGGGATGGAACTGCAGGCATCCTCTGGACAAGTTAAGGGCACCGCTGGACAGGTGGAGGTTGGAGCTGTGACCAATCAGGGAATCCTGTGCCTGATGGGTGGTGCTCATGGTTTCTCTTGGCATGGGCGGCGGGGGAGGGTGTACCTTGTGGCTTTGTCTGAGGGAGGGGGCAAGGGCCCTCATTGATTGTGCTGTCCTGCCGCCCAGAATTCCCATCAGTGGGTCTGAGCACTGTGCATGTGCAGCGTTGTAATGCAAACTAGACTGTTGTTTCACTGTGGAACTGGCTGAGGAAAGGTTCTGTGGGTAGAATACAGAAATCTCCATTTTCATGGCTACATGCACCACAGCTAGGAGTCCTTACACTCAGCTCCAAAGGTTAACACATCAACATATAAACCTTGTCTGACTCAGATCTCTTACTCCTAAAAAGAGTTTGCCTTATTGAAGTCATTTGTAAAAGTCTTTGACTTCATTAAGGTCAGGATTTCACCCCTATAGGCTAAGATGATCCATCATGGGATGGCATTATGTATTAGTGTACTCTTTACATTTACAACTAAGGATTATTATACTTGGGTCACTAAATAGTTAGATGTGGGTTACCAAAATTTGTAACTTAAGAGGATTAAAATTGATTTAACTAGAAATCTCTTGACCTTTGGATCCATTTTTGCAATGCAAAGAACCACTGCCCTTTTAGTATAGTTCCTGGAACAGAAAGTGTCTTTGAACACAGTCAATAAGCTAATCTTTTTTTCTGGCAAGCTTTCCTATTTTAAAAAAATAAGATTTACAGTTACAAATTTTTCACTGTAAATCAATACAGCCTCTCCCCGAGTTACAAACGAGTTACGGACCAAACACTTGGTTGTAACTCAATTTGTTCGTAACTCGGACCCCATTGAGTTACATAGCAACTGCGCTGTTCTTAAGCGCGGGTTGTGTTCGTAACTCGGGGATCGCCTTTACAACTGCTCCATGGGAACTTTGGTCGTAAATGTGAACGGTTGTAACTCGACCATTCGCAACTCAGGGAAGGGCTGTACACAGCTGCTCCCTGGTAAATCTGCCTTTTCTGACCCAAATTCAGAATGATGGCAGATGCTTCTGATCTTCACACGGTGAGGGAGGGTGTATCTGTATGTACGGCTGACAAATATCTGGTGGCTTTATATGTTTTTTGGATAGTAATAGAAAAAATAGTTAATCATTTCAAATATTTTTTGTATATGCACATTATCACTATTTCATTATTCCCAAGGAAAAGAAAACATTAATAGGAAAAAAGCAATCATGTGAAGAGAAGCTTCTGGAGATATCATCAGATTCTGAAGATACTAAGAGGTGAGCATGAAGAAATGCTTTTTCTGTTCAACAGGATTATTTCAAGTGACGTACCTAACAATAACTTGGCTAAGTTCTTCCAAGTAGGGTGTATATACGTGGTATTAGGCCTAATGCCCTCACTGTCTTTACATTTTAAAGTAAAATATTAAGCTTTCCTGTGGCATGATCAGTAGGTTTTCCAGATCTGGGTTTATTTAGAGAATAAATACTGCTACTATAACATGTGAAGGCACACAATCAGATCTTGCTGTCCTTACTCTGGAAAAACCCTTAGTTCAATTAACAGGAAATCTGAATAAAAACAAATTACAGATTGGCCTTCAGAGAGGAAACCATTCTATCCATCTCAGCCCCCATCCTGTTAAACAACATTAATATCTTAATGCTTCTGGGGGGCCTCTCACAAACAGTACGTTTTATTAATTTTCTGTCTTAAATACAGTGCAATTTCCTCTGAAGCCTACCTTCCTCCCTAGCTCAAAACCTGAGCTCCAGCCAAAGTTGCAATTTCAAAGCACTGTCAATGTAGCTAGCTCAAACCCAAATCTGTTAGTCCAGGCTGGGAGACTTATTGCCAAGGCTGTGTAGACGTACCCATGCTATACTGCCAAAGTAGTGGTACACTGTCTTCCATGATGCACTCTTGAAGAATTACTCCACTATATTATGCTCAAACTTTATTCTTCCAGTATGAAGCATGAATGGAGCCATTTTTCCTATAATTTAATATAGTCATTACAGATAATATAAGAAATCAATTACAACTTTTCCCTCTTTATATCTGATTACGTTTATTAACCATGAATTAAATTAGTACACGTACAGCTGATGAGTCGAAGCTGAAACAATGAGTTGGAATCCCATGGAAATGGTCACTAAAGGAAGCTTAATGCCTATATTTATAATTCATATATAAATACAACTTTGGCCAAAACCAAAAGATTAGTGGTTGGATAGCTAGTTTGTATATTCTTGTCTTAGAGAACGTAAGTCAGGCCATTTATTAGGTCCTATGAGAATAATATATACCTTCAATAACAGTTGAAAAAGTTACCGGTAATTTGTCTTCCTCACCAGCTATCTTGATCTTCTGATGGAGATTTCCACTCTACGAGAGCAGATTTCTCACTTGCAACATGTGATCCAGATGCAGCATCAAAGCCTACGCAGTGCGATACAAGAGGTCAGATTAATCAAGTGCTCTTAGTGTTCAGGGAACAAACATAAGACACTTGTTTTAGTGCTTCCCTCATTTTGTGAAGTTTATTATTTATGTCTCCATCTCAGGACATGTATCAACAGTTTGAAATAGATTTTATGTAATATTTTATATATAATGGAAAAGTGACATAACATTAAAATGGTGGGAATGGAAATTCTATCACCCAGGGTGACAGTTTGAAATAGAATGCTTCAAGGGAGGAAGGAAGGGTTTTGTTTCCTGCAAGTGTGATGGAAGGCTTGAAGTAGCTGCCCAGGTAGCATAAGAAAATAGGCCTTTACCATAGGGACTACATCAGGAGCTGCTGAATCCCCAACCAATTTAAGGTACTTTAGGAATATCCCTAATATGTGGAGTGTGACAGACCATGGATACTCAATCACTGGGACATGGCTTAATGTAGCTTCCGAAATAGAGTTTGAGTAGCTACTGCTGCAGAGGCAGCAATGAATACAAGTGTATGTTTCACAAAATGATCTGCCTTTTTATGGGGAACATTGAATTTCTAATAATGCTTTGTTGCTGCAGTTTGACACTGTGTAACATTCAATAAAATAAACAGGTGTCTAGAAATCTATAAACTGTCTCACTAGAGGCTCAAATCCTGCTTGCCAGGTGTAATCCTAGTGAAGCAAAATATTTGGTCCCAGATAAAGTGGGAACAAAATTTGAAGCCATTTATGACTTGACATTTCTTTTAAAGAGGGAACTAATATGAGCTGTTTTCATAAGTATTATTTTGAGCTCAGCTAAACTATTTGTGCAAAATGTAATTCACATTTTGTGAATTCTCATAAGATTCAAGCATCTCTCATCAGCCTTAGATAGTTTAGCCCAAGAAAGCTTCAAGTGGGGAATAGATGTGTGTTTTACGAATGAAGAAGGCAAATGTGTTACCCTAAGTGGAAGTGTGACTTCATTCTTTGTTTTTTTTTTAAGACAGCCAGCCATGTCATCACACTTTCTCTAGAGCATTTTCTTTATCATTTAGACTTCATAGAATACCAGGACTAGAAGGGACCTCAAGAGGTCATCAAGTCCAGTTCCCTGCCCTCATGGCAGGACCCAGTACTGACTAGGCCATCCCTGATAGACATTTATCTAACCTACTCTTAATATCTCCACAGATATTCCACAACCTCGCTAGGCAATTTATTCCAAAGTTTAACCACCCTGACAGTTAGGAACATTTTCCTAATGTTCAACCTAAACCTCCCTTACTGCAGTTTAAGCCCATTGCTTTTTGTTCTATCCTCACAGGCCTCTTTGTGACACCCTTTTAGATACATGCCCCTGCTCCATTCCTTCTCCAAGGCCTCACCCTGCTCACTTCATCCCCTTCCTCACTCACTTTCACCAGACTGGGGTATGGAGTTGAGGAGCAGGCTCTGGTCTTGGGGCAGTGGAAGCTGTAGGCTCAGTGCTGGTAGATGAGGGGCAGCATATGGCGACAAGGAACCATTACTATACGTGCCAGTTGCTTTCAGGAGTGGTGCAGGGCCAGGGCAAGAGTAAGCCTGACTTAGCTCCACTGGTCTACCACCCTGCACTTAAACTCCTTCCCACAGCTTACACCCTGAAACCACTCTGGGATCTCAGTCCTCTTCCCTGGGCTAAGCCTGGAGCCCCTCCCAGAAGCCAAGGAGAAATGTTTTTCTCCATCCTCCTTATAACACTATTTTAGATACTTGAAAACTGCTAGCATGTCCCCTCTCAGGTTTCTCTTCTATAACCCCACTTGTTATTAACGGTTCACAATCCTGCTGGAAAGGTATAACTACTCTCTGAGAACAGTTATCCAGCCAGTTATGCACCCACCTTATAGTAGCCCCATCTAAGTTGTATTTGCCTGGTTTATTGATAAGAATATCATGCAAGACCGTATCAAATGCCTTACTAAAGTGTAGGTATACCACGTCCACCGCTTCTCCCTTATCCACAAGACTCGTTATCCTATCAAAGAAAGCTATCAGATTGGTTTGACATGATTTGTTCTTTACAAATCTATGCTGGCTGTTCCCTATCACCTTATTATCTTCCAAGTGTTTGCAGATGATTTTCTTAATTACTTGCTCCATTATCTTTCCTGGCACAGAAGTTAAACGGACTGGTCTGTAATTTCCTGAGTTGTTCTTATTTCCCTTTTTATAGATTGCACTATATTTGCCCTTTTCCAGTCTTCTGGAATCTCTCCTGTCTTCCATGATTTTGCAAAGATGATAGCTAAAGGCTTAGATACCTCCTCTATCAGCTCCTTGAGTATTCTAGAATGCATTTCATCAGGCCCTGGTGAGTTGCAGACATCTAACTTTTCTAAGTGTTTTTTTTACTTGTTCTTTTTGTATTTTATCTTCTAAACCTACCCCCTTCCTACTAGCATTCACTAAGTTAGGCATTCCTTCATCAGACTTCTCGGTGAAGACCGAAACAAAGAAGTCATTAAGCATCTCTGCCATTTCTAAGTTTCCTGTTACTGTTTCTCCCTCCTCACTGAGCAATGGGCCTACCCTGTCCTTTGTCTTCCTCTTGCTTCTAATATATTTATAGAATATCTTCTTGTTTCCCTTTATGCCTGTAGCTAGTTTGAGCTCGTTTTGTGCCTTTCTAATCTTGCCCCTGCATTTCTGTATTGTTTGCCTATATTCATCCTTTGTAATTTGTCCTAGTTTCCATTTTTTATATGACTCCTTTTTTATTCTTAGATCATGCAAGATCTCCTGGTTGATCCAAGGTGGTCTTTTGCCATATTTTCTATCTTTCCTATGCAGTGGAATAGCTTGCTTTTGGGCCCTTAATAATGTCCTTTTGAAAAACTGCTAACCCTCTTCAGTTGTTTTCCCCCTCCGTCTTGCTTCCCATGGGACCTTACCTACCAGATCTCTGAACTTACCAAAATCTGCCTTCCTGAAATCCATTGTCTCTAATTTGCTGTTCAACCTTCTACCATACCTTAGAATCATGAACTTTATGATTTCATGATCACTTTCACCTAAGGTGCCTTCCACTTTCAAATTCTCAACCAGTTCCTCCCTATTTGATAAAATCAAATCTAGAACAGATTCCCCCCCTACTAGCTTTTTCAACCTTCTGAAATAAAAAGTTGTCTTCAATACAGTCCAAGAACTTGGATAGTCTGTCCCGCTGTGTTAGTTTCCCAACATACATCTGGATAGTTCAAATACCCCATCACCACCAAATCCTGTGCTTTGGATAATTTTGTTGGTTGTTTAAAAAAAGTCTCATCCACCTCTTCCGCCTGGGTAGGTGGCCTGTAGTAGACCCCTAGCATGACATCACCCTTGTTTTTTACCCCTTTTAGCCTAACGCAGAGACTCTCAGCACGTCCGTCTCCTATGTCCATCTCTACCTCAGTCCAAGAGTGTTCATTTTTAATATATAAGGCAACACCTTCTCCCTTTTATCCCCGCCTGTCCTTCCTGAGTAAGCTGTACCCTTCTATACCGATATTCCAATCGTGTGTATTATCCCACCGAGTCTCTGTGATGCCAACAATGTCATAGTTGTATTTATTTATTAGCACTTCTAGTTCTTCCTGCTTATTATCCATATTTCTTGCATTTGTATATAAGCATCTAAGATCCTGATTTGATCTTGCCTCCCAATTCTGCCTTGTCCCTTCTTTCTCTCTACTAGTATAGCCCACACTCCCTCCCATTTCCAACCCATCTTCCAGGTTTCCATGTTCTTCACTTACCTGTAGGCTTTGGTCACCTGTCCCCGTTGAACCTAGTTTAAAAGTTCAGACTATATTTACTTTCTTAATCCCCATGCTTATTTCCCCTCTATTTAAAGTGTATCTAATATATTCTAGGTTGAATGTCTTTAATCCAGAACTCTCTCATCCAGACACATCCGTCGCCCAGAATGATTTTAGTTAGCTAGATGTCCACTTTTCATGGGTGTGACAAATTTCCCGTGATCCCATAAAGTTTGTTTACAGCCACCAGTCTTTGCTCTCAGTGTTCTGTGCTGTTATTTAGCTCTAATTTACCCCTAAATGTCTTCTAAGAGCACAGTAAGCAGGGAAAGTGTTGGTAATGCTGCGAGATAATACTGACTTCCCGTGGTCCAGAAAATTCTCTCATTTGGAACCGGTCAGGTCCTGAGGGTTCCAGTCTAGAGAGGTTCAACCTGTACAAGATTGGAAAACCATTGCTAACTTTACTTTCTAACTCTTAGATCGAAGAACTGAACAGCGAACTACAAAACCAAGATAAACAAATTAAGATTATGGAAGAAAAGATAAATGTGCTTGAAGCTCAGGTAAAGGGAAAGGTGATATCCTAACAAATTCTACAATTGTGAGCCCAAAACTATTTAAAATCTGCATAGTTTTGAGTCTTTTTTTTCTTGACTAAGTACTCATCAAGAAATTTATATCTTCTACAGCCAACTGTATGGTACAGTAAGATTCTTTAAACTTTTTTCTATGGACAGAGAAGTGGGAATATTTAGTATAGTGCAGGTGAGTTTTTCAAAAGCACTATCAAAGATCAAGCTCTGCTACTGAGTAAAACAGTACATTTCATCAAATCTGGAATGCTTTTGGGGTCTTTCACTTCATATATCCCTAGAACTATTTCTATTCATATACAGGACTGGTAAGTTTGGAAGGAAAAACGTCAAAACTGCTAGTTTCTGTTTAAAAATTATTACTTGCACTACCTGCCAGGCACTTTCCAAATATGTGCCTACCCCAAAGAGCACCACCTGAGAACACAATCAATGTGTAAAGATATTAAGGTGAGAGAAGAAAGAATAATCACTTTTTTGTACCCCCTTTCCTCAGCCACCCTTCTGCTTAATGTTAATTCTTTGTAGGTCACAGGCTGGAAGTGGGTTTTGCATTTCATAGGGACTGAAGGGAAGCAATGTGTATTTGGGAATGACTAGAGAGGAGGAGGCTGCAGATATGAAATGAATGCCTGAATGAAAATTGTAACAGTAAGAATATAATCGAGGCCCTGATCCTACAAACACCTACACAGCAAACCTTGCACCCACATGAAGTGAAGTACGTGTGTAAATATTCTCAGCATTGGTCCTATCAAAATGTGCATATTTGGCTTTTCTAACGCCTCTTGCTCACTTTCAGCTTCTGAGGAAATACTAAGGCTTGGTAGTTTGGAAACCATTAGGCTATAGTGAAGAACTGTGCATTCTTTCAACATAATTATCCCTTATTATTATTATTATTATTAGACAATCTTTCTATTAAATGGCCACCATTTGTCTGTCTGTTATGGGATTTTCAGTTTTCAGACGTACATGCATATACATATACAAACATATGGGTGTGCATTGTATTTGTATTGCAAGAGTTAGAAAGGCTTCTGCAAAGTTCTGGAGTGCCTTAGGGGATAGAGAATTTACCTGGGGAGCACAGGGTGGTATGTATAAGACCAGCCACTCTGGGAACAGCTGGAGGCTTGAACATCTTGCTCTTCGGTGATCTCCTTCAACTTCCATCAATATCAGCCAGTCCCATTTATAAGCAACCTGTTTTAGTTAGACCTGCTGTGCATCTCTGGTGCCTCTTTCGCTTTTGTGAATTGACTGAAAACATGTGACAGTGAGGGCATACAACATTTATCGACATTTTAAATAATCTTCCAGAGGAAAAACTCCCACGAGAACAACTACATATTTTGCTGCGTAAATGTGAGGAAAGCAAACAACAAGGCGACTTTTCACCCAGAAAAGTTTGAGAATCATGCTGACTTGTAAAGTGGTAGATGATCACAATAATCAAGTTTTGTCCAGTTTAGACCATGCAAACTGCCAAATGTTCACAATCACAGTGCAAGATATGCTCATTGAGCAGAGAAGACGAGTGCCTAACCTTTATCAAGCTATCAGAGGGGTAGCCGTGTTAGTCTGAATCTGCAAAAGCGATGAGGAGTCCTGTGGCACCTTATAGACTAACTGAAGTGTAGGAGCATAAGCTTTCGTGGGCAAAGACCCACTTCGTCAGATGCATGCATCTGACGAAGTGGGTCTTTGCCCACGAAAGCTTATGCTCCTACACTTCAGTTAGTCTATAAGGTGCCACAGGACTCCTCATCGCTTTATCAAGCTAGCCCCCAAAGATTACCGTAATTGAATGGCAGGCATTCCAAAGAGAATTGGAATGCATCTGGGTGCTAAAGTTATACTTCAGTACAATGTTGACCAAGCAAAAGGTGTAGTCAATGGCAAAATTGGCACCATCATCAATATAATATAGCCCTACTTCTGCTGCAACAAAATTCACTAAACCAATATCCCTAAAGTTGAAATTGAATTCAAAAGCAATGTCAGAAAGCACATCATCGAGCCAATCACATGTCAGTTTCAACCAAATTTTGGATACTGCTTGGTGGAGCGGTGAATGCTTCCAATCATCCACGCTTATGCTATCAGTGTCCACAAATTACAAGGGACCACGGTAGAAAGAGTAGTTGTGAACCTTAGCTCTCAATACTCTGCACCAGCTCAACCATTTGTGCCTCTCACTCGAGTACGTTCTTTAGGTGTAGAGATCGACAAAATCGATCCAAACAAATTAATGGGCGACAATGTTTGTCATAAAGACACCTTAGAAGAATTACAGCATCTTCAAAGCCTTCCTCCTTTTCACCAACAAAACAATTGATCAATCACCTCCATTACTTTATCGTTGCCTTACACACAACTATTTTTCATTACAAATGTAAATACTTAGTGCAAAAACATTTTGTAAAAAATCTAGCTCAAAATATAGAAGCATATCAAAATGAACCTTGGAGTTTTTATTACTTGAAACACACTAGATTTAAGACCAAAAAGACAAAAATTATAAACTTTTAAAAAAGACAATCTTTCTAAAAGCGCACCAAAAGACTAAAAATAATAAAAAAAGTGCACCAAAAAGTCAAAAATAAAATTTTAAGCTGGCAATTTAGGACAAAGATTGGATAGCTAACAATTAGTAACTAGCTTGAATCGTACTTAGCCATCCAATATTTCTCTTAAATTGCTAGCTTAAAACTTTATTTTTCACTTTTTGGTGCACTTTTAGAAAGATTCTTTTTTAAAAGTTCATTATATATATTTTTTTCCAGGATTGCATAGAAACTAGTATCTTGTCAATTCTACATAGTAATCAGTAGCAATATTGTTGTTTGTTTTTGTGTAGAGTTTTGGCAGCATTTTATAGTTTATAAGAATCTTGTATAATGAAGAATTGCAGCAATATAGTTCCTGACATCCCATTGTAAACACTAGTCTATAATCCTGGAATTTACATTAACATTAGTACATTAACTGTATCACAAATAAAATGCTTTTCTGCTATTCAGAATCTCAATTTCAGTCATAGCAAATCCAGTGAATTCATTCGAATTCAAGTATTGTGGGGGATTATATGCAATACATCCATATACAGTAAAACATATATTTGTTATATTAATTATAATTCTCATTATATAGAACTACACATCTTCAAAATGACTTGTAGAGGCTAATCAATTTTACAGCATCCCAGCTAGATACTGTATATAAGGCCATCCCTGTCCTTACATACAGTGGATGGATCTCAATCTAAATAAACAAGACAGATCAAAGGATATTATTGCCACTTTTCAGATAGATTAGAAGGGGAAACCAATGCTTCATGTGAGACATTGAATAGCTGAAGCATCCAGGCCTCAAAGAGACTGGGAGCTTGAGGCACTGCAGCAGAAGAGCCAAAACAAGGGAGGCACTTTTTTTTTAATTGGATAAATAAATGACTTTAGGTTGAACCTCTCTAGTATGGCACTCTCTTATCTGGCAACATCTGTGGTCTGGCATGATTTTCATTTGCTGAATGTCCATTTATCTTGGGTGTGGCTATGTTTCCTACTGTCCGGTAAATTTTGTTTACAGCCATCAGTCCTGGCTCTCAGTTTTCTGTGCTGTTGTTTAGCTCTAATTTACCCATAAATGTCTTCTAAGAGCCCAAAAAGCAGTGGAAGTTTTGGTAATGCTGCTGTACAATATTGACTCCTCATGGGTCCAGCAAATTCTGGTTTGGCACCGGTCAGATCTCAAGGGTGCCAGATTAGAGAGGTTCAACCTGTGCATAAAAAATAGTGTAGTCAAAACCTTCTTTTTCTATCGTAAAAACAGATTTGATGGAGAATGTTCAATCATACTTTTCAACTAACAAAAATACTCTCAAAAGTCAAAATAGCTATGTGGAATTTTCTTTCAATAGAGCAAGAGACAAACATTGACAATAATGCTGGGTGCAGGAACCTGAAATTTCTTCAGTTTTTGAGGACTGGTCAGCATGCCAAGATTTTCAAAAGTGACTGCATGATATCCCTTAGTGCCTGCAAACTGTACTGACATTCTGGATGCCCCAAATGGCCAAATCCTAAAATGGTGTGAACTGAGTAGCTCTGTTGAAGTCAATGTACTAATTGGACATGCTTCAGTTCATGTATTGATTTATGCCAGCTGAGCGCTCACCCACAAACTGTATTTTTGACTTCCTTAAATGTGAATAAAATGTTGGTAGAAATGCAATTAATTTTAGTGTCTCAATTGCAGAAAAAAGAACTTAAATTCAAGGTGGAATTCTGGTCTGGCCAACCCACGATGAAAGTTTCAAAAGGCGTCTCAACAATGTAAGATTCATTTGAAGTTATTACCATATATCTGAAGCTTCAGGGGGTAGCTGAATTAGTCTGTATAGGATACACTTAAAAAACAACAAATGGCCTGGTAGCACTTTATAGACTAATAAAACATGTGGCTCGTGGGCACAGCCCACTTCTTCAGATTACCAGAGTTTTCAGTTCTATCCCTTACACTGCAGATGTTAAGCATAACAAATCATATTGAATTATTAATGGGTGCTGTGTGTTGTTAATATCAAACTTATTCCAAATTGCTTGAATCATTCTATTTTGGTCTTGTTGGAGATGGTCATGGTTTTTTTTATACTGTAGTGTTTTTATAGAAAAATAAACCAAAACCTCCGCGTATGAGAGAAGTTAAGTAATCAGCATTCTAAAGAACAGGGATCTTAATTGTCCCACTGGGAAATAAATCCATCAATGGTGCTTCATTCTTCCTAAATCTCGTGTTGTATTCTGACTTGCAAATAGGAGTGCCTTCAGTCTGGAGAGTAAATAGGACAAACATTACAGCTGAAACGCTTGTGCAGTTAAAATCATATAGCTGCACCAACTAGTTAGCATCTGCACAAAATTGTAAGTCAGATCAACACTAAATATGAAAACTAGCTTTTAGTAATTGATAAAGAAGATGCAGAATACTGTGATTAGTATTAGATTGGGATTAGTCTCACCATTTCAACTGTAAAAACCTCTTACAGTAGAGGATTGCCATTTCCATTAATGCTACTTTAATGATGTGTGGTATTCATTGGGAGATAAAATTACACATTCACAAAAAAAAGGAAAGAAAAACATTAAGGCTATGTCTACACTTGTAGCTTCTTGCACAAGAAATATGCAAATGAGGCTAAGCGTGGAATATCGCTGGGCCTCATTTGCATACCTAATGAGCCACCATTTTTGCAAAAGAAGCTCTTGTGCCAGAAGGAGCGGTCTACACTGACCCTTTTTGCGCAAGAAAACCCCTCTTGCGCAATG
Organism: Pelodiscus sinensis; assembly: GCF_049634645.1. NCBI lineage: Eukaryota > Metazoa > Chordata > Testudines > Trionychidae > Pelodiscus > Pelodiscus sinensis. The sequence goes on from NC_134716.1 coordinate 112,377,784, forward strand.
TCGTTATTCTGGGAAATAATCGGCATAGTGGCATTGCGCAAGAGGGTTTTTCTTATGCAAGAAGAGCATAAGACTCTTTCAGAAAACCCTTAGGTCTTGAGTGGGATCAACAATTCCATTAGAGGAAGCGAATTGTTCACCCAAGGATCAGCATTGGTGGGCTCTGGAGAGGGGAGTCATTACCACAGAGGAAAGGCAGCCATGATCTAAGTCTCTCATGAGAGACTGTAAGGGGAAGAATGAGGATGAGGACAGATATTTCACACTAGTGTCTGAGTACAGTAGAAATGTCTAGTTCTCTATACTAAATTTGTTTCATTTTGGCATGCTTCATATTCTGGCTGGTAATTATCTTCTCTTTTTTAGTTCCAGGTTTGATGGAGTGTCTCCTTATGCACTGCTAGCTAGGCTACGGAAGCAAAATGGGTAGATGAGTCCATCACTGATGTCTGTTTCCAGCTTCCTCATAAAGAAGCTCTGTTTGTCTCTGCTAATGACCCTCCATTCAGCCCTTTTATATACCTTGTTATAACACAGCAATATAACACTTGACAGGGTTGGCAACCAGGAATCGTGCTTGGATGAAAGAAGATTCACTAAATAAATCTGGATTTAATGCGAGAACTGAAGACATTATGGTCTTTAATGTATAGCCAATTTAGAGCAGCATCCTAGGGATGTTGCAATATATGTTATTGTAACATCTTTTCACCTATGAAAGAGTTCATCTTCAACAAGCATTTTATGGGCCACGAGATACCTCAAACATATTCAATCTAAAATGTTCATAATTATATGTAAAAGAGACTGTGGTGTTTGTCAAGTTAAGACAATATGATAATATAAATTAAGAACTTTTTAAAATTGAGAAGTTAATTGTAAAGGGCTGTTTAATAAATTATATTTAATCTTTTCAAACTTTCCATGTTAGTTTTTAAACTTGTCTTTTCTAAAAGCTATAGTATGTGTGTCAACGAGGGATGTGTAGCTGTCAGAATGTAAAAACTAATAAAAGAAAGTTCTTCTTCACACAGCGTGTAGTCAACCTGTGGAACTCCTTGCCAGAGGAGGCTGTGAAGGCTAGGACTATAATATAGTTTAAAGAGAAGCTAGATAATTTCATGGAGCTTAGGTCCATAAAAGGCTATTAGCCAGGGGATAAATGGCCTCTGTTTGTCAGAGGCTGGAGAGGGATGGCAGGAGACAAATCGCTTGATCATTGTCTTCTGTCCACCCTATCTGGGGCACCTGGTGCTGGCCACTGTCGGCAGACAGGATACTGAGCTAGATGGACCTTTGGTCTGACCCAGTACGGCCATTCTTATGTTCTTAATACAGTATAGGTTATTTTGGTTTTTATACAAGCATTGGATAGGTTCTTCTAATGGTCGTACAGATGATGACATTCTATGCATGTTTGCAGCATTCTCAGACTTTGGGAAAAGCCTCATGACTGCTCTAAATAGTTTTAGGCAAAGTAAAAGCTTACTTTCTATGGCACTTTATCATCATCTGTCTAGGAAAATAAATCAGTTGTTTTAAGTTTTGCAATAACCATATGTAGTTTAAAATTCTTACCTGACTTGTCAGAATGTTGTAATCCAGCTGTTTGTTTGTATTTTGAAGCTTTTCCAAAGTGAACTTTCTTTCTAGAGCCTGCCACTAAGTCTTAACTAAGCTACTACTGTAAGGAGCCAGAGTAATTGTTTCTGTACCCTTTCACTCCTGAGTGAGTCTCCCTGGCTGTTGTTTGGGAGGGAATAAACATCCTAGGACCTGTAACAGAACTGAGCTACTTTCATATTTGCTGTTAGGGTGTGTCTACACTGCACCATAACTCAAAATAAGATGCGCAATTTGAGCTATGCAAATTGCATATCTTATTTCAATACTATTTTGAAATAAAGCACTATTCCGAAATGTCCCTTGCTCTTTGTTGAATGAGGTTTACAGGGTTTGACTGCTGGCTAAGACAGAGCTCTGCCACTACAGCCTGGCTGAAAAGGCCAATTACAGCCAGCTGAGCAAGCCCATGCCTAAAGGTCTAATAGAAGCAGCTGTGGGCCTCATTCGCCAGAGGGCTAATTTAGGCAGTCAGAGGGGAAGGAGCCAGAGAGTGGCTGAGTGTGTGTGCGCGCGCCCCATCCAGAAGGAGAAGGTAGCTAAGTTAACTGCTGGGAAAACCAAACTCTGTAAATAGAAGGTGGTGGGAAGTTGGCACAAGCAATGAAAAGACACAGGTGATTCCACAATAGAGGATCTCCGAGTGATTTGTGGTTGAAGAAGGGGTCGCAGGGCAAGGATCCTGCCACAAGGGACATTGGAATAGTGAGCCCAAAATAATGGGCTTGCTGTTAGGATGCAGGATAGCTATTTTGGGATACTCCGATATCCTGAAATAGTTTTGCAGTGTAGATGTAGCCTTAGTGGGCAGTGACCAGAATCCACTACCACACTGACTAAATTCAAACTAGGGATGGAAGAAACTACTTGAGTAGTCGACTACCCAATAAGTTTAGACTTATGGGGTAGTCAAGTCACTACTTGCTCTTCCCCTTACTGCCTCTGTATTGGAGGCAGCAAGTCGGGGAGAAAGCAGGAGCAGTTGCTGGAGGAAGCTGGCTTAAAAGCTGGTTCCCCCCGGCACCGTCTCCACAATGTGTGGGGGGAGGCAGAGCTGCAGTGGTCCCAGAGCCAGTGTGAGCCAGGAGCTAACCCTGCTACGGCTCTGCATTTTAAATGTAGAAAGAGCCTGGTGGCCTCTTACTATATTTAAACCGCAGAGCCACAATGGGGGTAGCGAGTACCCCCCATGACTAACTGAGTAGTCGATGGAAATTCGACTACTTCATTAGCTAATTAACTGCTACTTAACATCCCTAATTGAAACTACTGACCTAGATGCTCTGAGGCAGTGCACCTGTGTACTCCCTCACAGCTCTTCATCATGTTGTAATTGGAAGTATGATAGGGTAGTTTGACAGCCCTGAAGCAGCTGGTCAACTTGTTGATTTTCACATGGGAGAAGTTGCTTATACTAATGCTGGATGCAGTATACAACCTTAAAGAAAATTATTAGAAACCCATATATTTAAAGGAAGGGGACAACAAAATATTAACTTTGCTATATGATCACTGCAAATTGTATTGTAATATTTAAAAAAATCTTTAATCAACTTGTACTGATAGGCTAATTTTATGCAGCATGAGGAATGTATATTATGGGGCAAGCCAGCAGAAAACAGTGCAGAGACTAACTTATACCTAAATTACATTTGGCCTGGATGTCTTTATATGAATTTTGGCACTTGTACTTTCTGCAAGGAGCTGATTTTCCTGATATTTAGTCCAAATATGACAAGGGGAAGGCTTCATTCTTGTTACTCAGTGTGGAAGAATTAAGGGATATTATTTCCAGACCTAATTTATAAGGCAGTAGAATTTCAGCAGAGGAGCTGAAGAGTTGTGGTACATACAGGATACAAATTTAAGCAACTGATACATGGTAATCGGCAGTGGATTGTTGGGTGGTTGACAGTCTCTCAGCTGTTGATTAGAATGCTGTAGTATAACAGAGAAGCACAAACTCAGGGATTAGTCTGCACTGGAAGTGTAACTCTGACAGACCCCAGGCATCTGTGGGCAGAACTGAGCTTGGGATTAATGGAGTTTAGTGCATGAGCTAAAAGCCACCTGGCTATTAGAAAGTGAGGCTGTAGAGCAAGCTCATTCTCTAAGTGGTCTCAGTGCCATTAGATGTGGAAGGTCTGTGGGTTACAGAAGCGCTACAGTGGTATTCTCCCCATGGCATTATAAAACCACTTTTGTGAGAGGTGGTAGCTAGATTGACAGGAGATGCTCTCCTACTGCCATAGTGCCCTTCCACAGCTGTTATGACTTTACTTCAGCCAGAGAGTTTATTTATACCCCCCAAGCAACATAAATTAGGCCAACAATCTGAAGTGCAGATAAATCCTCAGAAATACAGCAAGATATTGCTGCAGTGTAGCCTTCAACATTTAACGCCAAGATGAAGACAAGGTCATTTCCTGGGCTACAGGCCATGTTATAAAGCATTGTATTAATGGGAAAACTGTGGCACAGCTCAGATTACCATCCCTTGTGGAAGGCAGGGCTGTGACTGCTCAGAAGGCTATAAAATACTGTTTTCCTACTCTAGCTACCTCTTGTATTACAGAAAATAAATTGTCCAGTACAAGCTCTTTATTTCAGTCTTTATAGTATTATTGCTCCAGGCAACTCTAATCTGGTAGAGGGGAAAAATACACTCATTGGCTGTGTCTAGACTGGTAAGTTTTTCCACAAAAGCAGAACCTGCCAGCTGTCTACACTGGCCACTTGAATTTCCACAAGAACACTGAGTTCCTACTGTCTGAAATCAGTGCTTCTTGCGGAAATACTATGCTGCTCCCATTTGGGCAAAAATCCTTTTGTGCAAAGCTTTTGTGCAAAAGGGCCAGTGTAGACAACTCAGATTTGTTTTGCGCAATAAAGCCCCGATCGCGAAAATGGCAATCATGGCTTTTTTGCAGAAAAGCGCATCTAGATTGGCACGGACGCTTTTCCGCAAAAAGTGCTTTTGCGGAAAAGCGTCCGTGCCAATCTAGATGCTCTTTTCCGCAAATGCTTTTAATGGAAAACTTTTCCGTTAAAAGCATTTCCAGAAAATCATGCCAGTCTAGACGTAGCCAGGTGGGTGTTGCTATTTGAGTGGAATGTCCCATAGTCACTTTTGGGGGAAAACCCACCCTTTAGTCATATACCTTGAAAATTAACTTCAACCTGATCATTTAGTGCTGGATGCACTACGGACTTATAAATGATTAGAAACTCAAATTAAATGTAGGAGCCAGTGAAATATCACTTTATTAACTCCATGCAGAACTGAGAGCAGACTCCGCATTCAAGTAGTTTGTCACTTTAGAATTAGCCCACTGTAAGGTGCAAATGAAGTTTACCTTGTGGCTAGTCTGGTAATTAATTCATACAGTGGCTTACAGTGCTGAGGATGATTAAATGTTTGAACAGGCTTAGTTTAGGGGGAAAAAAAAGTTGACTCTTTGCATGAATGCTAGCATTGTAAACCACATCCCACTACTTGCTCTGCCCACTACATGTCAATCAGGTAGCATTTTCTCTTCCATTTCCCATTGGGGGGACATGATAGCCATTTTCAGGTATCTAAAAGGGTGTCATAAGGAGGAGGGAGAAAACTTGTTCATCTTGGCCTCTGAGGATAGAACAAGAAGCAATGGGCTTAAACTGCAGCAAGGGAGGTTTAGGTTGGACATTAGGAAAAAGTTCTTAACGGTCAGGGTAGTCAAACACTGGAATAAATTGCCTAGGGAGGCTGTGGAATCTCCATCTGTGGAGATATTTAAGAGTAGGTTAGATAAATCTATCAGGGATGGTCTAGACAGTATTTGGCCCTGCCATGGGGGCAGGGGATTGGACTCAATGACCTCTTGAGGGCCCTTCCAGTCCTAGTATTCTATGATTTTTTCTAAAAGAGATTGTGATTGAAGTGTATACTTCTATTAGTAAACAGATGTATTCAAATAAAGCTTAAAGCAGCATCCCCTGCGTGTCTGTACCTTATAATTATTTGACCAAATTCTAAGCTAGTTTCCATCCCCTTGGAGGACTCAGCCTGTGGCTCCTTTTTCATTTAGTAAATGGCTAGTCCACTCAAGAGGAAAATGTTTGCTTAGAAAAAGGACCTGGCAATCTGAACTCTCCAGAGGGTATACTGTTATTAAGCATACCTGCAATGCCACAACACGTTGTTTCAAAATGGGGCAGGCTCTATAGTGACAATCATTTGCATTGTCCCTAACAATGCACAGACAGAGGAACTTGATCTGGTCTAACTGTTGGAGTTAAATTAGGATCTGCTACATGGAAACAGCTAGTAAATATTGAATTGTTCCTTTTTCTGTCCACTTGGTCAGTCACTCTAAACTTGGAATTGTTTGGTGCAAAGCACTAGCCAGCTTGGACAGTTATAGAGACGCTTTATTATTTTCTCCCTCCACCAGCCCCACCACCACAACAGATTAAAAATGCATTTTTATTGTGAAAATAACAGTGCAGAAATTTAATCACAGGATTACATTCCTTGACCATAATTGTACAAATCCAGACACCAGAGAATCATTTGACAATATAGTTTGAAGCCACCAGTAGTTGGTACAACAAAATATAGTGTTATGCAGGCACCACAGTCCATCAAGGGGCATATATAATAAAAATATTATGTTCAAGAGTTTAAAAATCACATTCATAGCACTAGGCATAACGCTTACAGATCTGTTGCAAAGACAAAACAGAAAACATGCTTAAGGTAACATAACATTTAAAAGGTAACAGAAACATTGTTAGCGTGTCATCAGCTGGTTACCTTCAACAACAACAAAAAAAATCATAGAACAATTTAATATCCATAAATAAGGGTCCAGTAAGATACAATTGTTATCTGAGTATACAGTATGTACATTAAAAGCCCTATTGAGCAAGGAGGCTTCCAAATAATGTGATTTTTAAGTTCCCATGTGAAAAAGCACACAATGAAGAGTCATCGTCTGTATTTCCCTGAACTAGAGAATATAGAAGGGGGGGGAGTGGGGAGGCCTAAAAACAGATCTGTCCAGCATCCAGAGGAATGGTTCTCAGCTGATTGCCTGGTCTCCTGTCCAAAAACTGCTCCATGTATGAAGGGAGCAGTGTAGAGTAGATGTTTTAGATGCTATTGAGGAGAGGAAAGCAGCTATGGAAACTGAGTTTCCTGTTGAAAATACACCCAAAAGGATACTGCAAGCATGGTCTTATTTGATTCAGATACACATATTTGGCATTACAGCTGTGTAAAAATGGCATTTTGAGTCAAATCAGAATGGGGCCTGGTATCTGTCTCATGTTTTGTTCCTGGGCTACAGTATTGGTTGCTAAGTTGTTTCCAGTCCAACTACAGACACCACTGACACAATTAGCTCCATCAAAGAAAGCAAGTGTCTTAAACTTTAGTTCACAGCTAGGCTTGGTTAATACTGGAAGTCCAGTTTAAGCTGGATATTTGTCCCTAGAGGCAGGATACTGATCAAGGGATTTATTTGTAAGCCTTACAGGATTAATTTTAGGAGATGAACTCTCCACTTTGAGTGAAACAGGTTTTGAAATAGTTGCTATCAAGCAGGTATCAAAATATCTCTATTAAATATATTTTATTAAAGTAGTCATGTGGCCAAGGGTCACCTAAAGTCTAAACAAATATTTGATAACTTTTTACATATTCAAAGTTTCAACCTAGATTTATCCTTCACAAAATATTTCTAAGGCAGCAGATTTTACAAAATGTTAGCAAATGGCAGTTGCTCTTTAAGTTGTAAGAAGTGAATTAATTGTGGATTTTTGGTACAGTATATTCAACATCAGTCTCATCTATCTGGTTGTTGCAATTTGGAAACAGCTGAAGAGGAACCTTTGACCCACAAGAAAAATGGAGCATCTACATTCCTTTTCATATTTTTTAAAGAGACAGTCTTTATTTCACACTCCAGAAAAGTGCTTTCTTGCCTTCAGCAGCTATGGTACCATACACAAGGAATTTTATATAGGTATGTAGGCAAGATTTATTTAAACTATTAGGAACTCAAGTATATCTTTGGAGACCCAATACATTTGCAAAGATAACAGTATCCTTTTATACAGGGATGGGCAATAATTTCTGGTGGGTGGCCACGCCAAGATTTTGAAAAGTGGTTAAGGGTTGCACTTTTCTGTGGAGGAGATGCAGGGGTCCAGGGTGGAGGTTGGATGCAGAAGGGTGCACGGGGCAAGGAACTGGGGTACAAGAGACAGTGTGAGGTCTGAGAGGGAGTTTGGGTGAAAGAGGGTTGTGACTAGGGTTGCCAGGTATCCGGTATTGAACCAGACAGTTCGGTATTTTCGTTTCCTGTCCGGTAAAAAAAATTCAGAAAATACCAGACACCTAAAATGTCCGGTACTTTCTGATTTTTTTCCCGGCCAGGAGATGAAAATCCCAGGCTGTCCAGCTCAATATGGAGGCAGCCTGGCAACCCTAGGGCTTAGCCTCACCACATGTTTTTTAAAGGGGCCATGCTGGTTTGTTTGGTGGTTTTTTTTTTAGTTTGGGGTTTTTTTTTTTTTTGCTTAACTCCTCTCGGGGTCTTTTTTTATTTTATTTTTTTTTGGTTTGGTATTATTTCCTGAAACCATCTGGCAATCCTAGTTGTGACCCAAGTCAGAGGATTGGGGTGTAGGGTCAGGGAGGGAGTAGGGGTGCAGGAAAGGATTCTGGCCTGGGGGAGGGGCTCGAGGAGGAGGTGCAAAGTCTGGGAGGGAATTGTGACCTGGGAGAAGGGAGTGCAGACTGCAGAGGGTTTGGGTGGTGACCTTGGACAAGGGATTGGGGTACAGGGTCTTGAGGGTGTTTGGGTGCAGGAGAGGATTCTGGCCTGGAGAGGAGTGCAGGAGGGGGTACAGAGTCTGGGAGGGAGTTGTGACTTGGGGCAGGAGGGTGCAGAGGGTTTGGATGGTGACCTGGGGGAGAGAGTTGGGGTGCAGGAGGGGCGGGGTACCAGAGGCTCTGACTGGGGGGCGTTTACCTAAACCAGCAGCCCTGCAGCACCCTCGTGGCAGGCTGGGCTCCCTGCCTGCTGTAGCCCCAGATCACTTCAAACTGCAGGCTTGTTCCTTCCATGTGGCTCTCAGTTCTGGGAAGGGAAAGAGGCTTGTGCTGCCCCCAGCCCCCAGGCCAATAGAAGCTGAGAGATTGGCCTGTTTCCAGCCTATGGGATCTGAGGATTGGGCTGAGGGATCACACAGTCGCCTCCTCCCTGAAGATCAGATTGCTTCAGGGACTGCACTTTAAAACGCAGCTGCTGCATTTCTGAGTGTCCTGGCAGGGCAGTCTACAGGCCGGATCCAGGTCCCTGGCTGTATTTTGCCCAGCCCTGCTTTTATATATAAAAGGATATGATCTAAAAAGAGGAAAAACCCAAACAAACAAGGAAGTTCGGATGTGGGGCTTACATAAATTGAGAGTGACCACTGCAGTAAAACTGCCCAGAGTAAAGAATTAAGGTGGTTTGTTTTTCATTCTAATTTTGGGAGGAAAGATCAGGAATAAAAATGAAACATTTAGTATAGAAAATTAGGCCGATTGATGTATTTTACAGGCAAAATGGGAGGCTAATATTAGGTTTCATAATGATAAAAAGTATATAAACCTCAAAAATGCAGAAAAGTATTTTAAGTTCAATGTGGTTTTGCTGTCACCTTGAGTAAGAGTTTAATCCCAGAACAGATCAGGATTGGCATTGCTGCTTCCACCCAAACAGGTAACTAGTTCTACTCTACCTAGCCATCAGTAGAAATCATGTTTAAGGCTGCAACCAATTTTTAAGGTAAGAATGAAAAAAATACTTTTAGCCTTCCCCAATTGCTGATTTAATAGTTTTTCAAATCACTGGATGGTTACAGTAAAGCCTGTTTACAAGCTTCTGTCACTTAAAAAAATTATTTTCTATACAGTTGCATTTTTAAGGGTTACTCGGACTACAGTTATTCTACTCTGGCAGTATTACTTCTCTCCCTATAAGGCTGTTCTAGCTCCTGCTTCTAAGATTAGTCCCAGATTATCATCCTGAAAGAAAATGTTCTCCAGCTCAATGAAGCACTTTTGCATGTTCTTAAGCATTTCACTGAGCTGGAGAACATTTTCTGGCAGGACTATAATCTGGGAGTCATCTCAGACAGAATCAACCCACAAAGAGAATGTTTGCATCACATGCACCTTTCTTGAGCCTTTGAACTTTTGAGATTTACGTGGTATACTGGCCCATGTTTAGTCTCCAGTACTTAAGATACGAGACATCCTCTATGAGTGACTTTAAGACTACATAGGAAACAGTAAAAGTTTAAGAAGATTTTGTTCTCCAAAGTGGCTGATATATCATTTTAGAGCAATGTAAATATGGCCAGTGTAAACTCACTGCAGAAATGGTTTCCAAATTTGAAAAGTTTTTTAATCAAGTGCCACTGTATCAGCATGACTTTGTTTTTCCACAGATGCATTTGAAACACCCTTAAAATTTAGGCTAGAGTAGAAAATAAGACTAATTTAGAACAAATAAAGGATGTGGAAATTGAGAATCAGGAGGCAAAGATCAGTTTTAGCTAAGGATTTTCAGCTTTGGGGCACACCTGGGAAGGAAAACTTGTCAAAAAAGTTTCCTGTGTGAGTTCTGTGGGCTCTGAGGATGGCAGTCTATACAGCAGAGCACTCCTTATTTCAGAAATTTAAAACAATAACTAACACAAGTGTCTGCACCTATCTGCCCTGGTATTTGTTACCCACTCTTCCACCTCAGATAGAACTGAAGGTTGGGGTGAAAGTTACAGGAAAATACATTTTTATTATATGGTCCCATTTTTACATTCATGCTTGAGATTAGCCAGACAAAATACTTGTAGATCAGGAAGAAATAATGGTTTTGTACCTGGAATTAAGAAACGATTCTGACCCTACAGCAGATCAAAAGTTAATTGAGCATGGAAGGAGATAAGATGATTAATGAAAGACAAAAATCTACAGGCCTTTGATTTGTGCAAAGCCTGGAGGCTTTTTATAAAAGCAACAATAAACCTTAGACAGTTGAGTCAAGAAAACAAAAAACAAACAAACAAACCCTCAAGAAAAACAGCACATTAAACCCAGCAAGAGTCACTGAAAATCAGCATTAATTAGGTTTAGGAGTATTGTCATTTTAGGCGCTGCATGTCACAGCTTAAGGAACTACCATGCTCAAGTTTGCAGTTATGTGGTACAATGCGTAAGCCAAACTCAGAAATGAGCACTGCCTAGAAGAGCTGCAACAAGGAGATTAAGGAGGGGAAATTTGGAGGACCATGCACATTTGTAAGAGAAGATACATAAGCCAGCAGGACACAAGGCTCCATGTGTGAACTAAATTTAAAAACAAGGTTGGCAGGAGCAGAAGGTTTACACTACATATTAAGTACTTTTGTATACACATGTATAACTGTAGGAGTTATTATTCCAGTGCCCTTGGGATAGTTGACTAGCATGTAGCTAGGTTGTGTTTGTACACACACACACCCACCCCAAAAGCTCAATATATCACACAAAACTTATGCAATAGCAAAAATTGAAATGCTGAATCTAGATTACTTGAAAATGAGAGTGTGGTCACTTCTTGCTGGAAATGGTACAGAAAAATGAATTTGTTTTAGGCTCATGTAGTCTTTGGGGTGTTGGAAGGAAAGACTATACTCAAGTGCAGTGCTCTAAAGATTATTGGTATAAAGAGATGTTTTGCAGCTGCTACCCTCTGTTCAGAAGGTAAACCTAGATATGTAAACTGGCAAATAGGACATCATAGCAAGAATAAGGTTGCCAATTTTCTAACTACACACAACTTGCCCCGTCTCCGCCCCCTTCCAAGGACACACTCCTGCCCCACCCTTGACCAAGGCTCCACCCCCACTCACTCCATTCCCCTTCCTCCATCACTTGCTCTCCCCCACCCTCATTCACGGGGCCAGAGATGAGGGGTTCAGAGTGTGGGAGAGGGTCAGAGCTGAGACAGGGAGTTGGGGAAGTACAGGCTCTGGGCTGAGGGTGCATGCTTCATGGTAGGGCCAAAAATGAGGGGTTAGTGTGCCGGAAGGAGCCTGGGGTAGAGGGCTGTGGTACAGGAGAGGGTTAGGGCTTCACTGGGGGTGCAGGTTTTGGCATGGGGGCCAGGAATGGTTTGGAAAGGAAGAGGGGGCTCCAGACTGGGATCAAGGGATTTGGAGCGTGGCAATGGGCTTCTGGATAATGGGAACCAGCACTCAGAACAGAAAAGGGGAAGCACAGGACTCCCCTGTGGCCATCCCTCCAGCTAGGAGCTGAGGGACATGTTGCCACTTCTGTGGAGCACATGGAGCCAGATAGGGAGCCTATCAGCCCCATTATAGTGGGGCTTTTAATAGCCTGGTCAGTGATGGCCAGATATGCCAGGGTCCTTTTTTGACCAGGCATTCCAGTCAAAAGCCAGACACCTGACAACCCTAGGCAAGGGATTGAGCACTCTCCACGTCCATTACCACATCTGTACAGAAAATGAACTGTCCTAGCCACATCTCAGCTGCAATGTGGAAATTGGAAACTAACAGGTACACGAACAATTAGTCACATCCAGTCGTGTCACTTGATATTGTCAGCTCAATAAGTGACCAGTTATGGAAAAATTATATAGTTGTATGTGTGTACAGTGAACCTCCTGTTAATGTAAAATGGGAGAAAAATGCTTCACGCCATCCTTTTCTTACAGGGAGTGGTTAAAGGAAGGCGATAGGGCAATAGGTTAAGACGTCACTAGAGTTCCACTGCATACACGCATTCCAAGAGTGTAGCACACTGCTCTCAGGATAAACATTTCAGGGCAGCTTAAACAGTGTCCTTTTACTATCAGGGCAACTCCCATGAGAAATCTGTAAACTACTTCATGCAGGAAACCTTTCACACTTCCACCTCTTGCAGAGCTAGAGACATCTTCACTGCCACAAAGGCATGATCCAAATGAGCTGCTCAGCATCTCAAATCACCCTCGGAGGTGAATGGGGATTACACCTGCTGTGGACTTAGGATCAAGTCCAAAAGGCTACTACAGCAGCCTTCTCTCCACTAGAATGTGATCCTAAAAACAGTAGCTTGGAGGAACAAGAAAGCTTTGGGAAAACTGATGCAAGCTTGAAGAGGCCAAAGAAATGAGTATGTGTTAAAGTTAGTTTCTTGTGAGGAAGATTAATCTAGGAGGTCTACAAAGTAGCTGATTGGAGTTTATTTTTTAAAAAGTTGAACACGAAGTTTTGCAGAGTAGTGTATCTATAAGGTGATAAGATAGATTCACTGTTCTCTCCTGCCCTCCTTACTACGGTTTGTTGGCCAAGAGCCCATCCACTTCAATTTGTAATTATCAGTGTTTTTCTACCATCATAAAGTATTTTAAGTTATTGATTTGAGCTTTTTGGAGGAGTAATACATTAAGGAAACAGAAATTATACCATACTTACTGCCTACTGAAACCCCACTTGCAAGCTGTGTTACACATTAAAAAAAAAAAAAAAAAAGAGTTAAATGTAGTAGGAACACCCATTCTGAAACTGTTCTCTCTCTCTTGTGAATTATTAGGCATTGGAGTTAAATGTGGAGGGTAAGGTCCTGTTATAGACCAATCTACTTAGCATGAGGGCAAAAGCCATGTTCTCCTATCGAGGGAAGGTGTTAAAATTGTGATGGACTTTTGCATTTTTAGGCAGCTTTGTAATTTGGGATAGGATCTCTTCACAGCTTTGCATGCAACAGTCTCCCTGTCTCACTCTTCGGCTAGGCTAGTAATAGCTGATAATGTTTAGTCCTAGTGGAATCTAATAATAAACTTATGTCACTTTAGGAAATTAATTCATACTGAAAGTAAATGAACGAGGTATTTTGAACAAGGTTCCTCACCCTGTTTGAATGGTGAAAAAACATACTACAAAATAAGTACTGGTTCCACTTGATTAGGAATATGAACAAAAAAAATGAGGCAGGAAATCCTCAATTAGGAGGACTTAAACACACTGTTAATATTTGTAACTACATTTCAATCAATCTGCTCTGAGCAGCCCCAAAGATAATCAGAGTAATGTTTAGTATTTAAAAGGAAGAGAAACTCCATTTCCTGGGACTGTATTTGAAGTTTGAGACAGACTACTTCAATGTTTTATATTTTTGGCCTAGGTAATAGCTACCAATAATAACTGTGGCTCTCTTGCATTCACTGAAGTTCATACGTAACATGTTTTTGTATGGGTCACAAAAGGGCAGCAGGTATTTTAGAACTTGAAGTACAGGGTCTCTTTAGACACTTGGAAAAACTGGATTTTTCTCTCCTGTTTGTTTATAGTGGCTATACAAAACCCTACACAAACTACTATACCATAGCCCTTCTACAGGACAAATTTTTCAGTAATCATCATTGAAATAATGGGACAGCACTAACAAACCAGCTGGTAAACCCTCAATGTTTTTTTAATTAATAAAAAATTATTCAGATAGTCCACAAACTAGTAAGTTCAATTAATTCAGAATCACAGTGCTCCAAATATAGAAAGTCTCACATGTGTTTAATTTGAAAACAACAGAAGTCTGCCTCCCTTCCATCATTTCCTCTTTCCACCTCCCAACCAATTAAGTTTTGCTGAGCTCTTTTGTGAAATATTTTCCCTGGAGTGATTTTTAAAAAAATTGTCTGAAAGTACAAATTCATGGAGTTCTTTGAACATACTGATAAACCCTTACCTACTTAATATAAGGAAACATCACATATTTCCTTGTATTCTTTGTTTTCAAATGGAGAAGCCAGTGATGAGATACATATGCTGCTGTAATAAAAATCTCATTCTCTCTCTCTCATATATGTAGAGCACTTAAGAGGTTTATTTACCACCTTCCTGCTTTGTTTTAATGTATCTGGTGGCGTCTTCTCGTTACCTGCCAAACATCCCACCTCTATAGGCTCCATAGAATACATTTATATCTAGTGTTAAACTACATTTGTATGTTGGAATTCCAAATCCTCACTCGAAGTATTTCATGGGGACAGCGGGGGGTTGCACTCTAGTCTATTTTGTATGAGAGAAAGTTGTGCTCATTTGAAAGCAAAGCATACTGGCGACATCACAAAACCACGGCAGGTGGCAAGTTCCCTGTCAACTACTGACTAACTTTAGAGAATAAGTGCTATACAATTTTTGCAACTTTTAGCTTGCGACACCATTTTCATAATTCCCCTTGCACATCCTATCTGATGAACTCTGCCTTTTTCTGGTGTTGAATACGGAATTATTCTGACTAGCAAAGTGTGCTTTTGCAGATGGTGAAATCTGCAAGACACTCCATGACATGAATTCTGCTGACCTTAAACATCAAGATTTGCCACTTTTCTTATAGTTCTGCAAATTAAAGCATCTTCTCTCTATACCCTCACCCATCAAACAAATAATGTTGCATGTTGCCCTGGTTCTATTTTTAAATAGCAGCCTCCACCCTTTTCTCCTCATACATTAGCTTATTAGTAATTCAGCCAGTCAAGAGAGCTTCACACCACTACTTGCTTGGAGCAAGAAGTAAGGTTATTCTTCATATATCACATAACTCTTTACTTGTATCTCCTCTTTAGCAGATGCATGGTCTCCAATGTAAATAAAAAGTAGTATAAAGAAGCAAGATACAATTAAGACATAGGAGAGACCTACAAAATGCCCCCTTTTAGTTCTCACAATATCCAATTTAATTATTTACCCCCACATACAAACAAGTTTTGCTCCTTCCAAGGAAGGAGGGAACATCACTCCGACATTTTCTAGCCTGATTGCATTAGGATAAGGATGAAAGCTTTTTTAAATCTTCCATGGCACCATAACAGGAATACTTGTTCCAGCACAGAAGCTTCTCTGAAAGCTCTTCTTCGGAGAAGAACATAAACCCAAACAAGACAACTTTCTTACTGTGCATGGCCAGGTTTGAATTTAGTGGTAGAGTAGCAATTTTTTCAGATCAAATATTCGTATTGGTTCTCACAGTTTAGAGGTGAAATCTAGCAGGCACACCTTTTCTCCTCTGGTTTTGCTGAATCTAGCTTGCCCGAGCTTCCTCCATTGGCTGTATCAGATACTTGTGTCTTGTCAACACACTGTTCCATGCGCTTCATTATCAAGTCCAGGAGCGTTTCCACAGCTTTATCCACATTTTGCCCAGTGGCCGCACTTGTTTCAAAGTAGGGTATGCTGATATGTTGGATATGGGGGAAGAGAAGAGGAGAAAGGCCCATTAGAAAGGGTTTAAAAATGAGAACTGAACACCTGAGCTAACTCAGAATCAAAATATCCTTGAACAACTTTATTGTTGGGGAATAGGAATTCAAATCTGGCTGGCTTTTGCTGCCTTTAGTGGGCTGAATAAAACCCCAGATCTTAACAAAATATATTAAGGCAAGCACTGCATCTTGGACAAACTGATCAGTTTAATTAACTTGGAGGTTCTGGCTTTAAACCAGAATGGCAGCACTTAAACTATAGCGGAAAGAAACAGGCCTTAATAAAAAGCTTACTTTTTCCATGGTTCACTAAGGAAGAAATGTAATACCTGCTCACAGAGAGTTGGAACAGGAAGCAGAGCTGCATTGAACATCACTTATTTAGTGGATAAAAGAGTATTTTCAGTTATATTTCTAGAGTCGCACTCCCTAATATTTGGCAACGCGGATTTACAGGCTTCAGAAGGGCAGTATTTCACAGACAGTCCATTTTATGTCACCAGGTGGAAAAGTAAAGACAACATCTACAATAACTCTCCAGGAACGTGGAAAATGCCATACAAATGTAGACCTGTGGTCTATTCCAACAGAAGCATTTTTGGATATCATTTTTCACAGCTCCTACTGGCCAAAAACATAGATTGCTGTGGAAAGTAGCAGCCATCCCAGCCCAGAAGCCCCTTCACCTCTAAGTGCCTTTCTGTTCCCATTGGCCAAGAACAGAAAGCCACAGCCACTAGTAGCTGTGGATAACACACGGTACCACCAGCTCATTAAAAAAAAAAAAAAAAAAGAGAGACGACCCAGACCCAGACCCAGGTTCAGGAAAGGGTCTAAAAGGACAGCATGATGGAGAGATGAATTAATCAAACCACCAGGTACAGGGTGATATCCAAGTAGTGTCAAAGGGCAGTAAACTGACAACGTCAGAGGGTGGCAACCTGACATGTAAGTTGTTAGTATCTGTATATATTGTGGTTTCTTTGGGGAGGGCGGAGGGGGAGGCGGGGGGAGGGGGAGAAAGAGACAGTCTTTGGATGACCTAAGGGGCAATGGAAATTTTCCATTGAGTCATTCCATTGTTATGAATTGTATATGTATTGTGGTTCAGTAGAGAGTCTACTGACAACTATTACTGAGCTTCGCTTAACAATAACCTAGCCTGGCATCTTCAATCCTTATCCAATTTGTGGTCTTTGGGGGCTCTCGGAGTCTGTGGTGGAGAATAAGTGCACATGTCAACATGGGACACACAACTGAGCACACTTCTGGTTATCATCATCATCAACAATCATCCATCAGAGCCAGAGACCTGTGAGGACACTGCAGCAGTACATCCTGACCCCCTCCTGACTAACTACACCTGCAGATCAGATTATCCTGTTGGGCTGCAGATTGCCCACTACAGCTCTTCAGGGTACTCTCCTATCTAACCTTTTCAGAGAAAAGTTGTGTCTCGTCACATGGAAGTGTTTCCATGTTTCTGATCATTGGTGTCCAATTCAAACTCCGTTTCCTTTTTGAGATGAGTGAACAGAATGGAATACAGTTCTGTGATGTGGAGTCACACAGCTCATTTATGTATAGTTTCAGTACTGCTTTCATCTCATTCTTTATTCATGCTAGGATTGTGCATCAGCCATCAAACAGCAAAAGAAAGCAGCAGTTCCCACTGAGGGTATGTTTACACTACAGAGTTCTGTCAGAAAAACAGCCATTTTCCCAAAAACAGCCATTTTGAAAAAAAAAAAAGTTTCAGTTCAACTGGTTCTTCACTGCTTTGTGGACAAATGTAGAATCTTTATAGATATGAGACAGTTTCTTTACAGAAGCCAGGCTGCATTGCATTAGGTTCTAGAGATTTTACAATTCTACTGCTTTTGATTAGTGTCAACCAGTTTCACTGGTTGTATAGTAAGCAATACTGATCCTAAATATGAACAATGCTTTAAAAAATAAAATCAAGTACAACATTCACTATTTGTCAGTCCTTTTGAAATCACCACTAATGCCAGGGAGAGATTGCCTGTTTAAGTTCACACCTTAGCCTCCTCATCCTTAAATGCCAACCTAGAATTCAGAAAAATGCCTCTTAGTTCTTGTTAGGCAAAGCAAAAGTCAAAGTCATCCATTTGCTCCAGTGACTTCTCTTTTGATCCCTCAAATCTTTGTTACAACCTCACGGATCTCCCCCAAATACTCTTATGCAAGTGAATGTAGTTACTTTATTTATTAAACTATTAAGAACAATTCTTAGGTTTTCTACTTCTGATATCTAAATATGAATATTTTGGCTGAATGCTTGTGGTAGCCTCAGCTTTTCTTGGCACAGATTCCTATTACATTAAACCCTTGTCCTAGCAAATAAGATTGGTGAGGGGTAGAGGAGAATGATGCTTTTTTTTAAACTCTATAAATTTAATGAGCTAAGCTCATAAAATAAACACTAGTTCTAATAGGTAATTCAAACATAAGAGTAAGTTTTGTTAGATGTTCATACGATGAATCCCCATATATCTAAACAAATTGTAATTAGAAGAGGGTATTTGTTGTATCAGGCATTGCTCATTTTAAAAGTGTACAGGGCAGGATTTGGAATTGTATACTACAGAAGGAGGAGTTGAGATCATCAGTGCATTACTCTGTCTACTGAAAATCCTCTGCTTGTAAGGTCTTGTGGCCAGTAGATGCAGACATGATAGAGCATGTTACCAGTCTCTAGCCAGGCAGACCTTCGTATACTCTAAAACTCACCGTAATTTGTCTCAGTACTGACCAGCTGAATTAGAATGTAGCTCTATAGTAATTATATTTTGCTTAAGGATCAATACCGTATAACATTTTCACCTTCTACACTATCAAACTTGTCACACTTTGAAACACATGGCCCACTAATTTCACAGTATGGCAAGGTGGACAGCACTGAAGATTTGCATGCCAGAGTAATTTCTATAGAGATTTGCAAATATGCTAATCAATTTAACTGGTTCCCCAAAATTCAAAGCTCCATGCTTGCAATTTAGGTTAATAAAGCCAAATTACATTGACAGAGATTAGCTAAAATGATTTTCTATCACAAAGTCACTTACCCATATTTATCTGCAAGGTCTCTTGCTTGTCTCTCATTGACTTCCCTCTGATCTGATAAGTCAGCCTTGTTACCAAGTAATACTATATCAGGATTCTCACAATATGCATTGGCTTGCAGTTGACCTTAAAAAAAAAAAAAAAAAAAAAAAAAAAAAGACAAACCTAGGGGTTAAGGGCATTTCAATACTTTTAAGGGCCAATATTGGGAAGACCAATTTTTTTGTACCATATGGACTTTTCATAATGCATTGGCTCATTAAAATGATTTTTCTATAGAGGAAAATGGAACAGATGCAATTAGGAATTTATTTCCAGTAAATTATTTATTTTCCCTCCATACAACCTAGCAAGAGGTGTTTACATATAGAGCTTCAGTCTATGAGTAGATATTAGTACAATTTTGCTTATTCAAAGAAACCCATTAGGAGATCATAGAAATAAAGGCAAATCCAAATGCTTTTTGCAAGCAATTGTTTAGATATTTGAAGCCTAATCTTCACTTGGGATAGAACTACGTAGATTCACTGAATCAGTGGAGCTAGGCAATTTTATTCCAGGTGTTTTAAACAAAATATTTAAGTAATTTCCTTATGCTTACCCCAATTTTGAGCTAAGAAGTGATGAGAAGTGCAGAAGACATACGAATGTGGAAGAATTTCAGAGGAGGGGTGATGCAAAGGAATAAATGAAGTAGCTAGAGTCTAATGCATTAACATTTTAGTAACCAACAGTGAAATCAAGTCGGAGCATGGCTTTTGTTATTTCTGTTAAATAAAGCTTTAGCTTGCTGCGAAGGGATTTATCTGTATTCCCACATTGCCCTGTACAGTGTTCTTCTTGTACTGGCTTGTTTGTATACTCCCAACGAAACACTTCTGCTTGTTAATCTGAAGAAGTGGGTTGTGTCCACGAAAGCTCATGATACCATCTACATTTTTTGTTAGTCTCCAAGGTGCTAGAAGACTATTTGTTGTTTAAGTTTAAGCAGAAGTTTGTTAGCCAACTAACAGCAAGTCCTAATTATGGAGAATCTGAAATGAAATCTAGTTATCTTTTGTATGTTGTTTTTTTCTTCAGTATAATAGCTTATCCACAGTGTACCGGACAAGAATAAGTATACACCCTGATTTTAACAGTTATTTTAAATCATGATGATTCATGCTAGCAATTTCATTTTAACCCTCTCTTCAGGTTACTTCACATGTTTCTGCATCAGATATTCTTGCCTTGCAAAAAAGCCCTTCAATTCAATGTCTAAATCCTGGTCTTTCTGAAGTCAGAGGTCAACTGGCAGAAGATGCAAGAAGTAACCATATTCAAAATACAGAATTAAGTGGCAGGTTTATTGTTAAGATTCAGAATAAATATAGTCAATCGTTAGGAGTTATAAACATGCACTGCACTAACACTGCCTTTCAGAAGCCTCAAACTTCAACATTATTAAAACTTCCAAGAATATCCCATTTTAGGGATGGGGGGGGGGGGAAATGAAGCACCAAAGTTCAATGGCATGATCATGGTCACAACTAAAACAATATCTCTTGGAACAGAAGCCTGAACTCCTTTACAGTATATCTACACAGCAGCATTATTCTGAAATAACAGTGCGCATCTACACTGTAGGCCTTTATTTCTAAATAATGCTGAAATAATGTCGAGTTTGAGGACTTCTTCTCTGACTCATGGTAACCATCATTTCATGAGGAGTAAGGGATGTCAAAGGAAGTGTGTTTTCCCTTGGACTTCCTGCAGTGTAGGCCGCACCAAAAGCCAAGTTAAGCTATTTCAACTTAAGCTATGCAATTGACATAGCTGAAGTTGTGTAGCTTAATTCAACTTTAGCCCTGCTGTGTAGACATGTCCTTAGTGTCACCTCTCCGAAATTTATTCTAGTCAGCATACACTGCTGCCTCTTGGATGCTGATGGAACTAGATTTCTTAATAGGTTACGCCAAATGCAAAGCAAAAGACTATTGAAGTATCTTTCTTTTATTTGGCAGACTGTCTTTAAAAGCCTGATTAACCTTAGGCACAGTACAGTATCAAAGACAGATAAATACCCGAAGATAAAAATACAAGTAATAAAATCAGGATAATGCAACACAGCCCAAATAGTGATCATCAAAATGTAACCATCCATGATCAGTACATAAGCACGTATATACTTTGACTGATTTTGTTTTACAATCCCCAAAACTGACCACCACAAACCCCTCCATATAAACACCAACCCAACCTAGAAAAGGCTAGAGGGATAAAAGGCTAGAGGGATAAAAAGTATTTTGCAGAAGGCTCTGAACGTTAACAAGTCCATGTACATTTTCCAGAGCTTGGACTTCAGAGCTCACCTACCCAAGCCAGGTGGTTCATGATCCCAGGGGCTTGGGTAGGTGTGACTTGAAAACAGAGGACTAGTGTTTGAAATGTATATAAAGGGGACAATATGCAGTAACCTCGAGAATACAAAAAGCTTCTAGCTATCAGATACATGCAAGCTGTTTTCTTTTACTTACTCATCCAGTTTCTGACATTTAAGAAGCTCTGTTGACTGGTGAGATCAAACATTAATAAAAAGCCCATGGCATCTCTGAAAAATGCTGTGGTAAGACTTCGAAATCTGAAGGAACAAATAAGCAGTTCTGTTAACAGACGGACCTCTGAAATTACTAGGTAATCATTTTCTAATGCAAGTGTATTGAAGGGGGGGAAAAAAAAAAAGTAGTAATACTTCAAGAGACCAAAAAAAAAAAAAAAAAAAAAAAGAACCACCCCAAACAAAAAAACCCACACCACGCATTTTACCAAATCTCTTTTGCAAGAGACCATTTAGAAAATATATATATCAAACCCAGACAAGTAGCCCAGTTTATCAACCAAATGTTCTCATAATGGTCAAAAAGCCTGTGGCATCCTTTTGGCTAGATTCAGTATAGCCATCATGAGTTATTTATCAAAACAGAATTCATGTAATTTACCAGAGGATGCCTAGATGTTCAAGAATGTATGTGGTCAATGACAACTCCATTAATTCAAATTCTCTGTCCTTTGGACTAGCCTAAAAATTAGTATGTTGCTTATTTAATCACGATACAGATGCACTGAGTGCACCCCTAATCATTGGGGCAGAAATCATTCAAATAATGACCACAGGAAGAGAATATTGCAAGGAAACTGTTACATGATGGGTAACCACCACCTAATATGATGGATATGAAAAAATTCTCTGGCCATTTAATCACTGTTTAGAAAAAAGACCTTAGTTGAGAGGTGGGCTAGTTTCATCTAGCGAGGCCTTGATTTATCTGTAGTTTACAAGCTGAGCTCAAACTGATGTTAGACTGTATTCACAAATGACATTTTGCAGGTTCTCCACAAAGCAATGGACCCAGAAGTCAAAACACAGCCTCAATTTTCTGGCACAGAACTACAAGCCAGTTTCTTAATGAGAAATACTTTCATACAGAGCTAGAGAACTACAAAATGGAGTTCAATGCTCTGTCTTGTGTACATGAGGATTTACCACCACAAAAGCCACCACATAATCCGGCACATCTGTCAGTAGCAGATGTGGTAGATAAGATACCCAAGAGCACATGCCTCAAAATTAAAACGAACTGCAGCTACAGAAGCAACCACATTCTTGTCATTGGAAAGCCTCACAAGTTCTCTTTTGAAGAATTTTTATACGGGATGGCTAAATGTAGCTATCAAAGAGATAATGGGATAGACTCAAACAAAAATAGGTGTTTTAGTAGATGAATATTAACATAGCACCATAGTAAGTATGGTCACTGTATACAAAAAACACAAAAACAGAACCTCTATCTTGAGGGATTTATAATTTAGACAACTCAGACTGGATGGGTGTGTGGCAGAGTGCTTGAGCTATGATACGAGTCCAGTTCCTTGTTTGCCAGACATTATGGACTTCGCTCAGGGATGACTAGGATATACAGAGCCTGTGTCTTCAGGAAGACTTGAAATAGGAGCATGGAATCATGGTGGTTCAAGCCAAAATTAGTCTTTCCAGGCACACAGAAGCCACACAAAAAGGTGACAAAAAAGGCACAGACAATGCAGCTGCTCTTGTTTACTACTGGTCTGATTTTGTTCTCTTCTCCTCTCCACTCCATTTTGCAGTAAGCATTTTTTCCTGCAATGCTTTCATATTCCCGTTAATGAACTTAGACTGCTGTTTCCCAGCTCAGTGTCTCAACACTATTTCCTGCTATAAGACAGATTTCTCCCCTCCCCCAACGCACACATTTCTGTGTGTTGGCACAGTCAGTATTTACTCAAGAATAAGTCCAACCATATACTGTATGCTAGCAAACCACCACGAACTTTACTGCTGCTCTAGTACAATACAAAAGAAATTTATTCAGTATGATCACAGCAAAGCAGCAACAATTTAAAAGCATCCTTCCTGAGCATGTGGTAAGTTTTTACTTGCTGTGACAACCAAAGTCTGTATAAGAAGGTCAGTGATTTTCCCTAACTCACTTGAATAGGAGGTTTAAATTTTAGAAAGTTGCACTGGATTCTGAATAACTGCATATAAGATACTGAAGTCTTTGCATTACCTTTCCTGCCCAGCGGTGTCCCAGAGCTGTAGATGAACCTTAAAGGCTTTTCCTGAAGATCCATTTGGTCCTCTGCTATTGTATATCTAACAAATACAGAGCAGAATCAGAAGACTGCTTTTTTATTGACTATACAGTCTTTTGCTTAGCTTATGAATGTCTTTACCATTACTAAAAATTTCCACACAGTGCTGAACTGAAAACACATTCAAGAACAAAAACAGAGAATAAGTTGGGATGTTATCAACAATAGCTTATTCCTGCTCCAGAAATTCACATTCACTAATATTCCACTTCAAAGGGCCTCTGGCAAACAATATTTCAAAACCCAAGACAATACTGTCTTCTGAAGGGGACTGGTGCGTATTTAATACTCTTATTTAGACACTGATTCTGCTCATCTCAGTATATGAAAGTGCTGAAATGACCATCTCAATTTAATTTGTGTGTTCTTGTGAACAGTTACAACAGGTTGGCGAAATGAACCTTGCTACTCAAAGAAACAGGCATTTAAAAAAAATAGTGTTAGACAGTTATTGGCTATGTTTATTAAGTGGCACTACAAAATATTTTGCACATAGAAAGCATTGTGCCCCTTTGCCGCGTCTGTTTTCAATGGTCACTACATTTATTTTCAATTAAGTGATACAACAAGAGACATTAAGGCAAGCACATAAGGTCTATTTCTGTTGTCTAGGGTAGCTTTACTGATTCAGCATCAGAATGTTCAGAAACAGTGTCTGCAAAGTCATTTTTATATAGCCTTTGAGTTAAAATATATGCATGCACAACCAATAAAACAATTTGCATGTAGTCCTTTATCATATGGCACTTATTTCCTTCATGGTAGGTAACCATGTTGATGATTATCGTACAAAAACCTAACTAGAACC
The DNA here is from genome assembly GCF_049634645.1 of Pelodiscus sinensis. Classification (NCBI taxonomy): domain Eukaryota; kingdom Metazoa; phylum Chordata; order Testudines; family Trionychidae; genus Pelodiscus; species Pelodiscus sinensis. The sequence goes on from NC_134716.1 coordinate 112,402,258, forward strand.
CTATGCATCAACCCACACCATCAAGTTCTTCAGAACAGATTATGTGCTTAGTGACATATTTGTAACTCATGGAGGGCAGCAAGATTGACAACACGACACCGAGGGCAGAATATCGCCACCAAAACTGCCATTACTGGTGATTATACCTGAAAAACAATTAGTACAACGTGGCTTGTCACTAAATCCAGCTTAAGTTTGTAGGTTCAGCAGGTAAAGAAGAGCCAAGACACTAAAACAATCGCTTGTAAGCAATCACATTGTATGTAGATGTAGCCACACAGACATGGAACCTACATTTATTTCTACAAATTGGCTTTAAGACTAGAACTACACATAAATGACACATTACATTTAACTTTTTAGTAAGTGCCTCACTGAAAAAGGATTCGGTCAGACAGACCTAAAAAGGAAGACTCTGAAGGCCAATAAGACTCCAACTGGAGCACAACTTTCCCATCCCAAACAAAATAAACTTCAGTTTCCATGTCAGGATAAGCCTATTCGAATTTGGAGTTAAGCTTTCGGGAAGCCCTTTTGAATGAGTTCTCTATATGTATGCCAAGCCATATGTTCAGGGGATGAGCAATCACGAATAGTGAGTGGACCACAAGTGGCCCTCCATCTCAGTGGGTTGCCTCTGAAGCTTGTGGCCCCCATGTCTGAATTCCCTCACTTGCTCCTCCCCCTTTTATTCGAAACAGTTGACTCTTAGCATTCCAGCTCTTGGAGGAAGAGGGAGGAGCAGGGATGGAGCGTAAGTCAGGCGATTCATGCGCTTTGAGAGATGGTGGAAGGGAGGCATAGGAAGTGCAGAGTTCTGGTGCCCCAGTGCAAAAGAGGCGTGTGGGAAAAGCAGGAAGCCAGGAGGTTGCAGGTGGAGCTCCAGTGGGCTGGACCGCAAGTTACCCACCATCGCTCTAGTTTGAAATGGAATTCAGGATGCCCCATGGCCTGTTATACAGGTTAGACTAGATGTCACAGTGATCCATTTTGATCTTAACATGAAGGTTAATTTACTGTAAAAGAAAATGTGCAAAAATGGCAGCTTATTTCAGAGATCTGTGTCATCTGTGTGTTCAGAATAATAATTTCTGCTTATTTCACCAGCCCAGATAAATAAGCGCTTTACTCTGGTTGGCGCTGTAAAGCTAACAAAACTCTGGGAGAATGAAGTGTAATACTTCAGCTTTCACTGTGGACGTATTGATCGAGGACTGTCTATGCACAAACTTGCACTGAAATAAAATAATGAGTTACTTCTGTGCATATTTGTATGTAGATATACACATGATCAGAATTTGATACTCTTATTCTTCTTGCATAGTAGCTTACTCCATAGTGGGACTCATTCTGGATAGTACCTTATGCCACAAGGAATAAGGGATCAATATATGATTGAAGTGCACAAATAAGAACGAACCCAATTTTATTGTGTACTGCCAACAGTTAGCAATGGTAGCTTTTTATTTATCAGTGGATGTCAACAAATATGGAACTTCAAAACACACTAAACTAGCTGCAAACCACAGTGAGGCTGGTCAGTTTTAATAGCCTCTTTAATTAACAGTTCTAATTCGTTTAAAAACTGAATTTACAGATTTAGTAATAGGCAATAAGCAGGAGTTGGAGGTTTTTTTTGTTTTTTTAAATAAATACATCACCCAGTAAGCCACAGAGTTTTTTGCTTGTATACAAAAGGGCTTTTATTTTGTGGCCTCAATACTCTTAAAAGGAGGACAATCATTTGTGAGATTGCAACCGCAATATGCCTTCTCATAGGAAGCATACATTTATCTTTCTTCTTCTAAAATTCCTAGGATTGCCTCCTTAATACTTTTAGCATTGCAAATTTTAAAGAATGTACCTCCCTGGTTTTAGCACTGACACAGACACTGATCACACACTCTTCCTTCAACTTCCCTTACTCCTTGTGAAATCAGCATTACAGAAGTTGGCGTTAGAAGCCCGTTATTTTGAAATTATTTCAAAATAACGGGCTTGCTGTGTAGATGTGCATTCTGTTATTTCAAAATAACATGAGTTATTTTAAAGTAAGTGTGCAATGTAGACACAGCAAATCAGTTGTAGAACTAGGAGTAGGGTACAGGAGTAGCGGCAGTTACACCGGGAAGGCGACTGGAGCGGTGCGTAGCCAGCGCTCCAGCCGGGGCCTCCCTGCCGTGACGTCCCCTCATGCTAACTAGAGGGTGCACTTTTCTCCCTGGTTCCGAGGGGAGGCAGTCCCAGAACCCATGAAAGGAATCAGGTTGACAGTACAGAAGATAATCATCTTATTTAATATTAAGGAACCAATATGCCCCAGTTCAAGCTAGCTCACACTGTACTATAAGAGTAGAACTGTAGCTTGAAAGGGCCACCTACAGAGATATAAGGCTGGTTCAAATCACAGCCTCATTACTAAAGTGAGTCAAGGTAGTGACTAGTTTGTGCTATAGCAGTGGTCCCCAATGCAGTGTCCGCGGGCGCCATGGCACCCGCCGAGGCACTTGTGCGCGCCTGCCAAGTGCCGGCTCTAGGCACCAGCAAACCAAGCACGTGCTTGGGGCGGCACATTGCCAGGGGTGGCATTCCGGCCAACCCTGAGACACACTGGCCAGAGAACTCCTAGCCCTTACCACCCGATGCGGGCCTCCTTGTGGCCGTCCAAGGCAATGGGAGGGGAGGGGGAGCGCTCGATGGACCAGCAGCGAGCCACCCTCGGCAGGCGGGGTGCGTGCAGCAAGTCCCGCTCGTAGCCTCACCATGATTGGCTGAGGCGCCATGTCATCACGGTTCTGGGACTGCCTCCCCTCGGAACCAGGGAGAAAAGTGCACCCTCTAGTTAGCATGAGGGGATGTCACGGCAGGGAGGCCCCGGCTGGAGCCCTGGCTACACACCGAGAAGGCGACTGGAGTGGTGCAACTGCCGCTATCCAGCACCCAGCGGCAGCGGAGCGGGAAATGCCTGAGGGAGCTTCCCATCCATGAAGCAGACTCTGGCACCCGGGGATAGTTCGCGCTCCTCTGACTGGCACCAGCCAGTGCAGCCCAACGTGCAAGGGGGTGCACCATGGGCTTTGAGAACAGCAGCGGCGCCGGAGCGCTACAGCCCTGGTGGGCGAGCCGCTCTCTGCGGACTGTGCGGGGCAGGTTGCACAGAAGGATCTAGAGCCGTGAAAGGGGCAGCCTGGGACCACGCTGCGAGCCAGGTGCCTTTGGTCAACTCTCCGCCTGCCTTGCGCTTACTGGTGACCCCTCTAGCCGGAGCGGGCACCCTTGGCCAAGGAGTTTGCAGGAGGGGGGGGGGGAGGGGAGGGAAGGAGTTCACATTGGCAAATGGAGGGTGACTCTCTCCCCCTTTTCTCTACTTCAGTGCTGGTCACAGAGGGAGGAGAAAGCTGCAGCCTTGGTTGAGCCAGGCAGAAGGAAGGCCCTGCCCAGGCCAGGATGATTCAAGCAGAGGTGCCTAGGCTAGGGGGAGGGGAGAGCTACTTTTCAGCCCAATCTGGTTGGTCTGACACGGAGGAACTGCTGGAGGGGGCCTCGCCTGCCCCGGCTCAGAGATTTGAAGGGGGGGGGTGGAGAGGGGGAAGGGAGAGAGGTGTCCCTGGCCTTGCCCTTTATGTTTCCCGGCTGTGTCTGCGCGCATCCCCAGGGGGACCCATGCCACTTTCACCCCTCCCTCATGGTGTGCCAACGTTTCCGCAAGTGCTGGGGGGGGGTGGGCACATGAGGGTTTCTAGCTTGAGTCCGGTCAAACTTAAGAGAAGTAGTCTCAACAAACCTTAAACCTTTCAGTAAGAGGAATTGTATATATTTATATAAAGCATGATCTCAGCCCTGTTGCAAACAGGAAAAAGCACAGACATGGAAGATTTGAGAAACTTACCACACGTTTTTCCCGAAAGTCTATTCCTACTGTTGTGATGAATTTTGGGTTAAATTTGTTGTCCGTGTATCTGTAAAGGAATGTTGTCTTCCCAACCCCAGAATCCCCCAGGGCCAGGAGTTTGATCAGATAATCATAGTCCCCATCAGTCATAGTGCTGATCTTTATGAACCTGCAGAGAGAGGAACAACTGGTTTAAAAATGATGAACACCAAAACAGACAGACTGAGTCTGACCAATGAGCCAACTACCCCAGTATCTGGTCTCTGACAGGAGGTCAATGCCAAATTCTTCAGAGGGAATGAACAGAATAGGGCAATTTTGACTGATCCATCCTCTGTCATCTAGTCCCACCTTCTAACAGTCAGAAGAATTAGAGACTTATAGAACATGGGGCTGTATCCCTGACCATCTTGGCCAATTGCCACTGATGGACCTCTCTATGAAGCTGGCTAATTCTTTAAGACCAAAAGTATAACTGGATTCAGTCAAATATGCCAACAATTCAATTTAAAACAATTTTTGTTCATTTGACTGAATTAATTGCTATTGTCTGTACTCAAGATTGTCTGCTTAAAAAGTTTACAATGGAAGAGAATAGACCAAGGAAGAATGCTTTACTTTTAAGATTTGTTTTAGCTCATGTAACATGAGAACTCAAATGCTAGTTTCAAAGCTTTAGGCATGGCCAAGTCTGGTCTAATTGGTAAGTCTTGTGAGTTGATAGAGGCTGGAATAAAGATTTCAATTATACTTTCAAACACCTCAATAGTCAGAATTTAAGGCCAAAAGGACTACCAGAGCTAGTCTGAGCTCCTGAACATTACAGACTGCTACTCTTACCTACCACCCACCCACTAAACTCAACCACCAAAATATCACAGCCCACAAGAGACTAAACTGTTAAGTGCCAGAGAGAGAGAGAGAGAGAGAGAGAGAGTGAATAGGGGGCACCAGAAGGTACCCCAGGATCACACCAAAACTCCAGGACATAACCTACTCATCATTTTATTGTGATTTTTTAAAAAGAGAAACTAATGCAGATGTAGTTGCATGTTCTTTAAGTTCCTGTAATTCCATAGACTATAGTAATCCTAGTAATTAATTGTTCACAATGAAGAAACTTCCATCTGCTAAGATCTTCACTGTTTAAAAGTCAACACTGTAGTAAAGTGAAACTCACATTGTAAGTCTTTTCCACCGGATATAGAATATATTTGGGAAACAGGAAAAATGGCACTGATGATTTGTTGTTATGGCGTAGGTTTTACAGGGTATAATGAAACATTCCTGTGGATTGTGGAATTATTCCAACAAATGGCTTTGTAACCTCATCTGTAGTGTACAAGTTGTATAGCCTGTTCTACAGATGCTTCAGGGGAGAGTGTGTGGGGCAATCCATCTTAGTTTAAAAAACTAATTTACCTTCATGTTCCAATATGGAAAAAGAAAGTATTTTTTTCAAGAGTAAAAGGAAACAGTCAACAGGAAAGACTCCATCTCTGATTTCAACTGACACACTCAGTATTAGACTTACATACATGGTGGTATATTTTGCTACTCCACGATTAAAGTTTTCCTAAAATAAGTTTGAGTAAATGGCTGATTATAAGAACAGGTCTAAAGCCAAGGTTAGTATTTGGCATGGTTAGATGGACAAAGTCTCAGGTGGATTTACAATAGTACCTATTAGAGGTGGGTTTTTAAGTTTAAAAACATAGATTAGATCAACCAAGTGTTGCTTGGAATTGCACTGAATTCACCAAATAGTTTTGGCTGATTTAAAAAAAAAAAAAAAAAAAAAAAAAAAAGAGGAATTAAAAAGTGTCAAAATATTTCATTTCAAAGTGACATTCTAGTTTGGAATTTGGCCAACCTAAAAATTAAAGCAGCACCCTAAAAATCAAACCAAACCAACATGTAAAACCTGAACTGTTTTACAGTAAAAATTTGTGAATACTTCATTTTGAATAGACCTGAAGGGGAAAAAATTAAGAACAAGATTTTGGTTCAAAGTAAATTAAATGTTTTGCGGATTTTTTGTGTGTCGTGGGTCTGTGTCCAGTCCCCAAACAAATTTAAAATAAAAATAATTCACTCGTTCTCACAGGTAATTCACAATTCTAACAGGTAATGTTAACAAAAGAACAAAACCCCCCGCTCCCATTTATAAAAGTCTATTTCTATCTCTAAAGAGAGCAAATGGACCACATCAGTGCAAGGCTGCATGATCAGACATCTCTACTACGAATATGTAAATCATTAAATTTGTGCTAGCCTGACTCATGTGAGTCTCATGCAGTGAGAAACAATGGACAAGATCTGCCAGACCTCTTTTGCTTGCAGTGAGCATATGTTCTTAGACCTAAATAGCTGCAATAGTAACACTTCTGAAGGACTTCCCTTGCCCCACACAACAGCTGTCTAATCCTGTTACTTTGCAAAGACTCTGCTGTGTAGGTTGGCAGAATTTACTCAGGGGAACCCAGATACAGCTTAAACAGAAAGAAAAGAAAAAGGAAAGGATGGCTCTGAAGCCCCATCCATTAAATGCATATTTTATTTCGCTTCTCCCCTCTGCCATTCAGCCACCCTAATCAGTATTTGCTGGGATACATCCCCCCCATAAAAATATTATTCTATTAAACCATAACAGAGTGAAATAGGTCAGTAATTACCATGAAAGTGGTATAGCATACCTCCAAAGGGCTAGCTTTGTACATCTTTAGTTCTAGAAAGAGACCAATCCTCAAATACAGACTTGGAATCTGATTAATACAAATGTAGGCACCTTTGTATTCTTAGAAAGAAACACACATGTACAATCCCCCCCCCCCAACTATTCACAGAAGCTCACTGATTCCCCTCTTTCTTTCAAGGATTCCATGCACAGAAGGGACCATTGTGATTACCTAGTCCAATCATCTGTATAACAGCAGAGAACTGGAGATGTTAAATATTGGTTAATCGAATAATCGAGTAACCTCATGAATTCTTATCGGTTACTTGATTATTCTATAGTCCCCTGGGTGGGGCTGGCAGCCTGTGCAATCCAGCCCCGCTCCTGAGCGGCCCCTGCCACTCTGCACTGCTGCCTCAGTTTCAGAGGCAGCATCATGGGTTGCCAGGCAGGATCTGGTCTGCGAGCAGAGACAGTTTAAAAACCAAGCTCCCCTTGCAGACTGCCTACCTGTCCCCCATGCTGCTGCTTCTGATACAGAGGTATCAGCACCGGATGGCAGCAGCCTCTGTTCAGGGGAAGGAGGTTTGAGCTCCTAGACCTGGCATGAGCCAGGACTGATCCAGGCTGCTGGCCAGCCTGCTAAAAAGTTTACTGGCAGAGAGGCCAGGAGGAGAGAAATGCATGTAGTCTATAGCATTAAGTCAATAATCTTTTGCTTATCGGTTGATCAGCTTCACTATTACATCCCTACATAGAACATCCCAAAAATAATTCCTACAGTAGAGGGGGGGGGGGGGGGGAAAAAAGAGAAAATCCAGTTTTCATTTAAAAAGTGGCCAGTGATGGAGAATCCACCCTGCCCCTTGGTAAATTGTCCTTAAGGCTAATTACTTAAAGGGCAGCACATGCCCTTCTGCTTAATTTGCAGCAATTTCAGTTGCTGGACCATGTTGACCAGAACTTGGAGGTATGTTAGTTACTTCATTCTTTTTCTCCCTGCCACTTTTAGTCAATTCTTTGCTTTCCTTATGCTAAATGGCATTGTCAATACCAGCAATCATTCCCTTCAGCAATAGGGAAAGAGGCAGCATCTGGTAATACTGGTTCCTGCGTGAGCAATGCAGGTACACGCTATGAGGTTTAATGTCTTTCTACACTGAGGAATGACCACAGCAGGTCCAGATCAGAAAGATATGGCGCAGAAAAGCATAAGAATAGCATACAAAGATGAATGGTCATTTATCAGTAGTCATGGTTCCTGCTGGTTTGGGAAAGAGATGATCATGGTTCTTAACAGTAGTTCTAACCAAATGAGGTCCTCAGTAGCCCTCTGTTGTGGTTGACTTGCCGAATACAAGTCCAGATTGCACCCAGGCAGTGATCTCTTAATAGGTCAATGCTACTCTAGCATATGCCTGACAGCTAAAGAAACGACATTTTTGCATCAGTTTTTCTAAAGAAGCACTTACAAAGTTTAGATGCTGGCTATTGTCCCCAGTCTGACAAAATTAAAAACCAAGATCTTCAAATGAGGAACAGTTACAAATTTGAGGCACCATAGTTTATCAGGGAAATCAGGAGTGAAGTGAAATTCAGTTGTTTCATTCCAAGCTCTGTACAGGATGAGTTATGTTAGCTTCCCTGGTGCTTTAAATACTAAAGGAGTCTGTAAGCGTTCATCAACTCTAAGGTCACAACCTCCCCAAGGGGACCCAGAAGACAAGTGGGGGGAGTAGGAGTCGTCATGAGGCCCTGAAAATCTTGTTACAATCTAAAATAAAAACACAGTCTCACTTCTGACTCCCTGTGCTGAACTCTGTTAACCTCTCTAAACACACACATAAATAGGTCCATATAATTCATTTATCCTAGGTGTTTTATTCTCAGTTTTGTAGTAAACGCAATGCGGTACGGATGTAAGTTACTGGTTGACTATCCAATAAGCAAAAGCTTAGTGGATAGTCGACTAGTCACCTCCCCACTTACTGTCTCTATCAGAGGCGGCAAGGGACAGGGAAACAGAAGTCGGTTGTAGAGGAACAGCTGGCTTAATATCCGGCTCCCCCTCCACTCCGCCCCTCCCCAGTACCATCTCTGGGGGGGGGGGGGGGGGAGGGAAGGGAGGTAGCAGGGCCTGGGCACTGCACCTCTGCTTTTTAAATGTATTAAGAGCCTACTGGCTCTTAATACATTTAAAAGTAAAAAGAGCAGTGGGGGGGGGGGGGGGGGAGAAACCCTGCACAAGCCAGTCTGCTGTCCCAGCTCGTGCTGGGTCCCTCCTGCTGTGCTTCAGCTTTTTTAATGCATTAAGAGCCAAAAGGCTCCTAATGCATTTAAAAGGCAGAGCTGCAGTGGGGTTAGCCTGCTGCAGCACCCTTGCTTATCAACTAATCAATGGAAAAATCCATTGCCTAGTTGATTAAACTAAATTTAACTTCCCTACAATGCAGTCATGATTTTTTTAAAAAATTTTGAAAATAAGGGCTTGTCAACTGAAGATGCTTAAACACTTTTAAAAAAATATAACAGATAGTCTAGTTTTGTAAAATGCTTTGAGATCATAAGATGAAACAAAACTATGTATGTAAAAGCTATTTCACACTGCCCCTCAATCTTAATACATAAAAGCTTTTGCAGACTTATGAACAGGGTCTAGAGAATCCTTTGTGTAGAAAAGATTCTATTTTATTCAAATTCTTGTGTACATCACCATGGCACCTGAGCTGGCTTCTCTGGGTCAATTCTGCTCTCGGAAACTCCTATTTGCACCACTGTAATTCCAATAACGGAGTCTATCCTCCTTGGCACAGGAGTAAGTGCATGCCAGCTTGGTTTCAATAACAAATTTTGTCCAACCTAAAATTTGATTTGTTATCTGCATGGCTGAGAAAGCTTCTTGAATATAATACAGTTTCACTTACATACGTGCTCTGACAAATACGCAGCAGCCCCAGCAACTGCAAGAGGCTATATGGCATCTTCTGACTTGGGAAAGATCAAAAGCATTTTAAAATGTGTAGCACATTGGCTTTTGTGACGGACTAGTCACAGACAGCTTGCGTTCTCCTTTGTGCTGTACATGGCAGAGAAAAGGCAGAAAATTCACTGGATCATTCTAGTGCTTCAAAACATGAAGCAGAATTACATGGCCTCCAGTCCTCTACTTTACAGCCATAATGTCTTGTGACACCCATTAGATGAAGCAAAGAAAAGGGTTCTTGGGAGTGGCCATTGATGGTTCACCATCTCTAGTTCCCTTATCATAACGTGTGAACTAAGCATTAGTCCCCAGTTTCATGTTGCTGTGTTTTAAACTTCTCTATCAAATTGAAAGGTTTCAGAGTACAAAGTGAATGGTTAAAATGTACAGGGATGGAACTATAACCTATCACCACCACTACTACGTTCATCAGAATGCACTGGCTTTACAGCTGTTGGACAGATGCTTTTCCACACAAAGTTGTTAATTTGGTACAGGTTGGACCTTCCTTGTCCGATATCCTCGGGAACTGACCGGTCCCAAATGAGAGAATTTGCTGGACATGGGGGCTCCTGCCTCTGGCCTCCCAGGTAGGGCTGTTAAATTTTGATTAATCAACTAACTGAATAGTTGATGGAATTTCCATCGATTAGTTGATAAAGGCTGGGGCGCTCACTATCCCGCTGCCTCTTTCCCTTTGAAATGTACAGAAGCCACAGACAGCTCCTGTAAATTTCAAAGGGAGAGAGGCAGTGGAACCTGCGTCAGCAGGGACAGAAGCTGGCACAGGTTTCTCTCTGGGCCTCTTCCTTTGAAATGTATAAGAGCCTCAGGCAGCTCTTGTACATTTCAATGGGAGAGGAGCAGAAGTCGGGACCAGCAGGAGCGTTTCAATCCCCGCTCACGCCGTTTCCCCTCTGCCTCCCGTGCCGAGGCGGTGCTAGAGGGAAAACCAGCTCTTAAGCTGGCTCCCCCCAGCACCAGCTCCTACTCCTCCGCCTTGCTGCCTCTCTCTGAGGCATCAAGGAGGGGGGGGAAAAAAAAGGGGAGTGACTAGTTGAGTTCCTACTCAACTATTTGATAAGCATTTACTTATTAGTTAGTTGACTAGTCACTTACATCCCCACTCCCAGGACGCTCCCCCTCCCTGCAGTTGGCTCTGCTCCGGCCCCACTGCCATTGGGCTCCAGCCTCAGGGCTCGAACTTGGGCTCTGGCCTGCTGGAGCTCCCCAGAACAGAGCTCCCCAACCTCTATGGCTCCGCTTCTCCCCGCACTCGACCAGGGATCCCCACCAGGGACTGGGCTCGCCAGTCCTGTTGCTGCCCTGCCTGACCGGGGCTCCCCGGAGAGAGAGCTCCCCAGCCTCTGTGGCCCCTCTCTTCCCCCACCCGACCATGGATCCTTGCTGGGGACTGGGCTCGCCAGAGCTCCCTATGGATGGGGTTCACACTCCCAGATGCCAGGGCTCTCTGATCCAAGAATATCTGTGGTCCTGCTGGGTCACGGATGTTGCTGGACCAGAGAATCCTGGATTTTGGAGGTTCAGCCAATAATAAGTTAATGAGTCTACTGACATTAATGAATATGGAAGACCACTACTAACAAGTCATCCCCATTCAGGAAGTCTACTAATAAGTACACTAGAAGCTGTATTGATTGAAGACACAGGTGCTGCAAGAGCACAAGAAAAAAAATGTGCAATAGCTCTAGTCCTAACAAGAAGATTTAGCACACAACCACAAGTGCACTGCTACCATCCATTTATCTTGAGTGCACTCAGAACAAGCAATGTACATGGTTTGTATTTTGATATTATCCAGTATAAATCAACCTATGAAATGGTTCATATGGGGAAAGGTCTTTTTTAAAGTTGACAGCCAATAATTTTATGACCCCAAAAGCAATGCCAGATGACACAGAAGGTCACCTGTATTAAATGGTGCACCTGAATGACTTGTTTTCCCCTGAACTTTAAAAAAAAAAAAAAAAAAAAAAAAAAAACACAGCATCAGAAAATGAGTTTTTTTGTTGAATAGTATTTAGAGAGAAGTAATTGCCAGTAGGCTTCCACTGGTAATTCATGAGTAACTTGGAAGAGGTTTGAACTTATAACTCGGTAATCACGATTCAGACATATCTCCCTGACTTGTGATAAATGAGTATGGTACACCTCTATTACAGCAGAATGGAATTTTTTTGGTCTATTACAAAGAATGGTACAAGAATCACAGCATTTCAACCTCACTGAGCTCATTACAGTAATGCCAGTAGCACCGTTCTAGTATCACAACTGCAGCATTTAAAACCCATGGCTATGAGAGCCATGTAACTAACGCAGCCGAATGTTCACTTACTTGCTAATTCCCTCCTAATCCTGTTCCCCTTCTCTTTTACTCACACGAGAAGAGATCAACAAGATTCACTGCGACTCCTTCTCTGAACTAGGAAATAATTTCAAAATAAGTAAAATCAAAATAACTCTTGAAATAACTAAATTGAAATAGCATGTCTACACTGATTGGAGCCTGCCTTGGACTTAGAACTCCAGGATGGCGGACACTTCCTGTGGATGCTTGGTCAGGCAAGCTAAGATGCATGCTTTCAGGAGCGCCTCTCTACAGCCGCATCTCACATGTCACTCTTCCACTGCCTACCCCCGCGTGGGACACCCTGCATTGCCTTGTGTCCTTCCTTCCCCCATCCCTCGCAGAGCAAATTTAAAAAGCCTGTTTTTTTGGGAGGGAGGGTTTTAAACAAACAAGTGTTTTCATTTGGAGAATATAAATCAGGGGAGGAACTGGGGAAAGAACCAGGAAAGGGGAAGGGGGTAGGAGGGTAGCTCAGGAATGGGGCTGGGACTGGCACCTGCCTCCGGGTGATCGGGAGGCTTTGGTTGCCCTTGAGGTCCCACTGCCCAATGGTCGGAGGTCCTGGGGGTCCCTGGGGAAGGTGATCGGGAAGACACGAGGATGGGGAGGTGGCTGGTGGCCTGCTCCATGCATGAGGCCATGCGCTCCATCACCGAGGTGAGGGAGGAGTACATGTACTTGTGCTGGCTTGACAGCTAGTTCCAGGCAGTCTTCCACTGCTCCCAGTCAGCCCAGTGCTCCTCCCGGCACATGTCATTGAGCCCTCAGATGAGAGACTGGTGGTAGTCGATCTGCTCCTCCAGCAGATCTTCCTGGGTGCATTTCCTCCAGTGGATCCCGTGGAATCAGGAGGATGGCGTGGGAGGCGGGGGATGCACCACGCTCGTGGCTGGCCCTCAACCCCTTCCCTCTTTCGAGGTTCTTTCCCCAGTCCTCTTCCTCCCCTCTCCATGCAGGGGAGCAGTCTCCGTCGCATCATTACACTTGACTGAGTGCAGGCATGCCCCAGGGCCATGTGCACCACCACTACTTTCCATGCCAAATCACTGCTAAGGTGTCCCACTACAGAGGCTGGAATAAGACAGGCCTCTTCAGGAACCTTGTGAGAAGGAATTTGGGGTTCCTGAGTCAAAGGGTCATGGGGCTGAGCGCTCCAGACTGGCACTCCTTGTGCATACACGAGCACAGGCTGCTGTGAGACCTCCAGGCCAAGTAGGCCAAGAGAGGAGTGTGTAGCACCTTGCAGCCTGCTGCATGCCCCCGCGTGTATATAGGGAGTTATAGAACTGACCTGAAGTGCTTCCTCAGGTTTGTCTGATGCCTGAGAGACATCCTCCGGGGGAGGAGAACTGGCTCTGGGGTGAGAAGCAGCTCCTGGATGGCGGGCATGGTTGCCTGCTCCTCCTACTCCACAACCCCACGCTTGTGGAGGCTGATGCCGGGCATGTCCTGGCGGATTCGACGATGATAGGGGGAGAGGGGGGAGGTGACTGGCCCCCCGGACAATATAGCATCGAGCTGGTGATAGTACCAGCACATGTGTGGCGCCATCCCAGACCATCCATTTTGCTCCCTGGCCTGGTCCTTAATTTTCATGCTGTCCTAGCTGAGGGTCTGCATGTGCCCCTTCATGGCCAGGCTGGCGGCCATCCGGCTGTACACATCCGAGTTGTGCCTTCTGGTGTGGAGACCCTGGAGGTTGGTCTCCTCACCCCAGACCTCAATGTGATTCAGGATCTCTGCACTAGTCCAGGCCAGAGCTCACTTGCATGCCTGGCCACTTGCAGCGAAGGCATGCTGGAAGCTGTGGGGGGTTCAGAGGGAGCGCTGGGGTCAGCCCTGGCTCTTATGCGGTTGTGGTGTGGCTTGGGGCTGGCAAGGCTATCCTGGTACCACAAGCCCTTCTCCTGCAGCCTTGTCCTTTAAAAACTTGGCAGTGGGGCTGGCAGGTGTGGCCAGAGCAGCCACAAGTGCAGTTGTGCGAGGCCTCTGGAGGCCAATTATTGCAAAACAGAAGCAGCTAAGCATCCACACTAATGTTATTTTTTTTCAAAGTAAGCATTATTCCTCACGGAAAGCAGGAGTACAGATTTCAAAGCAACCAGCCCATTATTTTGAAATAATGGGCTTGGTAGTGTGGACACTCCACTTGTTATCTCGAAATAAGGGGCGTTGTAAATGATGGCTGACAGAGGTATCTTGCGTATCCTGTTCTTCTAATGAAACGTGTATCAGACCATGCTCTTCTGGCTTTCCTAACATTTCTCTAATTGCCCTTTCCCTCCTCAAATAACTGAGACGTTGTCCACTTTTCCTCACCCCCAGTGGTTCATAAACCACTTTCCTTACATCCTGTTTAGCTTTCTACTAACACCTATGTATAGATGAATCAACTTCTTATCGAGTAATTTCTGTCTAGCCAATTCCTTATCTCAGACTGTCACCCTGATATCTCCTCCCAGATGGTATACTGTCAATTAAAAAAAAAAAAAAAAAAAAAAAAAAGTTAAATATGCCTCAAAACTGACCCCCCACCTTTCTCTCCAAAATCCTCCTGTCAGACCAATATCCAAGGAGGGATGTAGGTATCATTTTTGACATTCTTCTTTTAATCTTCCCTCCTCCCAGCCAAGCCCCACAAAGACTAGGTCTTATTGAAGGTGCAGAGGGAGGGAAGAAATCAGAGCGCTTTTTTTTTCCTGCAGACAGCTAAGGCTTTCTTTTAACCTATCATTCTCTCCCATCTTGATTACTGACTTTTCCCCTCTATCTTTAGCTAATATTCCTCTTACTATATAGTGTGGCAGATAATTGAAAATCTGTCACTCGTCAGCAGATCTTCCAGAGTAGTTGCCTGGAATCGTGATTACTTATGGTGCATAGAGGATACTGCTTCAACTAAAGTCAATTGAATGTTCTGGAGCCTGGGTAATAAAATTCCAACTGGGAGGGTATTTGCGGCTTTCATGCACTGATCCATCATTGTAACTCTGAAGCAGAGTACACGGAGCTAACTGCCTTTCAAATATCTGTTTCAATGCAGTTAACATTTCCTGTTAGTCGTGCATTTTACTTTCTTCAGTGTGACAAACTGGCATCTTGATTAATTCATGTATGCTAATGTTTTCTGAGCCCAATGCTCTATAGAAAATTGGAAACTAAGTTGAATCAAACTATACAATTTAGGTGAAGGGGGTCAGATTCCCTATTCATTTCAAGATTTAAACAAACCAACCATAAAACAAATAAAGAGAGTCAGTTTGTGATCAAACACTATGTCTAGGTTTGGGAAGGTAGCCAAAAATGTTACAAGGATTTGGCAGTATTTGAAATTCTACCTTTTTTCAGTTTGAGATCAAACAAAATGAAAGCTGCAGCTCTGGTTTTTAATGTAATTGTCCCAGGCCCTATACGTCTCACCACCTTTTCCACCCTGCTCTTCTCATCCCTTCAATAACTTTGGCTGTTTTATACAGTTTTTTCCCCACCTCCCCAAAGTAATACTATCTCTGCCAGCCAACACTTGTAAGCTGTAGCCCATCCTTTCCAGTGTTACCCATTTCAGACTAAGCTATTTACCAAAGGAAAAGTCTTACATGCCTTTGTACAATAAGTAGCTTCAATCCTGCTGGGCAACATAGGTGCCACTGTCATGAAAATACAATATGCAATGCCAGGGTATTGAATCTGGTACCCTACTTCCTAGAATAAAACTACATTGTTTAAACAACGTGACCTGGTACCATGTAGAGCTTTAAAAGACTTAACAAGGCAAGTACTACCAACTGTCAGAAAGTTCATTAATGATTCTATTGTCCCTCAAAGTAAGAGGTGGCCCAATTCTTTGCCTTTGATATAATTAAGAATAATTACATCTGTTGCATAATGGTCATGCCTATTCACTTTCAGAATATGATCTGAAGTGGGTCTGCCCCACGAAAGCTCATCACCTAATAAAACATCTTGTTAGTCTTTAAAGTGCTACATGACCGATTTTTTTGTTCAGCCACCCAGTGACGGTAAGCCACAGTAAAAGCCATACAACCCCCTCCTCCCCCTCTTTCCTTTCCCAAGCTGCTTTTTCAAAAGAGTACCCAGGCAGTCTGGATGCTCAGTTTCGAAAAAGCACAGTTTGCATTACATAGCATCTTTTTTCAAAAGAGCACTTTCGAAAAAAGGTGTTATTCCTTGTAAAACGAGGTTTTTCACCATAAAAAAAACCTGCCACATTCTTTTGATTTACTTTCTAGACAGCTGCCGTGTTCTTTTGATGCAGGGGAAGTTTTTTTCGAAAAAAAGGCTGCTTTAAAAAAAAAAAAAAAACCCTGTAGTCTAGACACACCTATACTGCCTTAATAGTTGTTGACGCTCGTTTGCTAGGTTATTAGGATTGTCCCATAACATCATTCAAATGGTCTGAGTCCCCAGTGTCTAGAGTGGAGTTTCCAGACAGTTTTGAGCAGCAAATGTAGAAACCTGAACTTTAGAATACATTGACTCTCCTCTCCCCCGCCCCACTCCCAAGTTCTCTGCTCCTGTTTGGAAGCATGTTTTCCCAGTAAGAGAGGGAGGGTGAAATCACAGTTGCAGATCAGAATGAGGGTGCAGAATCCACATGTCAAGAGTCTGAGTTACTCCTGGATAGCCTTGGGCCTGCTTCCTGAAATGGGGAATAACTAGACAGAATAGTGAGCAACAGGGACTCATGACAAAACTTTTTTCCACCAATCATAGTACATCAACTGGAATTGTACAGCCAAAAAGGAAACAGAAGATCATCCCACCCCCCAAAAAACTATTAAAAACAAAAACTTTTGATGAATCACCATCTTAGAATCATAGAATACTAGAACTGGAAGGGACCTCAACAGAGCATCAAGTCCCATCCTCATGACAGGACCAAGTACTGTCTAGATCAGTGATCTCCAATCTTTTTAATCACCGATCACTTTTTCAATTTAAGTGCAATGTAAGATCTACCTCAAACCCAAATACCCTTGCCCCACTTCCTTCCTGTCTCTTCTTTGAGGCCCTGCCCCTGCTCCACCCCTTCTCCAAGGCCTCACCTTGCTCACTGCATCCCCTTCCTCACTCACTGTCACCTGACTGGAGTACGGAGTTGAGGAGCAGGCTCTGGTCTAGGGCCAGTGGAAACTGTAGGCTCAGTGCCGGTAGATGAGGTGCAGCACATGGCACCAAGAAGCTATTGCTGTACATGCCAGCTGCTTTCAGGACTGGTGCAGGGCCAGGGCAGGACTCAGCCTGACTTAACTCCACTGGTCTACCTCCCTGCACCTAAACTCCTTCCCACAGCTTACAGCCTGAAACCAATCTGGGACCTCAGCCCTCTGCCCTGGGCTAAGCCTGGAGCCCCTACCACACTCCAGAGGCCAAGGAGAAAAATTTTCCTCCATCTTCCTCATAACACCATTTTAGATACTTGAAAACTGCTAGCATGTCCCCTCTCAGGTTTCTCTTTTCTAAACAAAAGAAGCCCAATTCCTTCAGTCTTCCCTCATACCTCATGTTTTCTAGACCTTTAATCATGTTTGTTGCTCTTCTCTGGACCTTCTCCAATTTTTCACTTCTTTTTTGAAATGTGGTGCCCAGAACTGGACACAATACTCCAACTGAAGCCCAATCAGCACAGAGTAGAGCAGAATGACATATCATGTCTTGCTCACAACACTCTTATTAATGCATCCCAGAATCATGTTTGCTTTTTTTTGCAACAGTATCACACTGTTGACTCATTTAGCTTGTGGTCCACTAGGACTCCTAAATCCCTTTCAGTAATACTCCTTCCTAGACAGTCGTTTCCCATTCTGTGTGTGAAACTGATCATTCTTTTCTTGGTGGAGTACTTTGCATTTGTCCGTATTAAACTTCATCCTATTTACCTCAGACCATTTCTGCAGTTTGTCCAGGTCATTTTGAATTATGACCCTATCCTCCAAAACTTGCAACTTCCCTCCCAGCTTGGTGTCATCTGCAAACTTAATGAGCATACTCTCTGTACCAATGTCTAAATCATTTATGAAGATATTGAATAGAACCCAATCCCAAAACAGACCCCTGTGCAACACCATTTGTTGTGTCCTTCCAACATGACTGGGAACCATTAATAACTACTCCATGAGAACAGTTATCCAGCCAGTTCTGCACCCACCTTATAGTAGCCTCATCTAGGTTGTATTTCCCTAGTTTATTGATAAGGTGGTCATGTGAGATCATATCTTCATCCTTTCTGAAGGAATACTCAAATCCCTGGAGTTCCACTTAGTCATCAGGGCCCTTCTCTCCCCCCCCTCCCCCCCCACCACATAAAGAAGAAAACCAGAAAAAAGACCCCTAAACCACACACACTCTCTATATGGAGCATCCTAATATGTCAACTCCATTCCAGTGCCTTCCAATATGAAAGTGAAATGAATCTCTTGTCATTTTTCAAGCTCAAAAGACAAAAATAGTACAAAGCAGTAAGTCTGGTTCATTTGGGAACAGTGAGGACCTTTCAGGCAGAAACTCAGCACATGTTGATTTCAAGGGTGCAGCATTTAAGTCTGTGCACATGAAAAGCTTTTTAGGGTCAGGTGCATAGAATTCTCACTCCTTCTGGATTAATATGCCAAAATTTTATTTATAAAACATATATAAATGTATATACACATTCAGTTGAAAGTGTCCCTTTAACATTACATGCTATCAACATTCAAAAGTTTGACTACACTTTGACAACTCACTAATAACCAAAAGCTAGTCACTAAAAATACAACCTGTATTAGTGTCTTTCAACAACGCATGCCAATATATACAAGGGTCAGTTCATTATTTTAGAATTCATACAATAAGAATACACAAGACCTGAAAAGAATCCAGCAGATCTGAACATTCAAATCTTGGTCATATTACTCATGCGAGAGCCCCACAAGGCTCTATTAATGCAAGTAAGACAACCAAGATTTGGCTCTAAATTCAGACATGTTAACAAAACTACAAACATCACTTTTAAATGTATCAGTTAAAAACAAGGAAAAAATGCAAGTTACCCATTCAAATCCACTTTTATTCTAAAGGTCATTCATAATGTACTACAAAATGATTTCTGAATCACCCAAGCAAAGCAGTGTTTCTCAACCACATACCTGTAGCTTCTTAAACCCTTGCTTATAAACAGTCTTCTTTACAACCTCAGCCAGCCTTAAATAGTGTTGAAGCAACACCAAATTCCTTCCCCAATTCCCCTAGACTAAAGTTCCATGTAGCACTGGTTCCCTCACTTTACATTCACACAGTCATATATGCACCTCTCATGCAAAGAAAGTCTGATTAGTACTGAAAAGTAACTATTCCATTAAACAAACAGTATAGAAACTGAAAGAAGAAAATAGTGGATTGTTTCTTAAGGTTATTTAGAAATCAGCATGGAATAAAAAGTTCCAAAATGAGTGCATAGCAAAGGATTAGTTATACCCCAAAGGACCATATCAATTCTCTGTTTCAAAAAAACCTGTTCGGTAAGTATATGATTGAGATCTGAGTTTCAGTCATCCAGTGTATGCCTGCTTCCAATAGGCAATCCATTCTGTCACGTGACTGATTGACTAGTGTAACTGATTACCAACAATAAAAATATAGAAATGCTAGGATGTGTCAATATCAGAAGCAAACGGCTACTGAAAAGTGGTAAGTATTTCTAGTTTTGCGTCCATACTGCAGAAAGAAGGAAGGAAGGAAGGAAGGACAGAATTTTGTAAATATTATTGAGAGGAAAACAAAAAGGAGGGAAGGGACTCAGAATCCTACTACTTCACAGGCAGTCCTATATCGTCTAAGACTAAACGCTGTGTAAGGACTAAACAATAAAAAAAATAAAAAAAATAAAAAAAACCCAGCAAGGAGTAATTAGACCTAGTGTAGATGTGATTTTGCCTCATGAGATGAATCCAACTCACTGTGAAGTCAATGGAAGCCTTTCAAAATACCATTGAAGTTGCTTTTCACTCACTGGTAACTTGATTGCTAATCAAAACCTTGAAATCCCTTGCTATCGAAGTGAAAACTACTCTTAATTTTGGTACTTATCTGCCAGAGTGCCAGGAAAAAGTAGCAATTCTGTTCAATCTTAAGAGCTAGTGAAGTTTTCTGAAAGACAGGAACTGGGTTAGACTTCCTTTGTTATAGCTGATATATGTATATGCAGTATTTCATTGTCTGACCATAACCATGATTTTAAATCTGAAATCTACCATATAGCTCGCTATAGGACTTCTTTGTCAAGACAAAATCCTGTGATTAAGTCTGAGCACACTGGTTATACCACATTTTAAAGGAATGCTGACAACAAAAACAGACAGCCGAGAAAAATACGGTAATTCAAAACTTTTGTTTTAAAGTAAAGAATCCAAACCTGAACATTTGCCAACTTCTGTTTTGTTGTTATAATCTTCCCACCTCTTCCAGTAAAATTAGTGCCTGGCTGTAATCAAGGGTTACAGACAGATAAAAGGAATACACTCAAACTCCTAGAATTGGTTATTGAAATTAAACACTTTTGGGGGGCAGATCTTCAGCTAGAATAAGTACAAGGAACTAGTTTTATACTAACCTAGGAACCAGCTCAAAGTATAAATCAATTTCATTACCCCCCCACCCCCAAAAAAAAATCTTAAGGCCTGTTTTGTTTTTTTAATTTTCTTAAACAGTGTTTTGGAAGCGCTAAAGTACAGAGGTAGGAATAAAGAACTGAATACAGGCCTAGTGATCCACCAAGGTAGGGATTCGACTGCTCCCCATCCTCACAGTGAGACCTGAGAGTGGCACGGTTATCAATTATTATTTTCTATTCAGTAGTGCTTAGTGCTCCAGGTTCACCCCATTGTCTTGTATATTTCAGTGTCCTGGCTTGTCCTATCAGCAGCCCTTTCCTCCCCACCTCCCTCAGTTTCAATGTTTTGGCCACCTTCTCCTCATCTGCTCCTGGCCTATCAAACCATCTCCCAATATTATGTCTTAACAGTCCCAGACCATACTTCATCTATTTGGGGCCTATCTCTGTCAGTCACAGGTCCACTGACTTACCCTACAATCCATCACACTGTAGCCTCACTACATGCATGCACATCAGCAGCAACAAGACCAATGAAGGTAGACAGGGCTTGAAGCTTGTAATGGAGGCCAAAGAGGCTGGTGAAGTAGGGGTTTGGCAAGTAGGGGAATGGGAGGAAGTGAGTTTGGTTTTATAACAGGAGAGAAGTATATCTGAGGGCTTGAGGATTCAGCTCATCCCTTCCCCAGCCCAGTCTCTACTTTTTCCAGTTGTTAATGCCTGATCATGTATACATTCTCTAGCTACCTGCTCCTCTCCCCCTGCATTATAAGTTTCCTGGTTTGGCATTTTTAAAACCTGTTGATCCTTTATCGGCACTTCTGGGTCTGTGCAGTTCTGAGAGACTCCATTTCTTCCTCAACAACACTGCACAAGCTGCTAGATCCATCTGTGTCTAGCAAACCCTGGCCAAGAGTGCAGCAGGAAAACACTGGGCTTCACCAGGTCCGTATGCGGGAGAATGTGTGCAAAGGGTGTGAACGCATTTCCCTCCGTTCATGCTGCACTGCACAAACAGCTACCACCCCACCCTGCTTGTCCCTCCACCACACCCAAAGTGCTTGTCAAGGCCATACAACCAGGTGTGCATGCACCTAAAGCAGTTTCCTCTATACCACCCCTCCCATGAGGCTGGGTCCAGCTAGCCAATCAGAAAGAACATTCCATAGCACGTGTTGCCCCAAATTTGTTCAGTTCTGGGGAGATACCTGTAGAAACCATTCTACCAGAGACCACGGAAAGGGCAGCTGAAACAAGCACTTCCTACTAAGGATGTTAAGGACTAGTTGACTAAGCAAGTGTTTATCAAATAGCCAATAGGACTAGTTAACCCCCCCCCCCCACCCCCGCTTGCTGTCTCTATCAGATAAAGGCAGCCAAGGGGTGAGGGAAGGGGAGGAGAGAAGAAGTACTTTAAAGCGGCAGCACCGCACTGCACAGCTGATTCCTGGCTCAGCTGTGCATCGCTGCCACTTTGAAACCCCAAAGTGGAGTCCCCAGCTGATCCCGCGTTCTGCTGAAATGCTGCATGGAACCCGGGGTCAACCGGGGAGTCTCCCATTGATCCCAGGGAGTCCCTCACTGATCCCAGT
Organism: Pelodiscus sinensis; assembly: GCF_049634645.1. Taxonomy (NCBI): domain Eukaryota; kingdom Metazoa; phylum Chordata; order Testudines; family Trionychidae; genus Pelodiscus; species Pelodiscus sinensis. Next base: position 112,424,381 of record NC_134716.1, read on the forward strand.
CTCCATGAGGGAACTGTGGCTTTGAAGTGCACAAGAGCCCACACTGGCATTGACATTTGGCAAATGGGACGTTGCGATTTGGACCACAAGCCTTCATTAAATTGGAAAATTTCAGGTCTGAAACTGGCATGTCTTGTGAAAGCAAGATGGATCCAAACAAACTTTGAATCACAGTCCGGTTTTACTTCTTCCTAATTGCAGCAGTGACACCGACAAAAATGTGAATTTCGTGCAGCAGGTGGGAACAAGTTTAGTATGTGAAAGAGCATCTTTGGCAGTGGAAGGGTTTTCAGGTTTTGGAAGCTTTTGTTATTTAGACATTCTCCCCCTCCCCCATCATCTGGTAATTCTGCATTTGAAACATCTCTGGTTACTGACCACATTGTGCTCAACCAATGGAAATAAAATATGTTGACCTCTGTTACATGTCTAGGGATAAATAGTGAATTCTATACATAAGAAACTAGGACTTCATACCAGAATTCTAAATGCAGAATCACTATATTTTAGACTGGAATAGATCCCTTCAGTGTCAGACTACATTGTGCTGTCCAGTCATGGCCAAAAAGCTACCTCTTGTACATATACAGCATTTGTGCACAGTTCCTTTTGACTTCAATAGGAATTTCTCCTAGCTATTTGAGGTTCCAATTTGGTCCATGCTATTTAGATATTTTTATCTGCTTATGTTCCTACTTTTAGAAAAAGGAAGTGAGGAACATGAGCAGAAGCTGTTCCAGCTGAGAGATGAAGCAGGGGAAAGGCCCACACTGGAAATCTGACATATCAAGGCCTTTGTGTGTGCCCGGGGGAAAACAAAACCAACCAACCAACCCAGGCATCAACAGCATAATCAGAGCTCCAAATAAATTGAGTAGCATTACATGGTAGCTGAGAAGGAAATAATTATTGATTTAGAAGAACTGATTTGATTGAGTAGGGAGGCAGAACTGACTGAAAAGAGATATATTTGGACTGGAAATAGACAGAAATGACTAGAACGGAAGGGAAGAATATCCAGTAATGGAAGTTAAACATCCACAGGTGTGCAGAGTTGGTAAGGTTTTGGAAGTGTCCTTGTTCACCTGCTTAATAGGCTTATCATAGAATCAAAGAACTGGAAGAGACCTCAGAAGGTCATCAAGTCCAGCCCCCTGCTCTAGGCAGGACCAATTGCTCTAGGCAGGCTTGAGCGAGAAGGTGTTTGTGAAAGTTTTCTAGACCTGTTTACCTTAATTACTACCTAGTTCCAAAACAAAACAAAACCGAACAAACAAAAAACAAATAAAGGTGGGGGGGGGGGGGGGAGAGGAATTGGAAAGCATATTGACATTTGGTTTAGGGAATATAAAGGATAACAAAATTTTCATTTTAAGAATCACTCTATTCATCATCAACCACCACCATGGGCTCAACGCCCATTCATGTCCGATGCCTCCCTCACAATTTCCTTCCATCTTTCCCTGTCCAGTGCGGTAGTGTCTTAGTTTCCGTAGACTAGCTCCACGTCAATCTACTGTACCATCTATCCATTCTCTGTGGGGTCTACCTCTCCTATTCGGACTATCCATTATGCCAAATACCAGGGTCTTAACTTTTTGCTCGTTGTTCATTCTGCAGATATACCCAAATAGCTGTAACTTCCATTGTACAACCTTTTGCAGTAGGTTCTCTTTCAGCTGTATCTTCCTATATAATTCCTTGTTGGTGACCGTCTACATTCATCCTATTCTCAGGATCTTTCTATAACAACTCCTCTTGAACGCCAATATCCTTCTCTTCGAATCTTTCATTATCACTCATGTCTCACATCCATACAACAAGCTGCTAAAATACACGTTTTCAAGACGCTCAGCTTCATTGCTGAATTATATTTCTTGTATGTGGTTCTAATCTTACTCATACCAATTTTACACAGGTGTAATGCCATTGATTTTAAAGGAGTTGCTTCCAATTGACACTCCTATTCCATAACCCGCAGATATTTGCAGGGCTCTAGTTATCTGAAGCTCATTTTTGCAGCTATGGATACAAATTTTGTATCCGCACAGGGCTCTAGCCACAACACGTAGGCAGCCATTTTTTTTCTAGGTAATGTCACAATTCTGATCACTCAGACAAATAAATGTTGGCATCAGTCTCAGGGATGGTCTATAATTTTTTAAGCACGGAAGCAAGATAATTCTTAGAAATACTGTGTATAAATTTTATTGTGTTGTTTGGCTGTGGGCAATTGGAGATGAATTAAGTAACCACTCATTTTGGAGTTGTCATTTGTCACCCTGGCCTGAATTTGGAGTGCCTCCTGAAAATCTATAGTAATATTTGAATTTTTGGCTGCAATTCTTAAAAATAAAATAGATTACAGATTAACAAAACAGCCTTCTGTTGCAGAAATATTGTACTACCAAGCCAAGGCCAACTGCCAGCTTGACCCATTGCACTGATACGTTACACTGGCACTCCCTGAGTTACGAACATCCAGCTTACAAACAAAAGCTCACCTGCAGCCTCAGAGGAGCAGGCAAGATGCATAAGTGGTAACAAACAGTACAAGTGCTGGCCGGAGGACTCAGGAGCAGAGGGTGGTTGCACAGCCAGAAGCCAGAGAGAAGCAGTTCCTCGAAGGGCAAACAGTTGCTTCTCTGTAGGTGCAAGGCTGCCCCCTGCTCCTCCAGAGTCCTCTGGCGCTGCTCACCACCTCCTAGTGAGTGGGAGGCTGGATACAACCTGGGGGAGGGGCAGTGGCCGAGGATGGCCATTGGGCCAGTACAGAGCCTGCAGGCAGAGAGGAGCTTCAGGCACCAGCACTGAATGTTAAAAATAATAATAATAATAATAATAATAATAATAATAATAATAAAACACAGACACACTCCTACCCACCCACCCCTTTCTACTTTTTCATTGCAAATTGTACAGTATTTCAGCTATATAATGGGTTAGATAGGGTTTTGTGGGCTAGCCTAACTACCATTTATAATTTTGTTGGTATGTGAAAATACATTCCCGGTTCTGAACATCTGACCTACAAATGAACTTTTGGAACAATCCCTTTGTAAACTGGGGACTTCCTGTAATTCTTCCCCCCTACTTTTTGGCCGGATTTTCAGTTCCTCCATTCTTGAGCTTAGGGCAGAGAAAGAAAGGGGAAAAGGAAACTACAAAAACTCACTTTCAATATTTGGGACCTAGGCAGGGACTCCATCCAGGCTGTTATGTAAATTAGAAGAACCTCAGGATTACTCCAATTCATGCTCTGCTTTGCATGGCATCTGGGGAAGCTGGAAATGGTCTTAGTACATTGACCATGTCCTCGATCTGATCCCATATGGAGGTTGGGAGCAAGGTCAATGCAACATTCTTATGTTAGTTCTACATCAATTTTTAAATTAAATATCTTCCAATAATGTTATTAATTACTGTCCCAGAAAGTATGTTGTGGTGTCTTTCTGTGATGAAACGATTGCGACAGTTAGAAGCATACAAACGTTAACCATACATTCCACATGCATCTGTGGCTGAAATCAGGCTCGCTGAAGAGAAAGGAGACTGATGAGCAGAGTGAAGCATCCACAAGTGGAACGTCTAATCAAACAGACATAAATAAATGAAAAGTGAGAAAATACTCCACTGACTACTAGAATTGCGACTAGAATTGGCTTTGATGGGAGTCTGCGAATGGTTGGGGAGGTAATTGCAGGTCCACACTAGTGAAAAGGTTGGGAACCGCTGGTTTAGATCCATGCCAAGGCCCCGAGGCTACGTATACACTACAAGGCCATTTTTACGCAAAACTGGCAGAGCACCCACACCTCAAGTGCGCTTTTGCACAAGGGGGAAAAAAAAAAAAAAAAAAGACAGAAAAGGCTTTTGCCAGTAGAGTTATTCCTCTACCCATGAGGAATAATTCCTTTTTGTGCTACAGCTTTTGAGCAAAAAGGCAGGTGTGGACGCTCCGTAGGGGTTTCTTGTGCAAGAAACTCCTATCGGAAAAAGCACAGGTGCTCTGACGGCCATTCTGTGAATGGCCATCAGAGCTTTCTTGCACAAGAATGTCCATGCAATGTGGATGCTTTTGCGATGAACTTTGAAGTCTGGATACACTTTTGCACAAGAAGCTTTTGCGCAAAAGGCTTCTTCTGCAAAAACCTTGTAATGTAGACAAAGCCTTTATGTTACCAGAAAGGCAATAAAAGGCCTTAGAATAACTGAAAATTGGGTCCTTCATTTCAGGCTATAAGTTCTGTGGGGTAAGAAACATTTTTTGATGTTTGGAAAACACCTAGTACATTGTAGGTGCTACCACAAACAAATAAGAATATTAATAACTAAGATAAATCATGTTAATAATTGATGTCCCTCCCCCACAATTTCTTCAGGTTGATTTACATTTCCTGTATTGTTCTGTTTAAATACAAATGTACAATAGAGATCAAAATTATTTTGGTTTGCAAAATAATCTTCTCCCATTTAGCATGACTTAAAACTGCACACAAAGAAGGTTTCTTATTGGCAGTGGCACATTAGTAATGAGTGAACTCTAAAGCATTCATGTCTTTTCTAGCTTTAAAGCATCACTCTTGAAATACAGTAGTCAATTATTTCTCCATTCCTTGGGAGACCCACAGGAATATTAAAGCAGTTTGATTAGTCAGTGTAAAATTCTTACGAATTGGAACATATTCCATTCTGAAGACACAAAATGACTATACTAGAATGCTTAACTGTTATAGTGCTTAGAGAGAAAAGCACCTTCTTAGCAAGCTACACAGAGGCAGTGAAGATTCAACTTTCAGCATATCATTCTAGAAATGATCCTTAACACATTCACCATCTTTCTCCAGTGCAGAAGAGCACGAACTCCATACCACACCCCGTCTCCAACCTGCTGCCAAGCAGATCCTGTGCCTCATTTTCACTTTTGCCAATTGTACACCCCTCAAATTCATAACTTCAGCAAACCTACCAGAGAGATATACTAATATCAATGAGAAGAAAACCAGGCTCTTAAAGTTTACATCCAGTTGCTCTCTCTCTGACCTCCAGAAACACCCATTTCTGGTCTCACTCAGCTAATTGCCAGCCTGAGGGTGGAGATACAAGTTCCTTGGGACAGGCAAATTTGAGATCAGTGAAGGTTCTGACTGCAGGGAGGTGAAGTGAGTCAGGGCCTGTCTCAGGGAAGATAAGCAATTTGGCTCCAGCTCTGTACTGCCAAACCCTTCCTCACATCTACCTCTTCGCCGGAACCCTTGTGACACAGCCACTTGATCATTATCAAATATTTGGGAACTAGGCAGTTCCTTAAGGTTTAAATGAAGCCAATATCTCAGACACTCTTTTGGCACAGAATATGTAGTTTCCTATGTGAACTCTATAAGATTAACAAGTTTACAGAACAATACATAATGGACTATCGCTCCTCCAACAAATCACTTACTACATTCTGAATTAGCTGTGGTTTCAGCCACAGCATGAGGAGACAGGATTGTATTGCTGACCATTAGTTAAAATAAAGACACTTTGAAGATTATTTGCACTACAATATGAGGATACCAAGCTATATTCAAAGGGATAGAGGACATTGAGAAGCAAATCAGACTCAAGCTCTTCTTCACACTGAGGGCCAAACTGATCTTTGTTATAAATTCACTGAAGTGAATGCTATTGCATTAAGTTTCCATGTACATAGTGCAAAATGGCTGTATTAGATTGCCAGGGGGAAAGTCCAAAAAGAAATCAACACAAAAAAGTCTCCATGAGACAGAGCACAGTGTGTATTCTCTATGGCAAATCTGAGACCAAAACATAGCTGTTTGTGTATTCACTGAGTGAGCTCAAAAATTTAATGGTTCAACACACTAAAACGGTAGAGATTCTTGCATCTGGAATCAATTTCACTCTCTGTCCAAAGGCCACATTAATAGCATAGAAATAATGGTTGTTCAAAAGCATATGATGCACCATATAGGGTATAATTGTAATCTCTCAGGGGCAATATTTTTTACTAGCAGTTCTTAATCATTCCATTTGCTAAACAGCAATATCTACACCTCAATTCATGTACTCTGGAAGCAAGCATATGGCGTGTCCTGGAATGTCCACCCTCAGAGTTTCAAGGTATACTAAGGGAGGGTTTATGAAGGCATTCTAAATGGACTGCTACACCCTGATACAGATGTGTCAGCAGGTGCATTATAATGTTTGCCTTCAGAGAAACACCACAAATGCACTCCCCTGAGAGCTATCACTTATCTCAACATCACTGCTGAACTGGACTTGGTAGCTTTGTATGCAAAATGTTACCAAGACTGGGTTCTGGAGGATTCACGCACAACCTTTGAATTTTGAGAGCATTGCAGTACAGTGACATTTACCATTTTTGCTCACTTGAGTGTTTGTGACTTGGGAAAATGGTCTTGTTTTTAAAAAAGTCTGGATCAAGAATTACAAATGTTTGGGTGAAGATCCTTTCCTGTTGTAAATGGGCATAGTTCCAGAGTCCAGCCCTTTCTTTCCACATGCCTGAAAGCATGTGATTTATTTTACCCTTGAGTGAATGCTTTTCGTCTCCATAGACTGATGTACAAAATTAGTTTAAAAGACCTTGTAACATTGAATTTGGGAGGGATATAAAATAAATGAGCTCATTCTACACCTTCACACACAGTCAGAAAATAGCCTGCAGAACAAGGTTATATCTGGACATTCTAGTTCGTCACCATTGAAAAGACTAAACAGGTTTTGTACTGGCTGCAAGTGCATAAAACACTCTCTAAATTGATGCATTGGGGCAGTAATATTTCTGGATTAGCTAAATTGCTAACAAACAGCAGTGTATTTTACTTCTAGATTGGCTGATTTTCCTGTACATATCACACCATGTTTCAGCCTCACTCGTTCTCCCAGTGATGGGAGAGTAGAAACATTAATGACAGCAGTATTTCGTATTTTATGGGTATAGCGGGAGTTATTCAAAATAGCTATTCTGGAATAACTGTTAAATCAAAAGCTTCAGAGGTGAGTGTGTAACAGGAAAAACCTCAAACAACAAACAGTCTAGTAGCACCTTAAAGATGGAGTAGTTATGAGGCTAATAAGAACCATTAGTTCTTATCAACCTCTATAACTACTCAGTCTTTAAGATGCAGCAGACTGTTTGTTGTTGAAGTTTTCCCTGTTACACACTCACTTGGCTATCCCTCTGAAGCTTATCTACTCTGTCTTTTTTTCTTCCTCCCCTTCAATTTTTGTTCCTTCTCCCCCCTCCCCTCGCTCCTTCCCTTATTTATCCTATGATCTGGACTTCCAACACTCCAGTCATCTGAAGTGGGTTGTACCCATGAAAGTTCATGATATCATTTACATGTTTTGTTAGTCTATAAAGTGCTACCCGACTATTTGTTGCTAAATCAAAGTACTGTGTTCCAGTTTGGTAGCTATACTCTTTCTTGCCCCTGATTCAGAAGGACTCTGAGTCTCTCCAAGTAAATGTTACAGGTTTCATCTCAGCAGAACAGGAAATTGCTTCTTAAAAAGATGCAAGCATCCTTTTTTTGAGGGGGGCAGGGGTGGCTTTTAGAGGTCAGCTGCTTCAATATAAATTGAGCCATTCAAAACATCCCACAAATTTATCCATCTATATAGACAGATTCAATATATCCTAGATCACGCATTTTTAATTAAAAGCTACCAACCTACAACAGTGTTAAAATGCCAGTTCAAAGTGACATGGCTGACTTGCCAAGGTGGATTTTCACCTCATCCTATACTCCTGGCTATTTTGCTCCTTGTGAGCCAGCTGAGACTGAAACAGGGAAGAATTCTCTAGAGATCACTTATCAGTTTCACATAGCTCCTTCCTCAAGAACAGATTTTCAGTAGAGTGGACAGCTGGCATGATATTTAACTGATTTAGACATATATGAACATGTCCACTCCTGCCTCTAGAAGAGAGATTTGATCCAAACATTCAGACTGATCCAACATCCCTTACTAAAACCCCATAACACTCAATCCTGACCATCCCACACTAAGATTATGACCTTCCACTCCCATCTACCAAAGAGATTAGTGCATCCACAGTAACACCCCCAAACACGCTAAGATTATTCTAAGTGGATTACGAAAGTGTGGGCTTTTTATTTCAAAAGCTAATTGAGGGGAAAAAATGGGAGTAGGGGGAACAAAACATTTTGTATGTGTCAGCTTTGACTTTGTCCATTTACTGACATCTAGGAGAGCAGAATAAGCCAGTTGCTGTTGAAAGTCTTCATTGTCCCTTCATGAGCAGTAATGGTGAAGCTCAAATAGCCCAGCAGCGCAGCAGGATCAATATAACCTTTCCATTATTGTGAAGCAAGTTGCTATTGATTGCAAGGAATTCTCAGCTCCCCAGGAAAACCTCTTAATATATTCACAGTTCAGCAGCAGGGGTTTATTCCAGAGACAACATGGGGACAGAGCAAGGTTTTAGAATGCAGGAATGGGAGACAGTGTCCATTGTAGTGTGCAAGGCACAAATTGAACAGCTCACATTTTAGACACAAAACCTAGCAATTACAAACTAGATGCAGGTTTCTGCTCCCTTGTATGTCAATATAAAAATTATAAATCCACTGGCATCTTCCAGCTAAATCTGATGTAAAACTGGACTATCATCAGCAGACCTTGCCCTTAACTGTCCTACATTTTAAATAACTTCATAACCAGGGAGACTAGTTCTACTCCATTTACACGTCATACGATCCTACCAACAAGACAGAGATTTTCCCAGATTTTATAGCGCTATAAAACTTCACTACAAGCAGCTTAGATACTGTGAAAAAACTACTGTCTATCATCACCAAATTCTTTTATCTAAAACTGGAAATGAAACACAGTAAGAATGCTTCAGAGAACATTACCAGTAACCTCTTATTAAATAGAGCAGAACCTGATCAGCATTCAGAAAATAGAAGAATGCTGTTATTTTTAAAATCTTATACAAAAGTGAAATAAAGTGGGGCAAAGTGGCAAGAAAAAACATCACAACTAAGTTCATAAAGAAAGTTTAAAGAATGGAAAAAAATATTGTGCCAGCCTCTCTATTTACCTTAGAGCTCCCCAGAAAGCACATGTGAAATTTCTAATAGCAATAAAATGGAAGTATTGACACCTGGATGCTTTGAAAACAAAAAAAAAAAAACCCAGCTTTTTGATATACAAATATTAAGCAGAGGGACCAACCACCAGTTTTCAGGCAACCTGCACTGAGGACGTATTCCAACTGGCATACAAATCGGCATGCCTTGCAATGTAATCTGGAATGACCAAAAGGAGAGAAGAAGCACAGAAATTCAAGACAGATATTTGCCATTTTAGGCCCAGCGCTCCATACCTGCATTGCTAACTTCCTTTCCACGCAGTTAGGGAGCAGTTATGAACACGCTAGCTGGGTGTGAATACATTCCAGCAATAACACACAGCCACTTTCTCCCCTGCCTGCCACACTCACCAGCCTGAGAACTTTGGTGTCGGATTTCAGGGACCGATGTTTGCTTTTCCGTCCCGCATTTAACTCCTCCTAAGCGACCCCCCCCCCCCCCTTCCCCAACAACCCAGTTTTCCTTGGAAAGGTTTAAAAGCGCACGCCAAACAACTTACCCGGATAGTCTGAGCGATTATGTGGTTCCTGCAGCTGTCAGGACAGCAGAGGGCTGTTTTAGCACCACCTTTGGGAGACTAGCTTGACAAGGCTTGTATGAGAAAGAGGCGTGCCCTGAGCGTCTGTACACGGATGTAAGGCACTAACCCCCAGGCAAATCTTGCTTGTGACTCAACAGCAGGCACTAACTGCTAAATACACACTCTGCCCTTTGTTAAAGGCTCTGCCCTGCTTTGGGTTCTAACAGCTGTGTGACAGCAATGTCAGGCTTCATCAAATGTGATCAGCTGCTGCAGGTTACCTACAGCAGTGTAAGTCCCTTTTTAGCATATTGGCGGTTCCACTGACTAACCTAATTTAGATAGCTTTAGAGGGGAAGCCGAGATAGTCTGTAATAGGAAAAACTTAAAAATCAACAAATAGACTAGTAGCACCTGAAAGACTAACAAAACATGTAGATGGTTTTGTTAGTCTTTAAGGTGCTACTAGTCTATTTGTTGTTTTTTAAGTTTTTCCTAATTTAGATAGAGGTACCACTTAGTATACTTTTGTATGGTGTTTTTGCACCGATTCATTCAGGGTTACCTTTTTTATGTTTGTAATATTCCATGTTGTTTTCCACCATTGTTTCTATGTAGCTATACCTTTGTTGCATTGCTCCTTTATCACCAGACCTCTGAGCCCACCAAAGGCCAAATATGGGACATGGTGTGTGACAAAGACCCAAGGGCCACCAAAAATTACTCAAACAGAAAACCTTAAAATGCCAGGAGACACCCTCCCTCCCCTCCCCCTTTCTAGTGTTAATGATGCTTCCTATAACCTCTGGTCCCTAACTCTTTGTCTAATTTAAATAAGTTTAAATAATAAAAGAAAGGGGGTACCAAATTTGTCTGCATTGTTGGTAATTTTGGGGTCAAAATAAGTAATTTTTCTCCAAATGTAGTAAAGTTGAGAGATATGCATAGCTGGTGTTCAAATGGCCACTGTAAAGTTAAAAAAACATTTTTCCTGGGCTGTTATATGCCCATTAAAAGGAATACAGTCAAAAGGTCCATAATAGAAGAGCAAAAGGTGAATTCTTATTTCATTGATTAGATACAATGTGTGACTCCCAGTTTTTGTGTTATGGGAAGGGGCAAATAATACTTCCTTATTCCCTCTCTCCACTAGTCATGATATTTACACCTCTATATTACACCCTCTTAGTCATTTCTTTTTGTTTTCAAGATGAACAATTCAAGCCTTTTGGGTGTGGTGGACTGTCTCAGGTAGGGGCATTTAGACCATTTCAGAGAGAAAGAATGAGTTTGCTTTAAAGCATTAGCTGAAAGCTTTTATCTCAAACTGTAGGGACTCATGCTCTACAGCAGTCCCATGTTTGGGTCAGCCTGTCAATGTTACATATGGAAAATGTTTCATAGCCTTAATCGTTTTTGTTGCCTATCTCTGTACCTGTTCCATTTCTAATATATCTTTCTTGGAGATAGGATTCATGCAGTATTCAAAGTGTGGGTATACCATGGATTTATATAGTGCTATTATGATATTGTCTTATCTTTCCCATCCCTAATGGTTGGTTCCTAACATTTTATAGAAACTTAAACAAACTTTTCTTAAATCTATATCCACAACGATTCCAAGGTCTCATCCCTGAGTGGTAACAACTAACTTAAGACCCCCATCATTTTGTATGTATAGTTGGGATTGTGTTTTCCAATGTGCATTACTTTTCATTTACCAACATCGAATTTCATCTGCCATTTTGTTGCCTAGTCATCCAGTTTAGTGAGATTGTTTTGTAATTCTTTGTGGTCTGCTTTGGACTTAACCATCTTGAGTAATTTTATATCGTCTGGAAGTTTTGCCACCTCACTGTTTAGCCCCTTTTCCAGCTCATTTAGATTCCCAAAAAAAGTTGGCCTTCGTGTAAACACAAGTCTTTGACCTGTTCTTTGTGGTATCCTAGAAGGAAATAAGACAGAATGCAAACAGAAAAGAACATCTTACACCTTAGTCTCAAACAACACAGCTTTATGGTTAGTCTCAGGTTGAGAGAGACTCAGCTTTCATGTCTGGGTTTCCAACACTGATCTGTAATGTCTCAGGAGAGTGTAGGCAGCAGGATTCTGTAATACAGGTGTATTTCTGGAACATCAGGAGTAAGGGCTGATGATTCAAAACAAAGCACTTCCCTAAATATTTCACTCATTTGTCTACTGCTTATCAGTCTCTGAAACCATTAGGGAATAGCAGTCTTTTAGATTATAAGATTTTTGGGACACAGATTGTTATTTACTAAGGGTACATCTATACTGCAATGCTATTTTAGGATACCAGAGTATCCTGAAATAGCTATCCTTGTGTCTTCACAGTAAGCCCATTATTTCGGGCTCACTATTCCAATGTCCCTGTAAACCTGATGTCCCTGTAAGGGGTGTTTCAGAATAGGGTTTTATTTCAAAATTTGGCGCTGTGTTGTTCCTCGGTCTTAAAAAGTTTAAGAAACACTGCTTTAAAGCATTGCTTAACTTTCCAAACTAGTCAATATGGGAGGATAAAGCATATTCTTATGGAATACTGTCCCACTAAGTCACTATCAAGATCATTAGTTAGGGCATAGATAAGAGGTCCCTATTTAGCCTCACTATATTATTATCAATCAACGTATTAACTATTGCATTCAGAACAAGGCAGGGTGTCCTGAGGAACTATTACATTATCGCAGTGGTCTCTTCTACTCATTAAACCTCTGAGTATATTCTGCTTTAGGCCGTGCTATAAAGTTGTTACAGTGTGGTGTGGCCAAAAACTACGGTATGTGACAAACACTGGGAAACAGGATAACAGCAAAAGAGGAAGGGAGATTGGGGAGTCTGGTTTACACTATGCATTAATACCAGGCACGTTAATTTTTCAACTTCTGAGGCCTGGGTTCAAATCCATCTCCTAGCACAGCTGAAAATTAACTTAGTCCACTCATGAAGCAGCCCAGGACTCATATAGGGAAATGTATTGTAGATCAGTATTTTATGCAATGCTGTGCATGGAAGTTTGGTGGTGAGATGAAGAAATTTGCATCACACAACTACTAACTGATACATATGAGACCCCAGGCAAAGTTAGTTTCCAATTTAAAAAATAAAAACACAAGGAGGAGAGAGAGACAGAGCTATGGGAAAGGAAAACCAATAACAGTAAATAAGAAATAAGCGTTATGATTCTCTCTCTCTCTCTCTCTCTCTCTCTCTCTCTTACTTTGTTTGTTTATTTATGTTTGTACTTTATACATAAAAGGAAATAATTGTATCTCTGGGCTTTCATGAAAAAATCTTCACTTTTTAAGAGTTATAGTTTTCCTGGAATTTGTTGATAAAGCTGTAGCCTTCCATAGACTAACATAATTGTCTATATTATCTTTGGTTTGGGTTCAGAGCTCAGAATGGATCAGGAGCTCAGACAGCATGGTGATGGGCATAGTATAAATACCTAGCAAAAGTGATGAGGATTGTACATATAATTCAAAGGTATGTGGCAGATCACATAACTAACTGCCAACTAACTGCTGACTTGCCCATGAAAAACTCTATTGGTATTTGTTGATGTTTGTCCATTAATGCGCCCAATGGTGAAATTGGTCTGCACTAGTACTGAAGATGTACTAGAATTTTGCCTTTTTGCTTTTTCTATTTACAATGCTGGACTTCACAGTGAATGAGTGTTATCTATGGCATATTTTTTATGTCTATAAAGGTCTTTTGGTGTTTTATTCTTTGAGGTCTCTTAGATTCTACCATCCCCTCCTGGCCTTCAAAGAAACAAAAACAGTGGGAAAGAAGAATTGCCATATTGGATCAGACTGTTGGTCCATCTAGCCCAGTAGCCTGCCTCTGGCAGTTGTCAACATAAGTTGCTTCAGAGGAAGAGACAAGAAACATGGTAATAGGTAGATGTGGGATAATTTGTCCCTCATGTGCATGTTATCCTAGTTCCTAATAGATAGAGTTTAGGTAAAGTCCATTGACAGAGAGGGTGAATAACTTATGAGTCTGCTCTGTATAAACTTTATGCAGAGTAAGAGGGATTTATCTGAGGTTCTGATCCCATTGGTTTTGTGCATCTCGGGGCTATGTCAAGTCCCTGTGACTGAGTCTTCCCAGAGCTGAGCTGATCTCAGTGTATGATCTCAATTGCTCTGATGTGGGTTGTAACCCCAGTTCTGTACCTTTGCTAGGGAACACCAGAGCTTCTGGCTCAGCAGGGCAGGGGGAGGGGGCAAGTAGGCAGGTTCAGAGGTATGATCAGTCCATCAAGGGCTCATCTAGACTGCATTCCTCTCTCAAAAGAGGAATGCAAATAAAGCAGATCTAAAATTCAAATGAAGCGTGGATTTACAAACTCATGCTTCATTTGCATAATTGTGTCCGAGCGCTTTTTCAAAAAAGGGTTTTTCAAAAACAAACAAACAAACAAACAAACCTCTGCAGTGTAGACAGGGTTCTTTTGAAAAAAATTTCAAAAGAACCCAGACTCCTGAAAGAATGAGATGTATGGGTTCTTTTGAAAAAGGGTTTTTTCCCCCAAAAGAACCCCGTCTAGACTGCAGAGTTTTTTTCAAAAAAAAACTTTTCGAAAAAGCACTCAGACGTGATTATGCAAATGAAGTGTGAGATTTGTAAATCCACGCTTCATCTGAATTTTTGATCTGCTTCATTTGCATTCCTCTTTCAAGAGAGGAATGCAATCTAGACATAGCCCAGGTGACAGTTTCCTAGGGTATCTATGACCCAACCAATGACAATGTGAAAGAAAAGAGATGAGAGAGAAATGCAATGGAAAAAGAGGGTAATGAAATGCTCAGAGTTGAGGGAAATAGGGCATAGTCAAAGGGTAGCCTTGAGCTTGGAGCAGGGCTGTAGGGGGCAATGTGAGGCTGAGATGGATGGACCTAGCCTCACAAGTCCAAGCTTGCCTTTCCTCCAAGCCTCAATTCAGGAAGCTAACCTGAGCTGCCAATCATGCTGTTAACATCCATACTGTTCTTTTTAGTACGCTACTTTGAGCAAAGTTAGCAAGAGTCTGTTTTCCCATGCTGGGAATTGCACCTCCCTGCTGCAGTGTAGACATACCCAGAGAGGCTTCATTTATTCTTTATGTCCCAGGCCTGGTCGATCTTGGCGAGGGGGTCTGAATAGATTTACATGGTAAATGGTGCGGAGCAGCTGCTATTGTTTTGTAAAGATATGGGATGTGGCTACAGAAACAAAATGTCTCTGCTGGAAGGTGAGGCTCTCGCCTGCAGTGGAGCAAAGAGAGGGGGGCAGGTTGTAGCATTGGATTGGATTGGATTGGGGCAGGATTTCAGTGCATTGTTAGGGAATGTCTAGAGAAATAATTGAGCACTCGTGCTGGAGTAGGAAGCACAAACAATACTGTGATAGCTGATTCTAGGATGCAGTTTGAATGTGCAGGACCCCTGCTGACTTTGTTGGGTTTTTTTGTACATGAGTGGATCCAGAGACCCATGCACAAATGAAATAGCTACAAATAACTTTGTATAGCCCTTGTGGGCAACTAGTCAAAATGCCCACCCTAGTGACCAGGACTGAGTGATTACCAGCCCATTACAGTTCTGTGTAAATGGTATTGGGGGTATTCAAATTTGGCTGTTCACTTCCATTCAATGTGGCAGACCTCATTCTTCCCTCTGGTACTGTTTCCTCTATGGTCTTCATTAATCCAGTAACAACCAGTGGTTATGAGCAGATGAAATCAAACTCTGTTGGCAAACATCTCTCTAAGGGTCCCTGCCTCTGAACAGACTCTATGATCTCTTCAAGCATCCTCCAAAGTGGCTTAAGATTCACCATGCTGACTTAACTTCAGTTCTGCCACATCTAGACTTAATGACTTTGCAAATTACTTGTTCCATTTATATTGGACTTTAGGGTGGGAGTCCATTTATATTGGACTTTAGGGTGGGAGGGGACTTTTTTTTTGGTCAGGGACCACTGACGCACAGAAAAACAGAAAAATTAGTAAGAGACCACACACAAGCAAAAAACACAACAAAAAAACCCTACGCTATTCAGCTGCTTCCAATACTCCTAAGGTAGAAGTTAGACACAGAAACCCAGCTCTCACACAGGCCTTGTCTATACTTACCAGAGGATCAATGTTCCAACAATCGATCTTTTGGGGTTCGATTTAGTGGGTCTGGTAAAGACCCACTAAATCAAACACTGAGGGAGCCCCCTTCAGCCCTGAAACTCCTCACAGTTGCGAAGAGTAAGGAAGTCAATGGGAGAGTTTCTTCCATTAAGCTTTGCTGTGGGGCTACCCCAGAAAAGTTGATGTAAGATATGTCAACTCCTGCTACACAATTGTCATGTCTGGAATTGCATATCTTACATAGATTTTCTCCTCTAGTGTAGACCTGGCTCCACACTTAACTTGGCACACACGATGCTCCAGCCCGACTGGAATGGGGTGCCAAGACTCATTGTTTGCCCCCACAGTGGGGGGTTCCAAGGCTCAGGGCTTCTGGCTTGCAGCACTGTAGGTTCCCCACCCCTGCTTTAGAGACATGTACCCTCTTTAAAAAGTTCTTAATTTCTGGATAACTTTTCCCTTTTAGTTTGAATTGGCTAAGAGTAGATATATCAGGCCATATCTTCTATCTTCTTTGGGGCCCTTAGACAAAAGGAGTGTCTCTCAAGGACCTTGGTTTCCTGCCAGTGACTCTGCTAATTAAAATTAAGCATTATTTGTAAGAGCAGGAAATGTGTATGGACCCTGTTCTTTCCAGATACAGAAAAATATTATACTGTACATAGCAGTAACTAAACAACTACTAAAATGACTACAGTAAAAATAAAAATAGGTGTCTTTTCTTGAATTAATCTTCTCTTAGAAGAGAGCTTTCAGTCTGAATTTATCATCCCTCTAAACAGGATATTTGCAGCAACTGTTAAATTACACCACACTAAAAGACAAACACATTTTCATACCTCCTCTTCCAGTACCCACATATTTGAATGAATGCCTCCAGGAAACTGCTGACTGAAGCATGTTTCTTTCTCTCTAAGAACTGTTTGCAGCCATTTCTCTACCTTCATATGTTTTTAAAAAACATATTAAAGCTAATGTTAAAAAACTTGGTACAACTGGGTGTCATGCTCTGCAAATAAAAGTTTTGCTTAAAGGTCATATGATGCGTACAGTACACAATCAGCAACAACCCAAATGTAGCTGCATACATTTAACAGTACGATTTAGATCTTTGAATCAAATATTGGAGTGCATTACTCATTGAAAATTTTATGGAGAGTTGGTTGAGGCAAGCAGATATATCAATAAGTGGAGATTGTCCCTTGGTAAATCAGGTTGTCCATTGGAAAATACAATCAAGTAGTATTTGAGTCCCTTCCTGACTGTGATTTTCATTGGCACTCCTCTTTCTCTCCTGATGTCTGATGATATGTTCTATGTAGATATCCTTCAAGCACTTGCTGGTATCCAGCACCATGAGCTGCTGCATCAGCTGAGTATAGCAGTGTTTGACTCTGTATTCACTCAGAACTCACTTGTTACTAGGATCCCATGCACTCAGAGCTCTGACAATCAGCATGCGGGGTTGACTTTTGTAGTCTCTAGCTTTCAAGATGTCAGTCAGAGGGATGTACTGTAAATTAGCGTATATAACCCACACCAGTGCATAACCTGCAGTTTATCCCGAATGTGTAAAAATGTTTTGGATAACCGCGGACCTGTATAACCCGCAGGTTATATATGCTAATTTAAGGTAATTGCACATACCAGGATAAACTGTATCTTCTGTTAGGTAGCCAACCTGCTGCCAGTAGGGGAAACATAGAGCACAGCACAGGTGAACTGGCCGGCTTGCAGGAGGGGAGCCGCACTCACGCCCAGGCTGCACACAGCCACAGCCAGGCGCAACCCACCCTCCTCCAGGCGGGGGGAACATAGAGCGCAGTGCAGGCGAGCTGGCTGGCCTGCAGGAGGGGAGCTGCACTCACGCCCAGGCTCCACACAGCTGCAGCCAGGCTCAACCCATGCTCCTCTGGGCAGGGGGAACGGAAAGCACAGTGCAGGCAAGTAAAAATAAACTTGTATACCCTGTGGGCCTGTATAGCTCATGGGGTGGGGAGCGGGATTTGTAAAAATGTGTATAACCCACAGGTTATATATGCTAAAAGACGGTACTTCTACAGCTTTCAAGATCAAGTATCTCAGAAGGCCAGGATCCTGTTTTTGAAAAGCACTCTGATGTCCACCATGAACATCTTCTTCCTGTCCTCATTAAGGATGACGATGTCCAGCTGCAGTTGGCTGTCCATTCCAGGGACAGCAGCGTTCATAAGAACATAAGAACAGCAATACTCAGTCAGACCTAAGGTCCATCAAGTCCAGTAACCTGTCTGCTGACAGTGGCCAATACCAGATGCCCCAGAGGGAGTAAGCAGAAACAGGTAATGGCCACCTTCCTCATGGATGTCAGGATAGCTCTGCCCAGGCAATTCTGGATGGCACTTTGTAGCAGATGCCAGGCTCTGGAGTGGGGCTTGCAACTATGCAGGATATGGGGTAGTGTCTTGCTGGCATAGCTTCACTCCTGCATTTACTTGTTCCAGTTCCTGTGGTGGACAGTGCCTGTTCAGTGGAATGCAGTTCATCTGGGCGCCGTGGACGAACCTCCAATCTGTAAATCGTGTGAAGCTGCCCTCAGGGAGGAAGTGTACATCTCTAAATACTGAGTGATGACATAATCTCCTGGATGTAACTTATGTCCTCAACCATGCTAGCCTATGACTTATAGTTTCCTATGTGCCCTCGTCTCATCCCCTCTCAAATTCATTTGTTAGAACCTTGAGGCAAGAACTGAGTCTCTTTGTCCTGTAAAGCATTTAACACATTTCAGGACACTGTAAAAATAAACACATGAAGAAACAAAGAATTCCTCACTCGCAATCATTATTTGAAGACCAATTATCTGAAAACAAGATTTATTTGAATTAGAAAATATACATTAGGATGAATGCAGCAGTTCTGGGTAGCAGTCACATTAGATAGGCCACATTTTTGGAAACCAAATTTTTTTATCCAAAAGCTGCCAAAAACCAAAAAATGGTCACCTCACTGGTTGTGTTTTAATTTTCAAATGAAAAGCCATTCTTTTAGAAAAATAGCCACTTCCCAGACAAATTTACATTTAGTAGAAAACCTAAGTTTTCAACAGAAAAAAGTTTAAATGTAAAATTTGCAACCAGCCCTAGTAATGCATTGCCAGGAAACATTTTTGAATAAACATTTGGGCTACTATTTGACATTCATAAACATTTTCATGACTAAATCAGTGACTGTCCTGATACTTGCAGATGGAGAATATGAGCCAACAAATACCATCAGAAATAATCACCCATATTTATTCACTGCCAAATTTAAACAAGACTTCTTGTAACTTTGCCTACAGACAGATTGGTACCTGTCATAATTAGAGACTTTTTAATGATTAAACCATTGAGTTAATTAAGACAGAGTAAAAGAGAAAGAAACTGAATAATATATCATCAGACCCTAGCAACTGCCATGAGAACTAGTGTATGCTGTGTAATGTGTTAGGAACTTTGCTGTAATAAAGGCAGTTTTGATTAATTATGCAGAACCAAAAAAGGTTCCATGAAGCAACTTTGTTATCACACCTGAGAAATGTTCAAAATCTTCGCAAAGTATAGTATATCGTATTTCAAATGTTACATCATTTACCTACTGGCAGGGCTGAGGAGAGACTTGCTGGGCTCCTTGGCAGGGTGGGAGAGGGCTTAGCTCTGTTCCCCCAGAAAGGATGGGGCCTCAGGCAGAAGGGGTGGAGCTGAGGCTAGCTTGCCCAAGCCAGCCCTTCAGTGCCACACAGGACTTCAGCAGTGATTTCAAGGGCATGGGGCTCTGGCCGCTGCTATGGTTGAGGTAGCAGCTGCAGCAGCTAGGAGCCCTGGGCCCTTTTAAAATGCCAGACCACAGGGCAGCTGCCCTCTTTGTCTTGCCCTCCTCCCCCATTTTCTCCCCTAGTCAGCAGCACTGTCTACAGGCGCTAGGCACTTATGTTACTTGGAACACATTTGGGTCCCCATTCACCACCAGCTTGCACCCTTTTGGTGTCATTAATACTTGTGCAATGTACATGCATCCACCTTGAATGCTGTTTTGTAAATCCGCACCAGCATCCCCTTTGAGGCCTTTATAGGCATGCCCAGAGCAATGGTTTGGAATAGTGCGCCCCAAAGGTACTCTCTAAGGGGAGAGGGTGTTGCCCCTTTAAGCACACAAACACACACACACCAGTTGCAGAGTTAATGCTGAGAGCTCCTACACCCATGCAGCTCTGATCTGATCTCTTCTTTCACAGCTCTCAAGGAAAACAAGGATGATTACCACTTTATATGGGCCCTTCAGTCCCCTCCAAGACACACACTAGCCACCGCAGAAGAGTATTTCCTGCTTGGCTGCCCTACTCCTACAATATCTTTCTGAATTGATAGTTTACATAATTTACATACATGTTTTACTGGAGTAGATGACTACACAAGGAGTAAGGCCATGGAGAATCAAGTCCATTACCTAATTATCTCAATGCTGCAATGGTGGCAAATAATACTGTCCTTAAAGGGGAAATGAAGACACTTAGAAGTTAGGACCAAAACTTGAGTTATTAAAGTTCAGCATGTAAAGCAACATGGTCTGATTTTCAGAGACCGCTGCTTACATTAACTTCAGTGTAAGCTAGGGGCACCCAGCAGCTCTGAAAAAAAGACCACCTTTTTCAAAATAGGGTATTTCAAAATAGCGCCCAGATGCGATTATGCAAATGAAGCGTGGGAAATTTAAATCCGCCCTTAAATTTGCAATTTCACTCAGGTGCATTTGCATTTCTCTCTCGAAAGAGGAATGCAATGTAGACATACCCAAACACAAAACCAGAACCAATCAACTCAAGCTAGTGGGAGATAATTACCCAAAGCCTTGCCAGCATTGAGAAGAGAGGACACAGCATTACCCTATGATTCATAGATTGTTAGAGTAGAAACAATCATCAATCATCCAGGCATACAGACTATAGAGTTTCATCCAGTTCCTCCTCTTACTGAGCCCAAAACTTGTGTTTGACTAATGCATATCTTCTATAGCTAATGTCTTTGATAGCCTCTTTTTACCATCTTCCCCATCCTTTTGTAATTCAGCCCAGATCAGTCATGTAACAGTCACAAATCTAACAATCCCTTATTTACCAGCTACTTCTATACTTCATCACAGGTGCCTGACTTAGGCACTCAGATTTGAACATTTTGTCCAACACTGTTATTTAAGTGGGGATACACCAAGGAGGTTGCCATCTACGTTCCCTCTAATCTTTTCCATCCATGTGTGGATTTTTCCATCCATGTGCAGAATAATTTTTATGTGTACTGAGGCATATGCACCACCAATAGAAACAAATACCTAGCTGTGGGTGCTCTACTAATCAGCTGGATTGCATTCAAATCACTCTTGAATGGCCACACAAGTGCCCAGCTTACAGGGAACAATGGTTGCAAGGGAGCTGGAAATCCTGGAGAGCCTGGGAGATTTTGTTTTGTTTTCCCAATGGAAAGATCAAAACTTTCGGAAACAGTAGACTAGTATTGTCCAGAAGAGTATTGGGCAGTAAAAGAAGCACATTTCTGGGGATAAATTTGGGACTGAGAGTTTGTTTGTGTTACTCCACAATATAAGTCAGGAGTGGCTTACTAGAAGCACTCATGTCATTATGTCATTTAGTTGTGTGATTTTGCATGCTGTGTGTGAACAGGCCAGGAGTGGCTACTTTAACAGCAAAGCAATATAAAGGGTTCTCCAGGTTGGAGAATTGAGGGGACATGGCTCAATAGTTCAGATTGTACCCTGGGAAATGTCACACAGATAGATACCTTTTAACTGTAAAAGCATGATGAATCCCTCCTTTGCGCCCAATTACTCTCACTTTTGATGGCACAAAAACCTAAAATGCTCTAAACAAGATTAAATCTCTAATACGTAGAAATAGAGTTTTTTTAAATAAATGTTGCTGCTCAGTGGAAAATACTATTTAGTATATAGAGTTGTGAGCAAGAGAAACTCTTCACTCATTGTTAAGATTAATCAAGATTGTCATAAAATCATCACTTTCTCTAAAAGAACCTCTAAATAGATTTATGACTAATTCTGTGAAACTGCTGTGAGATAATGTTGTTAACTCAGTCTAGATAATCGTTTGCTGTGAGCAAGGACTACAGTGTAATGTGTGACAAAATATAATAGGCAATTTTGTCCTACCTGTCAACACTTCTACAAAAAGACCAAACTACTCCCCAGCATATTCATATGGTGGAGGTCCTGTATTTATGAATTGGACGTAATGAGTATTGATTTCACTCTCAACAAGAAGCCTAGTAGTAAATACTTAAATCACCTATTGATCCCTTTTCAATATTCATGGAAAATTAGGTACATCATAGCAGCCAGAAAAGTTCTAATGATGGGGAAAATTGCGAGCTAAATGTGAGGAATCAGATATAGAAAAAAAGTCTGTGGAAAAGAGGTTGATGAAGCAATTAGGAGTGTTAGTGAGGGAATAGAAAAGGCAGTCCACCTGGGAGCCTCATAAAAATGAGAGAGGAATGTAGAGCTACTGTATATGGATGGGGCAGAGATGTGTTATAGACATGGCCCTAGGCCTAGTACAAGCTACAATGGCAGAAGAAGGCTGCTGGAAAGGTGAGTAGAAAGAGGGAGGAGATTTGGCCAAAAAGAAACAAATCACAGCACAGAATCTGTAAGGCAGTGGGAGAGTTGCAAACTTTTGACACACAATGGCCTGTAGCACTTCAGATTAAAAGGCTTAACAGGTAGTAAGAACATTAACAAAACAATCAGGTAAGTTTCCCATATGACTGAAGTGGCTCAAGAGCACAAGTACCTACCTCAGGCCAGATGGTCAAGAACCATGGCATGAATGCCAAATTGGTTCTGAGTATGATACTTGGATTTCACTAACCGGTTATGAAGTGTAAACTCCATGGCTACGTCTACACTGGCCCCTTTTTCGGAAGGGGCATGCTAATTTTGAAAGTGGGAATAGGGAAATCCGTGGGGGATTTAAATATCCCCCGCGGATTTAAATAAACATGTCCGCCGCTTTTTTTCCGGCTTGGGGAAAAGCCGGAAAAAAAGCGTCTAGACTGGCCCGATCCTCCGGAATAAAGCCCTATTTGAAGCCCTATTTGAAGCCCTATTTGAAGTAGGAATAAGTAGGAATTTGAAGTAGGGCTTTATTCCGGAGGATCGGGCCAGTCTAGACGCTTTTTTTCCGGCTTTTCCCCAAGCCGGAAAAAAAGCGGCGGACATGTTTATTTAAATCCGCGGGGGATATTTAAATATCCCCCATGGATTTCCCTATTCCCACTTTCAAAATTAGCATGCCCCTTCCGAAAAAGGGGCCAGTGTAGACGTAGCCCATAAGCACTAAAACAACTTTAATATGGAGTCACAGACAGTCCCCCAGAGGTACTTCGATCTCTCTTGCCATACAGGTAAACTCACTTTTGTGATACATGGTCTCTTACACCAAGTATCACAACATTGTTCAGTTCCTCTGAGCAGTGGGTTCTACCCATGAAATCTCATGATACCATCTACATGTTTTGTTAGTCTTTACGGTGCTGCTAGACTCTTCATTGTTTTTTAAGTTTTTTCAGGAATATTCATGTTATTTCCAGTCCAAAGGGACCAATTATTTACCCCAGGTCAATTGCTCTTAAGAGTTCACATTAAAAACAACGATTTACTACATAGAAAAGGAAATAAGAGAGTTATGTATAAAGCTAAAGCAGGTAAACATATATACACACAAATGAGTTCCAAACTTAAGTTTCAAAAAGTAAAAGACACTTCTGTAATAAGCATGCTCTATATATCCTGAAGGGTTAACTTGGGCTAAGAACTAGGGATCTTTTGCTTATGCCAAGTAATCATAAAGCAGCATTTGCATGACTCGTCTTCATTGGGAGCAAGTAGACAACAAAATCTTTTATCTCTGTAATGTACCACTCTAGTCTGCCTGGTGTTGATGGGCCTCTCCCCTCCAGCTCTGCCTTTCCCCTGAGACTCTGCCCCTCCCTCTTTTCCTCTGAAGCCCCACCTCCATCTCCTACTCGCTCCTCTTCACTCCCTCCCTCTGTCACTCACCCTTAAGGCAATAATGTGATGGGCCCATGGCAACCTGAGCTCCCTCCTTCCCGCAATCCTGCATGTAGCACCTTACAAAAAGTCTAAAAACTAAACACATTCTTATAATTCAAATACCTATCTTTAACAATACTCACCCATAGGTGACCCAGTCTGATTTCAGTGTTGTATTTGACAGTATTGAATTGAGGCATGGGGATCTTGTCCCAAGGTGGCTACCAGAGTCATGCTCACTAACTTCCCAGGGAGATATTTTCCAACTAGTTCTTGGACATCAGCACCAATGGTGTCTTGTTTTATCAGAAAAATCTCAAGTTCTGACACAGCCTCTTTGCTCTTACTGTAAATCTAGATAAAAGAGTTCCTTCTTTACTCTCAAACTATTTCTTTCTTCTTCTTTCTTGTGCCAGTGAATAATTCCTTTCTTTTCTTTAGAGCATACTCTAATCATGCCTTGTGGAAATCTTTCTATAGGTTTAGTGCCTTCAGTCTCTTAAATGTCAAGTACTGTGTGGGATGATAATGTGTGTAAATTTAGCTTCCTCAGATCATCCTCTACTATCTATGTGACTTTTTTTTACTCTTGTGTGCATATCTCTGTGTGTTTCTGTCCGTCTGACCCTCCCTTCCCCTGTTTTTTTCAAGTTTCTGGTTTCTATATTGTGAAACTACAACTATTCATGATTTTCCAAATGTAGTCACATCAGACATATGGTTACAAGATCTATCAGGCAGTCTCAGCCCCCTGGTACAGATGCCAATATTCTGGGCTTTGGAAAACTGCTCAAGCTGGACTACCAGAAAGATTTAGCCCACCAGAGGGCTAGACAGGAGGTGACATGAATCCACAGAGAGGCAGCAGGCCAATTAAGATGGCTTACCTACTTGAGAGTAGTGTTGGGTGAAACCAAGGAAAGAAGGAGCTCCTCGGTGCTAACCCTGAACTCCTGGGCCAGATCAGGACTTGAACTTAAAGCACTGCAACTAGGCACCTTTTCTGTCTGAAGGCCAAGCAGCCAGATTCTGATTTGGTTATTGTTTAACCTTGTAAGGACTGCCACTGATTGAATGACACAAACTGACCTGCCCTGGACTGACTGATAAACCTTGTAATCTGAGGCAGGATGTGCCTTCAATGTCACATCTACAAGGGGTGCAATAGAAATGTGTGGAACCACTTACCAGCAGGGCCGGATTAAGGGGGGGGGCTAGCCGGGCAGCTGCCCAGGGCGCCAACCTATGGGGAGCACCTGATGTATTGGGATTAAAAAGAAGTGTAACAGACTGACCAACAAAAATGAATATCCCCCAAAAGCTGCACCTCTGATCTGACAGCTCTGCTGCATGAACTTTTCCAAACATAACAGCTTCTGTTCATTCACAGTAATATCTGGATGCCAAAATCAGAATTTGGGACTCAGCTATTTCCTCTTCCCACTCTCGGTCACATGGGTACAGATTATGGAAACAACAACTGAACCAAAATAGTAGAAATCTTCTTGACAAGTTTCTGCCATTTTCCTATGAATTTTGAAAGGAGGTCTGGGATTTGATATTCCAATGAGCAGCACTAGTACTGGGGGGCTAACTGCATTACTCCCAGCTTCTGCATATATAAAGAGTCAGAGAAGCTTGTGACAGCTACTACACGCTAGAAGATCCCTGTTATACCTACACAGTTTCATTTGAAGAAGTGGGTTGTGCCCACGAAAGCTCATGATACCATCTACATGTTTTGTGAATCTTTAAGGTGCTGCTAGGCTATTTGTTGTTTTGTAAGTATATAGGCTGCCTCTGACTTGCGATGCGATCGGCTCTGGGGATAATGTCACAAGTCGGGGGGCGTCGTAACTCGAGCCCACATTTATGAAAGGCGTCGTACGCCATCATAAATGCGGGGCCAAGGACATAAGTTGGGAGATTTTGGCTCCTTCTGCACTTACGGAAAAGGTCGTAAGTGCGGGGGGGTCGTAAATCTGGCCATCGTAAAGCGGGAGCCTCCTGTACCCACACAGTGTTACTCTCACTTTGCACTGGAGAAAGTGATTGCAGAATGAGGCCCCATGGCTGGAAAGAAGGCGTGACTTATCCGCTCAGTTAAGTAGGCAACTGACTGTGGCATCTGATGAAGAAAGTTAAGATACCAACAGTGTTAACTCATTGACTGTCAATGATTCACTGTTGATGATTCACATGCACAGAGCCACCATTTTCCCTTCTTTTCCAAGCTAGTCCTTATGGGGTGAAAAGACGTGTGTGTGTGTGATCATATACTAGGCTCTAGTGTGTGTGTGTGTGTGTGTGTGTGTGTGTGTGTGTGTGTGTGTGTGTGTGTGTGTTTGTGAGATCATATACTAGGCTCTAGTAGGTCTGTTATTTAAAAAAATGAGTTCTTGCACACTGACCTTTGCTAGAAATAAAAGTATATCAAATACCATACAAGTAAGTCATGTCTTACCCTTTCTTCCTCCTCTCAGCTACACCCCAAAAGGATAGCATAGACAGTGACTAATATTTCAGACTGAAAACTAATCCAGCCACAATGATATACCCCATACCTACTCAGCATCTTATCCAGTTTCCCTGCATTCCCTTTTCATTGTTTCCACTCCCCTTGAATGTTTCTCTCAGACTTAGGATAAGACTGTTCTAAACAAGGCATAAAATCTATTATTCTCTTGCTGAAAAGTTAGCATATTCTCCTCTCTCCCTGTCCAGTCCCACATTGGGATCAAACTGTTTCGTTTTCTTTGTCCCAGAGTACCTGGATGCTTTTAAAGAGCCAAGTGGAACATGCTTCTATTCCTGCTCTGGGACTGGAATTCCTCACTCAATATCTTGCAAGCAGTTTCATAAATGCACCATGTTTTTTTTCTATTTCTAGGCTCAGAGGCATACTCAGAGAGCTACAGGGTGCTCACACCCTTGCTAGTCCATCTTCAAGGAAAATAACTGCACACTAGGGCGACGGTACCACTGCTGAATTCTCTTGATTTAGCCATGTGTTCCTGTGAGCCTTATAGCGCTAAAAATGTGAGCTTAGAGAAGGGTGTAACAATGGATACTGTACATTTTGAGTCATTGTTTCCCTGTCCTCTTTGGATTTCTCTTTATACGCCACCTTTTCTTTATATTATGATTACTTTGTATGGGCACACTGGAGTAGCCTCATGATCTCATTTTCAGGAAGCTGCCTGAGGGCATCCACAGTTGTACAAAGTTAGGCAAGCATAGATCAGTTTAACACACCCAGTATGATGCCAGGACATTTAGCAGTCATCATTTCAGTCCATTTATACACTGACAAAACTTCTTCAAAATGATCCACCCCCTCTACTACACACCATGAGAGATCCATGGGTCCTACACATGCTTATCACAGCATGTACAGGCAGTCCCCGGGTTACGTACAAGATAGGGACTGTAGGTTTGTTCTTAAGTTGAATTTGTATGTAAGTCGGAACTGGTACATATTGTAGGGGAAACTCTAGCCAAACATTTCTCCAGAGCTCAGTTTTATTCTCCCACACCTCACTTCCCTCAGTCCTTTATTCTCAAGCTGAGGTGTCTGCTGAGAAAAGCCGCTCCGTGTCTCCCTGGTCTGCTGGGGGGAAGCAGCTAGTGCAGGGTTGACTCACCCCATTTGTAAGTAGGGATCCGATGTAAGTCGGATCCATGTAACCCGGGGACTGCCTGTAATACATATCATCTAGGGCACTCAGTGTCCCAATAACCACTATGTGGGGAAACCAGACAATAACTATGCTCTTCAATGTGGACACATGTTAAAACTAGACAATCAATATGCTCTTGAATGTACACACACTCTCTCTCACGCCAATGAATTAAAATGTTTTGCTGTGCCAAGTGAAAGTGTGAATGCTGCTTTGTCAGCAGGAGTGCCTATCGACAACACGAAACTCCATCATAGGGGGTGGAAGTATGTTGTTATGTTGTTGACAAAAGTGTTGACAAACATCATTCACGCATGCTGACTTTTTGTAACAAGGCAATGTCGACACAGCTTTGTTGCTAAAAGCTGTACAGTGTAGACGTATCCTAAAATGAAGAGACTGCTCTGAGCAAAGTGCATCTCTGCACTATGCACTGAGAACAAATGAATTCTGAGGATGCCAGGTGATAAAGACAATGAGCCAAAATCATACGTGGTATCATTCCGCTGAGGTCAGCAGAGTGACACAAGTATGAATTTGATTCACATCTTTCTCTCTCACTGACTTGAAATTTTTGGTATGTGTGATTCTGTTTGTTCGTCTCTAGCTTTTGTTTGTTTGTTTCTGTGGTCTAACATCTTCTGCATGAACAGGCAGGTACTATGAGACTGTAAACTTCTGAATGATAAAGTACACAGAGCATATACCAAGATTACTAATACGAGTGATTACAGCTATGAAACTAATGCATTGTTAAGTTCACTGAACATTCAGAAGAAAAAAGTCGCACACACACTCACATTTTTTCAGGTCAAAACAAAGTGAATTTTTTTTGAAACTTCCATCTTATCAAAAAGATGAAAATCATCATTTTGGCACAAATAAAATTATTCATTTGAGTTGAAACAAAGCGTTACAGTTTATTTTGAAGCATTATTAATATTTTTGTTTGTTTTTAAATACAATCAAAAGGAATTTTTAAATGAAATGAAAAGCAGATTTGAAGTGAAAAACTGAAATGCTTCATTTAAAAATGTTGAGATTTTTTGGATTTTTTTCAGGTGTTTTTATTTAACTGAAAATATTCAGTGAAACTGACACACATTCCCAATATGTTCTGGGGTTACTGAATCTGCATTTTTCACAAAAAAGTTATGGTAAAATATTTCACCCATCTGTACAAGTGACAATGTAGCAATAACCCTCAAGGCTCATCTGAACCTGAGGGCATGTCTACAAACCAGGGCAAAAGTCTAATTAAGATATGCAACTTCAGCTATGTGAATTATGTAGCTGAAGTTGAAATAGCTTAATAGCTTTTTGCACTGTCTACACAATAGGAAGTCAAGGAAAGAACACTCTTCCTTTGACTTCGTAAAATGAGGGTTACAGGAGTAAGAGTAAGGAGTCCTTCATCTTGACATTATTTCAAAATAACAAAATACGTGTCTGCATAGCAAGCATTATTTCAAAATAATGGCTTGCTATGCAGACACGTATTTAGTTATTTTGAAATAATGTCAGTTATTCTGAAATAGCGCTACTGTGTAGATGTACTCTCAGTTTCATTTCAAAAGAATAGATGGAAAAGACTTCAGAAAGAAATCCTATGTGATAGCTGCATTTTCACAACTTCTCTCTTGCAATTTAATTAAGTTACTGCTGATAAAAAGTACAGGGCAGAGTAGCAGAAATAGGTATTAAATCAGCAATTTAATTCAGATATCAAACATTTTTTTATTGAAGTTGAAATGAAAACACCCAGAAAATTACAGATATAAAACATGCAGACAGCAGAAGCAGTGACCAAATGGCACTGTCTCTCCTACAAGTCTTCATGGCAACATTTACCTTTTCCCATGCTGTATGTACTTTTAATCTCTGTGACAACTAAAACACATTCCAAGCAAATCCACTCTTACGAGGGAAAGCTATCTGAATGACAAGCCAGAGTAACTGAGCTCCCAATGGAATGATGGGAGGAATCATACTGCTGCCCACTCCATTGCTACAACATTAGTGAACTAAATCTCACCAATTATTATATCCCGCTTTCTATAAAAAGTACACTGAGGCATAGACAGACAAATTGGCATGCTCGTGGTCACACTGCATAATTCCATGGCAGAGCTGGGCTGCCCACTCTGCTCCGGATGCTTCACTGTGGGCTCTGCAGTATAAAGCTGAGATTTTCAGTGATTACACGGTTACCCTAATATATGATTTTTAACTTCCCTAATATGGACCCACAGGAAGGAGACCCTTGAAGAATTCCACAAGGATTTCAACAATTTTCACCCACTACCAACCTCAGCCTGGAACAATCTGCACAAGAGATCCACTTCCTGAACACTGACCTACATGCCTCTAGCTTCCATCCAGGACACATCACATGATCCATTGTCTACAGCAAAACCCTAAGGTCCAACCGATCTGCTCCAATACCAGAGATAGAGAGAGACAAACACCTAAAAGATCTTTAACAGGCATTCTTAAAATTTAAATATCTACCTGGGGAAAGTGAGGAAACAGATTGACAGAGCCAGAGGAATACCCAGAAGTCACCTACTTCACAACAGGCACAACAAGGAAAATAACAGAATAACAATGGTCATCACCTACAGTCCCCAGATTAAACTCCTCCAGCGCATCATTGGCAATCTTATACCTATCCTGGAAAATGATCCCTCATTCTCACAGACCTTGGGAGACAGGCCAGTCCTCACCTACAGACAGCCCCACAACCTGAAGCAAATACCATCAGCCACACACCACACATTACCACACCACACAAACACTCAACCAAGAGCCTATTTTTGTAACAAACCCTGTTGCCAACTCCGTCTACATATCTATACAAGCAGGTCCAGCCTTAGGGCAAGGTGAGCAAGGCAGTTGCCTTGGGCCCTGCGCCTTCAGGGCCCTGACCTGCTCGGTGCCTGTCCGCCCAGCTACTCGCTTGCTGCCCTGGCTGGGAGCCGTCCGGCCACTCGGTGCAGCCAACCACACCACGCTGCCTTGGGCCCCACAAACTCTTCGGCCAGGTCTGTATACAAGCAACACTATTACAGAACCTAACTACATAAGCCACAACAGAGAAGTTCTAGGGTTTGTTGTATAGGAGATTGGACTAGAAGATCACATGGTCCCTTTTGGCTTTGTAATCTATGAATTGTGCCTACCAACATTTTCTACAGGAAGGAGAGTTTGGGACAGTATTTTATTATCTAGAAGAAAGGAAGCAAACAGGAATCAGATAATCAGATCTTTGAAGGAAGGGGGCCACGAGGAACCTGGTTATCAGTGTAACCATACAATCTTGTTTTCATTATCCTCATTCTACTTATTTCCTTTAATTTATTACTTGTGCCTCAAATCATACCGTAAGGATTTCAGACATGGGGCTGTCTCATGCTATCTGTTTTATACAGTGTCTTGTACAAACTAACAAATTATAAATTAGTAGTTACTAATCTATTACTAAGAATTAAATATATTTTAATACAGTATATTGCAATACATAATTAAGATATGAATTATTAATGAGTGATTTGACACAGAGGATACGTCAATGATAAAAACTGAAAAATAAATGATGTCTAGACAGACATGCTAAAGTTTCAACAAATTTCTATTTAAGTGTTTAAGGAGGAAGGTGCTATACCTGTTTTCTCTTTGTACAGCACCTAGCACAATGCAGATCTACTCCATGATTGATGCTTCTAGTCACTAGCACAATAACATACAAACAATTAGCTTACTTGAAAATTGATCTAAAAATCAATCATAGCAAAAGTTAGTGCTGCAAAGTAAGGATTACTATGCTTTGTAATTTTTAAGACCCTCCAGTCAGAAACCCAATCATTACCCTATTGTCATTAAATGCTTTGAGCTACATTACTTAATAGAGAGTTACAGGAAAGAACGTATGAGGAAGCAAAGGGGGTTTGCACCTAAAGATCAAAATAAGGGTTGCATAATAGGGAATATAAATCATAATGGCTGCGTCTATACTGGCATGATTTTGCGCAAATACTTTTAATGGAAAAGTTTTTCTATTAAGAGTTTTTGCTCAAAAGAGTGTCTACACTGACATATGCTTTTGCGCAAAAGCATCCGTGCCAGTGTAGACGCTCTCTTGTGCAAGAAAACTCCAATGGCCATTTTAGCCATTGGGCTTTCTTGCGCAAGAAATTAACGTTGCCTGTCTACACTGGCCTCTTGCGCAAGAGGGCTTATCCCTGAGCGGGAGCGTCAGAGTATTTGTGCAAGAAGCACTGATTTTGTACATTACAACGTCAGTGTTCTTGCGCAAATATTCGTGGGCAGTGTAGACAGGCGGCAAGATTTTGCGCAAAAGCGTCTGCTTTTGCAAAATATCTTACCAATGTAGACAAAGCCAATGTGTATAAAAAATTGAAATGTGATTTTTCAAACAAAGCTTTCCCTCTCCACCAATTATACCAACTATTATGCATTCTCTTGCAATAACAAAAGATAAAAGTTGGTTTTGTTTTAGAATCCACCAGACTGCATAATCTATGCCCAGAGATGAACTGTCTTGACTATCTTTAGCATACATATGCGTGGGAACCAGCAATTTATTCTAGAGATAAAACTTACTGCTGGTATCGGGCACCTTCTTTTACTGACTCTTACTAGGGGAGCCACTACTACTAGAGCAGAGAGGAACCAATATTTTACAGTAGTGTAAGATTTATAGACAGTCTTTGGACCCTGTGGTGTATTCAGGCCAATAAATTCATTTTGGTCAAGACTAAATTATCAAATAGGTATCTCCCTGTGCTCTGATGTATCGCTGCAAAAGGAATGTTAATCAATCTTCTAGACTGAGGAAAAGAGAAACATATAAACTTTGATATGTCAAATGATGCCATTCAATATTTGGTTTATAAGAAAGATACTTATTGTGACAGGAGTCTTTTCTCTACTCAGAAGTGCTTTCTTGATATGTAGGCTCCTTTTTAATGCCTTTAAAAGTTTGTTTAGATAGCTTTCCTTCCTAGATTACATGCTACCCACTTGCAAGGCAATGGTTTTATAAACTTGGGAACATGCCTCTGTCACCCATGAATACACAGGTTCTAAATTTTGCAGAAAAATCTCTCTCTGGTAATGGCACACTGAATTAAACTCTGTTCTCATTGATCCCTAAATCATATTTGTATTGATTCCACAAACTTCATCTTTAAAAATCTTTTAATTGGCAAAATCAATGCTATAGAAGTAGAAAATTCAGTATCAGCATTGTATTTCTGAAGCTGTTTTCATGCATATGGTAAGATCCATTGCTTGAGCCAAAAAGTCAGCTAATTCTGTAGAATTAACCATTTAAACTAATTAACTAATGAAGTGCTTTGGCTCAATTTATTATTATTATTATGTCTGGTTTTACAATACAACTATCAGAGCTATTCTAGTGCTTTGAGAGCTTACAGAACTCAAATTCCTGACTGGAGCTTAAGGCATTGCCTTAATGCAATAAGTAATCATTATTAATAATCAACAGTTCTTTTGTTTGGGTGTGTGGAGGCAGGCAATAGTTACAGAGGAAATTGCTTGGTGGTTCATATGAACAAAAAAAACAAGCAATAAGTGTAATTTATTGTTAACTGTCCAGATTCAGAACTGATGTATCAGAGCCTCTGCTTTTGCTATAGAAAGATAGCTACAGATAGTAAGCACAGTAAAATGAAGGCTAATATTCTTCTTTATCCAAACATGAAAAATTTTGTTTCTCGGCTATACTCAGCCACCTCAAGAAAGGTGCAGAGAACAGCTATAAATACTTGCAGTCTCTGTACATAGATGTACACTGTAATTTCAAAGTGCTTTCAAAAATTTAGCTATGCCAAGCCAAGAGGGAAAAGGAGGATTTTGCTATCATTGTCCTTGTGGTAGGGAAGGGATAATTATAATTTGTCAAAGCATGCCAGTAATACGGTGAGGATTATACTTTCCAGAGGAATGCAGCATTACTGTATTTTGACACTGGTTGAGGGATCTCTTTCAGTTCATAGAACCAGGATTCAAAGGAGGAACAGGCATAATAGACCAATGCATTCCTCTCCTGAGAGTCAATGACCACAGTTCCCTAAAACATATTTCACTGGGTTTTCAACCTAGGATTAGTACCCAGGTAATGAGGTTTGAAACACTTCTCAGGTGAATTTTGTCATAGCACTATCAGGAATTTTTATGCTATTCAGTTGATATTACTTCCATGTTATATCACAATGTCCCTTACCACGCTAAATAATTCTCCCACAGCCTCAATGTCCTCATATATTTGAAGATGATCATGTACCCCTTGGTAACTGCTTAGCCAAGTTATATACTTTTAATGGAAAATCTTTCCTACTATACAGTCCTTCCCTCCGTCTAATTATTTTGTTGCTCATTCCTGATCTCTCTCCTTACATTATCAAACTTATTCTTGCTCAGCAGTGCCCTTCAATGAAGACAATAGTCCATGTGGGGTGACACCAGAGCCTTATGAAAGGGAACTGCTACTTCCCTAGTCTATGACTGCTGCCTTTGCTAATGCAGCCTTAACCTGCACTATTTCTGTTGCCATACAACTCTGGAAATTATATTTACCATCCAGTATCACTAGTCCACAAGCCCACCGTGGGTTGCTAGGTATGTGCACAGTAGTCAGGTCCCTCAAATGAACAGCAGGGTGAGTGCATAGTAGGTGCTTCACTAGCTGGTACATGTAGCTGAGATAGATCCTGTTGCTCATTCACTCTTCAGCACACCTGGTGGATTGAGCTGAACTCTACTCACCCACTCTGGGTATGTCTACACTACAAAGATAGTTCGAACTAACGGACGTTAGTTCGAACTAACTTTCATAGGCGCTACACTAGCGCTCCGTTAGTTCGAATTTAATTTGAACTAACGGAGCGCTTAGTTCGAACTAGGTAATCCTCATTCCACGAGGATTAACCCTAGTTCAAATTTACTAGTTCGAATTAAGGGCTGGGAAGACCCTTAATTTGAACTAGTGGGAGGCTAGCCCTCCCCAGGTTTCCCTGGTGGCCACTCTGGCCAACACCAGGGAAACTCGTCTGCTCCCCTCCCGGCCCCCTTAAAGGGGTACGGGCTGGCTACGGTGCCCGTGCCAGGTGCAAGCCTGCCAGCACCCAGCCAGCAGACCCTGTACCTGGCACGGATCGAGCCACCCACCCGATGCCCCCCAGCCCTCCCCCTCTTCCTGGGACCGCAAGAGGCGGGCACCCACCTGGGCTAGTGCAGACATCGTGGACCTCGTCCACGATCTCTGCACTAGGCACAGGAAAGTGGCCGGCTAGGGCAGGAGAGCTGCCAGCTTGGCCACCCAGGAGCAGGTGTGCATGAAAATCAAGGGGGTCCACTGAGACCCCCGACCCTGAGCCCTGAGCTTACAATGGCCGTCCTGGGTCAGACCAAAGGTCCATCTAGCCCAGTAGCCTGTCTTCTGGCAGCGGCCAACCCTAGGGACCCTGAAGGAGATGGACCAAAGACAGTGACCAAGCCATTTGTCTCGTGCCATCCCTCTCCAGCCTTCCACAAACCTTGGGCAGGGACACCACTCTTACCCCCTGGCTAATAGCACTCCATGGACCCAACCTCCATGACTTGATCTCACTTCCCTTTAAACTCTGTTCTAGTTCTAGCCTTCACAGCCTCCTGCAGCAAGGAGTTCCACAGGTTGACTCTTTGCTTTGTGAAGAACAACTTTCTGTTACTAGTTTGAAGCCTGCTACCCATTCCTTTCCTTTGGTGTCCTCTAGTCCTTCTTTATGGGAACTAATGAAGAATTTTTCTGTATGCACCCTCTCCACCCAACTCCTGCTTTTAGAGACCTCTATCCTGTCCCCCCTCCATCTCCTCTTTTCTAAGATGCAAAGTCCCAGTCTCTTTAGCCTCTCTTCATATGGGACCTGTTCCCAACCCCTGATATTTTAGTTGCCCTCCCCTCTCCCAGCCTCTCTCTTCCCCTCTCCCACCTCCTTTTCCCAGTCTCCCCCAGTTTTGTTCAATAAAGACAGATTCCATTTTTGAACACAATTGTCCTTTATTTTGTACATCAAGAAAAGGGGCTAGGGAAGGGTAAGTGGAAGGAGGTGAGGGAGGAATGGGGCACGAGCCCCCGATGGGGAGGACTGGGCTGGCTCTGCGGGCTTTTGGGGTGGAACCTCTCCTGCAGCCCCCCGATTGCCCGCTCTCCCCAGATGGCAGCCTGCGGCAAGTGCAGCCGGTCTGATAGCCGAGTGCTGTGATGTGCCCAGTGTGGGTACTCCGGGCACTCCAAGCCAGGACTGCTTTGTAAGCAGGGCATCCCCGAGAACTGTCTGTCCGGGGTGGTTCTCAGGACCCTTTAAGCGCAGCCCTCGGCTAGCCTGAGACAGCATCTCCACGCTCTAAGTCCTCCTCTGATGCTCTGCTGGCACTGCTTCCGGCCATCCTTAAGCCTGGTTCAGGGTCCACTTAATGTGGACATGCTAGTTCGAATTAGCAAAACGCTAATTCGAACTAGTTTTTTAGTCTAGATCCGTTAGTTCGAATTAGCTTAGTTTGAATTAACTAATCCGAACTAAGTTAGTTCGAATTAACGTTGTAGTGTAGACATACCCTCTGTTTCCATTCCAGTAACCCTATCCCATAATTTATGCATAACTGTCATTTTCCTTGTCATATATGTGGAGTAGAAAAAGTCAAAGTCCCTCTGCTATTTGGAGTGAAGGAAATTTCCACTTCTGGCTTCCTGATTACCCAACTGTACTCTGCTGCTCTTACTTGCCTTTCCCTCATCCTGAAAGACAGATCTGGAAAGTGGCTCTCCTTTGCTCCTGCAAGTTCCAAATGAAAATAACGATGCTCACCATTAACCATAGGCACAACATTTATTCAGCCATTTAGCCCAAACCGCTTCTACTAAACAAGCTGCAGATTTTATCAGTCCGGAAATTTCCACCTCCATCTTGGAAGAGGGATGTGTGTGTATGTATGGCAGTGGCCCCCAACCTTTCCAGATGACTGTCCCTCTGTCAGGTACCTCATTTGCCTTGTGTATCCCAAAGTTTCAGCTCACTTAAAAACTACTTACTTACAAAATCAGACATAAAAATACAAAAGTGTCATAGCACACTGTTACTGAAAAATTGCTAACTTTCCCATTTTACCATAGAATTATAAAATATATCAATTGGAATATAAATATTGTGCTTACATTTTAGTGTATAGGACATAGAGCAGTATGAGCAAGTTGTTGTCTATATGAAATTCTAGTTTGCATGGGCTATGCATAAGCTCCTGGTTGAGAACCACTACTATATGGTACTACATACAGGAGTGATTCAAGGCAGCAGGTGTTCGGAGACAGGAAAATCCATCAATGCAGGAAACAGCTAATTAAAAAGGATTAAAAAATGAAAGGAGGCTATACTTTCTGGCTGTGTCTACATTGGCGTGATCTTGTGCCAAAGCGGCTGCTTTTGCAAAAAAACGTGCTGCCTGGCTACACTGGGGAGTTCTTGGCAAGAACACTGACGTTCTAAGGTGTGAAATCAGTGCTTCTTACACAAGAACTATGATGCTCCTGCTCAGGAATAAGCCCTCTTGCCTAACTGTTCTTGCACAAGAGGCCAGAGTAGACAGACAACATGAATTTCTTGTGCAAGAAAGCCCTATGGCTAAAATGGCCATCGGAGCTTTCTTGCGCAATTGAGTGTCTACACTGGCACGGATGCTCTCTTGTGCAAAGGCACATGCCAGTGTAGACGCTCTCTTGTGCAAATACTTTAATGCAAGAACTCTTGCATTAAAGAGTGTTTGCACAAGGTCATGCCAATGTAGACACAGCCTCCAGGTTGAATACTTTGTTGTTACATCTAAAAGAAGAAAGGAGAAGCAGAGTTTACTTCTAATAGCCAAAACAAAATGTCTTAGGAAACTATGAAAGATTGAGGATTAAATGGTTTTAGGGTGATGTGATGGGACAGCTGCTCTGCACTGGAATAAAAAGGGCTAAATTCAGTTCTGAGCGAGGGCGAAGGCTAAGGAGCAAGAAGTTGCATATTTAGCAGCCAATTAGGGCCAAGTTGGGGATGTACAAATAGGAGCTCCTGGAGAGGAGAGCTCATATTCTTGCTCCAGCTGTGGATTGGCAGGGACCTAGCTGCCAGGGAAGCTACAGCGGTGTCTTGAGCAGGGAGAGGCAGGCAGAGCTGAGGAGGCTACAAACCTGAGGCAAGGCCTGGGGGTTCTAGGGCTGCAGGGAGGCAGCAAGAGCAGCAGCAGGTCTACCCTTTTGCCAATGATGAGTGGCCATTTCACACTGCAGTTTGCCCCTGAGTGGGTCATTGAGGCAAGGTATATATAAGGGCTGGAGTGCCTTAGGAGGGGAGGATCCCGGAGAGCAGGGGCATTGCTGTAGGGTAGTTCTGGGAGGAGAGGGCACCGTAAGTAGGAAGGGACAGTGCAAGAGACAGCAGCTGGCAGAAGGTGCTCCAAGCTGAAGAGCTAATTCCTGAGGACACCGGCAGGAGATGCAGCTATAATAAGTCACAACTTTACAGGTGTCTATAGTCATTTGCATATTCATTTCTCTGAGATTATTCAAATATGCAAGAATGAAAAATATCCAGAGACCTGTGAGTTTTCGTGCAATAGGGCAGCTAATGCGTGTAGCTGGCCTGTAGTAAGCTGCCTTTTTTGGTAGGAAGAACCAGCAGACCAGCTCATAAGACCACCAGCAGGAGAAGCAGGTTGTGCGTGTCTCAGAACTCCTGCTTTTCTCCATATAACCCAGCTCTGATTCTAATGTCACTTCTCCAGCTCAAACCCTGGGCTTTTTATTCCTAGTGACTGACTCCTGCTCCAACCCCTCGGTGTGACTGCCCATAAATTGGTCTCTGACAGGAAATGAAAATGCAAATGCCAACTTCTGAAAGACTTTGACATGGCAAAAGAAGCTGCACGCTTAAATAAATGAACCAGGTGTAGCATCATGAAAAACATGAAAGGCAGCAGCCCAATTGCAAGCAATGAAATCAGTCTTTTCAATGAGAAATGAATTCCCCTTCCTATGTTAAAAATATGTGCAGGTGTATGTAAATGAAGCAGAATGACTGTCATGGCAACTTCTCACATTTATTTTACAGTTATGAAAAGTGTGCATCAAAGCCATCTGATATGCTGCATGAGCTTTAAGGGAAAATAACACTGAGACATCACTCAGAAATTAGCCACTCAAAAAAAGAAACAAATAAGGACAAAAGTCTGAGGAAAAGCTGATGAAAACAGGAAGCCAAAATAGTCAAGAAAGAATCTGCATGAGCCACGCCAACAACTACAAAGCATGTATATAAAAGAGGTCATACAGCTGGGATCCTCTACTAAGAATGCCCTGACTCCACCCAAACTAGAAAGACTTCAGGGTAGACCATATGCACAATCCAAGGGCATATCTAAACTACATCCCTCTTTCGAAAGAGGGATGTAAATAAGACAGACTGAAATTGCAAACGAAGCTGGGATTTGAATTTCCTATGCTTCATTTGCATAATGGTGGCTGCGTGTTCTTTCAAAAAGGGTATTTCAAAAGTCAAACTGCTGTATAGACATGGCTCTTTTGAAAGAAAAACCCTTTTTCGAAAGATCCTGTAAACCTCATTTTTTGAGGAGTACAGGATCTTTTGAAAAAGGGTTTTTCTTTCTAAACAACCTATGGCCTGTGTTTTATAGGAGCTCAGGCTAGATGATCACAGAGTGGTCCCTTCTGGACTTTGAATCTCTGAATTTATACATAGCTACATGCGCTGAATGAGTTTGACATTTATGACAGGCTATTAATTTTGTGGTGCCTCCCATTCCTTGCTTTTTTAGGTTCAGCCTCTTCATGTTCTGTAGCTCTGAAAATTCAGGGCACATTAAAAAAGTCATGATAAAAGGCACGTAGGTAAAATAATATGCAAACATGTTTAAACAGTATCAACCTATTCAGCGCGATTGCGCATACATCAAAAAATGCATGGCTATGGCTAAGCATGGAATATTGCTGAGCCTCATTTGCATATCTAATGAGCTGCCATATTTGCAGAAGAGGCTCTTGCGCAAGAAGGAGCTGTCTACACTGCCCCTTTTTGCGCAAGAAAAACCCTCTTGCGCAATGCTGGTACGCTGATTATTTTCAGGAATAACGGCATTGTGCAAGAGGGTTTTTCTTGCACAAGAAGGGGCAGTGTAGACAGCTCCTTCTTGTGCAAGAGCCTCTTCCGCAAAAATGGTGGCTCATTAGGTATGCAAATGAGGCTCAGCAATATTCCACGCTTAGCCTCATTTGCATAGCTCTGGCGCAAAATCGCGCCAGTATAGACATAGCCATCATATGTTATGTTATATTATTCACACCAAAATGAGTGTAAGCCCACATATGATTAATGTAACCTTTATAAATATTAATAATACCCCAATTCATTAAAGATGACAGAGGACATGTGGTATTCCTGTATAGTAATTCACATTAGGAACACTACTATGTCCGCTGGCTTATGTGCATCCACACACTTCTTGAAGAATGAAAATATTGACTGCGGAAAGGGTGGTTATGATGGGACATTAGGAAAAAACTTCCTAATGGCCAGGGTGGTTAAGCCCTGAAATAAACTACCTGAGGGGTTGTGCAATATCCATCACTGGAGATTTTTAAGAGCAGGTTAGACAAACACCTGTCAGGGATGGTCTTAGTAAAAGATCATCTAGTATTCCTTACATAATTTGTAGGGGCTTTCTAAAGTTTAATTATTTAATATTAGCTAAGTGTCTTGAAAAATAGAAAAGAAGGAAAAGGAATTGGTATTATTTGTGAAATGTGACTCTGCTGTGCTTGGAGAATAGTTTGTCTGATGTTTTGACGCCTGGATTTATTAAGACCTACCTGATGGGAAGGAAATATAGACTAATTTCAGAAGTCTGTCTCTAGTCCAATGGTCACCAACCAGTAGATCAGGATCTACCAGTAGATCTTGGAGCCTCTGACAGGTGATCCTGACTGGTTTGGCTGGAAGGCTATCAAATGCCAGCACTTCAGCTGCCCCTCCTCCCATTGCCCTGCTGCTCCTGCCCAGAGCCTCAGAGCTGCCCCCTGGGAGTCTCCTGCTGGTTGTGCAGAGTGGGGGAGACAGGCAAAGGGGCACTGATGTCATTCTGTTCCCTTCCCCTGTACCCCATCTTCACAGAGTGTAGAGGGTGGGGCCTCAGAGAAGGGGTTGAGCAGAGGTACTTGGGTTTGAAGTAGATCCTGGACTGACTTAAATTGAAAAAGTGATCTTGTGCTTTAAAAGGTTGCAGATCATTGCTCTAGTCCATGCTAGTGCCTGCAGAAACCAATCTAAGATTATCCCATTGTCAAGCAGCAAAGATTACTCACAGCACAACTGGAGACCAATTTGACAAAAACATATCAGATAAAGAACTTCAGTTATAGTGATGCTGCACTTTCAGAATGGACAGGCAAACTACTGCAGCCAAAGAGATCAGCAGGCACTGTCAAAGAGAAAAGAACGTGACATTTTTTAAAAGATGATTTTTTTGGAGGCTTCTCGGGTTGGATTTAAGTGCATTTTTACAACCATGTGAATGAATGACTCTGCTCCTCCTACTGAATTCTCCTTAGCTGTCATTGCCTTTTTAGCTCACCTCTGGTGCCCATAAGAACCTTGCTAACGGATACTGTCATGATGGTCAAATAACTTGAGTATGATTTATTTGTTCCTTTTATTTATTGCTCCCCCTGTTGTCTCTTTGTTTACCTGTCTGTGAGTCACCTGAGGTACGAATCACTCCCTCTTCTGTGTGTGGTAAGTCCCTAGTACACCATGGTGAGATACCAGGGGGGAATGATGATTAACAAAGTGACTCTGAGCACAGTTGTCTTCCAGGAAATTTTGTGTAGTCTTAGCTGACACAGACAGAATATTTTTATAGATTTAAATCCCAGAGGCATAGGACATGACATAATATAATTACTAGAATTTACATGATCAGACACCAGTGAACAAATAGTTTAGCTTGGAATAGTTTAAAAGGATCACTTGTTGATTTTCAGCAGCATCTAGATTACACTGTACACTATGTTCCATTAGAGCAGTGATGTTTCCAGCTCTGCAGTAAGACAAATAAATACATTATTCACTATAACTTTGATATATATGGTGTATAGGAACCTGTTCTTGATTCTTGTGCCACCACTGCTTTTCCCAGAATTTTCAGTTTGATGTAAAAATCTTGATTAAAATGCATACTTTAGCCCCTTCTGGATTTGTGCATTGCAATTTACTGCCTTTAAGTGGATAAATATTCTGGGAATATAAACTAGGACAGTTTCCTTGTAACTAATAATCCACAAGTATGTAGCCAAAGAGCTATACAATTGATGGGCTAATTCCTGTGAAGATGACTCCTTCATAAGTCAAGCAAAATTCAGTGAGTGTTTTATGTTGGA
Organism: Pelodiscus sinensis; assembly: GCF_049634645.1. Taxonomy (NCBI): domain Eukaryota; kingdom Metazoa; phylum Chordata; order Testudines; family Trionychidae; genus Pelodiscus; species Pelodiscus sinensis. The sequence continues at coordinate 112,466,496 of NC_134716.1, forward strand.
GAGGCAGGAAGAATGAGCAGAATGAGCTCCTGGGGATAGGATTTATCATTTAATTTTCAAAACTCTTCAGTGACTTAGGCTGCTGAGTCAATCATATGCACACTTCAGTGCTTTTGAAAATTTTACTCATTATGATTACAGCAGGGGCATTCAGGATTCCTGGGTTCTAGTCCCACCCTGCACCCAAATGACTTCACTGCCCAGTGCCTCAAACTTTAAAATGAAGATCATGTCTTCCCCACAGTGGGGCTGTGCAGCTTAATCAAAGTTTATGAAGTGAACCTTGAATGACTGGCCCTACATAAGTATTATCAAATAGAAAATAGCTTGCTATAGTTCAATTTAACCACAGAATCCCATGGACAGATTCAAAGAGGATAGGCAGTGACATGCTCAAAATGATGGGAGAGAAATATAATTCCTGTCCATGCATTTTGTAAAGAGTGGAGGGAGGGTAAGAATCTCTTGTGTCTCAATCCTGTGCCTTATCCAGAAACAAATCTTTCTTGTGGAGCCAAAGTAACTCCTAACCAAGAGGAAACTTAAAAAAAAAAGTGTAAGAGGTAAGAGAGAAGCTATCGCCAAGTCTACACTATAGCCCTTTGATTCCTCAAATCCTTCCCAGAGAGATTGCACAATAATGTGTGCAAAAAACAGAACCTTTTGCATGCACAAATCCCCAATTTATGCATGCAAACTTACAACCTCTGGGGTCACAATGGCAGCACACTGATTATTTCCTGGAGCTCTTATCATCTTGCAAAGACAGGACCCTACAACTCTTTCTTTCAGAATGTTGCAATTAAATAGAAAAAGGTCATTTTGTGAATGTCAAATAAGCATCACTGCATCCCTCTTCAGTGATGAAATTTTAAGTAAGTGTAACTAGTCAGGCCGAGAATCTATTTTCCAGCTTTATCTAAAAGCACAACACAGAACATAAGGGACACTGCGTGGGAGAGGGGGGATAAGTGATCAGGCTCAAATAAAAATATAAAAATCTGTAAACATTTAGCATAAGGGGACCATTTAGATGAAGTGATCTTGATTAAAATTTATAGAAAGTGGCCTTTTAATAAAGATGGACAGCTGGCTTCCTTAAAACTAGAGCAAAACCTGTAAATGCTTAAAAATAGTCTGCTGATGTTTTCTAAGTAATGGGCCTGGCAAGCTCTATGTTGTGGGGTTTTTTTTTTGTTTTTTTTGTTTGTTTGTTTTTTTTAAAGTAAGAGCAGTGCTTGAGTAAGCTTTTAAATGAAACTCATTAAATGTTAAATCACAGAATTAGTGGGAATGTCAAATTGAATGCTGTGGACTCTGCCCCACAGGACCTAGAAAGCCTTCTGTTCCACAACACAGAATAAAAGTAGCTAAGTGCAGAGTGTAAGCCAAACAGTGTTAATGAAGAACTTCCATTCTTTGCACTTGCCTTTTATTCAGGTGTGTGTGTGGAGGGGGAGGGGTTTGCATACTTTTCATTATCCTGCCCCACATCGCTCTATTGGCAAAAAAGCAAGAGATCTCTTCTATACCCACTTGCTGAAAAGTATGTCTGCATGCATTAACAGCAAGCTCTATGATGGGGTCGTTACCAGACAATCCTCTGATAAACCTACCTGTTGTACATCAAACCAAAGTTAAAATAAAATGCCAAATGTCTCTAACATCCCTGAACGTAAACAATGAATCTCTTGACAGTACAGACCACTTCAGGACTGACACAGATCTAAATGACTTGACATATGGTAATCTAATAGTACTCCCATCATTCCAAAATGACCCTGGTACCTAGAGATGGTTAAATGAAATTAATGAAAATAGGATTAAGCCTCAACCAAAATCATTTATAACTTTGCTTCAGCACAATTATATTCTTCACCTATAGCTTAGGTATGAACTTTGAGGAAGATTAAACTAAACAGAAAGCTTAAAGGATAATGAATAAGTCAATTTTAAGCAAGGATGTGCCAGTAAACAATAGGGGGAAAAAAGTAAAATTTACAATTGTGCCCGCCAATATATTATGGTTGGTTGGTTTGTCATAGCTGTCTGGACTCTACCTATGGAGTGTATGGGATTTTGATATTACATTACAAGACAAATAAAATGTTCTGTGTACATGAAAAGATTATGAAGTTTGTATAACTTTGATTAATATATGAAAAAATTAAAACAGAAAAGAGAGATTAGCAATTATTTACTTGAGTGATGGAGGGTAAGGTTTTCAAAACCATCGAAGTAAGTAAAAGACGTATTCATAACTCAGGTTATCTAGCCCATATTAACTAATCCAGGTTGACAGCAATGAAGACATAACTCCAGTTTTAACTCAGGTTAACAACTAGAGTTCAACCCCAGGCTCACCTGTTGGTTATAATGCACGCTGCTAACCCACGCTAAAACCCAGGATGTTATGTCTTCATTGCTATTTTAACCCAAGTGTGACGGGGCAGCACCCCCACCCCGCACGAGCCCAGCGCCGTCCCCGGCATGTTGGGGAGAAGTGGCGGTCCCGCGCTGGCTCCGGCCCTGCGTGGCTTGCTCCGCCGCATGCAAGGGAGGGCCCCAGGATGCGGGCGGGCAGAGACTGTCCAAGCATCCCCGGCCCCGGTGGGGCAGGGAAGCCGCGGAGCCGGCAAACCGCCGCGACACGTGGCGGTGCAGGCGCACCCTCGGAGGGGGCGGAGCAAGCAACGGGGGAGGTCCCCACCCCCGACTCATGAGACGTAGCGGTGGCGGGATGGTTAAATGGAGTGCCGCCACCAGCGACGGGGGGAGGAGACCGAGGTACAGAGAGCCCAGGAGGGCTGACCGGCGCACAGGCATGGACCCCGAGGAGCGGAGATTGGCGGAGCCGGAGGGAGACAACTGCCGGGAGGCCTGGCGGAGGCATCACAAGCCGTCCCTAAGGAGGCCTCCAGACAAGGCCGTCACAGCGACTCGGCAGCGGAGGTAGGAAGCGACCCAGGGCAGGGTATTGAACCCGGAGAGTTAGTGTGTTGCTGGGTGGAGCTTTCCCCCCACCGACCGGAACTGGGGCACCGAGCCCCAGTCCTTAGGGCCCTGGGTCGGGGCTTGGAGTGAGGGTGGGCCCGAGCCCCCCAACCTCTCCTCGCCAGCCCGGCACCACACAGGAGTGGGCAATTTTAAACGGACCAACCCTGCTGGACTCGGGGCGGGAGGGAGGTGTGATAGGGAGCACGGTAGATAGGGTATTTGGGCACAGGATGGGTAGCGTGGTGGGGCCTGCGCGCCCCTCAACACGAAGTTTGAATGCAATGCAAATTAGCTAACCAGACTTAAGAATGCAATTTCTTCTTGACTCAGGACTCATCATAGAGCACATTCCACTGATTTTCAGCAGACCTGTTCACCACGCTGCAGCATCACTCATTAAGTTTAGTCTGATACCCATCCATCATGTTAAGGTCAATATGCAGAGCCAGCACTACAGGAAAGAAGCCCCCCGCTCCCAGGTGAGTGTGGGATGGACTTACTCACCAGCCTCTCTGTGACAGTTCTCAGGGCATCCAAGACTGTGAGTCTTTTCATTACTGTCTACCTCCAGCAAGAGGGATTCTAACCTGTGGTACCTGGGTGTCACCTAACATCACCTTCCTCTGGGCTATGCCAGCCTTTTTCTTACCCTGCAGTCAAGCAACAGGTGCACACCAGTTCCCAAGTCCCTTTGTGATATCCAATTTATGCTGGTTATTCATAGAAATCCCTGATCCTGTTCTCCAATTTACTAATTTTACCTTAAAGCCTCCTGTTAACCATAGAGCACTTATAAAAAAATATAAGCCATATAAACACATGGCTACAATGTGAAACAAAGTCATAAATGCAAACCTGGGTAATTACTTACCAATAAAATAGGTTTTCTCACCAAAGTTCAATCTGTTACCGAGCTGGCTGGCTTCAGAGAAACCATGATCCAATTTTTTATGAGAAGATCTCTGCACCCCAAGATGTGAATGAATCGCAAGTGCCTTTCCCATTCTGTGTTCTACTGAAGCAGCCTTTTGTCTTTATTCATCGGCAGGGTGATTGGCTGCCTGTTATAATGTTCCTCTTTTGTCTCTATATCGTTGAGATTGTTAGCACCTGTCTCTCATGGTTTTTCATTGAAAGTCCTGGAATTCAACAAGGCTAGACAACTGAGCCTTGAAACATTATCAGCTATCCAGAATGAGGTAACAGCTCTCTTCGGCAGTGTCTAGACTACGTTCCTTTTCTCGAAAAAGGGATGTAAATTAGACACTTTGAAATTGAAAATGAAGCCGGGATTTAAATTTCCCGTGCTTCATTTGCATAATGGCAGCCATGGTTTTTTTTTCAAAAAGAGGCTTTTTGAAAGAAAAATGGCTGTTTAGATGGGGATCTTTTGAAAATAAAACCCTTTTTAGAAAGATCCTGTAAACCTCATTTTTTGAGGAGTATAGGATCTTTTGAAAAAGGGTTTTATTTTCGAAAATCCCCGTCTAAACAGCCGTTTTTCTTTCAAAAATCCCCTTTTAGAAAAAACCGCGGCTGCCATTATGCAAATGAAGTGTGGGAAATTTAAATCCTGGCTTCATTTTCAATTCGAAGTGTCTAATTTTAGTATAGACACAGCCTCCAGCTGGAATGGCCCATCACAGGGAGACATATTCCCTGGTAACTCTCTGTAAACATGTCAGTCTTGGAGGGCTCAATTTCTCACTCTGGAAGGTGTCAGACTTATGCAGACTTTTAAGGCAGCAATTAGTATTATGCAGCTTCTCTTGAGTGAAAAAGTACCTCCTTGGAATAGGAAGTGGCTTCTCCAGCTTAGGTAGCTGTAGAGATAGTGACTGACCTTTAATAAGCAACAAAAAATCCTAACATCAGAACTCCAGCATACTCAAAAGCTCAGCATGCATAGGAAGCCATCCACAGTGTAACTGAAATGCCTGTGGATAAGCTATAGGGTGCACCAGAGCAGAAGTATTATCCATATCAAACTTTCATCAGTTATAACAGGGAAAGCAACTCAGACACTGAGAAATACTGCCTAAAGACCCTGAATCCAGCTTTCCAGCAATAATGGCCTATTATACATATATCGGGTCTTAGGGTATAATACATACTTCAAGACATTAGAGTCAACCTTCCCTCTGAAAAATCAAGAACAAGCTGTTCTCTTTACAACATTTTTTTGTGTGTTTTCTGAATTAATTTACTAATGTACAATATTCAAATGCTGTAATTCAAGTTTGGAAGGGAGAGAGAGAATGTCACACTTTGACAGACTGTCCCTGCCTCATCAAACCAAAATTGTTCCACAACCAATAAAAATTTAAATATCCCGCACTTCATTTGCATAATCACATTAAGGCGCTATTTCGAAATAACAGATGTTGTTAAGACCCGTTTATTTTGAGAGAAAACCCTTCTCTCAAAATAACCCTTATTCCACATACAATGAGGTTTACCAGTTATTTCAAGAGAAGGGTTTTCTCTCGAAATAACTGCATCTTAACAGCGTCTGTTATTTCAAAATAGTGCTATTTCGAAATAGCGGCATAATGCGATTGTGCAAATGAAGCGCGGGATATTTAAATCCCGGCTTCATTTGCAATTTCGAATGTCTTTATTTGCATCCCTCTCTTGAAAGAGGTGAAACAAAAAACAGGATTATGTAGCACCTTCTCCATTTTCCATTCAGAGAGACAATGTTATGATCTCTATGCTCATGACTTATATATTTATCTCACCACACTTCTCCTGTTTCCTTCTGTCCAGGCCTGCAAACACCTGACATGTTATCCTGAATCTCCTGCTGCCAGTTTAGGCTACACTCAGCCCAAGCTATACTCATTCTAAACCCTCTCTATTTCTTACCTTTCTGACAGCTTGGGTACCATCATCACTCAGACTCATAACCCCAGGATCACCCTAAACTTCAACTCCTCCTCCAGACTGTTATAAAGCTCAGACAGTTATTTTCCCACAGTATATGAAAGGCACCAATGCCTAAAACAGCTGTGTATTCCTTCCACCTCATTTAACGCACTCTCCTCATCTCTAGTTTTTGACATCCATTTCCTTCTCCTACAATCTATCTAAAGTGTAGTTGCTAAGAATGTCTTTCTCGCTATTGATTGAAACACAATTCCTCTACTTGTCTTCCATCTCCTACTAGTTTCTCCTCCTTATTCTCAGATCCTTACAATGCCTCATACTAACCATCCTAAAATATCAGATTTTATTTCTTATTGGATTCGCCCCACATTTCCTTCCCTCCAGCAAGAACAACCTCAGTGTCCTTTGGGCTCCTTCTCCCTCTCTGACCTTCATACTCTGACCTTACAACTTCCCAATCCTATCATCAAGACCCCAGCATCTCCTCCTTAAATCATTCCTAACCCCCTCCCATTTTTTCTAAAGATCCACATCATGAAGATGGTAAAGTTGCTGGTGATTTTAAGGAGCAATCTCTTTGCCAGGAACTCATAGTAGAAAATCTGGCTCTTTGCACTCAGCTGATTCAGCTAATGAACCTGGCCTTTTGATTGGCTGTAGCTTCCAGCAGCCACATTCTTAAATCATGCAGCAGGCTTAAGTGTTTAGATGTCCAAGAGCATTCCATGCCTGTAAGTGTATCTTTGGACTAACTTCCTGTGTCTAGCTTCCTCCTGGTTATTTCAGTGCCTGGTCTCCTACTACTTGCCCTTGACTCTTGGCGCCTAATTGCTGCCTAGACTTGGTGTTCAGTTACTGACTTGGCTCTGACTCTTGGCTTTTAGTTCTTGGCCCTGACTCTGGCTCACTGCCTGGGCTTAGTAAGTTGGTATCTGATGTGGAATCAGGCCTCTAGGCCAGGTCACCTTATTCCAACCATTAGGCAAGGCTGCCCACACTTTGGTCCACGACATTCTTTAAGCCAACTCTGCCTCCAGCCTCCTGGTTTCTGCTGTTCTTTTTAGAGCTTCATAATTTGAAGTTCTATGGGCCATCTGTTTGGTGTTAATGAGATCAGTACAGCACAAGCCTAACTTGAATCATTTACAAAGTCCTATTTAAGTCTAGAAAACTCCCATTTTAATTTACAGTGCAATAAATATATGAAACACTCTGAGAAGACGGTGTCTTACGCTAGCCCACAATGACCCTCCAGTTCATACATAATCAAATCTCTTACAGCAGGGATGGGGAACTTTTGGGGGGCTTGGGGTCTCTAACCCACAGAAAAATCAGTCAGGGGCTGAATATAAATGAGAAGCAAAATAGCCCAAACAAACCCTCACTGATGTGGCCCCCGATTGAGAAGAAGAAATACACTCCCCACATTCTCCTCGCACACCAGTGCCTAGGAGGGCCCAGGCTAGTAGATTTTGTGTGCTCCAGTCCCACAGGAAGACAGTGAGGGGTCTGGAGTGCCAATGTGGGCTCCCCATTGCTGGGGGGGAGCCCTGAGACATGGGGGCTGAATACAGGGAAGCTGGGGCCGTATCTGGCCTCCTGACTTTAGGTTTCCTACCCCTGTCCTATACAATGGGGACAAAGGGCACTTTGCACTGTATCTCCTGAGGGTTAGTAGGATTGATTCTGGCCCATTTCTATTTATTTTGGGCAGAAGAAATTGTAGTTAATAGCTTCTTGTGTCTACTTATTTCTCCCCTCATCACCTGTCTTCTCTCAGGGCTATTAAAGCACATTCTCTTCTGAACAAAACAGTTGTAAAGATGGCTCTGTAAGTGTCTCAGTAATTTATGGACATCTAGGGCTAAATTTAGAATTAGCCAGATGGTTTTGCTAAACAGCCACAGAACTGAAAGTCACGTTGTATTCTTTTTGATTATGCTCTGTTACACCCATCAAAGCAGTATATACCCATTAGCTACTATGGAGCCACTTCAGATTGGCTCTGATATAAATGAGATTAGAATCTAATCTCAATACTAGAAAGAAGGGCATGGATCAATGTTCATGTCACACTCCCCATTGGTACCCGGCCGGGCCAGGAAACCATCAGAACCAAATTTCGTCATGAATCCTGATGATGAGCCACCTCGGGCACATAGTGCTTATGCTAAGGAGGAGGATACTAGCAAGGATAAATGTTAGTATTTGCCAAATCAAAAATTCTGTATTGGTTAGCGTTCAGCAAGAAGTTTGGACACACTTTCAAATGATAGGTTGTTTGTGATTTGCCCTCTTTCACTATTTGTTGTTTCAAGAGTGATTAGTCACATGGTATTAATTCTGATCCCTGATGGGATTTAACACAAGAAAAAAATTAATGACAAACAACAAACAAAATACTTCTGGTAGGGATTCTAAAATTGTTGGATTTTGCAAATATCTTAATGAGTCCCCTCAATATCAATTTGCTTGCAAATAATGAATAGGATGACCCTATGAATAGGAATGAATCAAATTCAAGTTGTTTATTGAAGAATATATTTGAGAATCTGTTTTTTCTCTAATGATTTGACCAACTCTGCCCAAAATATTGGTGCCATTTAATACTCAAGCAGCCATACTCAAATCAATGTGTTTCTACTCAACCATATGAATGCATCTGATTAAAAAGGAAGGGATTAAAGAGATGTCTTAACAGAAGACCAAGTCCTGCACTGCCCAAACTAGAAAAAGAAATATGACCCTGGACAGCTGCAACCTTACCTCTTAGCCTAGTCCATGAATGCTACGTGTCTTAAAATGGCAAGGTTCAGGCCCTCCAATGTGTGTGTGTGTGTAGGGGAGGGGGAGAGATAGGGTTGCCCTAAGGCCTGGCACAACAAATGGAGCCCTGGGCCCTTTAGAATCACCATGGGAGTTCAGCACAGCATGTTGCAAGAGCCCTATACTGCATGCTTCACCTGGCTCTAAGGGCTGATGGCGGGGCACTGTGCCATCTGTGCAGCACTGGGGACTGGCTGTTCCAGCCCCACCCCTTCCGCCTGAGGGCCCACCCCTTCCAGGCAAGTGGAGCCACTTCTCTCCTCCCCACATTGCTCAGGGGCCCGATAGTCCTGTCTTCTCCCCTGGCCAGGTCAATCAATGAAAGTGACAGCTCATTCAATTTCTCTAACTCCACTTGTACAGCTTTCCTCTAAGGAATGGAATTTTGAAATTATTCTATTAAATGGAAACTTCCTTTTTGTGTTGTGGCCTCGGGCCTACCATGACATGGAAATAAAAATGAATAAGGCTTAGTCATGTTAGGCTTAGTTACGTGTAACTTTGTAACTGAATGTGTTTTATCAGCTTACAGGACTATTCATGCAAATCTGATTTAGAATATTACTTTGTAATGGACACGGATTTAAAAACAAAACTCCTGCTCAGGGATAATTTGGGGCCCATCTCCAAAAGTATAACTACTATTGAAGCAAGAAAAGCATCTCTCAGTTACATAAAACTAGTTTGGACAACATTGATATTGTAGATGGCCAATGAACAATGTGATGATTATAAATTATATATTAGCCGTTTATTCAGAAAGAATTCCTTTTAATTAGCTCAGCATAGATTATATATGTTTGCATGAACAGCTATGCTAGAATGTCTCTGCAGTTCATTTTAAATCTCTTACAATATTACACCTTCTGGACTTTTTTATTCCCTTTTAAGAAGCACTATAATTTACCCAGAAAAAAATTGTATAAAATCATGGTTGCCTGCATTTATAACCCCACTTGATGGGAGTGAAGAGGATATTGCAGGGCTCTTCTTTTTAAAACCATGTAGTAAACTAAAAGCTAAGTTTTGAGTTGAGGTTGTGTGGACCTGCATTGCACCAGGGGATGCTGGGGCAGTAGTGGAATGTAATTCAGGAGGATTAATTCCCTTCCTCTGCTACCTGGTGCTCATGGTAGTGACACCTGCTCCCCTGGCATACTGAGCCAGATATGTGAGTCAATGCAGTGGGGGAAAGCCAAAGCTCCTTCCACTCTACCTACCCCAGTTAGGGCTATTTGCACCCCATGGACTGCCATTGTCCTTAACATTGTTGCTAACTCTTTGGATTTTATTACCAGCCCCATGACATTTTGTGTTTTTCCTTAAAACATCAGATCCTGGAGTCAGCTGAAGGCCTGAGGATCCCAGTTTTCAGTTACAGTAGGACTCAAAAGTTTCCTGAAAATGTAGTATTGATGTGGATGCATCTTATTTCCACTGGGTACAGTGTAGAAGCTTCAAGATTTAAGTAAGAGTTGCAGCGCACCCTGTATTTTAAAGGGAGGGAATCTCTTCTGCGCACCGATACTGAAGTAGTGTTGACTGTGCAAAAGAAAAGCCATTGGGAATAGTTTGCAGAATTAAAACACAGAAAAAGTGAACATCCCTCATCTGTAGTACTGTAAGCAATTTCTGCCTCCTACTCAACTTCAGTGCTTTTAGAAGAAAAGTGCTGTAAACATATTACTCTATGTCTTCCTCAGACACTGAGTATAAAGTGTTGGGGAGGAAGTTATTAAATAAAGCACAAAACAAAACAAAGGAACATCCGTATGAGGAGAAAAGCATATCCAGCTACAGTTTAAATTTCTTTTACGCCATGGTTGTCTGTTACCTCTGTCAATAGGGTGGCTATGAATATAACCTTTCCATCTTATCCACTTGAACAGACTTTTGTTTAATGACTTAATTTTCAGCAGACTTTCCTAACACAGTTATGGACTCTGCCTGTTTCTTTGGGCTATGTCTAGACAGCACACATTAAGGTACTGTTCTACAATAAAATGACAATATAACTGCCCTTAAACTCTGTGTCTGCCAACTCTAGAAATGTGTTTGATTTGCATACTGTTGGACATTCACTGCCCTGGTTTCCCTGTGTCTTTCAAAGTGACAGCAGTCCCCAGACTACAGAGAGAACTAGTAAATATGGACAGTGTCAGTGTGTATTTTAGAAAGCCATGTCTTACCTCCTAGAATTGATTTCCCTTATATTTTCTCTCATCTTTTCCCCAACTAATATACATCGATGTATGTGTTTCACTGTAGCTAGCTTCCTTACTGACACCCTTACTGATAATTTTGGGAAAATAGAACAATCCTGATTCAGAACCTCTTCTTTCCCTTGCACACTTCGTTTTTTACACATGTGACTTATAGCTCTTCTTCCTGTTTCCCCACATTTGCATATTGTATAAAATAATCTTTGGGTGTGACTTCAAAGGTCTAATTGTTACTCCATTAACAAATTCTAGAAAGAGGGAAGTGGGTTTGTTCTCTATCTTTGGTAGCAATAGATGGGTGGCAGGCTCCTCTATGAGCTGTACAGTCTTGGTATGCTGTGTCAATGCATGATCTTCAAGTATACTGTGCATTGTTGAAGTTCCAACATCTCTAGAAGAACGTGGGACGAGCATCAGATAGGCTCTAGAATCCTGAAAAAGAGCTTCTGGAATGGAGTCAAAGACAACTGGCTCCCAACAAGGTGCAGTTTAGGAACAGGAAAACAGGACATTTAGCAACTCCTAAAGAAGAAATGAGGAAGCGGATGTTTCCAGTAGAACACCTAAGTGAGTTAAGGCCATATGAACAGTGGAGCTTTCTTTGGAAGGTTGTTACACTATGAGGACAAGTGTGAGAAGAGGATGGAATTCCCCCCCCCCCCCCCCCCATGAGAAAATGCTGATTCAACAGATTCAAAATATTGCTCAGCAGCCTCTCCATTCCATTTAAACTTTCTGTGCAAAACAAGAACAATTATCTGGATTCCTCCCAGCCTACCCATCTCCCTGAGATCCTCAGTTCCCAGAATCTTATGAGATTTCACTACTGTAAAAAAATTAATTATTTGGATTTTTACCCTAATTTGGGATGAACATTTTCCCCAAAAAACTTCATTTTTCACAGAATGGAAATTGTATTTCCTAGCCAGCTTTATCAGTTTTTACACAACATGCTTTTTCAAGAAGCCCAGTATAATTTATCCCAAATGGAAAAACAAAACATCCTGCATCTCTCTATTTTATAGCACCAATAATCAGCTAGGTGCTTTAGAGGCAGGTTTAGAGGTAAAATATTTAATGTGCACTTCTTGCTGCACTCTTAATGAAATGTCTTTCAGTGCCCCTAAAACATAATAATAGCACAAAAGGATTATGGTTAAAGCCATTCATTTTTAAAGTACCACTGTTCACAGTCTTGTACTGCAAATTATCTAATAAGCAAGTCACCAGCATGTTCTTCTAAAACGGATCTAGTGACACACCAGACTAAATTTTTAAATTAACCTCATTACCAGAGTTGTCAAACAAAATCAGCATGAAATATCCCAGAATTTGGTGGAATATGTTGCCTTAGCAACAAATTGCCACGAGGGGTGGGGCTAGAGGCAGTCAGCCCTCATCACTTCCTGGACTGAGTTTTGCCTCCACTAGCCAGCCCTCAGCACCACCTAGACCATCCCACATGGGGTTTCAGTGGCAATTTAAAGGGCCCAGAGCTAAGGCCCTTTTAAATCTCTGGGCCCCAGGGCAGCTACTGCCTCCCCCACCCACCCACCCATTGGTGTGCTTGGATAGAACACATATATAAATATATATATAAAGTAGAACAAATTTAACATGAATGCTTCTGATAGTTAAAGTGAGTATTCCTAATACGACTAAGAGCATGTGTATGCTAAATATTTCACAAGCTTAGTAGGAGTCAATGGTATAACACTGTTGTACAAAAAGCAAACATCATTCTAGGAAGTATTAGTTGGAATGTTGTAAGCAAAGTATGAAAAGTAACTTTTCCACTCTACTGTGCACTGACTAGGCCTCAACTAAAGTACTGTGTCCACTTCTGGGTACCAAATTTCAGGAAAGAGGTGGACAAATTTGAGGCAGTCCAGAGAAGAGTGATAAGATTTATTCAAGGTCCAGAAAATATGACCTATAAGGGAAGACTGAAAAAGTGGCTTTATTTAATCTGGAGAAGAGAAGACTCAGAGGGCACACAAATGATTGTTACAAGGCTAAGGGAGAAAAATTGCTTTTGTTACCCTCTGAGGATAGAACAAGAAGCAATGGGCTTAAATTGCAGCAAGGGAGGTTTAGGTTGGACATTAGGAAAAACTTGCTAATTGTCAGGGTAGATAAGAACTGGAATAAATTGTCTAGGGAGACTGGAATCTCCATCTTTGGAGATTTTTTAAAAGAGCAGTTTAGACAAACCCCTGTCAGAGTGGTCTAGATAATACTTAGGCCATGTCTTCACTCAACTGAAGATTGACACAGCCATGATCAATCTTTCGGAGTATGATCCACCAAGTTGAACTCTGAGAACACTGTTGGCGGTCAGTACTCCTGTTCCCCCTCGAGGAGTAAGCTGTGGAGACAGCAGGGAAACTCAAAATCAAAGTACGTCGACTCCAGATATGTAATTAATGTAGCTGAAGTTGCGTATCTTGATTTGACCTTTCCCATTAGTGTAGACCTGGCCTTAATCCTGCCTTGAGTGAAGGACTGGACTACATGACCTCTTGAGATCGTTTCCAATCATTTAGTTCTATGATTCTATATATGTAGTTTATTTTAGGGTGTTTCATTTATAAGGTGCATATAAAACTGCAGTAGCCACTGACCTTTGGAATCTTTCTCATTATGATTTCAGATTTATCATACTATAGGAGCACAGTTTACCACTGAACAAAATATTACCCTTTAAGCCACACCTGTTAAGTTAAAAACCATAGAAAATGTTTTTTTTCTAGGTAAGTCGATCTCTCTGCCAAAGAGGGCTGTTCCCTGCAGTGCACTTTTGAGTGTTTTCTGCAGTCGAGTTTTAAGAGTGCCCAGTGAAGCCAAGAACCATCATACCCACTTGATCCAAATATGGGGTTTCTCCAGAGCATGACTAAAGCGTACAGGTTGGCCAAGGATGTTTGCAGTGTTACCACCAGTGCTGCTCTGTAGATAAATACCATAAGCCTTCTATCTCAGGGGCTGTCAATCTGCCATTATTTGGGAGAGAAACATTAAAGATTTTTTTTATAATGCAAGAGAGAAAATAAAACTCACTAACTGGCTTCCAGTGAATAGACAGGCTACATTCTTGTGCTTCCCAGCCACAATATGCTGAAACATGTTTAGGTTTCCTTCTAGGAACTTTTATCTGAATACTTAGTTAGATCCTTACTAATCTGATTTGCATGTACATAATAGTTCATTTAAACTATTGTATGAAATAGGCTATTGGGAATAACTTTGTAAGTGAAGATAAAACAGGAATTCTTTAGAAACCAGACAGCATCTCAGAAGAGAGATGGATAATAGGATCAAAATTCATAATTGAAACATGCTTATCTGGGGTAGTACAGAGATTTAATTTCACACACATTTCTTGCTGGCTTCTCATATGTCATATTTAAGTACAAACCAAACAGCAGTATTTCCAATGGAGATCATTATTTTGGACAGCATTAGCTCAGGTTAACATTAAAAAAATAATGTGTGTCATCAATATAATCAAAACTTCAGAAAATATTAACTCAGATATCCTTAAAGAGCTACACTGGCTGTTGCATCCTGGGGAGTCATGTGACTAAATCTTTATCCCACTGTGTTTTTAAAAAAATATATAGTTTCAAATTCTCATTTCATTATTATTTTGTATTCTATAAAGTATACATTCAAGTCCAATGTTTCAACCAGAAAACATTTCACTGAAGTTTTTCCTTTTAACATTCACTGAAAACATTGACGCAAAACTTCCTGGGCTTTCACACAGGCATAAATTCTTGACTGAGGCTATGTCTACACTACATAGTATTTCCAGTCCAGGGAACGCATCTTCTTTTTCAGATCAGTTTCCGAAAAAGCAGGTGTGCTCTTTTGGAAGCCCTGTATTCCTCATTTTTATGAGGAATAAGGGCTCTTCCAAAAGGAGGATTTTCCCACATTTGGCCCCATGTAGATAGGTCAAATGCCAGAAAAGCCTCTTCTGAAAAAAGAATCGGAAAAGGGTATGCAAATTGCCGTTTGCAAATTTTTCCAAAAATAACCTACAATATAGACATAGCCTGATTTGAATGAGAATTACACTTAGGTGAGTTGGCATGGGGCAATATTTTTCAGCTGAAACGTTTCTTCTGAAAATAATGAAGATTTGGCAACACTGAAATATTTTGTGAATTTGTATGGGGTTTGCTGAATCGTTTGTTTAAAAAAATCTGAAAAACTCAAAACATTTCATTGACATTTCTAAGGGAAACATTTTGATTCTTGGTTCAAAATAACTTTGCTTTGAAATTTAATTTAATTTAATTTAATTTAAATAAACCCTCCTTTAAATGAGCATTATTCTGCTGAAACAAAGCAACCTTCAACTTTTGAATTCACCAAAAATGTTGAAATTTTGTTTTTGAGTCAACCCAAAATATTCATTTCAGAAAAGAAAAAAAGAAAAGAAAAAAGAAAAGAAATTGTTATTCCTGCATCTCTAAGAAGTATTTAATTTTGCTTCAGTAAATTAGGGTACGTATAGACAATGGTACTATTACAGAATCTTTTAAACTAGCCCATTATTTTGAAATAGATTTTGAAATAATGGGCTTGCTATTCCGATGTCCCTGTAACCCTCTTTCCATGATGGTTAAGGGACTTTCGGAGTAGCGGTTTATTTTGAAATTTGGCACTGTCTACACAATGGGTGTGTCTAGACTACATGCCTCCGTCGACGGAGGCATGTAGATTAGCCAGATCGGCAGAGGGAAATGAAGCCGCGATTAAAATAATCGCGGCTTCATTTAAATTTAAATGGCTGCCCCGATCTGCCGATCAGCTGAGCTGGCCCAGGACAGAGTGATGAGAAGGCCCAGAGAACAAAAGGATGAGTGTCAGTGGCTGTGTCAGCATTCTGGGAAACACCCCCAAGGAGTCTTCTGTGACCACACCCTGTCACATTGTATCATTATTTCCTGCCATTGTATCAATATGCACAACTTTTCACACCATCTGCTACCTACCTGCACTTCTTTCAAAATAGAATACATAAGCCTCTCCAAGTTTACTCTGCTGAGGATTTTGGGCCCTAACTTTTCCCTTCTCCCTCCTTGAATTAATAAAGACTAAGACGACTGCATACTTCTGAACTTTACCCAGTATACTCTGACAAGTGCATTGGTTTGTTGAACCACCTAAAAATAAATACTGTATAGTTTAATATTAGTCAATATTTAAACTCCAGCTATTCTGCTCAGATCATGAGTCAAGCGGGGTTAATAAAACAAAGGGCAAGAGAGAGTCTACTTGGTTTAGATTAAAGACATATTCTTACAAGAAACTGGAAGGTAGAGGGGATTGTGTACTTTTTCCTCCCTTATGGCAGTAAATCAAGCTTAAGAAAATGATGAAAACTGGGGGCTGAGTGGTTTTGTGGCCATGCAGTGGAAGGCATTATAATGATACATCAAACAAAGACAAGCATAAAAAACAGGATGTGCATATTGATACAATGGCAGGGAATAATGGCTGGCACAAAGAATCATCATCTAAAAATATTGTAATGTTCTGGCCCCCTTCCCTCTGGGAAAGCTCAACGGCCAGCAAGATGAATGGAATTAATTCCACCTATGTTGGGGATGGGTTATCTGGACAGGCAGCCAAACTATTCAAAAGCTATTTCCCAAACCATAATTGTGTGTGGTTTGGGAAAATCACTTAAACAATGCAGAAAATCTATTTGGGCAGGTAAGACACACACACACCCCCAACCCCTCCCCCCCCCCCCATGGGCCTGCATAAATCTACTTGGTTTACAGCCTCAGCCATAAGAGGAAGATCAGGGAATGTGTACCCCATGAGTTAAATGGGCAGAGAGTGTCAAGGAATCGACAAAGCTATTGGCTACATTACCCCTATACCTTGCACAGAAAAGTGTCTGGAGGCAAATGGGACACAGCATGCTTCCCACATTAATATTGGGAGCTCAGTTTTATCATTCTGGGCATTCCCTTTGTATTACATGAATCCCTCTATACTTACATTCTGCGCATACCCATAAAAGAGTCATCCCTCTTTTCTCTTATTTATCTGCATTCTCTGGAAACTTAAGAGACCCCAATTTTCTATAGGCTGTGTAAGTTCCTTTCATTCTCATTAGCACTGAGTTTTTACGCAAAAATGTATGGAGTGTCCACACTACAAGCCTGTTCTTGTGCAAGAAAAAGTTCAGTAAAGTGTAAGAACACAGGGCTTTTTGCACAAGAGTTATTCCTCTCTCTATGAGGCATATGCCTTTTTGCGCAAGAGCTCTTGTGCAAAAAGGCATGCGTGGACAGGCATGTATGGCTAAAATGGCCATCAGAGCTTTCTTATACAAGAGAGTGTCCACACTGCCGTGGATGCTCTTGCACAAATGCACATCTCTTGCACAAAAGCACATGGCAGTGTGGATGTGCTCTTGCACAAGAACTTTTTGCTCGAGAACTCTTGTGCAAAAAGTTCTTGTGCAAAGAGCCTGCCGTGTAGACATAGCCCAAGTGTGTAGGTTACATTATGTCATCATTTCTTGTCTCGAAGGTCTAAAATAGCTTAGCTAAAATCTCGCAAGCCTCCAGCTATTCTTATTCTTGTGTTATACTTGGTTCCTCTAAATGCTGATCAATCTTGTACTTTTATGATCCTACAACATAACTCTAACATACAATGAATATTTGTAATATAATATTGATTAACCATAATACCACACAATAAATGGATAATGAACTTAAAATCATTAGCTACCCTGTGGTTAACTTGCTGACCCTTGCTAAATTTTTGAGATGCCACTTACGTTTAATCAAAGAGACCAGATGGTAGTCAGTAAAGGGAGGGGTTTCTTGGAGCCATTTATTCATAAATATGAAGATTTCCAGCCTTTGAGTAATACTGCTTGCAATTTCATTTCTTAATGTATGGTAAAAATGGAATTTATTACATAATATCTGTGTTGAGGACTCCATCAACTAAGAGCCTCACTGGGTCTAAATGCTGTACAGAGATTTATAAAATGTATCAAAGAATATATAGTCTAAAAAATGGAAAGGCATAAAAGCTGAATGAGGTAAATCAGTAGGTGTGTGCATAATTCTTACATAAAGCAGTAGCATGCATACTTTAGGACCAGGATAGTCACTGTCCTTGAAAACAGTGCAAAGCTGTAAGATGGGCTATATTAATATCACAAGAACACAGGCTATTTTAGTGTTGGGGCAGTAGTAATATTGGCCATATGACTAATAGCCCACAATTAAACAAACACACAACTACCAAAGAGCAAACTGTAATGATTGATGGCATAAGCATGCTAGGAGGCACAACAGTGTTATTTCAGAGTAACTAATGTTATTTCAAAATAATCTGGTATGTGTCTACACCACAAGCCTTTATTTCAAAATAATGTCAAGCTGGAGGACTTCTTACTCCGACTCCTGTAAACCCTCATTTTACGAGGAGTAAGGAAAGTCGAAGGAAAAGTGTTCTTCCTTCAACTTACTGCTGAGTAGACAGCACCTAAAGCCAAGTTAAGCTATTTCAACATAAGCTATGCAATTGATGTAGCTGAAGTTGCGTAGCTTAATTTCAGTTTTGCCCTGCTGTGTAGACGTACATTAACAGAAGATTTTTAAATAGTTTTCTCAATGTAAATGTTATGGGTAACATTAACAATGACAAAAAATAACTTGAATGCATGAAGTCTTGTAAAAAAATGACTGATGGCCTATTGCTGATTTCTAATGGATATGTCAGATTTCACTTTGAGATTCTTTTCTCCTCTCAGAGGCCCATAATTAATGAGTGTACCAAATTTCAAGATTCTTGCTCAACAGAAAGGTGGAAGTAAATTGTGTTTAAACACATAAGTAGCTGTAGATAATTACAAAGGTCTCCGCATACTCTGCAATATTCCTTATGGCAAGTGAAAGGAAGTATAGGAAATAATACAAATAGGCTACATCTACACTAGGAGTTTTGCCGCAAGAGCCTATGCAAATGAAGCGCGGCATGCCTCAAAAAAGGAGGTATACCGATCTTGCGCAAAAAGGGGGTTTTGCACAAAAAGGAAACGTCCACACTGCTTGTTTTTGCGCAAAAACCCCTAGCACAAAAATGGATCAGAAGAGAGTATGCAAATGAAGTACGAGAAAATGCTTATCTGTGCTTCATTTGCATAGGCTCTTACGGCAAAACTCATAGTGTAGACATAGCCATATTGAGATAAACCTGTGTTTTTGCCAAGTATTTGAAGTCAGCTATTGTAACTGATTATAATAATTATGTATCCAGACCACAGTATAATAAAACACAGTCACTGCCCATATATAAAAAATATGTAAGATACACTGAATTCCAGTGGTTACTAATTTTGCCTTATGTCTGTGTATAAAAAAAATTGTTCTACACTCTTAAGAATGAATTCTGCTACCATTTAATCATATTGAAAAGTAGGGAAGGAGGCAATTCTAAATGTGAGTAGGACAACGGAATATGGCCCTTATAATCTTAGGGCATTTTAATAAGCACTCTCTCTCTCCTACACACACACACACACACACACACACACACAAATAAAGACCAAATTTCAAAGTCCTGGTATTTCAATGGCAACAGATACCTGCATTTACTGGTGCAGTTATGGTAGCAACTATATGTCTGTATTTTTCATTCACCCTGGGCTTCAATATCATTCTTGAAAACAGGAAGCAGGTATCATATTTAATACAAAAATTCTTAGCTCCAGTTAAAAGGTTAAAAAAATATTGCAGGTTAAAAAAATCATTCCTGTGGTTATGACTGACAAGCCTGAAGAACAAGTCTGAAAGGAATATTGCTAATCTGAATAGCAAACACCAAGTTAAAGCTTTCAGAAAGAACAATCATGTGAAAAAGCTTTGCTGCCTCTACATTTTCTGGTTTACTGTGCCACAGTACTGGAGAATGTGTCATACAGCAAGACTGAGAAGCATTCAAGGTTTGAATTGTTCATTGTTCATAAGGGGAGTTGAGCATTCACAAGTTCCATATGATTAATAGCTAATTTGTGTTGACTGTAGTTCATTACACCCCCAGATTTATATAGCTGTTACTTTCCTCAGGTTTCCCTAAGATGAGACAGTGCAGTCTAGAGAATGTAGATATTTAAGTTGAAAGAGGCCCCACAAAAGTGAAGAAAAATACAATTTTTCTGAAATCCACTGTTTAAGGATTTCACACTGTAACAGTACATTATCCTTACATGTAAATGGTTGGTGTTAGATGTTCGATTGCCAGCAACACTACACATATTCAAGCACGTTCCCTGTTGACATCAGTGTTGGCAGTGAAAATATTGCAACTCCCCTCCTTCCCAAAGTTAGGTCTGACTTTTTAAGATTTTACATAATTTAAGATTTTACATGATATACATGTGATCATAACTGAAATGACTTTGTGACTATGACATCCAGCACTTTCAAAGCACTCAGGACCTGGTCCAAAACTTTTCATTACTTCGGTGAGTTTTATTTTGAAAAGGATTCTGAATCAGGAATTTATAATCCAACCCCTTTGAGTACGGTAACTACCCTCCCCTTCCCCACGTTGATCTTATCTTCAAAGAGAAGCCGGTAAGGTGATTAATCTAGTATGGCAAGAAATACAAGGCTTAGCAATTTAAGAGAGGTTAACAGTTTATAGTACACATTACATAGCATGGTTACTTAGGGATCTAAAATAAAATTAACCAATAGAATACAGGTGGGACCTCCCTGGTCTGGCAAGCTGGGGACCTGAGCAGTTCCAAACGACAGTTTTCAGGACCAGGAAAGGTGCACCCAGCTCCCTGCTGCAGGGCTGCTTCCAACCCTGCTGGGGCTGCACTTCCCACCTGGGGCTAGGGCTAAACTCCCAGCATGCTGACTCCAACTGGGGGGGGGGTTCTCTCACTGCCAGCCCAGACTGTGCTCCCAGGCTCCAGTTCAGGCTGTGCTCACGGGCACCATCCCCGCTACCTCTGGACTGTGTGGGGCTATGCTCCCTGTTATGCTGGCCGGATAAGGACTACTCTGGCAGCTTCCGTTTTGCTGGCTCCACTGCCACCAGGGCTGTGCTTCCTGCCACCAGCCCCAGTGGGAGCTCATTTCCCCGCCATGCAAGCCCGGCTTCTGCCGGGGCTGTGCTCCTCACCACCAGCCCAGGCCCTGAACCTGTTCAGCCAGGGCTCCCTGGTCCAGCAATATCCATGGTCCTTCCTGTTCACAGATGTTGCTGAACCAGAGAGTCCCAGATTTTAGAGGTGCAACCTGTACAAATAACAAACAAGAAAGGAATCAGTATATGGAGAAAGATCATTTGTTCTGATTATGGTGAATGTGTGTTAGATGCTGTTAGCTCTTCACAAGTTTTTAGTACTGGGGAAGATTCCAGATTTTGTAAATAATTAGCGACTTTTAAATATGTATTGTCCAAAATGTATTGAAAGACATACAAGAGGGAGACCTAAATGTTTAACACAGTTTTAAAAATATAAAACGGTGTAGTTAAAAATTTGGGATCTGCAATAGTGCATCCTAACCATGACTCATGTTATTTTTAAAAATAGCAACCTATGATGTTCCTTGTATCTCTCTGTGACAGGGCGTTTGCCCTGCACTGGCCCTTTAAGGGGCTGAGAGTGAAGAGTAAGGGAAGAGTGAAGCCCAGCTGAGGCAGCTTGGCTAATGAGGGCCCAGCTGGGGGCTATATAAGAGGGACTCCTGGAGAAAGAGAGACCTGACTGCTGCTCTGGCTGGAGAGCAGTAGGGACCTGAGTGCCAGAGAATCGAGAGGCTTCCTGGAAATAGAGCAGGGCTGGGGAGGCTTTGGCCAAGTAAGCCCCAGGCTGTAAGGCCTGAAACTACTAGGGGCTGCGAGAGGCAGCCATGGTTGTCTGGGGAGGGTCTGGACAAGTAAGCCCCGGGCTGTAAGGCCTGAAGCCTCGGAGGCTATGAGAGACAGCCTGGTAGGCAGAGGCACCAGATCCACACACCCTTTGCCAGTGATGAGTGGCCAGTACAGATTGTAGTCTGCCCCAGAGGCAGGGGCAAGAGGAAGACTGGCAATGGGTCACAGAGGCAAGGGGGGTGCTGGGGAACTGGGTGTTCCCTGGGAGAAAGAACTGTGGATCACAGGGAGTAGGGAGGACCCTGGAGTGGAGTAAACAACACCCCGCTCTCCCCGGGCAGTGTCCTGAAGAGGATGCTGTCATGAAAGAACAGCACAGGGAGATACCAGCTGGAGAAAGGAGTCCAACAACAATGAGCTAATTCCCCAAGTCAACCAGCTGAAGGCACCGGATTGGTGAGTCTACTCCGTTGCACTCTCATTTATAGCATACTCATTCATGTTCAATCCAAATAAGGATTATCTGGAAGTGGTCCATTCAGTCGGTCACCTGCAAGATAACATCTATTGAAAGAGCCTGAAGGTATCTCTACCAGTGGTCTAGTATGAAGAAATGTAAAGCCCTACAGATTGCCAATCAGGATATCTGTAGGTATAATGTGTTTGAGATTACAATACCACAATATCAAGTAGAAGAAAATGAACAGCAAGACCATCTGAAAGCCAGCCTGACATCATTGGCTTGTCCAGTGCAATTAACCAAGTGAAAATCTCCTATGGAGAAGATGACTTATAATGGAAACAAACAGTACCATATGTAACTAAGCAGAAAGAATTTCTATATGATCAGTTTAGCTCTAGTGTTAAAACAAAACTTTTATTTTAGGACAAAAATATATATGGTCTAACGTCTCCTGAAGCTATATTCAAAAATGAAACATGTGAGGGTGGAGGGTTATGATGGAAGGATAATCAGGTCAAATTTTAGTGGCATTGCAATCCCATGCACCACGTCACAATGCCACAGATACAAGTGAGTGAAGTTTTTTTGTCACGCACATAAATCTTCATAGTTAAAATAGCCATTTTGGGCCCCCCCAGGAATTTGGGACCTAGGCACCTGTGTAGTTTGCCTGTGTGATTAGCTAAGTCTGCCAGCTGCTATACAAAACAAACTTCACAGTACTCTATCCTGATACTCTGTCTGGGAAGCTCAGTCCTTGACATACAACTCAATATCATACTACCTCATTGATCAGTTTTGGAGGTCCATATGTATATAGAATCACAGATGTGGAGGACTGGAAGAGACCTTAAGATGTCATCTAGTTCAGTCCCCTAAATTCATGGCAGGATCAAGCACCATCTAGACCATCCCTGACAAATGTTTCTCTAAACTATCCTTAAAATTGTCCAATGATAGAAATTCCTAAGTAATGATAGAAATTCCTCTGCCTACCAGTCTTCCTAAGTAATTTTTCCAGAGCTTAACCAACGTAACAGCAGTTTTTTGTAACAGACAACCTAAAGCTGTGTCCATTGTCACAGGCATCCATGTCTTTGAATACTTGTCCAGGTGCTGTTACTTTGTCGACAATAAACCTGGCTTGATGCCTTTGTGCTTTAATGGACCTTGTGAGCATTGGATAGTTCACTCAAGGCCTGCTGTGCTGCATGCCTGTGCAGAGTTAGGGCAGCACACAGGGAAAACACACACGTGCAGCCAAACATCTAACAAACAGTTCTCCAGCTATTTAGATGTTACTCTTAGCATTGTTCCTGCTCATACTGGGCCCTATCCAGAACTTATTCAAGTCAAACATTTGGCTGATACTTTGAATAAGGTGTATCTTAGCTTCAGTACCAACCAATAAGAATGAATTTCTTTTAAGCAGTAAAATACACACATGCACAAACTATTTCATTATAATACTCCCAAATCTGGAAACCAAGTCATATGAACACATGACGAGAGCTGCTACAGTCAATGGTAGTCTTTGCACTGAATTCAGTGGATTCTGGATGGGTCTCTTATACTGAAAGGTAAAAGAGTACAAAAGCAGACAACCAAGAAATAAAAAAAACAATTTCACCCATGTTAAAGTGTAAAATACTACTAGCATTGTTATATTTAGTATGATAAAGAAAACAATCATTAATTTGAAGTTGCAATTGCCTTTGCCAATACAATATAATGCAATAAATGTAATGTGTTATACTTTATAGTTTGATTTTGCTCAGGCCTGAAATTCCAAAGCTTGACCACTACAAGACAGTACGGCAATGTCTAGACTGGCCCCTATTACAAAATAGCCATGCTAATTTCCAACTTTGGAATAAGGAAATCCATGGGGGATTTAAATATCCCCCGCGGGATTTAAATAAACATGTCCACCGCTTTTTTTCCGGCTTGGGGAAAAGCCAGAAAAAAGCATCTAGACTGGCACGATCCTCCGGAATAAAGCCCTTTTCCGGAGGATCTCTTATTCCTACTTTTATTCCTTTGAAAGTAGGAATAAGAGATCCTCCGGAAAAGGGCTTTATTCCAGAGGATCGCGCCAGTCTAGATGCTTTTTTCCGGCTTTTCCCCAAGCTGGAAAAAAAGCGGTGGCCATGTTTATTTAAATCCCGCGGGGGATATTTAAATCCCCCGCGGATTTCCCTATTCCAAAGTTGGAAATTAGCATGGCTATTTTGTAATAGGGGCCAGTCTAGACGTAGCCTACTGTTACATTGCAGGGTAGGTGCAATCAGTCACCTCACCTCATTGAAGCTGTTGGATAGGATGCTCAACTTCTAAATAGGTTAAATGAGGAAACAATTAAATGACCCTTTGTTTAGTGAGAGCTGTAACAATGGAAAACCACCATCCATGAACTAGCCTACATGGAAATCTGGCTGCTGCTAATCAAGGAGTTCCATAGTAACAAACAAGGGGCCAGAGGATTGATTTGATTGAAGTTGTGTATTTATGAAAAAGAAAAACAGTAGAAATACCATAGAAATACACAGAGAAGGCATAAAGGAAACCCAAAGACTGCCAGAGAAGTGTTTGTAGCATTACACTAAGAAAAAACAGAGGGAGCTTTGGATAAAGTGCTGGCTAAAAAAAGAGGCTTGGAACTGTGAGTGGTTTGATTCCTGTTGTGTTCAGGGAAACAGGACTTTGTGTATACTCCTTAAACAAACAGCATTACATGAAAGCAATGCCATCTTTATTTTCTCCTCCAAAAGAAACACACACATCCTGAATCCTGGGTAACTGTTCAGGTCGAAAGGGATAACAATAAATAAAAAGAATATCAATAAATGTATTTAGAACATCGTGATATGTACCTGCAAAGGAGGAGACCTGCTTGAGGCCTTTTAAAAGGTAGCCTGGAGCCCACATGCAAAGGAGTAAAACATTTGTTCAGGCTCGTTGTATTATCCTAACTAGGGGGGGCCTGACCCAAAGCCTATTAAATCAGACTTTCCAGTGATTTCAAAGGGCTAGAATTAGAATATCACACTTATTTATAATAAGTTTACATAATTAGTCATATTTCTTCATATGTTTTATATAGAAATGTAGCAAATTATATATGCACAGAAAAAATATACCAAGACATAACATCCAAATTAATGCAAAATAGTCATAGATCCTAGTGTATAATAAACCTACGTATTCAAAACTATCTGTTAATTTTCCATAGCCTCTCATGCCTTATTTTGTTCAGCATGCAGAGCAATGAACCACATGCAAACTGAGCCACTTCCTAGCTCCCCCAGTACTGGCTCTATCCTCTAACATGACACTGCTTCCTCATGCCCTCTTCTTGTTGAAGCAAAAGTATCAAATCATCCTGGCATAGTGGATGACACTGCCAACATTATCATTTTTGTGGTATGTAATGAACACGGCTAACATGCTGTCATTTGTGCTGGGTCATTTAATATCAGAAGGGTGAAGTAAATAACAGGTTATTTTTTTCAAAATTCTTAGACTGAAATAAGTTAAATGTTAAAATGCTGTTAGTTTTAATTTAACTTTTTTCTAGTTAATTTATTTTCCTCGAATAGGAGATTTGATATTAATCAAAATAAGTAATCAGTTAGTATTAAAACATAGCCATTACAAAACAGACTCTGACCTACCATAAATCTAACCAAAAGTGTAAGTGTATTTTCTTGCGCTACTTCCAACTTCTGAGCAATAATTTATTGTTGCTGCATAAAATATTTAAAGCTGTGCATGTAGCATTGCCCTATTTTCTAAGGAGTCTGTTGAGCTGTGTCCAAAATGCTATACAGCTCCTATTTAGTAGTAATTTCTAATGATAGAACAACAATAGTAAAAATAATAGTAATAATAGTTGTTGATTAAGCTACTCCTGTGGCGTGCCATATATAACAGCTGGGCTTCTATGCGGTTAAGATGGGAAATAGCAAAATGTACTCCTCATTTACTCTATGGAAAGCTGACATACAGTCATCTGAAGTTTTTGGTGGTGCATTCAGATGCATGCATAGTAACTAAAATGGCCATGTCCTGAAGGCTATTTGGTGATTTCTACTTTCATATTCTTTTCACAGCTTTACATACAGTCATTCATCACCCCAGGATAGCAGGTCTTATTTCAACAATTCACGGGTTAGAGGATTTTTTTTAAGGAAGATTGAAAGTTCTGTCCCCCACACCGCCGAGCCCTGTTTCACAAATGTATTGAGTTTATTAATTACTGTTTTGTTTACATGCACGTATGCAACTGCAGACCTTCAGATGCTGGAAATGGCTCCTCTCTCTGTTTTTCATTTATATTAAAAAAGGAGAGCATGCAGCTATGGACAGTGTTCTCCCCAGCAAGGAATTATGCCGTTTTTCAGAGGTCTGTCTAAAGATTCATTAAGTTTCTAAGTGTCAATACATCAGAAGCTCCTGCCGATTTCCCATTTCAAGGATCTAATTGCTATACCTCCTCCTAAGAGAGAGAAGCTAAACAGTCTCAATTCTGGCATCAGCTATTTCCTTCCTTGTGAAGAACTATTAAAACCTGCTGGGAGGATTTTCTAAACATTGCATGAGACATGTAGAGATAAAACCTATTATTTGTTTATCAGTTGTGTGTAAGCACAGGCCTCATACCACATTTATAATAGGCCCCTTCCAAAAGACAGAAGAAAAACAAAAGAAAGCGCTTTCTCTTTTAAGACTTCAGAATGTTAAAATAAGATTGTCTGGTGTCTTAGGTTAGCCTAATCTCTCTCAAACATTCCCAAATCCCCACTAATCTGTTTTACGGATGCTTACTCTGTGCAATCTCAAAACCTGCTTCTATACAGTAATGTTTAGAAATAAACTTGGTGAGGATGGGCAGTATGTTTTGGATACTGCTTATAAAAGAAATACAGCTGTATATGTATACTGTATAGTTAATGTAGAAAATGCCTTCTGTTCCACATAAGAATCTGAGAAATTGTTCATAAATGTTTTGGCCAATAAAATTACTGTTGTGCATTGCAAATGACTTCCAGATTACAGAGCTCTTAACAATATGGTCATTTACTAGAATAGCTTTATTATGGCTCCCATGTACGGTTTCTGAAGCAGATAAATGAATAATCAATTTCTCTACATGTTCCTAAGTGGTAATCAAGGCAAATCTTTCTCCCTTAACCTGTATCATTGGCTATTATATCTTTCCAGTTCCTCTTTAGGCTGATGAACTAAAAAGGTAACATTAAAAGGTCTAGAGAGGAGCAACAAAAATGATGAAAGGTCTCGAAAACATGGCCTATGAAGGAAAATTGAAAGAGTTGGGGTTGTTTAGTTGGAAAAAACAGAGGGGACATGATGATAGTTTCAAGTGCCTAAAAGGTTGTTACAAAGAGAAGTGAGAAAAATTATTCTCCTAGGACAAGAGGAATGGGCATAAATTGCAGCAAGAGAGGTTCTGGTTGGCCATTAGGAAAATTTTCTTAACTTTCAGGGAGGTTAAGTTGTAACAAACTGCCTACGGAGGTTGTGAGAGAGCAGATTACACAAACACCTGTCATGGGTAGTCTAAATAGTGCCAGATCCTTCCATAAGTGCATAGGACAGGATTTGATGACATCTTGAGTTTCTTTCCTGCTCTGTGATTCTATGATACTTCCTCATTTTGAATGTATTCCTTTGTTCTTATTAACATTTGCGGTGTCACTTGATTTCATCACCAAAGGAGCAGGTAGTTTCATTTAACACACAAACAAATAATTATTTGTATCTATTTGGCCATCAAACTCTCCTGTTTTCACAATAAACTAACGGAGTCAGTAATAAGCATTCCTCTTCTGCAAGGTAGCCATTAAATCAGGGCTGGGAAAGATGCAGCCCAGGGGCCAGATCTGGCCCACCCAACACTTTGATCTGGCCCATGGACTGCATCTGGCCACTTTCTATTTATATCCTGCTGCCCGTGCCATTGAATTTCTAGGCAGTGGCTCAGGAAGTAAGATCCTATTTAAATGACTCATGGTTCTCAGTCGTGGTGCTACCCCAGCAGGGACTGGAACTGTGAGCCTATTAAATAGCTGCAGTTACCCCAGACAGCTGCCAAGCAACACGGTAGTGGCAGGTCTGGGAGCCATGAGCCCTTTGCTGTGTTTTTAATTCAAAGCCTCTGGCCCCAGACAACTCTGGGAGGAGACTAGTCCCTAGCCCCGCTCCTTCTTCCCTAACCCCACCCCTTCTGGAGTGGAGCTGGCCCATGATCATGTACCAAAATTCATTAAATTGGCCCTCCTGTGAAAATTATTGCCCACTGCTGCACTGAATGGTGAGAGAATTCAACATTTCAGCAGTAAAGAGGCCACTGAGTACAATAGTGCCAGTACATGACCTTCACTGCAGAGATGCAGCAGGCCCTCTTGTTTCGGGTACATCTACACAGCTGCTGGGAGCAAATATGGCAGCCCAGATGGACATACTTGTGTTAGCAGGGCTTGTGCGTGTGGGCTAAAAATAGCAATGTGGATGTTCTAGCTCAGGTTGCAGCTTTGGTTCTTAAGCCTCGGGTGGAGAATGGGCTTCAGAGCCTGAGCTCTGACTCAAATATATTTTTAGAGCACTAGCCCAAATCCTGCTAATGCAAATATGTCCTGTCCGGGCTGTGACACTCACTCCAGAAGTTGTGCAGACATACCCAGTCTGGCAATATACTAGGATTACTATGGCTACTACATTGCTTTGGGGGAAGGTTTCTGTGATGGAACCCCCCGTCCCCTATGCTTTATGAGATGGACTCATGGACATGAATATACATAACTCAAAGGGGGTTTGAGCAAATTATTTCATGTAACCCATCGATCTTCATGTCATGATCTGCTGGTTCTGTTTATCTTACTCTGTTGTGCATATCATTTGTGTGTGTAAAATGAGGCACATGGAGTGGGGAATACTTTGTGAGTTTCAAATGTGTGAATGGGAGACATGGAGGGTGTTGCCTGCAACTTCTAGATGAGCCACAGTTAAATAATCTTTTGTCCTTATGTCTGAGTAGTGGTTGGTAGGGAGTGGCCTCAACTCCTTAGCAAAAGGAATAGGAAAGGAGAGGCCTGGGTCTTTTGGCTGGGCTGCACCTGAAGGAAGGGGCCTGGGACCCCAGGCTGTGGAAGAAAGCCCTGGTTTGGAGGGGCAGCTGGAAAAAAGGTTTTAGGGTGAGTTTGGTTAAGTTTGTACTGAGGTTTCAATGTAGAATTAGCCAAGTGGTTTTGTTTCTTTTGATTTGTAACCTACTTTGCTCTGCCTGTCTTCACTTATTACTTCTTAAATCCTACTGCTTCAACTTGATAAAACCATTTTTATTATTTTCTATCAAGCCCAGTGTAAATGATTGTTATGGGGGGGGGGGGGGAGATAACCAGCATGCACATTCCCTCTTTCATTGTTAAAGGGGGCTTACCTAATTCTTTGGGGTCTGATCCCATCTGGGGAGTGCTCTCTCAGGAGGCTGGGCCCTAAACTGTACTCTCCTTGGACCTGAAGTGTTTCAGTGTCTGTACTGCTTCTCGGTGGGGGCAGGGAGCTCAGCTCGGGGCCTTGGCTGGGAGAGACCAGCGGAGCTGGCCCAGCAGGACTGGGCAGTGAGGAGCCCCAGAGAGCCAGAAGGCGAGTGGCAGGGGCCCTGTCAGCACCCCGGGTGGCACCCCAAGGGGTCATCTGTGACCCCACCCCGTCACAGTTTCATTCTTTAATTGCTCGGAGAAGAATGCCATTGCTGAATAAAAATGCACTAGGAACTACATTTGCCCCACAAACCACAACCAAAGAGCACGATTTGCTGATGAAACTTGACTTCTGTCAGGAGAAAAACTGGCAAAACCACACAAAGAAAATCATCCCCTCCGTCTCTTAACCTGGCTTTCCATGAACCCCTTGTAACTGGCATCTGTGAATCCTAATTTAATGAGAAGCTTCTCAAACAACTGCATTAAAGGGGAAAAAAAGATACACACTTCTATTTCTTCTCACCAAAGTGACTACATACGTAGCGGGAAGTGGGGTAGTTTAAAGGTAATTTTAACTACAAGCAAAATGTTAACATGTTGAGCAGATGGAAGGGCTCTCGGTTCCAGTTATAATTAAATATACAGTGACAGCATCCTTCCTTTAAATGATAGGAATTTACTCAAAAATAACGTTTTCATTTTTTCCTTTTGAAAAGGGATGCCACTGACGTAAATACAACCTAAAATAACCTCTGTGTATTTGTCAGATGAAAGGATTGAAAAGTATTTTCCATATGCAAATTGTATTTTAAAGTAAGTTCTAGGCTGTAAGGAATTCAGTGAGAGCTTTCTTGTATACTTTACACAGATTACAATTACATGATAATGTAATCTGATTTGATCTAAGTGCTACACTGAATTTTAAGTGAAATAAAATTACTCTTGTAACTATATTGGAATAAAAATTAAACAGTCTCCTTTTGTTTTATTGGCAAATGTGTTTACTTTGGACCAGCTTTTCCATGGCCTTTCACATCATCTAGCCATTTACATCAGTGCAAAATGAACATCAAAGGTTACCTACTCGAACATTTATTCTGATATTATTTGTAATCCATTTACACAGGTCATAGGATATCTAGTTTCCCCAGCACTGAGCCCAGTTTCTTGTGTTACCTGAAGCTGGTAGATAAGATCCTATGAGAAGAAAGTGTTAGGGGAAAACAGTTCAGAAGAGTTGGCAGTTTTTCAAGGAGAGATTATTAAGGGCACAAGAGTAAACTATTTTACTGCGTTGGAAAGATGGGAACTATGGAAGAAACCACTCTGACTTAGTCAGGTGATCTTCAATGATCAGAAACTCAAGAAAGAGTCCTACAAAAAATGGAAACTTGGTCAAATTATAAAGAATGAATATAAACAAAAACCACATGGCTATGTCTACATTGGCCCCTTCTCCGGAAGAGGCATGTTAATTTCCAACTTCAGAATAGGGAAATCCGCGGGGGATTTAAATATCCCCTGCGGGATTTAAATAAACATGGCCGCCGCTTTTTTTCCGGCTTGGGGAAAAGCCGGAAAAAAGCGTCTAGACTGGCACGATCCTCCGGAATAAAGCGCTTTTCCGGAGGATCTCTTATTCCTACTTTTATTCCAATATAGTTACTTTGAAAGTAGGAATAAGAGATCCTCCGGAAAAGGGCTTTATTCCGGAGGATCGTGCCAGTCTAGACGCTTTTTTCCAGCTTTTCCCCAAGCCGGAAAATAAGCGGCGGCCATGTTTGTTTAAATCCCGCGGGGGATATTTAAATCCCCCGCAGATTTCCCTATTCTGAAGTTGGAAATTAACATGCCTCTTCCGGAGAAGGGGCCAATGTAGACGTAGCCCAAGTGTGTAGGGACAATAATAAAAAGGCCAAGGCACAAAAGGAGACTAAACTAGCTAGAGGCATAAAAGGTAACAAGAAATCTTTCTATAAATACGTTAAAAGAAAAAGAAACTTCAAGCACAGGGCAGGCCCATTACTCAGTGTGTGTGGGAGGATGGGGGGAGAGCAATAAAAGAAAATGTAGAAATAGCACAAGGGCTAAATGCTTTTTTAATTTAGTTTTACCAAAAAAGTTAGTAGTGATTGGACATCTAACATCGTGAGTGCCAGTGAAAATGAGGTAGTACTAGAGGCTAAAATAGGAAAAGAACAAGTTAAAAATTCTTGAAAGATGAGAGATTGTATAGGACTGGAAAAAGGTAAATACAGTGCCAGTCTAGGAAAAGGGGAATAAGAACATGCCATGGAATTACAGACCAGTCATCTTAACTTCAGATCAAGGTAAGAGATAATGGTGAAAATAATTAAGTAATCCAGTTGCAAACTAAAAGCAAGGTGATAAGTGGCAGTCAGCATGGATTTGTCAAGAACAAATCATGTCAAACCAACCTAATAGCTTTCTTTGACAACCCTTGTGCATGGGGAGCAGTAGATAATGGAATATCTTGACATTAGTAATGCTTTTGATACTGTCTATCGTGATCTCAAACAAACTAGGGAACTACAATGTATATGGAGATTGTATCAAGTGAATGCATAACTGGTTGGAAAATCATTCCCAGAGAATAGTTCTCAGGTTCATGGTTAAGCTGGAAGGGCATATTGAGTGGGTCTTGTAGGGATCAGTCTGGGTACTGGTTCGGTTCAATATCTTTAACAATGATTTAGATAATAGCATAGAAATTACACTTAAAATGTATGGACAATATCAAACAGGGACTTCAAGTGCTTTGGAGGACAGGATGACAATGCAAAATGTTCTGAACAAACTGGAGAAATGGTCAGAAGTAAACAGGATGAAATTCAATTAGGACAAATGCAAGGTACTCCATTTAGGAAGGACCAATAAATTGCTTGCATACAAAATGGGAAATGAGTGCCTAGAAAAGAGTATTGCATAAAGGGATCTGGGGGTCATAGTAGATCACAAGCTAAATGTGAGTCAACAGTTGCAAAAAAACTGCAAGCAAGGGTGGTTTAGGTTGGACATCAGGAAAAACTTCCTTTCTGCCAGGGTGGTTAAACATTGGAATAAATTGCCTAGGGGGATTGTGGAATCTCCATCACTGGAGATATTTAAGAGCATGTTAGACAGACAAGTTTCAGGGATGATCTAGACCAGGGGTGGGCAATAATTTTTTTACCAGGGGTCACTTCAGAAATTTTTGAAGTGGCCCCAGGCCGCACCAGAAGAGGCGGGGCCTCAAGCGGAAGGGGTGGGCCAGGATTCTTCCCTGTTTCCCCACCTATAGACTATGATTGGTCTGGGAATGGGGGAGCACGTGAAGACTTTGCCCCCTTCCAGATGTTCCCCCAGTCACCCATGCCCCAGCACTGGGAGGAGACTCTGCGCACTCCCCCTTCTGCCCTCCAGTCCAGTCAAGGCATGGGGGCAGGAGAACGTGCAAAGTCTCCTCCTGCAATGCCAGGAGCATGCAAGCGCCGCATGCTCCTGGCAGGGTGGAGGAAAGTTCATCCACTTGCCCCTACTCCCCAGCCCTAATTGGCCTGGGGGCAGGGGAATGGCAGGGCCTCTGTGGGCCAGATCAACCCACTAAGCATGCTGAATCCGGCCCACAGAGTCCTTTTTGTTCACCCCTTATCTAGACAGTGCTTGGTCCTGCCATGAAGGCAGGGAACTGGACTCAATGACCTGTCGAGGTCCCTTCCAGTTCTAGTGTTCTATGATTCTTTTTGCTACAGCCTTGCACTGAAAGCACCAGTGTAGACGTTTCCCCAAGAGTTTCATTGGAATACTAATATGGACTGTACTTACTTCGGGGATATTTGCTGATTCTTCTGGCAATAATTTCTTGAATACCTGTAAAGTAACTAAAGTCTTGACAATATTTCTTCAGGGAAATATACATTCTGTTTGTTCCCAACGGCTGTGTCCACACTGGCCACTTATTCCGGAAAATCAGCTGCTTTTCTGGAATAACTTGCCAGCTGTCTACACTGGCCCCTTGAATTTCTGGAAAAGCACTGACGATCTATTGCAAAATCATCAGTGCTTTTCTGGAAAAACTATGCTGCTCCCGTTTGGGCAAAAGTCCTTTTCCGGAAAACTGTTCCGGAAAAGGGCCAGTGTAGACAGCACAGATTTCTTTTCTGCAAAAAAGCCACGATCGTGAAAATGACGATCGGGGCTTTTTTGCAGAAAAGCGCGTCTACAGTGGCACGGACGTTTTTCCGGAAAAAGTGCTTTTCCGGAAAAGCATCCTGCCAATGTAGACGCGCTTTTTCTGGAAATACTTATAATGGAAAACTGCTCCGTTTTAAGCATTTCCGGAAAAGGGTGCCAGTGTAGATGTAGCCAACATGTATTCTCAATGTGCTTATTTAAACATCAGGGAAGCTTTGCCATCTAATTTTTCTTAGAGATGTCTATTTCTTTTCTTACTACATGTATCTCAGAGGGAATCTGTTATTCTTTTCACCAAATTCTTATTTTATATGTAATCCAAAATATACCTTTTGTGAAATTTTCCAATTTCTCATTACTGTTATTTTTATATTTTTATATTTTAATTAATTGTAATAACCAGAATTACAGCAATCATAATTCAATCTAGTACCAGCAATATGATTGGCACTGTAAACAAATAAAGGCAGTGTCTGTTCTGGAGAGCTTAGAACTTTGCAGATGGACACGGTTGAAGATGGGACCTCCTGTGAAATCCAGAGATGGGAATAATTTAGCATTTAGTACTATAGACATAGTGAACATAGTGCTTCCTATTGCGAGTATTCCTATTGACTTCCAACAAGCTACTCCTCTGTTCTATCTGCATATCTGGTCTTCATCACCGTGGTTTCTGTGCATTTCAGAATACCCTGCTGAGGTGGGAAAGTGTCACCACCATTTTAGAGACAGGCAACTGAGCCACAGAGATTAATGCTTTATAAATAATAGACAAAATAGATTTGTGAAAATCAAAATAATGCCAAACCAACCTAATTTCTTCTTTGACAAGGTTATTAGTGGATGTGAGAAAGCTGTAGACATGATATATCTTGATTTTAGTGAGGCTTTTGACACAGTGGTACATGACATTCTCATAATCATGCAAACAACATGTGATCTAGATTAAATCAATATTACATGGGTGCAAAACTGATTGAAAAACAGTATTCAAACAGTAGTTGTCAATGGTTCACTGTCAGACTGGGGGCCATACCTAATGGGATTCTGCAGGTATCTGTCCTACATCAGATACTAGTAAATATTTTCAGTTATGATTTGGATAATGGAGTGAAGAGTTTTATAAAGTTTTCAGATCACACCAAATTGGGATGGGTTTCTAGCACTTTGAAATAAATAATTTGAATGAAAAACCCTTGACAAATTGGAGAACTGAGCTGAATTAGACAAAGTCAATAACAAAAGTGCAAGGTACTATACTAAAGAAGGAAAAATCAAATGCACAAACATAAAATAGGGAATAGCTGGCTAGGCAGTAACACAGGTTAAAAGGCATATGGGGTTACAGTGACTCATAAATTGAATAGAAGTCAACAACATGATACAGTTCCAAGAAAGTCAAATATCATTTAAGGGTTTATTAACAGGATAGAATTTTGTATATAAGACACAGGACATACTTGTCCTTCTCCACTCCACGCTTGTGAAAACTCAGATGGAGTACTGTTTCCAGTTCTGGGTGCCACTCTTGAAGAAAGATGAATTGGACTGTCCAAAGTAGGACAACAAAAATGATCAAAGGTTTAGAAAACCTGATCTGTGAGGAAAGGTTAAAAATACTGGGCATGTTTAGTCTTAAGAAAAGAAGAATAAAGAATGGTGAGCCTTGCAGGTCTTTCACAATGTTAAGGGCTCTTAAAAAGACAATGGTGATGAATTGTTCTATATGTCCACTGAAGGCTAGGAGGAGAGGTGTGAAGCAAGGGAGCTTTGGGGTAAATAACACTAAAATTTTTTTTAACTATAAGCATACTAAGCACTAGAAGAGCCTCTCAAAGGTGATTATAGAATCCCCATCACTGGAGGTTTTTAGGAACAAGTTAGACAATCACCTGTCAGGGATGATCTAGGTATACTTGGACCTAATTCCACACAGGAGACTGGACTAATGACATCCTTCAAACAAAGTCTGTAGTAGAGTTGAGAGTTAAATCAAAGTCTTCTCTAGAGTCACAGTCCAATGACTTAACCACAAGCCCATCTTTCCTTTCTACTGCCTGCTAAAGGTGAAATTTGATTGCCCACAATGGAACACATAAAGGAAGTTGTCTGAAGTGTTTGGAATGTTCTTCTTTCCATTATTAATAGAACAGACTTTTATTCTATTCTATACACACTACAAATACTTTTAACTACTTTTGGCCACTCTAACCACTTTCATAAGAGAAATTAAAGCACCACATTCCAATCCCATGGTTTTTTCTTCTAATCAGTCCTCTTTTTCCCCTTCCTTTCACTGCCCCACACCCTCAAGAATGATTCTATAGATGGCATCACAAAGTCATTTAATTCCAATGAAAAGGATCTCTTTGATTACCTGGTCCGCAAGAAAGCAGATATAAGGTGACATTACTTGGGGACTTTCTGACATTTCTTCAGGATTAGCAGCAACTTAATTATTTAAAACTTGCTGTTCAGTTTATGCCCTACATCTTCTGAGTCAATTAATAAGCACACAAATGTTGATGAGGCATTTAAACTGTGATGGCAAGCTACATAGTTTAAGCTAATCAAAGAAAGGCTTTCTAAGCAAAACAAAAATGAAAAATTATATATTTATCACAAGGCTGTGAGTGGTGTCCAATAAAGCACACAATATAAAACCCCAAACCATATAGAAGGTACATGACAATATTTTCAGTGTTTCTATGTAATATTTTAAATTAGTATTGTATAGCAAGAGGAGAGAGCTGTCTGAATTACCTTGCAGCACCTAAAATTAAATGCTTGCTGAAAAACCTTGGGAAGGGGTTTAAAATCATTGAACAAACAGCTCAAAGTTAATCAAGTAGCTGCTTGATTGGATAAGAACACAGAAAAGTACAAGCTACAAATTTCAAATTGCTGTTATAGAAATATCTCCTGCCTTTTGAGTTGTCTGCAGACAGATTCTTGACATTATAAAAATAAACAATACCCTTTTTTTCTATTTGAAAACTGCACAATATCTTTCTGGGATGTTTTACAATATCAGTTTAATAAACCTTTCTATGCATTACAACAGGAATGAATGTCCAAAATGCAGTTACATTCAGTTCTACCCATTCAAGACACAAAGGCTGTAATAGCTACCACATGACTAAACTCATGAGCCACATGATGAAGAGCTGAGAGAAAGTTATTGAAAACAGACTACAAAGAGAATAAAGGTTCATGTCAATAAGTTTGGATTTATGCCAGACAAGTCAACAATTTGCATAAAGGTTGCTTATCAAAAATATAGAACAATGAGGACAACTCTGCATATAGTCATCACTTTGGAGACGGCTTATGACCACATACCAATAGAAGTAATATGGTGGTCTATGAGAATGAAACAGACAGCTGAAAATTATTGTAGACTCACCTAGGACATGCCCAATGGTGCTGTTACCACAATTGCAGCCATATGCAGAAACTTAGCAATTTCTGGTCTGCATTGGACTACATCAAGGCCTAGCAATACATCTCCTTTTGTTCAGGCGGATGGCATAATGCTCATGGAAAAGAACATAGAAGAAGTGGAAGAAGACTGCATTGGGAAGAAATGGCATGAAAATCAGCAGTATATACCCACTCACCAATTTTGGGTGCTATGGTCCCACAGCCAAGCTCCAATAACATTTTTCTCTGGGCAGAGAAGCCAAAAAGTCAAAGACAGTAGGGCTGTCTTTAGATGCAGGTTAGCATGGCTTAATGGCCAGAGTCAATAGAGTTGCCCTTTAGTACAGAGCAGTATGAACTAATGACTGATGCTGAAATAAGGCTTTTTAATTACCAGGATCAATACGGCTGCCTTTCTGTCCAGAGTAGTGTGGTCCAATTGCTCAAGTCAACAGGGCTGCCCTTCTATGCAAGGCAGTGTTGTCCAGTGACCAGAGTCAATAGGGCAGCATGGCCTACTGGCCACAGTCAATGGGACCACCATTTAGTGCACAGTGGTATAGCCTAATGGCCAGGATCCTAAGGATTGCCCCTCTTCTCTGGGTAGTTCAGCCTAGTGGCCAGAGAAAATAGGATTACCTTTCAGCACAGGGCAGTATGACCTAATGGCCAAAATCAATGGGATTGTTTCTGTGCAGGTCAATGTAACCTAGTGGCTAAAAGAGGGAGTGGAATGGCAGCTAGGGTAGAGGAGTCTGGGCCCTTTCTATTCCATTGGGTCCCTGCCAATGATTCCTTCCCCTTACAGCTGTGGGCAGCTGCGTATTCACCTGTGTCTGGCTGGGCCTGGACTCTGCTCTGTGGGGCTCTGACAGCTTCTAGGCATAAGTTTGCAACACATGACCTCTCTTCTCCCCAGTCAGGGCAGACTGAGTTGAGCTGCTTCTTTTTATACTCAGCCCACAGTCTGGCATTAACCCCTCGCTGCATATTGCAGGGCAGTTGTATTCCATCACAAGCAGAAAGAAAAACCACATATGCTCTGTAGACTTTGCAGGAAGGCGAGCCTGTAAGTAAAAACGGCCAGCCAAAGGCACAGAAGTTCAAGTTTGATACCTTAGGATGGTGTTTCTCAAAGTGGGCCCACGGCCCTCCTTTGAGAAAGGTGCTAACAGGATGCTCTGGCTTCTTCATCCAATGGCTCTGCAGACACAAATTCTCATGGCTCCAATTGGTTCCAGTTTGCCATTTCCAGTCAAGGGAAGTCACAGGAAGTGACATAGCCATCAGCCCACTTTCAGAAACACTGCTATAGGACACTGGTGAACTAAAACAAAAATTAGTAAGAACAGGAAAGGCATGGACTAAACAGGGAGAAATGTGTGGAGTAATCTGCAATAGGAGAATGTCTATCAAATTGAAAAGCAATTATCTACAAGATGGTAATTAGGCCTGCATTTTTGTAAGGTCCAGGAAAAATTCAGAAAAGGGCAACAAAGATGATTAGGGGGTATGGAACAGCTGCCATACGAGGAGAAATTAATAAGACCTGGATTTTTAGTTTAGAAAAGAGAAGACTAAGGGGGATTAGAGATATGATAGAGGTCTATAAAATCATGACTAGTGTGGAGAAAGTAAATAATGAAAGTAATAATGAAAAAAAGTTTTTTACTTGCTATGGCGGGGTGAAGCAACCCCGCCACTGTCCCGGGCTGAGGGAGGGCCAGGAGGCCAAAGACACCGGCACCCGCAGTGAGCGAGAAGTGGCGGGGCTGGCTTCAGAAGCCCCGAGTGCGGAAGGGGGAGGGGCCGTGCGGGGAGCGCGGGCCTGGCAAGAAGTCGCAGACACGTCAGAGAGGGATGACGTCACACTCACAGGGGGCATGATGTCAGATGGGCCCCAGGAGACTCTCAGAGGGGAGGGGGCAAGGACGGAGGGGAGTGTGACGTCACCCGCCAGACCCGGGGATGCAGGTAAAAGGGAGGAGACCCAGGCAGAAAGGGGGAAAGAGGTGGAGAGAGGAACAGGTACAGGGGAACTTGGAGGTGGGGGTGCAAAGGAAGCATTTTGTCCTTGGGAGTAAAGACCCAGATGGTGGGTGGTGGTCATGGAACCCCCATTCCTAGGATTACGCATTCCATGCCTTCTGGTAGATGGTGTTCCCTTCTGATTTCTTCCCTGGAGGTGTCTGCCAAAGCATTCTCTACCTCAGTGCCTGTGGAGAGAGCCTGAAAGCGGTTACTTACCTCTACAGGAATGGGGGATACCTGAGTTGGCCTTCTTCTTCTCGAGGTTATATGCTGCTAGTTCTCTTCCTTGTCCTGTACTGCCCTCGCTGGCTCTTCAGCCTGCTGTGCCTGCAGGATTAAATGCTGCCTTCTATCGAGGAAGTCTTCATCCTCTCTGACGGAACGTAGGGTTGATAGTTGGGCCTCAAGTCCTCTAATTTTTTCTTCCAAATGGAGATCAGCTTGCACTTAGTGCAGATGAAATCCCTTCTATCTGCTTATCTACTCACCCGTGGTGAGCAGATTTCAGCCGGTCGTCCCGTTCACTGGCGGTTCGCGCATGCAGTGTGGGGCTGGTCAGTGGTTTTCGCCGTGATTGTCGAGCCCTGAATATGGCACATGTTGTGCAGGTAACAACAGCAGACCTATCACTATCCATACCTGCCTTCCCGCTGAGAGATTCCTAAGATGTTTTTAAATGCCTCCTGAGCTCCTGTGGGACGTTTCCCTGACAAACTCACCTGTTGGCTGCTCTCTGCATTCACTATGGTTGCCTTTGGTATAAGGCTGGGGCTAATCCCAGCTCAAAGCCTTGCCTATGATGCAATCAACCTCTGAAGGCCAAGCTGAGCTCAGGAAGTTTTGATTATGGTTTAGTGTAAATGTTTTAAAGAATGGCCAGTGTACCTTACCCCCTTCCCACTCCCTTTCCAAACTCCCTCTGAAAACTCACTGTATGTAAGCTCCCTGGTCACTGACTCATTGCTTTATAAAGCCCTGATAGCACCACCCCCTGATTAAGGCTCAACCAATGAGCAGAGGCTTCTAGATTTCAAACCTTGATTACAAGTTCACAGCTTCCAGCTGCCAGTCACAGCACACACTTCTTGGAGAGGAAGGGGGGGGAACACACACACAGATAAACAAACACAAGCTCAGCACACAGCAAGAAACCCCCAAACACAAACACACACTACAGACAGCCTCTTCCCTCAAGGGTCTTGTATTAGTTCCTCCTACACCTAGAGAACTCCCTCTCAAAACTCCCATGTTTCTGGGAACTGGACATGTGATTCAGTGTAGGTGTCAGAAATAAATTCAATACGTGAACATTGGAAGATCAGGTCGCAAAATGATCACAGTATAGCAAAAAAAAATTGAACAACTGGCTGAGCACTTGACAGTTTTACTTGAATTTAAAATCTCAAATATTTTTAACAAGCTTCTTGTGAACAAGCCCCAGAATTATTTGGAGAAATTATTCACCAAGCTATTCTCAGTTAGGAAAAGACTCAAGAACCTATTTTATTCTTTTTTAATTTTTTGGGAGAAGGGCAAGTGGGTACAGGGAGATTCCCTAAGTAATGAGGTGTCCTCAAATATGTAAGCCAAAAATGGCAGATGTTTATGGTCAGCCATACATGGATCTAGCATGCATTGATAGATTGATTCAGGGTATGTCTACACTACAAAGTTAATTCGAAATAACAGCCGTTATTTCAAATTAACTTTAATAGCATCTACACAGCCAAACCGCTATTTCGAAGTAAATTCGAAATAGTGGAGCACTTATTTCGAATTTGGTAAACCTCATTCTACGAGGAATAACACCAAATTTGAAATAGCTAATTCAAAATAAATGCTGTGTAGACACTTATTTCGAATTAGGGGGCCTCCAGCCCTTCCCAGTTTCCCCTGGTGGCCACTCTGGGCACAACCAGGAAAACTCTTCTCTCCCCCAGCCCCGGGGCCCTTAAAGGGGTAGAGTCTGGCCACTGGACACGTGCGAGAGCCAGGCCTGCCAGCAGCTGCAGAACCTCAGCCAGTGGCCGCACAATGGCAGTCAGCCGTCCCCCGCCCAGTCCCCTAGCACCCAGAAGGCCAGTCAGGGGCCATAGATGGCACGCACCCTCATGGACTAGGGCGGAGATCATGGACCTCATTGAGGTTTGGGGGAAGGCCCCCAACGTCCATGATCTCCGCACTAGATGGAGGAACGCGGCCGTCTACGGCCGCATAGCGGCCACCATGGCCAAGAAAGGCCACAGGCACACCCAGGAGCAGGTGCGCCTAAAAGTGAAGGAGCTGTTGCAGGCATATGCCAGGGCCACCAGGGGCAGCGCCGCAGCAGGGGCTGTCACCTGTCCCTACTTCCCCGCTGTGGTGGGGCGGCCCCGCCCCCCCCTGAAACATCCGCGTCTCCGCCGAGACATGAAGGCGAAAGTTTTGTGGCACGGAGGCAGAGCACTGTGGAGAGCCCCGAGTGGGGGGCGGTGGCGCTCCTAACGAGCGGCGGCTCAGGGAGGCATCCCAATGGGGCCCAGGGGCATGCCGGAATGACGTCCCTGGTGATGTCATCCCCCCGCGGCCCGGAGGCGACGCGGGGAAATGATGTCGGGGAGGACGTCAACCCCGGGGGTCGGAGCAAGACGCCCGGGGATGACGTCAGGGGGGGTGTCATCACCCGGGGCCCGGAGGGTAATTTAAAAGGGGGCCCTGAGCAAGAGGGAAAGGGGGAGGATCTACTGGGAGCTGGAGGCCGGGGTCGGAGACAATTGTGGCCAGTGATCCGGAGACCCTGGGTGAGTTTCAACCCTAGGTCCTCTGGTTAACCGAGGGCAGGCACTAAGGAAGTAGCGGCCCAGGGCTGGGGCGTGGACCCCGAGAGCGGGGGAGTTTAGGTGTTCTGACCCCCTCCACTAGGTAGGGACATGAGTCCTGACCTTAGAGCCCTGGGTCGGGGTTCGGAGTGAGGGTGGGCCCGAACCCCCTTCCCTAGCTCTCCCCCCTCCTCTTTTCTCCAAGCCCCGAGCCGGCGGAGGAAGAGCGATTATCCTCTTTGAGCGATTTGGGAAGCGGGAAAACTCAATAAACCTGATAACTACGGATATTCACGAAGGGGTGTAGCGGGGTAACAGGGGACCCAGATGCGAGTGATCCCTTACACCTGCCCTCGACCGAATCCTGGGGGGCAGAGCCAGCCAGCCTGGGAGTCAGCGAGCCAGGAGCTGAGCACCCTGACCCGGGCGCCGCAGAGGAGCCACCACCAGCTGCCCCGGCACTGGAGTCGGCAGGGTCGTTTAGGGAGCCCATACCAGGTAAGTGCCAGCACTGTCCCCTACCTGGGGGGGAGGCGGGGAGGGAGACCAGGGACCATGCGCATGTGGGCCGTGTCTCCCACGGATCACACAGCCACCTGTGCACATGCGAGCACATGCCATGCCACCCTTGGGCAGGTGGCTCCAGCTGCGTGACATCCAGGGGCCATGGCCCAATAGGCACATGCGTGTGTGAAGAGACCTGACATACTCCCGACCCTAGGGCAGGACCCAGCAGGACGCCTTCCCTTCACATGCCTCCTCTACACAGAGGCAGGGAACATCTCCCCCCCGCCTTGGCCGCACTATACACAGCACAGGGGCATGGGTGCAGTCTTGGGGCAGCTGCCACTCCCAGGGAGAGCCAGACATCCCGACCATAGCCTCTGTGCAAGCAAGTTGGCTTTGATGGTGCAGGCACAGTTATCCGCACCTCACAGGGGGCGCTGGGCATCATCCACTGCGTCCCCAGGGAGAAATGACCACTCCCCTTCTCTCTCCACAGCCACACCAGCTGCACGTGCAGGGTGCACCACCCAGCCTGGGACATGCTCCTGCACCTGAGGGTTCCTCCGGACCACCAGCATGTGGCAGGGGTACCAGGAACAGCACCTGGGGGCCCTGCGAGCTCTGCACCGCACCATCCAACCTGGGTGCAGGACCTGCAGCCCCACCGGGAGCAGCTTGCCCAGGACCGTGCCATGTGCTCACACCTATAGACCCTGCTGCAGAGCGTGCCGCCCCAGCACCTGCTGACCCCCCAGCTACTATTCCTCTTCTCACTCCTGCCCCCCTCCCACCT
The DNA here is from genome assembly GCF_049634645.1 of Pelodiscus sinensis. NCBI lineage: Eukaryota > Metazoa > Chordata > Testudines > Trionychidae > Pelodiscus > Pelodiscus sinensis. The sequence continues at coordinate 112,510,025 of NC_134716.1, forward strand.
CTCCCTCCTCAACCTCCTCCTCAATCTCCACACCCCCCACCTCAACCTCCACACCCTCCTCCTGATCCACCCTGGGGACGCCGAGGCCCCCGCACCCACACCCACCGTGCTGGGAGACATGTGGCCCAACAAGATCCCCACCCCTGAACTTCCCCTCCCCCTTTCTCTTGCTTCCCCCTTCCAGCTCCCTCCTCCCAGCTTTCCCCCTCCCTTCTCCCACTCTCTCTCCCACCTTCTTTCCCCAGTCTCCCCAGAGTTTCATTCCCCCTCCCCAGTTTTGTTAAATAAAGATAGTTCATGTTTATGAAAAAACATGTATTTTATTTGACATCAGGAAGGAGGGCTAGGGAGGGGTAAGTGGAAGGACATGAAGGAGGAATGGGGCACGAGCCTCCGGTGGGGAGGACCGGGATGGCTCTGAGGGCTCCTTGGGTGGACGTTCTCCCGCAGGGCCTCCTGGATCCTGACAGCCCCCCGATGGACCTCCCGGATGGCAGCCTGCAACAAGTGCAGCCAAGCTGATGGCAACAACTCCGTGAGATGCACCGGTGTGCCCAGGGACAAGTCTGGTTCCATGCTGCAGAGTGCTGTGGTGTCCCGAGTGAGGGAAAGCAGAGCACTCTGAGACACAAATGCTTTGCTGTCCCTCAGCGAGGTAAATCAGCAAGCAGAGAAACCTGAGAACTGTCTGTCCGGGATGAGGGGTCAGGTCCCTTTAAGCACAGACCTCGGATAGCCTGAGGCAGCAGCCCCACACACTAAGTCTGACCCTGATGCCCTGCAGGCACTGGTTCCAGCCAGCCTTACCTTCGATTCAGGGTCCACTCAATATAGACGCACTATTTCGAATTAGTTTTTGTGTCTAGATGTGTTACTTCAAATTAGCTTAATTCGAATTAACTAATTCAAAATAAGTTAATTTGAAATAGCACTGTAGTGTAGACATACCCTGAGTGATCAAAAATACACTAGAAATCCTGGTACGTGGTTCTAATAGCTAATTACTCTCACTGGACATAAAATGAAAAATGTTAACAGTCTGAATTTGTCTAGTTTTAGCTTCCAGACACTGGATCTTTATCTTGATAGCTCTCATTGTCGCCTCCTCAGAGAACTAATTAGATGGTTAAAACTGCTATTGTGTGGTCCTGGTCTCTCCTGTTAAATATCCTTTCTGAATGTTAATTACCTTTCTAATATACCTAATTATTCCTAGTTGTTCCTAGTCCATGGCTTGAGTCACTCCCCATATGGATAGGTGTGATATTATCTATTTTAATATCTTTAGATATCTGTCTGCTTTTCAGCAACTGTTTTTTGTAGGTTTTTTAAATAATCTGAGCCCAACCCTGCACTCCTCATCTACTGACTTGAATGAGAACCCAACCTGAGTAAGGAGTGTGGGTACTTTCGGTGCAGTCATTTTAATGATTCTGAAATTCAGCTTTCTGAATTCTTCTCATCTTTCCTTTGTTCCAATTATAAGTATCCCCATTTCTAGTATCTCTCCCTTGGTCTCACTGGTGAAGTCTGAAGAAAAGCAGCAGTTCTGGTTCACAGCAGTCTTACATGTGATATTACCAAATATATGTCATATTCCCTTAAGAGTTAAGGTCTTTATAGCTTCTCTCATTTAACTTTTCATACATATACATATTCATAACAGGTTTGATTTGTCTTCTCAGCCAGTGTAGTCTTTATTATTAATATTATCTTACTTGATCTTTGTTCACATACTTTCACTGTGTGCTCGTATGCCTCCCTGTGCACAAATGGCAGGTAATTTATATTCTTGTACAATCTTCTTATTGCTTTCCACAGTGATGATTATTTCCCATTTCTAGCATGTTTACTCGTTAATAGTTTACATAATTGCTAACTCCTTTCCCAGTGTTGTTTCAACTCACCTCAAATGACTAATAAATGGGATTAACTGTATTTGTCTTTAGGGAGTGGGGCTAAGTCCACTTATTAGATATGATGAAAAAGCACATAATCACACACGCCAACACCTAGGGAAGATCAATCTAATCAAATCTGTCCAGGTTTTTATACTAAGCTGATCACCATGAATTTTTGTGCCCTAAGCCACCTTTTAATCTTCCCAGCCAAGATATTATTGATTCCCAGACGTAGATCAGGGAGAAGCAATATAAACTCGCTACAGGGGTTTAATGTCACTGTTATTGCTGGGAGTAACATTCAATTTAAAAAAAAAACCTGATTTCTAAAGTTAGGCTCATAAGCCTGTATTTAGACCCAGAAATAAATAACCTGATATTCAAAACTACTCAGCACCCAGACACTTCCATTTACTTCCTGTAGTTTCCCCCCTCATTAATGATACACCTCCTAACCTCTTCAGCAAACAAGGCGAGGTTCTACAGACCACAGCCACACTCACTACACAACCATTCATGCAATAAACTGAATGAGGCATAGACCCCGAGGAAAAGATAGTATATGATCATATTTCAAAATGGTACCATAAATTAAATAGACAAGGTGTTGAATTAATAAAGATGGGCAGGAACATGGTGAGACAGTGGAACACGAGAAGGGATCAAAAGGAAAAAAGTCCACATGCAGAGACCAAACAAAGAAGGAGACTATAAGAATGAATAAGAAGAAAGAAAATGAAGCAGAGAAAGTAGTGAGTGAACAGTATAAGATGGTCTAAATGTGAAAGATAAAGAATCAGAGAAAAAGAGGTTTCAAAGAGAAGAGAAAGGAGATAGTAAAAGGAAATACAATGTGGTGAATGGTAAGTAGATGGATAGAATGGGCTGGAGAGAAAAAAAGAGGAAGAAAATAAAGAATGGAACAATCAAGACAAAATAGTTTTGTACTCATTTGACCTTCTTGTACTCATTTGACCTTCCTCCAACCCATCCCACACTCTAGGCCTCATATCGCACACTGGCAGCATATCGTGGACATTAGTGAACTACAAGGGGCAGCACATGTGGAGCAGCCAACCATACACCCTGAGGGTATGTCTACACCACAAAGTTAATTCGAACTAACAGCCATTAGTTCGAATTAACTTTCATAACGTCTATACATGCAAACCGCCAGTTTGAACTTAATTCGAACTAGCGGAGCGCTTAATTCGAACTAGGTAAACCTCATTCTAAGAGGACTAATGCTTAGCTCGAATTAAGTAGTTCGAATTAAGGGCTGTGTAGCCACTTAATTTGAACTAGTTGGAGGCTAGCCCTTCCCAGCTTGTCCTGATGGCCATTCTGGGCCAAACCAGGGAAACTTTTCTGCCCCCCTCCCGGCCCCAGAGCCCTTAAAGGGGCACAGTATGGCTACAGTGCTCATGCCAGCCAGCAGATCCTGCACCTGGCGCGCCATGAGCCAGCCACCCGCTGCCACCCAGCCCGACACCTCTTCCCAGGACCAGGCTGGCGGCTCCCAGGAGCCTTCCCAGGGCAGCAAGAGGCGGGCGCCCGCCTGGTCCAGTGCGGAGATCGTGGACCTCATTGAGGTTTGGAGGGAGGCCTCCAACGTCCACGACCTCCGCACTAGGCACAGGAATGCGGCCTTCTAGGGCAGGATAGCTACCAGCCTGGCCACCAAAGGCCACATGCGAACCCAGGAGCAGGTTTGCATGAAAATTAAGTTGGTCCAGTGAGACCCCCGACCCAGAGCTTAGAACATAAGAATGGCCATACTGGGTCAGCCCAAAGGTCCATCTAGCCCAGTAGCCTGTCTGCCGACAGCGGCCAACACCAGGTACCCCGGAGGGGATGGACAGAAGACAATAACCAAGTAATTTTCTCATGCCATCCATCTCCAGCCTTCCACAAACAAAGGCCAGGGACACCGTTCCTACCCCCTGGCTAATAGTACTCCATGGACCCAACCTCCATGAATTTACCTAACTTCTCTTTAAAATCTGTTATAGTTCTAGACTTCACAGCCTCCTATAGCAAGGAGTTCCACAGGTTGACTATGTGCTGTGTGAAGAAGAACTTTCGCTTATTAGTTTTAAACCTGATGTCCATTCATTTCATTTGGTGTCCTCTAGTCCTTCTATTATGGGAACTAATTAAGAACTTTTCTTTATGCACCCTCTCCACACCACTCATGCTTTTATAGATCTCTATCATATCCACCCTAAGTCTCCTCTTTTCTAAACTGAAAAGTCCCAGTCTCTATAGCCTCTCTTCATATGGGACCTGTTCCAAACCCCTAATCATTGTAGTTGCCCTTTTCTGAACCCTTTCGAAGGCCAAAATATATTTTTGAGATAAGGAGACCCTGGGTATGTCTACATTACAAAGTTAATTCGAACTAACAGCCGTTAGTTCAAATTAACTTTCATAGGCGCTACACAGGCAAACCGCTAGTTCGAACTTAATTCGAACTAGCGGTGCGCTTAATTCGAACTAGGTAAACCTCATTCTACGAGGACTAATGCCTAGTTCGAATTAACTAGTTCGAATTAAAGACCGTGTAGCCACTTAATTTGAACTAGTGGGAGGCTAGCCCTCCCCAGCTTTCCCTGGTGGCCACTCTGCAATCTAATTTGCAGCAAAGGGAAAATATCTGAAACAGAACAACATAGACTGGGCTTTAGGCAATAGCAATCATCCCATGGCACCATGCTCTGTGGGCTCCTCGGGGTGGAAGCTCTCCTGCAGGGCCTCCTGGATCCTGACAACCCCTGATTGACCCACCTGGATGGCAGCCTGCGCCAAGTGCAGCTGGGCTGATGGCCAAGTGCTGTGATGTGCCGAGTTGGGCACTCAGGGCACTCCAAGTCAGGACTGCTTTGCTGTCCCTCATTGAGGTAGACAAGCAAGGGGGGAACCCTGAGGACTGTCTGTCCGGGGTGGGGGTCGGTTCCCTTTAAGCACAGCCCTCGGCTAGCCTGAGGCAGTAGCTCCACACTAATGCGTCCCGATACGCACTTCCAGGTTCGAATCAGCTGTTGAGCAGAGTAATGTGCTGGTGAGATCATGCTAATGAAGTGCGGGATATTTAAATCACTGCATCATTAGCAATTTTGGTCGCCTACATTTGCATCCCTAGCTCAAACTAGGGAGCAAGTGTACACGTTCCCTATGTTATTTCGGAATAACATCAGTTATTCCAAAATAACACTGCTGTGTAAATGTACCCTCAGTGAGATATAAGAACAAACACAAGTGAAGTGAGAGCCCAGTGGCAATACTGCGAACCCTGTTTTATTGTGTAATTGTGAAAGTGTACTTGTTTTTTAAGCCCTGAAGAGTGTACATAGCAACTAATTAAGGATGTATTTAATGCCAGGGATATCTACTGAAACCCTATCTGTGCAACAATATAAAATAAATACTGTTACTTCTTTTGTCATACTTAACTTGTAATGTTTGATGACTTTCTAAGACTGTGGAACATAAGATTTTTGCTCTCCCTAATGCTGTCTTTTTTCTCACACAGAAAATAAAAGATGCCCTTAAGAACCGTATAGGAAGCAAAAAGCCTAACTGCAATCTAGTTTGCAGCAAAGGGAAAATATCTGAAACAGAACAACATAGACTGGGCTTTAGGCAATAGCAATCATCCCATGGCAGAAGAAATTGAGGGGCAAAGTTAAATGATGGAAGTCCCATTACTAAGGAATTAGCAGATTTACCTGAAGATAAGGAGTGGAAATGTGAGGAAAGTGATAGAGTATCATTGAGTTTTCCCGGTGGCATAAAGGAAAGTGATGATAAGGAAGGATGTGTTTTGCATAGAAAGGAGAGTAATGATAAAGAAAAATCTGGCTTACATAAAAAAGAGAGAAACAGTAAAGAAGAATCAGCCTTTCATGATGACAGAAACATCAGTGGGAAAATTGCACACCACAAATCACTATAGCTGATCCTCCTTTATGACTGGTGATCTTAAACTCTGCCAATATTGATCATACAGTTTTGAATGGGCCAGGCAAAACTGAGTATATCATCAGCAAATAGCAGAGGTGACACTTTTCAAAGTCACACTGTGAAAAATATGACAAAAATGCCATGTCATTCCTTGTGCTTTCTGGGTACAATTACAGGCATAATTTAACTGATGCTCTGAAGCAACATGAAAAGTCAGCCGGCCATTTTATGGCTTACTCTAAATGGGTGGAGGCTCAGTCGAGGCTCAAGCTGAGTAAATGCATAGATGCAGAAAAACAATGTGTTATTCATGAAGAAACCCAAAATTGGAGCAACGTGTTTGAGCATCTGATCTCAATTACCCTCTTCCTTGAAAAAAATGATTTGGCTTTCCAGGGCTTGTTGGACAAATTGTTTGCTGAGCATAACGGTAATTTCCTTGGTTTTGTAGAAAGCCTTAGGAAATGTGATGTCATGCATGAGCACCCATGTCAAGTAGTTAGTTATGGACCATTACTGAAGCAAAACAACTCCAAACAAACTGACAGACTATATGGCAAGGAAGGTCTTGAGAATGTACTGATGTGGTTCGGCAAAGCAAAGTACTATGAAATGGGCCACAAATACAATAAAAAATATGGTACTCAGAAGTTTAACCAATGCAAGGGGTGCCATTTGGTTTAGGGCAAGCCTTCAATACATTGAATGCCAGACACATGAAATAAATAGCCAGCAATTCTGTCTATTCTGCAAAAATATTTGTTGTTCATGCATAACTAGCATAGGGTTTCTTATGAACACAGAGAATCATATGTTTGGAAGAGACCTCAGGAGGTCATGGAGTCCAACCCCCTGCCCAAAACAGGACCATTCTAAACGAAATCATCCCACCCAAGGCTTGGTCAAGCTGGGACTTAAAATCTATAGGAATGGAGATTCCACCAACGCCCTCGGTAACCCATTCCAGTGCTTCACCACCCTCCTAGTGAAATAGTTTTTCCTAATATCCAATCTAGACCTCTCCCAGTACAAGTTGAGACCATTGGTCCTACTTTTGTCATTTGTCATCACTGAGAACAGCCTCTCTCCATCCTCTTTGGATCCCTCTTTCAGTTGTTGAAGGCTGCTATCAAATCCTCCCTCACTCTTCTCTTCTGTAGACTAAATAAGCCTAATCCCCATAGCCTCTCCTCATAAATTATGTGCTCCAGCCTCCTAGTCATTTTTGCTGCCCTCCACTGGACTTTCTCCAATGCATCCGCATTCTCTCTGTAATGGTTAGCCCAGAATTGGATGCAATACTGCAGATGTGGCCTCACCAGTGTCAAATAAAAGGGAATAATCACAATAATCACTTCCCTAGATCTGCTGGCAATACTCCTTCTAATGCACCTCAGTATGCCATTAGTCTTCTTAGCTTCAAGGGCACAGTGCTGACTCCTATCTAGCTTCTCATCCACTGTAATCCCCAGGTCCTTTTCTGCCAAACTGTTGCTTAGCCAGTCAGTCCCCAGCCCGTAACAGTACTTGGGATTCTTCCATCCCAAGTGCAAAACTCTGCACTTGTCCTTGTCAAACCTCAGATTTCTTTTGATTCAATCTTCCAATTTGTCTAGGTCACTCTGGACCCTATCTTTACCCTCAAGGGTATCTACCTATCCCCATAGTTAGAGTCATCTATGAACTTGCTGAGGGTGCAATCCATCCCCTCATCCAGGTCATTAATAAAATGTTGAACAAAACAGGCCTCAGAACCAACCCGTGGGGCACGCCACTTAATACTAATAGCCAACCCGACAGAACCATTGATCACTACCCGTTGAGCCTGATGATCTAGCCAGCTTTCTATCTACCTTGCAGTCCATTTATCCAGTCCATACTTCTTTAACTTGCTGGCAAGAATACTGTGGGTGACTATCAAAAGCTGACCCATTTCAGTGGGAGGATGGCCTCCAAAAGTATATTTAGGCACAAGAACTGTCGAATGGGGCCATTTCTCTAACTGAAGAGGAAGTTTGTTTATCAAGGGTGCATCTACACAGCACCCTTTGTGCGACGCAAATTGCATATTTTATTTCGAATCTATTTCAAAACAGCTTATTTTGAAATTTGGCGCATCTACACAGTGCCAAATTTTGAAATAACATGCTATTTTGAGACATCCCTTAACCCTTGTGGAACGAGAGTTACCAGGATGCCGAAATAGTGCACCCGTTACTTTAAAAAATATTTTGAAATAACTGGCTGCTTGTGTAGACACAGGGTAGCTATTCCTATCTCATAGAGCTGCAAGGGACCCTGAAAGGTCCTCAAGTCCAGTCCTCTGCCTTCACAGAAGAACCAAGTACCATCCCTGACAGATTTTACCCCAGATCTTTAAATGGCCCCCTCAGAGATTGAGCTTATAACCTTGGGTTTAGCAGGCCAATGCTTAAACCACTGAGCTTTCCCTCCCCTGGAATCCTGAAATAGTGGTGCAGTGTACATGTATCCTAAGAGAGTTCCAAAATAACTACCTGCAATGCTTTATAGTTTTGTTTTAAGAACACAGGAAATATTAAGAAAGAGTCTAAATACCTTTATGAAATCAGTTGGTGTGTTGAAATGGTATGAGCATAGCACTGAAAATCTGGAACCTAATAAACCCAATTCTTACAGCTCATCCATTTGTGGCTTGAGGTGAATAACTTCACTTCTCTGCCTCAGGTTCCCAATATGTAAAATGAAGATAGCTACACTTATTTCTCTAATTCACAAAGTATCATGAGGATTAGTTAGGTATAAGTGCAGTACAGAGAATGTATTTAGCTTTCCTTTTCCATTCCTTGAATGTGTAAAGGCATGAAATAATAATTAGGAGACCATAATCTATCAGACTCCTCACTGTGCTGTGCCTTTTGCTCATTTCTTAAATAGTTTGCTGTGCCAACTATCTGCGCAAAGCTGGGCTAGCACACAGACAGAATACACATATAGTCAAACATCTAACAAAATCCATAAACAATAGCCTAGAAAGTAGAATCATAGAACCATAGAGCTGGAAGAGACTTCAGAAGGTCATCAAGTCCAGCCCCCTGCTCTAGGCAGGACCAATTCCAACTAAATCAACCCAGCCAGGGCTTTGTCAAGCTGAGACTTAAACACCTCTAGGGATGGAGACTCCACTACTTCCCTAGGTAACCCATTCCAGTGCTTCACTACCCTCCTAGTGAAATAGTTTTTCCTAATATCCAACCTAGATCTCTCCCACCACAACTTGAGACCATTGCTCCTTGCTCTGTCATCTGTCACTACTGAGAACAGCCTCTCTCCATCCTCTTTGGAACCTCCTTTCAGGAAGTTGAAGGCTACTATCAAATCCCCCCTCACTCTTCGCTTCTGCAGACTAAACAGACCCAAGTCTCTCAGCCTCTCCTCATAAGTCATATGCTCCAGCCCCCTAATCATTTTGGTTGCCCTTCACTGGACCCTCTCCAATGTGTCCAGCTCCTTTTTGTAGAGGGGGGCCCAGAACTGGACACAATACTCCAGATGTGGCCTCACCAAAGCCGAATAAAGGGAAATAATGACATCTCTGGATCTGCTGGCAAGGCTTCTCTTAATGCAGCCTAATATGCCATTAGCCTTCTTGGCTACAAGGGCACACTGTTGACTCATATCCAGCTTCTCATCCACTGTAATCCCTAAATCCTTTTCTGCAGAACTACTACTTAACTGGTTGGTCCCCAGCTTGTAATTATGCTTGGGATTCTTCCATCTCAAGTGCAGGACTCTACACTTGTCCTTGTTGAACCTCATTAGATTTCTTGTGGCCCAGTCCTCCAATTTGTCTAAGTCACTCTGGACCCTATCTCTGCCCTCAAGCGTATCTACCTCTCCCCCTAGCTTAATGTCATCCGCAAACTTGCTGAGGCTGCAATTCATCCCCTCATCCGGACCATTAATAAAGATATTGAACAAAACCGGTCCTAGAACCGAACCTTGGGGCACTCTGCTAGAAACCGACCGCCATCCTGACATCGAGCCGTTGATCACTACCCGCTGGGCCTGGCCTTCTAGCCATCATTCTATCCATCTTACCATCTATTTATCCAAGCCACATTCCCTTAACTTGCTGGCAAGAATATTGTGGGAGACAGTATCAAAAGCCTTGCTAAAGTCAAGGTATATCACATCCACTGACTTTCCCGCGTCCACAGAGCCTGTTACCTCATCATAGAAGCTAATCAGATTGGTCAGGCACGACTTGCCCTTTGTGAATACATGCTGACTATTCCTAATCACTTTCCTCTCTTCCAAGTGCCTCAAAATGGATTCCTTAAGCATCCCTTCCATGATTTTTCCAGGAACCGAGGTAAGACTAACCGGCCTATAGTTCCCTGGATCGTCCTTCTTCCCTTTTTTGAAGATGGACACTACATTTGCCTTTTTCCAATCATCCGGGATTTCTCCCGATCTCCACGACTTTTCAAAGATAATGGCCAAAGGCTCCTTAATGACATTTGCCAACTCCCTCAGTACCCTCGGATGCATTAAGTCCGGACCCATGGATTTGTGTACGTTTAGCATTTCTAAATAGTTCCTAACCTGTTCTTTACCCACCACGGGCTGTCCATCTTCATCTCATCTTGCATCACTTAGCGCAGAAGTCCAGGAGCCGACCTTGTCCGTGAATACAGAGGCAAAATAAGCATTGAGTACTTCAGCTTTCCCCACATCATCTGTCACTAGATTACCTCCTTCATCCAGTAGGGGCTGCACACCCTCTCTGATCACCTTCTTCTTGTTAACATGCCTGTAGAAACCTTTCTTGTTATCCTTCACATCCTTAGCCAGTTGCAATTCCATTGATGCTTTCGCCTTCCCCTCGACATTCTTCAGCTATACATTTAAACCCCTCTCTGGGTATTTATCCAAGTTTCCATTTTTTGTAAGCTTCCTTTTTGTGCTTAAGTTCACTAAGGATTTCTCCTGTAAGCCAATCCGGTCTCCTACCATGTTTGCCTCTCTTGCTATACGTCGGGATGGTTTCCTTCTGTGCCTTAAATAAGGCTTCTTTAAAATACTGCCAGCTGTCCTGGACTCCTTTCCCCTTCATGTTAGCATCCCAGGGGATTCTGCCCATCAGATCTCTGAGGGTATGTCTACACTACAAAGTTAATTCGAACTAACAGACGTTAGTTCGAATTAACTTTGATAGGCGCTACACATGCAAACCGCTAGTTCGAACTAGCGGTGCGCTTAATTCGAACTAGGTAAACCTCATTCTACGAGGACTAACGCCTAGTTCGAATTAACTAGTTCGAATTAAGGGCTGTGTAGCCACTTAATTCAAACTAGTGGGAGGCTAGCCCTCCCCAGCTTTCCCTGGTGGCCACTCTGGGCAAGAGGCGGGCGCCCGCCTGGTCTAGTACAGACATCGTGGACCTCATCCACGACCTCCGCACTAGGCACAGGAAAGTGGCCGTCTATGGCAGGATAGCTGCCAGCCTGGCCACCCAGGAGCAGGTTGGCATGAAAATCCAGGTGGTCCACTGAGACCTCCGACCCTGAGCCCTGAGCTTAGAATGGCCATACTGGGTCAGACCAAAGGTCCATCTAGTCCAGTAGCCTGTCTGCCGACAGCGGCCAACACTAGATACCCTGGAGGGGATGGACCGAAGATAATGACCAAGCCATTTGTCTCGTGCCATCCATCTCCAGCCTTCCACAAACAGAGGCCAGGGACACCATTCCTACCCCCTGGCTAATAGCACTCCATGGATCCAACCTCCATGACTTTATCTCACTTCTCTTTAAACTCTGTTATAGTTCTAGCCTTCACAGCCTCCTGCAGAAAGGAGTTCCACAGGTTGACTCTTTGCTTTGTGAAGAACTTTCTGTTGTTAGTTTGAAGCCTGCTACCCATTCATTTCATTTGGTGTCCTCTAGTCTTTCTATTATGGGAACTAATGAAGAACTTTTCTTTATGCACCCTCTCCACACCACTCATGCTTTTATAGACCTCTATCATATCCCCCCTCAGTCTCCTCTTTTCTAAGCTGGAAAGTCCCAGTCTCTTTAGCCTCTCTTCATATGGGACCTGTTCCCAACCCCTGATCATTTTAGTTGCCCTCCTCTCTCCCACCCTCTCTCTTCCCCTCTCCCACCTTCTTTTCCCAGTCTCCCCGAGTTTTGTTCAATAAAGAGAGTTTCTGTTTTTGAACACACGTGTCCTTTATTTTGAACATCAGGAAGGGGGGCTAGGAAGGGGTAAGTGGAAGGAGGTGAGGGAGGAATGGGGTACGAGCCCCCAATGGGGAGGACTGGGCTGGGTCTGCGGGCTCCTCGGGGTGGAAACTCTCCTGAAGCCCCTTGATTGACCCCCCCTCCGGATGGCAGCCTGCGGCAAGTGCAGCCGGGCTGATGGCCGAGTGCTGTGATGTGCCGAGTGTGGGCACTCAGGGCACTCCAAGCCAGGACTGCTTTGCAAGCGGGGAACCCCTGAGAACTGTCTGTCCGGGGTGGGGGTCGGGTCCCTTTAAGCACAGCCCTCGGCTAGCCTGAGGCAGCAGCTCTACACTCTAAATCCTAATCTGATGCCCTGCCGGCACTGCTTCCATCCATCCTTAACCTCAGTTCAGGGTCCACTCAGTGTGGACATGCTAGTTCGAATTAGCAAAACGCTAATTCGAACTAGTTTTTAAGTCTAGATGCACTAATTCGAATTAGCTTAGTTCGAATTAACTAATTCAAACTAAGTTAGTTTGAATTAGTGCTGTAGTGTAGACATACCCTGAGGGAGTCAGAATCTGGTTTTTTGAAGTCCAAGGTGTACATTTTATTACTCTCTTTTCTTCCTTTGGTCAGGATCCTGAAATCTACCATCTCATGATCACTGCTTCCCAGGTTGTCACCCACCTCCTCTTCCCCTATTAGTCCCTCCCTGTTTGTGAGCAGAAGGTCAAGCTGTGCACAGCACCTGGTTGGATCCTTCAGCATTTGTGTCAAGAAGTTATCCCCAACATTCTCCAAAAACTTCCTGGATTGCCTGTGTACTGCCATATTGGTTTCCCAACAGATGTCGGGGTGATTAAAGTGTTAGTTTTCATGGAGCTAAAAGGACTGTAGCAGAAATTCATCATGTAGACTATATGGCTCCGTCGACGGAGCCATGTAAACTAGTTTACTCGGCATAATGAAAGAAAAGGGGATTTAAATAATCCCCACTTCATTAAAATAAAAATGGTCGCTGCACTGTGCCGACGATCAGCTGATCCGGTACAGCACGGCAGTCTAGATGCGGCACGGTCGACAAAGGAAGCCTTTGTCAACCACTCCGGTATGCCTCGTGAAACGACTGCCTTTGTCGACTGCACCGCATCTAGGCTGCCACGCTGTGCCGGAACAGCTGATCGTCGGCACAGCACGTCGGCCATTTTTATTTTAATGAAGTGGGGATTATTTAAATCCCCGCTTGACTATGCCGGGTAAACTAGTTTACATGGCTCCGTCGATGGAGCCATGTAGTCTAGACATACATGCACAGATTTTTAAATGGGAATAGCTACATATATTGAATTGAAGAGTATGCTGGGACCTTAATTTTAGTCTGATACAGCGAAATACAATAAGAATATAAAGAGTAATTTATTGCCACTGAACTGAACTATGAAACATTTTAAATGAAAAGAACATTGAAAAATCTTTTCACTGCTTATTGCATTAGTCCAAGTGTCTCACATCAGCTTGACTCATTATGGAACTGTTGCCTCTGTAGCTACTAGTTTGGCTGGTTTTTTGAAAAAGAGGGTGTAGGAATGATACAAATCATTCCTACATTCATTTTCAAATGGCTGGAGGTATGCTTTCACCTGCTGTGTGATCAGATCCAAGTTGCACTTATGTACACAAATCAGGCATGTCCAATTACTATATTTCATAGACTGTGCTTGTTTGCACAGACAAAATTTGCAGGCGTAGTGGATATATCTGCAAGTTTTTCAATGCGAGTGAGTTGTCTTAATTTGAAAGCTTGCATGAAAATATTTCTGCTACAGACCTTACATCTAAGAACTAACAGTCTCTAGGCTATTGATGGATATTGTTAGATGTCTGACTACATGTGTATTCTGTTTGTGTGCAGATAGTTGCCACAGAAAACCTGAACACCATGAGACCAATGAGGGTTTCCAGGTGTAACCTGGAGTGGGCCAGACATCACTGCCTTTCTCCAGTGTCTAAAGAAACCCCCACTTCCACTGCAGTACTGGAGACCCAGAGTTTAGTCTGTTAGGAATTTCAGCAAGGATTGCCAGAGTTAGCCTCCCTACATTCAAGTTCCAAAAGAAACTAACATAATGAATTTAAATTAAATAACTTTATACAATTTTATGAAGAAACAAATATTCTAATATTTCTATCTTACAACAGAACACAACTATTTTACAATCCACAAATAAAGTCTATAATTCCACTAAACATAAGTAAAGAGAAAACTAAAAGTGAACGGTGAACAGTTCAGTCCACACAAACATAGTAGGAAAAGACCGAGAGGTTCCCAAGAGCTTAGATTTAGTTCACCAAAGTCTCAGTTTGTGCCTCTGATATCAACTCTGCACCATATGCTGAGTCTGAAGTCTCTCTCTACTTGCTTGTAGGGAATCCTCGGCTGGAGTCCAGGCAGATTTTTCCTCTGCTATGGTCAGTGCTAGGCCGGCAGCTCACTGATTTAACTAGTCAGTTAGCTCACAGACTTAAAGAAACCCTATTACAAGAAAATACAAAAAACCTGAGAACAACAAAACAGAAATGACTCTTTTCCCCATTGCACATTTACAGAGGAGCTGGAAAAATCACATGGACTGAGAAAGTGAACTAGAACAGTCTGACTAAAATCAAAACAGCATTTAAAGTAAACAATTAACATAGAAGTTATTTCCCCTCCCAGGTTCTCCGAGCTCTAAGGAGCATTGCCCGTGATCCCCAGTAGAAGGTTAACACCACCACTACCCGCTGCTAAGTGCTGCAGAGTGAGGAGCAGCAGTTCTCTGATCCTGGCTTAGCTTCCTCCAGCTCACACAGCCCTTACCAAAGGATCTGCCCTGCCTGCTTGCTCATGAAGTCTGACCCCAACTATTGGACCCACCTCCAGAAGCTTCTGAGTAGAGTGCTAAATCTGCCCAGCAACAGTAACACTTAACTCACTTCTACCTCCCCCCATAAGGGTCTCTTGAAGGGACAGCCCTATTAAGTGCATGGGTTACACAGGCATCCAGTTTCTGGGTGGAGCATGTGGCCAAAAAGGGACCGTGATGGCTCAGGTCAGCACCACTGACCAGGCCATTAAATGTCCATTTGGCGGTATAGAGGAACGCCAAGGCTAAGGTAGACTCCCTAGTTGTGTGGCTCTGCATCATTCCTGGAAGCAGCTCCAGAGCCCTGAGGCCCATAGGTGCAAGGAAGCTCCTTGTGCTGCCCCTGTGCCACATGGTTCCTGACCAATGGGGGCTATGGAGCCTGATCCCACAGAAAGAAATGGAAATCCTATCAAGAACTTTAATGGGAGCATGAACAAGCCCAAAGTTTAATTAAATAAATAGCCACCCAGGCCTGAGAGAGGGTACTACTGCAGTGCCTGAGACCTAGAGTGTATGAAGTTATATGTTTCAGCTGGAAGGGTAACAGGGAAGTTATCCTGCTATATGATATGAAAGCAGATTGGAATCCTTATTAAATATTCAGATAGCTCCTTTTTTTCCTAAACCACTTTATAGTGCGCTGTGATACTTGATGGAAAGTAGAGCACTGTAGGTCTTTGCTTCTGTTCAATTAAAATGTAAAACTATGTCCCTATACTATGCCAGTGGTTTTCAGATTACAAGTCACAACCCAGTACTGGGTCATGGAATGTCGGGCACTGGGTCTCATTGCTGAAGGGTGACCAGCCAGTTATCTAGATACCTGCCTGGCTGGTACCACAGACTGACCTATACCCCAGAAGTAGCCAGCAACAGGCCTTGCTCCTAGGTGGGAGAGGATGGGCATGCATGCCCCTGCCCTGAGCACTAGCTACACACTCCATTGGCGGGGAACCTGCTTCTGGTTGCTTCTGGGGCACAGCATGGTCCACAGTGCAGGAGAGGCAGGAAGCCCACCTTAGTACCGCTGTCCCGCTGACCGGGAACCGCTCAAGGTAATCCCCTCCTGCCACACCTCTGACACCCCAAAGCCAGAGCCCCCTTCTACATCCCAAAGCTCTCATCCTCAGTTCCGCTCAGGAGCCCACACTCTAAGCAAATTATGTTGTCACAGGCATCAAAAATTTTCTTCAGCTGGGTCACGAGAAAAAAGTTTGAAAACCACTGTACTAAGTGTAACCCTGCTGTCTCTATTGAGTAATCACAAAGGGAAAACAACTATCACCATTGGCAGTTTTTTCCTCAGCAAGGATGGCAGAATTTGGCTCACAGTATTTTAACGTAATCACTGACTGACATATAAGCCAGGTCTACACTAAACCTGGAAGGTCAACTTAAGGTACGCAACTCCAGCTATGTAGAATATATAACTGGAGTCTGCTTATCTTAACCTGAGCTTGGAAATGTCCTCACAACAGGAGGCTGACAGAAGCAAATGCTCCCATTGACTTCCTTTACTCCTTGTGACTGTGAGTACAAGTGCTGGCTGGAGCTGTCTGTCCTCAAGGTTCGATTTACAGGTCTATTCTACACCCACTAAATCAAACACCAGAATGTCGATCTCTGATGCAGCAAGTGAAGATGTGCCCATAGTTTATGGGCCTGATTTTCATCCAGGGATCCTTTCCTTCCACCTTGAGATCAATTTACACCATCCGAGAAGACTAAAAGGGTCTTAATAAATGAGAATCAAGTGCTAGATTTCTGATATGTCATTAAATTGAATGAGCCCTTGTTGCTCAACATTAATAGATTACAAAGACAGAAGCTACCATTGGAGCATATCATCTGACTTCCTATATAGCATAGATTATAGAATGTAACCCAATTCCCCTTGCACTGAATTCAATTACTGTATTTGAGTTTGTCTAAAGCATATCTTCCAAAAAACACCCAGACTTCGTTTGACATGAAGGGATGAAGAATCTATCACTTCCCTTGGTAGTCTGTTGCAGTGGTTACACAGTTACTGTTAAAAATCTGTGCTCTCTTTCCAATTTGAACTTGTCTGGTTTTGATTTCCAACCATTGGTTCTTTTTATGCCTTTCTCTGCTAGATCAGTGGTAGTCAGTATTTTCTTCCCATACAGGTACTTACACACCCTTTTGATCTTCTTTTCGACAAGCTAAATAGATTGATCTCTTTAATTCTCTCACTAGACAGCATTTTCTCCAACCCTCAAATCATTTTTATGGATCTCTTCTGCATCCTCTCTACTTTTTCAATGTCCTTTAAAAACTACCAACATCAGAACTGGTTGCAGTATTGCAGTATTGTTCTTACCAATGCAATATACAGATGTAAAATTGCCTTCTTTCTCCTATTCACTGCTCCCCAATTTAACCATGAAAGGATGCAATTAACTCATTATTGGGCATAATTAACATGTCCTATGAAGTAGCTGCCTGGTAATAACCAACAGTAACATGCAGTTAAAACATAATACAGTGTCAGTTCAGCACAATATAAATATGGTTAAATTGCACTAGTCCATGCATGTATTTAATTATCTGCAAAATATTTTGGTCTGTCATCTGAATGCCTAGAATTTTAAAGGGAACTAACAGTTTTTAGTAGTATGAAATAACTGAATTTAAGATTTGTATTTGATTTATAATTTAGGAAAAGGTTTATTGTAGCCAAAACAAGAAATCATTTTTGTGTAGATTTTTAACTATTTCAGACCAAAAGGCCTTGCAACTAAACAAAACCTCTCAGTGAGCAATTCTGATTACACAAAGTTGATTAAAAAGGAAGTACTGTAATTGGAATCCCAATAGAAGAAGACATCCCTATTCAGGATAGCACATAAGCACATCCCTCAAGTTTAAGCCCATTGTTTCTGAAGGCAATGGGATTTACATATGTCCTTATAGTTAAGCATATGCTTAAGTGATGCCTTCAATAGCAATGGGCATAGGGCATTTGCTTAACTATTTTTCTAGACCAGGATATGAACGAGGAGCTTTACTGTAGGGACTATTGCCCAGTCATGCTAGAAGACAGAAAGCAGGAAATGTGTGTGGTTTCTATAGGCAGCAACTTTACCTGGCAATAAATTGTGCAGTGCAGGTCATTATCATTTCCTTAATCATTCCTACATAATTCCCCACGTAGTCCCAGGCATCCCCTTTCTGGGACCCTGACACCCATCCCTTTCATGAGGATTAAGGAAAGGGGTTAGGAAAGAAAGAGGGGTTGGCTCTCCACTTCACCTGATGTAGAAGACTCAACCCCCACTTCCTCAGGCCCCCTAAGGGATGCTACACTTGAAATCCTTTTCCAATCCATTTTATACAATTACCGCTTCCCTTTTGTAACAAGAACCTCCTAGGAGGCGCCAGCAATTCACTTGGCTGCTTACCTCCATTCCCCGCTGCATTTCTAGATATTTACCAATTCATTCCTTCATATCCACTCACAAGTCAGATGGTGGGAACTAACCAGAAGGAGCAAGGACAGACGAGAGTCTCAGGACTTGTTGGAGGGGCTGAGGTTAGCTAAATGTGTTTCAAAAGAAAAAAATGCAGATTTGTTACCTCCCATGCAGGGACAACTGTACAATAGACCTAGAACTCAGGACAAAAGTGCCCCATGGACAGATATACACTAGGGCTGAAACAGAGCTAAAGGCATTATGAGTGTATATCCAGGAAAATCTCAAAAAAAGCAGGGACATTGGTCCTTTGGTACATGTGGGGAAAAGGACAGAGCATTATGCCCCTGTGTAGACTATCACATGATTAATCAAGGGAGTATTTGTAACGGGTACCCCCGCTTTTTATTCCAGAATTGGACTGCCAGGATCTTCTCTAAACAAGTTCTGCAGGGGGCATACAATCTAGTGCACGGGGAGTTGTCTGAGCAATGATGCAGACTGCCTGCCTTCAGACCTAATTCCAGCTGCTGACATTTGTTTGTCCTCGATGCCACTATTTGCCTGTTGACTATAACCTGGTGCCTGGCCCTGACTCCCTGGTACCCCAACACAGCTTGTCTTCAATCCTGCTACCCGTCTTCTGACTGGAAATAAGTAACTGACCAAAACAAATACAAGATTCCCAAAGCCCAGCCCTGATATGCCTCTCCATCCATCTGCTGAGGGTCAGAAGCAAACCTGTGAGCCAAATGCCAATATTATTCGCTAATAGTGACCTTCTGTGCCCATACATGTGATCCTGAACAAAGGAATAAACACAGAGAATTTGACACATAGGACACTGAATTATCCTCCTTTACAGGGAGCTCTAACTTTGTATGCATTTGGATGCAACACAGACACGTTTAATGTGCTGGCCTGCCACTCCAAGCTCTGCTGCAGATGTAACCCATACAATCCTGAACAAATTCACCAGAGGCACCTCAACAATAAGCATTCTTTGGTATTGCCACAAGCAGAAATTTCCTTCTCCAAGATAACTCCTTGTCCTGTAAACAGTGATACCTACTCTAAGCAAGTCTGTACAGGCAGTCCCCGGGTTATGTACAAGATAGGAACTGTAGGTTTGTTCTTAAATTGAATCTGTATGTAAGTCGGAACTGGCGTCCAGATTCAGCCGCTGCTGAAACTGATCAGTTTCAACAGTGGCTGAATCTGGACGCCAGTTCTGACTTACATACAGATTCAACTTAAGAACCCCAGGCATCCCCAAGTCAGCTGCTGCTGAAACTGATCAGCGGCTGATTCCAGGAAGCCCCGGGCAGAGGCTTCCTGTAGTCAGCCACTGGTCAGTTTCAGCAGCGGCTGACTTGGGGACGCCTGGAGCAGAGCAGCTGGGGTGCTGCTGGGTTGGTCCAGTAGTGCCGCCGCTCCTCGGCACTACTGGACCAACCCAGCAGCACCCAAGCTGCTCTGCCCCAGGCGTCCTGATTCAGCCGGTGCTGAAACTGACCAGCAGTGGCTGAATCAGGATGCCTGGGGAAGAGCAGCTGGGGTGCTGCCGGGTTGGTCCAGTAGCATCCAGAGCGGCGCTACGGGACCAACAGGCAGCGCCCCAGCTGCTGTACCACAGGCGTCCAGAGCAAAGCCGTGGAGCACGGGGGTAGCGGGACAGCCCACACGCGCCATGGCTGTCCTGCTGCCCTCAGGCTCCATGGCTTTGCTCTGCTTTGCTCCCCATCCCCCTGGTCTGCAGACCAGGGAGATGGGGAGCAAAGCAGAGCAAAGCCGCGGAGCACGCGGGCAGCGGACAGCCGAGACACGTCTGGGCTGTCCACTGCCCGCATGTTCCACCGCTTTGCTCCCCATCCCCCTGGTCTGCAGACCAGGGAGACGGGGAGCAAAGCAGAGCAAAGCCGCGGAGCACGCGGGCAGCGGACAGCCCAGATGTGTCTGGGCTGTCCGCTGCCCGCGTGTTCTGTGGCTTTGCTCCCCGTCCCCCTGGTCTGTAGACTAGGTAGACGGGGAGCAAAGCAGAGCAAAGCCACGGCACATGCGGGCAGTGGACAGCCCAGACGTGTCTGGGCTGTCCGCTACTCGCGTGCTCCGCGGCTTTGCTCCCCGTCCCCCTGGTCTGCAGACCAGGGAGACGGGGAGCAAAGCAGAGCAAAGCCGCGGAGCACGCGGGCAGCGGACAGCTGAGACGTGTCTGGGCTGTCCGCTGCCTGCGTGTTCCGCCGCTTTGCTCCCCGTCCCCCTGGTCTGCAGACCAGGGAGACGGGGAGCAAAGCAGAGCAAAGCCAAGAAGCACGCGGACAGCTGCCCGCGTGCTCTGCCGCTTTGCTTCCTCTCCCTGGTCTGCTGGAGACCAGGGAGACGGGCCCCGTTCGTAACTGCGGATCCGACATAAGTCGGATCCGCGTAACTCGGGGACTGCCTATACTGCTTTGCCTGGGCAAATCTTAGCCTGCCTCTACTCTGCTAGTAATATGAATTTCCTTGCCATCTCTTAAGTGTTTAGCTGACATACTGAGAGCAATGGTTAGATCCCTCCTGGCCGGCCAACGGAGGGGTGAGGGTAGAAGACACTTGCGCAGGAGTCCAGGCAATTAACAGGACCCAGGGGCCCTGACTGGCCCCATAGGAGCACTGAATGCTCTGGGGAAAATATCTTTGAAAGAACTGAGATGAACAGTATCAAACAGCCTCCTTCTTCCAACCACAGAAGTACCCTCACATAAAACAAACACATTCTGCTCTAAAACAGAAACATGTGCACTATATCTTCCATACTGAATCTTCAATATGATTCTTTATACACCCACTAGAGATACTCAGATATGGAAATAGGTTGGTCAAAAACTGAAGGGAAAAATGCATTCCCTAGTGAATAAAATATCGTTCTCAGGCTGGTAGAAATAGTATTGGCTTTTATTTCATTTTGGATCCCCATCTATTGCAACAGCCTAGTCAGCAACCAAATCACATCATTGCTCCAAAGACTCATGAAGATAAAGACTCAGCCTGAGGGGAAATAGAGATTTCTGTCTCCAGTCATCTCCTGGGGAGTGTAGCACAAAATGAACAATGTAGGAGTGAAAAGTTCCTAAGTTGCAGCCAGCAGCTGCACTGGGAAGAGAAAGAGAGCTCCTAAGTTAAATGACCAGAAAATTTTAGGTTTTCATAGAATCATAGAATAATAGGACTGGAAGGGACCTTGAGAGGTCATCGAGTCCAGCCCCCCGCCCTCTAGGCAGGATCAAGCTCCGTCTACACCATCCCTGACAGATGTCTATCTAACCTGTTCTTAAATATCTCCAGAGAGGGAGATTCCACCACCTCCCTTGGCAATTTATTCCAATATTTGACCACCCTGACAGTTAGGAATTTTTTCCTAATGTCCAATCTAAACCTCCCCTGCTGCACTTTAAGCCCATTACTCCTTGTCCTGTCCTCAGAAACCAAGAGGAACAAATTTTCGCCTTCCTCCTTGTGACACCCTTTTAGATATTTGAAAACCGCTATCATGTCCCCCCTTAATCTTCTTTTTTCCAAACTAAACAAGCCCAGTTCATGAAGCCTGGCTTCATAGGTCATGTTCTCTAGACCTTTAATCATTCTTGTCGCTCTTCTCTGTACCCTTTCCAATTTCTCCACATCTTTCTTGAAATGTGGCGCCCAGAACTGGACACAGTACTCCAGCTGAGGCCTAACTAGTGCAGAGTAGAGTGGCAGAATGACTTCACGAGTTTTGCTTACAACACACCTGTTGATACAACCTAGAATCATATTTGCTTTTTTTGCAACAGCATCACACTGCTGACTCATATTCAACTTGTGGTCCACTATGACCCCTAGATCCCTTTCCGCCATGCTCCTTCCTAGACAGTCGCTTCCCATCTTGTATGTATGGAACTGATTGTTCCTTCCTAAGTGGAGCACTTTGCATTTCTCTTTATTAAACCTCATCCTGTTTACCTCTGACCATTTCTCTAACTTGCTAAGGTCATTTTGAATTATGTCCCTATCCTCCAAAGAAGTCGCAACCCCACCCAGTTTGGTATCATCTGCAAACTTAATAAGAGTACTCTCTATCCCAATATCTACATCATTGATGAAGATATTGAATAGTACGGGTCCCAAAACAGACCCTTGAGGAACTCCACTTGTTATCCCTTTCCAGCAGGATTTAGAACCGTTAACAACAACTCTCTGACTACGGTTATCCAGCCAATTATGCACCCACCTTATCGTGGCCCTATCTAAGTTATATTTGCCTAGTTTATCAATAAGAATATCATGCGAGACCGTATCAAATGCCTTACTAAAGTCTAGGTATATGACATCCACCGCTTCTCCCTTATCCACAAGGCTCGTTATCTTATCAAAGAAAGCTATCAGATTAGTTTGGCATGACTTGTTCTTCACAAACCCATGCTGGCTATTCCCTATCACTTTATTACTTTCCAAGTGTTTGCATATGATTTCCTTAATTATCTGCTCCATTATCTTCCCTGGGGCAGACGTTAAACTGACTGGTCTATAATTTCCTGGGTTGTTCTTATTCCCCTTTTTATAGATGGGCACAATATTTGCCCTTTTCCAGTCTTCTGGAATCTCCCCTGTCTGCCATGATTTTTCAAAGATCATAGCTAAAGGCTCAGATACCTCCTCTATCAGCTCCTTGAGTATCCTGGGATGCATTTCATCAGGACCTGGTGACTTGCTGACATCTAACTTTCCTAAGTGATTTTTAACTTGTTCTTTGTGTATCCTATCTTCTAAACTTACCCTCTCTCTGCTTGTATTCACTACGTTAGGCACACCTCCAGACTTCTCGGTGAAGACCGAAACAAAGAAGTCATTGAGCATCTCCGCCATTTCCAAGTTCCCTGTTACTGCTTCTCCCTCCTCGCTAAGCAGTGGGCCTACCCTGTCCTTGGTCTTCCTCTTGCTTTTAATGTATTTATAAAAGGTCTTCTTGTTTCCCTTTATGCCTGTAGCTAGTTTGATCTCATTTTGTGCCTTTGCCTTTCTAATCTTGCCCCTGCATTCCCGTGTTGCTTGCCTATATTCATCCTTTGTTAGTTGTCCTAGTTTCCATTTTTTATATGACTCCTTTTTTATTTTGAGATCATGCAAGATCTCCTTGTTAAGCCAAGCTGGTCTTTTGCCATATTTTCTATCTTTCCTACACAGCGGAATTGTTTGCTTTTGGGCCCTTAACAACGTCCCTTTGAAATACTTCCAACTCTCCTCAGTTGTTTTTCCCTTCAGTCTTGCTTCCCATGGGACCTTACCTACAAGTTCTCTGAGCTTATCAAAATCTGCCTTCCTGAAATCCATAACCTCAATTGTGCTGGTCTCCCTTCTACCTTTCCTTAAGATCATGAACTCTTTTATTTCGTGATCACTGTCCCCTATACTGTCTTCCACTTTCAAGTTCTCAACTAGTTCCTCCCTATTTGTTAAAACCAAATCCAGAACAGCTTCTCCTCTGGTAGCTTTTTCAACCTTCTGAAACAGAAAGTTGTCTCCAATGCAGTCCAGAAACTTATTGGATAGCCTGTGCCTCGCTGTGTTAGTTTCCCAACATATGTCTGGATAGTTGAAGTCTCCCATCACCACCAAATCTTGGGCTTTGGATAGTTTTGTTAATTGTTTAAAAAAGGCCTCATCCACCTCTTCCACCTGGCTAGGTGGCCTGTAGTAGACTCCTAGCATGATATCACCTTCGTTTTTTACCCCTTTTAGCTTAACCCAGAGACTCTCTACACAGCTATCTCCTACATTCATCTCCACTTCAGTCCAAGTGTGTACATTTTTAATATACAAGGCAACCCCTCCTCCCTTTTTTCCCTGTCTGTCCTTCCTGAGCAAGCCGTACCCTTCCATACCAATATTCCAATCATGCGTCCCATCCCACCAGGTTTCTGTAATACCAATGATATCATAGTTGTATTTATTGGTTAGCAATTCCAGTTCTTCCTGCTTATTACCCATACTTCTCGCATTTGTATATAGGCATCTAAGATACTGATTTGATCTTGCCTCCCTGTTGTGCCCTGACCCTCCTTTCTCCTTGCCATTATAGGCCGTAGTCCCCCCCATTTCCAACCCATCTCCCAGTCCCGCACATTCAGCACTTACCTGTGGGCTTTGCTCACCTGCCCCCGACAAACCTAGTTTAAAGCCCTCCTCACAAGGTTAGCCAGTCTGTGTCCAAACAAGGCCTTCCCGCCCCGTTTTAATTCTTGTCTATTTCCAATTGTATCAAGCAGGTGTATCAATGGAGCATACACCTGCCGTGCTTGAGTTCCCTGCATGCATGTTCAGAAATAAACATGCCAGGCATGTTCATTTGCTGTGCATGCAAATGCTGGGCTGCTGAAAATACCAGGCATGTTCCCATGTATGTTTATCAGGGTGTAGCTGCTATGCTATAGAATGGTCCACACAAAAAACTCCCATAATGCTTGGACTACCCTTTTTCCCCCCACCTTTTTATTTATATAAAATAGTGTATAATTGAGAAAACAGAACATGAAGTCATATTTTAGAATAATCTGAGTGTATTCTGTAATGCCTCTGTGTCATAAATGAAACAAAAATGCAGCCATCCACTTAATTCGTTTCTCTGTATTACAAACTAAACTGTTAAAAGAAGGCCAATAGCATTTAGGGGCATTTACAAGATTTAAAAAACACACACTGATTCAATGATTCGTGGAAAACCTACTGTACTCTTATCAACTTACATAAAACAAGGAATTGGCAGTTCTCCAGAGGAAATGCAACGGCAAGCCGCTATACAGTCTAATGGTGCAGAATCGGTTTTTTTTTTCTTTCTTTAAATAAGTGGGTGTGGCTCTGCTAGAAAGACTGGACTCATTTTAGTTCAATGAAAACTTGCTATGAATCACATCTATAAATATCTATCTATAAACCAACCATATTTTATAGTAGTTGAAAGTAAGCAAACAGTAATGTAGATCCTAACACTGACTCTCATTATTGGATTTTAGTGTGTTCAGCAGTGGTCTGCTTGCTCCCACCAGTGTGTGTTTGCCCCAAATTCTGTGTAAGATGTGCCATGTGAGGTGTCAGATGAAAGCTTATGCTATGGCACTTCTGTCTGCGTTACTCATGTACTTGTGTGATCTGGGTGTGTAAAGTTATGAATATGGGCTTTATATGTATATTTTAAATGTTTTCTACTGTGAGGGACGGATGCTTAAAGCTGTATGGACAATGGCTCTTAAGAGTTGCCAATTCATACCTGAGGAGCATGCAATGGCCCCTTGCCTGAGGTTACATCTGGATACCCCATGGCTTCTTGCCAAAAAAGGACATCAGCTCCATTTTGGGAGGCACCAGCACCCAGGAGAACAATGGATTTCCTTTCCAATGGGCAAGTTTATAAAAGTATCCTGAGGGTGCCTTCATTTTGCCTTCAATCCTGCTCTTGACTTCAGAAGCATCCTTGCTATGGACAGAGGGAACAATTCATTGACCCATCTCAACATAGGATGTACACCAGAGACTTAAGCTGGCCATTTGTTACATCTCTGCTAAGAGCCTGCATCGAGAACTTGGTGACTGATGTATGTAATGTGCTTTCTTTAACAATCCTACTCTCAACCTTTTCTTTTTTTTTAAATAATAAAGCTTTAGATTTTCATTTTTGAAGAATTGGCACAGTGTACTCTTTTGAGTAAGATCCAAGGTATAAATTGACCTGGGATTGTGGCTGATCCTTTGGGACCGGGAGAACCTGTTCAGAGTAGGTAAGATTGGTTTTATAGTCTCTCACCTGTGTAAAGTGTGGTGCTGACTGTGGCACAGGTAAAGCTGGAGTGTCTAAGGGTGTGTCTAGACAGCACCTTAAATTCAAAATTAGATATGCAATTTGTGCTATGCAAATTGCGTATCTTATTTTGAATCTATTTCGAAATAACTTATTTTGAAATTTGGTGTGTTTTGAAATAAAATCTCTTATCTCTTGTGCAATGAGGTTTACCAGGATGGTGAAATAGCATGCCCGTTATTTCAAAAAATATTTTGAAATAACGGGCCGCTTGAGTAGATGTGGAGTAGCTATTTTGGGATACCTCCAGTATCCCGAAAGAGCAGTGCAGTATAGACATTACCTAAGGCAGTTGCTTGTGGGATTTCTTGATGGTTAGGGAGGCAGCTGAAGTGCCTTGTGTGACTGGTTTGGTGCCTTGTAGCGAGGACCCCAGTCTTGGACTGTAAGTAGCCCTGGTTCTAAGCAATTCGCCTTGATTTGACCCTCTCAGGAGTGCCCCCAAACAACCTGGTATATTAAATTATGGCAAAGATCAACTATCACGATATAACTAGGAAAAGGCATGTGTTTGAAAAACAAAGGTCACAGTTATCACAGATTTCAGCAAGACACAAAACTCAATGACCAAGAATCTATCCTCAATATACAAACTGCCATAACACTCTATATTTTAATCTGTCAATCTAAGTGTTTAATGCCAATAAATTATGAGAATTTGACACCCCCATCCAGCTCTATCACCATGAAGAATTCCTTTATAGGGTAACTTAATTGATGTAACACTCTCCACTGTAATATTCTGGCTATGCAAATGAAATCTAAACTAGGTGACAACTAAAGCTGGAAATAATAGTAGCTTAATTCTTTTCTTTGAAAATTGCAGATTCAGCAACACCAAAACATTTCACAAATTTATCTCAATTTTGCCAAATTGTATTAGTTGAAAAATCCCTAAAAATATTCCAAAAATCAAAATATTTTGATTTTTTAAAACTCACTTCTAAATGTCCTTTAATAGTATTTTAAACATTAAAAAAGTAATTCAAATTGAACCTAAATGTTTTAGTTCTGGTCAAAAATTTGTTTCGGGTTTGACCTAAAATATTTTTTTCATTTTTCAGAATTGCCAATTAAACAAAACAAAACAAAAAATGTCATTCAACAAGCGTTAGTTATTGTGTTTAATTTAGTAATACATTTAAGTAAACACAAATCATACACAAATGCCGGTGGATAACTATTTATTGGCTAACATGCCTTTTCTTCCAACAAAGGCTTTTACAATTTTTCTGAAATAAAAATGTGTCTGGCTAACTTATCCCATAGCAAGTCTGACCATCCAAAGAATAACATCTCTTAGAACTCAAACATGTGTTTCATCATAGACTGGCTATTAGAGGTCAAAGAAATTACACTGGTCTAATTTTTTCTACCCTCTAAATATTTACTCTGTGACAGCAGAATGCTGTAAACCCGGTTAGGACCTATCACCTGTTCTTTTATTTTCCAGCAAATGAGGTGCAGTGAGAGGTAAAAGCCTGAAGAATTAAGCCTTCAGATTTGGGACACCGTGCTGAGTCTGCCAACAAGGGGGCAAATTAGTGCCCATTGCCCACAAGAACGGTAATTTTGCAAGGTGTACACCTTTCCTCTACCAACTTGACAGAGACCATTTCACACAAGCTCGGCAGCAGGGCTGGATTCAGACATGCTGTACATAGAGGCCCTCAACTGTAGCATACTTAGCTTGTGCCTAAGTCTGGCACTCTGGGGAGCAAAATGGGGAACAGGAAGCAATAACCCCTTCCCCAACAGTCTTGGAGCATTTGTGTGGTGCTTTTTCAAGCATATTGTACACAGAGGTCACCCTAAGCAAGTGAAGCAACTGCTTGGGGTGGGGAAACTGGCTAAGGTAGCAGATTCCTAACAAGGTGGGGTGTGATGAACATTAGCCTGCCACCGTGCAGACTGTCTATGTGTACCCTGACATGCATTAACAGTTCCTTCATGTGTTTTGATCTAGTCCTTTTTGAAACAGCACTAAATTGAAACTAAGAAATTATTAATGTGTGTCAGGAGGATGCATGTGGCATACACTGAGTGTAACACCACAATAACAACATTGACACAGGCATGGGCGGCTGATATGCTAGGAGGGTGAAGGCACAGGCTTTCCAGAGCGCCAGCCTGGCCTTGCTCACACTCTGCGCCAGAATGTGGAAGTGTACTAGGGCAGAGTATTGCTGCTCCTGAGCTCCTGCCCTCCCCATGCTCTGGGACGGAGGAGGTGGAGGCCATGCACCCTCCTCCATTCTCGTGCTCCGGGCCCAAGGAGGTGGGGGCCTCCACCTCCACCTCCCCATGGTTCTGGGGGGAGGAGTGGCTTAGCTCCTGTATGGGTAGAAGGGGCAGGGCTAGAGGCCCTACTTTCACCCCACCACCCAAGCACATAGGCCTCAACCTGGGCCAAGAGACTGGAATGCCTGTTCTGTCCTGGCAGTGGCAACCCAGCAGCCGCTGGGTAAGCCCAAGAGGTTGCCCTATAGGTAGAAAGCAGATAAACTGCACCTTCTGCCCCCCATCTGCCTTCTGCCCTAGCTCTCCTGCCCCTGTGTTCTGTCTCCACCCCATTTGCCTCCATCAGCCTAGGGTCTTACTCCCCATTGTCATAAACTTTTTAATATGTGAAGGAACTTAGGAATATCCACTCAGTTTCACAGCATGTCTGCACCCTAATATCCTATCACCAGCACTGTTAAAAAATTATATAGAATTTAGATCACAGCATAAGACATTTTTGCCAACAACATATCAATAATAAAATAAATGACTGGCAGTTAATGGTATATCTGAGATACCACAGTTTGTACTTAACCTAGAGTAGGATCTCATTGTGGTATATGGGATACTATAATGGGTGTAATAAATGTTTCCTATTCAGTGTCAATCACTGTGAAACATATTTTAAATACTTGCTACATCAGAAGCAACTAAATATAGATCATTAATGCTTTCTAGAACTTTGCAAAGTCTGTGAGAATTTAGTAAACTTTAATTTTTATTTACAATTGTTAATCTCCTATAGTATCTTCTTCATACTTTATGAAGTTTGTCAGACATTATGCTATTAATAAAGTATGAGCTAGCAATAGCTCTAACACAGTTAAATTGGAGGTGGTGGTGGGGGAAATCTGTATTTTGTTTTCAAGAACTTTAAAAAGACTGACAAAACTGCACTAAGGATTTTACACACCCTAGATCAGAGGTGGGCAATAATTTTTGACGGGAGGCCACACCAAGATTTTGGAAAGTGGTTGAGGGCCACACTCTTCCATGGTATTAATGGAGGAGGTACTACGTCTGGGATGGAGGTTGGGTGCAGAAGGGAGATTGGGGTGAAGGATTGTCATGCAGGAGGGCCTGTGAGGTATGGGAGTTTGGGTGAAGGAGACAGTTGTGATCTGGGACACAGGATTGGGGTGCAGGGGTCTGGCTTGTGACTTAGGGAAGGAGGTGGTTGTTACCTAGGGCAGGGGACTGGTACACAGGGATTTGGGTTGTTACCTAGGGGAAGAGGAAATTGTGATCTGGGACAGGGAACTGGGGGGCAGAGTCTGGGAGGGGGTATGGGCTCAGGAGGCAGAGGGTTTGGGTTATGTGGAGTAAAGGGGGAGGGCTAGAATGCCAGAGGCAGACTCTAGCTGGGAGATTTACCTGTGAGACTTCCAGCCAGCAGCCCAGCATGTTTCCCAGGCAGGAGCCAGCCCTGCCTCTGAACAGGCTGCAGGGGCCATGTGGGTCTGTGAATAAGAGCCTGAGGGCAGGCCCAGCCAAAGAGTTTGCAGGGCCCAAAGCAGCATGTTGTGATTGGTTGCACCGCATGCCGGATGGCTCCCAGCCAGGGCAGCAAGCGAACAGCTGGCCTTGCTTCCCTTGCCCTAAGTCTGGGCCTGCCTGAGGGAAGGGGAAAGTAGTGCTTTGCGCACTGCTTATTCTTGAAACAAGCAACTCCCATTGGCCAGAAACTGGCCAATGGGATTGTGCTGGAGGCAGGAGTAGCATGTGAAGCACCACTCTCCCTTTCCCCCTGCTCACAGTTTATGAAACACAAACGGCCCAGCAGATACTTTTCTGAGTGGCTTGCAGGAGGCTGGGCAGGCAGGGAGTCTGCCTAAGGTTCCCTGTTGTGTCTGCAAGCCAGATCCAATAGCTTGGTAGGACAGATTCAGCCAGCAGAGGCTGTTTTGCCCAAGCCTGCCCTAGACAGTCAAGCCTGAGATGGACTATAGAATTGTACACCTGCACACGCTCCTACATTAGTTTTGCAAACAGCTCTGAAATCTCTCCACATTCCAGAAAGAATTGTTAAACTATGCGCAGGTTTCACAGACTTTATAAGGTTTGTAATGAAGCCTATTCAGGAGGTTATATTAATTTGTAGTTGTTCAACCCATTAAAATATTTGATACATGCTGATGGACTTTGCAACAAACCCTATAATCCTAAATTAGCAGGAATTATATGAATCATCTCCTTCAGGAACTTTGAGTAGTCTATAAAAACTCCACAAGAGATATCAGTAACTCCTTCCCGCTATATATCATTTATACATATGGCATTGTAACCACATGATGTTCTTTATATACATATTCACCAGTTAATTGAAATTAAATATTTATAAGATTTCACAGCACTTTATAATGTGTGTGTATACATACACATCTCTATATCATAGAATTGTATGACTGGAAGGGACCTTGAAAGATCTAGTTAAGACCTCTGCATGAAAGGTATTTGTTGAATCTGCTCTTTAAAAACCTCCAGATATAGCGATTCTACAAGTAGGACCTCTCTTATCCAGGACTCTGTGGTCTGGCAACATCCGTAATCCAGCAGGACCATGGATATTACTGGACCAGAGAGGCCCAATGGCTGGCAGCCAACCAGGAGTCCAGTGGCAGAGTGGCCAGTGGCCAGGGCCAGGAGCACAGTTGGGATCGGGAGTAGGGCTGGGAGTTAGCCAAGACTGGTGACCAGGGCCAGGAGTGCAGCTGGAACTGAGGCTAGGACCAGCAGCTGGGACCAATGTCAGGAGTGTTGCCGGGACTGGTGACCAGGGCCAGCAGCTAGGAGGGGAACCTGATGGCCTCTTGGGAGAGCCTGGAGGCTGCCAGCAAAGAGCAAGAATTGACTTCCCCTAGTCTGGCAAACTCCCTCGTTCAGGACTGGTAATGTCCCAAGGGTGCTAGATCTGGGAGGTCTCACCTGTTCATGTTCCCTGGGTTATCTGAGTGCTTCACTGCCTGTACAGTTAACATTTTTCCAAAAGTTTAATCTAAATCTCCCTTGCTGCAATTTAAACCCTTTACATCCTCTTGACCTCAAATGATACAGAGAACTAGTTTTCACGCTGCTTCTTGTAATAATCTTTCATGTACTTGAAACCTGACATCATGTTCTCCCTTCCCCTCAATCCAGACAAACAATTTTTCAATCTTCCCTTGTAGGTAATGTTTTTTAGATCTTCAATCATTTTTGTTGCTCTCTTTTGGGCTTTCTTCAACTTGTTAACATCTTCACAAAGTGTGGTATCCAGAACTGTATACAATGTGCCAGCTGAAGCCATATTAGTACTGAGCAGAGTGCAGAAATTTTTTCTTGTCACTTGCTTACAACACTATAGCTAATACATCCCGGAATGTTGTCTTTCATCTGTTGTTGTTGTTGTTTTGAACAGTATTATACTTTTGACTTATGTTTAGTTTGTGATCAACTAACCCTCCCAGATCCTTTTCTGTAGTACTCTTTCCTGGGCTGTTATTTCTCATTTTGTACTTGTTCAATTGATTATTTTGTCCTCATTATAGCACTTTGCATTTGTCCTTACTGAATTTCATCCCAGTTATTTCAGAATATGTAGAAGCTTGTCAGCTTGTCAAGATCTTGAGATTTTGAACTCTAATCCTGTCTTCCAAAGGGTATGCAACTCCTCCCCATTTGGTGTGTATAGTATGTGTGTACATATATCTCAGGGCTGTGGATTAATCAATTAACTCTCTCAAAAAATTAGTCAGTTAATCACAATGTTATACAATAGAATACCAATTGACATTTAAAGCTATGGATTTTTTCCTACATTTTCAATATTGATTTCAATTACAACTCAAAATACAACATGTACAGTGCTTACAAATTTATGCACTGTGACATTATGAACAAAAGCAATAGTATTTTTCAGTTCACATCATACAAGTGCTGAAGAGCAATCTCTTCATCATAAAAAATTCATTTACAAATATAGATTTTTTTTATTACCTAACTGCACTCAACATGAAAACAATGTAAAACTTTATACAGTCTACAAGTCTATTCAGTCCTACTTCTTGTTCTGTCAATGCCTAAGACAAACAAGTTTGTTTAAATTTACTAGAGTTAGTGCAACTTGCTTCTTATTTACAATGTCACCAGAAAGCGAGAACACATTTTCACAAGGCACTTTTGTAACCAGCATTAGGGTTGCCAGGTGTCCAGTTTTGATTGGACAGTCTGGTATTTGAGGTTTCTGTCTGGGAAATAAATTGAGAAAACACTGGACATATAAATGTTCGGTATTTTCTATTTAAGTAAGTTTTAGTTATTATGAGTATCAGTATGTAGTTGCGTACTGCCTGGCTGGTACACATGCTCACGCAGTGTGAGCGTGTCTACCAGGCAGACAGTACGCAATTACGCAGTAGAGAGAAGGGGGGAGGGACGGGGGAGGGAGCAGTGGCGGGATGGAATCTCCAGGGCCGGACTCACTCGTGCTTCGCTGGGACTGTGTGTGGGACAGGCAGCACCCTGGGATCTGCATCTACCCGGGCCAGTCCCACTCCCCGCCGGCCAATTCTCTCCCCTCACTCCCCCTCGGCCAGCCCCGCTCCCCGCCAACAGGTTCTCCCCTGGCCAGCCCCGCTCCCCGCCAGCCAGTTCTTCCCTGGCCAGCCCCGGTCCCCCCGACCACCTCCGGGCCAGACCTGCTTCCCGCTGGCTGGTTCTCTCCCCGTACCCCATCTCTCCCGGCCAGCCCCGCTCCCCCTGATCCCCTCATGTCCAGCCCTGCTTCCCACCAGCCGGTTCTCCCTCTTCTCCCTGCTCCGATCTCTCCTGGCCAGCCCCGCTCGCCCCGACCTCCTCCTGTACAGCCCCGTTCCCCTCCCGGCTGGTCCCCCTGTCCCTTCCCCATCTGAGATCAAGTGTGTCCAGTGGGTTTTATTAAGCCATCTGGTAACCCTAACCAGCATTGCAAGGTATTTACTTCCAGATAGGAAACATTTGTATGCGCCTTCCTGCTTTTGGCCCCCATTCAGGAGGATATACTTCCCTGTGGATGATGCTCTTTAAAAAAATAGTGCATTACTTAACTTTGTGACAGAGAATTGTATGTCTCCGGCTCTGTTGCACCCACCTTTTGCCATATATTTCATGTTATAGCATTCTTGGTGATGACTTAAGAACACTTTCACAGCAGATTTGACAAAATGCAAAGAAGGTACCAATGTGAGCTGTCTAAAAATAGCTACAGCATTGGACCAAGATTTAAGAATCTGAAGTGCTATGCAAAATCTAAGAGGGACAAGGTATGGAATGTGCTTTCAGAAGTCTTTAAAGAGCAACACTCTGATGTGGAAACTACAGAACCTGAATCACTCCCAAAAAAATCTACCTTCTACTGGTAGCTTCTGATTCAGGTGATTAAAATGAATATGCATTTGGATTGTTATTCAAGTCCAACCCATTATCAGTATAGACACATCTTCTGGAATGGTGGTGAAACATGAAGGAACATATGAATCTTTAGCTCATCTGTCATATAAATAGCTTGCAATGCCAGCTACAACAGTACCATGTGAATGCCTAATTTCACTTTCTGGCAAGTAGGCAGCATTATCTTCTGCAAATTGTAACCAGACATGTTTGTCTGAGTGACTGGTTGAACAAGAAGTAGGATTGAGTGGACTAGTAAGGTCTAAAATTTTACATTGTTTTATGTTTGAATGCAAGTAGGGTTTTTGTTGCACAATTCTATATTTGTAAGTTCAACTTTCACAATAAAGAGATTGCACTACAGTTCTTGTTTGAGATAAACTGAAAAATATATTTTTTGTTTTTTACAGTGCGAATATTTATAATAAAATTATAATAAAAATATAAAGTGAGCACATTGTATTCTGTTATAATTGAAATCTATATATTTGAAAATATAGAAAACATTCCAAAATATTAATAATAAAATACCATTTTAATTTAACAGTGCAATTAATCACAATTTTTTAAATTTCATGATGGTCATAATATATGTCCACATGCACATTCTTGGTTGATTTTAAGTCCAATACCTAGAAGAACACAGAATGAGTACTGATATGGCACTGTGAAATGTAGCTTCCTAGAACCAAACAGGGGATGTGTATTGTTCAAATATTAATCAAAACCCAGAATGTATTAACTACAGGACTAAACCAGCAGACAGTATATATTGATTATTGCAGGAGATAATTTTTACTAGGGGGGGGCATTTTCTTAAGTGTTAAAATAGACATTGAAGATATTTTAAACATCCACCCACCACCTTTAATTATATTTTATGCACAGGAGAGAGAACTAATAGGCACAGAGATGAAATCCCTACCATCATTAGAAAAGATCCTTTATGAGTTAATACATTATTGCTTTTTTCCTAGGTTGCCAAAAGGGAATTTTTTGGCAGTCAAACAACTATATATCACTCACTTGTCTTCACTGATTCACATGTCTTATATTGAAAATCACACGTTCATGGTCAACAGAAGAAATATTTTGGGTTTATTAACATCCAAAGACCATTATTTCATACAATGTAAAAGAATCACTAAGTTCTAATAACGCTAAAGGAGCTCTTTTCACAACACATCCTCATGTTGGAGGAACTATGTGGAAAGTTCCCATAGGAAACTTTTGGAGGCAGGCTCCCCGTGATCTAGCAACTTCTCTGGTTCGGCACCAGTCAGGTCCAGAGAGTGCCAGATTAGAAAGGTTCAACCTTTAAATGTGATATGGAAAGACACAAACCACCGACACAAAAAATCACTATGGCTTATAATGGCCTATACAGTGTTTGGCTTTACTTCACTGACAAACAAGCTAATGTTTTTTCTTACTGAGAGTCACTAATGAGGACAATCCTGGAATATAACTGAAGAAACTCCTGCTGATTATGATGAACTTTGTATCAAGTCCTTTCTTTCGGGCACTCCAGTACCAGATACATATCTACGTGAAGACGTCAGTTACAAATCCCACCATTCTGAAGAATAACTATCAGGAAACCAGGCTGTGTGCTGTCAGGCCTGGGAGTCAGCATGAATCAGGTCTACTGGTCACAGTTCAAATAGCAGAGCTCAAGGTTAAAAAAGAGTCTGAGCTGGGGGTCTGAGCCAAAGGTCAGAAACTGAAGCATCCAAATGCCAGAGCCAATTGTTGAGATAGAAGCAGAACCAGGAACCTCGGGAAGAACCAGGTGACACGGAATCAGGGAAGGCAGGGTCAAGGCTGACATGGGGCAAGCCTAGAGAAACAGAGAATCCACAGACATATGCACTGCACAGTCGCTGATCCTCTGCAGCTGCTGGGCTAACAAGCAAGCCACCTCTGATGTTAATCAATCTAGTGGTTCCGCTTTGACCTAGCTATGCTTTCAGTTTCCTGTCAACTGGGCAAGTGCAGCTGCAGCCTGCATGGGGTGAGTGATAGAATATGGTAATCATGTACAAGTACCCATATTAGAATTATACTACACCCAGGAAAGGAACTGCAGGGGGATAGGACTCCAAGGAGACAGAGGAATCTGGGTAAAGACAAGAGCAAAACAATGAAAGCCTCATTGTGGAGGTCATTTAAAAATTAGACTAAATGAAATATTGGCAAATGTACTGTTAAAGAACAGTTGAGCACCGGTGGGGGAAGGAAGAGGAGGATTTACAGTATGACTCAATAGGTTATCATCCATCTCTCTAATTCTAAAACAGAATGAAATAAAACTGATAGAGAAATAAAAACTGTATTTTAAAGTGTCTGAGGCAATAAACACAACAGAGTTTAAAAAAATAAATAAAGAGAGAATGCAAGGTACTTTAACTCCAAGATTCAAGCTGTAAACTGAAACTGAAAAAGTCATCTTTTTTTTTGGCTTGATCCCTGCAGGATTTGAAACGCACACTGTTGAGCAGTGTGTTTGTGCATGACAGCCAGGAAGTGTGACTGCCTAGCATCTGATTAGTAACACAAGGGACAGTCTCCCTTTTGATCTTACTCATATGGCACACATAGGGTACGTCTACACTTGCCCCCTAGATAGATCTAGGGAGACGAATGAGGGCGACCGGAATTGCAAATCAAGCCCAGGATTTAAATATCCTGTACTTGATTTGCATGTTCCTGGCTGTTGGCCATTTAACAAATTGACTAGCCCGAAGTAACTGCCCGCGTCTACATGTGGCAGTGAAACGGGATTCCGGAATAAAGCTCTAAATCGAATTAGGTGGTATTCCTCGTGGAATGAGGTTTACCACCTAATTCGATTTAGAGGCAGGGAAGAATTGTTTTGCGCAAAAAAGCCCTGATGGCTAAAATGGCGATCGGGGCTTTCTTGCACAACATTGCATCTAGACTGGCCACGGATGCTTTTGCGCAAAAGCACTTTTTGCGCAAAAGCAGCCTTGCCAATCTAGACGCGCTTTTGCGGAAATACTTTTAACGGAAAAACTTTTTCGTTAAAAGTATTTCCGCAAAATCATGCCAGTCTAGATGCAGCCATGTTGTATTCTGAGGCAATACTCACCAGATAAGATTTACGTTAAGGCTAGACAGTTACATGTTACTGGCCCATTAAGGACACTTCTCTTTAACAATAGGCCATAGAAGAAACTCAGCTTTAAGGAGATCTTGCTGAATAGATTGTATTTTAGAGAAGCCTTTTTGAGGGTGCAGAAACAAACCATCCAAATGTGCAGAAAGAATAGCAAATATGGAAGGAGATCTGCTTGGCTTAACAGATAAATCTTTGGTGAGCTTAAACACAAAAAGGAAGCCTACAAGAAGTGGAAATGTGAACAGATGACTTAGATAGGAGTATAAAAACATAACTTGAGCATACACAAGTGTGATCAGGAAGGCCAATGCACAATTGGAGTTGTAGCTAGCAAGCGCTGTGAAGGATAACAAGAAGGGTTTCTACAGGTATGGTAGCAAGAAGGTGGTGGTCAGGGACAGTGTGGGGCCCTTCCTGAACCGGGAAAGCAACCTAGTGACAGATGATGTGGAAAAATGCTTTTTTGCCTCCATCTTCACAGACAAGGTCAGTTTCCAGACTAATACACTCAGGATAGGAAGTTGATTAGCAACCTTCAGTAGTGTAAGAACAGGGTAAGAACTATTTAGAAAAGCAGGTCCATGGGGCCAGATTTAATGAATCTGAAGATTCTGGGAGAGTTAGCTAATGCGATTGCAGAGTCATTGGCTATTATCCTTGAAAATTCATGGCAACTGGGGGGGGACGGGACGTCCTGCATGATTGGAAAAAAAAGCAAATGTAGGGCCCATCTTTAAAAAAAGGAAAAAAGGAGGATCCAGGGAACTACAGATTGGTCAGTACAGATTGCATCTGACGAAGTGGGTCTTTGCCCACGAAAGCTTATGCTCCCACACTTCAGTTAGTCTACAGGGTGCCACAGGACTCCTCGCCACAGATTGGTCAGCTTCACCTCGGTCCCTGGAAAAATCATGGTAGATATTCCCAAGGAACCCGTTTTGAAACATTTGAAGGAGAGAAAAGTGATCAAGAAGGTGACTGGGATTCACCAAGGGCAAATCATGCCTGACCAACCTAATTGCATTCTATTATGAGATCACCACTTTCCCCATATCCAGGGAGCCAGTTGATGTGCTATACCTTAGAACCGTGGTCACCAACCAGTAGATCGCGATCTACCGGTAGATCTCAGGGGCTCCAAGAGTAGCTCTTGAGCCCTCTCTGAACTGCGCACCAGTGCAGTGCATTAGATTGCCTCATGTAATGTAGGCAGGGCTTCAAGGAAGGGGCGGGGCAGTAGATCTTTGCCTGTTCTGAGACTTAAAAAGTGATCTTGGGTGTAAAAAGGTTGGAGACCATTGCCTTAGAATCATAGAATACTAGGAGTGGAAGGGACCTCGAGAGGTCATCGGGTCCAGTCCCCTGGCCTCATGGCAAGACCCAGTAGTGTCCAGATCATTCCTGATAGACATTTATCTAACCTACTCTTAAATATCTCCAGAGATGGGGATTCCACAACCCCCCTAGGCAATTTATTCCAGTGTTTAACCACCCTGACAG
The DNA here is from genome assembly GCF_049634645.1 of Pelodiscus sinensis. Taxonomy (NCBI): domain Eukaryota; kingdom Metazoa; phylum Chordata; order Testudines; family Trionychidae; genus Pelodiscus; species Pelodiscus sinensis. The sequence continues at coordinate 112,548,646 of NC_134716.1, forward strand.
TTAGGAACTTTTTCCTAATATCCAACCTAAACCTCTCTTGCTGCAGTTTAAGCCCATTGCTTCTTGTTCTATCCTCAGAGGCCAGGAAGAATAATTTTTCTCCCTTCTCCTTGTGACACCCTTTTAGATACCTTGACTTTAGCAAAGATGTTGATATGGTCTCCCACAGTATTATTGCCAGCAAGTTAAAGAAGTATGGCTTGGATGAATGCATTATAGAATAGATAGAAAGCTGGCTAGATTGTCAGGCTCAGTCAATAGTGATAAGTGGCTCAATGTGTAGCTGGCAGCTGGTATCAAGCAGAATGCCCCATAGGTCAGTGCTGGGCCAGTTTTGTTCAAATTCTTCATTGATGATGTGGCTGATGGGATGGATTGCATCTCACCAAGTTTGCGGATGCCACTAAGCTGGAGGGAGCGGGGAGAGAGAGATAAAGAACGCTGGAAGGGATAGGGCCCAGAGTAACCTAGAAAATTGGAGGATTGGGCCAAAAGAAATCTGATGAGGTTCAACAAGGACAAGAGCAGAGCCCTGCACTTCGGACAGAAGAATCCAATGCACTGATACAGCTGGGGGCTGGCTGGATAAGTTGCAGTTCTTCTGAAAAGGACCTGAGAAATACAGTAGATGAAAAACTGGATAGGAGACAACAATATACCCTTGTTGCCAAGAAGGCTAACAGCATATTGGGCTGCTGTTACTAGGAGCCCTACCAGCAGAAGGGAAGGGATTAGTCCCCTCTGTTTGGCACCGGTGAGGCCTCACTTAGGCTAAGTCTACACTACATGCTTCTTGCTGAAGTGTGTAAGGGGATGGGGGAGGAGAGGAGGTTCAAAGAGGATGAAGCAAGGCTATTTCCAGGAGTGGCGGATGATCTCTGTTTTGTCTCTCCTGCCCTAATTTTCTGGCCTGTAAGTTTACAACTATAGGGAGGATTTTGAATGATGGACTAAGGACCTTTTATCTTTTGGAAGTTACAGGAGAGAGTTTACAGACTATAGCCTACTCCAACACTACAATATTTGTATGTATATGACCTGGTTGCTGGTTGCTTGAGATTAGAAGGATGCTCTCTTTGACTAAATTGATTTTCAGTAACTATTCATCATAGAGCCCAGTGTCTGGGTGGTGAGCCAAAGGCTGGATGTCTATAGAGATTGCATTTGTTGGCTTCTTGTTATCCAGTGGTGAGACAGAAGTTTACTGGCTTGATATAAGCTACTGACAGAATAGCCAGGATGAGTCTGCCCTATTTCTCAGCAGTTTGCCCTGAATTCAGTATCTTCAGCTGTGACCTACTGAGCAACATCAACAGGAAGGAAGGAATATTAGTTTTCATGTGAAAAGGAGATTCTTTCAACCATGGAAACAGCATAGAAAAAGGCACTGGAAATTACTGATGCTCAGTTAAACAAATAAGACGAATGATGAAAAGTAAATTGCATGTTTTTTTAAATCTAAACCAAAAGAAATGCTCAATATTCAAAATATATTCCTAAAAGGAATGCTAATAATCTAATTCCTAATCAGAAAAGGAAATGTTTGATTTAAATATGGTTCTTACCAACTGCTATCCCTTTAAAAGAAATGGCTTAATCAAGAGACTTTCATGTGGTGTTTTAGATGTATAAACTCAGCAAACTGTAAAATATCTAATTATCTAATCTCTTGCACAGGTGAGTTACAAAACGAGTTTGTTTAAATTGGAACTGAGCAGGAACTCAGAGCAATAGAAAATGTGCTAATAACACAAATAGGAACAATAACATATTGTCCTCCACCACAATTCACAATTTCCACCTTCTGTTCCTCAGAAATTATAGTAAACTTGAGTTTAAGTCTAAACACTGCAATTTAAAACACATGCCATGTTAAAAAAAATCCCCATAGGTGTTATTGTGGCATTTAAGCTTTCTTTAAAAAAAATATTATCACACTCTGTCAACAAGTTTAGGGGCAAGCTAACCAACATTTAGAGAAACAAAAAGGCTCAACACATTATATTATTATTTCAGGTCTGCAAGTCTTCAGGCTCAGTCCCAATACAAATTAAAAACTCATTGGGACATCAGTGGGATTTCCTAAATTAAAGAATTCAAAGCATAAAACTGGCAATAAATAGCACAACCTTGATGCTTGTTGGAAAGTACTATAGAATTGTCTCAAAATCTTATATTTTGAAAAAAAAATGCTACTATTACATTTGGAACATTGCTATAGAAGATTGGCTGTAGTATCTTTCTTAAAAAGGAAAAGTAAGGGGACAGACAGTCAGGAATAACTAATGGTTCACATTTTATACAATTTGAATTGATTGCCTATTCATATCCCTTTCTATTGAAATCCAAATCTAGAAGCATTAAGGATAGATGATGAACCTTATAAAAATAAGCCGATAGTCACTTTAGCTACTTTTTTGGGGGGGGAGGGAGGAGAAGACTTAAGATGTATGGAAGCTGCAGAACTATGGACTTTGAGGCACACTATTAGTTTACTATAAAGTGATCATTCTCTATGGATGTCCTTCAGTAGCCTCAGTGGTTATGACCTCAGTAGTGCCACAGTTCCACTGTGATTTCAGTTCCATTTAATAACCATCATTACCTCAGTAGGGTAGAATGTGTGTCATAATCATCTCCTTATAAAAGCCCCGTAAACCTCAGACATCACAGTACTTGCAAAATCCCAGCAAACTTCAGTAAGCTAAGATGCTTTCTTTTTGTTAACCAAAATGAATATGCAGTGCCCATATGCTCAACTTTGGAAGTTGAGTAGCCACAATGATACTTGGTGCCACAATGATACTCACAGCGCATGCCGAGGGTCACAACTTAAGTATGGTTGCATATACATGTAAATATATATGCAAATATACGCAAATAGCTTCTTTCACACTGATGGGCATGAATACAAAGATTAAGCCTTAAGCTGCGGCGCTGGACCCAAACGTGGCCAGTCAGCACCTCTCAGGCTCTGCCCATAAGGCTAAGCAGCCAGCACTTCCCACAATGCCCCAGTGCTCTCGGCACCTCCTTCCCAGGGGACTAGAAATGCCAACACCCTGCACCCGTCTGTTCCAGCCAGCCCATCCACGTACGTCTTTCAGTGCTCACCCTGCCTGGGAGATACCACACCAGTATGTTCCCAGTGGAGGCCATGTTCAAAGTATCCCACCTATGGGCCATATGTTGAGCCCCGCGTAAACCCAAACTGCACTATGGGTCGCAAACAAACAGGCTGTGGGCTGCATGCAGCCCACGTGTTGAGTAACCCTGCTCTAGTATGATATCAGACACCAGTAAAATATGTTCAATTACCTGAAATCCATAAGACCAGGTGCAACACTCATGTGTGGACCTTCCAAACTTCCTGCAATCCTCCACAAGTGCTCAAGTAACAGCTTGATTTTTTTATCTCATACAGACAGATTCTCAGATGGTGTAAGCCAATGTATTTCCACTAATTTCATTGAGACAACTTTAAAGATGTGTCCATTTGCACTAGCTGAGAATTGGCCTCAGTATGAGTTACATATTGATAAATGGACCACTCAATGTTTGGGGCTAGACTAAGGGTGGGCAATAGTTTTTGATGGGGAGCTACTCCAAGATTTTCATAAGTAGTCAAGGGCCGCACTTCTATGAAGGGGGCACAGAGTCTGGGATTGTGCATGGGGTGCAGAAGGGAGTTTTGGATAGAGGACTGGGATGCAGAAAGGGGTGTGGAGTCTGAGGAGTTTGAGTGAAGGAGGGGGTTGTTACCTGGGGGAGGGGGAGGGCCTAAGAGGGGGTATGGATGTAGGAGAAGATTCTGGCCTGGGGAAGGGACTCTAAGAGGGGATGCAGGATCTGGGAGGAAGTTGTGACCTGGAGGGGGGGGGGAGAGGAGATATGGAGGCTTTGGGTGGTGACATGGGGCAGGTAATTGGGCAGGGAGGGGGTGCCAAAGGCAGGCTGTGGCTGGGAGGCGTTTAAGTAAATGGCTCCCAGCCAGCAGCCCAGCAGGAACCTGAGACAAAACTGATTTCAGTGGAATTGGCTTGGCTCCAAGATGGGACACAGACTTTACTGTATGCACAATTTCCCAAAAGAATTACATCACCAATAACAAAAAGCATTTCTCCAGGATCTAACTACCTCTACAATCAGTCAAGCAGAACTTCTATAACCACGCATAATGTCATTCCTTTCTTGCTTCCACTCATTTTATATTCTGCTGCTGGGCACTACACAAGGACCTGAGAGGATTGCAGCCAGAAGGGTTAGCAAGCAACAAGTCGCCGGGAGGGTGACAGTGGGAGGCCAGGAATGGACTTGAGATTTGTGCAGAAAAGATTTGTGCAGTGAGGAGTCAGTGGGGAGCTGGAGCAGCATTAAAGAGGAACAAGCTTGGAAGGAGACCAAGTTGCTAAAATCTGTATCATTGTCCAGGGAGGGGAGACAAGGAGCTGTAGCAAGAGTAAGGCTGGCATCGTAACAGAAGGAATCAGAATGGTGGTAGTGATCCTGTTATACAGAAGCAAGGAGTTTTGGTAAAGAACTTCTTACCACTTTAAAAGTAACCAATGTCAAATGCTCTGTATAGGGTTGGTTTCAAGCTTACCAATCGTATTGCTTGGTTTCTTAGCATTGCTTTTCTGCTCTTCAGTTAAAAATCTGTACTAGTTACAGGAGCCCACAAAAACATTAAGCTGTTCACAAAAATTCCTTCTGCTTAGCAATAGGAAAATAATAATTTGGCCTTTACTGGCAGAACAAAATAGGAAAGAAATATCTGTGCTGCTGAATAAAATGCTGACAATTTGAAGGGATTGTCTTAACCATTAGGGGCTTCCTCCCTGCTCTGAATACAAAACAACATAAATCCTTAAGGAACCTGGAGTGTTAAAATTCCACTGCTCTTGTAGAGGATTTTCTTGCTTGCCAGGTGTATGCCACTGAGTTACTGCAATGGTTACATTCCTTTCCTGCAGGATAGAGGAGATCTTTGGAATGCAGGTCTGCCCCAAGCACCTAGGTCCTAGATTCTAGGATAATGCAGGTCTTGCATTCCAGCTCACAATCCAACAAGAACAAAAAATGGTTCTCATGACCACAATAGCTTGGATTATTGCCCACAAACAATTCAGTCACACATAGCATTTTTCTAGGGTGCTTCATGGTTGGTCAACTTCTTTTATTACGTTGTGATTCTTATTATTCCTGATTTAATAGGCAGAGTAGGACTTTCATTTTGAGCTGCTGTTGACCCAATTTCCTTTAGAATTGGAGACCTGGATTACTCATCTCCTCTCTTTTTTTCATGCTGGCAGAATCAACCCAATAAAAATGATAATTTTACATAAGCGTTCAGACCTATTTCAGGACATTATTCCTCAAGTTGCTGATGGACTTTGAGAATTTCAATGAGGCTGTCACAGAGCTCCACTGGGATGAGAGAAGAGTGACATAACCAGTTTCATATCATGCAAGTAGGCCTTTTGATTTTGATATGCTGTATATTAAAGATGAACTTGAACTGTTACATGTTCCCACTGAAAGAAGGTCTAGATCTGAATTTTGAACACCCCAATGTGAAGTTAGACAGAACAGCACTTTCAGTTCAGTTCATTATAAAAACAAGAGCTATTTGCAAAATCTGGACCTGGATTCATGTTTGAATTTTGACCCCCCACCAAAGCCCTAAACATTTTGATTTGGCCCACCTGTCATATCATTTGGCCTTCTGCTTTTTAGATCACACAGATACTGACTTCCTGCTGGAGAAATTCACTATGTGAAAGACCAATTAAAGGTATGTTAACATGTTAGAGTCTTGAAAAGAAAATGGAAGCACCGGAGATCTAAGGAGGAATACTTTAGTAACTACATGGGCCCAGCTGGGGTGAAACAGTTAACTTTTGAAATGGTTAGTTTTTTAAATGGGATTTTACATCCCCAGTACTAACCTATAAATGGACTCCTTAACATTAGTAAGGGAAGGAAATACAAATAAGGAAGAGGGGAGAAATCCCTACTGAATATGCATTTTTTGGCTTCTTGTTATCTAGTGGTGAGACAGAAGTTTACTGGTTTGGTATAAGCTAATGATAGAATAGCCGGAAGTTTGGGGTGAGTCTGCCCTATTTCTCAGCAGTTTGTACTGAATTCGGTATCCTCAACTGCAACCCAGTGAGAAACAGCAACAGCAGGGAAGGAATATTAGTTTTCATGTGAAAAGAAGGAGATTCTTCCCTCCATTATCTCTCACCATCTCATCTCTCTGCCAATCTCCCTTGCCATCTAGCCACCTCTTTTTTACTCTACAAAGCAACTGAACAACTGCACAGCTAAATGGTGGATTTTAACTGCATAAGCCTTCTTTGTGAGTAAGAACAACTTAACAGATTTTGGTAGCATGGATGCCAGCAAGCCCTCAGTGGAGGATTTGACAGATGAAGAGTGCTAGTGGCAGCAAGGAGAGATTCCAGAGGATAGAAGACAAGAGATGGATGAAAATGACATGGAGACTTAATGCTCCAAGCACGCAGCTGAAGCAATTTACTGCTTGTCCACAACAATGAAGCGCCAGTAATGTGGGTGAATGACAAAGACCTGCTTGGTATACTGGCGAGATTACAGTTTTACAAAATAGCCATTTCTGAATTAACACGGAGCAGAATGATTGGGTTTCCTTAATGTAATGACTAGAGTATTTGTGAGAGTTGAGTATGAGGCCATGTTTTATAAATAGCATGAATAGCAGTTTTTCCCTTAAATATAGAGAATCTATTATTGAGCATGTCACATAAACGACTCCTCAAAATTAGCTAACTGGGGAACACGTAGCCCTTGGTTCCATTTTGAAGAACCCTTTTATGTGAGATGATTGCATATTTTGTACAAAGGTAAGTGTACCCGAGTTTCCTAATTATGTGGTTTTTAAATTACAGACCTATATGGATGAGATTCACCAGTACTTTTCTGGCTGATTGTGCTGCTCCAGTCATTCAAAGCAGCCAAAAACCCAAGTTAATTACCCTGTTAAAAACAGATTTATTGTTATTATGCATCACTGGAACTGGGTAGAACAGTTGGGGCCTTCCAGTGAAAATGGACGATTAGTGACCCAAACTAACCTAAGACTCAAACTGTATTATCAAAAATATTAACATCTTTTAAATACTGTGGCAGGGTAACCCCCCCTCCTGGGTCCCAGTACCCTGCCCAGTCCTTCCTCTAAAAGTTTCAATCCTATGTTATTAACCTGTACCAGGGTTCAAGCTCTAGCCTCTCAGCCACAAAGGCATTGGGGCCCAGGGTTAGCCTGGGCAGCAAAAATCATCCTTTCCCGCTCCCAGCTGGGCTCTCAGGCTGCAAGGAGAAGGAAAGTCTTAAACACCCTGTTTGGGGCTCCTCACCCCCCACTTTCTATCTCTCAGGCCAGTCTTTCTCTCTCCCCTCCCTCCCTGCAAGGAGGGCTTCCTTTTAAAGGCTGCACCAGCAGCCTCAGGTGATATCAGCTTGCTCTGATTGATTTACAGCAGCCCTATCTCCTTTGCTCCTGATTGTCCAGGGCTGTTGCTGCCTTAGAGCTGCCTTTCTCTCTATCTGCTGTATTCCTCCAGCTTGACCCTGTCACAATACATAACCGATGTCTGAGGTCTGCCTTCCTTTCAGAAAGGAAAACCCAAAGATGTAGACAGTGCAAGTGCCTTTAATAATAGCTTCCAGAACAAGCCAGATGTTCTGAATTAGTTGTGTTCACTAATAAACAGCCTTCTCCAAGGAAGATATGACTTTGATGTCTGTGAATTTCTCCCACCTGCCCCCAGCCAGCAAGAAAACATCACTGAACCCAATTTGATGAGAGTCGGCAGCCACACTGTCAAGAAAGTTGATTTCTGTATCTCAGCCTTAAGTGAGGGAAGGAGTTTCTAACTGTATACATTTAGATGCTACAGTTCTGAGTTCACATGTGGTGACCATGACTGAACATTTTCAGCTGACCCATCATCACCTCTAACCCAACCTTAAAATAAAATTCAGAGTATTAGCAACATGCAAGATTGTGGCTTCACTGTCCATGTGACCATATAAACCATGAGCACATCAGTATGTATATGTACAAGCACTGAGCCAGGAACAACCTTGGCTGGCCCCATAATTGCCACACCGGTCATAATAACATTCATTCAGAAAGCCACTCATATTTAAGTTCCGATCTGAACAGCTTGAACTTCTGTGTTTCCAGAATGGCTTGGCAAAGGAAAATCAGCAGAATAGCAAACACTCTCAGCCAAGAGGGATTGGTAACTCCTGGATGCTACAGTGTGTGCACAGATGAGACATGGCACAGAGCAGCATTCTGAAAGCAATTTGTATCACCTTTCATTGTGATAGACAAGACAATTAATGCCAAACTATATTTTTACCAAGCAACTACAGCAACTCTGAGCACCCCATTCAAGTGACAGCCTTCTCATTAAGTTTAATCTGTCCAGCTAAATTATAAATTCTATTTCCTGTCAAAGGGTAGCCACATTCTGTCAAAAATGGTTTCAAGAATGTGTGTGCATAAACACAAGCACATGAGAGCTTGTAAACAGTTTGAGAATCTAAATCCATATGAAATGGGCAGAATAAGCTCAGGACAAATTCTAAAAAATGTTTAAGACTGTGTAGCAGGGTGTGATGGTCAAACTGAAAGTACTTTGGATGTATCCAATTTACGTAAGATCAGAATCTGGCCCATACCATCTAATATTAAATAAACTTTAAAAAGCAACAAATAGTCTGGTAGCACTTTATAGACTAACAGGACATGTAGATGGTGGTATGAGCTTTCGTGGGCTGTGCCCACGAAAGCTCATGATACCATCTACATGTCCTGTTAGTCTATAAAGTGCTACCAGACTATTTGTTGCTTTTTTAAGTTTATCCTGTACAGACTAACTCAGCTACCCCCTGGAGCATCTAATACTAGTTATACACTAGGGCTATGCCTAAACTTCCCCCTCTTGTGCAAGAATATATGCAAATGAGGCGAAGCAGTGAATATCGCCGCACCTCATTTGCATACTTAATGAGCCGCCATTTTGCGCAAGGGGCTTTTGTGCAAAAAGGAGCTGTCTATACAGCTCCTTTTTGCACAAAACCCCTCTTGTTCGAGAGCCATTCTGCCGCTTTTTTAGGCACAATGGCTCTTGCACAAAAGCCCCTTGTGCAAAAATAGCAGTTCATTAAGTATGCAAATGAGGCATGGAGATATTCACCACTTTGCCTCATTTGCATATTTTCTTGAACAAGAGGGGGAAGTCTAGACATAGCCTAGGTATATCTGTTAGCTATCTCTGTCAAGTGTCCGAGAAAAAAAACACAGACGAATGTGGATTATTAAAGCAGCTTTGTGTCTCCAGCAAAAATGAACTCTGGTGTTAAGTGATAAAGCCATCTCAGTGGTAATTATTTTATTCTGGGGAATGGGAGAATAAACTAAAATTAACATCAGCTAAGTTATTGCACTGTGGGTCTCTATGCCTGAATACTAATTTAAGAATGCAGACATGGGGGAATAGTCCTAACTCAATTCACAAGCCTGTTATGTAGTCCCCCTGAAACTAAAGGGATTTATGTAACCAAACACATGGATATTTTTTTGTTAAGGAGCTAGATTGTAAAGTATGATTTCTCATACTCATGTGCTTTTAGCTTAGTGGTATTTTATATGATAATTTTTCTCATTAAATACATTTTGCAGGAAGATAACTTTCGTTATTACATATATATTTTTTTTTAAATAAATCTTCCCTCCTGCAAACTGTACTTAATGATAAAAGTTACCATTAAAAACAATCATCATTTCCATTAAAAATGAGATCTTATCCATAAAACCCACTAAAGAACTGTTACTACTAAAGGGCAGTTTCATGGCTCCCAGTTATAGGTTTGACTTGTTTTTTGTTCCTAAGGGAAAGGCAGTACTATTTTTGTGAATCTTATGGGAAAAAATGGATATGTTTAAATTGCTTAGAGTGTGTTTCCTTTCAAAACAATAGTAGTATCTTATTATCAGAGCCTATAAATAAGTGATGGGAACATTAATTGAGGAAGTTCAGGCAGTAGGTAAAATCCTGGCCTCCTCGAAGGCAAAAAATCCCATTGATTTCAATGGGAACATGCTTTCCCCTTTTGCCTACCTAGGTCCTTAGACCCCACAATCACAACATCAGAACATCTTGCAAATATAAGGGTGACAAGAGTGTTATCACTCTCTTCCTCCTTGTTGTTGAAGGTTTTTTTAATACTGCTCCCCACTTTTGCTTGAACACTAAAACATCTAGTGCTTATCCTGACTAATTTCCCAAACACATTGTCAGTGATATTTGTAGCAAAGTTCTCTAGTTTCATATAAATTGACATAGTTTGATCTGAAATTTTCACCCATTGTCAGGAGGAAATCTCTATTAAGGACAGCATTTAAGCACGTGCTTAATTTTAAGCATCTGCATATATCCTTTGAGATTTCAGTACATGACAAAAGTTAAGACCATGTTTACATGTTTTCCTGAGCTGGCACTCAGATTCTAATCTCATATACAAAGAAAAGTACTCTGGAAATTGTGTTTGTCATCATCAGCGAAGGAAAACATGAAGGACTAGAAATAAATGGCAGATGAATACTACCTTACTGTTCTAGAGGATTTAGTTGTAGCTAGATGTTGACATCTCTGTTTTGGAGGCCTGATTGTGAAACATTGTACCTCACAGAAATACTTTGGTAACCCCATACATACCACAGTGATATAATTATGATACGTTTTGTAAAAAGGATACTTTGGAAGGTATCATTATAAAACTCTTGATCTTTAGAACAATAATATTCTGTTGGGTTGTATGTGCTATCACTGTATGTAAAGTTATGACATTTTGCAATGTGAGTGTTATTGGAATGGGTAATTTGTAGTGAGGCTCTTTGGGAGTATTAATCTGGCATATTTCAGAGTAATAAATTCACATAAAAAAACCCTACTATCTCTCAAGCGATTCAAATGAGTGGTTCACAAACATTCATTTATTTTCACAACACTCCTGAGAGATGGGGTGTGGGAAGGCATTAACTTACTTCATATATGAGGTGCTGAGGCAATGAAAGATCAGGGTCAAAAGTATCCCCTAACTTTGGGCACCTCATTGGACACATTAGGACCTGAATTTTTAGAGCACTTTTATAGCACTTTATATATCCAAAAGACAGCTTCCACTGAGTCCAGTTGTAGCAGTGAGTACTTAGCACTGCCACACATCAGATGCCAGGGTCTCAAGCTGGGCACCCAGAAAATAAAGGACACACTGATAGTGAGCATCTTTAAAAAATGTGGCTTAAGTGATTTGCCCAGCACCACGCAAGAACTCCATAGCAGAGGCAGCAATAGAATCCAGTTCTCCAGGTCAGCATTCAAACAGCCAGGAGGCTATCCTTTCTCTTCGTGCAGTCCCCTGCCTTATCGCTGCTCACATTTCAACCTCTGCAGTAAACGAAACAAGGGTCCTACATATTAGGGGATTCTCAAACTTTTTATGAGACTCCCTCAAAACATGCTATAAAACAGGGGTGGGCAATCAGTAGCCCAAACATAGTTCGCCAGGGTTTGCCACTGGTAGGCCACCAGACGCTTTGTTTGCCAGTATGTCCACAGGTAAAAAGCATCCGGTGGCCCGCCAGTGGCAAACCCTGGGTGTCTGACCCACAAGCCACTTTTTGCCCACCCCGATATAAAAACTGTTTTTCCACATATGAAAGTCAGGGTCGGGGTTAGCAAGAAGCACAGTTGCCCAGAGCCAAATGCCACAGGGGGCTCCATCAAGTGAAGCTACTCAGGTTTTGACTTCAGCAAGGCTTCAGTTTTCTGTCCTGGTCCCAGAGAATCTATTGCTGGCCCTGTTGGCGGGACCCCCTGAAACCTGCTTGTGCTCCCCCCTCCTCCCCGGGGACTCTGACCCTTGGTTGAGAACTCCTGCTCTAGACAATGGCTTCTTTCACTGCACAACCCTGAGACATGCCCCTCCTCCCTCCGGAGCAGCTCCATCCTGTGTTTTCAATGAGGCAACGTATAATATAAGACATTATGATAATGCACAAGGGGTTGAATTAAAGTTACACGGAAGGTGCTAACTTTTGAATGTGTGATAGTGCACCCTTAATAATGTTCTTTTGAACATAGTTTGTGTGTATGTGAGTGTAAGTATAGGATGAGATACACATAGGCTGAAGTGAAAACTCAAGGCCTTGACTCTTGATGCAGCTGGGGCAAGTGGGTAAGAATCTGAACCCAGATCCAAATTTTACATTAGGGTGTTGGCTATAACAAGATAAAGCCAAATCTTGGGATTCATGCATTCCTGGATTTTTGGAGTCCAAGGGTTGAAATGGAGATCTAGATCCAGATTAAACTATACGGTTCTAATCAATGCCTAACCTAAATATGCTTGGCAATATTTTTCAGCCAAAATACTTTCCCCAGTGACAAACAAAGATTCCATGACACCAAAACATTTAGCAAATTTGTGTCATTTTCACCAAATAGTTTTGCTCAAAACAATCCTTTGAAAAAAACCCTTCAAAATGTTTGATTTTTAAAATGATTTAAGAAAATGAAAAGAAATGTTAACATGAATCAAAAGTTTTAAAATGATCAACACTGAAATGAAACACTTTGTTTAAAATAAATCTTGTTTGACCTGAAATAGTTTACTTGGCAAAAAAACAAAACAACTTTGTCATCAGCTTTTCCCACAATTATTTTCTTTTGTATTTTTCAGAATTGCCAATGAACCAAACAATTCATTATTTGCACAATTCTAATTGCAATACCTACACTTTCTAAGTAAAGTGGGGATGGAATAATAGTGCAGAAGCCAAAACAGTCTTGGTTCTGTGCATCAGTGCCAGGTGTTTTCTGCTGCTTCAATGTGCATTTGTGTATCGTGTTTGCACATAAAGAAATTCCGAGTGAATATACTATCAAATATAGAAATATATAGATGATGTATAGTCAACGAGTATTCTAGGTCTGTTTTTTCTTCCTGTTTGTTAATCTGTGAAATCCATTATCTAGCATCAAGGAGTTCAGATATTTCAAACATGAAAGGTTGAACAGGTTATTATTTCATTGCATCTCCACTGTATTACACTAGAGCATTCATTCTGACTTTACTACATCCTCTCTGCAGAAAATATTAGCTCATGGACTTTTATTACCAAATGGCACATAATCTGAATTGTATCTAGCCATTAAATCAAATCATGTGGAAACTATTCACTGTATTTAAAATGGCTCTCAGTAACACTATAAAAAACCAGAAATCTTCAGTTCTCATTGTGACATCTTACTCTTAGATCTATGGGAATTTTGCTTGGAAAAAGATGACATATCTATGTGGGTTACATCTAAATTGTGCTCTAACTCTTAGAGAAATTACCATGGAATGGAACATTCCACCACTCCCCTCACTCTGCAGAGAATGCTTTAATTGACCCCTTTCTGCAAACATATATTTTATATTGTTTAAATTTGGGCCCAAATTTAGCAATGATGAGCAGTTGTTATAAATTACAGCCTTTTCACATCCTTGGTCTTACATATGAATTTGGCCCATTACAATTAAAAACTTTTTATAAATCAATCAATTTAAAGTTATAAAACTTGATTCTCCTTTGGCGTGCAATGCTATTTAGAAGTCATATTGGCAGTTTGCATTTCTCTAAAGTCCAATAAAATTATTTTTGCTCTTAACAAAGTTAATGTTTCTAGCATAGATTGGGATTGGACCAAATCTTACTCTCCTTACTTATATGCATAGTGTCTTGACAAAGAGTAGTCACATCCAATCAAACTGCTGCAGTCAAAACTTCTTTCATGAAACTTTATTCCAACTAGAATCCAATACTCTGTATGCCCTTGAGTAATCTCAGGTGTGTGATAGTAATATGTATACAGACAGTGTAGTTAAAGGGAAATTGCAATTTAATCTGTAAGATTATCATAAACCTTTTAATGGCCAAAAAAAGTGGACATATAGACCAAATATAGCTTGCTGACTGTAACAAAAAAGGAATAACTATCTATGATCTGTTTCCAATATTACATTTGAATATTGTTAGCTTTGAGTGTGAAGCTCATAAGCAGGAAGCTTCCATTAGCTTCATAGTTACGATTCATGAATATTTCTATACCCTTCTAGCAATGAATAAATGACATATCTAACAGGACTATTTAAAACTGGAAAACAAGAAAGATGTTAATAAAATATGCTGTATCGCGCCAGCAATTGCTAAGAAAACAATAATAGTTCAATCCTGAGGATGGAGCACACAAAACAGTTGTGAGCTTTGCTCACAGCATTCAGCAAAATCTATTTTCCAACCGAGGCAGGGAAGAAAGTCACAATGGGGAAAAAATTGGCTATGCCCCTTAAAATCGACCATCTCACAAGCTAGAAGAAGATGCACAAATCCGCAGTACTTAGGATTTTTCAAGTCTTTGCTGTACATTTTCCACAATGGGTAAACAGAAGATCCAGGTTCTCTCTTCCTAGATCAGCCTATCAACGGCTTCCCTCCCCTCTCTGAAGGGGGAATGCAATGTAAACCAAAGAAATAAGCAATGATAAAGCAGCCTAATAAAGATGTAAAACACATACTTACACTTCTGGTGTACAATACTCCCAGGTCTCGCTAGCTGGAAATAACTAGCCCATTTCTTTATGGCACTGTTGCTCTCATTTGATCTACAGAAACATAAAAACATGTAACAAGAACATAACTGACTGAGATGCTGGCAGTAATTAAGGATGAATTAAGCAGCTCGAAGGCCTTCATAATCTAAGAATCTTAATGATGACTGGTAGACAAATACCTTGCAGGTTTCAGGAGGAAAATGATGCTCCAAATGCTGCTCCTTGTCTTGTGTAACAGCTAAGGAAGCTCTGTGCCACTGACATGCTGCCAGGCAGCATTTCATATAGGCATTCGTGGGGTCCTAGTGCCTACCCAAGATATTTCTATTCCATGTAATATTCAAATAGGTTCATGTTTCACAGCCCCGGTGCTAGTATTGTACATGAGAATCTTCCATACATCAGCCTGCTCCAAACTGTTCTGCTACACAAGCTGTGAGGGAGTGGGAGAGATACAGGAGAGTAAGGGTATGTCTACAATACAGAGTTTTGTTGGAAAAACAGCTGTCCACATTGTCGGAAAAACGTCCACACTACAATTGCGTTCTTCCAAAAGTAAATCAAGAGAACAGAGGGGTTTTTCCGGCATTGGTAATCCTCTTTCTACAAAGAAGAAGCCTTTTTCCAAAAGAGCTTTTTCTGAAAAAGGTGTGTGTAGATAGGGAAAGGGGAGTTCTTTCAGAAGAAGAGGAAAGAGGAAAAAGTACAGGTGCCCTGGTGGCCGTGCCATCCATAGTAATCACAGCTTAAATGCGAGACAGTGTCCATTCAGTGTGGATGCTATCTTTCAAAAAAAGCAGATCACTTTTTCAGTGCGCTTTTGTGTGTGGACGCTATCTTTCGGAAGAAGTTTTTTGGGAGGATCTTTTATGTAAAAAGGATTCTTCTGAAAGAAGCTTGCAGTCTAGACATAACTTAAAAGGGAATGTGTCCAGAACTACTCCATGCGTTTGTGATCGCACTAGAGAACTGGTGGATTTGGGGCTCTTGTTAAACAGGAGGACAAAAGAACCTGTTAAGTGCTCCAAGCTCATATATAATATGAAAGGTGCCCTGACTCCTTATGGATCACCACTCATCACCTGGGATCCCTCACTCCATAGGAAATAGCTGAAGGTACGTCTACACTACAGTGATATTTCAAAATATCTAATTTCAAAATAGTTAATTCGAAATAAGATATTTTGAAATAAGGCGTCTACACACAAAATGCATTTCAAAATAGCATTTTGCTATTTTGAAATAGTGCATCCATGCTGATTGGATGCTGAATCGCATTTAAGGGCAGCTGAAACCACTTCTGGCAGGGCATCAGGTCAGGAGTTACTTTGTGTAGCTGCTGCCTGAGGCTATCTGAGGCCTGTCACTTAAAGGGACCTCCCTGGGCAGCCGGTTCTCAGGTTTCCATGTTTGCTTGCCTACCTCGCTGAAGGACAGCAAAGCATTTTTTTCTCTGTGTGCTCTCATTGCCCTCACTCGGGACACCACAGCACTCTTCACCATGGAGCCGGAGCTGACCCTGGGCACTCTGGTATTTCTTTTAGATGTGCTGCTCCAAGCCTGGCAGCAGTTTCTGCAAGCCTGGCAGTAGTTTCTGCAGGCTGCCTCGCAGCACCAGCTGCAGCCCAACCCCCAGGCCATCATCCGGACCCCCCTGGGGTATGTGGAGGAGCAGCTGCAGCTCCTGGATGCCAGCGTGCCCCGCCGCATCCAGCATCTGGACACCAGCAGCGACTGGTGGGATCATGTTGTCCTGGAGTGCTGGGGAGACCAACAATGGACCTAGAACTTTAGGATGAAGAAGGGCACTTTCATGGAGCTCTGTGAGTGGCTTGCCCCTGCTCTGCAGTGATGGGACATGAACATGAGACCCGCCATTCCCCTCCACAAGCATGTGGCCATCGCCCTCCAGAAGCTCTCCACACCAAATAGCTACCGATCCATGGTGAACCAGTTTGGCATGGGGAGATCCACTCTCAGTACAGTGCTCATGCAGGTACACCACTCACCGGCAACTGTGCTGAGGCGGGGGTGGAGGGGCGGGTGTAAGAAGGGGATGGGCTACATCTTAAGGAAAAGGAGGGGAGGTGGTGAAAGTCCCCTCCCTGGGAGGGTTTGTTCTGTCCCGCCCACACTAAGGATTGCCCGTGGTGGCCAGGATTACAGAAGGGGTTGCTCCTAGAGGATTGAGAGAGTGGGGAGGAAGAAGCGGGAGGGGGAGCAGGAGTGGGAGAAGGAGCCAAAATACTTTCCCCAGTGACAAACAAAGGTAGCTGGGGAGGCAGCAGGGGCTGGAGCAGCAGGAGACACCAATCTGTGCACCGGGATCTGCAGGTGGTTGCACATGGCATGGCTCTGGGCAAGCAGCTCCCGTCAGCTGCAGGTCTTCATGCACCCAGTAGTCCAGGGTGTGGTGCTGGCCTTGCAGGATTCCCAGGTGCTGCTGCTAGTACTCCTCCTGGTTACAGGTCAGCCTGCTGGCCCGGGTGCGGGAGGATATCCTGGGTGGGGTGGTGCACCCTGCACTCCAAGCTGCTGCGGCTGTGGAAAAACAAGAGAAGTGGTCCGTTATCCCTGGGGACACAGTGGGTGAAGCCCAGCCCCCCTCTTCAAGGCAAGGATGGTAGGTCTCCACAGCATCGGAGTTGATCTGCTTGACCACAGGCCACGTTCAGCATGTCCTGCTATCCCTCGGAATGGGAGCTGGTCGGGACTGCACCCATGCCCTTATGCTGTATATGGTGTGAGGGTGGAGGGGGCGGGAGATGTGTGCTACCTCTGTGTAGAGGGGGCTTCTGGAGGGAGGGTATTGTGCAGTGTCCCACCCCGGGGTCAGGAGGCATGTGCCTTGATACATACACGTGTGTGGGTAACAGGCCAAGGCCCCTGTGTGGCAGCCAGCTGGAGCCACGTACTCAGGGGTGGCACAGCACATGCACAGGTTGCTGCATGATCCATGGTCAGAAAGAGCCATGTGTGCGGTTCGTGGTCTCCCTCTCCTCCGACCCTCCCCCCGCAAAATGGGACAGTGATGGCACTCACATGTCATTGCCTCCCCAGCCTCAGATGACATCGGTGACAGGCCCGCTGCAATGCCTAAGGGGGTCCTGGGTGTGCTGCACAGTCCCTCCAGGCTCCTGTGGCTCCTGGCGCCCCTCCTCCATTTCCTGGTCAGGGCCCTCTGCCCCAGGGTCAATGACCACCTGGGGGGCACGGACCGTCCTGCCTCCCAGGATGCGGTCCAGGGCATCAAAATAGGGGCAGAGGTCTGGGTCTGCCCCTGGTTTGGAGCTGCCCCTGTGGTCTTGGCATAGGCCTACCACAGCTCCTTTATTTTCATTCTCACCTGCTCCTGGGTTCTCATGTGGCCTTTGGTGGCCAGGCTGAAAGCCATCTGCCTGTAGACGGTTGCGTTCCTCCATTTAGTGAACATAAGAATGGCCATACTGGGTCAGACCAAAGGTCCATCTAGCCCAGTATCCTGTCTGCCAACGGTGGCCAGCGCCAAGTGGACTAAAGACTATGATCGAGTGATTTGTCTTATGCCATTCATCTCCAGCCTCTGACAAACAGAGGCCAGGGACACCATTCCTACCCCCTGGGTAATAGCCTTTTATGGACCTAACCTCCATGAAATTATCTAGCTTCTCTTTAAACTCTGTTATAGTTCTAGCCTTCACAGCCTCCTCTGGCAAGGAGTTCCACAGGTTGACTATGCGCTATGTGAAGAACTTTCGCTTATTAGTTTTCAACCTGCTACCCATTAATTTCATTTGGTGTCCTCTAGTCCTTATATTATGGGAACTAATGTATAACTTTTCTTTATTCACCCTCTCCACACCACGCATGATTTTATATACTTCTATCATATTCCACCCTCAGTCAGAGCTGGCCCAAAGCACATGATGCGCGGATTTACCACAACTCCTCCGTGTGCCAAAGGCTGCACGCCGGGACTTTCCTCCCCAACCACCACATCAGGGGTTGACCGGGCTATTGCCCGGGGCGCCCCATTGTAAGTGGGCGCAGCACAAGGCTGCCAGACCAGGCAGGGGCATACACCAGGTGCCCGGGGATAGGGCCGTGCATGCATCAGGCGCCCGGTGGCGCCGCACACCCGTGGGCGGTGCCACACTCCCAGAGTGCATGCATGCCTCGGGCCAGCCCTGCCCTCAGTCTCCTCTTTTCCATACTGAAAAGTCCCAGTCACTTTAGCCTCTCTTCATATGGGACCTGTTCCAAACCCCTGATCATTTTAGTTGCCCTTTTCTGAACCCTTTCCAAGGCCAAAATATCTTTTTGAGGTGAGGAAACCACATCTGTACACAGTATTCAAGTTGTGGGCGTACCACAGTTTTATACAGGGACAGTAAGATATTCTCTGTCTTATTTTCTATCCCTTTCTTAATAATTCCTAACATCCTATTTGCCTTTTTGACCGCCGCTGCACACTGTGTGGACGTTTTCAGAGAACTATCCACGATAACTCCAAGATCTCTTTCCTGATTTGTCATAGCCAAATTAGCCCCCATCATACTACATGTATAATTGGAGTTATTTTTCCAACGCGTTACTTTACACTTATCCACATTAAACTTCATTTGCCATTTTGTTGCTCAATCACTTAGTTTTGTGCGATCTTTTTGAAGTTCTTCAGTCTGCTTCTATCTTGACTATCTTGAACAGTTTAGTATCATCCACAAGCTTTACTACTTCACTGCTTTTCCGTCCCCTGGCAGACTCCTGGGAGCTGGCAGACTGGTCCTGGGGAGTGGTGGCGGGCTGGCTTGCACTGGCTGCCTAGCTCATGCTGGGGCCACTGACTGGGTCAGGTGCATCTACTGCTGGCTCTGGGCTGGCAGGCTTAGAGCTAGCACGGGCACTGTGGCCAGAGTCTGCCCCTTTAAGGGCTCTGGGGAGGAGGGGGAGGAGAGGAGTTTTCCTGGTTGGGGCCAGAGTGGCCAGCAGTGCGTCGAAGTAACCATTTCAAAATTGGCGCTATTCCTCATGGAATGAGGTTTACCAATTTCAAAATAAGACCTCTGCTATTTCAATTTAATCTTGAAATAGGGTTTGGCTGTGTAGATGCTAGTAAAGTTATTTTGAAATAATGGCTGTTATTTCGAAATAACTTTGCTGTGTAGACATACCCTCATGCTCCTATCCACATGGCACTGAAGGAGGTGCAGTAAATATTCCACCATCTTTTCACTTGGCTCTGATGCGATAGAGCCTTCATGGCTTGGATCTGAATTGACTCTGCAAACAAATACACTTTCTTATAACCCTGAGCAAGAAGGGAGACACCACTACTTATAGTGAATGTTCTGACATCATTTAAATTAAGAGCACTCTGCGTGAATTTGTTCCTGAAAAAATGTACTAGAATATGTTGATGATAGAGCACAGTGTTTGGCTTGTGTAATGGGAAAATGGCAAGTCCCTCTGAGGAAAACATTTTAAAATACCTGACTTTTGATTTAAGTTAGTGCACTCTTAAGATTTTCAGAACTCATTTTATGAGTCTCAAGGATAAATCCTTTCTGCCAGGGATGATCTGAGGAGGTAAACTGTTAGATGGTGGATACAGGCGTGCCAGAAGGCCTTCATTAAAACTTTACTCTGTGTTATTTATTCTAATGTGATTTAGAACAAACCAACAGAAATAAATAATTGCAAATGAATCAGAAGACCAGCCATGGTTTGCTGTTGTTTTTTTAAAATGGGGATCAGGGATAACAAATATCTACATAGGAATTCAAGCCCAAATATATATTGTTTTTTTCCTCCCTCGCAGATATGTTGATTCTCTAAAGTCTATGGAGTTCAATTTAAACTCACTGGAATTTTTATGGCTTCTGTATTTTATTTTACCCACTTTACTCAGCCACTATTGTAATGGCAGAATTCAGTATCACAAACAACACTGAATTACTCCAAAAAAAGAACATGTTAAATGGAATAGTAAGTGAAATTTTTAAACAAACAGAGGCAGTAGAAATTTCTGTAGATTTTTTCCCCTAAATGTAGACATGAATAGGGCTACTGTTAATTCTTATTATTGTTTTTTCTTTATTAAGCATCCCCAGTACGCCCAGCACTGTACAAACACATGGCTCCTGTCTCTCTAGATGAACAGTTATTTCTTCCTATCCTTTGGCCCTCATGAAAATTTTTATGAAAGAAATTTTCATTTTTGTCATATTTTCTTTGAAAATTTTCATGTTTTCATTAAAGCTATCTTCCATTAAAATTTGTAAATAAAGTTTGACCACTTCTACTCCTGTTCCAATCAATATGACAATCCATTCCAGAGATAGATAGCTCACTACATAAAATACACAAGAAATCTTTCAAAATATTAAAATAAAACACAAGAGTAGTTGAATGTATAAAAGCCCCCAGACTCTCATCAATATATTTGTCAGAACTACAAATTATAAATGTGTATGTATTTCTCTCCTTTCCATCTATGACTAGAGATGTGTCAACTGGTTCTTTCATCAGTATTCCCCTGGACTGTGTTAACTAGTAATGCTAAAAAATCTGTTCTGCCTTGCCCTTTAAGTACATTTCCCAGACCTGAAGAAGCTCATAAGCTCATCTCCCTCACTAGTAGAAGCTGGACCAATAATAGACATTACCTTAGCCACCTAGTTTCTAAAATATGAGGAGAACAAGATCATATGAGAATAGTCTGAGGGTAACTGAAAGTAGGGATTAGTATTTCTAACTTTTAGACCACATCCCAGAACACTTTTGAGCCAGGGACCCAGAAAACTACCTGGCTTTTTACTTATTGTTAACCCTTTCAGCCTTCCAACCCACTTCTCAAGAATTTTCTTTCTTCTTAATTAAGAACAGGAAGTCAGTGATGTCCAATGAAACTATTTTAGTGTAACTGACAGAATACAGCCTATTGTCTTGTAAGCAAATCAAAAATTACCACGAGTATGTCTTATCTACAGCGAGGTTCTTTCTTTTCTATGCCTTCAGCAGCAGCAGACATAATTGTAGCCTCAGAAGTTCTTAGACTTGAAAACACCCATAAGAGGATTTGCTGGAGATGTGCAATATCTGATTTGCTTGAAAGGGTTCCAATTGCTGTTAGTCAAATAGCTTCAAAACAAATGTACTCATGAATATTTTCAGAAATAAAATCACTGGTGTTCAGGTCCTGCTGCTTTGCTCTATAAACAATTGCTGGGAAGGAATTTGTAAATACCAATGTCGTCATGGCTAGTACGATGATCTTTTTCTTATACAAATGTTCATATGAGTAAACATGTTCATTACTGTCCTGTTTAAAATATTTCAGTCATCCAGTCAGGAAACAAAATCCTTGTCATGTGACCAAATACATACTGCATAACCAATAGCTGTAGTGAAGCAGTCACAACCGACCAGTAATCTAAAAAAAGGTTTGCCTAAACTGTTCAGTAAATATTTGAAAAAACAACAACACAGAATCAGTTAATGAACAGATCACCATAATAAGGGGCTAATATTCTAGTGCAGAATATTCTCTAAAATAATTTAACCTCAAAACAACTGAAGTGATTGAAGTAGTGGTCTGAAAATAAAGGGATGTTGCTCTTATTCCTTGGTTTGCCACAAGCATCCGGAATGTCCTGAAACAAGTCACAACCTCTGTGTTCCTCTGTTCTAATCTGTAATGGGAGTGCAGGCATTATGGAGTAGCTATCACCTCTATATAGCTAAAGATGTGCCCAAGATACAGCACCTTCCCAGACTGTCCCACCTTTTCCTTCCCCTAGTAAATACCTTTTTTCATAAAGGAAGATGCACTGAATTACAGTCCACAAGCTCATGAGTTCTAGGCTCACCTGACTCATCTTCAAATAACTCCTGCTCATATTTCTGAATGCTTTACAATCTTTATTATTGCCCAAAACCTCATACTCAAATCAGGGGTAGGCAACCTTCTCTGCACCTCATTATTTATCTGTAAAACAAAATGAGGAGGTTGCACAAGATGACTTTGAGAGCTAGAAATAGAACACTACTGTTTTAATATGAAGGAACCTATTCTTATCCACTTAACCACATTATCTTTGGCAATCAAAATGCCAGAGTTAAGGACTTGGCTAACCTGTTACCATTATTGACTAATAGATGCTGATCCCCAAACCCAAGGCCAAACAGAACACAGATTCCCAATTTCCACTAGTGGACTGCTGTCTATACAGCTGTTATATCCTCTTGACAAACTGTGTTTCTAGTTATAAGGATGGAGGAGGTGGAGAGAATCTGAAGGTTCTTCATTCACAAACACTGCTGAGGTGCTAATGCAGAGGTCACTATGGCTCAAAAGAAAGAATTTAAATAAAGTTGTAGTTAACTTTAAACTCTAATATGCCATATTCTTTAAAAATCTAGGAGGAAAAAACAACCAACAATTTTTGAGAAATTGATCGATCAGGAGCCTGAGAGAAAGGCCACCAGTGCATTCCCGGAAAAGCCAGGAATAGAACAAAGGTACTACTGTATATAGAGCAAAACCAATTCTCAGAGGTTAGGTGAAATCTCCACATAGTGCCATACTTTCTGTGCAATGAGCGTTTTCTTCCAAAGCAATGGGAGGTGCATCAATGAATTTGCCTAGCAAATAGTTCCATAAAGTGGAACGTCTGTGCAGTGAATGAGGCAGGCAGCTATAAGAAGAAATAGCCGGATCCAAAGTTTCAGGCAACAAAGTGGTATCCTCAAAAGCTGCTATCTCTGCATCTGCCAGAGGCTGTTTCTAAGATCTTGGACAAGTGACTGAAGCCAGAACTTTTGGAGATTGCTACTAACTTTGGTCTGAATTTGTTCTAGGTCCTCGGCTGAAAAATGGCAATAATACACAACAGCTCTGTGTAGATAAATTCATCAGTATTCATGGGAAGAAAAATATTTGGCTGTGCAGAAAGAACTGGGGAGGTTTTGGAGGAAGATTGGGCATACGGAGCTCTCCCACTGGGGAAGCTAGAAAGGTGGAATAGTATCTAAAGCTGGATAATGAGCTAGGAGTAACAGTGGGAGGATTCTTGGAGCTGTGCTAAGGGTTGAGCTGAGAGGTGCTTTGACTTCTCCTATGAAGAGGAGGGAAAGGAGCACAGAACCAGAAGTGAACTGTAGAGCAAGGGACCAGATTAGGTCTATGGAGAGAAACCTCACTGGTTCGTCATTGAGATTCAGGATCCCTTATATAATCCACTCTTGTAGGCCGACAAGCTACTATATAACTTATATACACTTGGTCATTTTTGTGGAGGATAGTTGTTTGTAACATCAATAGGGTTGTCAGTCATTGTTTTGCCAAAATTAAAGCATTACCTTTCATTCATGAGTTTCCTGGTCAAAGACGTGAGGCTATCCATAAGCGATCACTCTTTTAACCCGTCCAAGCTGAATTTGTTTTGGCAACAATTCTAGTGTTGCTGGAAATGGTGTTCCTATTGGGTAATGGCTGGATTTGGGGGAGGTTTCATTTGGTTTTCAATCATTGGTTCTTTCCCCTTTAAAACTTTGTCAGTCTCACAATTCATCTACCTCTAGAGCTGTTGCTACTCCTTGTTGCTGTGGAGATGTTCCTCCACTTTTAGTTGCCATGCAACCAATTCGGAGCAGCATTTGCATGAACATTCCCTTAACTTGGCCATTCATTTTGTTTTTTTCTTCTTTTTACAATTGGCATCCATCTCTCCCACAGCTTGGATCTGTCTAAGGGTACACTTGACTTCCATTTCTCAGACAATCCCATGGGGAGGAATTTGTCCTATTTTTTTCTAATTAGCTTTCTACTGCACTTTCATTGTAGAGTAGATCACAAATAGTCTGTCCCTGAATCACCCAGCCATCTGACAATCTGGTACAGCTTTCAAAGACAGAAAAATTATCTGGGTTTATTTGGTTTATTGTTATAGATACAGAGCTAGTGCAACTTATGAAATGACATAAAGAAAGCACAGAAAAGCTAGAATCCTATCAACAATTAACTTGACCTAATTCTTGCATCACATCATGGAATGCCTCTGTTAGCTTCAGAACTCTATGATCTAACTAGGTAGTTAACCCTTCTCTTACCATACAAATAAACAAACAGCAAAAATATTTAAGTATTAGAGAAATGTTGGTATGTTGTAAATTCTGAATGCCCACTTTGGTATTTACTCCTGCGAGGCTGTTTGTATACACAGAGAGAAATAGATAGATACATGTACTGAAGCACAAAATCTATATGCTATGTCTATACTGCAGGCTTCTTGCTCAAGAACTGTTTTGTGCAAGAGTTCTTGTGCAAAAATTCTTGCACAAGAGCGTGTCCACACGGCCATGTGCTTTTGCTCAAGAGATGTGCTTTTGTGCAAGAGTGTCCATGGCAGTGTGGATTCTCTCTTGCACAAGAAAGCTCTGATGGCCATTTAGCCATAGGGGTTTCTTGCACAAGAAACCCTTGTTGCTTGTTCACACTGCCTTCTTGCACAAGAGGGCTTATTTCTCATGGGTAGAGGAGTAACTCCTGTGCAAGAAGCTCTCTTTTCTGACACTAAACTGTAAATTTACTTGCACAAGAACTTTACTTGTGCATGCAGTGTAGATGTTTCACAAGTTTTTGCACAAGAACAGCCATTCTTGCGCAAAAAGCCTTCAGTGTGGACGTAGCCATAGTGTATTTGTATGATATAGTTGGCTCACTGATTGCAATTGGATTCTCCCTTCTTTCTTCCTTCCCCACACTTCAGGGCTACATCTACACTGCAGGCTTTTTGCTCAAGAACAGCTGTTCTTGCACAAAAACTCGCGGAGCGTCTACACCGCACATGCATTCTTGCACAAGTAAATTTACAGTAAGGCATCAGAAAAGAGGGCTTCTTGCACAAGAGTTATTCCTTTATCCACGAGGAATAAGCCCTCTTGCGCAAGAGCTCTTGTGCAAGAAGGCAGTGTGGACAGGCAACAGGGATTTCAGAGCTTTCTTACTCAAGAAAGCGTCCACACTGCCATGGATGCTCTTGCGCAAAAGCACATCTCTTGCACAAAAGCACATGGCAGCGTGGACATGCTCTTGCGCAAGACCTTTTGCACAAGAACTCTTGCGCAAAACAGTTCTTGCGCAAGAAGCCTGCAGTGTAGACGTAACCTAAGTTCTAAATCTACATCTCTGCCTGAGAATTGCTGTCTTATGCTTTGGTTGATAATCCGTTTTTGCATAGGTCAATAACAGAGCCTATATGCTGACTGTAAATAGGAATAATTCAGGAAAAGATATGCTTGAACTAGCTCTACTCACTTCTCTCCAAGTGAGAAACTAACCCTCTCTAAGGCTACATCTACACTGCAGGCTTCTTGTGTAAGAACTTTTTGTGGAAGAGATCTTCCCCAAAAGGTTCTTGTACAAGAGAACATCCACAGAATTCACAGAATGGCCATCAGAGCACCTGTGCTTTTTCTGATAGGGGTTTCTTGCACAGGAAACCCCTGTTATCCGTGGACACATGCCTCTTTGTGCCAGAGCTCTTGCGCAAAAAGGCTTATTCATCATAGAAAGAGGAATAACTCTTGCACAAAACGCTCTGTCTTCTGACGATCTGCTATACCTTTTCTTGCACAAAAACGGGCTTGTAGTGTGGCCGCTCTGCAAGTGGAACGAGGTGTACCGGTAGTTCGGAATAAGAATCCTAGTCCGAACTACCTAGTTCGAGCCCCGTGTAGCCGCGCTGCACGGGGTTCGAACCAGCGGGGTTTTAAAAATGGCGGCTCCCCGCTTATGCAAATGAAGCCCGGGAAATTCAAATCCCGGGCTTCATTTGCAAGTGCGGTATGCATACATTACCCTCCTAGTTCGAACTAGGAGGGTAGTGTAGACATACCCTGAGAGCTTTACCATTAAACCTCACTGGTGCCAGGATCCCTTACCTGAAGTCCAAACATTTGCCTGGAGGCTATGACAATGTTATACAAAAAATGCGAAATAAAAAGAACATTGCTGTCTCAATAAATTCAAGCACTTAGAAGTTGGGAAAATGCCAGGATTAAGGTTTTGTTGTGCAATCTAATTTTCCCCCTTGTGCATATGCATCATAACAGTATTTAATTACATGAACACACACATATGAGGAGTGCACAGGCTGCCCAGTACAAGAGCAGTTGTTCAGTGCAAGTTTCGGGTTACAATTACAATGCATGAAAAGCTTTCATTGGGATTGCACAGGTGACCAAAATAAAATTCAGTTGTATTTTCCTTGGTTTTTCCTCGTCATTTCTTAATGCTATTGCACATTGAGCAGACATTACCCCTGGACATCTATCATGATACCTTAGTCTTTTTTTCCTAAGAATTCATAACTAATTCAGCATGCATCAGTAGACTACAAGTAGGTTAAATTAATCCAGCCCAGTCATTACAACAAGGTGTTAAGTATTGCAGTAGTATTGCCTCTAACAGAAATTTTTGAGCTATGATCTTCAAATTCCAGTTTATAATGATGAGTTACAGTCACATGCTTGTTACCCAACAACAGATATATGTATCATTTACTTGACTCATGTAATTAACCAAAAAGAAACAGACACCTAATTTAATTAATGTGTGATTTCTCTTACTGACAGACTGAGGGTAGGTGTGGGGGGGTCACAGAATCCGGCCCTGAGATTTTTGTCCTTACTCATTTGTTTTCAGAATGACATTGCCAAGTATTTTATAACCATTCCTATTTTTTTCCAGCCCTCTGCTGTCACTAGCCTAAAAATATAGACATTTCTTTTCCCCACTCAGATTATCCTTTTCCTCTTGATGGAGAAAAAAACCCCTTTGTCCTTTGTTTCAGATACAGATTTTGAACAGTCAAATGATCAATTTGACTCGTGATGTATTTGTTTATACAGAAGACAAGGCTCTTTCTGCCTCAGTGGTGCAGTGGCGCTGGCATCTAACCACAGCTGTTCAGCTAAAATTTCCTTCAATATGTCTGCAGGGTTTTCAGCTGGCACAAAGCCAGTGGATCTGGCTGTTATGCCAAATGCCTCTCAGCCTGTGATGGGAGGTTATGTTGAGGGTCAGAAGGGGACTATTGAGGTCGGGAAGAGTTTTGCTCTGCCTTGCCAATTCTCAGATGTCATAAGGTCCCTTTGGAGCTAGCTACACTAGGTGATATAAATTACAGAAGCATTTAGTGGATCTTGGGACTGAGGAAAATTTGACCTATATACTGTAAATAAAGGTGGGTTGGTTAGAATTGATAGTAGCAATAGTACTGCAAAAGTTACAGCAGCAATTCCAAGAGTTTAATGTAAAATGCACCATTCCCTGTAATTCTACCTTATTTCTTATTTAGTATAGTAGTTTTCTGATCAAATTTTTTCAGGACAGAACTGGTCTATGCTAAATCTCCCATCAGAGCTTTTTTTTTTTTTTTTTAAAAAAAGGTTTGGCAAAATTAGCTCAGTTATTTTTGAATTCTAAGAAGAAAAAGAAAGGTGTGAATTCCAAATGTTGGTCAGAAGCGCCATGCACATACAATTTAGGGTTGCCAGTTGCCCAGTTGCCAGGTGCCCAGGAACTCCAGGTTGAAAAGCACTCTTGATAGCTCTGGTTGGTACTGCCAACCAAGCCATTGAGACTACGTCTAAACTACACCCCTCTGTTGTCAGAGGGATGTAAATTAGACACATTGAAAGTGCAAATGAAGCGGGGATTTAAATATCCTGCACTTCATTTGCATAATGGCGGCCGCCGCTTTTTTTTTTTTAAATGGGGCTTTGTCAGCCAACGGTCAGGGCAGTGTGTGTGTGTATGCTTCTGAGAAAAGGTCTAACGTCTGCGTCTCCACTGCCAGGACCGGGGTCCCGCCGCAGAGGGTGGCCAGCAGGCCAACAGACGCCCCGTTATATAGGAAGAGCTTATTACACCTTAGATTTTAACTGCTAGAACACAAAGTTCCTTCGCAGCGGGCAGCCTGGGAAAGGCTGGAAAGGTGCCCCAACTGATCTTGTCACCTGGGAGTGACACAGATCCAAACGCCCAAGCTCTCCCTATGTCTGTCCCTTTTATGACTGGCTGAAGTTCTTTTAAATTGTGCTTGGTTCTGTTACAGCAACTGAAGGAGTCAGGTTAAAACTTAAACAGTTACAGGTTTATTAAAAGACTTATAAAAGCATATGGTTACAATGGCTATTGCTCTATTTCTTAAATGCTAACAAATACAGATTTTAAAAATGGTTACAAAGAAAATAAAGATAGAAAATAGAAATAATGGTACCAAGTGACAGCTTAATCTTTAAAGAGCTCTAAGTCTATGTATATATATACTTAAACAAAGGACCACATCCAGGTACAATTTTTACCCCTTTCTGTGCCTCTCGACTCCAGCGCGTCAGGCCAGGGCCGGTCTCTCAATTCCTAGGAAAGACGAATACGAGGTGGGCGTCCCCTTGGAACCTCGGGAGATCAAACACCAAACCCGACCAGCAGATAGATGGTAGATTGACACTCAGAGAAAATGCGCTGCTGAACCTATCTTTATACCCCTGGGGGCCCGTATTCTCTTTCTTATCTAAAATGCCGAATTGTACTGGTCCGTTTTGTGGCGTCAGTTCTTACAAGCAAGTTTCAAGTTAATTTACACTTGCAAGAGAGACAACTAAATTGTGAGCACTAGACATTTTTTACTGGGCGAGAGATTCCTCCCCCCGCGGATGGATGTGTGTTCGTATCAATATGGGTTTGAGTCAAGGGCACTCCTTGGCAGCCTCTTGGTCAACAATTGGAGTATCTCTGTTTACAGCCATTCACGGTCACAGCAGCCTGGGCCTTCTGCTCTGTGTGCCCTGTATGCTCCAGGCAAGCAAAAATGGATGTTACAAGGGGGTTCCTGTCTGGCTACAGGCTTTTTAAAAAAAACCCAGCAGTTTAGACAGGGCATTTTTGACAGAAATGCCCCGTTTCAAAAGATCCTGTACTCCTCATTTTGAAAAAAAGCGGCAGCCACCAGTATGCAAATGAAGCGTGGGATATTTAAACCCCCGCTTCTTTGCACTTTTGATGTGTCTAATTTACATCCCTCTGCCGACAGAGGGGTGTAGTTTAGACACACCCTGAAAGTCTGGTTGGTGGCACAGTAGGGGTCCAAGGCTAATGCAGGTTCCCTACCTTCCTTGGCTGCACACAGCTCCTGGAAATGGCTGCCAAGAACTTTGTGGTCCCTACGCACAGGGAAGCTCCATTTGGGCACTGTCATCTAGACTACAGGCCCTGCCCCCACTGCACCCATTTGTTATACTTCCTGGCCAATGGAAACTCTGGAACTGTCACTTAGGGGTGGAAACAGTGTACTGAGTGCCAGCTCTGCAGCTCCCATTTGCCAAGAATCATGATCAATGGGAGCTGCAGGGCAGTGCCTGCAGGTAAAAGGACAGCACATGGATGGAGCCTAGGGGTGCCATTTCAGATTTTGGTGTGGGGACAACTTGTGTATGCTGTGATGAGGGAAGGAAAGTGAGAGCATGAGAAGGGCAAACCAAGACATAGGCTTAATCAATGTTACTGAGCATGCTAAGTACAAGCCAAACACCAGATGGGAGGGGGGCAGTCCTAACCCCATTTGCCCTCCCACACACCACCTCTATCCAAGGGCTAGTAAGGCATTGGAAAACTCAATGTTTTTGGCAGACAGCTTAGTAGTTAGCTGACAGGAGCACTGTATCTAATTCCTATCAGAAAGAAAATTAAATACACATTAGACCCACTCAGAGAATCATAGAACTGGAAGAGCCCTCAGGAGGTCATCAAGTCCAGCCCCCTGCCCAAGGCAGGACCAATCCAACTAAATCAACCCATCCAGGACTTTGTCAAGCTGAGACTTAAAACCTCTAGGGATGGAGATTCCACCACTTCCCTAGGTAACCTATTCCAGTGCTTCACCACCCTTCTAGTGAAATAGTTTTTCCTAATATCCAACCTAGACCTCCCCCACTGTAACTTGAGACCATTGCTCCTTGTTCTGCCATCCGTTACTACAATGAACAGCCTTTCTCTGTCCTCTTTGGAACCTCCCTTCAGGAAGTTGAAGACTGCTATCAAATCCCCCCTCACTTTTCTCTTCTGCAGACTAAACAAACCCAAATCCCTCAGCCTCTCCTCATAGGTCATGTGCTCCAGCCCCCTAATCATTTTGGTTGCCCTCTGCTAGACCCTCTCCAATGCCTCAACATCCTTTCTATAATGGGGGCCCAGAACTGGACACAATACTCCAGATGTGGCCTCACCAGAGCCAAATAAAGGGGAATAATCACTTCTCTAGATCTGCTGGCAATGTTCCTCCTAATGAAACTTAATATGCCATTAGCCTTCTTGGTTACAAGGGCACGCAGTTGACTCATATCCAACTTCTCATCCACTGTAATCCCCAGGTCCTTTTCTCCAGAACTGCTACTTAGCCAGTCAGTCCCCAGCCTGTAACAATGCTTGGGATTCTTCTGTCCCAAGTGCAGGACTCTACACTTATCCTTGTTGAACCTCATCAGATTTCTACACTGATATATTTTGACATCTTGTGGCAAGTCACTTAAGGCACACTGGTTAGTCTTAAAATGTTAATGTATATTCTTACTTTGTTACTAACTCTGTGGAGAATACACCCTGTCAGGACTTCTGGGCTCTCTCTCATCTTTGGGAGGGGAGTGTGATCTAGTGGGTTACAGCAGGGTGCAGAAACATTTTAGCTCTATATAAGAACATCAGAATGTCCATACCAAAGGTCCATCTAGGCCAGTATCCTGTCTTCCAATAGTGGCAGAAAGAATAAACAGAAGAGGCAATCATCAAGATTCATCCTCTGTCACCTATTTTGTTTGTTTTAAATCTGTTGCCTATAAATATAATTGGGTCAGTTTCTTGAGTTATGTTAATGAAGGAATGAATAACATTTCCTTATTCTATTTCCCCACACCATTCATGATTTTCTAGACCTCTAACATCTCCCCCCAAGTCGTTAGTAATTTTTTTTTCCAAGCTGAAAAGTCCCAGTCTTGTTAATCTCTCCTCATATGGAAGCTGCTCCTTAACTCCCTAATTATTTCTGTTGCCCTTTCTATACCTTTTCCAAATACAATCTATCTTTTTTTAGATGAGGTGACCATATCTTCATCCTGTATTCAAGATGTGGGTATACAATGACTTTACATAGAGGCAATACAGTATTTTGTCTTATTCTCTATTCCTTTCCCAGCGATTCCCAATATTCTATTAGCTTTTTAGTTTTTAGACTGCCACTGCACATTGAACAGATGTTTTCAGGGAAATCCATAAGAATTCCAAGAACTCTTTCTTGAGTGGTAATAGCTATTTTAGACCCCATCATTTTTTTATCCATCATTAGGATTATATTTTCTCATGTGCAGTGGCAGATCTAGAGATAATGGGGCCCGGTGGTCAGCTTCATTTTTGCTGTCCTGCCCCCCGCTTGGACTCGTCCTGTCCCTCCCATATTTCATTCTTTTTTCTTCATCCTCCTGCTATATAATAAGTAATAAGAAATAAATGAAAATAAAGTGAGGTTCCTTGATTGTTTTGTTGTCTAACTTTTTTCACAGACCAATTGAAAATTGCTGATGGTCTCAATGGACCTCTTAATGATCTTTCCAAATATTGTTTACACCATTAGCTAACTATTGTAAAGTGATTTGGATAAGAGTGCTTTATAAAAAAAACATAACCTTTCCTCAGTCCACCATAATGGAATTCTCAGAGCACAGTTTGAGAACTTCTGGTCTAGATGAAATCTTGTATTTGCATTAAGCCAACATGAAAAATGTGTAAAAATAAAATGTATAGATAACACATGAATGGAAAAAACAACAGTTAAGTTTCTTCAGTGGAAGTTATTCAATTTAGAAAAAAAAATTCAGCTAGCTTTCTTTCCACATTTTTTCTTTACAAAATCAATTAAGACATTTAAATAATATTTTGTAGAGAGGCACTTTCAGTTGTCAATATTGCTGAATCTGTCAAATGTTCCTCCCGGCTCTCTTGCTCCTCCCACAGCCCTCTCTGTTGAGGGACTGCTTCACCCCACAGAACGGCCATCCCCTGCACAGGATTGGGGGAGTTGCCAGACCCAGTGCTGGACTGACCAGCCCTGGGGAGCCCATGTCGTTGGGGGGACCCATGCCTGGGCACAGTATGTTTCATTGTAAATCTGCCCCTGTTCATGTGCATTACTTTGCACTTATCAACACCGAATTCCATCTGTCCTTGTGTTGCCCAGTCACCCAGTTTTGTGAGATCCCTTTGTAACTCTTTGCTGTCAGCTTTGGATTAGTCACTGTTTACCCCTTTTTCAAGAACATTTATGAGAATTTTAACACCGTGACCCAAATTCATATCCCTGCAGCACAACACTCACTCCTACTCTTTTCCCCCTATCTTTTAAGTGGAGTACCCGGCATTGTTTTCATGCTGATCTAATGAGCCTTCAATTGCTTGAATGCCCAGCCTTTTCTTATTCTTAACCACCCTGACTCCTCCTTTCAAAAACAAACTCCATGCCCCAAAGGCAAAGCCACAAGCAGCTCAAACTTTATTGCATTTAAGACCTGCCTCTCCAGCCAGGACATGGGCTTTAAGCAGACCTCAAGAATGAAATCCAGGGATTCAAACTCAGGAAGAAGGGCTACTGCCCACCCCCAGCTCCCCATAAATGGCACCTTTGATGGAGCCTCCCTGTACCTATGGACTGCCAGGATCTGGTGGATGCTCCCTGGAAGCTACATTAAACACTGCCAGGACTTCACACTTCCAGTGTATGGCACCCCACACCCGGCACCAATCCAGAAGCCCCTTCTACACCCAAACTCCCTTAGAGCTTGCACCCCTCATTGCCCCATGTTACAACACGAGACCCCTGCTGCACTCCAAATCCCTCTGCCTGGCCCCACCCCAGAGCCCATTGTCTCAGCCAGCCCAGCACACACACATCCTATCCCAGTCCTGAGCCCTTTCTGCACTCCTAACAACTCGGCCCCAGAGCCTGCACCCCCAGTCGGAGCCAAACCTCTTTCCCACACCCCAACCCTCTGCTCCAGCATGTTAAAAGTGATTCAAAGGGGCCCAGAGTTCCCAGCCACAGCTGTGGTGGCCGGGAGCTCCAAGACCTTTAAATTGCCATATGAGCACCGTACTACTATACCAAGCAGCTCTGAAGGCTGAAGTCCAGGTGGTGCAGAGGCCTGGCTTCTCCTAGTCCCACACCTTCCATCTGAGGCCCCAGTCCCTTTCAGGAGCATTGGGCTGGATCCCCCCCACATCTTGTCCAGTGAGGCGCAGAAGCTGTTGTTTTCCCTGAGAATGTGAGACAGCAATCAGGAATGGGGCCTTGAAGAAGGGACAGGACAAAGGCATTTGGTTTTGTGCAATGGGAAGGATAGCAATCCTGGTACGAGCAAAAGAACTAAATTTCAGTCAACCTTAGTTTATTTGGTAGGTTTCAGTGAGAGCTAAGGAAGAAGAAAACCGAAGATTATTTTGTAAAGCACTCAGTATAAGGAATGACATTTTCCTCTATGTTTTGACAGCATGTAACACATGGGAGGTAGCACTAACCCTGAATGAAGCCTCCAAGTGCTCCCGTAACACAAACGAGTAACAGCCTCTTAGTATAAAGAAAATGGGTTAGTTTGAAATTAAGACCTCTTGAATTTTTTTTGGGGGGGGGGGGAGAAGAGGGAGAACATAAAATAAGGATTGGTTTTCTTTGTTAAGTTTCTTCACTCAACCTACAGTTTACAACATTTAGATCTACTAAAGGATGGCTCCAATTGCTTTAATCAAAGATGGCAGAATTCAACACACACTGAGAGAGTAGGTAATCCTGAAGTTGCTACCACCGACTAAACTGATAGCAGAATAAGAATGTAAAACATCCCAAAAATTGCTAGGTGCAGTTTTAGTAGCTCAAATTTATCTAAATCAAACCTAATAGTCCAAGTGTTGATTTGCCTCCAACACCTCAGAATTAAACAGCTGGGTTCAGTTCATCACACATTCTAGCTACATCTACACTATAGGCTTCTTGCTCAAGAAGCTTTTTGTGGAAGAGATCTTCTGCAAAAACTTCTTGCACAAGAGCGCATCCATACTGCAAAAGCGCATAGAAAAAATGATGTGCTTTTGCGAAAGAGAGCATCCAGACTGCATGGACGTTCTCTTGAAAGGAAACTCTGATTGCTATTTACAGAATGGCCACCAGGGCACCTGTGTTTTTTCGATTGCCTCTTTTTGTTAAAAAAAAAACCTGTTCCCCATCCACACTCACCTTTTTGTGCAAGAGTTCTTGTGCAAAAAGGAGTTATTCCTCATAGAAGGAGGAATACCTACACCGGAAAAAAAACCCTCCGTTCTTTTGTTTCACTTGCACAAAAATGCGCTTGAGGTGTGGACATTCCATGAGTTTTTGCACCAAAACAGCTGTTTTGGCACAAAAACTCTGTAGTGTAGACCTAGCCTTAGTGGCACAAACTCAGCTGGTCAAGCCCAGCCCTTTGTCTAACACTTGTTCCCTTTCTCAGACATCTTTAAAGAAACAAGAAAGGCTTGCACACCTAGGACACTTCCTGGCGTTTTCTCCAGTTACACTTTGACTCTTCAGCATTAACATTCACTGTGCACTGGGACAGTCCTGAACACAACCTCTTTACCCTGGAAGGACTAAAGCAATGGAAAAGCATAACAAAGACACCTATAGGCTGTATTAGTAAGGCTGCCTTTTCAACTCAGCCAAAATGGCTCCGGTTATTTTCTTCAAAAGACCTTCAGCCACCTCATGTAGTGCTACTGTGGAACTACAATCTTCCCCGGGCTTGGGGCAATGTGCTGTTATGCTGGCTCTAGAGAATCCCAAGAGGGATGATGATTAGTCAAATCTGTGCTGGGTGGAGCACGTTACCCCTGTGTTCAGCACAGCTCTCCTAGCTGGAGCATTGCGTTTTGGAGGCACAAAGCCACTATGTACACCCTTCTTATCCCTCCTGCCCACCCAGGTAAGCAATGAATGAAGGAGGCATAGTGGCTGTGCACAGCTTGATGCTCTTCCAGGGCTGCTCCCTGTCGTATGGATAGCCTTAGGCCTTGTTACTCCCAGGCACAAATGGCTACATAATACATATATATTCCCTCCTACAAACTTCTGGAGGAGTCATCATGTTCACACAGAAGTTATTTATTACTGATTGCTTTATTTTCATGTTCATCTATAAAGGTGCTTTACAGTAGGCCTTGAAGTGCCACATACCCATACAATCTTACAGTATTGTACCCATTTTACCCAAGTAGTTAGTCAAAGTACAGGTCTGGCAGGTTGTTTTCACCAAGAGGAGAAATTGATGACATTTTAAAAAGAATGTACAATGTCCTGCTTCCCTGAACACAGAAGAAATCCAACAGCAGGAGACAGAATCTTTGCTCATAGTTCCAAGCCTTCTTCAACCTGCACTCAGTCCAGTATCTCTTAGCCAGAGCAGCACTGACAGTGTGGCCCTGAGAAGAAGCTGAAACAAAAAACAGGACTATGCAGCACTTTAAAGATTAACAAGATGGTTTATTAGGTGATGAGCTTTCGTGGGCCAGACCCACTTCCTTGGATCAAATAGTGGAAGAAAATTGTCACAACCATATATACCAAAGGATACAATTAAAAAAATGAATACATATGAAAAGGACAAATCAAATTTCAGAACAGAAGGTGGGGGGAGGAGGGGAGGTAGTTGTCTGTGAGCTAATGATATTAGAGGTGATAATTGGGGAAGCTATCTTTGTAATGGGTAAGATAGAGTCTTTATTCAAACTTAAGTGTAAAGTGTTGAACTTAAGCATGAATGACAGTTCAGAGGATTCTCTTTCAAGTGTAGTCTTAAAAGGCCTTTGAAGCAGGATGCAGGTAATCAAGTCGTTGAGATAATGTCCTTTCTGGTTGAAATAGCAAGAAACTGTTTTTTCTTTGTGATCCTGTCTAATATCTGTTTTGTGGGCATTGATCCTTTGGTGAAGTGTCTGAGACGTTTGTCCAATGTACATAGCAGACGGACACCAGGTACCAGAGTTGGTATTAGTGTGGTATGTCCTGTGGTTGTGGGTAAGAATCATCTTGAGGTTAGGTGGTTGTCTACAGGAGACTATGGGTCTGTCTCTGGTACCTTCCCTTGCAACAAACCTCGTTGCCAGCTTTGTCCACATATTCACTCTGCCGATACCATTATTGGACCTAACCAAGTGAGTTATAAGATCAAGAAAACATATTTCTGCGCATCCAGAAATATAATTTATGCTATCATGTGCTGAAAGCTTCCTTTCTGCTTTCTCTCAGAGTCTCTGATCTTTCTGCTATTTCTGTCACAGACATTCACAAAACTGTAGCCAGTTAATCCCTTTTTGAAATAGAAGGATTCTTTGTTTTAACTACATGAAGGAGCTTAATGGCATCTTACAAATGTAGGTAGTTGTTACACTTTGCGTCAGGGGTTTAACCTAACCCTCAAGACAGTACATATTTTATATATAAAAGTTTGCATATGAATTCCAGGTCTGCAGTTTAATGCTGAAGTTAGGTGTTTTTGCTGAAGTATAGCAACTTTCAAGTCTGTTATTGAGTGTCCAGGGAGGCTGAAGTACCCTCCTACTGGTTTTTGAATGCTACCATTCTTGATGTCTGATTTGTGTCCATTTATTCTTTTGCATAGCGACAGGCTGGTTTGGACATTATACATGGCAGAGGGGCATTGCTGACACATGATAGCATACATTACATTAGTAGATGTGCAGGTGAATGATCCTCTGATGATGTGACTGCTGTGATTAAGTCTATGATGGTGTCACTTGAGCAAATACGTGGACTGAGTTGGCAACAGGGCTTGTTGCAGGGATTGATTTCTGGGTTAGTGTTTCTGTTGTGTGGTGTGTAGTTGCTAGTATTGGACTGGGTCTGAATAGGGAGTGAAAGTGGCTAGCTCAAAACAAAATAGTTATCCTTTTTTTGGTCTTCACACTTATCAAACGTTGGGAGTGGGCCACATCCACCATGACTGAATTGACCTTGTTAGCACTAGTCCGCCTCATAGTGACATAACATACTCATGTGTGCATGTGGGTGTAGCCCAAGGTCCAGTGTGTTTCAGCAGCAGCCCTGGGAACAACAAGTTGTGGACTACAAACTGCGGCATGTTGGGAGAACTTCCTGGTTCCTGCCAGGATGTGCCCTCGGCCCCCAGAAGGGTCTCAGCAAGGACTGTGCTAGAAGCAGCACACAGGCTGCATGCTGAGAGGAGGGGCTGCTGAACTGTTTTCCTGTTCTATGTTTTTTACAGAATAAAGCCTGTTCCTGATGGCTTGTGTGAGTGGGTCTGGTCTGAGGTGCGCGTGCGCGCGCGCGCACACACACACACACACACACACACTCACTCAGGCCTACCCTCCCACAGTGGTGTAAGACCTCACAAGGCTTCTCCTATGCTGAATAACCTCACACTGGGCTAGCCAACAGGAGGGGTTACATGTATATATATATCCACTAAAGTGCAGTTGCAACTTCCTGCAATTGACAAAGTGAGTTCTCGCCCATGAAAGCTTATGCCCAATTAAATTTGTTAATCTTTAAGGTGCCTCCTTGTTGGATTTGTGTTAAAATGAACAGCATGTAATACCCTCACATGTAATGCCATTTTGTACAATGATGGATTAAAACATAGGTTGAAGTGGTTACAAAAAAAGTAACTTGTTACAAATACCCAGTTAGAGTATATGAAAAGGATTGTGGATTGCTGCCTTAGGGGATCTGGCCCAGCTCCCATTCATAGCAATTGAAATATTCCCACTAACCTTTAATGAGAATTGGCTCTCCAGTCTCAGATTAATATGAGTCATGCATTTTGTATATACTTCATCCATTGAGGTTGTCTTTGACTATACTGGGTACCATGACTACCTTGACATCATATTACTACTACTCAGAGCTATTTTTAAAGAAGTGAAAAGTGACTGCAATCAGTTACTTGGAAAAGAATCTGATTGACATGTAACAGTAATAAGCAGGTTCAATAATGAATACAGATGGGCAAAAGTTTTTTGATCCTGCCACAGTCAGAATTCCAAAGAGATTAAGAGTTTGAAATAATGTATTTGTACTTACGGTTACTTTCAACTGAAAATTCACCACTTCTCTGTAAGGGGCTTCCTACATGCATTGATTCCTATTTGATACTATTGAGATCCTATAAAAACTGACCTTCTCCTCCCTCAAGAAAAGTATTTTTAAGTAGGACTAAGTCATGGGTGATGGGTATAAGAGGCATGAGGAGGTAATGTCTTCCCTGGGTCTTAGTACTCAACTACTTCCCTCTTCCTATATCTATTCTGACCATTCCAGAAGGCTCCCACAATAGGCTGCTGCTGGTGGCAGACTGGTGACTCTTCCCCTCAAGTGGATGTGTTAACTTACAAGTGAAAGCCCCCTAGCTTGCCAGATCTATTAACATAATACTGAACCTGTGAAAGAACCATTAGGCTGTAAAGAAACCATTGGCTATTTGGCCCATTGAGTGTGGCTAGTTCGCTTTAGCAGTAGCTCCTATAGTGGCTACTGCTTCAGAAGCAAGTGGATAAACCATGGCTATAGACAAAAACTTGCTTCTAAAGTCTTCCTGTCCTTTCTTTCCATCCCTATTTTCCTTTCACCCCTATGCTGAAGAGCGCTCTTAACAAGACAACATTCCTTTTCTTCCAGATAGCTGGCCAATTGAGTTTCCCTTTTACTTCTGACTATTTGATTATCTAGTTTACAGAGAACCCTCCACCAAAATCAGTACCTTACTAATATATAAAATCCTTTGTTATGCCTAAAGTCTTTGGAAACATATTTTTACATAATCATACAGTGAAATTTCATAAACATATTTTCTTATGAAAATCAGTTATTCTATGGAGATATAACTACCTAATAAAGTGGAAGGAACCTTGAGAGGTCATCAAGTCCAGCCCTCTACCCTCACAGCAGGACCAAGCACAATCCCTGACAGACTTGCCCCAGATCCCTAAATGGCCCCCTCAAGGATTAAACTCACAACCCTGGGTTTAGCAGGCCAATGCTCAAACCGCTGAGCTATGCCTCCCCCAGGCACCAGTTTAGAAACACAACTTTAAGCACATGGTTTAGTGTTTTTTTGGATCTCTACTTAAATGTGTATCTGCCCACATCTCTGTGTTCTCAGATTTTTTGATAATGCCCCTCTCCTAAAGATGCAAGAACACTCAGCCCTTCCCAGCAGGAAAGAAAAGTTCTATGCAGTTCCAGCCTAGAATAGCTATCACAGGCACAAATAGCAAAAGTACATGAGTGCAGCTGCATTATAGCCTTCTGCTCCATGCCACCACAAGCAAGTCTCCTGGTACTAACTCTAGCATTAGGGAAAGTGGGAGAGAAACTATTAAGCATCTTTTTCTATGGTGAAGCACAGTTATAAAACATTTGATGCTTAATGCCATCCTGTGCTCTAAGCAAAGAGACTGAAGGATCTCCTGTATTTTGTTACAAATTAAAGAGAATCCCACATAAATAAAAGAGACAAGGTGGGTGAAGTTATTCTTTTATTGGACCATGAGAGAGACAAGCTTTCAAGCTATTATCTCCCTCACTTTTTCTCTTTAATAAATATCCTAAGACCCACACAGCAAGTGAAATGCTGCATATATAAATATAACACATATGCATAACTAGCTATTAAATTTATATGCACCTATCTAGTAAGTATTCTCCCTTTCAATCAGCTTCTTGGAAAGGTCCTACATGAATTTCCATTACTGATCTTCCTTGACTGAGCACATTGTTCAACCATTGAACAAAACTCACCATTTAGGTATTCTTCTCACACCCTCTCACCCAGACCTTAGTAATGCCTGCTTCTTCTCTATGCAGTACATTTCTTCTCTATATCACTTGGGGAAAAAAAATGAGGGAACTTTTAGTGTATGTCTGCTGCAATGAAAACCAGTGTAGATGACATGAGGCCAGCACAGCTGAAAGAGAAATTCAGTTCTTCTTAGTAAGGTGAGGCTTGCTGCAGATGGAGCAAATCTCTTCTCCATGTTATCACTAAGCAAAAAGAGGGCTTTATGAATATCTGGATGTATTTAGCAACAGCATAACACTAGCCATGAAATGCTTGTAATATGGAGAGAGAAATTTCTCACTAGATTCGGTACCACATAAAGCAAAATCAGACTGAAGGGACATGTGGCTGCATAGAACAAGCTGTCCTTCATCACGAGGTAATGAACACCCCTCCCCCCACACCTCACAAAATAAATGAAGTATATTAGGGATGGTTTTCCATGCACAAAGAGCAAAACAAATCTCTTTAATAAAGGATAAATAAATAAAAATTCTCCATGAGAAAAACTAGGGTGAAATCATTGGCCCATTTGAAATGAATGGCAAAATCTCCATTATGGTTTCAATACGTCTCTCCTTCTGTTAAACAGACATCTTTAATCCACTTATGGTCCTGTCCCACAGCAGGAAGACTTCTTACTCTTAAATATGCACTTCACCGAAAACAAATCACAACTATCTACACCACTGAAACGAAACAAAATCTCCACTGCATTTCTATGTACAATGTCATGAACACCTGGGCTAAGTATTTAAGTATCAATATTTTTTTTCTTCACTAGACTTAGATTTAATTTTAAAACAGTATCTTAAAGGGACACTGCTCAAAAAGCCTCACTTTTTGGGACAGTCACATAAACTTAAAGAGGAAGAATAGCTATTCTACAGGACATTTAGGTCTTACAGAATTTAAGAATGGCATCTCTGCTGCAGGACTCCATAAC
Organism: Pelodiscus sinensis; assembly: GCF_049634645.1. Lineage (NCBI taxonomy): Eukaryota > Metazoa > Chordata > Testudines > Trionychidae > Pelodiscus > Pelodiscus sinensis. The sequence goes on from NC_134716.1 coordinate 112,590,245, forward strand.
ACATTGGCATAAAGTTAATAGAACATTATACATTTCTGTATAACATTATTGGTTTAATACCTATTAAACTCTGTAAGAATTTCCCATGGTGAATGTATTGAAAAGAAGCAAAAACATTTTTTAAAGATGAATGCTGATAGATTTTAAAATCCAATATTGCTAGTCTGTTTATTGGGTTTCTGATTGAATGCAAACAAATCATGACTCTTTAATCTGGTTCAGATGATGAATCTTGTTTTATGTGCTCATTTTCTTAACCACATTTCTTGACCTACATTTGACTGGCATTTTTGTGAAAAGTACCAGGATAGCTAACAATTGTATTATAGTCCAATGAATAGATAACCCACTGCTATTCAAACCATCCACTAAAGTATAACTAAAGAATCGTAAGACATAGATTTTAGACTTGCAAAGACAAATCAGATGTCTTTATTTGAAAAGGTCATAGCTGAAGATAGCTAAAGCAATTGTCAGAAAGTGACCAGGGAGGAAAGCACTGGAAAATACTTAAATGATTTATCCACCAATTATCATTCTCTGGACATTATAACAACCTATTGTGATCATGAGCATTCCACTGATTTCCACTGGCAGCCTCACTGCACATGTGTGATATGTATGCAGCAAAACACTGGACATCTGGGGTGAAACAATGAAAGAAACATTTTCACACAATGCTGCATTTGCTACTAAATATAATCCAGTTATGCAAATAACAAATAGTTGCACTAAAAATTGACTCTTAATAAGCTGTAGTTTTGAAAGCAGAGAGGAAGAATATTTGTTTCCATTTTAAAATAATCACAGTTTAAGGTTCCCAATTAATAATGTATCATTTTCAATTTTTCACTGAGGATTTAAATGCACATGTCTTGGAAATTTATAATCTATGGGGTGCATTCTAGATTCCTGCAATACTGACTAGGTCACTTTTCTGGCTATAGGGAAGCCAAATATCAATGGCCTCCCCAGATCTTTGCTGTATTTAACACTACATTTCCAAATATGACAGTGGGATTTTAGCCTTGTTACTGCCAGTGACTCAATGAGCTAGGATCATGCCCTGGAAGTATTCTGCTGGAGAGCCCCATTGCATCATTCCTCCCAAACAATTTCATTAGGAGGATGCATTTTTCTGCAGCTGCTCTGTCCCATGGTAGATCTCATGCTCTGATTACAGTTGCCTCTAGGACTCCTTGTGAAGGAGGAGATAGTGCTTTCCAGAAGAGATAATATAGCTCTGGGCTTTATCTTTTTCCTTGAAAAGTATGTTGGACCAGATCAGGGATGACATGCATATCCCTTAGAACTTAAGCACTGAAACCTCTTTCCTAGCATTTCAACACTACTCCTATAGAACACCACCAGAGAGTCAGCATTCAGTGATTAAGGATTTTCAGTATCTATTCCACAGGGTGAACCTCCCCAAGATCAAGTAAAAAAAAACCAAAATGAATTAACTAAATTCTTAATTATCAACTTTGTAAAGTCCTATAATTATAAAGACACAATATGACTAGATTGGTAATGCATACATGTTACCTTCAGAGTTATATAGAAGTATAAATGAAGTAGATCTAAACAGGTCAGTCCCCACAGAAAACCCAGTGAGAAATAACTTGAAAGCTTAGATGAAGTTCACCTGGGTCTCATTTAGAATCTTTGTTTATCAGCTCCATCTTCTATGCTGCAAGTGGAACCCACACAAATCTTTCTCCTTTGCTGGACTGTGGAAATCACTCAGCTAATTAATTAACTGTATAAATAAATAACTCTGTAACAAGAAAAATATAAAACTGAGACAAGCACAACACAAATGACTCTTTCCTCATCACCACATTTAAATGAGAAAAGAGCTCATACACCAGACTAAGACAATTTCATTAAAGTCAAACTTTCAAGGAATAGAATTCGCCTTTCTATAAACTAACACTGCCCGGGCTTCCCTCAGGGAAAGTTAATAATATCATTAACCTGCCACAAAAGATTCAGGGGCAGTCAGAACCAACCTGCTTTTTACTCCTATAGCTGAGCTTTTCCCAACCCGTTGCTAGAAATGTGGCCTGTGTTCCCTGTAAGCTAAGCACTTCGGTGATCATCCATGAGAGATTCAAAGCCACCCAGATGATTAGCAGAGCACTCACAGCTGGCAGTATGTGTGTCTATTTGTGGTGCACATCTGCACATGCCTTTGTGCACATGACAAAATGTATTCCACACACAGATGGAAAAAGTTAGAGGGAACATTGAGCATGTCCTCAAAGTATCATTCCTGACTATTAGACCTCAGTGGAGTCTTACTCCAGCTACAAGGAGCCTATCAAGCATGCCCAAAACTACCACACACAATCCAGAAACTTCTGGGCATGGAATCCTAATTCTGCATCTACAGAGCAACAGTGACTCAGCGCAACTCATTCCTGTGGCCCATTGTCTTCTCTCTAGATCTCTAAAACAATCTCTCTGTTAGGTATGTGGCCTAATTAGCACTATGCATGAACTTCTACAGTTTGAATTTCTCTACTGTGGCACTCTCTGGTCCGGCATGATTTTAGTTAACCAGATGTCTACTTACAGTGGGAGTGGGCAAGTTTCCTGTGGTTCCATAAAATTTGTTTACAGCCACCAGTCCTTGCTCTAGTGTTATTTAGCTGTAATATACCGCTAAATGTCTTCTAAGAATCTAGTAAGCAGTGGAAGTGTTGGTAATGCTGCTAGATGATATTGACCTCCTGCGGTCCAGCAAATTCTCTGGTTCAGCACTGGTCAGCTTCCAATGGTGCCAGACTAGAGAGGTTCAACTGGTAGTTCATTAATATCTTCCCCATTAACGTAGTAGAAGGTGGTTTCCCTAATCACCTTCCATCCTAAACACTATTTATATCACACAACACTATTTGCAGCAAGCGGGTCTTTAATAGCTTAGGGTATGTCTACACTACCACCCTAGTTCAAACTAGGGTGGTTAATGTAGTCATACGGAGTTGCAAATGAAGCCCGGGATTTGAATTTCCCGGGCTTCATTTGCATAAAGCCGTGCGCCGCCATTTTTAAATGTCCGCTAGTGCGGACTATGTGCAAATCCCGGGCTTCATTTGCAACTCCATATGACTACATTAACCACCCTAGTTCGAACTAGGGTGGTAGTGTAGACATACCCTATGACACTACAGTCTTATGATTGTTCCTGCATCTGGGTTTTCTACTTAGTGCCACATTCCCATTCTTGCCAGCTTTCATCCTACTAGCTGTATGCACTTAAGTCTCTAGAGGTATTTGGTGTCTGTGACAGCATATTGTATGGATAACACATTTCTCAGCTGGCTCAATCTCATGTCTGTGCAATGCTCCCCTTTGAGCTATGTTATGTTCAAGGCATACACACAAAGAAAGTTAGATAAAACACATAAATGCTTTAGCTAGAAAGTTGCAACATAACCCTCTTTTATTCCTTAGAATGAAGAGCAAAAACATGAAGAAGAACCTGAAAACAAGGCAAGCTGTTTCCTGAGGCAGAGGCGTGCAATGCAGCTCTTAGTAGTCTGGACTACTTTTTCCAGACTGTCTGACTCCAGAATGGCATGCTGGCCTACAAATCCCCACAGCATGAAAGCAGGACCAGGAAAACCCCTCTTAAAGTGATAGCTTGTCATTCCAATTTAGTGATTCCAAAATATAACCTATTGTGGCTAATTACTGATGTCCAGATGGATTCTAAAGTGCTTGTATTAGCAATATGATTCCTTGGCTTATCTTAAAACCAAAGCAAAGAGTGCCTTGCAGCCCTGCAGTTGTGAATGAAACACTTTCTTGATTAGCCCAGGTAATGAGGACTAATACATCTCCTAATTCAGGGATGGGAAATCTCAGGCCTCCCAGCCTCAAGCTGCCCTCCCCCCCACACAACCCCCACAGCATAGGAGCCCATGCTGGTGCTCCAGCCCTCCTGGCACCTCCCTGTCTACTAACCTGCTCCCCCACCCCCTCAAACTCTGGTGTGTGAGGGGAATATCAGGAGTGTCTTTCTCCTCATTCAGGGGCCATGTTAATCGGGGTGGGGGAAGGGTTGATTTTTTTTGGGGGGGGGAGGAGTTGTTTCTCACCTGTGTGAAGCCCCCAACTGATTTTTTGTGGATCAGCAGTCCTCAACCCAAAAAAAGTTCTCTACCCCGTCCTAATTGTTAGACATTGATTGGTATGTGCCTTCCCAAGAGAAGCTAAGAAACTTCCTTGAAAAGGTATGGATAAATAGGAATATGAGTAGTTTTTACACTTTTAAGAACATTATAAAGAGCAAACTAACAAGAACCATCAACCAAAACAAACTAAAGACAAATCAAATAAACGTGTTAGGGATTCAAAAGAGTTTAAATTGACTAGATAATAAAAAATTATTATTACTAACCTGTGTGGGAATTTGCTCTTCCTGGGTAAAATACAGAATTAAAATATTGCTGGTAATTCCTACCTCAACTGGGATCAGAATGCAATAGAAAGCTCGTGACTGCCTCTCCCTCTTTGGCACACTCCTACTAACCCTTACTTGCATAAGGAAAAAAAATATTCCCATTAATAGAGTGTTGCAAGATTGGACATAAGATTTCCTTCCTTTTCAAAAGGGGCTTACATAATTTGGACACACTGCATCTCCATTTTTGGTTGCATATTTAAACAAAATGGAACCTTTAAACTTTGTGTTTCTCTCATCGCTAGTTTAACGGTCTGTCCATAGAGCATGAGCAATGATATCTGGATGGAAGAAACTTATTAAATGCCTTGAAAATTTTCAATAATAATATGTATTAATCTTGTTGCAGCCTTCAGTTTTCTATGGTATGCTATTTGGTGCATAAAGGAATTGTGCCCAAATTCCCCTGGGACCTTCACTTCCTTAAGCAATAAAAGAGGATGTGTTATTGTTTAATAATGGCATACCTAGACACACTCCCTGGCAAAAGGTTCGAAACTAAATGACTGGAAGTATGCAAGTCTTTATTACGCACTAACTAAAACCATACACTGCTTATTGAGATCATAAAACTGATACTTTTTGACAATTGGTTACAATAGTATTGTATCCTTCTCTATGGAAAGTGGTTTTTAGAGTGATGTTACATATGAATCACAGCAGATACAGAAAGTACATAATGATGTTTTTGTCATGGCAGCACTCAAAGGTCACACATTCAAGTTCCATACTTGCACTTGACTAAATAAACCATGCTGATGGGGTAGTATTAGGACCATATAGTATTGCCAGAAGCATTGTCCTTAAGATGAGATGTTAATTTAATGTCCACTATCTCTGTGGATGGTGAGTGCTTAGATGGGAAGTAAAGACCAAATGGCACTTTTCAAAAAAGAATATAACAGGAGGGAGGAATTTTCAGAGGGGGTAACTGGCTATGTAGCAGAGAGCATGAGCATTCAGTCCTGAGTGCTCAAAACTTCATTGGGATTTTCAAAGCCAAGGGTTACTGCTACAGACAGGGGAGCTAAGAGCCTGCACAAGCCCCTGGGCAAGGTGTGAGGGAGCAGTAGCTCCACGCTCCCAGGAGAGGTGGTGCTTTGGGTAGAAGGGGCAGGACTGGGTCAGCCTGGTGGTCTCCACACTGCCTTGTGGTTGTCACGCCCCCGCCCCCCACCCCTCAGAGCCCAATTTTAAGAGCTCAGGCCTCTGGCCGTTGCATCGCTGGACCCTAGGGCAACTGCCCCCTCTGCCTCCCACATTGGCTGGCCTGGGTACAGAAGTTCTGAAAATGTAGCCCCTGATCTTGACATTCAAGCTGTATGGACACACATTCCAGCTGAGCACTAACCACCAGCATCTGCAAAAGGCAGCTGTCACAGAACATACTGTTGTGCTCACATGTTGCTAAATGCAGATTGTCCGTACCCTGCTTTGGTCCTCAAGTACTGAACAGAAAAGCCAACCAAATCAATATGGTGTTTACTGTGTAACAAAAAGCACCCACACAGACTCAAGAAACAAAGATATAACTGCGCTAGCACTACGTTAGTGAAGAGAGGAAATGAATCACATCCCTCACATTATGCCTGGTACAAAAAAAAAATGTTATGGAACAGGACTGTACACCAGATAAAGGGCTACCATTTAGCACACAATGCAATAAAAACACAAGTCTGTGTCAGCAACAGGGCTCCACTCATCATGCAGGTGCCTCCTGCTGGCCACCTTGAGGATTAATGCTACAGTCATTATGCCCTATCCTGGTGGTGCCTCACCCACCGTCACTTATGCTCCTAGAATCACATTCCTCCATGGACCAGTCTCCTCTTCCTTATGCAGCCCGTCATCCATGTCATGATCCATGCTTCCCTCTTCCAAGGGCAAGCATTGCAGTCTAACTGTCCTGCCACTTTCCCAGTGGTGACTGCAGCCAATTGTCTGGCCATTTCCTCTTGGCACTAGCACCCTCTTCCCTCCAGGGCCTCAGCCTGCAAATCCCACTAGATATCCAGGAGCTCCTTCTAGATCCACCTCATCCCAGCTAGCAGCACTGCTCTGTCCAGAGTGATAGCTCCTTCTACCTGTCAGGAACTCCATTCTCAAAGAAGTAGCTGACCCTGGTCTGCCCGGGCTCTTTTATATGAGCCAGTGCCAGGTCCTGATTGGCTGCTTCTATCAGCCTCTCTCTAATTGGCTGCCTCCCATCTATTAACCCTTTAGAGGCCACTGTGGGGCCAAGGCCCACTCACAGTCAGGAACCTTCATTTGCCAATATCATCTCAGACCAGTGAGCATGACAATGACCGGATGGATATGTTATTGTCACTTCTGATCTGTGACCTGCCTATGAGACATAGCAGAGTAGAGGGGAATAGAATAGGCTGTAGCGGAATATGTTCTGTTCTTGTTGCAGGCATGCTGAGCAGGGCTAACAATAACTAGGGATGCTATCAGCATAGAACACTGCTCAACATTCTCTACTCACTAGATATCTGCAGTTCACAATACGAACTTTATAATCAAGTTATTTAAAATAGTGATACCAGTTTCACATCATGGCAGAATTTAAGTATAACTGTTCAGGAAATAATATGGCTCTTATCACTGTAATACCTGATTATAGGTGCTGTACATCAACCACATCAACTTACAGAATATAACCTCTGTGTTCCAAGGACTTAACTGCCCTTCGGACCACTATAAATTATATTTTAAAAGTATAATTAAAATGGAAGAAATATGAATGTGGGCGATTTTAAGCAGCTGTTCGCAGTTTATTCTGAGGATTTATCGGGGGGGTTGCACCTAGTCCTGCATTGTGTGATTGTTGACAGTGCATATCAAGCAGTAAAAATTCAGTTCTGGAAACAAGTGGTAAGAGCAGAATTTACTTCCTAATATTCATGTCCTTTCTGACCTGCTGTATGATTCAAAATCTGCTCTCCATACACAAAAACTAAATTTCACTGAAGGGAAAATTAGCAGAAATGCATCAGATGAAAAGTAACTTGGTGAAGAGGCTTTCAGTTTGGGAACTGGAAAGAAGCCCAGATTTTCTGGGTTTTGCTTTCCATATGAAAGCTCTGAGGCTATGTCTAGATTGCAGGCTTCTTTCGGAAGAAGCTTTTCCGGAAGAGATCTTCTGAAAAAACTTCTTCCAAAAGAGAGTGTCTACACAGCCAAAGTCATCGAAAAAGCAGTCTGCTTTTTCAAAAGATAGTGTCCACACTGAATGGACACTCTCTCATATTTCAGCTGTAATTACTATGGACCAGAGCACCTGTGCTTTTTCCTCTTTCCTCTTCTTTCAAAAGAACACTCTCTTCCCCATCCACACATGCTGTTTTCCGAAAGAGGATTACCAATGTCGGAAAAAACCCTCTGTTCTTTCGATTTTCTTTCAGAAGAACATGATTGCAATGTGGACATAATTGAAGTTTTTTCAGAAAAGCGGCCATTTTTATGAAAAAACTCTGTAATGTAGACATACTGAGATGGGAATTTTAGTTAATCTAGGCCCTCTTCTGTCCAAATATACACTTCATCCCAGTGAATCAGTGGATTACTGTTGTCAACTTAGAACAAGGGTTTGCCCTTTTTCTTGATTTGAGGAAAAAGAGGATTATGTAGTGAACCAAGACTGGGACTTTCAAAAGTGCTCAGCATTAGCCTAACTCTGATTACTTTGACTTCAGTGGGACCAGAGGTAAACCAATGCTGAGTGCATCTGAAAATCCTATTTTAAGTATTCCTATGCTGGGAGATGCTACTGGCATTAATGGTTTTGTGTGAGCTTGTGCCTATCTCATTCTTATCCAAATACCTAGCAGAAATAAAAGAGAGAGTCACTAATTACATGTTTTGCTTTATAGCCAGCAGATACTGCTTGGCTCATTATATGGAGCATGGACTGTATCTTAAAGGGTATGTCTACACAGCAGGGCTCAACTCGAAATAAGCTATGCAAACTGAGCTATGTCAATTGTGTATCTTATTTTGAAATACCTTATTTCGAAATATGGAATATCTATAGAGCACTTATTTTGAAATAGAGCACTCTTCCTCTGACTTCCCTTACTCCCCATACAATGAGGGTTACAGGAGTCGGAGGAAGAAGTCCTCCAGCTTGACAATATTTCAACATTATTTCGAAATAACTGTCTGCTGTGTAGACGCAGACTAAGTTATTTCGAAATAAAGCTGCTGTGTAGATGTACCCTCAGAGTTTTATTCTGCCTCTTATCTCCATAATATCTGAGCCAAGGACACCTGAGGCTACATGAAACAGTCAAGCTGTGTCTACACAGGCGCGATCTTGCGCCAAAGCGGTCACTCTTGCACAAAAACTTGATGCCTGTCAACACTGGCTGTGTGTTCTTGCGCAAGTAAACTGACGTTCTACTGTATAAAATCAGTGCTTCTTGCACAAGAACTATGAAGCTCCTGCTCAGGAATAAGCCCTCTTGCGCAAGAGCTCTTCCAGAAGAGGCCAGTAGTGTAGACAGGCAACATGAATTTCTTGCGCAAGAAAGCCGTATGGTTAAAATGGCCATCAGAGCTTTCTTGCGCAAGAGAACGTCTACACTGTCATGGATGCTCTTGCGCAAAAGCACCTCTCTTGCGCAAAAGCACATGCCAGTGTAAACGCTCTCTTCTGGAAGAGTTTTTGGACAAGAACTCTTCCGCAAAAGAGTTCTTGCACAAGAAGCTGCCAGTGTAGATGTAGCCTCAATGACATTTCTGTGCAAAAGTAATCATTTTATTGTTTTCTTTGACAAATTGCAAACCTGCCATTATCCATTCACCTACTAATCAGCTAAAGCAAAATCAGCAAGAACTACTAAGGGCTGCTTATGTACCTAATGTGCTAAGTGTATATTGCAGCAGTGTTTGAATGAGATTTCAATGCACTTTGTACACATTACTAGACAGCTGGTCTTACACAACATAGCAAAGGATGTTTAATTTTAAATGTGTTATCAAAGCAAAACTGACACTTCTCTTAGTGAGACCAATAAAATAACTTACTCTTTTCAGGACAAGTCATTTTGGAAATATCTTAAAAAGCATTAGTCTGATTTTTTTAAGCTAACCGTAGCTAAACTCTGATTTTTTTAAGCTAACTCTGAAAGCACAGTAACTTTAAATATCTTTAGTTACATCTACACTGGAGGCATGTGAGACTATAACAGGTCTATGAAAAAGGGGTGACAAACTTTGGCATAATTGCAGGTATTTTACATTACAATGGCATCACATTACAGTGAGTAATCATAGTAACTACTATGATTAAGATTGCAACGCAGTTTCAGTTACACCCATTCCATCACATGCTTCCATCTTTTGGTTTTAAGTTCTCTATATATTGACTCAAACTATGTCCTTGATTTTTAGGACGAATTTTCTCTAATTTCTGCTTTAACATTGATCATAAAATAAGGTTCTTTGTAATTTTTTAAATATGAGCACATTCCTTTTTACTGCTTTTGAGTTATGAGAGGGCAGGGAAAATATATAACCTTCTCATAACTATATATATTGACACAGATACATACTTTTTCTCAGGACACTGTTTTCGCATGGCCATTAGGCAAAGCTAGCTGACGTTTGAAACTGGACATGGACACAGCGGTTCCTGAGGACTAGTGTAGTTATTTGGCTTGAAAGAACTACAGTAGCTTTGTATAAAATGCAACAGCTTGCAAACTGTATAGTGAGCATGCACAAAAGGAAGTTTTGTTGGGTTTGGCTAGGTGACAGATTGACATAAATGTGTAACCAGTAATTAATGGACCCCATTCCTGTTCCCAAGACATTTCATAGGAAAATTCCCTGTGTCTTCAGTGGTGCTGGATCGCTCCCCGCCCCTCCCCCCCCACACCCCGAACAAATTTCTCACATTAAAAACCTTTGAGTTCTGTTGACAATAATCTGAACTTGCAAAATGCATGACCCTTGAAGGACTGAGTCTTCAACTCCCAACTAGGGGAACTCTATACAAGTACAACTATCTTGAATGGTGGGAATGCATGCAGCCAAAAAGCAAGTTCTAACTTTTACTTTGGGGGCGGCGGGGGGGGGGGGGGGGGGCGATACAAATGAAAGTTTTCACCATAGTTAAAATTACAGAGAAGGCATTTCCACAAAATTCTGAAATACTGTGGGTATGTCTATACTACACAGCTTCACCTTGAGCAGGGGATTGGGTACAGGATGCCTCTCCTCCACCCAAACTCCCTTTCAGAGCTCACACTCTCTTCTGCGCCTCAACCCCCTACCCTGAGCTCCCTTCTGCACCCAATCTCTGTCCCAGAACCTGCACATCCCCCCTAGAAAAGTGCAGATGTTGACCACTTACCAAAATCTTGGTGTGGTCCTCCCTCAAAAATTATTGCCCATCCCGGCACTAGGAACTATTGCTGATGATTGGGAAGGAGCTACCTTGTCTGAAGTGCTGTCTATTGGGAAAAGAAATTAAGTGAAAGTCCTTTCTGCCAGCCTCTAGTGGTTTTCAAGCTCCAATCTCATGGCTTTTGTTCAAAGAGTGAATTCTAAAGCACTTTGAGGCACCGATTCAAATTGGTTCCTGTGATTTTCTATATAACATTTGAGTGTTCCCAACTATTTTTTCTCTTTGATCTGTCCTGGGAGGTAATATATTCATATTATTTCTATGACTTTTTGCAGTCTTGACTTCTTCAGGCTGTTTCAACCCAATTCCTTTATGAGCAATTTTACTGACAAGACTGATCAGTTAAATTCATTGATGTCTGATGCCACCTGCTGGAGGAAATCCTGCTAAGTTATCTGATTCCAGGGAACCTAATCAATGCTCCTTTTGATTTGAGCCTGCCTGTTAGTTGCTCCTGCTAAATTCTTTCTAGGTGAGTTTCTTCAGTTCCTCATAATTGAGTCCTTTTGGACTTTTGTTGAAAAATATATTTAAATGCTCACTTCCTGTCTTTCTGATGCAGAATACTTAAATATTAACTTTAATTTTATATGTCTAATGTTCTTAAGAGTTTGTAGAGTTGCTTTTTTTTCTTTAGCAAGGCTCATAGGCATTGATTTAATATCTCATGGGTTCATCTCTTAAAGGCCACAACTCAGCAAAAGGTCTTAATCATGTGCATAACTTTAGGCACCTGTTGATGCCCAGCCCTAATTGTGTAAACCCCTGAGAGGCATATGTACCATTGTGAATAGGTATCTAACTCTGGGGTTTAGGTGCCTACATCTCAGATTTAGGCTCCACTACAACCCACAAAACTCCTGCTAAATCCTGTATGCTCCTAAACTCACACAATGCCTAAATAATAGCTCTGTGATAACTCATTCCTGTAGAATTTCGTTCACTGGGTGTAACGGAGTTATTGACCAGCCCTGTGCTGCCCCCCACCTATCACTGGGTCTAGGACCATAGGTTTCCCACCACTGGTCTACTCCAGAGACTTGTATAACTGTTCTCTACTCCCTGACCACTACTGATGTCACAGCTGGAGCAGGGGGAATTTTCTTAGTACTTATAGTACTTTTAGACGGTGGGGCAGACTCTTACCACTTTTGCCACAATGACCTACCCAAGGAAGGAGCTACAGACTGACCAAGTGACTTATCCAAGGTCATGGAGGAAGCTTGTGACAGAGCAGGCTATTGAACTGTGTCTCCAGATTCCCAGACTAGCAACCAAACCAATGGGCCATCTTTCGCCTCCTAAGGAAGGAAAGAGAAAAGGTCTCACCTGCCATCTACAACAGTGCCCCACACAATGGAAAGAAGAGGGAATTGGCCTATCTACAAAAGGGGAGAAGGGCAAAATAGGTAGTAGGCTGCCATCAAAGACTGACCCCTTGTCAGAATGAGAGTTGGAGACAGAGTTATCATAGATGGGCTGTTGCAGCTGGTGCTCAGATTCTCTCCTACAGCTATGCTCTAGTAAATTCTTTCATGGCCTAACTCTGTGGGCCAGACCACAAAGGGTTCCACTAAACCTCCGCTCAGTTAGTGCTGTAAAAGTTCCTTAGGCTCTTTCTGTTTCTGTCTTGAGGTGTGTGCACTGCTGCATCCCCACAGACCTAAGACCCAGAGCAATCTACATACCAGGGCAGAGAGAATGAGAATGAGACTCTTCCGCCCAGTGGTTAAAGCACTCAAGTGAGTGGTGGCGAATTCTGGCTGAAATACTTTCTCCCCATCAGAAAGTGAGAGAACTGAATTGTGCTCTTCCACATCTTGAGTGAGCACTCTAATAACAGGGCTAAAGGCTTTGGTCTCCTCCCTCAAGCCATTTTATATGAAATGAGACAGGTACCCAATTCATTCTCACAAGAAATGCCTTAGGCACCTAAGCCATCTGATGCAAGAAAGAGAGTCCTTAGCAAGATGGGCACCTTTGTCCAGCCAGACTTATAGAATCATAGAACACTAGAACTGGAAGGGACCTCGAGAAGTCATCGAGTCCAGTTCCTTGCCCTCATGGCAGTACCAAGCATTGTCTAGATCAGTGTTTCTCAACCAGGGGTACTTGAGAGAAGTCTGGGGGGGATACGTCAACACAACTGAAATTTGGAGAACTGAATTTTTGTTTTAAGTTTTACAGTGCTTTATTATTTTTGTACTTTTTACACCAAAAAACTGGTCTAGAAGAGTGTTTTTCAACCTTTTTAAAAATAAAATACCCATTTTTTTAAAAAAAAAATTAAAGTACCCCCAGTACCTACAGTTTTCAGACACACACAATTTTTTTCTACCATTGCAACACATTTGTTTAAACAACTTAATTGTAGCCGGACGGGCGATGACATTTTTGGGTATAAAAAGTACAAAAATAATAAACCATTGTAAAAATTCAGTTTTCTCCAAATGTCAGTTATGTTGACGTACTCCCCAGACTTCTCTCGAGTACCCCTAAAGGTACTCGTACCATTGGTTGAGAAACACTGCTCTAGATCATGTCTAGACTTAGGCACTTATTCTTTGGGAGGGGTGGGGCTTAGGTCAAAACCCTTTCCTCAGCATCTCCCATTGGCTAGCTTAGGCGGCTGAGCATGCCGACTTGTGTGAATTCTATTTTTAGGCACCCATCTTTCTCCATGCGTTGTATAGGATGCGTAGGTGCCCAGCTAAGGGTTGCTCATTCCTTTATTGTTTCAGTAATTTTCTAGGTGCCCAAAATCTAGACATTGCAACACTGAGCATAAGTTCAGGTTCATGCCACACCTCTCTTTCTTGCCCTGGTGCTGGTGTAGTGCTAGATCAGAAGTAGCTGGAGTTTGGTTGGTTGGTTATTTTAAAAGACCTCCTAATCAAGTCCAAACAACACTGCTTTTCTAAATGTCTGCAGTAGAGACTTTCCTCATGCCATTACATGGTCAGATTGTGCACCCAGAGTTACCCTGGTCTTATGGTGACATTACCAAGGGTAGGATTTATCTCTTTAATATAAGACCTGAGATAATTTATTTTGGGTGAATGTCACCTCTATACACTGGCCCCATGAATCACCAGTCCCTTAAGTGTCACATAACATCTGCACATGTCCCTTCTGTGAGAGTGACTTTCACTCATTGGGGAACAGTGTTCCTCTTCTCATGTGGCTTGAAACCTTTAATGAATCATACATTTCCAGTAAATCCCATGACACACACCCTGAATGAAGTTAGCATTTCAATAACTCATTATTGCTTCTAGTTACAATTAACTGTAGCTGCTGGGGTCTTTTCTATTTAATATTCTATATAATATTTAATAAACTTACATTTTAAAAACATATTTTCTGCCATAATTTACATTCACCAGAGGGGGGCATTGCTGACTTTCTCTTTAGCTAAATTTCCTGTTTCCTTTTTCAATCACTATTTTAATGCAATAATTTTTTAAGGAAGTCAAGGGTTGGTCTTATTGCCTCTCTGTTTAAAATATTTCCTATTTTTAATTAATTATATTACTGTACTACAGGGTTTGGAAATTAAAGCCACTGTACAGTAACCATCTGATTTTGCATTCTCCCATTATTTAAATGGGAGTTTTGCTTTGTCAGTGTAAAAGGGTCTTAATGTGGATGTACATTACATATATACCCACTTTGACACTTCACTACCAGAGTGGTATAAATCAACCTTAGTATAACTGCAAAATCAGGCAATAATAGCTTACACATATGGATCTTTGTGGTTTTGATCTGTCATTGTCCACAGACAGAATATTTTTATTTATTCTAGTTTCATCATTCTTCTTGAAATAATAGGCACAAAACCAGTCCTGCACTAAATCCTGAGCTCATAGTGTGTCGCTGACATTTCTTCCTTGATGGCTCATGGAAAACGTAAACTGAACAAGACCAAAACTGAGCTCCCTATTTTTTCTCCAGAATTTCTTCTCTTTTCCCCTTTCCTTGTCACTGTTGATGTCATTATCAAACCCCATGACATGTAAGTCCAAAAATCCAGTGGTTACCTTCAGGGTTGGATTAAATCTTCTGGATTAGATTTTGTGGGGGTGCCTGGATTTGGTATATAGCCAAAAATAAGGGAATCAAAGTACAGGAGGTCTGGGTGGGCATTAGGGTGCATGAAGGGCTCAGGGCTGGGTTATGAGTTGGAATGTGGGGTGATTCCCTGGAACAATTCTCCTTTGGTAGCATAGGTTGTGCATGCCCTCTGATTCTCAGCCAATGGGAGCTGTAGGGGGGAGCCTATGTGCGAGGGAAGTGCACAGGGGGAGATTCAGGTGGGAATGGGAACACAGTAGGTTTAGTGACTACAGCTCCAGGCTAAGGGAGCTCTGCAAAAAGATCTGCACCTTCGCCAGCCCAGAGATCTTTTTGCAGGGCCTCTCTAGTCTGGGGCCCTGGTATGCAGCCTCTGAAGTCCCTTTTTTAATCAGGCCCTAATTATCTTTAACTTTTCCCTCTCCTAAATACTACTAAAACCTCACAGAATTCAAAATCATTTACTTCTTCCTGTGCAATATCTCAAAGTCCTTTTCTCACTGTCCCAACAGCAAAACTCTCTTCCAATTACATATCTCCTATTTTGATATATGCAACTTTCTCCTATCAGACTATAACTTGCACAAAACACATCTCCTGCAACTGGCCAGGGTCCTCCTCTTAGTCTGTTGATATGATTCAATGACCTATTCTTTCTTTGAATCCCTCTCACTAGCTCCCTGTACTTCACTGCATCAATCTCAGTCTTCTTGTCCTTACATTCTTACATCTTAACTCTATTCCCTGCCTACTACTTCACACCTCCCTTACCAGAGAGTTCCAACATAGTTCATCCCGCCAGCCTTGATGCTATATTTGTCTGCCTCACCCACAACCGTCTTCACACCATCTTCCAGAATGCCCCTACACACTATAATGACCTCTCCAGACTGGTTCACCAGGCCACCATTCTAAATTAACCTAAATGCATCTTTAAACCCAGCTTCTGCCAAGATACTCACAAGAAGTGAGTTAACCAGGTACAGTGCAGTCCTTTCACACCTCTCCAGCACACCTCAGCCTGCAAAAAGTACTGTCCAGTCCCCTAGTCCCCTGAAGTATTTATAAAGAACAGATTAATGCAATAAGAGATGGCTGATACCTGTGGTACTATCTGTGGCTCTTTGATGAGCTTTTATGGCTAGAAAACCCAGAGCAGTAACTTTTAGCACCTATGCACATAAAGTTTGACTTTACAGGCAGTCCCCGGGTTACATGGATCCGACTTACATCGGATCCCTACTTACAAACGGGGTGAGGCAACCCCGCACTAGCTGCTTCCCCCGAGCAGACCAGGGAGACGCGAAGCTAGCGCCCCCCCGCCCCCCCCTCCACGCAGACCAGGGAGACGTGGAGCGGCTTTTCTCAGCAGACACCTCAGCTTGAGAATAAAGGACTGAGGGAAGTGAGGTGTGGGAGAATAAAACTGAGCTCTGGAGAAATGTTTGGCTAGAGTTTCCCCTACAATATGTACCAGTTCCGACTTACATACAAATTCAACTTAAGAACAAACCTACAGTCACTATCTTGTACGTAACCCGGGGACTGCCTGTATAGTCCAGCTCACCAGGTCCTCCTTTCAGCTCTGAACAAAGACAGGGTATAATCTTCTTAGTTAACTGATACTCAAGGAAAATACAATCTGACCTGAGACTGAACAGTGACAATTTCTCTCTCTCTCTCTCTCTCTCGCCATTTCACTTTGAACATTTCCCTAGAATGTTCTCCAATTGCCCTTCTGCTAACAATTTGAAATAACCTGTGTGCATACCTTGATGGTGTATATCCTTCATGCGCTGATAAGCAAAAAAACTTCTCACTGAAATGAAAATCACACCTGCATATGTACCTAGAGAAACAAACTGTTCTGACGTGTTCTAATTTAATCCCTCCGTCAATGTGTTTTACATTATGAGGATTCATATACTGAGCTGACAGATTATTGGTGTGCATGTCTTGAGCAGCTATTTTGGAATCCAAATACCATGAATTGGCATGCATTGTGGAGACCACAGCTAACATGGGGGCCCATCCCATCTATTGGATGGTTGAGGCAGCCCAAAGCACGAGACCTGGGGCAACCATACCAAACTCTCCTATAGATGGAGGACTCTGGTCTCAGCTGGTGTTGTAGTAGCAAGAAAGCCTGAGACTTAAGGCCTTGAAGCAGAAGTCTTCTGTGAGGCCAGAGGCCTGGTGTGCGACCTGAGCTAAAGCAGTGGTCAAAGCTTTACTAACATAAAGCAAAGTCAGACAGTGAACTAGAGGCAGGCCCTGCTCACAGAATCTGGCATGAACAGGGCTGAAATAGCAGAAATACACATTCCTAAGAAGTGCTCAGCACTGAACACATAGAAACACTGTCCAGAAGAGTGGTACCAGCACACCTCACGACCAAGGCATTCCCCAAAGAGAAGAGGAACACGCTGACCCATCTTAAAGATAAGGTTACAATGACAGTATGATGGATAGAGATGTTTTAATTCAACCAACATGCACAAGGTAATAGGTGGCACCTAGCCATGTAAGAGGGTTGCACCTAGCCACATCTGAAGGGCAATAGGTAACTTGTTTGTACTGGCATTGTGGCAGTTCAAAGATTGTAGGTTACAGGGGTTTGATAGAGGAAAGGTTTACAGGCAGTTGGGTGAACAAGTTTTTGTTCCTGGAATAGACTTCTGGAGACGGCTGCCCCAGCAATTAAGTCAGGCAGGCCCCTGGAGCTCATTTGGGCTGGCCTGCAGCAGACCATGGGAATACCTGCAGCCAGTTAGGCTGTGTCTACACTACATGCCTCTGTCGGCAGAGGCATGTAGATTAGGGTTGTAGGCAAAGGTAAATGAAGCCGCGATTTAAATGATCGCGGCTTCATTTAAATTTACATGGCTGCCGCGCTGAGCTGACAAACAGCTGATTAGCTGTTTGTCGGCTCGCCGCTAGTCTGGACGTTCCCCCTGTCGATATCAAAGCCCTTTGTCGGCAGCCCCGTTATTCCTTGTGGAATGAGGTTTACCGGGGCTGCTGACAAAGGGCTTTGATGTCGACAGGGGGAACGTCCAGACTAGCGGCGAGCCGACAAACAGCTAATCAGCTGTTTGTCGGCTCAGCGCGGCAGCCATGTAAATGTAAATGAAGCCGCGATCATTTAAATCGCGGCTTCATTTACCTTTGCTGAATAAACAAATCTACATGCCTCTGCCGACAGAGGCATGTAGTGTAGACGTACCCTTAGAGACTGCTGGTCCCTTATAAAAGGCTTACTCTCAAACAGGAGTGAGGACGGTGAAAGAGGAGATGGACTGCAGGTGAGGAAGACAGACAGACAAAAACAGGAGAGGTTTCTCCCAAGGCATTAGGGAGAAGGTATTGTGGGAAGGGTTGGGGAAAGTGGCTCATGGAAAAGGCTCCCCTATGGTGGGTATGGGGCAAGAGCCCCATTGGTAGCTGCTACCTAAGGTCCCTGGGCCAGAACCCAGAGTAAGTGGGTGGGCCCAGGTTCTGCCCAACCCTCCCCCATGTCTGGTGGACTGCCACTGGGAGAAAAGGGGAACTTTTGGACCATGGAAGAGGCTTTTCCCTCCCAGCTAATGACTGGTCAATGATGAAAAGGGCTTGTTAACTGAGGAACCCTCACACTGAGAGGCAGTGGGAGGGTCTCTGTGAGCCCCTAAGGCTTCTTAAGAACTGCCAGGAAGCACAGGACCCAGCGTATAAAATGGAATTTCAAAGGAAGTGTGTTTGGCCAGCTTAGGGGGAATGGAAAGTCCTGCCATTCACTGATTTGTGTCCATTGTCCTATCTCTTAGTATCCTCATAAAATCCACTGGGTGCTATTACTACGCTTTGTCAACAATAAACCTGTCCAGATGCTGTCTTACCTTAATGGATCTTGTGGTCATTGGGCGAGTCACTCAAGATCTGCTGTGCCGGGTGTCTTCACAGAGCTGGGATGGTGCAGAGAGAGAACACACACGCACAGCCAAAGATCTGACTAGAGGAGTAAATAGGTGTTGTTCCATTTACTTCAGTGCAAAGCACTCAGAAAGCTGCACTAAAGCTCTTTGCACATGGGAATCTTTGGATAGCAATATGGCTAGCTCTACTCTATTTGCCTCTAGGAGGTAGGGGTTTGATTAGAGACTCCAGTATCTCAGGTTAAGCCTACACAGCAGCGTTATTTTGAAATAACATAGTATGTGTCTGCACAGCAAGCTGTTATTTCAGAATATGTCAAGCTGGAGGACTTCTTACTCTGACTCCTGTAACCCTCATTTCACAAGGAGTAAGGGAAGTTGAAAGAAGAGTGTTCTTTCTTCAACTTCCTGCTTGTGTAGACAGCGCCTAAAGCCGAGTTAAGCTATTTCCACTTCAGCTATGCAATTGACGTAACTGAAGTTGCATATCTTAATTTGACTTTTTCCCTGCAGTGTAGACAAACTCTCAGATTGATTTTTTTATCTAACGTAAGAATATTATTTTTGTGGTATGAGAGTATGATGCAGTACTCATCCAGGTAAAACATGCAACATTGTACTGAGGAGCTAAATAGGAAGAGTGTTGCTTCTGCAACTCACAAGCAAGGATTTTTTTCCATGAAGGGAATACTTTCAAGCAAAAAATAAGACTGTGTAATGACAGGACAGGGAACTAATTGTATCTCCAGCAGTGTCTGTCAAAAAAGAATTTTTCTTTGAAAGTCGGAGCTAAAAGGTGTTTTTTTTTCTAAAAAATGTACAAGAGGAATAGAAAGAAATGCTTTTCTGAAACAGCTAGGAATAAGAATAAAAAAACTGGCTTGAAAACAGCCCTCAATAAGCAGAAGTGCCTTTTAAGTGTTGTCATAAAATTTGATTAGATGTAATTAGAACTATTTCATTTTTATATAGGCCTAGGGACAGCACACTGATGACACAAATCAAACAAAAATACCTGTATGATTTGTAAAAGGCATGAAAACAGGCATTAATTATTTTTTATTTCAATATATGTGCACTTCAGATGATACAAAGCCAAAACTGAAAATGCCCATAATTATTAAATTATTCCATTATCTTTCTAGGTACCAAAGCTAAGATGGCTGGCCTATAATTCCCTGAGTTGTTCTTATTCCCCTTTTCATAGATAGCTAATATGTTTGCCCTTTTCTAGGTGTAACCCATGCCTGCTGTCTGTGGCACTAGAGATGATGAGTGTGTTACAGCTTTGACGAAGAGAGATGTGTCTTTTCACTCAGATGGGGAGGATCATGCATTAAGTTTAACATGGCCCAAAAGGTCCCCATTGCTGATGCCCCTGGATGGGTCAGCATTTCAAAGTCCTTGGGTATCTCTTCCATAAACCATAATTCCTTAAAGGTAATTGTTAATGGTGCGGATCTCTTCAACTAGTTCCTTAAGAGTTCTAGAGTGTGGTTTTTGTCAGGCTTTGCCACCTTGAAGACACCTACCTTGTCTGAGGTACATCTACACTGCACGTTTATTTCAAAAACATCTAGTCAGTGTGCAGCAGCAGTCATAAAGCAAACAGAACGTTAGGAATCATTAAAAAAGGGATTGAGAATAAGACAGAAAATATCTTATTGCCTCTCTGTAAAACCATGGTACCCCCACATGTTGAATACGGCGTACAGATGTGGTCACCTCATCTCAAAAAATACATATATTACCATTGGAAAAGGTTCAGAAAAGGGCAACCAAAATTATTAGGGGTTTGGAATGGGTCCCATATGAAGAGAGATTAAAAAGATGGGCTTTTCAGCATAGAAAAGAGGAGACTAAGGGAGGATATGATAGAGGTCTATAAAATCATGACTGGTGTGGAAAAAAGTGAATAAGGAAAAATTATTTACTTATTCCCACAATATAAGAACTAATGAAAATAATAGGCAGCAGGTTTAAAACAAACAAAAGACGTTTTTCTTCACTCAGTGCACAGTCAGCCTCTGGAACTCCTTGCCAGAGAATGTGGTGAAGGCTAGGACTTTAACAGGGTTCAAAAAAGAGAAAGCTAGCCATTGATGGACCTAACCTCCATGAATCTATTAGCCAGGATGTGTAGAAATGGTGTCCCTAGACTGTTTCTCTTGGAGGTGTGTGTCAGGGGAAGGATCACATGAGGATTACTTGTTGTGTTCCCTCCCTATGGGGCATCTGATATTGGCCACTGTTGGTAGACAGGATACTGGGCTGAATGGACAGTTGGTCTAACCCAGTATGTCCGTTTTTATGTTCTTATGAAATAAGCTATTCCAGAATAGTTATTCCGAAATAGCTTAATTCGAAAGAGCACATCTACACTGCAGGGAAGCCTCAAAATTAGTTGGAGGCAGGCTTCCTTAATGCAGACATGCTATCTCGATTTAGAGCCCAAGGAGGCACAGGGGAGGAATAACTTAGAATGGCCCTCGTGAGGAGCTATTTCGAAATATCAGCAGTGGAACGTCTACATATGCCTTATTTCGAAATAGCTATTTTTTGAATAGGCATTATTCCTCATAGAATGAGGTTTACAGATTTCGGAATAAGCCATCCATTATTTCAAAATTATTTCACAATAACGGAATGGCTGTGTAGACACTCGCATTGTTATGCTTTATGCTGGGGTAGCCAACCTGTGACTCGCGAGCCACATGCGGCTCTTCAAAGAAAAAATTGTGGTTCCCGCACCCGCAGTTCTTAAAGGGGCAGTGTGTTTGTCTGAAAGAGACAGACAAAGTTGCGGTGGTTTTTTTTTTGCTCAACAACTTTTATCTCTCGGCTCTTTGTGCTGTATCTACCACTATTTTGGCTCTTCATCTGTAACAGGTTGGCCTGTTTTATGCTTTATGCTGATGTTCACTGTATTAATGTCTGATCACTACTAACATTTGGGGGAAAACCAAAACAAAAAAGGCATTTAACACTTTTGCCATTGCTGTTTCCTGTTGTTATCTTCCCTCCTCACTAATATACCTACCTTGTTTTTTGTCTTCCTCTTGTTTTTAGTGTATTTATAAAGTGCTTTCTTGTTACCCTTTGTCTCACTAGGTAGTTTAATTTTTTGTGCCTTAGTCTTTATAATTTTCTCCCTATATGATTGTTTTATTTTTAAAATATTTATCCTTTGTAATTTGACCAATTTCTGCTTCTTGCATGCCTCTTTTGAATTTCAGATCATTGAAGATTTCCTGGTTAAGCCAGGTGGACTCCTATCATGCTTCCTATTTTTCCTATTTATTAGGATAGTTTGTTGTTCTGCCTTTAATAATGTCTCTTTAAAAAATTGCCAACTGTCCTGAACAGTTTTTTCCCCTTAGTGGATCTTACCTAACAATTATCTCAGTTTGCTACCCTGTTTTCTTGCCATTGTCTTTATTCTGCTATTTTCAGTGGACCTACAAATGCACTTTAAGGTGAACACATGCATACATTGTTCCTGGGGGTGGGTTTGGTTGTTTGTTTTTGCTGAACTGGGGACTTGCTCTGTGTATATTAGTTTGTTTAAACTCAGATTCAAAACTATAAGTCAGGAAATAAGCTAATTATTTAGTCAAAAAAAGGTCATGTAAGACTCATCTGCCTATACACAACTGTAGCTGACTGGATAATCACGTTTTTTTCCCTACAAATGCATTTCACAGGCTGTTAATTCCACTTACTCCATAATGTAAGGCAATGATCACTTCATTACAATGCAGTAAATGGCAACAGTACAGTTCAATTTATAGTCATTACAGGATTAACACCAAAATATGTTCACAATACCTTCGAAAAGAGACTATTTTAAGCCAGGCTGACTCTAAGGCAAAGGAAGTAGAATGGAAATATCCACATCCCAAAAAAAATTGTGTATATAAACCCCATCATTATATGTCTCCATAGGGTAGTTAGTAAGGCCACAGAAAACTCGTGGAAAAAATCAAGTGAAAATTTACAGTAAATGTTGCAAAATTTTGTAGCCTCTCAAAATTTGGGGTCCTGCAAAATCAATTTGTGGTTTGAGCTTTCAAATTGTTCTAAAAAATATCATAGCAGCCATCTATCACTATTAATTACTAGGGCTAAGTCTACGCTAGGGGATAAGTTCGAATTAAGATACACAACTTGAGCTATGTAAATTGCATAGCTTGTATCAAAGTATATTAAATCGAATTTTGGTGCTGTCCACACTGCAGGAAATCAAGGGAGCACATTCTCCCTTCGACTTCCTCTACACCTCGTAGGAACAGGACCACCGGCATCGGCGGGAGTGCCCTCTCAGTTTGAATTAGTGTGTCTTCACTAAACCCACTGATTTGAACCCCAGAAGATTGACTGCAGCTGCTTTGATCTTCTCTGTAATGTAGACATCACTTAGGAGACTTACCTGGCATTACCCAGGTCTTTCAGAGCAGGGGGCTGGCATTGGTGGGGTGCAGGAGTCAGGGCATAGCCTTGAGGATGTGGGGGGGGGGCTCAGGACAGGAGGCATGGGAGGCTGCAGGAGTGAGGAGGGGATGAGGAGGGGCTCAGGGCAGGGGGTGGGAGTAGCCATCGGCTTCCCCCAGGGGCAGCCCAGGACATGGGGACTGCATAGCCCGCCCACCGGCTTGTCCCGGGGAGCCAGCAGGGCCTCTTTCTCTTCCCCTTCTTGGCTTGGTGCCGGCCAATGGGGCTCTCTCATTCTCCACCCCTCAGTAGCTCGACCTGGTACAGGGGAGCTGTCGGGAGCTGTTTTTCAGGCAGAGGGGCCTCTCTTACCTGAACTACTGGCAGGCAAAATGGCAGAGTCCCAACCCTGCTGGCCACTCCCTTGGTGCTACAGCTGCCCCCAGGTTGGTCTCCCATGTGGGCTTGCTGCCTCTAGTGGCCACTGTTGTATCACGTTCCTCCAAACAGCAGTCCCCCCCACTGTATGTTATGGAAAACTGTCCCTTTCCTGGGGCTTCCGGTTCTCCTGGCACAACCAAACCCTGACCTTGCTTTAAGTAAGGAGAAGGGTTAGCTGCATACCAAATTTTGTAGGCCTAGCACTTACCATTTAAGAGGAATTCTTGAACAAATGAACTTGCATTCAGACAGAGATGACTATTTCTATTTTAGTAGCAGGTGAGAACATCTAACTGAGAAATGGACTGCATTGTGCTAGGCGCTGCACATGGTAAGAAACAGTCAGTGCCTTAGAGCCATAGTTTAAACTGACAGAGAAGAAAAAGGGGAAATAGAAGCACAAAAAGATGTAGTGTCTTGATGAAGGTCACACAGCAGTTTGCGGGCAGCACCAGGATTAAAAGCCAGGTCTCCTGAGTCCATATCCAGTGCCCTGTTTGTTTGACTAGCGTTTGTGGAGTAATTTCAATCAAGAGATCAAAGAATGATGTCCACACTGTATATGAATGGTGTGGAGTTTAAACACAGTGAATGTGTGCAGCAATGTAAATTAAAGTACTTTGATGGGAAAAGTAAAGTGAGACAAAGTATATGAATTAATAAATGGAACAAAGCAAATTTTAAAAATTTAATCTGAAGGGCAGGCCTCACCTTTACTTGCAAAATACTTTAAACAATACTGTGTCTCAAATACCAACTAAAATAACTACATACAAATATTAAAATGAGATTACTTTTTTTTTCTGAACTGCACTCCCAGATAAACAGCAAGAAAGGTAAGATACTTTTTTTAAAAAAGGCAGTGAAATGTAATTATCTTTGACAATATTAGTGGCTATGGCAGGTTAATTGCCTGATCCTCACTAAACTTTGGGATCTTCTTAAATTCCTGTTGTTTCTTGACGAATAGCTGGGCGAGAATATGATCTGCTGTGGCATGGAAGTAGTCATCCATATCAAGGGTTTGCAGCTATAGGAAATAACGTATTTCAAATAAAAATAATTAATTATTAAATGATCATTTTGTAAGCCTATTAACAGTCCAGAACATTAAAATAAATTGAGTAAAACACCGTGGCTATGTCCAGACTGGCATGATTTTCCGCAAATGCTTTTAATGGAAAAGTTTTTCCATTAAAAGCATTTGCGGAAAAGAGCATCTAGATTGGCATGGACGCTTTTGCACAAAAGCACTTTTTGCAGAAAAGTGTCCGTGACAATCTAGACACAGTTTTGCGCAAGAAAGCCCCAATCGCCATTTTCGCCATCGGGGCTTTTTTGCGCAAAACACTTTTTAGCTGTCTACACTGGCTCTCTTGCACAAATACATTTGTGCAAGAGGGCTTTTTCCCGAATGGGAGCAGCATAGTATTTGCACAAGAACACTGA
The DNA here is from genome assembly GCF_049634645.1 of Pelodiscus sinensis. NCBI lineage: Eukaryota > Metazoa > Chordata > Testudines > Trionychidae > Pelodiscus > Pelodiscus sinensis. Next base: position 112,615,443 of record NC_134716.1, read on the forward strand.
CAATCTTACACTAGATTGTCAGTGTTCTTGTGCAAATTCAAGTGGCCAATGTAGACAGCTGGCAAGTTTTTCCGCAAAAGCACTTTCTTTTGCGGAAAAACTTGCCAGTCTAGACAAAGCCCACGTGATTAATGAGCACACACATCATAAAAATATCATAAACAATAAAAAACTTAGCATTTGCATAGTACTTTTCATCAAAGCTATTAAAGTCTTAACTCTTTTTACAGATACACCTTTTTTTGTGGACTGGGCAAAGACAAAATTCTGTTTAAGAATGATTGTGTTCTTTAAAAAACAATTATTTTTAATTCTAAAACAACAAGTAGATTACTGAATCAGAGCAACTGAGTATGTAAAGTTAGTATGTGTAAGGTAAGTGATTATCTTATGCTTATACAATCAGGGAATAAGCCCAATTTATTCTTTTTCCCGCTACTTATACAGTACTTACCATTATGAATTCTTACCTGGTTGCCTGTGCTGAATGCTAGAATCATAAGCAAATCCTCATCACATGTGCTCTTAATGTAATGTTGTGTGCCAATGGGGAAAAATACAACATCACCAATGCCAATGTCAAAGTCAGTGGTAATTTTAGATGAAACAATAATTCCCACCTAAACAAGAGATGCATCAGTTATTCCTTGCTGGAAAATGTTCAAATACTGAACAGTACATGCCCAGTCATCATCAGATTAATAAGAATTTCGGCCCTTGTTCTACACTAAGATCTGCTAGCACAAAACCACTGGCTTCAGTGGAGCACCAGACAGGAATCCACAAGGGAGGACTGTAGCTACTATTATTCAACTCGCCTTATAGGGAAAAGGGATTCATCAAAAGTTTCAACTTCTTTGCCTTGGTGAAAGGATTAACATAATACATTTTGGAAATATGTGAGTTAGCAAATTACCTTTCCACAGCCACTAATGACATAGCCCATCTCGTTAGCATTGAAATGGAAATGAGGTTGCCGTAGTCCATTGCTGTATATCCTGATAGTTGCTAAGGTAAGAGTATTTTCATGCTGGAAAGTAAGCACAACATTCAGACAACCTCCCGTATGGCAACATCTTAGCTGTGTTTGACAGTGATGATGAACTCACATGCTTTGCATGTTACTTTGTCTCAGCAACTAGAATGCCCTACTGAATATACATACCCTTTGCAGTGAGTCACTGAAGATTTTCTCATTGTCATTTAGACCAGCTCCATTTTTGCGATAGCGAGCCCATTGAATTACTCCTCCTGGAAGTTTGAATTCTGTTGAATCTGAATGAATGGCAGTTAAATGCAAATTACTAGAAAATATTCCCATATATGATTAGTAATTAATTGCCTGAAGATGTACTAAAGCTACTCTGATAGTTGATTGAGATCATGGATCCTCATTAGGAACTGAATTTGTGACATCTGATGCTAAAAGCATGAGTGTGAGCATCTACCTTTAGCCAGTAACAGACTCCTATCCTTTGTGAAACAGTTACCAGTAGGGGATGTATAACACAGACTGACCAGTGGTTTATACTTGCATAGTACCCCACTCTCACACATGCAAGCAGCAGTTGTACAAATAATAAGAAATTTGAAATCAGACTTTATTTTAGATTAAGATTAATAACTAGCAATATATTCATTGATATTACTGACAACTGTGCTCCTTTTGACTTACTGCAGTGTGGACAGTGTCAAAATTTGAGCTAGGGTATTTTAACTCCAGCTACACAATTAATGTAGCTGAAGTTGCGTGTCTTAATTCGACCTTGTCCTGTAGTGTAGACATACCCTTAGTATGCTCAAGGTAGAATACTAGAGCATTTCCTGGGAGATGCTGAGCACCCTTCACTCCTGATGATTAAACACCTGGCAGAATTCAGGACAGCTGGAATCATTGCCACCAGAACAATTACTTTTCATTTGAGCTCACAGTGAGTGCCAATCCTAAGGCCATGTCGATGGAAGGTGCATACTCATGTCTGGGGTGTCTGTGAAATCTGGCCAATTCTTAGTTGAAATAATAGACCCTTGAGATATTACATAGAAGTTGACATGGTGTAATTTAGGCTGCTCTAAATTATGGTAGAGAATTAGAGTAAAGAACAGATGGCTCAGAATCAAGAGAGTGCCAAGATCACCAATACATACAAATATTCTGAGTTGCATTGCCTGTAGCTGAGAATTTGGGCTTACATCTTCTTCTTTCTAATATCCATGGCCACCTCAACAGGTTGTGTCTGGAAATCTACTTTCTCAAGTCTTGCATTTATGTCAATTAGCTCTTTGACATTAATAGGCCTGGGCAATAGCGCTGATTGTTTAACACAAAAAAGTGACTTGCTAACATTTTTGTGACAGCCAACTAAACTCTGTTTATAGTCATTGGATAGGTTGTGCTATTTGTTCATGAGTATGAAGAGAGTTATCAGGTATTTGTTTGTATAGTGCTTATTCACTGCAAATTCACATGCAAACTATGCAAAAAATTCTAAAAATCGGAGTCACAATACCCTTCCCTCTCAACAACCCTATCCTGTATTTCAAAGGCCACAGACCCTTTAATGAGAATTTATTATCTCTTGTATGAAAAATACAGGTGGGTTAAATGTTAGCTATTTCTTAGGTTCCACTGTAGCACTGGGCATGTTATACTTCAGGATAAAGACAACCCCACAGAACTTTATGTTTGAAATTTCTGCCTGGTCTTATATGGATACAGTACCTAAGTTGGTGCACTGATTCTCCTTTCGCAGTAAACCACTAAAATCAATGGAGTAAAACAGCTTCAGACAGCAGCAATTACAGAGAGTATATCATCATTTATGTATAAGACGATGTTAGTAATTCCGGCTCAATACTGTCTCTTTTATTAAGGTACAGATTGTTTCTAGACTATTATATTACTACTTCTCCTTTCTATCATATTTAATTTTTATTACATTTTATCAGCATGAGAACATACGAATGGCTATACCAAGTTAGACAAATTATCCCCCTAGCCCAGTATTCAGTCTTCCAACACTGGCAAATGCCAGGGGATTCAAAGGAAATGAACAAAACAGGGCAATCATGAAGTGACCCCTCCTGTTGTCCTGTCCCAGCATCTGGCAGTCAGAAGGGTAGGGATACTAGGAGCATAGGGTTGCATCTCTGATCATCTTGGCTAAAACCAATTTGTGGGCCTATCCTCAACAAACTTATCTAATTCTTTTTTGAACCCTAGTGATAGTTTTGGCTTTCACAACATACCTGACAATGAGTTCCACAGACTGGCTGTGCATTTTGTGAAGAAGTACTTCCTTCAAAACAGAGAGACATCCCCCCACCCTTATACACCAAGCTCTTAGGTCTGTACCTTTGAGGTTATAGAAGTATTGCCACACTAGGTTGGCTGGAGACTGCACATAGCTGGCATTCTGAACGAGCTCTACTAAGTTTGGTGGAAGGTTAATGGCCTGATCTTCAGTTTGTTTCTTGAATGTTCTAATGAAATGCACTCCATCTTGAGGCTAAAACACATGCAATAAATGTTATGTTAGCAAATGCAGGAAGCAAACAGGAAAAGTAGAGCTGCTAGATCAAGTAATGTGCTTCTGACTTTAAGACATATTGAAGGTCTGATCTGTCATGCATTATCCCTTATACTTCCTAGCTCTATACATATTGTAAGTGGATTGTATACTTCACTCCAATCCTAAAGAGACTGGAAACTAAAACAAAATGCAAGTTCTCTCTTTCCTGGGTAGATGTTACAAATTGTTCCATGAAGGAGGGAGGTTTTGCCTCCTCCCTATGGAATGCAGTTTCCACCAGGATAACCTTAAGATTCCCATGGATCCAGAAGATACTGTGAGCCTATATGCTGTCTCCATTGACCCTTGCCCCACTGTGACAAGGACTTGTTCTAAGGATGAGAGGACACTGCTACACTGGGGGCATACACATCCTTGCAGGTGGGAGACAGGGGACCCAGGAAAAGAGGGAATCCACCAGAAATTGATAAGGGGCAAGGTTGGACCCTCTGGGGATTATTTTCAGCAAGACAGGGTTGTGTAAGCTACTGTTCAAACCTTTAATGATCTTGCTGCTATGTCTTCTGGTGTAGAGAAAAATACATCATCAACATCCAAGGTTTGAAGTTCTTCATGTGTTGTGAAAAACAAAAGGAACAAACAGTCATCTTCTCCCACATTCTTTACCCAATGCAATGTGTTTTTAGGGAAGAAAATCACTTGGCCTGCTGTAACATTGTATGTGGTTACTATGCTACCACCAGCATCAACAATGCCAATCCAGGCACTACCCTGAAATACAGGCAGAGTAGTAGAACTTAGTCATGAAAGAAAGAAGCAAACATTAGTTTTTTCCATAGTCAGCTCATAAACGATATTGGTTACATTCTAATAATTCAAGTATACATGTGACTTGTGGCAGCCACTCTGGTGATAGTCCCACTCTTACTCTGCTTTTGAGAGACCAAATCAAGAACAGTGCATTCAGCAATAAATTGTTGGAAGGCGCCTTTGAGTTTGAATGTGACATAAATATTAAATATTTAATAATAAAAATGTTATTATTCTAAGTATATTCAAGAGTCAATTCTTCAAAGTACATATGAATTTGTTTTCAAAATTAGATATAGTTTCTAATTATTTTCACACTACCCCCTGTACAAGTTGGACCTCTCTCATCTGGCACCCTCAGGACCTGACCAGTCTCGAATAAGGGGATTTGCCATACCAGGGGAGGTTCCCCAACATGGCCTGTGCTGAACTCCTGCCCCCTGCTAGGGCTCCAGTCCAACACTGCTGCTGCCTGCCTGGCTGTGGATCCCCAGGCTGGAGCTCCCTAGCAGCTGCAGTCCCTGCAAGACCCCGGGATTCATAGCCAGAGCTCCACAGTCAGCCCCTGAGATCTGTGGCTGGAGCTCTGCAGCCACTGCCGGACACTGAGCTCCATGGCCAAAGCTTCACAGCTGCTGCTGGACCCCAAGCTCTGCGGCTGGGTCTGATGCTCCCTGGATGCAGTTGGGGCCAGAGCTCTGCAGCTGCTGCCAACCCCTGCTACCTCCTGGCTATAGGGTGCAGAACTTTCTGCTGAGCCACTCGTCTCTCTGCGTCTCCCACCCCACATGGGGCTCCCAGGTGAGTTGCCACCCTCTCCACTGCACTCCTGCAACCACGGCCTTGCCTCCCTATACCTGAGCTCTGTGGTCCAGAACATCCCTGGTCCTGCCAGACAACGGATGTTGCCGGACCAGAGAGTCCTGGTTCAAGGAGGCACAACCTGTATTGTATCTCATGTAACTTTTACTATCTCTATTTTACAGATGGAGAAATGGATAGCCAGAGGATATAAGACAAATGTTTTCAAATTTAGGTGCCTAATATTAAGCACCTAAGTCATGCACAGGCACCCTGATAAGTGACCGAGTTTTTAGAAGTGCAGAATGTGCACAATTTCCACTGAATGCAACTGTTACACTTTGGCCAGAGCTGGGAGTATTCAGAATGTCTGCAAATCAGGCCATATAAGACTATAATTTCTAGGGCTGTCAAGTGATTACAAATTTTAACCGCAATTAATCGCGTGCAACTCCCCTTTGAAATGCCACGGATGCATTTCAATGGGGCAGTGCTGCATGGAGCCCAGGATCAGCTGGAGTCCCCAGTTGACCCCAGGCATGCAAAGCTGCCCCTTTAAGGCACCAAGCATGGCACTTCAAAGGAGCAGTGCAAGCAGAGACAGGGATCAGATGGAGTCCGCTTCAGCACTTCAAAGGGACTTTGCAACAGCGGAGACAGGGATCAGCTGGGGACTCCAGCTGATCCCCATCTCCGCTTGTGCTGCCCCTTTGAAGTGCCGTTTTGACACTTTAAAGGGGCAGCGCATTAGAGGCAGTGCAGCATTAATGCATGTGATTAATGCATTAATTTTTTTAACGTGTTAATCCTGTCCTGCGTTAATCACAGGTGTTAATGCAGGTCAATTGATAGCCCTAATAATTTCATACACTAAGGTATAAAAATATAACACACATTAACCACTGATAGTGCTGTCATTATTTATTAACATTTGTATATAGGACCACAGACTGGCATCATGCTTCCCTCAAAAATTTACAACAGGTGTTTTAGAATAATCAGGTTGTACCTTTAGGAGAAAGCCCTGTTCATTGGCATTAAAATGCCAGTGGGGGGCTCGGAGACCTTTGCTCTTGATCCGTAATGTTCCAAACGTCATCTTAGACCTCTGATTGTTGATGCTTGTTCCAAATTCCATTTCCTCCTCACTGTGATAATCATTTGCATCAGACCTAAATCTGGCCCACTGAATATCACCCCCAGGAAACTGAAATACCTGGCAATTAGAGACATAAATTATTCTTTACAAGTATCGAAAAAAGGCATGGCCAGCGGGGAAATAAAGAAAAAATATGGAGGGAAGATTTCAGAACATTACTTTTTATGAAAACATTAAATTTGTGGAAAACTTGGGGAAATCTTCCACCCTTGGTGAGGCTTCTCTCTTTGTGCATTTTAGTACAATTTTGATGAGTCCACATATACCTTCATAAATCAAATTGCTACAAAACCATTTGTTTACGATGACTGATGAGCAGTGGTTCTAAGACAAAATTCTAAGCAAAATTAATGGCTAACAATTAGGTTAGGTGCATCAAACAAAAACAAAAACAATGGAGAAACACAAGATGACTTCAGTAGAACCAGGATTTCACCAGAATCAGTTAGTGAGTATCAGCTTTCAAAAACTAAGCAATTCCTCTATTCCCTCTTCTCTTTGTTTTGTCTTTTTAAACACTGATTTAGGAAAGCACTTAAGTATATGCTTAAAATTAAGCAGATTTTTAAGCAGCCCTCCTGAGGAGAATGTTTTCCTGGATCAGGGTCTTAGAGTGTAAACCCTTTGTGCCAGGAACTGTTTCTTCCCATTTATTTGAACTCCATCTAGAATAAATCAAATAAGTTTAAAAAGTCACCATACATTGGGAAAGCATATTAAAGGGACACTGTAATCTTGAAAAGGACATATGGTTTACAGTGCCTAAAGTTACAGCTAATGCCTAGGAATATCAGAATTAAAAGAAATTAGAATTTTTTTTTGTTCTTTTAATTTATGTATCTGACAGCACTGTATATCAGTTTAACTCTCCACTGACTCAGCAATCATTTTCTCTTTTGCAGGTAAAACCCTTATAAACATGAGCAAAAGATCAGAAATATCCTTATAAATATACTTTTAAAGAATTTGTAAAGAGAGTCAGACTATACACTTTGGCTATGTCTACACTATAGGGTTTCTGCACAAAAACCGGAGGAGCGTCCACACCTCAAGTGTGTTTTTGCGCAAGAAAATGGACAATAAAATGGCAGAAAAGTGGGCTTTTTGTGGTGTAGGTATACCTCTTTCTACAAGGAATAACAAGAATTCCTGCGCAAAAAGAGCCTATCACAAAAAGCACAGGTGCTCTGATGGCCATTCGCAGAATGGCCATCAGAACTTTCTTGTGCAAGAGCGTCCATGCAGTGTGGACACTCTCTTGTATAAAAGCACGTTGCTTTTGCGATGCACTTTTGAGGTGTGGGTGCACTTTTGCACAAGAAGTTTTTGCAGATCTCTTCCACAAAAAGTTTCTTGCACAAAAACCCTGCAGTGTAGAGAAAGCCTTTAACACCTGGCTCTGTGAAAAAGGGAGTCCTTTTAAAATGGGTCAATTTCTTAAAAAAAAAAAAAAGTTCAATAAATTTTGAAAAATTAAACTCTGAAGTAATGAAGAGAATAAACTATGAAGTAATCTGTTTCTTTTGTACATAAACTACAAGGCTGTAAATCCAGCAAAATGCCTGAGACTGAAATGAGATCATTACATTCATGTTTATTCTACGGTTCACGATTCTGCTTATTCATGGGGGTCTCCTGTCCTGGTCTAATAGGGCGACGGGGAGCCAGGAGCCATAGGAAACTCACTGAAGCTCCTGGCCTCTGGTGCCTTGGGGCTCCCCTGAGCTGTGGTGAGTTCCTCGTGGCTGTTGGGGCTTCCAGCAGCTGTAGTGAGTTTCTCTGCAGCTGCTAATGCCTGAAGTGAGTTCAATAGCCACAGGGAGTTCACCACAGGGGCCAGAGTTGCAGCTTCCAGTATTTGCAAATTTCGCCATTCACGGTGTGTCAGGAACACATCCACTGCAAATGATGATCATTTCCCATACATTTTAGCTCGGTTCTCAAGATTTGCAATTTCAACTAACTGGCTTCTATTTATAGTCTAGCTTTACAAAAATGTGTAACATGGTTTCACATTTTGCAGTTTCACTGCTACATTTCAAAAACTGACTTCCCTTTGCGTCTATAGTTCTGGTTATCGTTATTTGTGGGTGCAGATAATGAGACGCCCAAAAGATATAAATATTTTGGATTATTTATCATTCAATAAAACCCATAAATCTCTTTGTGCCTGCAATTCTGTGGGAAGAAAAGGAGAGAAACCCTTCCCGCCCCCAAAAAAGCCAGTCTGAAAATTTGGCCCTAAACTTCTACATTGAGTACAATAATACTGTTTTGTAAGAAGAACAACTGCTACCTTAGATTTACTCAGATGATTCAGAAACTGGAATTTGACGTCTACTTTTTTTTTGTCTGACGTTCTTATTGGTGGTTTTGGAGAGATTATTTCATGTTTTTGAAGATTTTGCTCTGTCATAAATCTAGTGTTATTAATGAAGACCAAGGAGAAAATCAGCACTCCTACGATGGTGGAGATTATGCAGGCCAAGAGACAAATTAGAAAGATGTTCATTAGCGACCAGCGACTCTTTCTTTCCTACAGGACAATTGAAAAACCAATGTTGTTAGTTCACAAACAGAACAACAATTAATACAATGTTACCTGTGTAATCAAGACACTGGATACGTTTCCTGAACATATGCTTTTGTCAAACAAGTTAGTGGATTCAGAACTAACAGGAGTAACTGCATGACATTTTTATAACCTCTGTCATATAGTAGGTCAGACTAGATGCTCTAATTCCCCTTTCAGGCTTGATGTTTATGAAACTATGAATAAATCTTAGAAGCCTTTCACACAAGAGCTGAATACTACAGACTTGATTCATGAGTTACACACATTCTACTCCCTTTTCCTTCCTATGTAGGAGCTTTCTTTAGTGCCTATCAATGTAAACACTCCTCATGTGATCAAGGCTTACAGAATAGATCCGGGATCTACCCGGCTACGTCTAGACTGCAGCGCTTTTCTGGGACACCGGAGGTATCCCGGAAAAGCACTGCTGCATGCAAGGAACACATTAGCCTTCTTGGCTACTAGGGTACACTGAGAAGCATATCCAGCTTTTCATCCACTGTAATCCCCAGGTCCTTTTCTGCTGAACTGCTACTTAGCCAGTCAGTCCCCATCCTGTAACAATGCTTGGGATTCTTCCATCCCAAGGCAGGACTCTGAACTTGTCCTTGTTGTACTTCATCAGATTTCTTTTGGCCCAATCCTCCAATTTGTCTAGGTCACTCTGGACCCTATCTACCCTCCAACATATCTACCTCTCCCCCTAACTGTGTCTCATCCACAAACTTGCTGAGGGTGCAATCTATCCCTACAGATTGCTTTTCAAACTGTATTGTTTAATCTTTCACACCCCAGCTGCTTAAACTTCTGCAGCCCTTAACAAAATAAGATAGACAACATTTTCGAGCACCCCCACTCAATACTGAAAAAGGTCAAGGTAGTCAGTCAGTGACCAGTTAGGCCCATTAATTGTGCTGGAAGCAGGGAATCGATAAGGGCAAAATAGGTTTGCAGGGGAGTTGTTTGCATACAGCCGCTCCCAGAGTTATAAACAGGTTACGGACTCGAAATGTTCGTAACTCGGATCCCATAGAGTTACATGGTGACCGCGCTGTTCGTAAGCACGGATCGCGGTTCGTAACTCGGATCTGCATTTACGACCGCTTTGGTTGTAAGTGCAGATGGTCATAAGTGGAGGTGTTCATAACTCGGGGAGTGGCTGTTTACTCGGCCCTGGTCTACACCAGGACCTTTTTTCAAAATAACCCTCCCCGCCACTTCAAATTCATAAGTGGTGCGTCCATACTACCAAGCCTGTTATTTTGAAATAATGGGCCAAGGAATTCGAATTCTGTACTTCTGCTTTTCATCAGAAGTAATGCTAATTTTGAAATAGTTATTTTGAAATAGCAGAAGTGTGGATGCTCTGGTGCTGCTATTTCAAAATAACTATTCCACAGAGTAATTCGACCTAATTACTCCCCGGTGCTTCCTGGGACTCTAAGTCAAAGTAGTGTGTCCACAATAATGGTACCTGCCTCAGACTAATTTTGAGGCTTCCCATAAAGTGGATTTGCTAGTTCAAATTTGTTAAATCGGGAGTTCTTAAGTCGAATTTAGTAATTTTGAAATAGTTTCCTAGTGTAGACATGGGTTCTGTGGGAGAAAGGTGGTGTGTTTGGGGCTATGGAGAGTAACCTACAGATACTCTCTGGAAGGAGGGAGTTTGGGTTGGTAAATGTAGAGAGAGGGAAAGTGGCAATAGAATAAACAATAAGCAGAAGAAGGGGATAATGGCCCTGAAAGGAGCTGATTCCAGAGGGGCCAGGAAGAGGTCCCTAGTGGAGTGGACCTCATGACAGACCTATAACAGTAACATGTTCCTTAAATCTGTTTGGCAACAACTCTCACTGAAAATAAAACAAAAAAGAGAGTGTGAAATATTACCATATTCCGTTACACAACTGTCTTCCTTTAGACACATTCACATATTCTGTTATTAAATAGTTTAGGTTCAAATATTGATTAGTAACAATCCTCAGAGAGCCCTCATCATAGAGGAAAAAATATTAGATCATATTGCATCCGAAGTTCTGATTTGCAGTGCATTGAACACACATTACCTTATAGTATCTCTATGTCAATCCCACAGTTCTAAACTTGTATTAAAAATACCCATATATTCAACATCATGGTAACTGGTTTATTGGAGCATAAGCTTTCGTGGGCAAAGACCCACTTTGTCAGATGCAGGTCAAATGCATCTGATGAAGTGGGTCTTTGCCCACGAAAGCTTATGCTCCAATAAATCTATTAGTCTATAAGGTGCCACAGGACTTCTTGTTGTTCTTGCAGATTCAGACTACCCCTCTGATACTTGTCATCATGGTAACTGTTATAGCACATTAGGTCTCACTAAAAATGCCTAATGTGTAAAATCAGTTGGGTCACTGTGGAGTTGCTAACCCTGGTATATTTATAGCCTAGAGCTGCTGGGAAGGCAGCTAAGTACTAACCACAAACTCCCTGTAAATGCAACAGTTTTAGAGTATGTCTACACTGCAACCAAACACCCATTTCTGGTGTTTGCACTTCAATCTAGAAGTGAATTTAGTTAAATCAGTTGAATGTGTGTGTAATTAAGCTTTCTACTATCACATCTTTGTTAAGTGATGCAAAGCTACCGCAATTTCTTATTATATTTGCCAGTTAGCAAAGTGAGAATTAGGAAGATTTCACTTCATGGTATATTTGTGTACATTATTTTACTATATCGTGACACAAGATATTAAGCCTCAACCCTCATTCTTATTTGATGTTCTAAATAATTGCAAAAAAGGAACTTACTGGTATTTCTTGCTTTGTCCATTCCTTTTTCTGTGAGGAACTTTGTATTCTCTCTTCATTCAGTTCAAATCCTGTGTTATCCATTCAAAGAATTTGGAACGGGCTTTTGTAAAAGAAAATCTGGCTGAAAAATGTTAGTTCTAATTTGTGTGCGATATTGCTAGAACTGAGCAACTAAAAAACAACTAATTTTTATGTTGCACAGGGACAGTAATAGTATTTAAAAATGAACTTATGACTAAATATTGTTGCAATCCAGGAAGTCTCCTTTTATAAATGGTCACACACAAGATATGCCTATTTCCAAATTCAGGATGGACGTTATTCAACTCATTGCTGCTTCACACAAAACTTGTGAAATGACAAGGCAGAAAGACACACTAGTTCTGTTAATTGAAGATGACTAGGAACTGACAGTGGGCAGCTCACACACAGCAACATCAAGGTCATGGTGAGCTGGAAAGCAGTACAAAAGCAGCAAATGATCTGCTCTTTTCCCAGTGAAGAGAAGCTTCTGCCCTATCTGCAAGTCTTCATTCCCATGATGATTGACGAAATATTTTGGGTAAAGACACTGTAATGAAAACAAAAGAAAAACAGTGGACAACTGTACTAGAGCAAAGTGAAAAATTGTCTCAGTTTTCAAACAGACATCTGTTTGATAACAATAAAGTTACTGAATCATTACTATTTAGTTACATTATATATATAGTAGCCCAATGTCTGTGAGTCTGTAATGCTGCTGTAGTGTTATAGACTCGCCTCTGGGGGCTGCTCTTGCCTCCTGCAGTGCTGCATGGGGAGCGCGGACCCCAAACGGCAGCTTGCCGCCGCTTGCTCCCCCGCCGCCGCCCAGCTGAGCAGCGCAGCACTCAGCCGAGTGCCACAGCGGGAGGGGAAGGTTTAGGGCGGTGACGTACACAGCCAGGGGGTGGGGCCGTGTACGTCACTACCCTGCCCCCATTCCCCTCCTGCTTTGGTGCTCGGCTGAGTGCTGCGCCCCTCAGCCGGGCTGCCGCGGGGGAGCCAGCGGTGCAAGCGGCCGTTTGGGCTCCCCCGCAGTGGCCCGGCTGAGCGCGCAGCACTCAGCCAAGTGCCACAGTGAGAGGGGAAGGGGGGCGGGGCGGTGACGTACACGGCCCCGTCCCCTGGCCGTGTATGTCACTCCACCGCCCCCTTTCCTCGTGGCAGCCCGGCTGAGCGGCCAGCACTCAGCCGAATGCCATGGTGGAAGGGGGAGGGGAAGGGGAAGAGGTAGGGAGGTGGGGAGAGATGCAGGGGAGAGGCAGGAGGAGGAGGAGAAGAGAAAGGGAGAGTGAGGCAGGAGAGGGAGAAGAGAAAGAAAGAGACGGAGAGAGAGGCAGAAGGCGAGAGAGGCAGGAGGCGGAGGAGAGCTGAGAGAGAGGGGGAAGAAGTAGGAGGAGGGAGAGAGAGAGAGAGAGAGAGAGATGGAGCGAGAGACTGGAGGCTCAGGAGAGAAGACCAACCTGGAGGAGAGACCTGAAAATCCCGTCTTATGACGGGCTATTTGGCTAATTGGGAAACAAAAACTGACAAAAGGATAACAAGTGGCAATCATGGATTGCAATTTTTAGAGCCCCCGCCCCCGCCACCAAAGAAACTATCCTTCTGATCCAATCACATTAACTCTTTAGTATATGAATGAGCAGTCCGCATCTTCTCTGAAGCCTTAAATTAAAAGCTTGTCTAAATTTTTGCACCAATGTAACCAGACTGATGGTGTACAAATCCATAGTACAGGTGGGCTGCAAAAAAGGAAGTTTCCACAAGTAACTCACATCAACCCAGCACAGTTTTACATGAGTGCATCTATGGGCATGTCTCCACTAGGAAATTATTTTGAAATGTCTACATTCAAAATAATAACTCCCAAAATAACTAATTTCCCAAGGAAAGCAGGATTACAGATTTCAAAATAAGCAGTCTATTATTTCGAAATAACGTGACTGAAGATGGCCCGAAGCCACACTGTGATTCTGGGAGAAGTTTCTCGGCAAAGGGCAGGATGCAGTTTAATAGGATCCAGAGGCAAGGATCTCCCCTGCAATGGAGAAGAGGGCAATACCTCTGTAGTTCCTGCACAAACATTTGTCCCCTTTCTTGGATATTGTAACAATATTAGTGTTCTTAAAATCAGATGGAATTTTGTACCAGGTTCAGATTGTATTAAGGAGTTGGCAAAGTTGGTGCTGGAGCATTGTTCTGGCAACTTCTAAAACCACAGCTGGTGCCTTGTGATTTTTACCTGGGTGATGGTAAGCCAGACTTCCTCAAAATATGGAGTCTCAGCAAGGTGTTTCATTGCTGAGCATCGTGGAGTGAACTCAATGGTGTCTTCAGAGACTGGATTAGCTGTTTAGTAGGATCCCAAAGTACTCCTTTGAGTGGTTTGATGTCTGCATTGTCCTCGAGGAGGGTGGAGCCATCCTGCGAATGTAAGTAGTTGGGCCTTTGGAGTTTTACCCATATATAGCTTTTGTTGCTTCAAAGCGTCTCCTCATATCATCTAGGTCTATAAAACCCTGCATCTCAGAAGCCTTTTCTTGCCACCACTTGTTTTTGTTGTCACATTGTCTCCTTTGGACTTTGGCTTTGAGCAGATGAAAAGCCTCACGTTTTCACTGATTAGAGGAATCATTTTACCAGTGACAATACATTTCTTCTGTATTGAATTAATGCTAGGATTTTCTCATTTTTTTCAAACGTGTCTTAGTGCTGATAAGTGCAATATTCTATGGTTTCAGCACATGTGCTGTAAATGTTATTTTTAAATTGATCCCAATACTCTTGACTATCAATGATTCTATCAGACAATATTTTTCACCTGTTTTTCAGACAGGTGTTGCTGGAAAGTTTCATAGCAAGCTAGGTCTTGTGCTTTGACACACCATTTTCACTTAGTTTTATAATTACATGATTGGTTTCAGAATGCTTTTTCAATATATGGACTTTTTGTATAATTTGCAAAACTTAAGTTATGCATTATTATCTGTAGACAACTTCAAAGACTTACAGACTATTGGAATTTTTTTATAAACAGCATGACAGATGCATAATATGCCTCTTTGGCAGGTCAAAGAGATATTGTTTCTATAGACCAAGTATTAATTCCATTCTACGGTTTCAAAAGTTGAATTTTACACATCAATTTTCTTTTTCTTACAGTGTTGTAGCTGCAGCCAGTCCTAGAATATGAAAGGGTACTTCTATACTACAGTGTTAATTCAAGTTAACGTAATTCTAAATAGTTAATTTGAATTAAGCTAATTTAAATGAACACATCTACACACAAAACCTATTTTGAAATAGCGAGTCCACACGGAGTGAACTGAAGTTAAGGCTGGCCGGAACCAGTGCCGGCAAGGCAGCAGGTTAGGACTTAGTGTGTGAAGCTGCTGCCTGAGGCTAACTGAGCTCTATGCTTAAAGGGACCCTACCCCCTACCCCGGACAGACAGTTCTCAGGGTTCTCCGCTTGCTTGTCTACCTCGATGAGGGACAGCAAAGCAGTCCTGTCTCGGAGTGCCCTGAATGCCCACACTCGGGACACCACAGCACTCGGCCACATGGAGCCAGAGCTGCCCCTGGGCACGCCGGTGCGTCTCGTGGGGTCATTGCCATCAGCCCGGCTGCACTTGCTGCAGGCTGCCATCCGGGGTCTCCATCAGAGGGCTGTCAGGATCCAGGAGGCCCTGCAGGAGATCATCCACCCCTCAGAGCCACCCCGGTCCTCCCCACTGGGAGCTCGTGCCCCATTCCTCCCTCACGTCCTTCCACTTACCCCTCCTTAGCCCCCCTTCCTGATGTCAAACAAAAGACACATTTTCAAAAATAGAAACTGAGTTTATTGAACAAAACTGAGAGGGGGATGAACCTCTGGGGAGACTGGGAAAAGGAGGTGGGAGAGGAGAAGAGAGAGGGTGGGAGAGGAGAGGACGAAACCTGGGAAGAGGGAGCTGGAAGTGGGAAGCAAGGGGAAGAAGAGTGAGGGGAAGCTCAGGGCCCAGGGTTGCGGGGGTCTCTCCAGACCAACTTGATTTTCATGCAAACCTGCTCCTGGGTTCGCATGTGGCCTTTGGTGGCCAGGCTGGCAGCTATCCTGCCATAGATGGCTGCATTCCTCCATCTAGTGCGGAGATCATGGACATAGGGGACATCCCCCCCAAACCTGAATAAAGTCCATGATCTCCACCCTGGACCAGGAAGGCACCAGCCTTCTCCAGCCCGTCAGGCTCCTGGGAGCTGGCAAACTGCTCCTGGGGAGTGGTGGAGGGCTGGCTGCCAGTGACTTGCTGGCTTACGTTTTGGGGCCACTGGGTCAGGGGCCCCGGTGGCCACTGCTGGCTCTGGGCTGGCAGGTTTGGAGCTGGCACAATCACTGTGGCCAGGGTCTACCCCTTTAATGGCTCCGGGGCTGGGGGAGAGGAGAGTAAGTTTTCCTGGTTGTGCCCAGAGTGGCCACCAGGGCTCCCTGGGAAGGGCTGGAGGCCCCCTATTTCGAATTAAGTGTCTACACAGCACTTAATTCGAAATAGCTATTTCGAATTTGGCATTACTCCTCTTAGAATGAGGTTTAACAAATTCGAATTAAGTGCTCCGCTATTTCAAATTAATTTCGAAACAGTGGTTTGCATGTATAGACTCTATTAAAGTTAATTCGAAATAACGGCTGTTATTTCGAATTAACTTTGCAGTATAGACATACCCTTTAAAGAGACAAGGTGAGTTTTATCAAACCAAGGTTTTGAGCTCTGAAGAAAAGCTCTGTGTAACTTGAAAACTTGGCCCGATAAAAAATATTACCTTACCTAACTTGTGTGTCTGAATTTACTTTAATAAATTTAATTTAAGGTGATTTAGTTACCAGAAAGAAAACACATCATTACACAACCTTCTCCATAAAAGTCAATCATCCTGAGCTACCAAACAGGTTGACTGAAGCAGAAATGATTTTTCATAATTATTTTTTACAAGTGAGGCATCATAATTACTCATAAAAATTCTTCTCTTTTAAGTCATTATTTATGTAAGCATGGTTATTTATTAGGATAATTTCCCATCAAGATGCAAAGGAGGTACTTTGCCAATTATATTGCTCTTTCCTTTCTCAGGGGTTGTTGTAACCCCATATTCTAGTCAGTTCATATGAGTTGTCACCCTGATCATAGAGGATCAAAAATGTCTTTATCCAAAGATAAAATGTATTGCTAATCCAGTGGAGATGTGAACAACTTGTTTGGTTCAGTTTATTTTGGCTTCCAAACGGGTAACATTTCTGACTGTAGGAACGTGTAAGACCCTGTGGCACATTTTTATGGAAGACTCCTGTTGTAACTTTTCTGGGATATCAAATGCTTTGAGGGTCTCAATTTTCCATTCAAGCACATGGAGAGTGGTTGTACATTGTTGTTTTAAATATTACTGCTCTTTTTGCAAATTTGTAACAATTGGATGTGCTAACCCTGTGCCCTGTTAAAGGTACACTGATTTCTAAACAACTCAGAGTCAAAGGATATTTATTTCCCCTGCATTAACCCTTGTGAAAACATTGATATCCACACTAAATAAATGTAATGTAGGCTTACAATGCTAAAAAAAGCCAGATGGCAGTATTTTACATCCACTTTGCAGAGATATGAGTTTGCAAAACTGAGAACAATCAGGTAAAAAAAAGTTTCCTTGTTTTTAATTTGTCTCACTTAATCTATTGAAAAATAGCACCATATTGCCTACTAAGTCTCAAGATCTTTAGTATAATCTTAAACAATAAAAAATTGTCTTAATGCAGATACTA
This sequence comes from Pelodiscus sinensis, assembly GCF_049634645.1. Classification (NCBI taxonomy): domain Eukaryota; kingdom Metazoa; phylum Chordata; order Testudines; family Trionychidae; genus Pelodiscus; species Pelodiscus sinensis. The sequence continues at coordinate 112,632,922 of NC_134716.1, forward strand.
GGTAGGGTCTTCTGCATTGTTATCTGGCTTTTCCATTGGTGCACTTACAGGCTACGTCTACATTGGCATGATTTTCCGAAAATGCTTTTAACGGAAAAGTTTTCCATTAAAAGCATTTTCGGAAAAGCACGCCTAGATTGGTACGGATGCTTTTCCGCAAAAGCACTTTTTGCGGAAAAGCATCCGTGGCCCATCTAGAGGCGGTTTTCCGCAAAAAAGCCCCCATCGCCATTTTTGCGATCGGAGCTTTTTTGCAGAAAACAGTACAGTGCTGTTTACACTGGCCCTCTTGCGCAAATGATTTGTGCAAGAGGGCTTTTGCCCGAACGGGAGCAGCACAGTATTTCCGCAAGAACACTGACGATCTTACATGAGATCGTCAGTGTTCTTGCGGAAATTCAAACAGCCAGTTTAGACAACTGGCAAGTTTTTCCGCAAAATCATGTGATTTTGCGGAAAAACTTGCCAATCTAGACACAGCCACAATGTATTGCTATACATTAAAACTTTTGCAAACAATCTTTCCCAGTAGAATAGTCCTCTCATTTACTGGACCCATATTCTAAATCTAGACATTTTACTCAATACGGTTGTGTAATCCAAACTTTTGTAACACATTCACAGAACCAGAAGTTCCCATTTTATGACAATTACCAAACTTCCTTTTGCAAAGTAACACATATAATAAAGTATTATTTAAAGCATCACAATCCGCATCTACCTACTCATTTTTAACATGCAGGAAGCCAAGAAGGAGAAACTATTATATCTCTTTTCTATTACTAATTCTATTTTTTTAGTATCTTTCAGTTCTTCAAATTGGTACCTTTGAGTTTATCACAAAACTGTTGCACAGTGATGTACATGTGACAATGACTTGCTAGAAAATAATTTTCATTTGGAGACGTTTTAACTGGTGTTTAATTTACAGTGAATTTTGTGAAGGCATACAATGTTGGCTTGATAATCCAGGATACTCAGTGCTTTTTTTGTGACTGTACCGCCCGGTATACAGTACCAGCACCTCCAGTGAAAGCTCAACAACTTTTCCCCTGCAGTACCGGCACCTTCCCCCCCCAAAAAAAAGGCACTGAGGATACTGGACTAGTTACAGAACCAGTATACCTTATAGAGCTGCTCTAGAGGCTTCCTACAAATGTCTTGTCAATATACTTTAGTCCAGACCTTGAGGAACCACATTTAGTGATGTGGTGATTGCTCAGTTTGCATCTCATGCAATTCTTGTCTTCAAAGTATAAATGTTTTTTTTTTCCAAACATGGACACACAACTTGAATGAGATCAAGTTTTTTACCAATCGCTGACAGATGGCATTACTACCATCAGACAGATTTAAGCAAGCAGATGCAGGTCATACGGTTTGGAGCCAATTCATGAGTCTGCTACATATCCTGTACCATTGTACCAGTTTGAAAGAGCTACTAAGCAATTCCAACTGTGTAGAGGGAATGGCTATAACTTTTCTATACTTCTATTCTCTGAGGCTGCATCTAGACAGCTACTTCCGGTATCCTGAAATAGCTATTCTGCATCTTTGAAACAAGCCCATTATTTTGAAATATAATGGGCTCACTATTCTACTATCCCTGTAAACCTCGTTCCACGAGGATTGAGGGACATCTCAGAATAGTAGTTTATTTTGAAGTTTGGCATGTGTAGACAGCGCTAAATTACGAAACAAGCTATTTTGAAATTAACTCAAAATAAGCTACACAATTTGCTTAGCTCAAACTGCGTAGCTTGTTTTGAGATAAGGGTGCATTGTCTACGCACCCTGATAGAAGGGACCATTGGGGATATAGAGAGCTGTGTTGTAAGATGTAGCAACACTCAGATTCTCAGCTCAGGAAACCACAAAATGGCGTATCCTTTCTTGGGTCCTGTGGCAAGCAGAGCTTGGCTGGACTTAGGAATCACCCCCACCGTACTTTCCCCAGCTATTTCAATAATGGAGGACAGGTATAAAAAGGAGAACCACGAAGGCTGGCACTGGAAGGATCTTGTTGGAACCACAGATATGTCTAAATATTCTGTGTCAATTAAAATGTGTAAAGCTATGCTTTACCTAGGGATGTAAAATTCTGTTTAATCAGTTAACCCGTTAAATGTTACATTTAACTGGTTAACCACTTAAATGGGGGCAGGTAGCGAGCCACTCCAGCCAGGATGGGCTGGAGTGGTTCCCTACCCACAGTGTGGCAAGCCTGGCTGGACTGAAGCACCCCCTACCTGTGGTGTGGTGGGCCCAGCCCAACTAAAGCAGTCCCCCACCCGTGAGGTCGATTAACTAGTAACCAGTAAGCACCACCCAGTAAGGCCATGTTTACCAATTAACCACTGACATCCCTAGCTGTACACCATATGCCAAATGGGCTCTTCTTTACTTCCATCAATCTGGGAACGTGGACAGCATCGTGGATGGCTTTGCTGCCATGGGCTTCCTCAAATGGGGTGGGAGGCATAGACGGCATGCACATCCCCACTTTGGCCACCAGGCCTCAGACTTCATCAACAGAAAGGGGTACTTCTGCATGGTGTTGCAGGCCCTCGTTGATCACAAGGGACACTTCACCGACATCAACATTAGCTGGTCAGGAAAGGCACATGACGTGCAGATCTTCCAGAACTCTCTCCTGTTCCAAAAGATGCACGCCAACACTTTTTTCCTTGACTGCACCATTAGTAAGGGAGGTGGACATGCCCATCGCCATCCTGGGTGACACAGCCTACCCCTCGCCCACTGCTGATAATACTTTTAATCAAAATATTGCAAATGACAAATACCAAACAGGTTTTCATCTGAGCTGTAAAATATTCCAGTATGACTTATCCACAAGCATATACATGGTGGCAAAGAGACGAGAGCTGCTAATTCATTTACAAAATGGTAATGAAGTATTTTTAAATGCGTATCTTTAGAGACAAAATCAGCTATTTTCTAGCAGTGGCACTAGCACATTTTTAATAGTGGGGTACTGAAAATCAGCCCCATAACCCCTGTCCACCACACCCTAGCTTGGGACGGGAGCAGACAGGGTTGTATCTCAGGGGCCATGTCTATTCTAGGAAACTAAACTAAATTCAACTTAACTCCTAGTTTTACAAAATAGAACTAGTGTGCCCCTACTACAGTAGACTTCCGATAATCCAGAACATATGGGACGTAGGTGGTGCCGGATTATCAGATATGCCAGACTATCAGGAGGTACTATAAGATGGTTATATATATACACTGTATACATTATATACTGTATATAAAGTGTTCTAACCCCTTTTTATTGTACATACTGTATACAGTATACTATAATATTTTAGTTTTAAGCCTTTTTTACCCTTTTTGCTCAGTTCAGCTGCTGCCGCTGTTACCTTGTGACTCATTTTTTGCCGAAGCTCACTCACTAGGCTTTTGCCATTTTGATGCCGGATTATCAGGAGTGCCGGACTATTGGATGCCGGACTATTGGAGTTTTACTGTACATGGAAGCCTCAAAATTAGTCTGAGGCAGGCTCCATTAATATGGATGCTCTACCTTGAGTTGGAGCCACAGGAAGCACTACAGAGTAATTAGTCGTAATTACTGTGTGGAGTAGTTATTTCAAAATAGAGGCACTGGAGCAGCCACACTACAACTATTTCAAAATAATTATTTTGAAATTAGTGTTATTCCCCAAGAAAAACAGAGTACAGATTAAGAAATAAGTGGCTCCTTATTTAAAAGTAATGAACTTGGTAATGTGGATGCTCCCCTTATAAATTTGACCTAAGGGGGGTTATTTAAAAACAAAGCCTTAGTGTAAACCAGGGAAGGGAGAGGGGACCTGAAGAAGAAAGGAGGCTGAGGCTGGGGGGCAGAGGAACCAAGCATCACCCCACATTTCTAATTCCCATACCTATGTTTTCTAGGAAGATGCAACAGGCACAAATAAAATACAGAATTCCCACATCCTGGCACTTTCAAAATTTCTTGCTTATTCTATTTTTAATTTAAAACATTATTTATACCAATCTTGAAGTGACAAACTAACTTTTCTTTGAATCATCAATTTAACGCTGCTCTTGCCTGAAGAACTGAAGCAGCATTTTGGAACTTTTAAAATTCATTCTTTTGATTCTTTTCAATCTTTTTCACTGTGAACTTTGAGGGGATCTTATAAAACTGTACTAGTACAAAAAGGTAAACTAATCATTAGCTGTTAAAGAGCATGAATAAAAATATGCAGCTATGCAAATGTATAGTTAAAAAAATCTACTTTTCCAAGGTATTATTTTATGGCTCTTCTATCCACAGAAACAGGTCATGGCTAGACTACTGTAATTTGGTCTTTTGAGGAACTATGGTGTTTCATTCTATATATCTGTCATGTTATTATCTTACTGGAACTAGAAATAATGGTTGAAAGAGGGTGACAAGACTTGTAATCATTTAAAAAAAAAAGAAGTTTCTACATTTAGCATATTCAATAATCTGTAGGCATGGCTTCCCTGACTACTTTGACATATTATAGTAACACCCTCGCCTTCTACAGTCTGGCACCTGAGGCGTCCGCCTCACTGTAAGGCCAGACCTGATAGTAGATGTAATTTGTCCCAAACATATGTACCTCAATACAGATAAAAATCAATCAAGAATATCCCTTTGTCATGTAGCCTATAGTCTAAAGGGCCTAGTCCTGCAAACTTTTAATCATGCTTAAAAGGGTTTTTAGGATTTGGCCCTAAAGTTGTATAAAAGGAAAGTAAACTAACAGCAAATACACAGGGTGCAGAGAGAGCAGCAGCAAACCAAAAAAAGGGTTTATTTTGGCAAATTATAAAGTTTATCAGAAAGTGATGATTTCAGAACTTTTAGGTAATACTGACAGATTTACCTGGTATTGCTTAGGTTCTTGACACAGTTAATTTTTTTATATTTTGTAAAAAATTCTTTCTTTAAATGATTGTAGTTTTCAAATAGTTAATTTTTATCTTGGATTTCTTAAAGAGATAGGAAAAATTTAACAGTTTAATAATTTTGTAGTACATTTTAAAATGGGAATTCCATCAATTGTATTTTTTCTTCAGTCCCATAAACTCTTATTTTCTGTGTTTTAACAAAAACAGACTGTAGTCAATTTGATTTCTAACACCATTTTCTTCTAGTTTTCAAACGTTAAGCATTGATTTAGCTGTGCAGAAAAAAAGAGCACTACTCCAAATTTCTCAGGGTATGTCTATACTACCCTCCTAGTTCGAACTAGGAGGATAATGTAGGCATACCGCACTTGCAAATGAAGCCCGGGATTTGAATTTCCCGGGCTTCATTTGCATAAGCGGGGAGCCGCCATTTTTAAAACCCCGCTGGTTCGAACCCCGTGCAGCGCGGCTACACGGGGCTCAAACTAGGTCGTTCGAACTAGGATTCCTATTCCGAACTACCGGTACACCTCGTGGAACGAGGAACGTGGAACGAGGTGTACCAGTAGTTCGGAATAGGAATCCTAGTTCGAACTACCTAGTTCGAGCCCTGTGTAGCCGCGCTGCACGGGGTTCGAACCAGAGGGGTTTTAAAAATGGCGGCTCCCCGCTTATGCAAATGAAGCCCGGGAAATTCAAATCCCGGGCTTCATTTGCAAGTGCGGTATGCCTACATTACCCTCCTAGTTCGAACTAGCGGGGTAGTGTAGACATACCCTCAGTTTTATCTCTTTTCTGTAAGATTTATTGAGAAGCAAGCCTATTCCAAGTTCATCCAATTTTTCTGATTCATCTTGGTTCAGTCTCTTTCAACATTCATTTAGTTATGTAAATATTGAGGACTGTATTTGATTTGGTGATCCTGTCTGTTTTCTGTTTGGTTTTATGAGAAGCAATACCATTCTTAGCACATCCTGTTTTCCTGTCACAATCACACCCTTCTACTGCTTAAATTTTTGGTTAAGAGGAAGCTGTATGCCAAGTTTGGTGATCCTAGCTCTTAGCATTTACAAGTAGAGCTTGAACCTCTAATCCGGGACTCCCTGGTCTGGCAACATCCAACAGGACCAGAGTCCCGGTGGAGGGCTGGTGCCTATGTTCCCCGCAGTTGGGCTGCCCGGCGTGCCACAACTAGGCAGCCAGGCGCAACCCAACAGGGCTGCCCAGCATAGTGGGGAAGGAGGTGGGGATACTGGCAGGGAAGTGAGGCTGGAAACAAGGGGGAGCTTGCCAGGGGGCTGGTCCAAGGCTGGGGGGAGCCAGAAGCAGGTAGCCAGATATGACCTTCCATGGTCTGGCAAAATCCCTCATCCCAAGGGTGCCAGAGCAGGGAGGTCCAACCTGTAGTTCTTGATCAAACAAACAGCCAAACTCTAATACATAGTAGATTGTTACACAGCCTTCCTGTTTGGGTAACTTTTCTTATTTCTATCAATTTTGTAGCAGAATCTGGGGGATGTAATAGAGTCACTGAATGCAGAATAGCATTTTGAGTTCCTGAATTATGTTATTTATAGAACGCAGAACTTCTTCTTTGAAGGCTGCTCAAGTTTTTTTTAATAAAATAAATATTTTTATACTATGAATCTTGACAGATTATATTTTACATTTATTATTCATACACTTTGGAGTTTTCACCTGAATATTAAAAGAAATGTAGAAACGATGTATGGTACTTTTAAAATAATACATACTTCTCTCAAATTAAATACAAATTAAAAAATGACCTATGAAACAGCTCTTAAAAACGAAAGTTAACGGTTACTATACAGGTACTAATATTTTCATTACATAGACTACTCTGTTTCCAACAAAATATTTCTGATTTGTATACTGTTTTTTTCCTTTCTATCTTCTGGATGTTGAGATTTCTGATCTTGTTTGCTAGTGGTATCTTCAACTAGACCTTTGAGCCGGGACAAATGGTGTAAAGCCCTAAATTAAAAAACACAGAAAAGAGACTTATCAACCAAATATATATTATGATTTAAGTTATGTAAATTTAACAGATATGGAAGTATTTCCTTAATACAACTTACTAAGCTTTGAGGAATCTTTTCAAATTAATACATAAAACTGAAAAATTAAGTATCTTTTAAAGGCTGATATAAAGGAAATTTGAACTATAGACAACATTATACTGCATTTCTTCATTCTTTCTATAGATATCTATTTTTACTATTGAGAACTATTAAAAGTATGTGAGGATGATATTTTGGGTTGATTTATATAAAAAAACCTCAATCTCCTCTTGGCCAAGGATTTTGCCTGGCAAAACAATTAGTGCTTCAAATTGTATAACTCGGAATTGATATATTATGTCTTGATTTTATTTTCATTTTAATCAAGGAGTTTTAAAGGAGAAGACTGGTCCTTTGCTTTCATTACTTACTTGAGTGAGATAGTTTATTAAAAAAAGAATTGCAGGGTTTCACGTGACTCAAAACTAGTAAGTTTTGGTCTAAATTTGAGTCCTTCCACAACTTATACTTAGAGATTCTGGTTTGGACTTCAGGGCCAATGTTTCTATTTCTTCTCTTAGAATTAAAACAGTTTAGTCTTTTTGGTAACATATATGGAGCTTGCCAGCTCACCACTACACAGTAATTTCCCAGGAACTCTACTGGAAAACTCATTACATGAACATACCAGGAAATCCTTAAGGTACAGGTAAATGTCCATGTGCACATGACAAAATTAAGTCATTTCTTCACAATCTACTATACTGAACTAGAGATGCTCTCCTTCTCTATGCCCTCAAATTTTTATGCTTAAAATAAGAATACATTAATTTTATCAAATTTTACAATTGGGGCATGTCTGACTACAACCTTTCGCTGCAGCAAATTATTTTGGCATAAAGCTTTTGAAGTTAGATTTGCTTGTGCATACTGGGATCCTTAGGATGGCATTGCACATACTCACCAGGAGTACCTATTGCAACACACCATAGGTAAAAAGTCTCAGGAGTAGCCATGTTAATCTATAGCTGCAAAAACGAGGAGTCCTGTGGTATCTTAGAGACTAACAGATTTTGTTAGTCTCTAAGGTACCACACAGGACTCCTCATTTTTGCATCATGGATAGATATCCCAGAGGACAACTTGTCACCATGCAGTACACTGCCTTTGGAAAGTTTTATAATGCCTGGTGGGGCAGAAATGAGTTGTGCTGGGACAACTGGGATTGCAAGGTCAAGTTTCCATCATACATCCAAATCTAGTCCATCATTTTTGTGCCTATTTTGAAGACCCACAAACTTTTGACGACTTATTGTTGTCCATCTCTGACAGAAGCAGGGAGGGAGTCTACATAGCTTTGCACTGTCCTCGCAAGTGTTCCAAGCACAGGATGCATGATCCTCCAGTATCTGCAGAGCCACAAGAGCCCTGGGGAACGTGACAATTTTCTGGAAGTCAAATTGCTTTGGGAAACAGTGAGAACCAATTCAAAATTGTTAGTGGTGTTGACAGAACATGTGTCTGAGCCAGAGAAATAACCACTGAAAGATGGGCAGATTTGGGATAATGAGCAGCGCTGCAGAACTTTCAGATTTGAAAGGCCACATCTGCGGATCTCTATGCTGAACCCACCCCAATCCTCTTATATAGGCACTCCAGAATGAGAGCTGCATTGGCAGAGAAGAAGCATGTGGTAATTTCATCTATGACTAATACTGACATTGCACCTATAGGATGATGATTATTACAGTGTCATGGATACTATGAGTTCTGTCACCATGTACAACAAGAATGAAGTGGGCACTCTGAATACTGCCAGACATTCTGGAGCATATATATATACACACACACACACACACACACACACACAGGCAGTCCCCGACTTACGTGGATCCGACTTACGTCGGATCCCTAGATACGAACAGGGTGAGGCAACTCCCGCACATGCGCAGCAGCATTCCTGGGGCTCGCTCACCTGGGTCCTAGGATCCTCCTTCTCCTCGGGCTGGCTCTGACTGGGGTCCCGCAGAGCTGCCGGGCAGAGGAAAAGTTCCTCCCCACGCCCGCTGCCTCCCCCCACCCCCGTGCCAGCAACAGGCTGCCCCCTCCCCTGAGCAACAGGCTGCGGAACAGACAAAAGCAGCCTCTCTGCCCCTCCTCCCCTCTATACATGCCGGGCTCCCGGAGCGCAGCAGCGCCCCGGGGCTCGCTCACCTGGGTCCTAGAATCCACCTCCTCCTCCTCTTCGGCTGGCTCCAACTGGTCTCTGCCTGCAGCAGCTGGCCACAGGGACAGGGATCCTGCAGAGCTGCCGGGCAGAGGAAAAGTGCCTCCCCACGCCCGCTGCCCCCCCCCCCCCGCGGCCTCGCATCCTGCACGCCTCCCCCCTCCCGTCCTGCCAGCAACAGGCTGCCCCCTCCCCTGAGCAAGAGGCTGCCGAACAGCAGACAAAAGCAGCCTCTCCGCCCCTCCTCCCCCTATACATGCTGGGCTCCCTGGGCAAACAAAGACTCCACCAAAACAAACAAAGTGCTGGCCTCATTGTGTTAGCAAAAAAAGGACCCTCCTCCTAGAACCCTGGGTGGTGCGTGGAAATAAAGCTATTAGCTCAAAGCATGGTGCAGAGCTGTTTGGTATTTGATGAGTTACTCCTTTAGTCCTGAGTTTGTCACAGGGACAGAAATAGATGTGAAATCTTCTGAACAGGGGAACAGACAGCAAAACAAACATTAGAGGGGAGTTAACCTTTCCCTATGCTATCCAAAACTAAAAAAATGTTTGGCTAGAGTTTCCCCTACAATATGTACCAGTTCCGACTTACATACAAATTCAACTTAAGAACAAACCTACAGTCCCTATCTTGTACGTAACCCGGGGACTGCCTGTATGTGTGTATGTGTATATATATATATATATATATATATATATATATATTTTCTAAACAAATTTTATCAAGTAACAAAACAACATCAAAATTCTGCTCGATATAAATACATACATTAAAACCTTAATACGTTTATGGAACAGAGCTTAAGAAAGGGAAGGAATAGTAACCTTAATGTCTGTTTTAGCAACACATGTCTCATGGATCACTGCATGTGAAGCTATAGTTGTCCCGAATGTCTCCTGATGTGGAGTGAAAAGGGTAGAGATGGAGCAAGACTCCACAATTGCACATCCTCCATTCTCTTCTTCCTCCAATTTCACACCAAGGACCTGTGACTTGATCTACAACACATGGTGATGGGGGGAGGAGGGGTCGTCTCCATCAGATATGGCATGCAGCTCTTTATAAAAGTGGCAAATCTCTGTTTTGACACCGTATTGATTGTTGGTCTCCCTGGCCTTGTGACACATCTGCTGCCATTTCTTTGCTTTCTCATGGCACTGCTACTGATCTCTATTATGCTCCTTCTCTTACATTCCCTGTGCTATGTTACATTCCCTGTGCTGTCCAAACATGTATATGGCTGTGCCTGCACAGTTTCTTCTCACAAGCCCAGAAGATCTATCATCTCTGGTCTAATCCAAGTTGGAACATGGTCAGCTGGGCAGTTGCACAGCCAAGCCAAGCTGGATAATTAGGAAAAGGCATTTAAAAATATTGAGCTTAAAAGGTAGGGGACGGGGGTACTCTCCAGCTCTGTGACCCCTTGCATCTGATTCAGTTCATAACTGTGACCAACGTGGTCAGTGTCAGGCATTGAGAGAGAGTTGTTGGACTGTTAGGCTATGTCTAGACTGCAGGCTTCTTTCGAAAGAGGCTCTTTCGAAAGCATCTTTCGAAAGAGCCTCTTTCGAAAGCATCTTTCGAAAGAGCCTCTTTCGAAAGATCACGTCTAGACTGCAGGCGGATCTTTCGAAAGAGAAATCCGCTTTTTCGAAAGAGAGCACCCAGTGAGTCTGGATGCTCTCTTTCGAAGACAGCCTATTTACATTGAAGAACGCCTTCTTTCGAAAGAGGAACTTTCGAAAGAAGGCGTTCTTCCTCGTAAATTGAGGTTTACCGCCATCGAAAGAAAAGCCACGTTCTTTCGAATTAATTTCGAAAGAACGCGACTTGAGTCTGGACGCAGGGGAAGTTTTTCCGGGAAAAGGCTACTTTTCCCGAAAAAAACCCTGAGTCTGGACACGGCCTTAGTGTAATGCTGTGTCTATATCCGTACTGCATCAACCTCACTTATATAGCTCAGTGGCCAGTTAGAGAGACATCCTTACTATGTCAGCATAAAGGCGATCTTTCATCAGTGGGAGACAAATTTAAGTGTACACAAATGCACAAGGTCCATGGCAAGGAGGTTTACATTAGTCTAATTTTGTAGTATAGACTAAGCCTTGGTCTAGAAGTCAAATTAGTATGCTAAAATAGTGCATCACAGTGTTAGAAATGTGTCAGTACCTAAGAGTTGTATTATTTTAATTTTTTACATTTTACTTTAGTAGGGGGCTATACCCCCTGCTTGTTATACTCGCCAAACCCCCCTCCTCCGGTTGGGGAGGGCCCAGGACCAAGGCCACTCCAGCCCTGGCTCTTCCCCCTGCCCTGCTGCCGGCCACTAAGGAGGGAGACTAAGGCGAGGTCTGCCTGGCTCTCCCCTTCCCGGCTACTGGGGTATATGGGGTGGGCCGAGGCCATGGCCACCTCTCCCCACCTGGCTGCCAGGAGGAGCTGGGCCAAGGCTCTCCCTGCTTTGCCAGGGAGGGTCTGAGGCCACCCCATCCTTCTTCCCTGGTCTCAGTTGCTGGGGAGTGCCTGGCCCAAGGCTGCCCTGGCTTTTGCCCTCCCCCAGCTGCTGAGAGTGGGAGGGCTGGGTTGAAACCATGCTGGGCCACCTTCCCGTCCCCCGAATGCTGGGAAGGGCCGGGGAAAAGCCGCGGCTGCTATAGCTCTCCCCCTAGCTGCTGGGAAGAGGAGGGGAGTGCCAGGTTGCAGGCATCCCCAGCTTTCCAATGTGGACCCTGGCTGGGAGTGGGTGGGGCTTGACTCCTGTATACACAGAGTGATGTGATGTCATCTGTCCCACGTGAAATTTATTTACACACACACACACACACACACACACACAGATTTAACATAATACAATAAATAGTGAAGACTGGCAGTTTGTTGAAACAGAATTATATTCGAGTTATTCACTTAAAGTGATTCTATTATGAAATCTGGGGTTTTTTCCATTCTGTATTTTAGTTTTCAAGAGGTTTCCTACAAATTTATTTAAATGAGATTAATATTTATTTCATGTATGGAAAAAAGTTTCGCTCAAGTAAAAACTGTTCATTATGAAGTTAAAAAAACTAAAGGACATCAGCAATGAAGAATTCCCAAGCAGTAAATTCTTTTCTGGGGAAGGACCAACCCTCTGGTTACTCTTGAAGCAACAGTTATGCGTCTACACACACATACTCTCTATTAAATTACATGGGCTATTTTTGTTACCACATTGCATTACAAGTTCACATCTATTTTTTCTGCCCACTATTCTCTCCAAATTCCTTTCTTCCACCTATTGAAAATTATAATGTAACATGGTTATTACACTTTAAAAAAAAAATCTCTAGGTGGAATAATCTTTTTAAAATTTCTTGTCCCTTATTTCTAACCTCTCCAAGTCTTTATTATTTCAGTCATCACCTGCAAATTTTATAAGATTTCCAGAAGATATCATGTAAATGTTATGATAAATCCCTACAGCTTCTCACTAGATACTCCTTAGAAAGCTACGATATGTATTTTTATTATTCACCTTTAATACTGTTTTATTCTTCAGCTAGTTTCCAATCGATGTGGTAATTCTCATATCCACGATAACTTAATTTTTTTCCAAGTGAGACTGTGAGACAGAAGGAATGTTTAATTACATAGAGTAAGAGAATTAGCAGTGCACTTACCTCCGAAGGGACTTGGTAATAGGGATCATGTCATTGTCACATAGCTTTAATTCAGCAACTGCTTCTTCTGAAACCTTAAAAAAGAAATCTGTCAAATATAAACAAATGACTGACAGTGTCTGTCCCAACAGTGTGTGGGTGACCATATTTGAAATATTAATTTCAAAACATCTCTTTAAAAAAAAGATATATTGCTAAACCAAAGTTCACTAAAGAGGTAAGATGAAAAAGAAGAGACGGGGAAGAGCGACTGACTTCCATCCTAATATAGGAACATTCTTAAGATTATGCTTAAGTACATCCTAATTCAATAAAGCACTTAATAAGCATGTATTTAGTAGTAAGCAGATGCTTAAGTCCCTTTGGTTTCAATAGGTTTAAATGCTTTCCTGAATTGTGGTCTTTGTGGGTAAAAGTTAAAAGGAGACCACTAAATTATTTCAATTGTACGTGTGGCGCTCTTTGGAAATCTTATAGTCTGTGGACTCCAAAAGGTTTGCAAAACACAGGTTGAAAAGCATTGAAATAATATATAACAAGCCTAATTTATAACGTAAGAAGGACACGTTTATACTCTTCGGATATTTGTACCCTGTTAAAACCAAAGAGAATGATTTGGGATGGCCCAAAGTACTATGAGCAGTGGTTTGGTTTGAAATTAAGGGGGAACTGTAGGCTGAATCCTATTAGGAAAAAGCTTCCTAACATGGAGCTCCATTAGGCAGTGGAACTGCTTCCTCAACAGAACAGGTGCAAGTTCCACTACTTGTGACAGAGTTACAGTAAACTGGATAAAGCAGTAGAAAAGCTGCTTTAGGAAACAGTAGTGCATTGCTAAGAATATAGAGAAGATGACAAAATAGGTAATTAACTTTGACTGGAATGAATCAGAGTAACAATTTTTGTAATTTGGCTGGAATTCTAGCCCTTATAAGTACAGTCCTACAGAAAAATTATATAAAATATTAATATCAATAAGAAACTACTTACTTTTTTTAACTCATCATTTTGTTCAGCAGTTTTATTCTGGTTAAAGCTTTCATGAACTGCTTGCAGGTTGAACAACATTAGCTTTAAAGCTTCAACTGGACCATGATGGTTACCTCCAGAAAAAGTATTTTCCTAAAACAAAAAGCAGAAAGATTTTGATCCTGCAATGAGACAAGAGCTATAACATTTTTTCAATTAGAACTGCTACTTTTTTGGGTGACAATTTGCTAGTTGTGATCTATGTGAATTTTCTCTTTTTTCAATTTATATAGAAATAGCATATAGAGCCTCAAATCCCCACTATATTAATTTTATGACACTGTAACCCATGAAACCAATGTCAGTAGAGTGCAGTAGATCTTGAGTAATAGAGGACATGTATATACTGCAGTTAAACACCTGCAGATAGTGTGGGCTTGCAGGGGTTGGCCAAGGGTCTATTTATGGTGTAGATATTTGGATTTAGGCCCAGGCTCTGAGACCCAGCTCCCTTGTGGGGTCCCACAGTTAGAGTACCAGCCCAAGTCTGAATATTTACACTGTAATTCAACAGTCCCATAGCATGAACCCACTGACTTGGGCCAGGTGTGTAACTGAATTGTAGATATTCCTAAGGCACAATCAGGGCTAGAAATGGTAAAGGAAGTAGAAACTGCTCTGATAGCAAGCTGGTAAGAGCTCATACTTTTAGTATTCCTTAACTCCATTCGACAGATGTAAGTTACAGTAATGATGAACATAATCATGTACATGTAAAAATTTTTAATTGACAATTCCAAATACCAATTTTAAATAAATTGGTAAATCCAGAATCAAACTTAACCCCCCACATTCACCTATAACATACACCATATCCTCTCCAATACCTGAAAGGTAAACACCTTGGGAAAGAGTTGTTTAAAGAATGTGAACTGTGAATTTCCACATTTTCCAATTGTTTAACGTGTAATTTTAGAAGGCACATCAGTAGCTTAAGAACAAATATCACTTGTTTCCAAATCTGCCTACTTTTGTTAATAAATAACACTTCACATTGCTAATGTTAAAGATGAGAGGACTTTTTATAAACTGCTATTTATAGGGGAAAGTTATGAAACTAGACAGTTATTTCTTTGCAAGGATCTCTCACCTCCCCACCCCTCCACAACAGAGGTGATAAAACACAATATATAGAAATGACAAAGTAGGTTGCAAATGGCAAGGGAGTCAAACATAATAAAAAAGTCTTAAATGAATCAAATTGTACCATAGAATTTCTATGGGAAGAGTAATGGAAATACAGCAGTATTTCTAAAATATATCTAAAGGAAGCCTGCTAAAAAACCTGTGGGACCACTAGATAATCAAGATATAAAAGGAGCAATCAAGGACAATAAAGCCTTGAAAAACCTAAATGATTTCTTTGCTTCAGTCTTAACGGCTGAGGACGTTAGGGAGATTCCCAAATCTGCACAGTCTTTTGTGGGTGATGAATCTGAGGAACTGTCCCGGATTGAAGTATCATTAGAGGAGGTTTTGGAACAAATAGAAAAACTTAATGTTAACAAATCTCCGGGACCGGATGGCATTCATCCAAGGGTTCTAAAAGAACTCAAATGGGAAATTGCTGAACTATTATCTGTGGTTTGTAACCTATCCTTTAAATCGGCTTCCGTATCTATTGACTGGAAGGTAGCCAACGTGACACCAATATTTATAAAGGGCTCTCGAGGAGATCCTAGCAATTACAGACCGGTAAGTCTAACTTCAGTACCAGGCAAATTAGTCAAAACAATAGTAAAGAATAAAACTGTGAGGCATGTAGAAGAACATAATTTGTTGGACAAAAGTCAACATGGTTTCTGTAAAGGGAAATCATGTCTTACTAATCTATTAGAGTTCTTTGAAGGGGTTAACAAACATGCTGACAAGGGGGATCCAGTAGATATAGTATACTTAGATTTTCAGAAAGCCTTTGACAAGGTTTCCTCACCAAAGGCTCTTGTGTAAATTACATTGCCATGGGATAAGAGGAAAGGTCCTTTCTTGGATTGAGAACTGGTTAAAAGACAGGACACAAAGGGTAGGAATAAATGGTAAATTTTCAGAATGCAGAGGGGTAACTAGTGGTATCCCCCAACGGTCAGTCTTGGGACCAATCCTTTTCAACTTATTCATAAATGATCTGGAGGAAGGGGTAAGCAGTGAGGTGGTAAAGTTTGCGGATGATACTTAACTGTTTAGGATACTAAACTGTTCAAGACAGAAGCAGACTGTGAGGGACTCCAAAAAGATCTCACCAAACTGTGTGATTGGGCAACAAAATGGCAAATGAAATTTAATGTGGATAAGTGTAAAGTAATGCACATCAGGAAAAATAACCCCAACTAGACGTACAGTATGATGGGGGCTAATTTGGCTATAACAAATCAGGAAAGAGATCTTAAAGTTATTGTGGATAGTTCTCTGAAAACTTCCACACAGTGTGCAGCGGCGGTCAAAAAGGCAACTAGGATACTAGGAATTAAGAAAATAAGATACAGAATATCTTACTGTCCCTGTAGAAAACTATGGTACGCCCACATCTTGAGTGCTATGTACAGATGTGGTTTCCTCACCTCAAAAAGATATTTTGGCCTTGGAAAGGGTTCAGAAAAGGGCAACTAAAATGATTAGGGGTTTGGAACGGGTCCCAGATGGAGAAAGGTTAAAGGGACTGGGACTTTTCAGTTTAGAAAAGAGGAGACTGAAGGGGGATATGATGGAGATATATAAAATCATGAGTGGTGTGGAGAGGGCGAATAAAGAAAAGTTATTTATTAGTTCCCATAATAGAAGAACTAGAGGACACCCAATGAAATTAATGGGTAGCAGGTTTAAAACTAATAAAAGAAAGTTCTTCTTCACACAGTGTGTAGTCAACCTGTGGAACTCCTTGCCAGAGGAGGCTGTGAAGGCTAGAACTATAACAGAGTTTAAAGAGAAGCTAGATAATTTCAGAGAGGTTCGGTCCATAAAAGGCTATTAGCCAGGGGATAGAAGTGGTGTCCCTGGCCTCTGTTTGTCAGAGGCTGGAGAAGGATGGCAGGAGACAAATCGCTGATCATTGTCTTCGGTCCACCCTCTCTGGGGCACCTGGTGCTGGCCATTGTCGGCAGACAGGCTACTGGGCTAGATGGACCTTTGGTCTGACACAGTACAGCCATTCTTATGTACCATTTGAGAAGATTGCTGACAGTGACTAAAATATTCAGGGAGACTGGAGAGGCTACAAAAAAACCCAGAAAACCTATTAATAATGAGAGATTTCAACTATCCCCTTATTGACTGAGTAAGTCTCCACAGATCGGGACAGAGATAATATTTGTAGGCACCATAAATGCCTTTGAGACTATATTTTCCTGGAGCCTACAAAGAAACAGGCAATTCTTGATTTTGTTCTAAATGGTGCACAGGATCTGGTCTATCTGGTGGACTAAGCTATTCCGTTTAATTAAAAGACAAGAGTAAAACGAATACAAGAAGAAATGCAATACATAATTAACCTATGGATCTCAACTGACTGACAAAATTATCACTGAGATCAGATATTACATAAGGACAATGACATCATGTAATCCAAGTAATTACTGCCTCTTAGTAAAATATAATACACAAAATTCAAGCAAGCAATGAAACAATTAGTGTTAACTATGGATTTTAAATTGAGGTTTTTTGGGGTAAACATGGAACCTCTGAAACTTGTAGTGGTTACAAGTTTACATACAGGAGAGCAGGGGGAAGGCAACTTTGCATGGGGGGAGGGTGGGGCAGGATGGCAGGATCTAGTGCTCATGGGGGAGTTGGCTTAAAAGCTGGCTTCCCACAAGCACAGGCTCATGCCTGCTCCCCCACCACACTGCTGCCTCTGATACAGAAAGAAATATTACATGACAGACAATTTTACTTCACCTACCTGACTGTCATGATTTAAACAGTCTTCAAGGAATTCATTAACAATGTGAGCCTTGGGAGATTGTAGAGTGTTTTCCACTTCGTCACACTGTACAGGCACCGGGGGTTTGCTAAACAAAAAGACAGACATGTAATGGAAAGAATGAAACAGCTTTACAAACTCAAATTGCTATAAGGTACTTTATTATATCATTGGGAACTACTGTTTTATATGTTTATAAAATATGCAAACAACAGTAGTTGGCAGAGGGTGTAAAGAACAGGATTAGAATGATACTGATAAATTGGAGAAGTGTTCTGACACCAATAATATACAATTAAAGACAGACAAATATAACGAGGGAGACAAAAAATATCAATTTTAAAATATGAAGTAGGAAACAAATGCCTTCAGAAAAGAACTGCTGGGTTATAGCGGGTCACAATTTGAAATGTAGTCAACCGCATGATTCTATGGTGAAAAGGTAAATATTCTGTGGCATACTAACAAAGATATCATACGTAAGACGTGAAACTGTTCTGCTCTACCTGGATCTGGTGAGGCCTTCAGCTGCAATACTATGTCCAATTTTGGACACCGCAGTAAGAAAAACATGAACAGACTAAAGATAGTAGTACAAGAGAGTGTAACAAAAGTGATAAAATGTTTTGAAGACAATCTAAGAAAGGTTGGAAGAACTAGGCATGTTTAGTCTAGAGGAAAAGAGACTGGGGAGGTGAACATAAGATTTCTAATATATAAAATTATAGAAATGGCCACAATCAATTGTCTTGCCCTCAATATGCAAAAGGAATAGCAAATATGGCAGGCGACCTGACTGTTGAGCTCAAACACAAAAAGGAAGTTTACAAGAGGAAAAGCTCTAATGCATCTAAGTGTGCTGAGTGAGTTGGCTGATGTAATTACAGAGCCACTGGCCATTATCTTTAAAAACTCCTGGGCTATGTCTACACTGGCCCCTTTTCCGGAAGGGGCATGTAAATTTCACCAGTCGTCGTAGGGAAATCCGCGGGGGATTTAAATATCCCCCGCGGCATTTAAATAAAAATGTCCGCCGCTTTTTTCCGGCTTTTAAAAAAGCCGGAAAAGAGCGTCTACACTGGCCCCGATCCTCCGGAAAAAGTGCCCTTTTCCGGAGGGTCTTATTCCTACTTCAAAGTGCTACTTCAAAGTAGGAATAAGACCCTCCGGAAAAGGGCACTTTTTCCGGAGGATCGGGGCCAGTGTAAACGCTCTTTTCCGGCTTTTTTAAAAGCCGGAAAAAAGTGGCGGACATTATTATTTAAGTGCCGCGGGGGATATTTAAATCCCCCGCGGATTTCCCTACGACGACTGGTGAAATTTACATGCCCCTTCCGGAAAAGGGGCCAGTGTAGACGTAGCCCTGGTGATCGGGTAAGGTCCTGGATGATTGAGAAAAAAGGCAAGTGTAATGCCCATCTTTAAACAAGGGAAGAAAGGAGGATCTAGGGAACAGGCCAGTCAGCTTCACCTGTTCCTAGAAAAATCTTGGAGCAAGTCCCCAGGGAATCTATTTTGAAACACTTGGGCTATGTCTACACTGGCAGCTTCTTGTGCAAAAACTCTTCCAGAAGAGCAGGACTGCATTATGACTTTTAAAATGTTTATTTACTCACAAAGCAACTGGAACATTTTCCCACGATCTTTCTCCTTCCAATATATCTACGGTACAAGGGCTGTCATCATTTTTCAGAGCACTTGATAAATTCTCAACAGAAGACTCTAGAGTTCTCTTTGCCTTCAAAATAAGCAACTCAATCTGGTCATCTAAAAAAAAAAATATCACACCACCACCCATTACTATACACTAAGATTCTTCAAATGAACGATTTCACTTTCATTATTCAATTATTCCATTCAGACTTATTCTAAATGACTTGTAAGACACTGGAAATAGTCTGTCCTCTTTCAGATGTTACTGTCAAAATTATAAAATGTAGTGTTTAAAATTTTGCTTAAATATGGAATTAAGCATCTTCATATGGAACTATGGGTGTGTCTAGACTGCATGGCTCCCTCAAGGGAGCCATGCAAAGTAGTTTACCTGACATAGTCAGTGAAGCGGGGATTTAAATAATCCCTGCTACATTCAAATAAAAATGGCCGCTATGCTGTGCCAACAATCAGCTGATCCGGCACCGCGCGGCAGTCTAGATGCGGCGCAGTCAACAAGGGAAGCCTTACAGGAGTGGTTGACAAAAGCTTCCCTTGTCGACTGCGCCACATCTAGACTGCTGCGCTGTGCTGAATCAGCTGATTGTCGGTCGGCACAACGCGGTGACCATTTTTATTTGAATGAAGCGGGGATTATTTAAATCCCCGCTTCACTGACTATGTTGAGTAAGCTACTTGACATGGCTCCAACAACGGAGCCATGTAGTCTAGACACACCCTATGAGACTAATTCTAGGCACTATTTTTTAAAATCTTGGCAGATGATTTTATAAAACAAATAGGCCTCTATTCTAAGCTCTAAATTCTCAGAAAAATCTCAAATACAGAAAAATCTCTTCCCAACATAAAATACATCCCAAAAGATAAGATAAACCTTCAACACACCCTAACAATTGGGAGAAAAGATTTTTCTTGTACCACATCCTGAAGGTTAGTCTGGTAGAGTTAGGATAGGAGAATTCCAAAATGTGAGCATCCCTCCCAAAGAATGCCCTATTGAAAGCTGGTTCCTGCTTATAGTGGGGAGACCTCCAGCTTCAGTGCCTTTGCAGATCTTTATTTTGGCTGTAAGGCAATGGTCTCCAACCTTTTTACACCTAAGATCGCTTTTTAAATGGCAGAACAAGCCAAGATCTACCACCCTGCCCCTTCCTTGAAGCCCCGCCCTCTCTATTCTCCCCCTCTCCATCACTTGCTATCCCCAACCCTTATACTGCTGCTTTTCCCCCCAATTCTTCTGTAGGAAGAAGTTTTTCCAACATTTGGCCTGTCTAGACTGGACCAAATGTCAGAAAAACCCTTCTTTTGGAAGCCCGTTATTTCTCATGGAAAGAGGAATATAGGGGCGACCAAAAGATCATGTTTGCTCTTCCACGAAAAGAAGTGGAAGAACAAACGCATCCCTGGATGCAGAAACGTTTTTTCTGGGATATCTCTGGAATCCTGAAAAACTCCTGCTGTCTAGCCATACCCTCGCTGGGTTGAGACAGGATATGTAGGCTCCGGGGTGGGAATGAGGGGTTTGGGTGTGGGAAGAGGAGAGAGGTACAAGCTCTGGGAGGAAATCTGGATGCAGGAGGAGGTGGATAAGGGAACGCTGGCTAGGGAAGGGGACTCCAGGCTGTGCAGCGTTGGGGTCAGATGTAAGGTTAGGGTACTAAGCAAGCCACAGACTTCTGAATGTGAGGGTTCAGGAATTTGGGTTGGAGTATGTGAGGGGCTTAGGGCAGGGGGTTCCAGTGTATGATAGGCTCAGATGTCAGTTCTGGGGGAAAGGGGAATGCAGGAGTGTTATGATGCTGTGGCCAGTTGGGGGCTTGGCCCCAATTGGGGGTTTGTTGGCTAAGCTTCATTTAAAAAAAACTACTTTGTCAAACACAAAAAGTTTCTGCATTGTCTTTATTTTTGAGAAGGGCAGGGAACCTGCTTTGAGTCAGGGGTCACTGACTCACAGAAAAGTCAGTTGGTGCCACACAAGTGAGATGAAAAAAAAACCCTCCTCCAGCCCCCCTCCCTCCCAAGCTTCACTAATGTGGCCCCAACTGTGTTGGTGGGAGCAGGAGACATAGTACTGGGGAAGGGTGCTAGACAGCAGAGGACAGGGTGCCAGTGGGGACAGGTTTCTGAGGCTGGGGAGAGGGAACAGGGGACTGGGTAATGAGGAGAGGGGGCTGGGGAGAGGGAACAGGGTGCCGGGAGAGCTGGGGACAGAGTGCCAGTGGAGACAGGTTTCTGAGGCTGGGGAGAGGGGAGTGGGTGTCGGGAGGGCAGGGGATAGGGTGCCACTGGAGACAGGTTTCTGAGGCTGGGGACAGGATGCCACTGGGGACAGGTTTCTGAGGCTAGGGAGAGGGGGCAGAGAGTCCCTTGCACCCGCCTCCTCCCAGGACCTTCCCACCCCCCCCCTCCCCCCCGGGAAGCTGGCGCATGCCTCCTGCGGCGCAGCCAAACCCCTCTCCCGCAGCGCAGCCAAACCCCCATGCGTGCCTGCCCTGGGGCCAAACCCAACTCCCATGGCGCAGCCAAACCCCTGCGCATGCCTGCCCCTGGGCCAAACTCCGGGGCCGATCCCTGGCCCCCGACTCACCCCTCCTGTGGCGCAGGGAAGCCACCACACTCCTCCTCCAGGGCCGATACCCCCTCCCGCAATGTGCCCAGCATGCCACTACGCTGGAGGTAGGTAGTGGGGCTTCTCGGGGATGGGGGGAAAATGGGGGGTGGGGGGACCCGAATGCCTCGTGATTGACCAGTCGATCGTGATTGACTGGTTGGTGACCATGGCTGTAAGGCATATAACTGTTCAATTGTACATGCGAACTGAAAGGAAAATGAACAGATGCTCACAGCTACAATCTTTCCAGGCAGTCAGAGTTTTCCTTTCATAGCTCATGTATAGAATACAGCACTCAAGATTCCTTAACTTTTAAAGTATTTTGATATTCAAATCATTCAATCAAATCTACATTAATATTGAGGAATCTTAAATGGCTGGCAACAGGTGAATTTTCCCTGTTATTGTTATTTAATAGATGCTTCAAGCCCTCCAAATATGCTAGTACACACACCATACATAAAGTCCTGTGGCAACTATAGACTAACAGATTTATTGGAGCATAAGCTTTCGTGGGCAAAGACCTACTTCATCAGATGCATCTGATGAAGTAAGTCTTTGCCCACGAAAGCTTATGCTCCAATAAAACTGTTAATCTATAGCTGCCACAGGACTTTTTGTCACTTTTGCAGATTCAGACTAACATGGCTACCCCTCTGATACTTGACACCATATGTAATTACATATAACTGCGTTAGTTAGGTTGCAAAGTCAAGCACTCAAAAATGAATAAGTAGTGGATTTATGATTTCACATACAATCCTAAATCAGCAAACCTATCCAACCGTCCTCTGAACTGAGTGAGGTACATATATTTTTGGGAGAAAAAAGTCATGATCATAATTAAAAACAGCATTATAAAACAGACACATAAATGGGGGTAAACAAAAATTGTGGCAACATCCATAAATCTAACATTTCCTAAATTCAGAGGACTTGACTTTGCCATCTAAAATATTTTAAATTAGATTTTATATGAATTTCCTGTTTATTAAATAATTCCCATCCCAACTACACATTACCATCTATGTGAATGCTGAAGCCTGACCACTGCAGCACAGACTTCTACCCTTTAACGACTAACCACTTTAGTGAGCATTATCAAATACTCAATGGGATGCTTCCCATGAACAATTTACAGCTACATTTCGAGCAGCAGGAAAAAGCTGAAGTGGATGGGCCACTGGCACCACATGCTGGGGGATATATGAAAGGAGTCCAGCTCAACAAGCTGTTCCCTATCCTAAGAATTGAAAGAGCTCCTGCTCCACATCGTGCCCCCAGAGAGGACTGGAAACTGAGCACAAAGTAGTTGTGGGTCAAGCTTAGCTAAAGAGTTGGGGGAGCTACTGCCCCATGTTATGCCCTTGTAGGTATAAGGTATGACTCCTGTTCCCATTTAGAGGGTATGGGGATAAGCAATGTCCAGCTCACCTCTATTTTTTCCAGTTACAACTGATCACAGATATGCTCAATGCAGGGCCTGCTGCTGCTGTTCTGAGAGAAACTGGCAGAAGCTGGCCACAAAGGCAAACTGCTAGAAATGCGAAGTCAAGGTGCATAAGTTAAAATGTGTTAATTCTAGATGGGTACTCTCATTTAGAAGTAAAGTGCCCTTTGTTTATTCTAACTTAGGAGAGGTCAATATTATTGACGCTACAATGGCACAACTATAGTGTTGTAGCTGTGCTGCTGTAGCTGCAGAGTGTACACATATGCTAAACTTCCAGTTTTTTAAATCCACCTTCCAAGAGGCAGGAGCTAGATTGACTGAGCAATTCTTGTGTTGACCTAGTTGTGTCTATACCAGGACTCAAGTCAACTTATTTATGTCTTCCAGGGATATGAATTTTTCACACCACTGAATGGCAGTTAGGTTAACCTAAATTTTGGACGTAGAACAGCTGTAAATTGATGTGGTACCAAGGTCATTTTACTCCTGAACAACAGAATCCAGTAAGTGGGTGAGTAAGGTTAAATACGCTTTAATTTATGCATACTGACTTCAGACCCTTAGTTGGTTTACCTTAAATGTACTAAGGGTTTGTCTTCATGAACAACAATGCAGTGCTGCTGTAACAGTTTAGTGAAGATATTACAATGCTGACAGGAGAGCTTCACCATTCACCTCCCCGAGAAGCAGTAGCTATGCTGAGGCCAGAAGCTCTCTTACTGACACAGAGCTGTCTAAACTGGAGGTTAGATCAGAAGAACTATGTTACTCATGAATTTTTTACTATTAGATACATTTTTTACTATTCACCAATGGTGAATGATATGAACAGCCTTACTGTGCAGTGGTTCACTTTGCACAATATAGCAGGACCATGTTTTGTCACGTGTGACTAAAAGTTACATTTTTGCATTCTCAAAAAACATTCACGAACAAACCATGAATAATGTAGTTACCTCTGAATGGCTGTTTAGACTGTCTTGAGAGAACATTGCTAGGTTGGAAGTGTGCACTTGGTCTGTCATAGCTGCAATTTCCTGTTACTTCATGGTCATCTGTTGGATCCACATAA
This sequence comes from Pelodiscus sinensis, assembly GCF_049634645.1. Lineage (NCBI taxonomy): Eukaryota > Metazoa > Chordata > Testudines > Trionychidae > Pelodiscus > Pelodiscus sinensis. The sequence goes on from NC_134716.1 coordinate 112,657,501, forward strand.
CTATTTTGTTCAAAAGAATTACAGTTCAATTTATCCACAATGTGAGTTTTTTTCAGATTCTCACAATTTTTTGAAGAGGAAAATTCTTCTTGTATGTTAAGTGTTTGAATAAAGCTTTGATTAGCTGAATCAGATAAAAGGTTATTACTCTTTAGCCAGATTGGGTAATTGAAATCAGGAATGCTACTTATTCCAGAGACATTCAAGTCAGACTTATGGCTAGTAAGCCACCTTGGATAATTCTTGTCAGAAACAGGTATAGAGTGTTGTTGGAAACAGTGATCTCCTGAATTTTCTTTAGAAAATAAAGAATTATATTTGTGAGATTTATATACATTGTATTTCTCTTTGCCAATGTCTCTATTCTGATTTTGAGTATCCACAGCATTGTCTTGGAAACCAAAGTCTTTTTCAACATCAAATGAGGAATTCTGATATGGATAGAAGGCCGATTTTTTCAGTGACTTCCTAATCCACTTGCCACTTTGAAGCCCTAACCCAGAAGGAGTCCTGTAGATAAAAGGCAGTGATCCATCTGCTGGAAATGCTAATAGATCATCTGTGGTGAGACTAATTAAGTCCGGGTCACAAAGAGTTTGTCTTATAAAAGGTGAGGCAATTGAGTTTAGTTTCACTTGCTGGTTAAAGTCTTCCAAAGCTGAAAAAACAAAGAAACTGTTTTTTTACACATTTTTCTAAATTTTAAAAATGCATCAAAATTATGTATTCAAAAAACCTACGATGTATTTTGCACATTACATTTTTTTTTACAAAATTACAGTGTGAATATTTTGTACTGATGTTTCAAAGCATCAGTGTCAATTTTAACTCCACTTCTCTCTAAAATGAAAAAAATAAAATCATTTAAAACTTTTGTCTTACTCCCAATGATTCAAAACACTCATATTACCTCTGTAGAAATGTAGAGGGGATTGGTTATTAGGGAACTGAATGTGTAACTGTTTACAAGGTTCATCAGTTAGCATGCCTTGCTGTCAACGGCAGCAGCGCTGTGGAGGTGGGGGGGCAAGAGCTGGGGCATGTGAGGAGTTGGCTTTTAAGCTAGCTCCCTGTGCACACTGGGTCCCAGGGAGCCAACTGCCCCCTTCCTGCTTGTAACAACTGAATTTTCAGCAGTTACACATTTACTTTGATAAACACATTTTAACATCCCTAGTGGTTATGGAGGAGATCACAGATTCATAGAGTACTAGAACTGGAAAGAACATCTAGAGGTCACCAAGTGCAGTCCCCTACCCTCACGGCAGGACCAAGCACCATCCAAATCATCCCTGATAGATAGCTATCCAACCTGCTCTTAAATATCTCCAGTGATGGTGATTCTACAACCTCTGTATGCAAATTATTCTGGTATTTCACCATGCTGACAATTAGGAAGCTTTTCCTAATGTCCAACCTAAACCTCCCTTGCTGCAGTTTAAGCCTATTGCTTAATCTAGCATCTTCTGTTGTTCATCTAACCAAAACAGGGCACCATTCAGATAAGTGTTTTGATGTCAGTATAGGACTGTAAATGAAAGCATATTTCAAATTAGGGAAGTTAAATTTAGTTTAGTCAACTAGTCAATGGAATTTCCATTGACTAGTCGATAAGCAGGTGAGTGGGGGAACCATAATTTAAGCTTAATTTATAGGAAACGTACCATATTTTTGTACAGAACCACACTTTGCTGACTTATCTTTAGGAGTACTCTGACCTATGCAGATTTTTCCAGTGCTAACTTCTGAAGACATAAGACTTTGATTAAAATCTTCAATATAGGCCTCCAAAGCCCGAGATGCAGAGTCATACACCTTGTCTTTGTACTGAATTGAGCTGTTTGAGTGGGAATTACTATTGTTAAGGCTGCAGCTTGCTAGGAGAGAAGACACAGTCGATTCAGGTGAGAAAATGCTGTCTTTTTCAAATGAACATGCCATAGCTTTTATCCAAATGATTAGTAGAATCCCCTCTCATCTTTCTGAAGAGTCTGAATAAAGAAACAAAAATATAACCAATCGCTATAGCGATACAGATATTTGGAAATACAGAAGTATAATGTATGAGAGGATGTATTTAATTGTCATGCATCAACATGTTTATTAATTTCCAGTAAGACTTTTACCAATTTTGATAGCTTTTAAATCGGGGTGAAGAACCTCTGGCCTACAAACCGCATATGGTTGTTATGGCGCCAGATGGTTTGTTTACTTGAACGTCCACAGGCACAGATGATCGTAGATACCAGTGACTGTGGTTTGCCATTCCTGAGCAATGGGAGCTGCGGGAAGTGGCCAGGGCCAGAATGGGAAAGGCAAAACAGTCACTGATAGCTGCAGGGCTCTTGTGTCTATTGACACAAGAGCCCTGCTGAACTGTGTACAGCCCGCAGGCCTGACGTTCTCCACTCCTGTTTTAAATAGTGCAGCTAACAGATTCCATTCAGCATTTGAAAATTTGTATTTAAACTGTAATCCAGATAGTCAATCTAGCTACCGACTGCAGAGCTTTACAAATAAATAAATATATAAATGCATGCATACACCTATGAGTAGGCATTATCAGAAAAACAAAGGCAACAAAACAAAGACCACAGAACAAAAATAAGTCTGCATCTGGACAAAGAAAAGGGGAAAGAATCTGAATGTTCATATGCAAAAGGCACCCCATATTCTGTACTGGCCACATTGTTTTTCCAAACATTAAATACTGAAAGATCCTGGTTTAGCAAGAGGGGCATTTAGCAGATGAACAGATGAAAGTCTGCCAGACCACTGGATTCAGCTGGAACATCCTAGAAAGAAATCCTTCTATAACATCACTACTAGCACAGAAGACCCAAAAATTAATGAAGCAAACTTGAACAGACTAGTAAAAATGGCTTTAACATATAAGCAAGTCAGTCAATTGACAATACCAAGGTAGTAAATCGCTATCACTGCAGAAATGATTGGGAATGGAGTATTAAAGAACGTTGCCAACTACAGTTGTGGGGGGCATTTTACAGGCTGTAAGAGCTTCTTAAATCCTCTTATCTATGCAATTAAAGTTAATTTAAATTGGCTTGGCTATAATAATCTAATGGATTGAAAACTGACTGAAAATTCATAATTGTAGAATAGTGCTAAATTCTGAAGCTAGGATTTTCAAAAAGGCTTAAAAGTGTTAAATCCAATGGAAAATAGACACCTAGCTCCCTTAAAGCACCTTTGAAAATCAAAGCCTCATAAAATGAATCAACTAATTGAGGGCATCTCGAGGAGTACAGGACAAACTATCTAACTGGGACCCATATGGGAAAGATTTAGTATTTTTATTAAGAGGATACCACAAATTGTATTGATGTGTAAACTGTGACAGCACGAGGGAGGGAAGGAACTGGTTTGCCAAGGAAGAGCTGCCGTCTGGTGGAACTCCATGGTGTCAATACCAAAGGAGAAATGTTGATCCGCACGGTCCAGCAAATAATTGGAAGTTACACAATTTCTCTTAAAACGTTTTTACTGAAACGGCTACTCAAGGATTCAGGTGGGCGCCTCGGCACAGGACAAGGAAGCAGAGAGGATGACCATTAGCCAAACAGAGCAAGAGAAGGAGGTAATGTATTTTACTGGACCAACTCCTGTTAGCAAGTGAAGCTTTGGAGTCACAGTTAAAAAATTGTCTCTCACCCCCGAAGTGGGTCCAGTAAAAGATAATCTCACCCCCACTGTGTGTCTCTAATGCCCTGGAACCAACACAGCAACTACCCTGCAAACAGCCAGACGCAGTGGCAGGCGCAGCCACGCCTCCGACGTAGTGATGTCCCCGAGATGTACCGTGCCCGCTTTCTCCAGCTCCCCCAAACTTACCTCCCTCCCCGGCGCAAGCTGGTCACGTCACGATGCAGGGCTGTGCCAAGCCCTCCATCCCCAACGCCGCCCCTTTCTCCCCAGAGATCTTCCGGGCGTGGAGGCTGCAATTCTAAGTCGACGCCCCCGCAGCAGCGCTAAGGCGCACACGGAACACGCAGCGGCAACGACAGCTCTCCTCACCACACCGACTGTTACCGCCCGCTAGTTCAAAGCACGACACCCCCTCTTCCAAAATGGCGCTTGACTCACTGCGCAGGAGCACGCGGTCGCATGCCTTTCTGGGAGTTGTAGTTCGACTCCCTCGTCTGCGCACGCTGTGGACTACAACTCCCAGAATGCCCAGCAAGCCATTCCCACACGTCTCTGAAGACTGCTGGGATTCAAAGGGTACGGCTAGACTGCGGGTACGTCTAGTATCCCGGGAAAAAGCTGCAGTCTAGCCGTAGCCTAAGAGTGCAGGGGTGCTGCAGTTAGGGATGTGAAGACTAGTCGACCAGTAGCTTCACCCCCTTGCTGCCTCTATAAGAAGGGGGAGGGAAGATGGGGTGCTTGGAAGTGGCAGCTTAGTGTCGACTCCGGAGCCAGATGCTGGACTCCCATGTTGAAACGCTGCCTGGGGTCAACTGGGGACTCAGCTGCCCCCAGGCTCCATGCCACCCTGCTGCTTTTAAACTCTGTGGGGAGCATGGAATCAGCAGGGGACTGCTTGAGTCTGGCACTGGTACCATGCTACCTGCAACACTTTCCCCTCTGAAGTGTACAAAGAGCCCTGGGACTGTTGCTACACTTCAAAGGTGGAGGTGTCCTTATGGACTAATTGAATAGTTGATGCAAATTGCACTGATTATTCGATTAATCTAAATTTAACATCCCTAACTGCAGTACCCCCTGACTTGAAGTAGTTTCCATAATATACCAGTTTGCCTATCTGGTTCCACAGGTTCAGCACCCCTGCTTGTCTGCCAGCTTCCCCTCACTTCGATCTCGCCTAAAAACGTACATCTTCAGCGGTGCCTCCATGAGGACCTAATAACATTTGTGTGCCCATCCTTAAAACTGAGGCACAATAATGCCCGTATGCTTAAATCTCCAACTAGCTGCCCTGCGATAACCCGCCTCTCTTCATGCCGACTCCACGTCCCTGTTGCTGTCTATACAGGCTAGCCATGCATCTCTCCAGGTCCTTATGTGGCCTCCTCATATTAATAGTCGCAATAACATCGAGGCACCAGAGGACGCCTGCCAGGGGAGTGAAGGTGGCTTTCCTATGTCCGCCTGTACTAGGACCGCGCCAGCCAGACTTGGCTGAGTAAGCGGTGGTGCCGCAGGGCAGGGCGAGGCGTGTCACCCAGCCTGGCTGCTGTGGCTGAGAGCCCTAGTCTCCTGCCCCGCCCTTATGTGCCTGACGAGCGTTGTACCGCCCTGGTTTGCCCCCATCCCTGCACGGCTGGCGGGGAGGGGAGGGGGGCTGACGTCACTACGCACACCACGCAGTAGCCCATCCCAGCGGGTGTCGCTGGGCGGGTGGATTCATGGGGAAGGGAGCAGTGGCTCAGCTACGTCTACCGCCCTGCGGCGCCGGCCAGCCCCCCACTGCCGCGCGGGCACGTTCTCCCGCCAATGCCAGTGACCGCCCGGCGGCGGCATGGAGCCCCCTGAGGAGGAGGAGGAGGCAGAACCGGATTGGCTTTGCCCGCAGCCTGGCGGCCCCGGGATCCATGCGGGGCCCGGGAGAGGCTCCCGAGCACAATGTAAACACGGGCCGCGCGGCCTGCGACCCACCGGGAAGGGGTTGGCGGGCTGGAGCAGTTGTCGGCGGGGAGAGCCGGGAAGCCTCCGGGCCACAAAGTCAGACACATGCCGAGAGCTGGGTCTCTGGGATACGCGTGTTTGTCCCGCCCGGAACTGGGACATTCCCGCAGGGATCCGGCCCCCGGAGTCCTGTCCCGTCACCGCCCACCTTTCTCCCTCCTTCCCCCCCGCCGAGCGTTTCCCCATTTCCCCCAGTGCTCCCCCATTTCCCGCTCCCCCATTTCCCCCCATGACCCCACTCTTCCCAGCGTCTTCTGTTCCCTCCTCTCTCCCTTGTTTCCCCCCTCAAGGCCCATTGCCCCCCGCCTCACAATGCCTCTCCCAGTGTCCCCCGCTAAGACCCCCCCAAGAGAGGTTTGGGGATTAATTCAGTTATAGGTCTTGTTAGAACTCGACCCTTTTTATAATTTCATTGCTATTAGCTATGTTTATAAGCGTTTTTCCAGGTTTTAGCAATTTTTAATTTTTCACTTTTGTAGAAATTAGAGTGTGGGTTCAGACGGTGAGGGTGGTGACAGACAATTTGGAGAGAGTAGGGTGAGATGTGAACAGTTAAACCTTTATGATGGCTAAAACAAATGATCATAATCATAAACAGAATTTTTGTTACTTTGTACGTTTTAAGTTATCAATGGAAATATTTTTTGTTGGTGTGTGTGTGTGTGTATGGTGAAATCAATATTTTCCTATACAAATTTAATCCTTCCAAATCTATTTGTTTGGAAAGCATCACATCTGTGTGAAGTGCCATATAAATAGTATCTAGATAGAAAATGGTGCTGCTCAGTCCTATGTCACCCACCTGTTTTACAATAGGAACATGCAAAAAAAATCAATGGAATGAGAAACCTTGGATTGATGCAGATGTTGCACATTTCTACACATTTTCATATAAGTTACAGTGAATTTCGTTTAATCAAAAAACAAAACAGAAGGGGGGAAATCTGAAAAGCTTGAAATTGTAGTGATACTAGGTGGGTATGTTCTCAGAAAGGTGGTTTGATGTTACCACTTTTGTGATGCTTCTCAACAGCAGAAAAATCATTATACAGTTTCTATCAGTAATTCTATAACCTTATAAAATTATTCAATAAAAAAGAAGTGAGGTGGCAGTGGTAATCTAAAATAGATCTTCAAGATGTAGCCAGCAGTTCCTTTTACTGATACCAAACCACTGTGCTAAGTGGCTTCCAAATTCCAATGGAATTAATGTACAATTTATAAACTGTACTTCGCCCCACAGTGCTCGGTTTCCAAGCAGAGATTTCCTGTATGAGATCCTTTCCTGTATTATTGACAATAGTAAGAATGTTATTTTCTTTAAACTTAGTTGTATATTTCATTGCTGCAGGTCATGACAAGATTGTACCAGCAGGAAGTAAAGCACATAGGGTAATTGTGCACACTGACCTGGACTGCTTTTATGCTCAAGTAGAAATGATCCATAATCCAGAATTAAGAGACAAACCTTTAGGTACATTTATATTTTGCTATTTATTGCTGTTTGAGAAAGATAAAAGTACTTTTTTACTTTTGTACTCTGGCCTTTCATGGTTTACTCTCACTGCTTGAAAGGAACAGTTTTGAGTTCAAATGATGATATTGTTGCATGTGAATTTACTAATCAGTGGAAGAAAACAGTGAAGTAAATGTTTTTAATTAATTTATATGAAGCTACTACTAATGCAGATGTGCCTATGTGTAGATCAGGGTGCATAAGGGCCCAAAGTAGTGAGAATACCTTTTAATAAGTGAAAAAATCAACATGGCATTTCAGGAAAAATATTGCCATAAGATATTCTAAGAAGATGTACACTGGCCCTGACTTAAACCCCGACCCCTGGCTCCACTGCTGTCTCCACTCCCACTCTCAAGCACCTATCATCTTAGTTTTATGCAATAAAATCTATATACATATATTAGAGACTTGTATGTCTGTCTTGAGTCCATTTGCTCTAGAACTCCCCCTAAATGGTTAGAGCTAGGACCACTGATTTTGTATGCAGCTTAGTCTTATCCTAACTTAAAGCTAGGCCAGGGTTTGGTTGTGTCAGTAAAACGGGCTAGGAGTAGAATTTGATTGTTTTTCATCACATGGAAAGAGGAGGGGGGGAAGAGAAAAGGGACGCTATCCTCACAGTTACCACTGGGGACGCCAAGCACAGGGGAGAGCCACTGGGAGTAGCCATACCAGTCATCAGTGGGAGTAGTCATATCACTAATGCAGGGGCCATCTGGGGATGGGACTCTCCTTTCTTTCCTGACACTGATAAGTGGCTTCCCTGACTCAAACCCCGACCCCTGGCTCCACTGCTGTCTCCACTCCCACTCTCAAGCACCCACAGGAGCCAGCCCAGCCTTGGCCTCCCCCTCCCCCATCTGTACTCCTGGGCCACACAGCATGGCCGCTGTGGGCCAGCCTGCACAGCACCTCCCATCCCCAGAGCCATGAAGCGCCAGTCTGGCTTGTGCAGATCACTCTTCCCCCCCCCTCCCCTCCTTCTTCCCAACCAGGCTAGCTCCCAAATCCAAAGCCTTTCCCCGTCATATCCCTGGGCCAGCCCCCGCACCTCTGACTCTCAGCCAGCTTGGAGTGCATCAGTGTGAGTCCTGCATGGTTCTCCCCTTGCCCTCTGGACTGGACTTGCACCTCGCCAGATAAGTCTGCTAGTTAGGGTATGTTTTTAAATTTTTATTGATTGGGGAATGTGCATTATAGGCTCTCATGAAAAGTGCAAACAGCATGAAAGTATTGAAATATGCTTTGTAATGTCTAATAAGTGATTCCTTAAAATATGTTATTTTTTACCTTTGTTTCTAGGTGTTCAGCAGAAAAACTTGGTTGTTACCTGTAACTATGAAGCCAGGAAACTTGGAATTAAGAAACTTATGTCTATTAGAGATGCTAAAGAAAAATGCCCCCAGATGGTGCTAGTTAATGGAGAGGACTTAACACAATACAGAGAAATGTCATACAAAGTTACAGGTACAGGTTAACTGTTTTTAATAGTGGGAAATAAGTACTGTATATATTATAAGAATATTTTCCTACATAAATATTTCTGATTTTAAATGAGCTTTAGAAAGTTGCCATAAGGCTTATAAAGATGCCATCTAAATCTGTGATTGGATCAGTTTTCACAAACTAAGCAGTTGGGCTCAGCCATTATCTAAATTAAAGATGCATGCTGGATTAAAATTGTGCAGAATCTTTAGAATATTTTCAAATGTAAGGTAAGTTTCAAGCTGTCATGACTGCAGGAAGGACATTCTAAAAATGAACTGCCTGGAAACTCATGCCATGGCATCTGGCTGATTCTGGATGAGTAAGCGACTCAGAAGTATGAACTCCCCTGTCCCTTGTTATTCTTTTTCAAGGGGTTGATGATGAAGTCCACAGGATTGGGATTTATAGTTGCTGCAGGAAAATAACTACAGAAATTACAAACTTGAAGACTCACAAAGAAAAGAAGGAAAGAAGCAGAGAAAGGAAGTAAATCAGGGTAAAATAACAGTGGCCTAAAGGGAAGCACTAATTGCTGAAGAGACTATAAGATATTGACTAAATATATTTTAGTATTACCTTGAGGCTATGTTCTCCCTTTGAGTTCTGTGCAAATTTCTCACTTGGATCAGTGGGAAATCCACTGTAGAGTGTAGAGAATCCCAAGTTTACATTATTATACTATATGAAATAAGGGTGTTAAGGACTAGTTGAACCCTCCCCCTTTGGTGCCTCTATCAGATAGAAGCAGAAAAAGGGGGGGGGAAGGGGTACTTCAAAGTGGCAGCACTGCACGGAGCCCATACCCTCGGCTCCAAGCGACGCAGCCACTTTGAAACACTGCTGCAGCCCCAATGGGCTTCATGCTGCCTGCGCACTGCTGGTTGCCCACCACTGAGACACACTCTAGCTTTCGGCAGCCTTGGTTACTGCTTGCAGAGTGACCCTATGCACTCCTGGATTTTCCTCAGAAACTTGTGTTTTTTCAGTGCCGAGAACCTGGACAGTCCAGATGTTAGAGATCTGTTGCCACTGTAAGGGATCAGTGTATGGTACTTTAAGTGGAGTTACTAAGAAATTCAGTTTAAAGGCAACAGTGGATTAGTTTTGATTAAATAATAAACCAAGTATCAGAGGGTTAGCCGTGTTAGTCTGAATCTGCAAGAACATTGAGAAGTCCTGTGGCACCTTCAGCTTATGTTTATAATGTTATATATAATGTTGCTTCACATTTTTTCACTATAATATTATTGTCCAACAAGCTATTAGTTTTTAAGTGATACCTCACAAAGTGTATTTTATACAAAGATTAGTACAGTGCTGTATAGGATGTCAGTACAAGGATGCATTTGGTCATAAACACTTAGTCGGTTCCAGTCTTTAAAGTGCTTAAAAGAGGGTCTCCATCTTCAGAGCCCTGCATAGATACAAAATTGGTATACACATCTGTAAAAACGATCTGCAAACACAGTTACCTGCAGGTATAAAGCAGATTTGCAGGGCTCTGTTCATCTTGATTAAAGAGTCGTATCAGTTTGTTGGGTCTCAAGAATGGCTTGGTTTGAACTAGTATAATATGCAATTCATCATGGGATTGATACCTTTCTGAGTAAGAGTTTTTGTCCCAAGGTTTGCAGTAATTCTCGCACCCCACCCTGACTTTAGGTCCTGGGATGAAGCTCAGTAACATTCCACCCCTGCCAGCATACCCTCACTTACAGAAATATTGTTGAGACAAGATAGGTGAGGTAGTATCTCTTACTTGACCAGCTTCTGAGAAAGTTTTGCTTTTAAACAGAGCTTTTTTCCTCAGGTCACCTTTTCTCCTTAATGGGACAATCACAGCTACAGCAACACTGCATATAACAGAGCGACAGTTAACATGTATAAAGTAGTTACAGTAATCTAAAGATATGCCATATCTGTTCCAATTATGTACTTTGCGTTTTTCCATAGAGCTATTGGAAGAATTTAGTCCACTGGTAGAAAGACTTGGATTTGATGAAAATTTTGTGGATATCACAGAGCTGGTAGAGAAGAGACTAGTACAACTGCACAGAGATGGCTGTTCCAAAGTATCTGTATCTGGGCATGTGTATAATAATCAACGTAAGTGGATATTCCCTATTTTTCTAGAAGATTTTATTAAATTTTAGTAAAATTTAGTACAGAAAATATCTTGATAACTAAATTTATTTAACTTTCAAAACTGCATTATAACACATTTCCTATTCAATACAGTATTGCCTCAAAGTTTGATTTTTCCAGGTGGTTACACTGCCAGGAACTGACTTGTAACATACCATAATTTCACATCTGAGAGTCTCATTATTTTGAGAGTCATCTGTACTTTTCTATACTAATGTCAGTGGAATTTCAGTATACTCAGTGAGTTGAGAGGGTTTTTTTTGTTGTCTTCAATTTGAGCTTGAAGTAATACCTTCATGTTAGTTCTTGCAAAATATCATATCAGCTGTTGCTATAATTTTTAATACAGTTCTAAGAAATAACTGTCTTAATAAGATCTCATTCAGTTAATGTTCACGCTTGAGTAGCAGAGATGGATACCTTCCATTTATCTTAATTAAACCAATACCATATTGCTAAATCTTTAATTTGTTTACTTTTCCCTTTGGATATACTGAGGCAGGAGCCTGTTACATGATGGCATTTAAACATTATCTTTAATATGTATTAAACATTTGTAGAGTGCATTTATCCTTAAAGTACTTTCCAAACATTAAGTAATTCTTCCAATACTTCTATGATGCTAGAGTAGTGGTAACCAGTTCTTTGATCGGTATTAACTGGTAGATTCTAGAGCCTCTGCCAGTTAATTTTGATCTTCTGGTAGGCTGTCTCTGACTCCCTGACCCCATGTTGCTCCTGGAAGCAGCCAGCTGGCTGAGTGCAGGCACATCTCCTGAGATGCGAGAATGAGGTAACTGCATGCTGCTTTTGTCTCAGCACTGTCTAAAAACAGCTTCCATTGGCCAGGAATCATCCAATAGGGGTGGCACTTGTGGGCACAGGGAGCAGTGCAGCACATGGAGATACTCCCTCTACCCCCACCCCCGCCCACCCACCTGCAAGGGCTGCACTTAGCCAGCCAGTAGTTTCCAGGAGCGGTGTGGGGCCAGGCAGAGACAACTTTCCTGAGCCCCACTGTTCTGCTACCAGCCACAGCCTGCATCCCTACCCCCGTGCCAGAGCACAGTCTGCACCCATACTCCCTTCCAAAACTCACATCCCTCACCCTGTCTTGCACACAACACTCTTCTCCCTCCTACATCCCGAGTGTTGGGGTGCAGAGTGAGAGGTGCAAGTTCTGGGATGGAGTTTGGATTCAGGAGGGGGCTCCAGCCTGGGGCAAACTCTCTCCCGGAGTTTTCACATTTTGCTCCTACACCCCAGCTCTCTGTCCCATCCTGGAGCCACTTTCTGCATTAAACTTACTCCCAGAACCTTCACCCCCTCACTACCTCCTACATCCCTGTCCTTTGCCCCCACCTGATAAAAGTGAGGGAGGGAGAGGGAACGAGAATGGGGGGTGGAGTGGGTGGGGTTTTAGGGGAAAGGATGGAGACTCAGGTAAAGGGTAGAGTAAATCCTGCTCTTAAATTAAAAAAGTGATCTTGGGCATAAAAAGATTGGAGACCGCTGTGCTAGAGTATTATCCTTTTAATTTTGAGGTAAGCGATTAAATTACTTGTTTGAGGTTAAACACCGAGTCCATGGAAGCACCAGAAAGAGAACCCAAGAGTCCTTACATTCAGTCCCTTGATCTACCCAGTAGGCCACACTCTTTCCCGTAAAGCTTTTAATAGGCTATAAGCATATGTATCTTTTTATTCGTTAATGAACCTGTAGTGATTTGAGCAGTCATTGTTAGCTGAGAAGTTTGCTTTTTGTCTCCACAGCTGTCAATTTAAATGATGTGATGCATATAAGACTTCTCATTGGATCTCAGATTGCAGCAGAGATGAGGGAAGTCATGTACAATAGATTGGGTCTTACCGGCTGTGCAGGAGTGGCTTCTAACAAATTACTATCTAAACTAGTATCTGGAACCTTCAAACCAAATCAGCAAACAGTTCTTCTACCTGAAAGCTGTCAGGACCTATTAGGCAGCCTCGATCACATCAGAAAAGTGCCTGGTAAGAGACTTGTGCCACAATCTTTCATAGAAACACTATATATAATTTTATAATATATACACTATATTTTAAAAACTAAAGAAATTTTTAAATGTTTTTTTTATATTTATATTTACTTTTTGCATTTTGTGCCAACTATCCAATGAAACTATACTCATTGGTTCTAATTGTGTGTTTTAGTCACTTTTTGGTTCTGTACTAACATAAGTACTGTAATATTTGGCTTGCAAATACTTAAAATAAATGTATAAATCTCGTACTGTTTTCGTTGGAGCCCAAAAATTGTTATCAGTACTTATGTAACTTTTGGGGGGAAAAATAGCTCAATCCTAAAATGTAATTCTCAATTACTTGAAAATGTTGCTTCAAGGAACTTCCAGTTCTATAATTTAAAAAATGATTTATAATGTCTAGTTTTACCTGGAAAGATGCTAATATTTACAGAGAAAATTATGTTGATTTATTGACCAAATAAATGTTTAATATTTTGTATACATTATACATTGCAAATACAATTTGCTAAGCATATCTCAAATCTTTTAAATAAACTTCCTGTATGCTATGTTATTCTGTAAAGAAATATTAACTCAAGGTCCCACACATCCTTTTTCATCTAGGGATTGGCTATAAAACTACCAAGCGTCTTGAGTTGTTGGGTCTCAGCAGTGTGCGTGATCTACAGACCTTTTCACCTGTAATACTAGAAGAGACACTAGGAGTTTCAGTTGCTCAGCACATTCAAAAGCTCAGCTATGGAGAGGATGACTCCCCTGTGGCTCCCTCAGGACCTCCTCAGGTACAAATGATGTATGAAAACACAATTTTTCAGAATGAGAAAGATGGCACTATTTGAGCACCATTTTGCTGAGCTAGCTGACATCCAGTCATAAGGAAATCAGCAAATGTCATACTGGAACAGACCAGTACTCCATGTGTTCTGGGACCCTGGCTCTGACAATGGTTAGCACAAGCTGCTTCAGGGTAAGGTATAAGAAATCCTGCAGTTATGGGATAACTTTCCCTACCCTCCATAATTAGAGGTTGGCTTATGGCTTAAACCAGTGGTCTCCAACCTTTTTACACCCAAGATCACTTTTAAAATGGCAGAACAAGCCAAGATCTACCGCCCCGCCCCTTCCTTGAAGCCAAGCCCCGGACTTGAAGCGCCACCCTCTCTATTCTCCTCCTTTCCATTACTTGCTATCCCCAACCCTTATACTGCTGCTTTTTCCCCCAATTCTTCTGTAGGGAGAAGTTTTTCCAACATTTGGCCTGTCTAGACTGGACCAAATGTCAGAAAAAACCCTTCTTTTGGAAGCCCCTTATTCTTCGTGGAAAGAGGAATATAGGGGTGTCCGAAAGATCATGTTTGCTCTTCCACTAAAAGAAGTGGAAGAACAAACGCATCCCTGGATGCAGAAGAGTTTTTCTGGGATATCTCTGGAATCCTGAAAAACACCTGCAGTCTAGCCATACCTTCGCTGAGTTGAGACAAGATGTGTAGGCTCTGGGGTGGGAATGAGGGATTTGGGTGTGTAAGGGGTGAGAGGTGCAAGCTCTGGGAGGAAATCTGGATGCGGGAGGAGGTGGATAAGGGAATGTGGGCTTGGGGAGGGGGCTCCAGGCCGGGCAGTGTTGGGGGCAGATGTAGGGTTAGGGTACTAAGCAAGCCACAGACTTCTGAATGTGAGGTTTCAGGAATTTGGGTTGGAGTATGTGAGGGGCTCAGGGCAGGGGGTTCCAGTGAATGATAGGCTCAATGTCGGTTCTGTGGGAAAAGGGGAGTGCAGGAGTGTTATGATGCTGTGGCCAGATCGGGGCTTGGCCCCAATTGGGGGTTTGTTGTCCAGGCTTCATTTTTAAATAAAATAGTATGTCAAACACAAAAAGTTTCTGCATTGACTTTATTTCTGAGAAGGGCAGGGAACCTCTTTTGAGGCAGGGGTCATTGACCCACAGAAAAGTCAGTTGGGGCCATGCAAGTGAGATGCGCAAAAAACCCCCCCCCTCCTCCAACCCTCCCCCTCTCCCAGCTTCACTAATGTGGCCCCAGCTGTGTTGGTGGGAGCAGGGGACATAGTACTGGGGAAGGGTGCTAGTGGGTGCTTCGGCAGGGGACAGGGTGCCAGTGGGGACAGGTTTCTGAGGCTGGGGACAGGGGACAGGGTGCCGGGAGGGCAGGGGATAGGGTGCCAGTGGGGACAGGTTTCTGAGCAAGCCCAGCACGCCATAGAGCTGTGGGAGGGGAGCAGCCAGCGCACTTCTGGAACCCCTGGAAGTATCATGAAGCTGCAGTCAGGACTTCCGTCCACCCCGCAGGAAGCCAGCACTACACTGGAGGTAGGTAGTGGGCCTTCTTGGGGGTGGGGGGAAAATGGGGAGTTGGTGGGAGCCTGAATGCCTCGCAATCGACCAGTTGGTGACCACGGGCTTAAACCATGGCAGTTCATACCCCTTCCAAAATTATTTTAATTTTACTTATATTTACTATAACTTGGGATATTCTTGTTACTTCTATTAATGTATGATCCTTTTTTGAACTCTGCTGAACTCTTGGCCTATTGATACTTTGTGGAAATAAGTTCATATGTGAATTATGTGGAAAAAGCTATTGCCTTTCATATATTTTGATTTGCTTGAATACTTGGTAGTACACAAAAGAACTATTGCATTTATTTCAGTCCCTCAGTGATGAAGATTCTTTTAAAAAATGTTCATCAGAAGTGGAAGTTGAAAAGAAAATTGAAGAACTACTTGTTAACCTTTTAGACAGGTGATTCTCTTCATTTGTTCTTATTGCTGACCAAGTTTGTGACCTGATATATGTAAAATTCTTGTCTCCTATTTTACAGAGAATATATTGGTCTTGCTGCTTCTCTACCACACCTGTCTCACTAACTACTTCCTCATTACTTTTTGTCCATTATCTCTGAACTTGTGAAATGTCCCCTTTCCAACTTTTGCCTCAAATTCCCCTTCTGCAACTCCATCTTGGTTCTATCTCCCAATCTGCCTTTCACCTTCCCCACTCCATTGCAACTGTTCTCACTAATGTCTATAAGCTCTTCCATTCTTTCCTTCTCAGCACTTCTTTCTAAAGATCTTATCTTCCTTTTAGCTTTCATGATTCTGTCCACTCCTCTTTATCCTATATCTCTGATCATCTTGCGTTGTATCTTTATCCCCTCCAGTCTCTTCTATTTTCTTGGGCTATGTCTACACTGTGGCCTCTTGCGGAAAAGCTTATGCAAATGAAGCTCGGCGTGGAATATTGCCACGCTTCATTTGCATAATTAATGAGCAGCCATTTTTGTGCAACAGGCTTTTGTGCAAAAAAGAGCCGTGTAGGAAGAACGGCTCTTGCACAAGAGGGGGGGTTTTGCACAAAAAGGAGCCGTCACCCCCCTTTGTTTAAAAAAAAAAAAAAAAAAAGAATAGTAAAGTTAATTTATTCTCTTTCTTTCTTAATTACTGAGTGCACCACAAGTATGTCAATACTATTGTATGCTCAGGGTTCGGATTCTCTTTTCCAGACTTAAGAAACTCAGTTCGTTCAGTCTTCTCTCATAGTCATGTTTTCTAGACCTTTAGGCCCCCTTCCATCTAAACACAATGGCTACCTCCAGACTGCATCCCTCTGTTGGCAGAGGGATGCAAATCAAGCACTTCGAAAGTGCAAATGAGCCCGGGATTTAAATATCCCGGGCTTCATTTGCATCCCGAGGTTTGGGCGCTGTGCCGAACACGCGCCCTTTTGAAAGTGAAAGTAAAGTCTAGCCGTGGCTCTGCTGACATATCCTGTACTCCTCATTTTTTTCACTTTCTTGATGGATTTTAAAAAGAAATACAGTACGTGATTCAATTGCTTTGAAATAAATGGTAAAACAGTGGTAATGTTAATTGCTTTGCACGCTTTTATTTTTTTCAGAATATCCAAAGATGGAAGAAAGCCACATACAATAAGATTAACCATCCGTAAATTTTCATCAGCCTATAAATGGTTTAATCGGGAGAGTCGTCAGTGTCCTATTCCATCTCAAATTATTCAGAAATTTGGGACAGGTAAAAAGCTCTTCTGTAGTTTTGTTTTCAGGAAGTGTATGGTTTTTTTTGTTTTTTGTTTTAATTTTTAGTTGAATTAAGGATTCCTTTAATGAACAATATAATGTTTGAAATTGTAACAGAGGTCCCTCTTTTAATTTAAGAGGTGTCCAAGTATTTGGTACAATCATAGGAACAGTGAAATAACTTCTCTCTTGGGAAGGAAGGTTTATCTGTCTACTAATTTCAGTATCAATAAAGTTTCAAGTATTAAGGTTACCTTTATTTTGTTTTAAATTACTTTAAAAAAAAAAGCATACGAAACATTGTTCAGAAAAATAGATTTAATGTGGTTTTATATGACTGCCGAGGACTCATCACCGCAGAGAAATGTGGAAGAATAACTTCTCTTGTCTTCCTTCCAATTCTCCTGTTAATACATCCCGAGATATTTACTTTTTTTTGCAACAGTTTCATACTGTTGATTCATATTTAGCTTGTGTTCACTATGATCCCTAGATCACTTTCTGCAGTACTCCTTCCTAGGCAGTCATTTCCCATCTTGTATGTGTGCAACTAATTATTCCTTACCATGTGGAGTGTTTTGCATTTGTCCTTATTAAACTTCATCCTATTTACCTCAGACCATTTTTTTAGTTTGTCCAGATAGGGTCAAAATTATCTTCTACAGCATTCGTAACCTCTTCCAGTTAGGTATCACCCACAAATTCTATGGTGTTGTCTAAATCATGAATAAATTTAATAAATATTAATGAATAAATATTGAACAGAACCAGACACAGAACTGATCGTTGTGGAACCCCATTCATTGTGCCCTTCCACCATGACTCTGAAAGATTGATAACTACTCTTTGGGAACAGTTATCCAACCAGTTATGCAGCCACCTTATAATAGCTTGAATTCGGTTGTATTTCTCTAGTTTATTAATGAGAAGGTCATTCAAGACTCTATCAAATGCCTTTCTAAAATCCAGATGGACCACATCTTCCACTTCCTCCTTATCCAGAAGGTCTGTTATCAGGTTAGTTTGACATGATTTGTTCTTTACAAATCCATGCTGCTTATTATCATCTTATTATCATTTAGACTTTTGCAAATTGATTGCTCCATTATCTTTCCTAGTACAGAAGTTAAGCTGGCTGGTCTGTTATTTCTTGGGTTGTCTTTAGATCACTTTTTATAGATAGACACTGTATTTGCCCCTTCTCCAGTCTTCTGGAATCTCTCAGGTATTCCATGACTTCTCAAAGATAATTGCTAATAGCTCAAATTTCTTGTCAGTCAGGTCTTTGAGTATTCTGTGGTGCATTTTATCTGGTCCTGGTGACTTGAAGACATTTCACTTGTCTACGTAATTTTAACTTCTTCATTCCCTATTTTCATGGGGATTCACTGTTAGGTGTCCAGTCACCACCAATCTTGTGTGTTTCAGTTTTCACCAAGTCATTAAGCACCTCTGTCACACATACAGGCTTCCTTCGTTGAAGCCAGCCTTTGTCCATCCTAAATAGTGATCACAATCTTTGAGTTGCCACTTTGTAGGAGTGTATCTTTTCCCCATATCTGACCACTTTGCTATTCAGCATCATCATATCTTCTGTCCTAGTATAAACATAGGGTTTAATAAAATATTGTAATTATAGACAGGAATTAGTAAAGGGTTCCCCTCTGAACCAGTCTAGACTGGATGAGACCAAATTTATTATAATCTGATACGTTCACCTAGTCTTACATAAAGTGAATAGGTGGTCTCAGTTTAATCTTTGTCAAATATCCATATTGCACAAATTGGAATTAGCTTTCATTAACTGAATTTGTTTGAGGACGATTAAATAGAAGTGGAGAGTGAGCTACTGTCAGTTGTAAAGTAATTCCTCATTTAACACTATAGATATGTTTCAGAAAATGATTGTGTTAAGTGAAAACGTATTATGCAAGGTCAGTTTTCCCACTGAAAATAATGGAAAAGATGGGGGTTGCGTTTCAAGCAGTGGTGTCTGTTGGGACCAGGACATAAGGTTGGGGGAGAAAGGGGAATGGGTTACAGTGGGGAGGGGAGGTGTTTGGCTCTGGGGAAGGGAAGGGAAAGGGAAGGAGAGGGGAGAGGGATTGGGTTGGGAGTATGCCTCTGTGACGGGTCTGCCAGGACCCGCACTGCATCCGGGGGGGGGGGGGGGGGGGGGGGCAGAAGGGGCGAGTGGCGAGCCCTCCGCCGCTTTGCAGGGAAGTGGGGAAAGGCCCACGCAGATGCCGGCAACGGGCTGGCTGGGGAAACTCAGCCGCCGGCCTGCAAGTGGGGGCACAGGAGAGAGGGCAAGGTGTTTGGCGAGGGGGGAGTCAGTGGGAAACGGTGCAGCGAGCAGTGAACCCTCCGTCGCTTTGGAGGGAGGCGGGGGAAGCCCTGCGCAGCCACCGGCAACAGGCCGGCTGGGGAAATTGTGTTATTCCGGGGACGGTCATGTAATTCAAAAAATGTTCCCTAAAAAAAAAAATCGTGCTATCGTGAAAATGTGTTAAGTGGGCATGTGTTAAATGAGGAATTACTGTATAGAAAGGCTTTTTTCACTTTCAGTTTAATTGTGTTGATTTAAATTGACCACTTTTCCAATTATCACATTACTTTTCAACAGAGATAGCAAGGCAATACAAGGGAACTTGTATCATTTATGTCTATTAATATAGATATCCTGTGGGCATATCTCTAGTGTTGTCAATCTGGCACTCCTGGCAAGCATATAATTCAATTAAAAAAAGTTTAATTACAAGAGGCTGCTGAGTTTAGGTTTTTATTTTCAGATGATCAAATAAATGCTGCCTTGTCAGAGCTGTGGATGGGCAAAATACGGTTTGTATGCTGGATTTGGCTTGCCAAGCTGCTGGATCCAACATGTGAACTGCCCCACCAAAACCCTCGGGCACAGAGCAGCCAGTTGCTTTAGTACAACCCCACACTGCTTTAAGCAGCTGGCTGCTCCTGGTGGTGCTCTGTTCCGGGGAGAGGGGGAGGCTTTGCATGCTGTTCCCATCCCTCAGCAAAATCTGTCAGCTATTGTCTTGGAAACAGCCCAACGGCAAGTGAGAGTTTTTGCTGGGAGGCAAGGGCAGTGTACAAAGCCTACACATCCCTCGGCACCCAGAGCAGAGACCCACAAGGAATATCCTGACCACTCACTAAAATCTTGGAGTTGTCCCCATCAAAAATTATTGCCCACCTCTGGCAAAGCTGTGATTATAACCTCATGTTTTCTATGAGCTGAGATTTTTGTTCAATTCATTGAACAATTAGGATAAGTGCCAATTTATTCTGCATTAGTGCAAGTGTTGAAAGTCCAGACTGTGTGTGATGTACAAACCTTAATTCCATTCATCCCCTTGTACTGTGGAAAGGTTAAATTAATTCTGTTTGTTTCCATTTCATATTTAGGAAATGATAATGTTCTGACCCCATTAGTTGGTATCCTTATGAAACTGTTTAGGAAGATGATAAAAGTGGACGAACCGTTTCATCTTACCCTTCTGAGTGTCTGCTTCTTAAATCTTAAATCTTTGCCTAGTCTCACCAAAGGATCTATTGGTTTTTATTTAACTCAGTCGTCACCCCCTTCAAGTTCTGGCAAAGTAAGTTGAAGATTATCAACAACTGTCATTCAGATCACGTGCATTAATTTTACACTGGGGCAATATATATACTGCAGTTTCTTTAATGACTTTTAAATACTTTAGTCCTGGATATCAAGTTGTAAAAATGATGAACTCTGTGAGCTCTCCTGAGTACAAGCTATTTACAAGATGTGTTTATGCTGTCCTCCTTTGGTAGTTTTTTAATCTGTTTTCAATTATTGTGTCTTCAGTGGGCTAATAGTAGGCAATATAAACTTCATTACTTTGGCAATGAGAGAAGAGCTTGTTGAGAGAGGTGCTGAAGCCAAGTTTTTCAGAAGTGGATGCCTAAAATTAGGTTTCTCATTGACTTTTATGGGAGATCTGTTGCCTGCTCAGCATTTCTGAAAAAATCAGACCACTTAATTAGGTGCCTAAATGTGAAGTTAAGAGCCTACTTTTTCAGCATCCATTTTTAAACCTCAGTGCTTCTATAATATGTGGTCTGTAGATCATGGTGGAACTGAACTGACCTAAGTATTTATTCCCTCACAAAATATATTTAAGAGTTTAGCTTGAATTAAGTCTTATTAAAGTGCCCTTTACCTTTTGTGTACTTAGCTATATAGGTTTCTTCAAATACTGGATTGCTTTACTTCTGTGGGCCTTATGCAAAAATTAAAATTCTGTACACAAGATTTTAAAACTGCAAAATTTGTCAAAAAACCCACTACGTAATCATGCCGCTTTCAATTTTTTTGAAATCAAAATACGTGTTGGCAAGTTTATCTGTAACAATACAGACATACACAAAATTTCCCCAGCAGTAGATAAAGAAACTCATATATTTATTTTTCCAGAGCCCAGTTGCAGCCCCCTCACCTCCCTCCGCCCTCTGCAACCAATACACCTACACGCTTTGTCCGTCAAAGCCCACACACGTGGCCTCCTCATATGCTGTCTCCTTCCCCTGAGCCCAGCCTCAAGCCCCTTCCCAGAGCCCAGCTACAAAGGAAGAAACAGCCTGATCCTCAATTTTAGGCTTGCAGAGTTTCCTGTGTGGCACCCTTTCCTTCCCTCAGGACATGCTGAGAACTGAAACTTCCATAAACCCTCTAGCTCAGTGAGAGGCAACCTAAGCTAGTGAGTGGGCTGCATCAATGACCCTCTTTCAGTTCAGTGGACTGCAAGATTGTTGTAACCAAGATGGTCTCCCAGGATAGGATAGTTTTGCTAACTGTGTTTGCACACACTGCAAATTTTAGGTACGCAATCAGCATGTACCCTCACTTCAAGTACCCTTGCTTTACACGTGTGTCACTTTTACAATACCGGTAGACAAATAACTCTGTGGATGAAAACCAGCAGAATCTGGCAAATTTGTGTGAGAGTAATGGTAAACAAAATGTCTCATGGGCCTCGCATAGAACCCAAAGAGCCGCATGTGGCCCTCAGACTACAGATTGCCCACCAATCCTCTAGCTCTCTTCCCTTCGAGCAGTATCTTCTGTGGCAATGTTGGGCTCTGCAGGGTTTAGCAGCCCCTAGGGACAGCAGCCATTTCTCTGGGTGGGAAAGTAGAAATTCTACACTCACAACATTTAATTTCTGCATGCACAAAAGTGGTGCAGAATTTCCCCAGAAGCACCATATGCTATTAATTCATAGTCTGAACAGGGTAGGATTTCATTTTCAGGTCTCACTTTTATAATTTAAATCCAACTATGATGTGTTGCTTTAATATGAATTTTTAATAGAAACTTAGGGAAGTGATAAAAGACCATGGTTGAAATCTTGGCTTCATTGAAGACACTAGTGAGACTCCCATTGGTGTCATTGGGGCTAGCACATTCTCAGATATCTATAGTTTTTTGTGTTTGTGAGCCACTGTACTGTTTATTATTTAAAATCGATTTTATATTTTACATTTTTATTTTAAATTATCAAAATTCTCCCTATGTGAGCTGGTATGTGCAGGGTGCTGGCTTAAAAGTTGGCTTCCCCTGTGTACCAGCTCCTGCCTGCCCCTTTCCCCTCCTCATGGGGGCAATCTAATAGAGGCAGCAGCACGGGGAGGTAGGAAGCAGTCAGCTTGGTGGGAGCCAGTATGCATGGAAGCTTGCTTGAGAACCACCTCACACGTTTCTCCCCCTCCTCCCCATGCTGCTGATGCAGAGGCAGCAGCATGGATGGGGGGCAGTCGGCTTGGCGGGAGCTGGTACACATGAGAAGCCAGCTTAAAAGCTGTCTTTCCCATGTGTACCGACTTCTGTCTGCCTCCTGCACCCTCCCCCCTCACAGGGGCACTTGTCTATGCCTTGCTGCCTCACATGGGCAGTAGGCTCAGTGGGAGCTGGTGCATGTGGGGAACTGGCTCCCATCTGCCCTCTCCACGCTGCTGCCTCTGATAGAGGTGGCAGTCGGCTTGGCAGGAGCCAGTACAGGCTGGGAGCCAGCTTGAAAGCTGGCTCCCCACATGTACCAGCTCCTGCCTGCCTCCTCCCACCCTGCTGCCTCTATGGGAGGCAGCGGATGGGAAGGGGCAGGCTGCTCAGAGGGAACTGGAGTGTGCAGGGAGCCAGCTTATGGGCACTGACTCCCACAGTCCCCTCCCCCCTGTTGAGTCTGATACAGAGGCATCAAGGGGAGGGGTGCATGTAACCATTAGGATTAACCAGTGACTCAAGCTTATCCGTTAATCATGTAACCGACACAAGCTAACATCCCTAATACATGTAATTATGGCTACAAGTCACATTTATACGTGCAAACAGAAAATTACATCTATAATTACCAATATTTTATGTGTAATTACTCCCTTAGGTGAGATGTGCAAAGTGCATATCTTTTATTCTTGCTGCTTCTCCTTTTTTCATGGCACATTTGTCTACAGCTGACCCCTTCAATTCTACAATATGTCCTACAACCTATTTGCAGACACTCAACTCATACCTCCCTACTTTCCCTCAGGAGTCCTTGCTCACACACGTGTCTTCTCTTTTCTCTGATAATTACAGGTACACACAGGCTCATTCTTATTTTTGGGATGCAACATGATTTCGTTTGAAAGTCTGGCCATTTTTAATTTTCTTTGGATGCTAACTTTAATGATACATACTCTGTAAGTAAGTAGGCATATTGAGGGACTTTGCTGTAGCTGGGCTGTGAGACAATATTGTGAGAGACCCAGTTCAATGTTGCTTTTTAAATTACTTGTTTTACAACCCCAGAAACATTCTTTAAATATCTGGTCAATCATCAGTCTCTGTCTGTATTAAATAGAAAAATCTCTGTAGCAGAATGATTTAGTGGTAATTTTTTTCTGTGAGGAAGCAGGGTTTTTAAAGAATCACTGTCCATAAAATTGTATTCATGGCATGGTATATTTTTAATTATTCAAAATTTTTCATAAGTAGTATATAGCTAAATAATATATTTTATGTTGCAGAAAATGGAAGGTGACCAGGTGAACTCCTGCAATTTTGTACCAGATGGAAGAATTAGAAGTATAAGAACTAGAGAATCTTCACTAGAAACTAACAAATGCAGAGAAGAAACTGGAATAAATGTTTGCTTACTTCATTTGCTTCCTGCTGGCATTGACCAAGAGGTCTTCAGTCAGCTTCCAGAAGACATTAAAGGGGAAATTGTTTCTGGCAAAACTGGGGAAAGAATCCATATAAAGAATGTTTTGAGTCAGCCATTACCTTTTTCTCAAGAAGCACAACCATTCTTAGCTCAAGAAAAAATGTACTATTCCCCAAATTCCAGAGGAGCAGATTGTACTGTCAGCAGTTCGGTAAGCAGTGAATACTTCACATCTACCAGTGAGCTGGTGAAAGCCATTATACATAGGCCTAATGCTTGTTGTATTTTCAATTTACAGGATCTTCCTGAGTATTCCGAAAGTGCACAAATGGATAACTGTATGGAGAAAATTCGGAAGGAAGCACTGAATTTCAAGAGTACTGATTCAATTGTATTGAACTTACAAAGGCAACAACATTTTCTTCAGTCCCACAGTTCAGACAGCAAAGAACAGCCCATTGGAACAGCCTCTCAGGATAAAGATCATAGAGAGCAAGCATCAGAAGAAGGAAGAATTGTATTTCCTCCTAACGTTGACCCAAGTATTTTTTCTGAACTACCCACAGAAATGCAAAAGGAACTAATGGCTGAATGGAAGAATCTCAAGCCTCTATCCAAACTGCATATGAATAAACCTGAAAAGCTAAAGACAAACAAAGCAAAAAAGAATGTGGTGTTGTGTTCACCACAGTCTAACAGTTTATTAAGGTATTTTAAACCAAAGTGATTATTATATACATAATACAGAGATGACTGGTGTAAAATACTTGTGATAAAATGAGGACACCATAAGCCTTGGAGGCAATACAATCATATTCATGCATTAAAGAAAGTTATTTTAAAGTGTATTGCAAAAAAAGCATACAAAAACAGATTTAAAACTATAACAATAAAACTATTGATAATTTCTTTTTGAAAGTGATTAATATTATGTACAGGAGACCCTGGCAATTCATGTTTCTATATATTTGTGGGGGGCTCCTGTCCCGGGGAACTTGCTGCAACTGTCAGGAGCTGCATTGAGTTCCTAGCAGCTGTGGTGAGTTTCCCGTGGCTCCCAGCCTTTCAGTGAATTCCGTAGCCGCAGGGAGCTCACCTTTGGGACCGGGATCCACATCTCCCAGTATTCACGGATTTTTCCATTTGCAGTGGATGCAGGAATGCATCGACTGTGAATGGCAAGGGTTTCCTGTGTTCGTGGATTAACTATCAGATTAATATTTTATTTAGTCCAAAGAATGCAGCAAGGGAGACTTACTTCCCCTAAAAGACACATTAGGTAAGATGAACCTCTAATTGTACAGTACATACAAAGACTTTTGGCCACCGTGGGCCAGATCCGACCTGGGGAGGCCCTGCTGCTCCCCTGTCCCAAGGCCAATCAGCCTAGGGACGGGCAAGCTCACAGCGCTTAAGAGTCAACCGCCAGGATTGACTAAGTGCTGTGCACTGGAAGGCAGGGAGCAAGAGACATCACATGCTCCCCCTGCTCCCAGGCCAATCAGGGCCCTGGGGGTGGGGGAGTTTGCACAGTTAGTGAGCAGTGCTTCTAAGCAGTGTGCGCTTCTGGAAGGGCAGGAGGAGACTTCACATGCCTGATTGGCCTGGGGGTGGGAGGGAAGTATGCGAGGTCTCCTCCCACCCTGTGGGGGAGAGAGAGGGGGCACTTCTAAGCGTTGCACGCTTCTTGCAGAATGGGGGCAGGGTGGGAGGAGACTGTGCACGCTTGTCCCCCCGCCCCCATGCCAATCAAGACTTGGAGCATGCAAAGTCTCCTCCTGCCCTGCAAGGGGCTTGGCACTTAGTCAACTGCCAGCTTCTGCTTAGCTGGTATTTGACTCTAAGTGCAGCTTTCCCTTTCATGGCAGGGACAGGGAGCAAGTGACTTCATGTGTTCCCCCTCTCCCAGGCCCTGATTGATCTCGGGGTGGTGGTGGGGGGGAGTGCACAAAGTCTCCTCCCACTGCCAGGGACATAGGTGCCTAGAGGGAACCTCCAGCTGTACAGAACAGCTGGCAGTTCTCTCCAGGCCAGGGGAGGCAAAAAGTTCATGTGCTCCCCATCCCCAGACTGATCAGTGTTTGTGCTTGGGGGAGCATGGAAGTGTTCTGGCTCAGCCCCTTCTGCGTGAGGCTCCGCACCTTCTGGGGTAGCCCTGGGCCACGGTCAAAAATTATTGCCCACTCCTGTACTAAGACATTCCAATCTAATTTGAAATGCGTACAGTTGTTCTTGTATCGTCCATATGGCATCCGTTAGGGCTTCAGTGTTCTTCTGTTAAAACATATTTTTAATCTCTTAAAATACAGAAAATATTTACTTGGACAGTGGGTCCTGTGAAACTAGTGGAATAAAGAGAGAATACTACTGTTTTCTCAGTAGTTATAGTCACTAACAGAAATAAAACAAATCAGTAATGTAAACCATGCATCATGTACAGATTGCTCTAATTCTCAAAAAAGGCTTCTAGTATTGGTAGTTGGAACAGCTACCAAGACATTTGTCAGCATTTTCAGCCATTGATTAGGCACCTGTTTGATAAGATGCTTAAGAATGTGCTTACCTACTGTGCTGATTTACTACAATATGGATTTAGAAATACATATTTTTTAATCTTGGCCAATGAAGACTGATTACAAAATTGATGTTTAAATGTTAGCTAATTATTGTTGCAAAGTAACTTATAATATACACTTTTGCAGTTGTTAATACCTTGCCTTTTTTTTTCAAGATGAAATAACTTTGTACTAATTTAAATGCACTAATCTAATGAGGTATTTGGCATTTTAATAGTAAATGCTTTTAATTATAGGGCAAAATCAAATTATGCTGGAATCTGACTAGTTCCTCAGAGGACATACTAATTAGCAATTGCTTCATAGCAAAACTATCTCACAATAACTGTACACAAAAAGGCTACATCTAGACTTCCCCCTCTTTGCAAGAAAATATGCAAATGAGGCAAAGTGGTGAATATTGCTGTGCCTCATTTGCATACTTAATGAGCCTTCATTTTTTCACAAGGGGCTTTTGTGCAAAAAGGAGCCATCTACATAGCTCCTTTTTGTGTAAAAAAAACCCTGTTGCGCAAGAGCCGTTCTGCTGCTTTTTTCCAAGCAAAAGTCCCTTGCGCAAATATGGCGGCTCGTAAGTGTGCAAATGAGGCGTGACGATATTCACTGCTTTGTCTCATTTGCATATTTTCTTGCTCAAGAGAGCGCTGTATAGAGGTAACCCCCATGAACTGATCGCTGTTTCTTTGGTTCAGTGAAGTCTCACTCTATTTTATGTATTTTGATGGCAACTCAGTTCTGATTTAAAGAAAAAAGTCTGTTCCTAGAAAGTAGCAAAACATATACTGTTATGCTTAGTCATTATTTCTACTATTAACAGAAGTACATTAAATTAAATTAAACATTTATATTTTCCATATATACACTTACAATATTAAAAATCTCAAATCTTTTAATTTTAAAAAGAACTTGGATAAAAGCTATATATGATTTATTTGTATACAACTTTCCTCTTATGTCTTGGCTGGGGTGTATAATTCCCTCATAGGCCACGTTTGCTAGACATTTGAATCGTTTTTGTTGCTCTTCTCTGGACCTTCTCCAATTTCTCCACATTTTTCTTGAAATGTGGTGCCCAGAACTAGACACATTACTCCAATTGAGGCCTAATCAGTGCAGAGTAGAGTGGAAGAAAGAGTTCTCATGTCTTGTTCACAACACTCCTATTAATGCATCCCAGAATCATGTTTGCTTTTTTTGCAACAGTGTTGCACTGTTGTCACACAGTTGATTCATATTTAGCTTGTGGTCCACTATGCCCCCTAAAGCCCTTTCAGCAGAACTCCTTCCTAGACAGTTGCTTTCCATTCTGTATGGCTATGTCTAGACTGGCCCCTTCTTCGGAAGAGGCATGCTAATTTCGAACTTTGGAATAGGGAAATCCGCGGGGGATTTAAATATCCCCCGCGGGATTTAAATAAACATGGCTGCCGCTTTTTTCCCGGCTTGGGGAAAAGCCGGAAAAGAGCGTCCAGACTGTCCTATTCAAAGTAAGAATAAGAGATCCTCCGGAATAGGGCTTTATTCCGGAGGATCGCGCCAGTCTGGATGTTCTTTTCCGGCTTTTCCCCAAGCCGGAAAAAAAGCGGCGGCCATGTTTATTTAAATCCCGCGGGGGATATTTAAATACCCCGCGGATTTCCCTATTCCAAAGTTCGAAATTAGCATGCCTCTTCCGAAGAAGGGGCCAGTCTAGACGTAGCCTGTGTGAAACTGATTGTTCCTTCCTAAATGAAGTACTTTGCATTTGTCGTTATTAAATGTCATCCTATTTATCTCAAACCATTTCTCTAGTTTGTCCAGATCATTTTGAATTTTGATCCTATCCTCCAAAGCACTTGCAGCCCCTCCCAGCTTGGTATCACTGAAAACTAATAATCATACTCTGCCATCATCTA
This sequence comes from Pelodiscus sinensis, assembly GCF_049634645.1. Lineage (NCBI taxonomy): Eukaryota > Metazoa > Chordata > Testudines > Trionychidae > Pelodiscus > Pelodiscus sinensis. The sequence continues at coordinate 112,686,051 of NC_134716.1, forward strand.
AATTGATGAAGATATTGAACTGAACTGGTCTCAAAACAGAGCCCTGTTGAACCCCACGTTATGCCCTTCCAGCATGATTGCAAACTATTAATAACTACCCTCTGAGAACGATTATTCAGCCAGTTATGCACGCACTGTATAGTAGCCCTATCTAGGTTGTATTTCCCTAATTTATTGATAAGAAGGTAATGTGAGACTGTATCTAATGGCTTACTAAAATCTAGGTATACCATGTCCACCACTTCTCCCTTATCCACAAGGCTTGATATCCTACCAAAGAAATATATCAGATTGGTTTGACAGGATTTGTTCTTTACAAATCCATTCTGGCTGTTACCTATCACCTTATTGTCTTCCAGGTGTTTGCGGATGAATTCCTTAATTACTTCCTCCATTATCTTCCTTGGCACCGAAGATTAACTGACTGGTCTAGTTTCCTGGGTTGTTCTTGTTTCCCTTTTATAGATGGGCACTGTATTTACCCTTTCCCAGTCTACTGGAATATCTCTCAACTTCCATGATTTTTCAAAGATGATAGCTAAAGGTTCACATACATACTTTTAACAGCTCTTGAGTATTTTAGGATGCATTTCATCAGGCCTTGGCAACTTGAAGACATCTAACTTTTCTAAATAATTTTATCTTGTTAGAATAAAAAAAGAACTTCTAAACCTATCCCATTTCCACTAACATTCACTGTGTTGGTGGCATCCAGTAACCATCAAACTTCTTGGTGAAAACCGAAATAAGTCATTAAGCACCTCTGCCATTTCCAAGTTTCCTGTTACTGTTTCTCCCTCTTCACTGAGCAATGGGCCTACCCTGTCCTTGGTCTTCCTCTTCCTTCTAATATATTTATATATCTGAATATATTTTAATATATTTATTGATCTTACCCTTTGTCTTTAGCTAGATTTAGCTTGTTTTGTGTCTTTGTCTTTCTAACTTGCCCTTGCATATCTGTGTTGTTTGCTTATATTCATCCTTAGTTAAATGGTGATTACAGTATCTGGCAATTTGTATCGACTACAGGATTAGTTAATAAGGACCACTTCGCAGAGCCATAGTGGGGACAGCTCCAGGCGCTGGCTCAGTCCCGGCTCTTGCCCGTTCTGGGAGCCACCTACACTGCGACTCTGCAAAGACTCTCCATATGGCTCTTACTACATTTAAAATGCAGAGGTGCAGCATCCCGGAACCAGCATGCGCTGGGACTGCTTGGTCCTGGCTTGTGCTGAGTCCACCAGCCCCTGTTCGTGGCGGCCAGCCCTGTCTACCATAAACGGAATGCTGCCAGAGCAGCCTCTGTTCACCAGTCTGGCCCGCTATGAACAGACTGCTTCTCTTCAGCAGCCCCTGTCCGGGGTGCGGCCAAGCTTCCAGCTGGGACCTCCATGGACAGGGGCTGCTTCATAGTAGCCTCCCCTATATCTTCCCTCCACCTCCGAACCGGCTCCTGTTCTCTCCCCGCTGGCCTCTCGTAAAGGCAGCAAGGGACGAGGTGAAGCGAATAGTCAATATACCAGTTGACTTCCCAATAAGCTCAGGCTCAAAAACTAACTGATCACCACATCTGGGGGTGGATGGGAATTTCGTGCCAGATCAGATTGGCAGTGGTATTGGGAGTTTTTGCCTTTCTCTTCAGCATAAAGGGTGAGGGTCATATGCCATGTTTATCTCTTCTCCACAGTATCTAAATTTTGTACAAAAAGAAACATCCAAAAGTTATTAAATCATACCTTGAACTGGAAAAAGCAATTTTATAATATTGTCATTGCTTGGATGAGACATGCTACAACTAGCAACAGCATGGAGATGTTACTGCATTTGCTGGACTCTGTTTAAAAAGCAAGTGCGTTATTCTATAACTGATTTATTCTTTTCTCAAATAGCATTATGTTCTGAACACCATAAGCAATTTAAAGAAATTGTCTTATAAAACTTTGAGGTTGGATCTTGTTTCTTTACCTTATTCATCCATTAACATACTTTTCTGTATCTTAACTTTTTAAATGGGTAATTTTAGCCAAATTAAGATTTTCATTCCACTTTGACATTTATTTAACCATAAATCTCCTCCAGAAGATATGGACAGTTCATACTGGTATCATTGGGAACATATCTAGGACCAGTACTCTACTAATAAGACAACTGCTAAAACTACTGGCAACTATTTTTTACAAATATTTTCCATGAATATTTGCTATTAAAACGTAAATAGCACAGTGATACATATCTGCACAAGAACAAAGTTAAATCATGAAGTGCTGAATCACAAGAGTAATAAAATAGCATTTTTAAAAGTGAGCAAAACCATATTTAAAATGTATTACATAGGAAAGAGTGCAATGCGGGGGATTACCTCAGCAGACAAAACCAATTTGTGAATTGCTATGAGATTTTTCTGCAGACATGGAAACTTATAAGGGATTCTATTAAATACTCAAAATGTGAGACACATTGTTTTGGGGGGTATATGTAAAATATTTCACTAAATCAAGGCTGTTGTAGCCTTTCAGTATATCAGCAGAGGTGCTGACCTGTCTAGGCTTTAGGGTTCCTATGCCTTGAACAACAGCCCTTAGAACTCTATACTGTGATTTACTGTCCTGTGAAAGAGGAAATTAAAAAGTCCCTCTGCTATCAACCCTGTTTTTTTGCAAACATGGCAGGTACCTTATCCCATCAGGAATGGATAACCGTTTCCCCCTACCACTGCTCCTTGTACTGGCGTTTTGCCACCTTCTGGCAGACCCTCACCTCTGGATGTAACTGCCGCCTTCTCCTCTTCAGATTTTGCTTCTCTTGCTGATGCCCCAATTGTAGCATACCCTCTCCCCCAGTTAATTTCGTCCCCCCTGCTTAGATCCTTCCTACTCTGATTTGCCCTCTTTTTTTATCTCTGTCAAGAGCAAGTAGCAGAATCTGATTCTGAGAATGGGCGGCGTGAGGGCAGATTCTTCAGTAGATGCTACAGAACTTGCTCAGTTTTTGTGATCCTGCTCACTTCAAAGTAAATCATACATTCTGTTAGATAGCAGTTTCTGACACTACAACCCTGACAGCAAGGCAGGGCATTTCAGCAGAGAAGGGAGCATGGCAGATCACGAGGCTCCCTGCAAATTCATAAGCAGCAGGGTCTGTGGCAATAGGGCAGCAAACTAGGCCATAATACCACAACCTGCAACTACTTAAAAATCATTGCAACTGTCAGTCAGAAATAGCCCATTTAAGCTGGAAAACTGCAGTCAATACAAAAGGTCTACACTTTACAAAATCACAAGAGAACATTCTCAGGAAGCCAGAAGATTAATTTGCTATGTCATGTTTTGTTTGGGCAGCATGTGACCTTAGTACAGGGGTTTTCAACCGTTTTCTCACTGAGGCCCTCCTCAACAAGCTATGAAAACTCTAGGGCCCAGCAGCCATACTGGGTGGGGGGACTCAAGGCTCCAGACTGGGGGGAGCACCTTGGGCTGCTATAGTTTGACTCCTGTTTGTGTGTGTGTGTGGGGGGGGGGGCAAATTCAGTTCTGCGCTGTGGAGTCCAGGGAGGGAGCACCACCTCCATCCCCAGCCTCACTTCAGCAGACCACCCATCTGGGTGGTGTGGGGACACAACTGAAAAAGGAGGGGGGGTTCAGCTCAAAAGTTTGAAAACTGCTCTGTGTACAGGCAGGGGATAACTAGAAGCTGTGTGCAGTGAGGGGTATAGCTCAGGGTGCAGGGAGAATGGCTAAGGTTTGCTCGTGGGCAGTGAGATAGCTTAGTGTGCAGGTAGGAGCTGTGTGAACTGAGGGGTGTAGCTCGAGTCAAGTTGCAGAGACAAGGATAACTAGGGGCTGTGTGGCAGGTGGACTCCCCTTGCAGTGGCTGCTCCCCAAGGGCTCTACTGGCTCCAGACCCAGGTACTCCATCCCAGGTAGCTATTACCAACAGAGGGAACAGTCAAAGGGGACTGGGAGCTGAGGAGCAGCTGAAACCCTGGGTACCTGCTGCAGATGGGGGCATAGGTAACTAGTGCCAGCAGAGGGATGGGGTGCAGGGAAGACCCAGTGAGACAAGGGAGGGACATGTGGGGGATGCAAATTGCTGAACACTCTCTCCCTCCACAACCGCTGGCTTTGTCAAAATCCTGGGCATGAACTGCATAACTGGTTGCTCTAGGACAGTGGTCCCCAACCTTTTGGGGCTGCCGGGCACCCGGAGGCAAGGCCGCGCATAAGCTGCGCACCCATGGGTGGCACCGCACATGCTCTGCATTCCCAGGGCGGGGGCTGCACATTCGCCGGGCTCAGGCTGGCCCTGGCCCCTATGTGGGCACACATAAATGCCCCGGCGCCGTGTTGGGGACCACTGCTCTAGGATGCATTCTTTGATCTGGATTGACTTGGTAATGTCACAGCACTCTCCGGCCGTTCGAGGAAGTATTTTACAGTGCCGGTTTTCCTTACGATCCTACAACTAAGAAAATGCTACCGGTAGCACATTCCTATAAGGTAGCAGTTTTCTACATTACACGGGCACTGTTGGCTCCTGTAATCACTCCTGTAGCTTCCTAGAGCCAGAGGGTACCGGGACAATTTTACAGGGTGTGTGTGCTGCTGATGGAAATGATGTATTCCGTGCTTGCTATTACTACTTTAAGCCAGAGGAGTGGTGGCACCCCTACTTCCAGCACTGCCCCAGGCAATGCTTTCCTGGCTCCTCTCTCGGGTCCTTTTGCGGGTGGACTCTGTCTAGGGTTTCTCAAGGGTTGCTCCTCTGGCCTTTCTTCTGCGGCCTCCATGGTCTACGGCGCGGCCGCTCTGGCCCCTCTAGAACGCGCTCTATGACCCGGCTCGGAAGCCGGTGACACGGGGTTCCAAGGCTCAGTTACGGAAGCGGCTGCCCGGCGAGGAGGCGGCTGCGCGCGCAGCTCGGCCGGGCTCCAGCCTGCGAGGAGAGCGCGGCGGTCGCCATCGCCAGGGGGGTCCCGGCCCCGGCCGCGTCCGGGAAGCAGCGCGCCGGGCCCGGTGCATGGAGAAGCGGGGAAGGATGGACTGCCCCGCGCTGCCCCCCGGCTGGAAGAAGGAGGAGGTGATCCGCAAGTCGGGCCTCAGCGCCGGCAAGAGCGATGTCTACTACTTCAGGTACCCCCCCCCCCCCCCCGCCGCCGCCGCCGCCGCCGCCTGGCCTCCCTCTCCCGCCGGGGGCACCTCCTCCTCTCGCCCCAGCGCCCATTCCCCGGACACTCCGCCCCGCCCATCCTCCTTCCCCGGGCCCCCCGCCAGCCTCTCCCTGCGGGGCACCCCACCCCCAGCCTCTGCGCCCCGTAGAGCGGCGCCCCGCCACATCCCTCAGCGAGGAGAGTCGGCTCCCGGGTTGGGCTGCGGCGCTAATCCTACCCGGCAGTGCTCCCGCTGGGGCCAGGACCTGTCAGGCACAGACTCCTCCGCTCCTCTCGCGCCCCCCTCCCCGGCCTAGGACACCCTGTGCCCCTCACTCCAAACAGGGCAGGGCATCATCCCTTGCCCCCACCCCCTTGCCCCATGGCTGGCGGCTTCTCATCTCCCCCCAGGCATTCAGACCCCATCTCCTGTTCCCCTCCCCCACGTGTCTCGTTCCTGTAGATGTGTACACTTTCACGTTCTTACACGTCACTGGGAAGAACGGAAAGCAAGTGACTTGTCAGAAAACAGACGTTTTAAGAAGTCACTGTCAGGCGGCCATGTCTTTGATCTGCAGATAATTGGTTTAGGGATTAAGGAAAGTTGACAAGCTGTTCATCCAGCCTCTTTTGGCGTTTAGAAAACACTTCCTGCTTAAGTCACAGCACCTGCCTTCCCCTGCAGAATGACTTCTTCCTTTTGGTCATATAAAAAGCTTGGCTTGATCAAGCTTGAATTAGTGCCAACTTGGGACATATTGTTTTATACTCCACCCTTTACGTATATATTCTTATCTGAAGTCTCCTAAGTTCATTTGCAAATATGGACTTTATTTGTGCACCTAAAGACAGGTATGGCAGGCAGGCCACAGGCTATTAACAGTATAGATATTTCACTAGAGGAATCATAGAGCCTGATTCTGAAGCAGGAGTAGTGGGGGTTTGAATTCTGAAGCAAGGACTAGTAGAGCCTGTACTGCAAGTGCAGCTATCAGTCTTTAATGTGGCAGTTCTGCAGTGCACTTCTTGTGGATGGACTAGTGCAGTATACTCATTAAATTGCATATGGAAAAGTTCCATGGCCTCATGCAACATCCCATTAAAGTCAGTGATTGTTTCCAACAGCTTATTGCAGAATCAGGTTCTAAAATACTTAGAACATTTTGGAAGGTAAATGATCCTCTGAGCAATATGTGCTGCTTTTAAACTGCAAATTGAATAGCTCTATGTCCCCTCACTGCCTTTTGGGAAAAGAAAACTAAACAGAATGCTCACAGTTGTGCCAAGAGAAATACATTACAAACTTGAATCTACCTCTCTTATTTTAAAGTCAGTATTTTAAAATTTGGAGTAAATACTGTTCACAAGTGAGTTTTTTAGTCATTGCAAAATGAGTTTACTCGTTTTTATTCTCAATGCTAAAGTTGTTGAAATCTTTGAAGAGTTCGCTTTTAGACAAATTGAAACACTGTTGGAATGTTAAGAGTATATGTTGTAGCTATAACTATGTTAGATGTTACTACTGTTACAATCACAATAATACTGCAAAATCTGTAGTCTTTCATTTTACTCTCATTCTTTGTAAGTGCCTCATTAGAGGCAGTGAAAGAACTTAGTCCTTTTCTTAAAAGAGAAAGGAAACAAATTGTAAGTCTTGGTGCTTTGGCTGTAGAACATAGTCAACACCACACTGCCGTTTGTTGAAGGCAACACCCTTCTGCCATGGCCAACCTCTGGCCTAGTGTGCTTCTATTTATGGCTGTCTCTATGAGTCATACCTAAAGGTCTCTCCCTAACTTTAAAGTAGTGTTTTGGGGCAGGACTGACTTTTTTTTTTCTCTTGGGTCAGTGAAGGGCTAAGTATTTTAATGGGAACATTTGATTGAGGACAACTAAGCAATTACAGATATACCCTTAAATAGCTATTTAGACAAGTACAGTTTACATGGTTTAGTCCTATGTAACTCTGTCTATCCTTGCCAGAGCTCTGGGGATCTTAATATGCTAAATTTTGTGTATTTTAGGTTCCTGGTTAAAATAGGGGAGGGACAAAACAGTTAATTGAAATAAACAGTAGGGCCACCTTCTGCAAAGTCATCCCTTTATTTCACTAGAAGTTAGAAGCTTAAATACCTATGTGTTTTGGGGCTTACACTACCAATTTTTACCCCGATTCTGTTGCAAACCCTATGTAACCTTATTAACTTCACTGAGGCTCTGTGCTGAGGTCACTGCGGTATTGTGACTTGCTTGTTTTTTGTTTTTTTTTTAAAAGGAAGAAAAAATGAAAAAGTTTTAAAAGCAATTTCAGTTAGCATGACCAACTAAGTAAATGATGATTGCTAAGCAGAACTCTTGGGGCATGTCTACAGAGGCAGGGCTAAAGCCAAAACAAGCTATACAACCTGAGCTATGTCAATTGCATAGCTTGTCGAAAATAGCTTATTTTAGCTTTTGGCCCTGTGTACACAGCTGGAAGTCCAAGAAAGAGCAATCTTCCTCCGACTTCCCTTACTTCAACTCTTGTAATCCCCATTTTACAAGGAGTTAAGAAGTCCTCCAACTCAACATTTTGACATTATGTTGAAATAACTGCTTGTAGTGTAGATACAGAGATAACACTGCTGTTATTTCAAAATAACTCTGCTGTGTAGACATATCCTTACAGAATGGCAATTAGTTGTGATCAATATAATTTACATCTTAAAATTTACTTTGTGTCAGCATTGCATTACAGAATTTTAATGTCAAAATCACATAACGTGGTTTAGTAATTTGTCATGTATTGCCAGCTTGTCCACACGGTCTGGAACCCGGTTTTGTGTGGGATGGTGTTTGCCCTCTCTGTAGATAGATGCCAGATAGTCTAACTGACTTAATTTACAACTTTTATAATTAGTGTTGCCAGGCATCAGTTTTTTTTTCAAGAAGACCTGGTTGAAAAGGGTGGCTCCAGTGCACACTAGTCACCAGGCTATTAAAATCTGGTTGTTGGTATAGCAGGGCTAAGGCAGACTCCCTGGATCTGTGGCTTCCAGAAGCAGCCAGCATATCCCTGTGATCTCTGAGCACAGGGTTGATCAGTGAAGCTCCATATACTGCCTTTGTCCTAAGTGCTGGCTCTGCAGCTCCAATTGGCTGGGAACTGTGGGGATGGGTACCTGGAGGTGTGGGTTGCATGTGTTATGCAGTCGCCGGGCGTCCCCTGTGTTTAGGAGCTGTACATGTGCGCTTATGCAGAGCCAGGGTGGACTGGGAGCTGCCTGAGGTAAACACTGCATGGCTGGAGTCTGCAGCCCAAATCACCTCCTGCATTCCAACTCCCTTGTCCCCATTTGAACCGCCTCCTGAACCCCACATCTGAAGTCCAGCTCTGAGCCCCCCCTCCCACACCCAAACTCCCTCTTAGTGCCTCACACTCTCTCCCACACCCCAGCCATCCATCTGCATTTGTTTCCTTAATGGGCATTTTTAGTAAAATGAAGCATCAGAATATAGAATAAGGGTTTTTGTTGTTGTTGTTGTTGTTTTGTGTGTATGTGTGTGCACCGTGCGTGCGTGTATGCATGGTAGTTGAATAGTTTGCTATTTCTGTCACCGGTGTAAACTTGAATTTGGTATTTTGCATACAGTGGGGCTTCACTTTTCCATAGAATTTAATTTAATCTTAGAAATCCAAATTCTCTGGTTTTGGGATGCACTGTTTTTAGTCAAATATTAATGCTTCCTCTATGCTCTAGTACCCTGATATTAGTCATTCATTGTGACTTCTGGTTGCCTGAATTAAGTTACTGTAAAATCATAGATTGTTTGCATGCACAAAGGCAAATTGTATTCGTTCTCTTCCTAGCTGTGTAAATTCTCCTTTAACTAAACTGGTTGTCTTTCCCACATGTAGAGATCTATTTAACCATTGTGAACATAAGATTTCTCAGTTTGAATCTTTGTCTTGAGCATATTAAAAGTTCTAAGGAATCTTCTGAAAACTCAGTGTTCCATTAATTATGATGCTGTTTACATATGCCTCATACCACATCCACTCTTCAGAGCAGAGTAGAATGCAATGTGTTCTAATTACCTCACTTGTGTTCAAAAAGTGTACACATTTTGAAATGTGGATTCCAGGTATCTCAAACTACTGTTGAATAGCCACTAAAATAATCATTTTCCATACTTAGAGGTACAGTATAAGGCTTTTCATAATACGAGTTAGCAAAGGCATGTGGAATTGGGAAGCCTTGGAAAGCCATCTTTTCTATAAGTTTTCACATAATTTTTCAACTACATACAGTATTACTAGCAGATGTTCCAAATAAGGAACTTTTCAGTAACCTTTGAGCAAGCCTTCTGAGCAACCATGGGATCCCCATATAACTTTTACTGTATTGTTGTACTTTCCCTCATATGCTGCTGTAATTTAGGAGCAACTCCAATGATGTCAGCATATTTTCACTGATGTGAAAGAGGTGCAAGTGAGAGGCAGGCTTGTCCAGTGGTGAGAGTGATAACCTGAAATGAAGGAAATATGGATTCAATTCACTGCTTTGCTGCAGACACCCTGTCACTTACAGGTTTTTAAATGTATATCGTTAGGGATGTGAAAGGTTAACCAGTAAGCATCATCCATAACGGGTGATGCTTACCATTTCTGGTTAACTGGTGGGGACTGGAACAGTTCTCACATCCTTGATGCATGCCCAGACCTCCTCTGAGCCAGGCCCTCACCAAGTGCTGGGCTGCCTTCCTCCCCCATCCCCAGCCAGGCTGCACCAGGTAAGTTTGCTAGTAATCTATAAAGCTTTTATACTTATTAAAAGTGTGGTTTTGGAACAGAGAAATAGACTTTGATTCCAGGGTTGTTGCTAGTTTTTTTTCTTCTGAGTGACACTTTCATGTCCATGAATAAAGCTGGAAGAACAATTCCCCACAAAATGACTTATCCAACTAATTCAGCTCTCTTCCTTTAGTCTGAAAACAGGAAATTTGGCAAACCTTTGCTCACAGAACTATGCTCATGTGAGTGTTGAGGGTGCACAAGTGATCAAAGTGTCATATATTTTACATCTTTAATATTGAAGTTTGTTGCCATATAAGCAAGTTACTTTTGTGTCTGTTCTTTGATGAAGTATTATTCTCACTGATTTCAATTTGAGCAATGACAGCTGGGCCTTGACCTAAAAATGTAGGAAGTTATTTTGTTTTCTGTTGGCATGTTAGCTTAGATATTTTTTCTATGTTGCTGGTAGTTTACTAAAGGTAGAAGATGTCTGAAGTTTTTCACTACACTACACACTCATAATTGGCTTCACATTGTAATGTCTCTTTTCCCTATTGATCAGAGCTTGTGCTTGGCCTTTCTGTTTCTTCTGTTCTCCACCCATAAGGCTGTATTATTTCAAATAATACCTATTTTTCTATATTTGTCTTATTTAGCTATTCCTTTGCAGAGGTCATTACATATTCTACAGTGCTGAATATCTTGTAAAAAATTATTTTGAAAGAATACACAGCTTTAAATAACTTCTGTAGTGCTTTGCTTTTGTTAGCTTCCAGTGAAAAACAACCTGAACATATCACCATGTTTTCAGGTTTCAAAGACGTAGCTGTCTTAGTCTGTTTCAGCAAAAACAACAAGGAATCTGGTGACACTTTTAAAGACTGACACATTTATTAGGGTATACTCACTCTGATGCTGAAGAGAAAAAGACAGAAAGAAACAAAAGGAATAGGATGGAACTGTGACATCAGTTTTAAGTTATTTTAATTTGTGCATTTTAGTATCTTGGAGGCTCCCATTTTTCACACTGTGTCATTGTTCAAATATAAGAATGCTCTATTGGCACCTCAAATGACACTTGATTATTGCTTTGATGTAATAATAATATTTTATCTATGTTTCACAATTATACTGCAAGGAAGTCTCAAGTTACTGTGTTTATTTACCATCTTTTAATACCTTGTTTCTGCCAAACTTAAGATAGCACTTACTTTTTGAAGTTGATTTTAGTTCAGTGAATAATGGCTTAGCCCATAGTCTTGTAAAGAGGTGCATTAGGCAAAACATTGTGCCCACCGGAGCTCCATTTAAGATGATGGAGGCCTGTACGGGTGCAAGAGTTCATCTATGTGCACCTTATTGAAAGTTAAGGGCTGTAGATATGGAAGAAATAAAGTTCTGAAGCATGCAGAAATAACATTGTTTTAGGGTAATGGTAAACCAAATGTTTGAAGATGTTGCTCAAAAATGGATCTCCATATATTGGAGCAGATACCTATGCAGGGGTCCTCTCTCCCCTGCCAGGGACAGTGAAGGATGCCATTGTAGGCCTTTTCATTGCCATCAGGAAAAGGATACAAAAAGCTGTGTCTCAATTTCCCTCCAAGAGGGAAGAACTGCTCCGTCTGCCTGGCTGCCCTCTTTCTACACCCTTTCTCCTACCTGGTGAGCACTAATCTGTGGAGCCTAGGTCCCTGCTGCCCCTTAACTTCAGTCCCTGCTTTCATGTAACTTGTCTCTTCCCTGCAGGACCCTGTCCCCTGCTTGCTCATCTGTGCCCTCTCCCCCATCCCCTCCAGATTTATTGTGCAGATGCAAATAAAATCCCGATTGTGGATTGGATGAGGAGTTGAGCCTGGCAGATGTGAATTGGATGTGTATCCACATTTTTATATCTGTGCAGGGCTCTGCTCAAAAGAGCAGGTGGGAATAGAATAGTGTTCATAATTCATTAGTTAAATGGAGCAATTCTAAATAAAGCCTCAGAGACAAAATATTACAATAGCGTCATTTCATTTAACGCTGTAGGATCTGAATATTGATATGGTACATGCTGATCCAAAGCTGAGACTACTAGCTTGATATCATGCATTATTTATCTTGTTTCTTGGTTGCTTACTGCTCAGTTATTTCTCCACCCTCTGATGCCAACATTAGTGAGTGAATTATATATATGGTGCCATCCTGTGTCATACCCTATTGATATTAGAGATTTGGGATGGTCGTTGCATTAATAATGGTATTAATGAAGCCTAGTCTACTGACCTATATTGTGTACAGAGCAAGTCACTTCCTGCAGTTGGACAGAATCTCTCACTGTGGACTTTTTAGAGTATCTGGCACAGTCATTCAGTTTAATTTTCCATTTAAAGCTGCCTTCTAGAATACAGTGCATATGTGTGTGCATCAGCCTGAAACATAAGTTAGAACTCAAGGATGGGACTGGATTTTAGGTGAGTGATGCTACCTCAGCACAGTTGCCTAATAAATGCATAAATACACCATCATGAACATGCTACATAGAATAAAAATATGGAAGCTTCTTAAAGTATAGATTAGGTAGGCATGAAACTTGTTCTAAGTCAAGGTTGTATCATTTCATACAACAAAACATACTAAAACGTTTTCTTCTTTTTAGTCCAAGTGGTAAGAAGTTCAGAAGCAAGCCTCAGTTGGCAAGATACCTGGGAAACACTGTTGATCTCAGCAGTTTTGACTTCAGAACGGGAAAGATGATGCCTAGTAAATTACAGAAGAACAAACAGAGACTAAGGAATGATTCTCTCAATCAAAATAAGGTTTGTTAATAAATAAACTGTGTTTAAGTGTATCTATGCCACTTGAGATCCTACATTTTTTTCTTTCCTCTAGAGCATTTATCAGTTTTCCTGCTTAAAGCAGCTTGCTGCTCAGGGATATGTTTCTGTGTATGCTGATCTTTTTAGTTGTAATGGAGTTGTATATTTTTATGAGTAGAAGAAATATTCTGCTACTACAATGAAAAATTAAAGGGAGGCTAAACCTGGTACATCAATTTAAACAATAATTCAAGAGTTGGCACTTATGTGTGATTGAGAACAAATTTCAGTAGTGTTCATCTGATGAACAATAAGGCTGAAAGCACATTTCTAAATTAAACCAGTTAAGTTAGTCAATATCAAGAGATTATCCTGTTTACTTGTCCATCTTTAGCCCTTGTTTAGCCCATCTTCCTGTTCTGAGCTAAAATGTTTCATATTATTTCGTATGTGCCAGGAATCTTGTCTTTCGAGGCATTACACAATATGTATACAGACCTTGGTGGCTTTTAAAATTATGCATCCAAAAGAAGCAATTTTTTTAAAGAGGGGATCTGTGAAAAGAGACCTCATCAGGCTTTTTAATTAATAAGAAGATGCACTTCTCTTTGGCGTAAAAAGGAAGGAGAGAGCTAAAGCACACAGAGGCAAAGATAATAGATGCAGCAATATTTTCATTTATATTGGCATCTATATTTTAGACATAATAAGCTGCATCTGGCTTCCAGGACATGCATTCACAAGATTAAATTAATGGCAGATGATAGAAGTCATGGACCACATAGTTCTTGCTGATCGCTTACATATAATGAATGCTTTAAAAACCCAGAAACCCACAGATATGCCCTTTTTTCAAAATGATTCAATGAGTTTTGCAGAATTGTATATATTAGTCTGGACCACATTCTGATATTAACACTGAACAAATTGAGAGCAATGCTCTTGAAATCACAGAAACTATCCTGGGTTGAGTTCAGTGTAAGCGAGATCAAAATCTACCCTACTATTTTTACTAAGTTTCTTAATCAAATATAACTTGTTAATATCCTGTACTGTTTAAAATCAGTACTTTGAGGGCTGCTAGATTTTTCTTCAGTGGTTATTTCAATAAAAAGGACTTTAAATTTAATTTTGAATTTTTCTATTTGTGAGTTCTCTTGCATAGTTGTTAAAGCAGAGAGATATGTGGAGTTCATCTTGCAACTGAATTCCTATACTATACCTCTAACAGATTTACCTTGCCATGTTTGTGTATAAATTTATTCATACATACTGTACTACTTGTAAGCCTTGTACAGTTTACCATAAGTGGTTTCTAAATTATTTGCCTATTTTATATCTTTTGCAAGGGAAGATGTATAAATCTGCAGCTAATCTGTTGTTCTCAACCAGACTGACACAATTAAATACGTATATGACGGCAATGAACTAGTCCTGTCTGTTTTTGCCATTTTTTTTCTCTTCCATCTTAAACTTAATATGTTAGTTGAGTTTTATGGTATCTTTAGCCTGAAACCAGCATGTAGATATTACAAATAAGTTCTTTTCTCCTTTGTACTGTTAGCATTTATTGGTCACTTACAATCTGTCATGTTGTCTTCTATACAAATTGCAAGGCATCCCTGATTAGGTATCAGTGCACTTAATGAACATACAGAGTTAGCATTAAAAACTGCTTGATTGGTGGACTTTGTGAAGGGAGGGGAGACGAGAATTTTTTCTTCAAACTTACAGTAATCTTTTCAAATTTTATGCCTTTAATTTGGAAATTTTAAGTATTTAAAACTATTCTGTTGATTTGAAAATTCCTGAGGAGAGAACTGAATAGAAGAATCAGAGTAGTTTTGAACAAGAACCAATAAATGCAGTTGTTGGTTACTACTGTTATGATGTAAAAATGTATTACGCAACCCTTTTGGATTTGTGGTTGGCTTTATTTTGAAAAAAAAAAGCACATTTATATTATAAGTGACCTAAGGATCACCTGGCTGGAAAGATTTGGAACTTTCTAAATCCAATTGAGTAAGAAGTTTCTTTTCCAGAAGGACCTCCTAGAAAACAATTCTACTAGCATAGAAACATTATGTAAGGAAGAATACAGCTGGATGAAGTATATTTGTGGCACAATGAGGCATTGACATGCTTGGCAGATGATGTAATATCTTAGTTCCTAGAAGGGGAAAAGGATTTTATTTGGAGAGAGCTGCTTTTAAAGGATGTCAATCAAACAGTAGCAGAGTTTGGCAAAAGAAGTCTTTGGCATTTAAACCCATTCTGATTAAGAATATTGAGATTTTTATAATAGGTATATTGGTAACCGAATACCTTAACTTAATTTGTCTTAAATAAATAAATGTTGTTTATTAGACCACTTATAGACACGGTTACATTTTACTTTGTTCTTTATCATGAAGGATTCCAAAGCACTATATGAATTTCAATCAATCTGTAAAATACACCAGGATGCAATTATTTAAGTGTGATCCCACATCATGAAATGAACAATGGATGAATTCTAGTTTATAGTTTCATTAAAAATTCTCAGTTTGCACGCTGAAAATCAGCTAAACACTGTACTGCCTAATCGTAATGAATTAGGATTTTTTGAACATCCGGAAGTATGCTGAGAGTTGTACTGAAACAAGTAAAGCTGCCCCACTGAAGTCAGTGAGAGACTTCGAGGGGACTTCCTCCATAGCCTGATGAAGTTGGTAGAATTACAGTTATGACATTAGAAGTAAAGATATTAAGGCCTCCAAAAGCAGGGTAGGAAGAGGATGAGAGCATGGTTACAGACTACTTTTCAAGTGATTCACACTTCACTTGAACAGTTTGACAGACACCTGCTAGGTATCAGGCTAAATCTAGGAAATGGAGCCTGGGAGCTTACCAAGGATGGGGCACCATAGGACACCACAGGAATTTGAAACTCAGACCAATCCTTGCCGACTTCAGGCGAGCTAGGTAACTGGTAAATCTTACGCTTTCCTATAGTTTAAACTTGTTTCACTTTTCTCTGAAACTGTCGGTCTAAAACATTTATTTTTTAAATGTAATGTTAACAACTCTAGTTCTTATAGCTCTTATCTAATTAAGTTCCTCAGAAAAAACTTTCTATTCACTGCTTTTGAGTGTATGCATGGATTCTGTATGAATTTTATCACATACAAAAACACACAATAGCTTGTTATTTGCCTCTTACTGGTGTGCTAGAGTATCACAGTTTGATTTGTTTATCCCTGTTTGACAATTGAAAGATATCTAAAGAAAAAGATCTTTAAAATAAAATTTAGAACTAGAATGAAATGAAATATTACACAGTAATTACTCAGTCCATTTCATTTCACTGAATAATTTTGTGAGGAATACTTTCCTTTTTTTAAAAAAAATAAGGAACTCACGTTGTATGTGTGATTTGTTGGGTCACACAGATCTCCTGGAGACCGTCACCTGATGGGCTCATCAAACCATTGAGCTTGCCTACCTGTCCTATGGGATACTCCAGCACCCTGCCCTACTGAGCCAGAAGCTCTGGTCTCTTCCAGCAAAGGCACAGACTTGGGGTAACAGTCCTCTGGCAGAGTAACACAGATGCTGAAACAGCTCAGCTCTGGTGGGATCAGACCCCCACATAAATCCATCTCACTCTGTATAAAAGTTTTACATAGAGAAAGATTCTAAAGTTTGCTCCCCTTTATCAGTGAAAAAGAGAGATTCACAACCATAGTTCCGCTCCCCCAGGTAACAGTTATTTACAGTGGATTTGAAAATAAACAAGTGATTCTATTAAGTATAAAAAGTAGGATTTAAGTGGTTACAAGTGATAACAGACAGATCAAAGTAAGTTACTAACCTAAAATAAAGCAAAATATGCTGGCTAAGCTTAATACTCTAAGCAGCTTGTTGTATTCAATTTCTTTCCCTAATGGTAGTTTTAATTTTCTTTTCTCACAAGTCAGGGAACCTCCTAGCTTAGTCTTGATCCTACCCCCTGTTCAGTATGTTGTTTCCAGCAGTCATCTTGGTGGTAAGCAAAGAGAAGTCTTCCCACTGCCCAACTCCCACTTTGGTTCCCTGCCTATAAATAGATTTTGCCCAAGGCGGGAATCCTTTCTATTCAGCTTTAACCCTTTCACATCCCCATGAAAAAGTACTGTATTCAAAATGGTTCCAGCATCAGGAGACCTGGACATATGTATTGACAGGACCAACAATAGTATAGGCTTACAGGAAAAACAAGACTATTTACAGATCATTGTCTTGAATACTGGGCCATAAAATTCCTTAAGTTGCACAAATAGCTTTCAACGGAAGACTTAGAGTAATAAAAAGGTTTATATTTCTAACTTCAGATATAAAAATAATACATGCACACAAATAAAATATACACATTCAGTGGATTACAAGTTTTTTTAATGAGAGGTTATATGCTGCATTTTGTATAAAGCATGCTTGAGTTATGCATATTTATATTCAAACCCACATTTTCTTAAAAAGTACAGGGGTGCAGTGTGACAGCATGCCCACAATGTCTTGAACATACAACTCAAAATACCATTTTTATTTGTTTTAAGTGTCCCCGGTTATTCATAATGTAAGAGGTCTGAAATTCCAAAGTTTGTTTGGGTTTAAAGTCCCTGCCTATAATACCAAAATACTTGACATTCTCTCAGAAAAACTGTGGAAGACTGGTGTTCATATCTGTTAAAAGCACTTGTGGAATATAATACACTTAGAAATGATGGGGTCAAATTCATCTTGATTCCAGTGACTTCAGTGCAAGCTTTAGATCGGTCTTATTTGTGAAAAAAATTGGTTACAAGACAGTATTTTAAAAATAAAAAAAATCCCCTATTTTTAATGGAAACATTTGTGTCAGGCTAATGAGTATAAGTTACGCATGTTGGATGCAGGGCAATCTCAACATTTTGAATTTCTTTGCCTGCTAGAAAATTAGAGGCGTATAATGTAAGAACATGATTGCAGTTCGGTGACCCTCAGGGTATTTCTAGACTACATGCTTTTGTCAACAGACTTTGTCGACAGATACTGTTGACAAAGAGCATCTAGACTACATCCAGTTCTGTCAACAAAGCAAGCCGTTTTGTCGACATGGGAGTGTAGATGCAAAGGACAGAACTCTGTCGACAAAAGGCATTTCTCGTAGAATGAGGTTTACCACCATCGACAAAACTGCCGAGTTCTGTTGACATTATGTCGACGGAACTCGGCGGTAGTGTAGACGTAAGTATAGTTTTGTCAACAAAAGTCCACTTTTGTCGACAAAACCTATAGTCTAGACACACCCTCATTGTCCACAGCTGCTTCACTATATTAAACCATTCACAACCATGCTTCACACTTCAGCGAAAACAAGGCATATAAACTAAAGGAGTGAAGTCATTGCATATACATTTTAAAAAGTTAGTTTCTGTGTGGGTGTGGTCATTTATGAGTAAAGTGGTCTTAATTTGCTGTTAATTAATCCTCTTCTTAGAAGAGACCACTTTTTTTCCCTAAGTGAGAGCTTGAGAGGTAGAAGAGGGGAGGATGGTAATGACATTTGAGGCTGTCTACACAGCAGCGTTATTTCGGAATAGCTCATGTTATTCCAAAATAACAAAGTCCGTGTTTACATACATGTAGTTATTTTTACATAATGTTGAAATAAAGTTGAGCTGGAAGACTTCTTACTCCAACTCCTGTAACCCTCATTGTATGAGGAGTCAGCGAAGTCAGGGAATATTTGTATGCTATTTTGGGTGATAAACATATTTGCAATAAAATGTTAGTTTAAGCGGACTTGAATTATTCCAAATTTCCCCTTGCCATTATATTGCATAAAACAATCCAACTTTCATTTTAGTTACCGTATATAATTTTGCATGGCTAGAACTTTGTTTTGGTTTATAGTGTTGATCACTTCGTACATTTTTTTTTAATATTCTAAAACCAATACAATAGGCTACTGAATTTGTGTTCTGTAAAGGATTACATATTGTTCATGCTTGTTAATACATTTTTTGTATTAATATACTGTATGTCTCAAATATTAAGCTTTGAAAATCCAAAATTACTCTTTTCATTGATGTTAGTAATTCTTAAGCATATGTAGTTTTTTAGCCAGAAATTCTTAAAATATTTGGTATTTTCTGTATGTCAGAGGTTTTTTTCAACTTGAAGCGTACCACTGCCAAAATATCAAGTAAGAGATCGCTTCTGAAGAAATGGGAATGCTCTTATCTGGGTCATATATCTTAAAAACATTGTCACCAGTGTATAATAAATAAAATATAATCCCCTTATAAAACTGCCTATCAAAAATACCCAAGCACAACATAGCCAGTCATGCAAACATTCATTTATCAGTAAAATAAAAATAAATTCAGACTTATAATGCACTTTTATCTCTATTTTCTCCTGAGCTAATCTAAAAATGATAATTTTCTCATTCTTTTGGAAACATATACGGTAATGATCCTAATTTGAAAATAGATAGCTCAAACAGCTTATTTTCTAGAATATCCATATTGAAAGAAAAGTAACTTAAAAACATACCAAGATGAAACCCGTCCATAATATAAAATTTAAAAAATTATGTAAGGTATTTATTTACAGACAAGGTATTTTCACAGTAGTAAAGGTAAACAATTCATTAGGTTTGTGGAGTTTTCTGTCACTTAATGTCAATTAGTTTAAGATTTAAAATGTTTCTGAAAGAGGTGTTTTAACTCAAAGTTATAATGATCCTTGATGTAGCAAGTACTGTGAGATCCGTGTGTTATATAAGCAGTTTAATTAGATCATATTGGTCCATTATGATCTTATGATCAATGCATTTCTGAATAATACTTCTAGCTATTATAATCATACATTACTTTGAACATGTTTTCATAAGAGATTTGGTGGGCTAAATTTGTCATTAGCTTTCTGATAATTGCTCACTTTAACAACAAGTCATTTAAATAAATAAGATATGTTTTACAGTAAAGAAAGCTGCATTTTCAAGCTGCTTTATTTTCTTTAAAATAAGTGAGTTTGTTGCAAGGTTAGCTGTCTAAGAACTTCAGTCAAATCATTAATGCAGTACCAACAGATTCTTTCACGAGTCAGTAAAAATGGGTTAATCCAACAGCAATCTGTTATATGTTACTTGCTAATCCATTTTTTTTAAAAAACAGGGTAAACCAGATTTAAATACGACATTGCCAATTAGACAAACAGCATCCATTTTCAAACAGCCAGTAACCAAAGTTACCAACCATCCTAGCAATAAAGTGAGATCAGATCCACAACGAGTGACTGAACAGCCACGACAGGTAAGAAGCTCACCAGTTTCATGTTATTATCATTCAGAAAATGGTATTGCAACCAGAGATCTAATTGGCTTTGGTTTAAGTTTAAGACAGAATAATTTTCATTCCAGGGGAGGTTTATGCTTTCTATTAAGTATCTCTTTTTTCCTGTTAATTAGTGTGTAGTAAAGAAGTAACTAAAAAGGTTTGATTCTGTACATGCTAGAATAAGTATGTAGGAGACTAATTTTTTAATCCATATCTAGATTTAGAGACTTTCTTTTCTTTATAATTCTTTTTTTTTAAACACATCTCTGTACTTTGAAATGAAGCTTCATTATGTTGCCCTATTTACAGCATTTGTTTCTAAAAAGTATGTTGTTTATAAAGGGGGAGAGGATAGAACATACCTTTGTAAAAGGCATTTTACTGGAAGAAAGCTTTACATAAAACATTATAAAATGCTGTTTTGTGGCTCTTAAGTTCATTAAATTGCCTTTAAGGAGGCTTATGATTAGTGCTCACTTTAGAAAATAGTATAGTATATTATTATAAACTTTGTTTTGTACAGGATTTCTTTTAAATCCCTTTCTATATACTGATGTTTGATCATCTCTTCACACCTAAGGGCTCTTCATTTGAAAAAAATGAACAAATGCAAGAGCTATCGCAAGGAACTCCCTGTTAGCTAATTATTAACACTGTATATAGGAGTTAGATTTAAAACAGTACCTGAAAGACCCATGTAATCTTATTTATTAAGCCCCAATAAGGTTGCTAACATCAGGTTAAGATGCCTTATACATTGGCTGTTTAAGGAAAAAAGTACCGCAACACTTATTTATGTGTTCTGTACACTATCATGGCCCCTTTCTTATTACAGAGCAGAGTTAAGTTTTGGGGACAAACATGCTTTTAACATTCATTCTCTATGAAATCCAGACTGCTTCTATCAGCATTGCTCCCTCAAGGGTCCTGTGTGCACAGATCTTGTAAGAATTAATTTTGACCTATCACACATGATTTGGCTTTGTTTTCTTAAAGAATCTATCTAAAGAATTTGGATCCTACATCCTGTGTAGTGTTTCTTCCTCTTCAGGTGAGCCAGAAAAGAAGAGATTTGGAGCCATATTGGATCATCTTGTTATAGAGGTCTTTCAGCAAGATTTGAAGGTTTCGACTTGCCTCACTGTTGGTCCCACGAAGTTCAGCAGGGGCCATGTAAGTGTATCACATCCAGATCTAAAAGATACATAACTGCATGGGTCTACAGCCTCTTATCACCATATTCTCTGGGTTTACCTTGAGCTAATACATTTCCAGTACCAGGCTTTTCCTTTCAATGTGACTACTGCATCAGTAATACTCACCAAACAAGGTGGCAGTTATAGGACCTTTATTCGAGAGAAATGGATCTCTGCTAGTTCATACCTTGATGACTGACTCAAAACCCTTCCCTGGTTTTCTGCTGTCCTACCTCCCACAAATTTAGTAACTGAGGTCTTTTACAACTAGTCCCTTGATCTTTGTGAAAGAATAATCACTCCTCCTAAAGATTCCCATTATAGTTGACTTTCAGTACTCAATTGGGCAAGGTCTTTGCTTCCTAAGAGAGGGTTTAATAAATTAAGAAGTTGGAATGGGATCTAACCCTAAGCGACACCTGCTGTGTTGGGCATCCTGGTTACTTTTGAACATATTCCATTCTCATCTTTTGCAGCATCACTTCTTGGTAAGAGGACACACTGAATAAAATCACTAAACAAAAATGTCAGTGATCTGAGCAGAATAGGTTTCTACGAAGATCGGTGAAATTATTATTTATGGAGAGTTGAGTTTTAAATGGTTAAAAAACTTCTCCCTCCTTCCCTATTTAGCACTGATTTCATGCAAGAATTCTAGTACTGATATTAACTTTAAAGTGTGTTCTTATCTCCAACATACTTCATCTCTCTGGAATGGTCCCATATCTCTCAAGAATCTGGAGACTACATTCTTTTTGTGTAAATCTGATTTCTAAAACACAAAATGCTGTGGTTTCAGCTTGTCTGAAATTTCCCTGGGTCTTTAAAGACACTGAATCTAGCTTTTTCTTCTATTCATTAAGGCTTGTATGGTTCTTGGTAATGCAGAGTTAACAGTATGCAGAAAATCCAAAAAGCTTAAAATTTGTACTGCTGCAATTTCCTAACTAACCCTGTGACTATGTAAACTCTGTAATCTGGATTGGTGGGATACAGAAACAAAAAATTACACTATTCACAGTAGCTAGCATAATTGATTGGAGGAAATCAACCATGGGAATGAAGTTCAGCTCAAAGGTGTTCCCACTGTAGTATTCTTTCCCAGCCAGCCTGTTAAATTTTCAAACCATAAATTTGGATGGTTGTAAAACTCACTGCTGGAAAATTTCTAAACTGTGCATTTTTTATTATGACACAGTAAACAATAAGTTAATTATATATTAAATATTTTTAAAACTTTCTTCCAAACTTAGAGACTTTTTTGGTACAACAACTTACAAAAAAAAAAGGAAGAAAATAATATGGAATCCTAAAACCCTCTTTAAAACTTGGGATGGGTTTTCTCTGTAAAAAATACTATGCAGATAGAAGCACACTCTCCAAGGACTTCCCAATTAACTTCCAGGTAAACTGTGTTACACACTGAGTTATAAAGCCTTTCCCATCCTTTGTATTTCAGGAAAGTTACAGTTCAAAACATACAGTAGATTTACTTTGTAACAAATAAGCAATTGTCAAATAGTTTCACTAATATATGCTTTTCATATAGGACATATAAACGTCTTAGAAATTAGTCTCCCTCCCATGGAAAAATGTCACACCATGAAGATAGAAGTCTTTTTTGTACATAAATTCTCAAGTGGTCCAGAGAGATCTCGGCACACTACCTCAGTGTGCAACTGCATATTTGCAAGCACTTTCATATGTGTGTATTCATATGATAGGTTTTATCCTAATTGTGTATTTGAATAGATGTGCACATTTAGATTTTGTAATTCTGTTCATTTTATTGAGTGTAGAAGTCTAATAGAGTGTATAAACACTGCTTGCTTTCCACAAAACAAGGATTTGGTTCCCTATTAAGATCTTTTACAGATAAAAGTAGTCATGAAGGACTGGATACTGACTCTGAGAGAGAACACCCGGGTTTCCCAACATTTCATATAGAGTTTCTCTTAGTAGTCAGGAAGTCTCATGACTCTTCTTTCCAGATCAAAGTGACTTCTTCCTGCATACAGTTTCCTGTCCAGACAAAATCCATTCCACACTTTCTTCCACATACAAGTTCAAAATAAATTCACACTGCTGTTGATATTGTCACTCCCGCATGCTCCACAAATGTGTACAGATCCTCCCCATGCTAATACTCAAATGCAATCAACCTATTGCATTCAGTCATCCAGGTTTCTTTGTGCCTACTTCTTTACTCACTATTCCCCCACCCCTCTAGGTTCCTGCCTTCCTTTTTCTTGGCATCTTGGTCTGGCCTCCTTTCTCTTCTCTGTTTTTCTCCCCCCTCATTTCCCCCTCCCTCCTCACCACAGAAGTTGAAAACACACTTTGCCAAAATTCCTTCTTAACCTGACTTTTCAGGTGGTGGTCTGAATGGCTCCTTTCTACGTTAGCCATTGTGGTAGATATCCCCTTGGCAATCTTCCTTTGCCATGTGTTAGCTTTTGGAGTGAGATTTTGAACACTAGCTCCTTCAGTTAGAATTTATCTCTGATGGTAGCTCCTCTGTGACCTTGTAGCAGCAGCTTTCTTCTGGGCTGGGTGTTGGTAGAGTTGGGATCTCCTTTTATGGAGTAACAGACTCTAGTGGTATCCGTGGTTCCATGCTTTTAAGTGTTCTGGCATCAGCTGCACATAGGGGATGATGCCTCTATTATCCTGAGGCTGTCCAGATCTTCACATGCCACTGGGGAACGTTTTGTAGAAAATCCAGTCCAGGAACGTCTGAAATATATAAAACTCTTACATTCTTGGTTCTCTATCTTGCTCCTCATCAAGGAGGAGGAATCCACACTGGAGGTGTGAGAAGGCAGAGTTGCACACTTAGGGTTCCCCGAACTGGACTGTATCCTTAAGTGGTAACCGAGTCAGTTTACTGAAGACAGAACTTTGCTTACAAACTTTTTTTTTTACCACTGCTAAAACACTGAATGCACTTCCAACTTCTTTCCATTGTTTTAAAATCCTTTTTTCATACACTGACACCAACCATCCAGAGGTCCTTTGCTAAAAGTTCCACTATATTTATCATTGGAGGACAGTGTTGTGTTTATACGCATACTGCCAAACTTAGTCTGTCTCATTCACACATTTCTCTTGTAGCTACATTCTTATCTTCCTAAATTATTCTAATACCCCAAATCTGTTTTGGGGTCTCACTGAGGTGGCTCAAAAAGTTACTCCTTTAATTTTTATTTTGAACTATTTGTATTTGTTTCCCTTCTTGCAGGCTTCATTTTCTTGCTTGTGTCATTACATGGACAAGAAACCCTCAGTCTTCTAGTCATTGCTGCTTCTCTTATTGCTTTAGAGTTGCACTGCACTCAGCTTTAGCCACGGTAATCAGTCAGTGTTGGACTGCTACCCAGAGTAGCTCTGTAGATGAAAAATGTCAGAATAGTGTTAGCTTCAAGAGCAGTTTTGTCAGTAAAAAAAGGAGAGAGCCTGTTTCCTCGTCATTGCTGAAATCTAGTATGACTTTGCTTAAGGTCAGGAAAATGCACCTTCTATCCACTACTACTCTCCCTTCTCCTCCAAAATGATACCAGATGTGGCAGTAGTCTCTACCCCTGCCATATATTTCCTTTTGAACCTGGAGTGGGGATTCCCGGAAGAAAGAAAAAAAATATAGACCTGTGGAGACCTAAAAGCTAGACTCAAGTCTACAATGCAATAAGTTAACCAATCAGTTGCTTAAGTTAATACTGATTCCAATTCATTATTTCACATTTGACTGAAGAATTTTCAAAGACATGGCAAACCCAAACTTTTTTCTTCCTCGTGGATTTCAGTATCCCTGCCCTGTAGTGTATCTGCTGTGTTTGACCCTCCAGAGGTTATTGCTTCACAATGTAATATTTGTAAAGCACATGTTCTTTTCTTGAAAACCAGGACTCCTTGTTGCTAACTAGCTTAAACTTTTTGATCTCCAGGACATGCTACAAAGTCCACCTGTTTCTTCCCCAAAAGCTTAAACGCAGGGGTCACTTAGGGAATAGGATTTTTAATGTTATACCTATTTTGAGACTTGACCAGTTATCTACTGAAGTTACAAGACTGTAGTGCTTTTAAAAAATAAACGTGCCTAGAGCCTAGGAAAACTGTTTTGTCTGTATAACTCAGAATGGATTGATTTAAATCAAGATAATTTGAATCACTGGTTTCAATCATGATTTAGCTCAATAAGCGGAAAACCTTGATTTAAAAAATAGATTTTAGTCATATTGTGCATTGTACTGTTTAGATGTTTTCTTAAACAAAGGTTGAGACTCAGTAACCATTAAACATGTTGATTTTGCAAATAAATATAGGATTTATACTAAATTTGATGTTCCCTTTTACTAATACCATATACATACACACAATTAAGGGATTATATAACATATTTGCCCCAATTATTATTTTTTACATTTTAATTATATTAGAAAATGGTGAATGATGCATTTCTTACTAATTACAAGTTGAACCTTTCTTATCCGGCATGCTGGGGACCTGACTGGTGCTGAACCAGAAAATTTGCCAAATCACAGGAGGTCAATATTGTCTAGCAGCATTACCAATGCATCCACTTCTTAGTGGGCTCTTAGAAGATATTTAGGGGTAAATTACAGCTAAATAACAGCACAGAATACTGAGGGCCAGGGCTGCTGTCTGTAAATGAACTTTATGGGACTGTGGGAAACTTGGCCATAGTAAGTGGACATCCAGCAAACTAAAATCATGATGAACCATGGGTGTTGCTGGATCAGAGAGTGCTGAATTATGAGAAAGGTTCATCCTGTAGTTGATTAATATTTACTTATGGTTATTGTGCCAACCTTGACTTTGATAGAAATTCAAATTCCAATAAAATGCACAAAAACAGCATTTTAGTTTTATGTAATAAAAATATTAACTTAAGCTTTTTTCTTATTATCAAACACTTATCAAACCTTGCTTTGCTGCTAAAACTGATTAAAGGAAATATCTGTAATTAGTATGATGAACTGATTTATGGTAACCATGCCGTTAAGATTTTAGAATTAGTTGATATACCCTCACACCTAGTTTTTATTCATAGATTGGGAAAAGAAAAGCAAGCTTTCCTGCTTTTTTTGAATACTCCGTTAGTTTCTTAACTTTGAATGAAATAGTCATTGAGTGGAACTAGATGTATAAACTGAAATGACAAAAAGACTGCTGCTTGTCAAAGCTGGTTTAGCACTTCAGCAAACTTTGGTTCCAAGTGCTTATCTAGTGACTTCCAGTAGTTCAGTGGTTTGA
The DNA here is from genome assembly GCF_049634645.1 of Pelodiscus sinensis. NCBI lineage: Eukaryota > Metazoa > Chordata > Testudines > Trionychidae > Pelodiscus > Pelodiscus sinensis. The sequence continues at coordinate 112,712,588 of NC_134716.1, forward strand.
CTTTCTTTGAAACTTCAGTGGTATGTTGTGAGCAAGACGTGAGAAGTCATTCTTCCTCTCTACTCTGCGCTGGTTAGGCCTCAGTTGGAGTATTGTGTCCAGTTTTGGGCACCGCATTTCAAAAAAGATGTGGAGAAATTGAGGAGGGTCCAGAGAAGAGCAACAAGAATGATTAAAGGTCTGGAGAACATGACCTATGAAAGAAGGCTGAAAGAACTGGGTTTGTTTAGTTTAGAAAAGAGACGATTGAATGGGAACATGATAGCAGTTTTCAGGTATCTAAAAGGGTGTCATAAGGAGGAGGGAGAAAACTTGTTCATCTTGGCCTCTGAGGATAGAACAAGAAGCAATGGGCTTAAACTGCAGCAAGGGAGGTTTAGGTTGGATGTTAGGAAAAAGTTCCTAACTGTCAGGGTAGTTCAAACACTGGAATAAATTGCCCAGGGAGGTTGTGGAATCTCCATCTGTGGAGATATTTAAGAGTAGGTTAGATAAATATCTATCAGGAATCGCCTAGACAGTATTTGGTCCTGCCATAAGGGCAGGGGGCTGAACTCAAGGTCCCTTCAAGTCCTAGTATTCTATGAAACTTGACACACAAATGTATTGCTTAATACTTTTTTATTTAATTTAAATTACTTAAATAAATAAGTTGTCAATCTCTAATTTATTGTAAATAGCTTTTAAAATACTGATTTTATTTATAACAGATTTTTATTTAAATTACAATCAGATTTTACATTTAAAAAAATAAACTTTTTAAGCTATGTTCGTATAATTTTACATAAGTTCTAATCGCATTTGTCTTGCCAGTGTTTTAGCTCAGTGCCTTCACATTTCATTTGGCTTAAATCATCCATGAGAACCCCTGGCCTTTCGTACATACACAAGTTGAACAGTACAACCAGAAAAAGATCTCCTACCATAGAAATTAAGGAATTGGATTATATATTATATAAGGAAGGACAGACAGGGAAAAAAGGGAGGAGGGGTTGCCTTGTATATTAAAAATGTACACACTTGGACTGAAGTGGAGATGAATGTAGGAGATAGCTGTGTAGAGAGTCTCTGGGTTAAGCTAAAAGGGGTAAAAAACGAGGGTGATATCATGCTAGGAGTCTACTACAGGCCACCTAGCCAGGTGGAAGAGGTGGATGAGGCCTTTTTTAAACAATTAACAAAACTATCCAAAGCCCAAGATTTGGTGGTGATGGGGGACTTCAACTATCCAGACATATGTTGGGAAACTAACACAGCGAGGCACAGGCTATCCAATAAGTTTCTGGACTGCATTGGAGACAACTTTCTGTTTCAGAAGGTTGAAAAAGCTACCAGAGGAGAAGCTGTTCTGGATTTGGTTTTAACAAATAGGGAGGAACTAGTTGAGAACTTGAAAGTGGAAGACAGTATAGGGGACAGTGATCACGAAATAATAGAGTTCATGATCTTAAGGAAAGGTAGAAGGGAGACCAGCACAATTGAGGTAATGGATTTCAGGAAGGCAGATTTTGATAAGCTCAGAGAACTTGTAGGTAAGGTCCCATGGGAAGCAAGACTGAAGGGAAAAACAACTGAGGAGAGTTGGAAGTATTTCAAAGGGACGTTGTTAAGGGCCCAAAAGCAAACAATTCCGCTGTGTAGGAAAGATAGAAAATATGGCAAAAGACCAGCTTGGCTTAACAAGGAGATCTTGCACGATCTCAAAATAAAAAAGGAGTCTCATAAAAAATGGAAATTAGGACAAATAACAAAGGATGAATATAGGCAAGCAACACGGGAATGCAGGGGCAAGATTAGAAAGGCAAAGGCACAAAATGAGATCAAATTAGCTACAGGCATAAAGGGAAACAAGAAGACCTTTTATAAATACATTAAAAGCAAGAGGAAGACCAAGGACAGGGTAGGCCCACTGCTTAGTGAGGAGGGAGAAGCAGTAACAGGAAACTTGGAAATGGCGGAGATGCTCAATGACTTCTTTGTTTCGGTCTTCACCGAGAAGTCTGGAGGTGTGCCTAACGTAGTGAATACAAGCAGAGAGAGGGTAAGTTTAGAAGATAGGATACACAAAGAACAAGTTAAAAATCACTTAGGAAAGTTAGATGTCAGCAAGTCACCAGGTCCTGATGAAATGCATCCCAGGATACTCAAGGAGCTGATAGAGGAGGTATCTGAGCCTTTAGCTATGATCTTTGAAAAATCATGGCAGACAGGGGAGATTCCAGAAGACTGGAAAAGGGCAAATATTGTGCCCATCTATAAAAAGGGGAATAAGAACAACCCAGGAAACTATAGACCGGTCAGTTTAACGTCTGTCCCAGGGAAGATAATGGAGCAGGTAATTAAGGAAATCATATGCAAACACTTGGAAGGTAATAAAGTGATAGGGAATAGCCAGCATGGGTTTGTGAAGAACAAGTCATGCCAAACTAATCTGATAGCTTTCTTTGATAAGATAACGAGCCTTGTGGATAAGGGAGAAGCGGTGGATGTCATATACCTAGACTTTAGTAAGGCATTTGATACGGTCTCGCATGATATTCTTATTGATAAACTAGGCAAATATAACTTAGATAGGGCCACGATAAGGTGGGTGCATAATTGGCTGGATAACCGTAGTCAGAGAGTGGTTGTTAACGGTTCTAAATCCTGCTGGAAAGGGATAACAAGTGGAGTTCCTCAAGGGTCTGTTTTGGGACCCATACTGTTCAATATCTTCATCAATGATGTAGATATTGGGATAGAGAGTACGCTTATTAAGTTTGCAGATGATACCAAACTGGGTGGGGTTGCGACTTCTTTGGAGGATAGGGACATAATTCAGAATGACCTTAGCAAGTTAGAGAAATGGTCGGAGGTAAACAGGATGAGGTTTAATAGAGAGAAATGCAAAGTGCTCCACTTAGGAAGGAACAATCAGTTCCATACATACAAGATGGGAAGCGACTGTCTAGGAAGGAGCATGGCAGAAAGGGATCTAGGGGTCATAGTGGACCACAAGTTGAATATGAGTCAACAGTGTGATGTTGTTGCAAAAAAAGCAAATATGATTCTAGGTTGTATTAACAGGTGTGTTGTAAGCAAAACTCGTGAAGTCATTCTGCCGCTCTACTCTGCACTAGTTAGGCCTCAGCTGGAGTACTGTGTCCAGTTCTGGGCGCCACATTTCAAGAAAGATGTGGAGAAATTGGAAAGGGTACAGAGAAGAGCGACAAGAATGATTAAAGGTTTAGAGAACATGACCTATGAAGCCAGGCTTCATGAACTGGGCTTGTTTAGTTTGGAAAAAAGAAGATTAAGGGGGGACATGATAGCGGCTTTCAAATATCTAAAAGGGTGTCACAAGGAGGAAGGAGAAAATTTATTCCTCTTGGTTTCTGAGGACAGGACAAGGAGTAATGGGCTTAAAGTGCAGCAGGGGAGGTTTAGATTGGACATTAGGAAAAAATTCCTAACTGTCAGGGTGGTCAAATATTGGAATAAATTGCCAAGGGAGGTGGTGGAATCTCCCTCTCTGGAGATATTTAAGAACAGGTTAGATAGACATCTGTCAGGGATGGTGTAGACGGAGCTTGATCCTGCCTTGAGGGCAGGGGGCTGGACTCGATGACCTCTCGAGGTCCCTTCCAGTCCTATGATTCTATGATTCTATGATTCTATGATTCTATATACCAGCACCCTCTGTGTATCACCCACTTACTTCAGGATAATAATGACAATAGATGGCTCTTGTAAGATTCCCTAAGAGTCATATGTGCTCTCTGAAATGAGATTAGGGTTGTGTCTGGACTACAAAATCCTATCAGAAAAAGATATGCAAATTGCAAACTGCAATTTGTGTATCTTTTTCCGCTTTTCTTCCAAAAGATGCTTTTCCGACAGTTGTCCTATCTACACTGGGCCAGTTGTCGAGGGGGAAAAAAAGCCTCCTTTGGAACATCCCTTCTTCCTTGTAGAATTAGATTTACAGGGATGCCAAAAAAAGTGTCTACTTTTCTGAAACTTTTCCAGTATCCTGGAAAAACTCTGCAGTCTTAGATATATCCTAGAACTCTGAGAATCTGCAACTAATCAGGAAAAGTAGTGCAGAATAGTAAGTACAGGCAGTCCCCGGGTTACATGGATCCGACTTACATCGGATCCCTACTTACAAACGGGGTGAGGCAACCCCGCACTAGCTGCTTCCCCCCAGCAGACCAGGGAGACGCGGAGCGGCTTTTCTCAGCAGACACCTCAGCTTGAGAATAAAGGACTGAGGGAAGTGAGGTGTGGGAGAATAAAACCGAGCTCTGGAGAAATGTTTTGCTAGAGTTTCCCCTACAATATGTACCAGTTCCGACTTACATACAAATTCAACTTAAGAACAAACCTACAGTCCCTATATTGTATGTAACCTGGGGACTGCCTGTAGTGGCTGATCCTAAGTTGAATAATGTCTCATAATTCAGCTTGATCTTTAATTTAAGTTACTTGGAAGATAGAGTTTCAGGGGCCTTGCCAAAATAAGGCCTAACGGGGTCTTCCCAGAAACTATTACAGTGTTGTCTCACTGGGAAGGGGAGAGAAATAACACAAACTGAGAATAATCAAGGAGAGAGAGAGAACAGTGAGAGAGAGGGAGAAGTAAGAAAGCAAAAGAAAGAAAGACAGAACAGTATAACTCTGAGAGAAGCGAGAAAGAAAGATTTTGCATCTCTTAGCTAAAGATGTTAGGGCTGCAAACTAGTAAACTGCTTCTTTTGTTACTAGTTTCTCCTGCAATTGGGGAAGCAGGACTTTTTACTTTCCTTGTAAATACATAGAATACTAAACGTCCATCTTCCAACTGGAAATTCTCCAGTGTATAAGTTCTGACTGTGAGTGCTCTGATGCTGGAGCACCCACAGAAAAAATGAAGGGTGCTGAGCCAGTGGCAGAACCCCAGTCATCTCCTTTCCGTCGCCCCAGTGTCTCCTCCCTCCTAGCAGCCCCACCGATCAGTGTTTCTCCCTCCCACCTGCCATAGATTAGCTGTTCTGCAGCATGCAAGAGGAGCCGGGGGTCTGAGAGAGGCAAGCAAGAGTGGGGTATGTTTAGGGGAGAGTGGCAATGGAGATGGGGCAGGTCAGGAAAAGGCAGGGCAGATTGGGCTTTTGGGAGAAGAGGTGGAAAGCCTGGGGAAGAGTTGGGGGTTGTGCACCCCTTCCCCAGCACACTAGAAAGTTAGCACCTCTGCCCCAGGGCTCTGAAATTTGACTAGCTGCTCAGATCAAAAAGGGGTGTCAGTATTATGCCCCAAACCACTACTAAAAATTTGAATACATAGGACATTAACAGGGATGCCAGCCAGTATCTTTTGTATCAGCTGCTACTCGTAGATGTAAAAGGGAAAAAAACCCTACAGAAATGTCAGGCAAGTTATGAAATAACAACTTGAGCCTCCAGTCCTGCAAATTGCTTCAACCAGGCAGAATCCTACTGATAACACTAAGACAGTAAATAGATGCAGGGGTTTAAAGTAAATTGCACAATTAGCATCTGAAGGGTTAAATCAATTTGACTTTAACTAATAGGAAGGAACTGGTTAAGAATTTGGAAGTGGAAGGCCGCTTGAGTGGAAGTGATCATAAAATGATAGAGTTTATGATTTTAGCAATGGTAGGAAGGAGAACAGCAAAATAAAACAATGGATTTCAAGAAGGCAGACTTTAGCAAACTCAGGGAGCTGGTAGGTAAGATCCCATGGAAAGTAAGACTAAAAGGAAAAACAATTGAAGACTGTTGACAGTTTTTCAAAGGGACATTAATGAGGACTCAACATCAAACTATTCCGTTGTGTAGAAAAGATAGGTAGTATGATGAGAGATCACCCTGGCTTAACTGGAAGATTTTGATGATCTAAAAATCAAAGAAGTCCTACAGAAAGGACATGGTAGGACATTACTCAAAGAGGGAAAAACAATAACAGAAAATGTGGAAATGGCAGATGTGCTTAACTTTCTTGTTTTACATCAAGAAAGCTGGTGATGATTGGATGCCTAGCATAGTGAATGCTGGAGAAAATAAAGTAGGTTCAGAAGTTAAAATAGGAAAAAAACAAGTTAAAAATTACTTAGAAAAGCTAGATGTCTTCAAGTCACCAGAGCCTGATGAAATGCATCTTTGCATACTAAGGAGCTGATTGAAAAGGTATCTGAACCACTATCAATCATCTCTGAAAAGTCTTAGAAGTTGGGAGAGATTTGAAGACCGGAAAAGAGTAAATATAGCACCCATCTATAAAAAGGAAAATAAGGACAATCCAGGAAACTACAGACCAGTCAGCTTTTCTGTGCCAGGAAAGATAATGGAGCAAATAATTAAGGAATCCATTTGCAAACATCTGGAAAATAAGGTTAAAAGTAACAGTTTGCATTAGTTATCAAGAGCAAATCACGTCAAAGCAGCCTAATGGTTTACTTTGATTTGCCAAACAAAAAACTTCATTTAAAAAATCCAAATAAACTAATTGTACAAGTTCAAAGGATATGCAAAGTATGACCAGCAGAAACCTAGCAAAGAAATAAAGTTCTACCCATCTTTGCACCTAAGGCTTTTCATTCCCTCGTTACTTCCCCCATCAGAGAAAAAAGATACTTTTATAGCTCACGAGTCAGGAAATCTGGGCTGAATTTCTTGCTCTGTCACAGATTACTGTGTTACTTTGGGTAAATGTCATAATTTCTTTTTTTCAATTCCCTCACTGTAAAAGAATATTTCTTTATTTCACTCGAGTGCTGGGAAAATGGCCAAAGCATACACCATACCAATAGGATGGGGGACTCTTTGGAGAAACAGCGACTGAAAAAATCTTGGCTCATGATGGATAGTCAGCTGAGCATGAGCTCCTGGTATGACACTGTGACTAATGTGGTTAGTGTAGAAATAGGGGTCTATTATGTAGCATAGGGAGGTTATTTTACCTTTGCATTTGGCATTGGTACAATTGCTACTAGAATCCTGTGTCTGATGCTAGTGTGTACAATATGAGAAGGTTCAGAGAACCACAAAAATATTAGAGTTTTGATAAAAATGCCTTTTATCAAAAGTTTCCTGGAGCTCAATCTGTTTACTTTATTTAGTAGACGGTTATGTGGTGACTTAAACAATCTATAGTGACCTACATAAGGAACACAAATTTCATAATAGGGGTCTTTTTTTTATTATCAGAAAGAGCTATAGCAAGATCCCATGACTGGAAGTTGAAGGTAGATAAATTCACATTAGAAATAAGAGGCACAATTATAATGTTGAGGGTTACTCACCATTGGAAAAACTCACTAAGGACACATCTATACTTAGCAGACAATCAATGCGCCAGGGGTCGATCGTCTAGCATTCGATTTAGCGGTTCTAATATAGACCCACTATTGAACACTGAGGGCAGCTCCTGCCTGCATCCAGTTCTCCTCCTTCTGTGAGGAGTAAAGGAAGCTGACAGGAGCATTTGGTCCCACTGGCCTCTCGATGTGTGGACACCTCACAGCTCAGCTTAAGGTAAGCCAACTTCAGCTTTGCATAGCTGGAGTTGTATACCCTTAAGCCGACCTTCCAGGGGTTAGTGTAGATCTGGGATAAGGGTTGTGGTAGATTCTATCACTGGCAATTTTTCCACTGGATATCTTTGAAAAAATATGCTTTTAGTTCAGTCCACAGCTATTGAACTGAACGAAGAAATTCAGGGAAGTGTGTGTGTGTGTGTGTGTGTGTGTGTGTGTGTGTGTGTGTGTGTGTGTGTGTGTGTGTGTGTGTGAGAGAGAGAGAGAGAGAGATTGAGGAGATCAGACTAGATGATTATCTATTTTAGGTATTTATACAGTCCTTATCACCATTGTATGTGAGCATCTCACAATTCTTAAAGGCTATGTCTACACTGCCTCCTCTTGTGCAAAAAAAGGCAAATGAGGTGAAGCATAGAATATCACTGCCTCATTTGCATAATTAATGAGGCTCTGTTTTTGCGCAAGAGGGGGGTTTTGTGCAAAAAGGAGCCATTTACAGAGCTCCTTTTTGCGCAAAACCCCCCTCTTGTGCAAGAGCCATTCTTCCTTTTTCCAGGAAAAACGGCTCTTATGCAAGAGGAGTGTGTTGTGCAAAAACGGAGCCTCGTTAATTATCAAATGCGTGGTGCTATTCCACGCTTCACCTCATTTGCATTTATTTATTTTTTTTGCATAAGAGGGGGCAGTGTAGACATAGCCAAAGTGTTTATCCTCATAATATCTCTGTGAGGTAGGAAAGTACTGCTAATCTCCTTTAGATAATGGGCTTCCTACTCCAAGATCTTTCCATATCCCTGTTCTCCAGATACCAGTCTTGGAGCACATGTTTTGCCTGGTGCTTCCACTCACCCACATATCCCTTATTAACTAGTCTTCCTCTCTGGAACCTCATAGTCTTTGTAAGGTGTTGAGATAGTGATCTGGGGAAGCAAGAAGGAGGCCTCAGAGAACAATATTATCTGAGGGCACATCTTCCCTGCAGAGAGAAACTTATGACACCAAGTCTCACAGAGGCGGTCAGTTGACTCAGTCTGACAGGGCTGCAAGGCTAAAAATAGAAGTGTGGAGGTTCCTACTCTGACCCTCACTAGGTTTCAAAGCCAAGGCTTCAGCCCAAGCCTGAGCGTCAACACTGATATTTTGATCTCAGCAGCCTGAGCCCTTCAAGCCCATGTAAGTTGACCCATGCTCTGAGACTCATCACTGCAGGTTTTTCTTTGCCGTATAACAAATCCTGTGATGTAATTTCTGTGTGTGAAGATGAAATCCTTGGGCCTTGGTTAGAGTAATGGGGCACAATTTTAGAAACGGACAATTTAAAAAAAAATCCTTTGCAGAAACTAGTAATTATTTTATTAAAATAACTTGGTTGTCCTTAGAATTTATTGCACCAAATAGATTAAAATCAACGATTAAACTGAATTAGAAGTTTTTAAATTCCCTTTCATTGCTTATGCATTTCTCGATGTACTCTTAGGGTGTGTCTAGACTACATCTCTCTTTTAAAAGAGGGATGTAAATGAGGCACTTCGAAATTGCAAATGAAATCAGGATTTGAATTTCCCGTGCTTCATTTGCATAATCACGTCATGACGCTCTTTCAAAAAAGCACTATTTCAAAATTGAAACTGCAGGTTTCAATATAAAGGTTTACAGGATCTTTCAAAAAAGGCTTCAATTTTCGAAAGAACTGCATCTAGACTGCAGTTTCAATTTCAAAATAGCGCTTTTACAAAAGAGCGCCATGACGTGATTATGCAAATGAAGCACGGGAAATTCAAATCCCGGCTCCATTTACAATTTTGAAGTGCCTAATTTACATCCCTCTGTCAAAAGAGGGATGTAGTCTAGACACACCTTTAGTTATAGAGTAGCTACTTACACTTTCATAGTAACTAAAACATGGATTTCTTTAATGTTCTAGAATTTTAAAACCATTGTCACTTTATCTAAAGAGTGGTATTGGTTCTTATAGAAAATCTATTACACTTCTTTGGGGTACAATGTTTTAGCTATACAGAGAGTGGCAAATAATGCATATACCAGATGTAGGGTACTAAATATATAAAGTTGAAAGTGGAAGATGTAAGGGAAATAATCTGTCTTCAGCTACCATAAAGGTAACAATATAACTTAAGCGAAGTAGTCTACTTTAGAAAAGGTTAGGTGAGGAAGCCCCTATCTTGAAAGCTTCAGCTAGAAATAAGAGTTCAGAAACTGGACAAGACTTCATGGGAATAATTTTAAGATTCAGATGAAGTGTTCCTAGTTGTCTGAGCAAATGAGGAGTGATAGCAGTAAAAGGAAATTGTTACCACAGAGATGGCCAAGAACAAGTTGTGTCAGTGGAACAATTGTAGTCACGTAGTCCTACAGTCAGCACAAGGGCTGAGTCAGACTGGATGATACAAAGGTCTTAATGAGATGAGAGTTGACTTGTAAAATAATTATGAATATTTTGTTGCTTAGTTAAGAGAGTCATCCAACACTACTGCTATCTGCAGAAAAGTTAATCTCCTTTTAATTTATCTACCCTGAATGTTTTATGGATCATTCACCCACTGGTCCAGATGTCATGATGGAACAAGGACAAGAATCCCCATAGCAATTGCCTGTCACATTTTGCTGTCAATGCTTAAAGACAGTTGACTTTCTTATTAACCTTTTCCTCCCCATAGATAGTGCCCTCTATCCCTGAGAAAATGGCTTCTCTTTAATGATTCTTGTTCAGAAGTTTATTGCATTTCACTATGAACTTGATTGTTTTTTAATGAAGGAAGCCTTAGTAGATTAAGTACACTCATTAATTCCAAAGATAAGTGGTGGGTAAAGGAAGAGGGAAAATCAATTAATACATTACTAACTTGCCAAGAATGAAGACTGCACCTGATTTTATTTAAAATGAACTTATTGCTGCTTGCTTTCTGTGGTCTGTAGTGATAGCTGTGGAGACTACATGTCCATTGGTGTAATACTCTGCCATACCCTGAATGCAGGTTACTCATAAGTGCATGATGAAAGAGATCACAGTGAGTGGACAGGTTGCCTCTAGCCAATTTATGGAGCAATTTTAGTTTTTTGAATGAATTTTATTCATATTGGTAATATAAGAACCAATAGTACTAGCAGGACAAGCCTGAGAGTGTGTGAATGTTATGTTTGAAAAATGCACACCAGCAAAACTCAAAACCTGGGTATACAGTCTTGGGCTCGTGCCACGGGGCTAACAACAAAAGTGTAGACTTTGTAGCTCAGGCTGGAGTGTGGGCTCTGAAGCTAAAGGAGAGGGAGTGTCTGTCAGAGCCCAAGCTCCAGCCTAAGCTTCACTATCCGTCCTGCTGCTTTCTAGTGTAAGCTCTGTAAGCCTGAGTCTGTAGATCTGGGCTCTGAGACTTGCTGCTGCAGATTTTAAAACACAAGGGAGATGTATCCTAAAAAGCGGAACACTGGATGACAGAAGTAGAAAGAAGGAATCTGTACCCTCTGTAGGAGTATCTCAGGCTAAAAGTCAGAAGTTTTTAAATTAGAAAATACTGATAGAAAATATTTACTCCCATGAAAGTGAGTGTCAAAGCTTTTATCAAGGGATGAGATAATTAGTGGAATAACAACCACACCTCAGTCTTTGTGTAATAAGTTGTATGGGCATTAAAATGCTGATATTACTGACTTTTATTTTATAGGGTGCAGTTGTAGGCCATCAGTTATCACTTCACTTGTTTAAGTGTTCTACATGTTTTTATCATGAATAAATTGTATGGTGATAAAGCAACCTCTTTCCATCTTTCAGCTTTTCTGGGAGAAGAGGCTACAAGGCCTAAGTGCATCTGATGTCAGTGAACAAATTATAAAATCCATGGAGCTACCTAAAGGTCTTCAAGGTACTGCATGCCCTTAGCAGCTATGGTATGCCTAGTAAGCAGAATGTATACAAAAGATCATGTTATCTTTTCAAATATTCTTAAGCAGTTATGGTGTCTGTCTCTGACTTTGATTTACTTTAGCAACTCTCAGATCTTGACATATGCTTGTTGGCAGAAACACCTGTCTCCTCAAAAGGGTTTTCTGTTTTATCAAGTTACTTACTTAACTAATACAGGCAGTCCCTGGGTTACGTACAAGATAGGGACTGTAGGTTTGTTCTTAAGTTGAATTTGTATGTAAGTCGGAACTGGTACATATTGTAGGGGAAACTCTAGCCAAACATTTCTCCAAAGCTCAGTTTTATTCTCCCACACCTCACTTCCCTCAGTCCTTTATTCTCAAGCTGAGGTGTCTGCTGAGAAAAGCCGCTCCGCATCTGCCTGGTCTGCTGGGGGGAAGCAGCTAGTGCTTGGTTGCCTCACCCCGTTTGTAAGTAGGGATCCGATGCAAGTCGGATCCATGTAACCCGGGGACTGACTGTTTAAAAAACATTTTAAGAGTTGCACTCTTTACTTGGCACAAGTACAACTGATGAAGTGAAATTCAATAAGTTGTAGGTCACAGTCAGTAACTATTTATTCTACCACATTGGAGACTTCTATAGAAATTTGAAAGAGTTGTGAAAGATTCACTACTGCTTGCCAGCATTGGCTTTGTTTCCTGTAACACTAAAGTAAAGAGAATTGAGATATTAGTGTAGATTAATTTTAAAAGCTGTAAAGAGAAATTGTATTTCAAGACCAAATGTTATGTTAATAAGTGTACTTGGAGACAAGATAATTGTTGGAGAAGGAACTCAGATCATTAAATCCATTGACCTTGTTTGAGGAAACTGTAGCCAATTTGTAAGTTATCGCTTCAGTAGATATTTATGGGTTTTTTTTTTTTTAATCTAAATGTTAAAATTGTATTAACAGGGATTCAAAGTAATTTGCTAAAATATCATTTGCATTTCATAGTCCTTATTACCATTAGATTTGTGGTCTTAAAATATATGCTCATACATATGAATATCATTTTATGTGTACAAAAGCTTCAGTGGGGTAGCCAAGTTAGTCTGTAACGGGAAGAACTTAAAACAATGAATAGTCTAGCAGCATTTTAAAGACTAACAAAATATGTAGATGGTGTCATGAGCTTTCATTGTCACAACCCACTTCTTCAAATGAATGGAGTATTAAAATCCAAATCCAAGAACTTTTAATACTCCATTCATTTGAAGAAGTGGGTTGTGCCCATGAAAGCTCATGATACTATCTATATGTTTTGTTAGTCTTTAAAGTGCTGCTATTCAACTATTTATAGTTTTTTATTTTACATGTAGTTGTCCTGCAAACAGGAGAATATTTGCCATTTCAAGTCATATGTACCATAGGGACAGTAAGCTATCTGGTTAAATAAATTAATTATTCAGTAATTTACATTGCAGGAGTTGGCCCAGGCAACAATGATGAGACTCTCTTATCTGCTGTCGCCAGTGCTTTGCACACCAGTTCTGCACCTATCACAGGACAACTCTCTGCTGCAGTGGAAAAGAACCCAGCAGTGTGGCTCAATACATCTCAGCCCCTATGCAAAGCATTCATTGTTACCGATGAAGACATTAGGTAAGGGAGATGAGACACGAAATTTTCAGTAAAATGTGCATTTTCATCTACTGAGCTTCTTCTTCATACCTATGGCAAAAAGAGAATAATCCAAAACATTAAATAGAGTAATGTGCTTCCCCAGGTGTACCTGTAATGTGTATCTGTTAAAATGCAGAATATACTGTTTGCTTACTAAATACATTTGCATTTAACAAAATCAAGGAAAACGCTGCTATGAGTATAGTACTAATCTGAGCCTTGGCTTACAGGGTTCAAATACCTGCTTTCCCACAGACTTCCTCTGTGAACTTAGGTCATTTTTGTTACAGTATGCTTCAGTTCCCTATTAAATGGGGATAAATAGCACTTCCCTACCCGCCAAGGGTGTTGTGAGGATTAATACAGTACAAATTATGATGCCTTCAGTTACCATGGAAATGGGGACCTAAAATAAGTTCCTTTACTAATAAATGTATTTCTTCTTCGAGTGATTGCTCATGTGCATTCCAGTTAGGTGTGTATGTGCAGCTTGCACGTGCTGTTGGAAGTTTTTCCCTCAGCAGCACCCTTATGGCCAGCAGGGGAGCCCCTGGAGTGTCATTGGTATACCGTCCCATATATACCCCTCCTGGCCCCTTCACTCACTCAGTTCCCTGTTACCACCATGACGGTCATTGGAACAACCCTCAGCTCGTTAGTGATAGTTGTCTTCAGCATTGTTCTTTCGTATTCTCTTCAGTTAGCCTTCAGCTAAGTATCTGTAATTAAGTTAAAGTCTCTTTTGTTGTTTTTGTTGTTGTTCCCTGCCTTGGCACGCCGTGCGCCCGTGGCAGGGCATGCCTGGACCACAAGGCTCCAAGCCCTGCAAAAAGTGTCACAAGCCTATGCCTGTGGCAAAATCTGTAAGGTGTTCAAACCGCGCACCAAATGCGGGAGAGAATTGTGCCTCAAGATCCTCTTCATGGAGATAGCTCTCAGGCTGGTACCGGTGTCAGACCCAGCACCGGAGTCTCAAAGTGCACTGGCATCTGTGCTGCATACCATGGTGCACCGTGCCTCACCGGCACCACAGTGACCCCAGCACCGGTCTGTCTCTGGCACCTCAGAAAAAGAAGAGGCCCAACAGGGGATGGTCCCCTTCTAGACACGCACCCTCCAGTGGGACACATGGCACTGATGAGTCCAGAGCCCAGGCCTTCCAGGTTGGGTGGACCTTCCTCCCAGCATAGGGAGCCTAGCCCCTTGGAAGACTTCCCTGAACCCTCCATGCCAGAGGCGTTAGAAGCAGCAAGAATGCTGATCTTCTCTTCTCCCTCGCCTCCCCCTACTCCAACTCCCTCCAGGGGGCACGGGGCGGCGCGGCACTGGCCTCCTTCCAGGCCCCAGCAACGGAGGTCAGAGACCACCACCCACTCCTTCTGGCACCGCAGGTACCGCATGCAGCACTGGCCAGCGATGCGCCTCCACCCACGGTGCTGCCCCAGGACACGGCACCGGATGCAACTTGGCATCATAGACTGCTACCGCCACCGGGACGGACTGCCTCGGCACTTACCTCCGCGCCAGACGTCCTTACCGCTATGCTGCCGCCTCTGCCTCGGCACAGTGGAAAGTCAGAATCTATGGCCAAGCACACAATTGCTCTTTCGGCACCCACGTCAGCTCCTCCTTGGTCCATCTCAGAGTACTCATCCAACTCCAAGGCAGAGTACACCTGGTCTTCTAGGGGTTCCCGGTCCCGCTCATGGTACCACTCCCATTCACGGCACTATTCCTGGCACTGTAGTCCACCTCGTCCATACCAGCAGCAGTGAGTGCAGCCAATCCCAGTGCGGGTGCTCCAACAGTCATGGCCTCCACAGCCTCCGGGCCAGTGGCCTTTCTGGACACCCTGTATGTACCACCAGGCCCAGGGAGACGTTCCATCCAGGTCAGCCTCTGTCTCCTCCGCTCCATGGGCTCCTCCTTCGGCGACCCCCTTGGTCAGATCTCCAACCTCAGCCTAGGCAGGACTGGACAAACTGGTTCCTTTTGCTGGCAAGTTCTTCACTTTGTAGCCTTACACTTCAGTTTTTTTAATTGACAGAGCTGGGAATCAAATATAGGAGTTTTGACTCCGAGGTTTATGCTCTCACTACTGTTAAGATGCATCAACTTCTGAAATTCTGAACATTTCTGCCATCAGTTAAGATGTGAATAGTGTTGAATAGGGTAGTATAAAACCGATTTTTTTAAAAGGTATTATTAATGATTAAATATTCTATTCACTATCTGTTCACTATCATGCTTTTAATATTCAAAAAAGGAACAGATATCACTTTTACATAATCTGAATTAGATTGCCTTTGTTCTATAGATAAAAAACTGAGGTAGAGACACTAACTGACTTAAGTCCTGCCAGAGAGCTGGCTTCAGAGTCAGCATGGGATATTGGAGTTCGTGACTTTCAGTCCTGTGCCCAGAACTCCAGGTGATGGTGGTGGTTTGATTTTTTTTTCCCCCCTTAAAGGGACATTGACTTAACAAATAAGATTTCTGTCTGGAAATATTTGACCTTTTATTATAACAACATATAAAATCATACTATAACAGTGATAGAAATGTAGCCGTGTTAGTCTGCGGTAGTTGAAGCAAAATGCAGGACAATGTAGCACTTTAAAGACTAACAAGATGGTTTATTAGATGATGAGCTTTCGTGGGCCAGACCCACTTCCTCAGATCAAATAGTGGAAGAAAGTAGTCACAACCATATATACCAAAGGATACAATTAAAAAAATGAACAAATATGAAAAGGACAAATCACATTGCAGAACAGGAGGGGGATGCGGGGGAGGGGAAGGAGGAAGGAAGATAAGTGTCTGTGAATTGATGATATTAGAGGTAGGGAGAGTGGGATGTTTGTGAGTTAATGGTATTAGAGGTGATAATTGGGGAAACTGTCTTGGTAATGGGTGAGATAGTTCAAATGTTTAAGTCCTTGTTGGCAAGTGTCGAATTTTAACATGAATGACAGTTCAGAGGATTCCCTTTCAAGTGCAGATGTAAAAGGTCTTTGTAGCAGAATGCAGGTGGTCAAGTCATTGAGAGAGTGTCCTTTCTGGTTAAAATGGCAAGAAACTGTTTTCTCTTTGTGATCTTGTCTGATATCTGTTTTGTGGGCATTAATCCTTTGGCGAAGTGTCTGAGATGTTTGTCCAATGTACATAGCAGACGGACACTTTCGGCACATGATAGCAGAGATTATATTTCTGGATGCGCAGGAATATGTGTTCTTGATCTTATAACTCACTTGGTTAGGTCCAATAATGGTATCAGCAGAATGAATATGTGGACAAAGCTGGCAACGGGGTTTGTTGCAAGGGAAGGTACCAGGGTTGGTATTAGTGTGGTATGTCCTGTGGTGGTTGGTAAGAATCATCTTGAGGTTAGGTGGTTGTCTATAGGAGACTATGGGTCTGTCTCCCAGAGCCTCTTTGAGTATGGTATCCTGTTCCAATATAGGCTGTAGTTTATTGATAATGTGTTGGACAGGTTTAAGTTGGGGGTTGTAGGTGATGACAAGTGGTGTTCTATTGTTGGTTTTCTTGGGTCTGTCTTGAAGTAGATGGTTTCTAGGTATTCGTCTGGCTCTTTCAATTTGCTTTTTTATTTCTCTGGGTGGGTAGTTGAGATTTATAAATGCTTGGTAGAGATCCTGAAGCTTCTGGTCTCTGTCAGTGGGGTTAGAGCAGATGCGGTTGTATCGAAGGGCTTGGCTATAGACGATGGATCGTGTGGTGTGTTCTGGATGGGAGCTGGATGCATGTAGGTAACTGTATGAGTCGGTGGGTTTTCTGTAGAGAGTGGTGTCTAATTTTCCATTGTTGATTTGTACGGTGGTGTCCAGGAAGTGGATCTCTCGTGTAGAATGGTCCAGGCTGAGGTTGATGGTGGGGTGTAGGTTGTTGAAATCTCTGTGGAATATCTCCAGTGTTTCTTGGCCATGCGTCCAGATCATAAAGATGTCATCGATGTACCGTAGGTAGAGGAGGGGTGAAAGGGGACGGGAGTTGAGGAAACGTTGTTCTAGGTCAGCCATAAAGATGTTAGCATACTGTGGGGCCATGCGTGTACCCATGGCTGTGCCGCTGATCTGGAGATATAAGTTGTTCTCAAACTGGAAATAATTGTGGGTGAGAACAAAGTTACATAGGTCTGCTATCAGGTTGGCAGTAGTGTCCTCTGGGATAGTGTTTCTAATTGCTTGTAATCCGTCTTCATGTGGGATGTTGGTATATAGAGCTTCTACATCCATGGTGGCAAGGATGGTATTATTGGGGAGGTTATCGATGTTTTGTAGTTTCCTTAGGAAGTCAGTAGTGTCTCGGAGATAGCTGGGGGTATTGGTTACGAAGGGTTTGAGAAGAGTGTCTACATAGCTGGATAGACCAGTAGTGAGCGTGCCAATACCAGAGATGATGGGACGTCCGGGGTGCCCAGGTTTATGGATCTTGGGAAGTAGATAGAACAATCCTGGTCGGGGGTCAGAAGGTGATTCTGTGAGGATTTGTTCCCGAGTAGCTGTGGGGAGGCTTTTAAGGAGACAGTGTAGTTTCTTTTGGTAGTCCAAGGTGGGATCAGAGGAGAGAGGTTTGTAAAATGTGGTGTTCGAGAGTTGTCTGGTTGCCTCCTGGTTATAGTCGGCCTTATTCATAATGACCACAGCACCCCCTTTGTCAGCTGGTTTGATTACAATGTCCAGGTTGTTTTTGAGACTCTGGATGGCATGGTGTTCAGCGCGGCTAAGATTGTGAGTCGCTTGTTGTCGTTTGCGAATAATGTCAGTCTGTGTGTTGTTGCGGAAGCTGTGTATATAGAAATCCAGATTGTAATTCCGACCGTCAGGGGGAGTCCATATAGAATTATTTTTCCTTTGGTGTTGATAGGGGGGATCTGGTAGGTCAGACTGATGTTCAGTGGTGGTTTGGAAATATTCTCGGAGACGGAGGCGGCGAAAAAAAGCCTCAAGGTCACCACAAAATTGTATCCAGTTTGTGGGGGACGTGGGGCAGAAAGAGAGACCCCGGGACAAGACAGACTCTTCTGCTGGATTGAGTTTGTAGCTGGAGAGGTTAACAATATTATCCGGTGGGTTGAGGCAGTTGCTGTTGTAGCCAGTGGTACGGAGCAGGTTAGAAAATTTATTGTCTTTTCTACTGAAGGACCAGGATAAGATTTTTCTGTTTACTTCTCATATTTAACAGCATTTTATTCATAATAGCTAGTCTTTTTTGTATTTTCAGTCTGTGAGAGGTGTGTATATTTTCCACTTAACACGGAGAAGATACGTACCCTAGAACAGGGCTACTCAACTTTGGAAGTCCCGGGGGCCACAATGAAACTCATAGCACATGCTGAGGGCTTCTACTTAAGAGTGGTTGTATATACATGCAAATATATATGCAAATATATGCAAATAGCTTCTTTTACACTGACAGGCATGAATACAAAGATTAAGACAAGACTACACATCACACAGGCCCCATTTAAGTTAGTTCTGCTGATATTAGTAAAATGCAATATTTACCCGATTTCCACCCATATGACAGCACTTTTAATGAGCAGTGGCGGTCCAGGAATTTAACTACTAAAATGTGTATCAATGGAAGATCATTATATTGAGTACTTTTTTGTTTTGGCTCCCACCCACGGGCCACGCCCACAAACCGCGCCACGGGCTGCAAACAAACAAGCTGCAGGCCGCAAACAAACAGGCCACAGGTCACATGTGGCCTGCAGGCCATGTGTTGAGTAGCCATGCCTTAGAACAAAATTATAAAATCACAGTAATTGGTCATGAGGACTCAGTGGCAGTGGCAAGTGTAGTAATTAAAATTATTTCTAACTCAACAGTGGCCTTTTTGACTGTTTGCCATCAAGCACAGAATAATTTCCTGCCCATTTATGTAATATTTGTAACCTTTTTTGTGCCAGAAATGAAAAACAAACTTAATATACAAACCATGTAAAAAACTAAAACAGTACAAAAGGTATCTTCATAACAGTCTTTGTTATAACACTACAAAAAAAAGTAATTCTAAAAAACACTAACTGCATTGAAAATTTAAGGGATGGAGAGGACAAACTGTGGTCACATCTGCTCAGAGGCAAATAATGGCTATGAATTTTGTAGGCAGAGCATAACTATAACCTGCACAAAGTAAAATTATTGAACTTTTAAATCTTTGGTAACGTTTTATTATAATTACTGCATAGAAATGTATTGGAGGCTACTTAACAGTTATTAGATCCTATAGAAATTGTAAACACTTGTGTAGAGGTGAAATATTCATCTCTATTGAATGTTGGGATTAATAATATATTGTGTGATGTGTTTGGGATTGTGTGGGTGAGGATTATAAATAAAAAAACTAGTCTCAAATGAAAAGGCACTACTTTTGGGAGACATCTTTTGTGCTTCTGCCAATAACAACAGCTAAACACTGTTCCTAGAGCTGTGCACATTTTTTGCTTGCAAAACAGATACAGCAGTGCTGATACGTAAACAAAATAAATCAAATTGACCCATATTGGCTTTTGTTGTATGGAAAAAGTGTGGAGGGAAATCTTAGTGGAAGTTCAAACAACATGGTAATGTACGGTTTGAAGCAACATTTTCCTAAAAGAATGCTTTATTTTGTGTTCTGCTATGTGTCTATGGAATAAAGTGTATACTAAGTCCAATGATACTATTTAGTATAAAAAGCTAGAAAGTTCTTTTGTACAAGAAGACAAAACAATTTATTTAAAGTATGTTCAGAATCTGAAACTGTTGATTTTAAATTACTCCTATAGGCATGTTCTGGTTTCTTTCTGCAACATTTTTGCTTTTATCAAAGTTAAATCTAGTATAGCTTAATTATAATTTCATTTTTTGAAAAGTTTGTTTGCCTCACATTTGCCAGCTATTCATATTATTACAATTTATGTTCTGCAGTGTAATACACACATACACACAGAGCAGTATTGTGGTTCTAATTAAGAAAAGTAGCCACCAGAATAAATGGTCAATGACCTATGTGTTCTGCCTTGCTCCAGAAAAGCTCATAGGGTGAAATTCTGATTCAGTTGAAGTCAATGGCAAACACTCCCTTTGACTTCAGTAGAGCCAGTATATTGCCTCTGACCTGTATTCTGATTTCTCATTTTTAGTGAATTAATTGTTTAAAAAAAAAAGTCTTTATTTAATAGCAGGCAACTTAACATTTATTTGACCCAAATAGAGAAATACAGCCATATTCAAATCTCAATCCATAGAATCATATAATCGTAGAATTCTGGAACTGGAAAAGACCTTAAGAGGTCATCAAGTCCAGTCCCCTGCCCTCACAGCAGTACTGTCTAGATCAGTGGTCCCCAACCTTTTTGTGGCCAATAGCACATTCGTGTTTTCAGAAGTGTGGCGGGCGCCAACAATTTTTCAAGGCTTATTTTGTATTTGTACATTAAAGAATACGAAAAACATAATATTTAATATATGAATCCGAAGAGAAAAAAGGTAATTTTACATGTAAAAGGTATTAATTAAATTATTCAGCAATTACTCTTTCACCTTACCATGTGAATTTGCTATTTTCATATTAAATGTGAATTGGGTAAATTTGATAGAAACTTAATTTAGTTGGATAATTTTTATGTTAATTATCCTGTAATTTTTAAACAAAATTCTGCATTAATAAAAAGGGGGGATGTCCAAATGCTGTTGAGCAAAAAAAAACACCCTCCCCCCAAAAAAAATCATGGTACCTTTATATCTCACACGCCCCATCCCCACCATGTCTCCTCCCCTTGCTCCATCAGCTCCCCGGTGCCTGCTGCCCCCCAACCTCTCACTGCCTCCTCCTCTGCTGTCCTGACTCCTGCCCTTCTCACTGCCCTCAGCCTTCCTGAGACCTGCCCCCCTCCCCCAGCCCTTCTCTCCCCTGTGTCCACTCCTCCAGTAGCCCCACTCTGATCATGTGAGCTACCCCTCCTTATCCCCTCTCCTAACACCTCCCTCTACACACCTGCCCTGCCTCTCTCCTCTGGTGCTGGTCTCTCCCCTGTAGGTGTCTGCCCTTCTGTTTCACCCCCAGAATCCCCTGGCACCTGCAAGTTCCCTTACCCCTGCACCCTCCTGGTGCCTCCCCCTTCCCTTACTGCCTCTGCCCCCTTTGCCCTCTTTTTCCCTGATGCCCACCCCCTCACCACCCTCTGCCCCTCACACATGACTAGCTTCATCCTTGCCTTCCTCATGCCCATCCCTTCTTTCAAGCCTTCTCCCAGCACCTCCCCACTCTAGCCCCAATGCCCTTATCCTCGCATCTCCCAGCATCACTCTGTGCCCCCTCCCACTGACACCTCCCCTCCTGCCCTTTTTCTCATTGTCTCTACTTGCCTCCCTCCCCAGGCATTTGTATCTCCTCCACCCTGTCCCTTGGTGCCTTCCCCTTTCTTCTCCTGACCTGACACCCCCTCCCATCAGCACAAGCTCCTTCCTCTCCCACCCTTTCCCCCTATTCTTCCCCTCTCCTCCCTTCTGCCTTCCAGTTTGCAGGGCTGGAGTCTGCTGCAGTTGGGCCCCAGAAGTCCCTGCAGCCTGGGCTCCAGACCAGGTGCTAGAGCTGGGCCTCTCAGCATTCACAGCCCCGGCCCATCACAGCACCACCGCCCTGCCAGGTGTGCTCACTGCCATCCCGCCTCTAGCCAGGCTCTGCTCCCCCACGCCCCACTCTGCACATCTCCTTCCTCCTCCTTCCCCGAGCCACAGCTGGCCGTTTTTAAAAACGGTGCCGCAATGCCACACCAACGTGGCACCACCCCCTACGGTGCGCCACAAGTGACTTTGCCCCTGGTGCAGCCCTGGCTCCACCCGGGTTGACAGTGCATGCTCGCGCCTCTCTCAGCCATTCCCGTTTTCCCTTCCCCCAGCCCCGTACCTTCCCCGGCTGGGGTCAGCTTGCCAGCCTCCTTGTCGGAGTCCCTCGGCCTGGTGGGGTCTTCTGGTGGGGCTGTAAGTGCCAGCAGCGCCCCTACTGGCTCCGGTGCAGGAATGCGGAGCCCGGTGGCTCTGTCGCGCCGGGCCAGTCCACCCCTGCATTAGAGTGTGCCTAATGCAGACTTGGCGGGCGCACATAAATGCCCCGGCGGGCGCCATGGCGGGGACCACAGGTCTAGATCATCCTTGAGAGATGTCTATCTCACCTGCTCTTAAACATCTCCAGTGATGGAGATTCTACAACCTCCCTAGGCAATTTATTCCAGTGTTTAACCATGCTCACACATGGGAATCTTTTCCTAATGTCCAACCTAAACCTTCCTTGCTGCAGTTTAAGACCATTGCTTCTTATTCTATCATCAGCAGCCAAGGAGAACAATTTTTCTTCCTTCTGCTTGTAATATCCTTTAAGATACTTGAAAAATAATTTTTGTTGCTCTTCTCTGGCCCTTCTCTAGTTTCTCCATATCTTTCTTGAAATGTGGTGCCCAGAACTGGACACGCTACTGCAACCGAAGCTTAATCAGCGCTAGGGATGTGAACAACTAGTCAACTATCCGATAAGCAAATGCTTATTGGAGAGTTGACACGCTAGTCGACTAGTTGCTTTCCCCGCCCCTTGCTACCTCTATCAGAAAGAGGCAGTGGGAAGGGGGAATAGGAGGAGATGCTTCAAAGCAGTAGTGCTGTATGGAGCCCAGGGCCAGATCCCAAGCTGCACACGGCATGGCCCTGGCTGCACATGGCATTTCAAAGCAGCAGCGCTGCATGTAGCCCGCAGTCTGCCTCTTTGAAACGCCATAGATGCATACAGGCAGCGGGGGACTGCTTGAGTTCCTGGCTGGCCCTGTGCTCCCCTCAGTGCTTTTGCCTTTGAAGTAGCAATAGCCCTAGGGCTGTTGTTACTCTTCAAAGGCAGAAGTGCCCTTACTTTACATTCCTAATCAGTGCATAACAGAGTAGAACTTCTCAGTGTCTTGCTAACAGCACTCCTGTTAATGTATCCCAGAATCATGTTTCCATTTTTTTCCAACATTGTCACCCTTAAATTAAAAACAAAAAGCATCGCTTTACAAAAGCACTTCTAAGTAATCATCTAACATCTTTAGTATTACGAATTAAACATTTTTCAGCTTGACTAGGAAGCTTTCAGCAAGAATGGCTAATAACCTTGAGTCAGAGTTTTTACTTTTTCTTCCTATTGGAAGAGAAGCTTAATTATGCATAATTACAAGCTGCTTAGGTGTAATTAATATTTTGTATAATCACCAGCAGAGGGCACTTATGCATTGCTGTTGTTCTTTTCAATCTGTACAAAGTACTGATTTTGAAAAAAAATCTAAAGAACCTTACTTTGGTAAATTAAATCCTAAAGAAAAAGGACCCATTCTCATTTTCTCACTGAAAGAGCACATTTAATGGAAATTTCATTAACTTTCAGCCTGTAAATGTTGTTTAATTATATTAGAAAACTCATTCTTAATGTAATAAACCAAACCATGCTTGTTTTAAAATATATTTTCTCTTGGCATAAAATTCACCTAGTTCTAAAGGAGGTATATAGACAAAGCTGAATCCCACGTGCTGTGTTTTCAAAGACTTTGACTTTAAGGTATTGTACTATGGTCAGCTGTCTGAACTTTTTGAAAAAGTACTGTTTTGCAGGGAACCCATATTGCAATTGAGCAGGTAGTAGCTTAGAAGCTTATCTGCAGTTTCCATTAAAGTTTTAATACATTTGTTTTCAATCCCTATGTTGCTGCTGCATTATTCACCTGTAAGTTCTCAATATGTGCTAAGACAGCATCTTTTATTGCATGTTTGTATACAAATCTTAAGGCTTTCAAACAATTTGATTAAATCAACAAGCTCTTTGCTATTAAATCATGTTGAATCTGTAACATTTTTAAATAGTTTAACAGACGTTTCAGCTCCTTTTAACATGTTTGTGTTTGGTATAATTTTCATTTGTTCTGCCACAAAACAGAAGCAAAAAGTAATGTTCTGTGCATGGTTTTTAGTAGCAATATACTAACTTTCCCATCTTGGCTTACCTGGAATGGGGGACAGATTTATAGAAAGGTTTGAACCCATAGCCTAGACCAAGGGTTTCCAAACTTTTTGACACTGGGACCAGTAAATCCACTCACAGTCTTTTGGAGGACTGGTAACATTCATTTGCATATTCATTAAACAAATTATGAATATTCAAATAAGTTGTTTCTGGTGCTCCCAAAGCCCCCAGTGCCAGCGTTAGCAAAGCTTTTGATACAGTGACCCACAATATTCTTGCCAGCAAGTTAAGGGAATATGGATTGGATAAATAGACTGTAAGATGGATAGAAAAGCTGGCTAGATCAGGTTTTCCCAAACTTTTTACTTTAGTTGGAACCCGTGTTTTTTCAGTACTGTTTTTTGCAGCCCAAAAATATAAACACATATAAAAAAAGAATTAAAATGAATACATTTTCAGTGTTTCACCAGGCTGCATCCTCCTCCCAGCCTCGGCCAGGGCTTGGGGGACCCAGCGCCACATGGGCACTCCAGGAAGCGGGAACAGGAGCAGATTGGGGGTAGGGTATCTGGCTAGGAGGGAGGGTGCAAGGAGGGATAGGGTTGCCAGGTGTCCAGTTTTGTATCGGACAGTCCAGTATTTGAGGGTTTTGTCTGGGAAACAAATTAGAAAATACCGGACATTTTATATGTCCGGTATTTTCTCAATTAGGTAAGTTTTATTATAATTAGGCGTATCAGTCCTTAGCTGTGAACTGCCTGGCTGGTAGATGTGCTCACGCTGCCTGAGTGTGTCTACCAGCCAGGCAGTTCGCAACTACTTGAGGGAGGGTGTGGAGGAGGGGGGGGCAAAATGGAATCCCCGGGGCCCGACTCACTAGTGTGCCCCAGTTTGCATGTACCCAAGTCAGTCCCGCTCTCCCCCTTCTCCTCCTGATCTACCCAGTCCAGCCCCACTTCCCCTGTCCAGCCCTGCTTCCGGGTGCCGGTTCTCCCCCCCCCCCCCCGCCCCACGATCTCCCCTTGTCAACTCTGCTCCCCCAATAACCCCCCTGTCCAGCCCTGCTTCTGGCAGCTGGTTCTCCCATCCTCCTCCTCCTGATCTCCCCGTCCAGTGCCCCCCTCTCCCCCACTCTGGTGACCCATCCATCCAGCCTGCTGCCCCAGTCCAGCTCTGATTCCGGAGGGTGGTTCTCCAGTCCTCCTCCTCCCAACCTCCCCTAGCCACCCCCCACACCTCGTCCAGCCCTGGTTCTGCTGCCCGCCAGCCCAGATCTCCGCAGGACAGCCCCACTGCCCCCAATCCTGCTTCCCGGTGGCCGGTTCCCCCCGCACCCCACACCTTCTCCCAGCCCACCCCACTCTGCTCCCCTCCCAGCAGCCACGCTGAGGCCTGGTATTTTTTTCCCATAGTTTGGGAAACGCTGGCCTAGACTACGATTTTGCGCATTGCTTTTGAAAACACAGTTTTCTGATAAATGTTTTTAAAACCTTTTTGTCTGTTGCTATTAGTTTGTGAGCATCTAGTAAATTGGGCCTCCAAATGTCACTAGCATAGGCTAATATTTGAGCATTACAGGCTAGGCATTAATCCCAAAAGCAGTTGATTGTAGGATGTGTTACTGGAGATAAATTCACTGATACCATCAAATCCACCCTGAAGTTATTCAAGCACTTGCAATAGTTTGTGCAATGATGCTGTAATACATATACTCTAGGTAAATTGGATCAGTGAGGACAGCTTTTAGTTCTAAGTCAGATCTGTCTTCACCAAATAGGCCTTGCAAAATAAACAAAATATATAGAGCAACTGATCTTGGGCACCAGTTGGTGGGTCAGTGTCCATAGACAAGCATCTAGCTTCACCAATTCCATGATTTCTGCTTGCAACACTTTAGGTACGTATTCACATCTCAGGTGAATTGATGAAGGAATTGCTCTGTCATTTGCTCCATTGTGCCTGAAGAATTCACATAAGTTTTGGTTGTCCAAAGAGAGATATTTGTGCAGATAAACACCTCTTGTCAAATTAGGGAGTTTGTTTCTGGGTTTTCAGTGCAATTTTGAAAAATGAAAGTCACCATTTTTTTTCTTCTCAAGTAAAGCATTCACCTCACTTTTAAGCCTTTCTCTTTTGATGAATGCCTGTGAAGGCATCTACAGTAGGTACAGAAGAGCTTATCTGTATCACTGTGTAAAACTCTGCAGATAATCTGTATGGACACCTTTTCAGAGATAATTATTTATGGGTTTTAGTAAACTAGTGCCAATTTAAAAAGGTTCTCAGGTGTAGAGTGACAGACACTAGAGGAATTTTCCCATAAAATTATATCTCTCCAAAGTAGAGTTCACATGTGTGGACTAAGTTTGAACTGTCATCTCAGAAAACATGACTTCTGAATTGCTTTTAAAATCTACTTTAGAAACAAGTACTTGAAAAGCAATCTTACACTTGCTGTGAAAGAATTTAAGAATACTGGTAAAACATCAGAAAAAATAATTTAGTCGGGCAGAACGTTTTTAGTTCTTTTTTCAGTTATTCTATATTGTGATACAGTTGGTCTTGCACTATTGGGCCACAACTGGTGAACCCTGAGAACTTATGCAATTATATCTTTGAATGATGGCTTTGTGAGAGCTAAATTGGTAACCAAATTTTTACAGTACACAAAAGAAAAAAATATCCAGAAAATCCTTTTCCTAATGCTGTGAAAGTCTGTTTTGTAGTAGGATTTAAAATGTTTCTGTTGAGACTTAAAACCAAGTCTTGCAAACCCTTTCTTATGCGTGAATGCTTAAATAAATGTTTTTGTCCTATGTTAATATACACAGAGGATTATTTCAAATGTTCGTTGCTCTGTTTTTGAAACAGAAAACAAGAAGAGCGGGTGCAACAGGTACGTAAAAAACTGGAGGAAGCACTTATGGCAGACATCTTGTCGCGGGCTGCTGATACAACAAAAGAAACGGATGTGGAAATGGACAATGGAGATGAAACATAAAAAAGGAATCAGGTAAAGCCAGAACTCCAGGTGGTCCTTCTGTGAGATAGCAAAACTTTGTAGTTATTAGCAGTAATGTTTTTAACTGCTGTTCATCTTAATACTGTCACTGAGTCACCCAGTGGGCACTTGCAAATCACTCAAAAGCTGAGCCCTATTTTGTTCCATACAGGTGTCAAGGAGCATACATTGTGGCTGACAAATCACTAAATTGCAATCTCTGCATAAGTATGGAAGCACAGAATATGAGACACATGCTGTCACACCAGTTGCACTCACTGGTGCAACAGCAGAGTAAAACATACTCCTTGGCCCAAAGGCTAAGGGCCCATTCCTGAAAACCCTTAGTTATATGCAAATACAAAGTGGGTACTGATGCAAAATAGTGATCAGATTCTGCAACATTAATTTCCAAGACTTCAACTTATTTATGAACATTCTACAAAAATTAATGATTTCTCTATTTTATTTGTGAAAAGTGCTTGAATTCATAACTTTCTCATCCTTGGATTTCATTTGTCCCTGGCTATTATCTGTTGTACAGAATTTGCAGAACTATTAAGGGCTTACATTTCATCTAGTTCTATTTTTATCTTTTTTATAAAAATATATTTGGTGTTTTTTCTAAAAGAACTTCCCGTGGCACAGGACAAGAACAATCTAAATTCTTTCATTCATCACTGGTATATAATTTAAAGAATAAGAGAAATTTGGGGCTAGAGGTGCCTTCCAAGTTTATCTAGTCCATCCTCCTGTGCTGACGCAGGACCAATTATATCTAGATCCTTTCTGGCAGATGTTTGTCCCTCAGATGACAGGTATTACATAACCTTTCTTGGTAACCGGTCCCAGATCTTAAATTCCTTATAGTTAGGTTAGATGTTAGCAAACACTTTCTAAGTCTCTCTTGTTGCAGATTGTCAGTTATCTTCTTATCCTGAATTCAGTAGACATGGAGAATAATTGATCACCATCCATTATCATAAGGATTACACATATTTGAAGATTGTAATCAAGCCTCCCTAAAAGAAATAGAAAGCCAAAAGGAAATAGTAAACCAGTAATTTGACCAAACGAGGCAGACATAGTTATGAAAAGGAACACAATTAAGATTGATATCATATAGGTCAATAGAAGTGGTACAGGGAAAGTGGATGTAAATATTAATGGAGGACAATTAACCCAGACAGACCAGTTAAAGTACCATGGTAGCTGGGTTATGGAAGACAGCAAGCTTGAATGTTGAGATACAGTGCTGCCTGGGGAGTGCTGGAGGAGTGGGGAATAACATCTCAGGTATTTTGTATGAGAAGCATATTCCACTGAAACTGAAAGTGTAACAGTACAAACAATAATGTGCCCCCACGATGCTCTGTGATGCAGAACCATGGTAGTAAAAAGACTGCAGGTTCAATACCAAAAGGCATTTTGAGATGAGATGTCTCCATGCTAAAAAAGATATAATCCCACAATGGGATAAAGGAAGAAGAAGCAATCAAGTCCCATCTCAGTCATCCCTTCTCAAGACTAAACATGTCCATTTTTTTAACGATTCCTCATAGGTCAGGTTTTCTTGACTTGTTTTCACTTTTGTTGCTCTCCTCAGAACTCTCCTATTTGTTCATTTTTCTTCAAGGGTAGCACCCAAAACTGGACACAATATTCTTTCTGGGTACATCTACACTACAGGGAAGATTGAAACTGCCGTTGTCGATCTTCCAGGGTTTGAATTTGTGTGTCTAGTTAAGATAGCTAATTGGAACTGAGAGGAGCACTCCGGTTGATGCTGGTAGTCAAGTGCGGAAAGCGCCAGAAGTCGAGTTAATGTACTTTGACTTCAGCTATGCAATTAAATGTAGCTGAAATTGCATATCTTAATTCAACCTGGTCCTGTAGTTTAGACATACCCTCTGAAACCTCCACATTGTGAAGCAGAATGAACATTTACTTCCCAAATTTTACATATGTCCCAGAGAGATTAGCCATGTTGGTGACTTCACTGCACTGCACTGTTGGCTGACATTCAATTTGTGATCAACTATAACCCTGGGATTCTTTTTTGCAGTATTACTGTATAACCAGTTATTCCCCTTTTGTATTTGTGCATTTTTTATTTAGTTACCATTTATCAATCACATTGTTCTCCTGAACATTCAGTACTTCCAGTGAAGCCAGTTAAAAATGGTTTCATATTAAAGGTTCTCAGACTTTCAGGGTTTTTTTTTTTTAATCTAAATAATAGAAACACATTAATGAAGTACTTAAGTAAAAGTCATCCTAGTTAGTGCAAAAAGGTTGTTCTAAGCCCAATGAACCATTCATTGTTGCACAAGAATGAATTCAATACTTTGCACTGAGTGAAGTTACTGACTTTTCTAAAATATATAAAGCTATAATTTTGATTTTGTGGAAGGGATAAGAGGAAAGATGGGCTAGGTGTCAAATTATTTTTGTTCAATCTAAATTAACTAGTATCATCATACTTTTCCTCCTTTGCTTAGTTCCTCTCAAATCACTTCTAACAATGTTTATAAATATTTGTGTAAGCACTAAGGGTATGTCTACACTTGCCCCCTACTTCGAAGTAGGGAGGCAAATGAAGGCAACCGAAGTTGCAAATCAAGTGTGGGATTTAAATATCCTGCGCTTGATTAGCATAGTCGCATCCGGTCACCATATTGGAAACTGACTAGCCCGAATTAACTTGCCGTGTGTAGACGCGGTACTCTGAGGGAAAACCCTATACTTCGAATTAACTGTACTCCTCATTGCCTAAGATACTATGCTGACTGTGGAGCCTTTTCATCTGCTTTCATTAGAGGCTGTACATTGCGGAAGGGAGGTCAGAGGCTGTGCTCCTCCCCTTTTCAAGAGCCTACAGGCAGGATTTATGTCCTCTCTTTTTATACCTATTTTGAGAACTAGCTTTTCCATTTCCAGTATAAGAGAAATTTTACTTTATCCCCACAAAGTATGTGGCCTAAAATAAATCTGTAGCTTTCACTATGTATGTCTATACTTCAGGTAAATACCTGTGGCTGGCCCATGTCTGCTGAGTTGGCCTGTTTAATTGCAGTGTAGATGTTTGGGTTTAGACTTGGACTGGAGCTCCAAGGGTCCCAGAACCTGGGCTGTAGCCCAGTCCTGAACATCACCACGTCAAATAAACAGCCCAAGCCCAAGTTAGCTGACACGGGGCAGCCAGAAGTGTTTAAATGAAGGCAGACAAAACCAGAGTGACTTTTCTTTCTTTAGTCTCTATATATTCCCCTCCATCCCTCTGCTTTCAGCTTGTCAACAAGTTCAGTTAGAGCAGTCCTACCAGACTGTGCGCTGTATCTATAATGTACACATGCAGCCCTCTATTGAAGGAAAGTTATACCTGGTCTACTTAACAGTAGAAACAAAGTTTCTGTTCTTAACTGCCTTCTATCTAAGGCTACATCTACACTGTAGCACTATTTCTGGATACTTCTGAAATTCTGCGTCTTTTGAGCATGCCCACTATTTTGAAATGTAACAGGCTCACTATTCCTACGTCCCTGTAAATCTCATTCCATGAGGAGTAAGGGACATTTCAGCATAGCACTTTATTTCAAAATAAGTGCTTTGTAGACAGCACCAAAATTTGAAATAATCTATTTTGAAATAACATCAAAATAAGATACGCGATTTGCATAGCTCAAATTGCATATCTTATTCTACCTACAGTGCAGAGTATATGTATCCTAAATATTGTTCTTCTAGGCGATATACCAAAATAGAGTTTGTTTTACTTTTCCAAAGAAGGACTCCCTCTTATCTCCAACAATAGTTTAATTTATTGCTTTACATGCTAGGTTTTAACAGTATTATGTACTCTTACATTGTTTACTTACAACATTTTAAACAGCTAGCACGTTATTGGTGCTACATATATTAATTTGATTTGGATTGTGTGAGGGGTCATATAACTTCTCATAGTAGTTGGTCTGCATAATGGACTAATGAGTCTCCTGATGGAGTAAAAAACAAGTATGTCAGTAGTATTAAGTGTTTATTGTCTAACAAATAATTATTTTGAAATGGATATTAATTAGATTATAATATAGACCTGTTGTGTGTTATAGTGATTATCCTTATTTTCTTTGGGTAGCTTTGCAGGAATTTGACTTAGGCTCCTTAATCTTAACAGACCTTTCTGTAGTTCCATTAAAATGGATTTGTTATATGTACATTGTCAACACAGTCATTCTGTTTTCATCTTCCAATGTCCATTTTAACTTCAGACTTAAGTAGGATTTTTGAATAAATGGTCAGTTTGTGTATATGGTTGTTTGCAAACTTTAAACTGAAAGAAAATCTGCTATTGAGATGAACTTCTATATATTTTGTTATATATAAATAAATAAATGGAAGCTATTTATCAAAAAATGAAAATTTAGGTAAAAGAACAATGTAAATACTGTAGAAACACAGGTCACCTATAAGGGTATATACATAAATAATTTATAAAGAGTTAGATGTGATAAACATGCTCAGTATGTGAGCACAGATATAGATGGTTATAAGCACATCAGTTTTAAGTGTTGATAGATAGCTATAAGTAACTTATTGACTCATTGCATTATAACATTGGTTGATTAACCATTTATTAAAACATCAATTATTTATTAGCCTTTTGTCAACTATTTATAACTGTGGCCTTAATGTGAAATGTGACTGAAACACAGCTATAGATTTCAAGAAATGTATTCTGATTCAAATTATGATCAACCT
Source organism: Pelodiscus sinensis (assembly GCF_049634645.1). Classification (NCBI taxonomy): domain Eukaryota; kingdom Metazoa; phylum Chordata; order Testudines; family Trionychidae; genus Pelodiscus; species Pelodiscus sinensis. Next base: position 112,744,408 of record NC_134716.1, read on the forward strand.
ATCATTTCTCTAGAGAAATCATTTTGCTTTTGATTTATTTACTCTTCTCTCTAACTTACAGGTACTTTAACTGACTTGTCCCAGGAAGAATTTCCAAACAAAACAGAGGCACTTTCTCCTTCGGTCTTTCATTGTAAGAAGAAATGGACCCATGCACATTTATATAGCTTTCTAATAGCATTAAAACCAATGCCTTTTTAGACTCCTATTTTTGATGTATATATCTTATTTGATAAACAAACTTTATTTTGTGTCCTATGACTTAAAATAGTTGTTTTTTTTAATATCAAACAGTACCTTTAAACTAAAGCTGAGCTTTTGACCCCAGGTTGCAAACCTACTGGAATTATATTGCCTATACTTAATATTTGTTTTTCCTGTGGTTTATAATAATGATGGATCAGGAGAATTAAAGATTATTGTGACTCAATGTATATAAACAGATTTTTTTATACTTCTATTGAGTGAAAACACCTGTACATTCTTCCATCATCACTGTAAAGATAAATAAACGATTATATTCCAAGTGACTGAAAATTGTTCTGTTATAGGGTAGAGGAAGCAATGAACTAGTACTCCTGTTGCCAGTTTCTGACCTGTCTCTATTGTTTCCTTGTTCCCTTGGCTGAGATTGTGTAGATTAGGTAAGACATATATTTCTTTATGTACTTTTGATGCTATCAGGGCTGTTCCCCAGTCTGGCACTCTGAGTGCAATGGGAGAGGTATAAAAGACCTTAAATACCTTTCCTCTATAGTCTCCCCAGAGTCTCAGCTTCACTGCTACCATCACGTGAATTAAATAAAACCCTGAAAACCAGGAAGAAACACTTGAACTTCTTCCCAAGGGGTACCCCAAGCTCTTTTGCCACAAGAGAGCTTGAAAAATAAACAAACTCAAAAACCAAATTGATAGCTGGCCTTTCACACTAGTCAGGCATACACACAGACTTCCTGTTAGTTTTCAAGACACAAGAATCAAATCATTGCCTTAAAAAAGGTGGTTTTAGTAATAAAACAAAAGATATACTTGACAAAGCATACTTGGTTGCTAGGTATTACAGAGCAACTAAGAAAAGAACAGATTAAAACAGAGGAAAAAAATGGTATCTCTGGCACAGATTAGGTAGAGTGGGGTGGGAGAAGGGAGGTGCATGGATTTCACATGGAGAAGTTTAACCAAACAGCAAAATAAAGAAAAATGCCCTGGTCATGACTAAACATGAATTTCTCTATCTACTCATGATCCATACGGTCCGTACTTCAAGGCTCAGTCCATTCCCATGTCCAATTTTTCTTGTTGGCATGGTAATGCTGTTTGATTACATCTTACTTCCTCCAGCTGCTAATTTAGAACACACACAAAGGAACAGCGGTCAGGTATCTATATTCAATTTAAATGTCAAAAGTCTTTCCCATTGATTTTCCTGGCTTTCTGCCAATACCCTCTAGCTACCTAAATTTAACACTTTGGTCACCAGGTGCTGGCCAGCACTCCTTCCTTCCATCACAGCTGCCCAAATGAGTGCCTTGGGAAATTTGTCTAACTTAGCAGCAGCTGCTGGATTTTCATCTAAAAGAAAGTGCAGCTGAAGTATGACAGACTATATTTCCTCTGAGAGAGAATGGAAAAAATAAAAAAGGCAACATGGCTACACAATGTCCTGCTTTGAAAGGGCAGAGGTTAAATATAAATTGTAATGCAAAAAAGTGAACAGAATCATTATTGCAATACAAAATACGACATGTCACAGTGCCTGTCTTATGACATTTACAATCTATAGACAAATTGCAAATTCTAACGATGGATGTAACAGTGTTTCTTTCTTATGAGTTAACTTTGGGGACTGTCTTAGTTCTGATCAATCAATCCAAGGGATGGGGTTCCCGCTCCCCCCACATTCCTTCTTGACTAGGGGACTAAGCAGCCTGAAGAAAGCCAGAGCTGTCTCAAGGTCAAAATGAGTCCATTGCCTCCACACTTCCCTGCTTTCCTTATAGCTATCTAATAGCACACCCCCATTGTCCAAGCTGGCAAAATTCTTTTGCTTAGTTTGTCTTTACATTTAGATAATGCTCATGGGTTCATCAGTGTCTTACATGAGCAATCCCACTGAAATTCTAGGAGGATGATGGAGACTAGTGCTTAGTGGCCCTGTTCCTGGCTTTGTTGCCTCGTGCCTTGCAGTGCCTGTTCTGTATTCAACTTTAGAAGGAATTTCCAGGAGCAGAAGATATGGAGAACAGTATCATGGATACAGCAGCTTCCTTTAATCTCTTTCCTCTCTCCCCATATCCATCAAATGGTCCTATTGCTAAAAAGCCTGATTGGAGCAAGAGATTTGGGGCCTACTTCGAACTTATACTCCTGTAAGATCAGAACCAGGTCATCTTCAGATCCTTCTAAATCTGATAGCTATTAAATCCAATTACCAAGATTTCTTTGAAAGAGGTGAAATATGCCATTCTATACAGTAACTCTCATATATATATATATATATATATATATATATATATGAACAAATGATAATGTCACTTCACCTCTTTTATAGTTTCTTGCAGTTTGTTGGAAAGATCATTTGCTATGATATAGGTCAGGCAGTCTCCATTGTATATGTGCCCTCTCTGAGAAGTCTGCACTGTATATCACTTTTGGAAAGTGAATTATTTCCTTAAAGGGTGTTGATGAGCCTTAATGCTGTCTAGCTTCTCCATTGTTGTACCTAAAAGGCTGGCTGTTGGTCTAAGACACAACAAAACTCGATAAATTCACATACAATGATAGCACCTAGAATCCAGAGGGAGCTTTCTTTGGCTAGTTCTACACTAAAGGGGAAAGTGAACTTAAGATATGCAACATATCTTGAATCTCCTTTTCATACTGTCCACTCACTGGGAGGTCAACAGAAGCCAATGCTCTTATTGGCTTCTCTTACTAAGGAGCAGGACTATTGGTGCTTAGTTAGAATAACTAGACCTGCTGAATAGAACTCTGGAAGATTGGCAGTGTCAATCTTCCACATAGTGTACAGATGGCCTTTGTGTTCTGTCTTCCCTCTTCTGCTTGTGCTTATATGCAAATTAAGACAAGCATATACTTCTTTTTTCAAGCTAGATCTGCTTGACCAGTTTGGTGATACATGCATCTGAACATTTATTTTCAACGTTCAGGGGAAATGTATAACTTTGTGCATAAAGCTGCTAGACATTTTTTACCATGATATTACTGATCAGGAAGTTAGGAGTTTTCAGATGAGACCTCACAAGGCATACCTTTTACAAACATGATTTATAAGTATGTGTAAGGTGTGAACACAGGTTGAGTTCTGTTGCCGAATTGTAGGGGGATTTGGCATGGAGCATGTCAGGCCATCACTACAGACGTATCCTTGCAAGAGTATCTTGTAGTCTCCCAGCACTCATTGACAAAGTATGGCGTTAATGGTTTTTGCTTGATTTGGATGTTTATAACAGGAGAGTGGTTTGTGGCCCAGGAGAGCACAAACTGTATCTTCAGCATGCTACATCGGTTGCAAAAACCATCTTGCTTTATGAAGTACTTTACGGTGTTCTGGCTTTTTGCAGAAGCCAGGGTAGCTATTTGGTGAGAGAATAGCTCTTCCATGATTTGCTCACAGGCCACAAATTGTGTGATAATTGAGCAATAACTGCTTCCCTCCTCCCCCACAACTGCCAAGAGAGAAATAGCTCCAGGATAAACAACAAGACCCAGAAAGAGTTGCTGATTCACAGTTCAGTAAATAGCAAGGAAAAGCGAGGATTTGAAGAAACACTCTTTCAATGATGCTTCTATCTACAGCAGCTTGTGTAATTATAGAAATTAGAGCAGGGTTTTTTTGTAGCCTCTCCAGTCTCCCTGAATATTTTAGTCACTGTCAGCAATCTTCTCAAATGGTACATAAGAATGGCCGTACTGTGTCAGACCAAAGGTCCATCTAGCACAGTAGCCTGTCTCCACACCACTCATGATTTTATATATCTCCATCATATCCCCCTTCAGTCTCCTCTTTTCTAAACTGAAAAGTCCCAGTCCCTTTAACCTTTCTCCATCTGGGACCCGTTCCAAACCCCTAATCATTTTAGTTGCCCTTTTCTGAACCCTTTCCAAGGCCAAAATATCTTTTTTGAGGTGAGGAGACCACATCTGTACACAGTATTCAAGATGTGGACATACCATAGCTTTAACAGGGGCAGTAAGATATATTCTCTTATTCTCTATCCCTTTCTTAATAAGTCCTAGCATCCTATTTGCCTTTTTGACCGCCACTGTACACTGTGTGGAAGTTTTCAGAGAACTATCCATGTTAACTCCAAGATCTTTCCTGATTTGTCATAGCCAAATTAGCCCCCGTCATACTGTATGTATAGTTGGGGTTATTTTTTCCGATGTGCATTACTTTACATTTATACACATTAAATTTCATTTGCCATTTTGTTGCCCAATCACTCAGTTTGATGAGATCTTTTTGGAGTCCCTCACAGTCTGTTTCTGTCTTGATTATCCTAAACAGTTTGGTATCATCTGCAAACTTTACCACCTCACTGCTTACCCCTTCCTCCAGATCATTTATGAATAAGTTGAAAAGGATTGGTCCCAGGACTGACCCTTGGGGTACACCACTAGTCACACCCTCTCCAATCTGAAAATTTACCATTTATTCCTACCCTTTGTTTCCTGTCTTAACCAGTTCTCAATCCATGAAAGGACCTTCCCTCTTATCCCATGGCCATGTAATTTACACAAGAGCCTTTGGTGAGGTGCCTTGTCAAAGGCTTTCTGAAAATCTAAGTATACTATATCTACTGGATCCCCCTTGTCCGCATGTTTGTTAACCCCTTCAAAGAACTCTAATAGATTAGTAAGACATGATTTCCCTTTACAGAAACCATGTTGACTTTTGTCCAACAAATTATGTTCTTCTACATGCCTCACAATTTTATTCTTTACTATCGTTTCGACTAATTTGCTCGGTACTGAAGTTAGACTTACCGGTCTGTAATTGCTAGGATCGCCTCTAAAGCCCTTTTTAAATATTGGTGTCACGTTGGCTACCTTCCAGTCATTAGGTACGGAAGCCGATTTAAAGAATAGGTTACAAACCACAGATAATAGTTCAGCATTTTCCCATTTGAGTTCTTTTAGAACCCTTGGATGAATGCCATCGGGTCCCAGAGATTTGTTAATATTAAGTTTTTCTATTTATTCCAAAACCTCCTCTAATGACACTTTAATCCAGGACAGTACCTCAGATTCATCACCCACAAAGGACGGTGCAGATTTGGGAATCTCCCTAACGTCCTCAGCTGTGAAGACTGAAACAAAGAAATCATTTAGTTTCTCCGCAATGGCTTTATCGTCCTTGATAACTCCTTTTATATCTCGATCATCTAGGGGACCCACAGGTTTTTTAGCAGTCTTCCTGCTTCTAATGTACTTAAAAAACATTTTGTTATTTCTTTGAGAGTTTTTAGCTTGCTATTCCTCAAAATCTTTTTTTGCTTTTCTTATTACATTTTTACACTTGATTTGGCAGTGCTTATGTTCCTTTCTATTTATCTCTCTAGGACTGGACTTCCACTTCTTAAAAGATACCTTTTTGTCCCTCACTGCTTCTTTTACATGGTGGTTAAGCCACGGTGACTCTTTTTTAGATCTCTTGCTATGTTTTTTAATTTGGGGTATACATTTAAGTTGGGCCTCTATTATGCTGTCTTTAAAAAGTTTCCATGCAGCTTGCAGAGATTTGGCTCTAGTCAATGTGCCTTTTAATTTCTGTTTAGCTAACCTCCTCATTTTTGCGTAATTCCCCCTTTTGAAATTAAATGCCAGAGTGCTGGACTGCTGAGGTGTTCTTCCCAGGAATGTTAAATGTTATTATATTATGGTCACTATTCCCAAGCGGTCCTGCAACAGTTATCTCCTGGACCTGATCCTGCGCTCCACTCAGGACTAAATAGAGAATTGCCTCTCCCCTTGTGGGTTCCTGTAACAGCTGCTCCAAGAAGCAGTCATTTAAGCTATTGAGAAATTTTATCTCTGCTTCTCTTCCTGAGGTAACATGTATCCGGTCAATATGGGGATAATTAAAATCCCCCATTATTATAGAGTTCTTTATTTTGGTAGCTCTCTAATCTTCCTCAGCATTTCAATGTCAGTATCGCTGTCCTGGTCAGGTGGTCGGTAATATATCCCTACTGCTAATTTCTTATTATTGGAGCATGGAATTACTATCCATAGCGATTCTATTGAACGTGTTGATTCATTTAATATTTTTATTTCATTTGATTCTACATTATCTTTCACATACAGTGCCACTCCGCCACCTAGCTGACCTGTTCTATCTTTTCGATATATTTTATATCCCGGTATGATTGTATCCCACAGATTTTCCTTATTCCACCAGGTTTCAGTGAGGCCTATTATGTCAATCTCCTCCTTTAATACAAGGTACTCTGGTTCACCCATCTTATTAGTCAGACTCCTAGCATTTGTGTAGAAGCACTTTAGAAATTTGCCACTGCTTATTTGTCTGCCCTTCCCTGATGCATTGGATTCCTTTGTATGCGGTTGTTTGTCTACTCTGGTCCATGGTTTGTCCTCTCTCTTCCTCTCTTTCTGACTACAGCTTAGAGAATCTCTATCAATGGATTCTCCTGTAAGAGAAGTCTCCATCCGATTTACGTGCATCTCCACACCAATCGGCTTTCCCCCATCTCTTAATTTAAAAACTGCTCTACGTCCTTTTTAATGTTTAGTGCCAGCAGTCTGGTTCCACCTTAGTTTAGTTGGAGCCCATCCTTCCTGTATAGGCTCCCCCTTTCCCAAAAGTCAGATGACGTGGGGAAAGCTGAAGTACTCAATGCTTTCTTTGCCTCTGTATTCACGGACAAGGTGGGCTCCCGGACTAATGCGCTAAGTGACCCAAGATGGGATGGGATGACAGCCCTTGGTGGATAAAGAACAGGTTAGGAACTATTTAGAAAAGCTAAACGTACACAAATCCATGGGTCTGGACCTAATGCATCTGAGGGTACTGAGGGAGTTGGCAAATGTCATTGAGAAGCCTTTGGCCATTATCTTTGAAAAGTCATGGAGATTGGAAGAAATCCCGGATGATTGGAAAAAGGCAAATGTAGTGCCCATCTTCAAAAAAGGGAAGAAGACCGATCCAGGGAACTATAGGCCGTCAGTCTTACCTCGGTTCCTGGAAAAATCATGGAAGGGATCCTTAAGGAATCCATTTTGAGGCACTTGGAAGAGAGGAAAGTGATTAGGAATAGTCAGCATGGATTCACAAAGGGAAAGCCATGCCTGACCTATCTGATTAGCTTCTATGATGAGGTAACTGGCTTTGTGGATGTAGGAAAGTCAGTGGATTTGATATACCTTGACTTTAGCAAGGCTTTTGATGTGGTCTCCCACAATATTCTTGCCAGCAAGTTAAGGGAAAGTGGATTGGATAAATGGACAGTAAGATGGATAGAAAGATGGCAAGAAGGCTGGGCCCAGCGGGTAGTGATCAACGGCTCGATGTCAGGATGGCAATCGATTTCTAACAGAGTGCCCCAAGGTTCGGTTCTAGGACCGGTTTTGTTCAATATCTTTATTAATGACCTGGATGAGGGGCTGGATTGCACCCTCAGCAAGTTTGCGGATGACACTAAGCTAGGGGGAGAGGTAGATACACTTGAGGGCAGAGATAGGGTCCAGAGTGACTTAGAAAAATTGGAGGATTGGGCCACAAGAAATCTGATGAGGTTCAACAAGGACAAGTGTAGAGTCCTGCACTTGGGACGGAAGAATCCCAAGCATTGTTACAAGCTGGGGACCAACCACTCAAGTAGTAGTTCTGCAGAAAAGGACTTGGGGGTTACAGTGGATGAGAAGCTGGATATGAGTCAACAGTGTGCCCTTGTAGCCAAGAAGGCTAATGGCATATTAGGTTGCATTAAGAGGAGCATTGCCAGCAGATCCAGAGATATCATTATTCCCCTTTATTTGGCTCTGGTAAGGCCACTTCTGGAGTATTGTGTCCAGTTCTGGGCCCCCCACTACAAAAAGGATGTGGGGACGCATTGGAGAGGGTCCAGTGGAGGGCAACCAAAATGATTAGGGAGCTGGAGCATATGATTTATGAGGAGAGGCTGAGGGAGTTGGGTCTGTTTAGTCTGCAGAAGCGAAGAGTGAGGGGGTATTTGATAGCAGCCTTCATCTTCCTGAAGGGAGGTTCCAAAGAGGATGGAGAGAGGCTGTTCTCAGTAGTGACAGATGGTAGAACAAGGAGCAATCGTCTCAAGTTGTGGTGGGAGAGGTCCAGGTTGGATATTAGGAAAAACTATTTCATTAGGAAGGTAGTGAAGCACTAGAATGGGTTACCTAGGGAAGTAGTGGAGTCTCCATCCCTAGAGGTGTTTAAGTCTCGGCTTGACAAAGCCTTGGCCGGGTTGATTTACAGTAGTTGGGATTGGTCCTGCCTAGAGCAGGAGGCTGGACTTGATGATCTTCTGAGGTCTCTTCCAGCTCTATGGTTCCATGATTCTATTAAAGTGTCCCCAGTTCCTAATAAATCCAAACCCCTCTTCCCTACACCATCGTCTCATCCACGCATTGAGACTCTGAAGCTCTGCCTGCCTACCTGGCCCTTTGCGTGGAACTGGAAGGATTTCCCAGAATGCCACCATAGAGGTCCTGGATTTCAGTCTCTTTCCTAGCAACCTAAATTTGGCCTCCAGGACATCTCTCCTACCCTTCTCTACGTCATTGGTACCTACATGTACCACGACCACCGGCTCCTCCCCAGCACTATACATAAGTCTATCTAGATGCCTCAAGAGATCCACAACCTTCGTACCATGCAGGCAAGTGACCATACGGTTCTCCCGGTCATCACAAACCCAACTATCTATGTTTCTAATGATCGAATCACCCACTATTAACACCTGCCTCTTCCTAACAACTGGCATTCCCTCCCCCTCAGAGGTATCCTCAGTGTGAGAGGATACTGCAACATTCTCTGGAAGGAGGGTCCCAACTACGGTGTGGTTTCCCTCTGTTCCCATTGAATGCTCTGTTCCCTTGAGACTTTCATCCTCTTTAAGAGCACCGGGGCTCTCAGACTGGAGGTGGGACAGTACTGCACTGTCCCGGAAAGTCTCATCAACATATCTGTCTACCTCCCTTAGCTCCTCCAGTTCAGCCACCCTGGCCTCCAAAGCCCGAACTCGGTCTCTGAGGGCCAGGAGCTCCTTGCAACGGGTGCACACATACGCCACCCGCACACAGGGCAGGTAATCATACATGTTACACTCGATGCAATAAACAGGATAGCCCCCACTCTGCTGCTGGGCTTCTGTCTCCATTTTTTTATGAAGTTTAAATATAAACTGGGCTTATTAAATGTCTGGAATATAGATTACTATAAAAGTTAGGTTTAAAGAAGGTCAGGAGCCCTGGCACCCTCTATCCTTCCTCTCCAAACTCCCTGTTAGCTGGTCCTGGTCGCAAGCTCCCTGGTCGCTGACTCACAAGCTTATCAAGCCCTGGTAGCCCTTCCCCTTGACTGAGGCTCAGCCAATTAACAGAGGCCTCTAGATTTCAAACCTTTTAGATGCTCCTTCCAACAAACAAACAAACCAAACAGACGAATACAAGCTCAGCACACAGCAAATATCCCCCGCCCCCACACACTAACACACACTACAGACAGCCACTTACCACAAGGGTCCTGTATTTACTCCTCTTTTACCTGGAGAACTCCCTCTCCAAACTCCCTGTTAGCTGCTCCTGTCCACTCTACTGCCAATATAAGTTTGTTTCTTGCTATTGAAGGGTATGCATGGAGAGGCATGCTGTGGCTCAACACCCTAGCAACAGCCTGGGGGAGGCCAAGGGGAGGGGGGTGAGCTCGGCATGTGGAGTGGAGAGGTGCGGGCATGTGACAAACAAAGCCATATATGGAAAGGTTGAATCTGATCGGTTTAGAAGTTTGTGTTATGTAACCTGTAACCATGTGCTATAAAACAGCAAGGGGAGGGGCTCCTTGCTCTAGGGGCTCTGGCTGATTTTAGTACCAGGGGCTCTTCCTTTGTGCACATTGAATAAAGTATTGAATTGAATTGAATTGAATTGAATTGAATTGAATTGAAGACCCTTGATTCTGCCCAGCACCTGACTCTCTGGGAACCGCAAAATCCCAACACTATATTCTTCTTATCATCTATCCAGATACTTGGCCTTCATAATGTTTTTTACAGTAGTTACAATTGAATAGGAATTTCCATGTAACTCCTCTCTCCACCCCTTTAAGTTTTATTGAATTGACCATCGCTTGATTAAATGCTTTTCGGCCCAGATGGTTCTATAGATGGTCTCACTCTAAAGGGGCAGAATTGACATAAGTCATTTCTGAGGCAGTTAATTAAAAAGCCATTAATTTGCTTTTCATTCAATCAATTGTGTAGCAAAATGAACCATCACAAATTGACTCAATGACTGTTAAAGGAGACAACCAATCCTAAATTAAAGAACTTCAAATCCACAGGCTGTAATGATCTCCACCCTCCATAACCCATTCTCTGACAGAAGGTTGTACAAATAAATAGTCAGCTATAGAGCTAAGGGAAAATGTTTTAAAAAGCAAACAAACCCCAAAACCATGCAGAGAGTTGTTCTGTTCTTTATTTTTAATTCCCCTCAAATATCTTTCCAGATTTTAAAAACTGCTTTGATTACAGTTTTCAATTTTATCAAAAACTTTTCCGTTTGCATTTCCCCCATGGAAAAATTAGCAAATTCAGACCCAAACGAAAAATATCAGACACTATTAGTAGCATTGAAAATCACAATTTTCAATTTTGGCTCAAAAGCCATTTTTCATTTAAAAAAAGTAGAAAAATGTTTCTATCAGTTCTGGTCACATTGTCAGCAGGGGAGTGAGCTTAATTCTTCAGGTGTTCCCTTGGATAGCTCATCTAGGACTGCTTGGATAAAACACAAAGAGGTAAACACCTTGAACTGAAACTACCCATGATAAAGGGACATCTGTCTGATTAAAATCATGCTGGATCACAGATGCTGCCAGATCAGAGACAGCCGGATTAGAGAGATTCAACCTGTAATATGATTTGTAAAATATAAGCAATGTTCACTCACCTCTAATTCCATCTAAAGGCAGAACTGGTGTTTCATCTTCATCCATCACTTTGCCACTTCCTCCCATTTCTTTTCCAATCCTGATGAAGGATTGCTACATAAAGTGGACCTTAAAAAGTCCCTTTATGAAATTCAGAGGATTAATGTCCTGCCAACGTTTTGTCAGGTTCTTCAACAAAGCCAGATCAGAATAGTTGTCTGCATCTTTTGCTCATAGCTCTTCCTTAGTTAAACAAGGAAGGTGAAATTGTAGTTTATTCAACAAGAGCTGTGGGGTGACAGTATTTAGCCAGACGTGACCCCCATATCTCAGGATTTGCAGAGCAATTGCTTGGAAATTGATTACATTATCTGCACCAAGCAGAACTGTTGTAACATTCAACCTAGCAGGAAACTGGCGTAGGGCTAAGTCAGGTGCTCAAGGCCATTTTGTATGTATCAAATAAAATATTTATAGTGTGCTTTGCAAATGGAGAGTTTGACAAGAAGGGAAATATACGTGCTATTTTTTATGAATACAGTGTGTGTGTGTTTTAAATGATGGGTTCCTTGCTATGGAGTTAGATCTGAAGGGATTGTTAAAACAACCAAGCATGAAAGATTAAAAAAAAAAAAAGGTCTAGTTAAGATGTATTCCCACAGACACTGAAACACAGCTGCCAGCTTTATATCTGCAAAGGTATGACACAGCCCAACCCAGTTGGTAGTGCTGGTTTGCCAAGCCTGAGAAGATAGATGGGAAAGGGGATCACTGACTAATCAGAGGACTCCTGAGTCTAGAAAAGAACAAGGCTTGAACCTAGTGTGCAGGGTAGGCCTGGGCCAAATACCCTCCGTGAGTCGAATGCGGCCCATGAAACCAGCATATCTGGCCTGTGGATGCAGCGAGGAGCCTCAGGCAGATTCCCTGCCTGCCCCTGCACACTACTGAGAAAAGCAGCTGTTGTGAACTTGTGGGGCTCTGTTTGAACAGCTGTGAGCCTGGGGGAGGGAGGACCAGCTTCAGGCAGCTTGCAAAGCACCCACGTCCCCCTCCTCTCAGGCCTGTAGCTGTTCAAAACCACATGGCCCTCGCAAGCAGTGCAGGGGTGGGGTAGGCAGGAAGTTTGCTTGAGAAGGCTGCTGGCTGGTAGGCAAGCAGGTAAGTCTCCCAGCCAGAGTCTGCCTCTGGCACTCCAACATGATGCAGATCTTCTGCCTCACTCCTGCACTCAGATCCCTTCCCAGATCTTACACTCCAATCCCTTTCCCCAGGTCACAGCCCAAAGCCCTGCACCACAACCCCCTCCTGCTCTAGGTCACAGCCCAAACCCTCCACCCCTTCTGCACTCTAGTCTCCTTCCTCAGATCATAACCCCCTCTTACCCAAAGTCACAATCCAAACCTCTGCACCCTAGTCCCCTAATCCAGGTTGCAAGTGCCTCATTCACCCAAACTCCCTTCCAGACCCCACACCCTCTCCTGCACTCCTTTACTGCAAGTTCCCTTTTGAATAAGGGATGTCAATGTATAGTTGACTATACAATTAACTGATAAGCCTAGGCTTATTGGTTAATCATGTTGACTACATGTATTCCACCCCCCCTTGCTGCCTCTGTCTCAGAGGCAGCAAGGTGAGGCGGGAAGCAGGAGCCAGTGCTGGGAGGAGCCATCTTAAAAGCCATTTCCTCCCAGCACCAGCTCTGCGGGGTCATCTTAGAGTGCTGCTGCTTCTATCAGCCCCTGTCCGCGGGGGATCCAAGCTCCACCACCCACGGATACCCCATGAACAGGGGCTGCTGCCATCCTGCTTTGCTGCTTCTGGTCTGTGTGAGGAGCTGGTTATTAAACTGGGTCCCCTCGCAGACCTGCTCCCACCTGGCATCCAGCACTGCTGCCTCTGATAAGCCTAGGGGCTGCCCAAAGAAGTGGAAGCTGACAAACTGTCAAGCAGTTACGCAGAGAGGCTACGTCTACACTACATGCTTCCTGTGCAAGAAGCCTTGTTTGGGAAATGGTTTGGCACTGGTCCTGGTTGAATGGCAGAATCTGCCTAGAGTGAGGTGCAGGAAGGCAGGTCTGTGAATCAAGATTGTCCAGAGGGCAACTGTCCTTTTACAATCACAAAGTGGTTTTGGTTTCCATGTACATACATGGATACGTAGAGTATGGATATGGGTGTATGAGTCTTTGTGTGTATCCTACTTACAGAAAATGAGACTCATGATTTCATTTGTCACATTCAAAACAAACAAACAAACAAGGATGAACTAGAAGGCTTGTCAGTAGCGGCCTCTGGACTGCAGCCAGAACAAAATCAGATACTGCATATAAATAGAATGATGGTGCTTCCTTTGTGATCTCATAGAAGTGGGATTACATTTCTCGGAGAGTAGAATCCTCCATAAACTCAACTCTCTTGTCTCTCACCCTGTGTGAGTGGGTTGGAGATTAGATTAAAAAGCTATTTTGAGAAAAGCTCAGATGCAGAGTGTATCACTACCATCCAGGGAAAAGGGCATTAAAAAGTTTGGGTAATGGGAAGGTCATCTGAAATAATCTTTTACTTTGAATGATTAACTATTGAGAATCCTGCAAACTATATTTTATTTTACCATTCATGTTCTACTTTTTCCGTATAAATACTTCAGAGCTGCAATTTAAGGAGAGATGCTCACATGTTTTTTTCAGATGAATAATAAGCACTGTTGTGGTACCATCTATTTCTTTGTAAAGTCAGGTGAAAAATTAGGTGAAATAATGTAGAAGGGTCTTACCCTGCCCTCTCACTAGAGGGTACGTCTACACTGTAACACTATTTTGAAATAACTAGCGCTATTCCGAAATAACTTAGTCTGTGTCTACACAGCAGGCAGTTATTTCGAAACAGTCTCAAAATACTGTCAAGCTGGAGGACTTCTTACTCTGACTCCTGTAACCCTCATTGTAGAAGGAATAAGGGAAGTCGGAGGAAGAGTGCTCTATTTCAAACTAAGTGCTCTGTAGACACTCTCTATTTCAAAATAAGATACACAATTGACATAGCTCATTTTGCATAGCTTATTTCAAGTTAAGTCCTGTAGTATAGACGCAGTCAAAAGCATTTACGGTGAATTCTTAGCTTCATTGTTGTCAATGGATTTTTATCATTGACCTTGGTGAGGGTCAGTATTTCATCTTTGATTTGTAGTTCTACATTTCCCCCTATAGTCTATGTAAAAAAATTGTAATGGTTTAGAAATTTCTTTTAAAACTTTTTTAACTTCAATAAGATGATACTGGTTGCATCTTTTATGCTTTTTCCCCCCCTAAGTGTTGCTGCATTCAGACTCTGGGCAATTTTTTACATTGAAATATAATTCCTGAAATCAAAGGAGTGGTATCCATTTTTGCCAGTGATATCCAGCCACTTTGACCCATGTTTTTCTAGATTGGGGGTGCACATGGAAGGAATATCTCTGTGTGGATCTCTTGATTTCTGCACACAAGGGGAAGAGAGAGGAAACCTAGTAATTTCCATGGCATTGGTCTCACATCTTCCTCTCAGCTCCATCACTCTCTGAAAGCACTCTGTAGCTTCATCTACACTGCAGGGCTTTTGTGGAAGAAGCCTTTTGCAGAAGAGTTTTTGCACAAAAACTTCTTGCACAAAAGCACATCCACACCTCAAAGCGCAGCGCAACAGTGATGTGCTTTTACACAAGAGAGCGTCCATACTGCATGGACACTCTTGCACAAGAAAGCTCTGATGGCCATTCTGTGCTTTTTCCGATAGGGGTTTCTTGTGCGAAAACCCCTCCGGAGCATCCACACCTGCCTTTTTGCACAAGAGCTGTAGCGCAAAAAGGAGTCATTCCTCATAGGGAGATGAATAATAATCAGGAAACTGAGGTTTTTGGGGGGTTGTTTTTGAGATTCATAATATATTCCCAAATTGCTTAGTACTTTGTCTGGAGCAGGATTATTTTACACAGCCACAGCCACTGAAAATAGCCTGGCATATTTGGCTCAGATGTTCTGTTAACATTTTTTGCTCTGATCTCAACTTTCTCTTTCTTGTGCCATTGGAAGCTTTACTGCAGAAGATTGTATAGAAAAAATAAAACAATTAAAGAGAAAGCCTCTAGAGGTCAGTATAGCTCAAACAATGGGCAGCCTCTGAAAATCAGCAATGAGACTTAACCTTTCAATAACAACTTTATTCCGGTTTCATCCTAACAAGAAAGTAGTCTCATTGTCTTACACTCATAGTGATAAGAACATTTCCCTTGATAGTGAATTCCCCCGGTGTACATTTTAAGCATCTGGAATCAAAGGAAAACCTAATTTGAGATTTAGGACCATTGTATGTATATCAAATATACTACTTGTTACCTTCTGTCTCTAGATTGTTTAGCTCTGCATTGGGTGGCTGTGATCTGGTAGCCCATCAAGTGCCTTCTAGTGTAAGCGTTTGGAACTCACTGCTCTGGTTTCACAATGCTACAGCCCTTCTACATTTTATTGGTACTAAGCTGTTCTATTAATTGGAACCAGGTATTTTAAAAAATATCAGGCACTGAGGCTTTGTTTACTTGTAAGGTGGCCACATAGTGCTCAGATGACAGGAAAATGAAATGCCTAGATGCTAATGGGCTTATAGCCATAGTACAGAGGTGGCCAACCTGTTACAGATGAAGAGCCAAAATAGTGGTGGATACAGCGCAAAGAGCTGTGGGAAAAAAAGAAAGAGAGAGCAAAAGCAGGCATTGCCCTTTTAAGGTGGCCATTTTGAAGTCTGTATGGGCTGCTGTGACTCAGGCTCTGTCTCTTTCAGACAGAAATATGTTGCGCCTTACGAGCCGTGAGCTGTGGGTGCGGGAGCCACACTTTTTTCTTTGCAAAGCTGCAGGCGGCTCGCGAGCCGCAGGTTGGCCACCCCTGCTATAGTATAATACAGTATATTCTGATAGATAACTGTCTAGCTAGAACCATTTTCAATTTTATTGGTGAGTCTGCTATGATGAAATGAGCATTATAACAGAGCAGATAACTTCAAGACAAATCATGTATTAAATAAATTGAACCTCTTTTTCTGTTTACAAGTTTCCACAAGCAGCTTATACTTTTCTTATTCATTATTTTGAACTATCTACCAAATATTGGTTTGTTTGAAGACTGTTCATAGAATCAGTCATAGAATGGGAAGGAACCTCAAGAGGTCATCAAGTCTAGTTCCCTGCACGCATGGCAGGACCAAGCACCATCTAGATAACCCCAACAGATGTTTCTCTAATCTGCTGTTAAAAATCTCCAATGATGGGGATTCTACAACCTTCCTAGGCAATTTATTCCATTGCTTAACCACCTTGATCAGTTAGGAAGTTTTTCCAAATGTCCATCCTAAATCTCCCTTACTGTAATTTAAGCCCATTGCTTCTTGTCCTATCATCAGAAGTTAAGGAGAATATTTTTTCTCCCTCCTCCTTGTACCACCTTTTCAGGTACTTGGAATTTGTTATCTTCACTCTCTGTTTTCTCTTTTCCAGACTAAACAAACCTAATTCTCTCATCCTAGGTCATGATTTCTAAACCTTTTGACCTTTTTGAATAATATATTGTGAATACTGGATATAAAATTGAGCAGAGTTATGTAACTTTGATTTGACACAATGGCACATGGTACCTTTATATTCCCTGATTGGATGAGTGTAAGTCTTTGAATAAAGGGTCATGTTTATAATTTTGTAATTTGTCTCTTGCACATATTTTCCAGTGTATGGAAGAACCACTGTCTTCATAATAATTTTTGCCTATATATGTATATGCCAGGGGTGGGCAATAATTTTCACAGGGGGGCTACTTCATGAATTTTGGTACATGGTCACAGGCCAGCTCCACTCCCTGGAAGGGGTGGGGCCTAAGGTGGAAGGGGTGGGGTTGGGGACTACCCTCCCTCTAGAGTTGTCTGGGGCTAGAGGCTTTGAATTAAAAACACAGCAAAGGGCTTACAGCTCCCTGCCCTACCACTAATGCACTGCCTGGCAGCTGCCAGGGGTTGCTGAGTCTATTTAAATGGCTCGCAGCTCCAGCCCCTGCCAGAGTAGTACTGTGACCAGGAGGCATCTGGCATTTAAATAGGATCCTGCTGCCTGAGCCATTGCCTGGAAATTCGATGGCACAGGCAGCAGGATATAAATAGAAAGCAGCCAGATGTAGTCCTCAGGCCAGATCAAAGTGTTTGCCGGGCTGGATCCAGTCTCTCTGCAGCATCTTGCCCAGCCTGGTATATACTAAAGTATGTGAGAGGGGCTGGGCTCACCAGGACCACCCAAGGTGGTGGGGGTGGTGGTGCTCTGGAGATGGCAATTTCCTGGGATACCTGGGGCCACGCTGCCCAGCTGGAGCTCTGCTCAGTGGGCCAGGGCTCCACTGCTCAGACCTAGCAGGTGGCTCCTTTGATGGAGAATGGGGCTATGTTGCCTGGCCCCGGCTGGCAGCTCCTTCTGGGGAGGCTGGGCAGTGGCCGGAATCTACTTCTGTGAGGGAGGGGTCAGGGGCTTTGCTGCCTGGCCCTGGCTCATGCAGCTCTTCTTCAGGGAAGAAAGGGGAAGGGGGAAAAGCCTGGCCTGCACAGCTCCTCCATGCCGGGGGGGAGGGACACAGGGCCATGCTGCCCAGCCCTGATGGAGATCCCGGGGGAGGGGCAGCAGCAGGGCTTCTGGTCACTGGGCTACTCTCTCCTCCTCTGGCACTGCAACTGAAGGCTGTGGGGGAAAGGGCTTGGGACAGTGGAAGCCACTTACCTGTGGCTGGTGTCTGGCAATATGGAAAGCCCTGGCCCCAGCTGGCCACTTTCTCCCTGGTGCAGCCATCGCCTTGTGGTCACTGTGCAGTCGTCATTCCAGAGCATAATTGTCTCTCTTCTCAGATCCCTCCCTTTCCATGTCAGGGAAAACAATTCCATTCCAGGTACTTCCCATGTTCCTGGCACAACCAAACCCTAATTTTGCTGCATACCAAATTTGGTGGCTCTAGCTCTTATTGCGTAGGAGGAGTTCTTGAACACATAAGGGTCACGAGGACTGAAAAATAAATTCATTTAGGTTTTTAACTAATAAACACAAAGGGTTTCTGCATAATTTGACCTGCCCTATTGGTTACTAGGGAACAGCACTCCTGTTGTACGGCAGGTACCTTTGTTTTGCTATTTATGTGTGCCTTGGAATCAACACCACACATTTATTATTTAGTCCTTAAACAACTGTGTATAGCTATTTAAGCTTGACTTCTGAATGATTGGTTGCAAGCAATAGCTATGATTGCATATTGCCCTTCTCGGCTGACCTGATGAGTTAGACAAATCTGGGTTTGATAACCTGTTGAATGGTGTGATAGTATCAACACAATGCAACTTCAGGGATAGGAGAACCTGTTAGATGTTCCTTAATTCCATTGAGTTCAGTGGAATGCTTAAATGCTGCATCACAGCAAGCCGTGTGAGAAGACTAATAAATTAAGGTACCTTTACTGTAATATCTGAGAACTTCACAATCTTTTAATGTATAGAGCCTTGCAACACTGTTGTGAGGTAGGACATTTTTATATCCCCATTTTACACATGGGAAACCAAGGAACGACCAGTAAAATTTTCAGAAGTGCCTGAATTTCTTAGGAGTCTAAATCCTCTGAACTTTCAATTAGATGTAGGCTCATTGGTGCATCTGTCACTTTTGAAAATTAGATTTATGCTCCTAAGTCACTTAGGGCTAGTCTGTAACTTTAAAAAATAACGGTGCCACAGGACTGCTCATTTTTTTCAAAAGTGTCTAAGTGACTTAGGGTCCTAAGTTCCACTGAAAGTCGATGGGACAAAGGCTTTTGACAGGCCTATTTTTTCAAGAGCATGTAGGTGTCCAAAGAAGCAGATAGGTGAAATTGTTAGAAATACTTAAGGCATCTAACCTGCTTACCTGGGTTTGAAAATCCTACTAGGGTGCATCTCTCCTTTTACAGATACTAAAATACTTCTGAAAAATCTAAGTGCCTATGATACTTCTGAAAATTTTACCCAGAGATTATTCAGGCCCAAAATCTCAAAGCACTTAATTCCTATTGAAAACAATGGGAGTTAGGCTCCTAATTATCTTTGACTTACCCAAATTCTCAAGGGAAGTCTGTGGCAGCTCCCCGTGGTCTGAGGATAGATATCTAACCACTGGGCCATGCTCCTCAGCCAGATAATGACACAGAGTGATCTTTTATGTTTAACCAAGATGGAAAATCTGTATTTAAGAGTAGCGTGTGTTCAATAGGATAAGTAGATAATATTAAAAGGGGCATGCTCACTAATATGTATTTCCAGCACACGTATTTTGTTGTAGTTTATGGGACAAATATAAACAAATGGAATAAAATTGTGGTGTGGAATTGAGATGGCCTTGTGGTAAAATCACAGGAGTATGAGTCAGTCCCAACTCTGCCCCAGACTCAGTAGGGACATTGGACATGTCACTTACAGCTGCATATTTAAAAACAGCCTCCAAAACTGCAGACTTATCTCAACCAATTACATTAGTTTAGAAGTATAAACACTTGCTTCCTAATGCTTTGGTCTTTCAAACACTTACGCACATGCTGAAATATACACAGGAGTTGTCTGATTCTCAGCACACGCACATGCTTAACTTTGTCTTGTGAGGAAGGTCTTAAATTGTTGAAGGATTGGGGCTTATCCGGGTGCCCATGCAGGAGCAACATGTTACATTTAAATGTTGGGAGGCCAGGATGAGGCCTCGCTAAATTCAAGGCCTTTATCTCTCCACATCTGTTTCTTTGTCTTAAAAGGGGGATAATGCTATCTTCTGGAATGGGCATTGAGGGCAAACTCATTAATGGTAGCAGAGTGCTCTGGGAAGGATAGTGGAAAGATTCAGTGAAGGGGAAAGCATTATTAACCTTATTACATTAAATGTGATCACGATCACACACATCGCCACCACAAGGCAGATTTGAACCTAGGACCTTTGTATAGGAACCTCTACCCTCTGGCTCCAAGCCCATGCTATAGAGGTCTTTTAGTCTTAACTATTGCTGTGGTCTAGGTGCCACTGTATGGGACAGTGAACTACACTAGGGCTATGTGTACACTCGTGGCTTCTTGCGTGAGTAATATGCAAATGAGGCTAAACGTGGAATATCGCTGAGCCTCATTTGCATACCTAATGAGCCACCATTTTTTTCAGAAGAGGCTCTTGTGCAAGAAGGAGCGTCTACACTGCCCCTTCTTGCACAAGAAAAACCCTCTTGCACAATGCCGTTCTTCCTGAAAAGTAATAGGTGTAATGGCATTGTGCAAGAGGTTTTCCTTGCACAAGAAGGGGCAGTGTAGACGCTCCTTCTTGCGCAAGAGCCTCTTTTGAAAAAATGGTAGCTCATTAGGTATGCAAATGAGGCTCGGTGATATTCCATGTTTAGCCTCATTTGCATAGTACTCACGCAAGAAGACGTGAGTGTAGACATAGCCTAGGTGTGTGGGTTACATGCACACATATAGTGGCTAGATTGTTGGGCTCAACGGGTAGTGATCAATGGTTTGATGTGTGGTTGGCAGTTGCTATCAAGCAATGTTTCCCAAGGGTCGGTTCTGAGGCTGGTTTTGTTCAACATCTTAATTAATTACCTGTATGAGGGGATAGATTGCACCCTCAGCAAATTTGCAGATGACACTAAGCTAGGAGAAGAGATAAATACATTGGAGGGTAGGGATATGGTCCAGAGTGACCTGGACAAATTGGAGGATTGGACCAAAATAAATCTGATGAGATACAACAAGGACAAGTGCAGAGTTCTGCACTTGGGATGGAAGAATCCCAAGCACCGCTAGAGGCTGGGGACCGACTGGCTAAGCAGCAGTTTGGCATGAAAAACCTGGTGATTACAGTGGATGAGAAGCTGGAGATGAGTCAACACTGTGCCTTTGCACCTAAGATGACTAATGGCCTATTGGGGTGCATTCCCAGCAGATCTAGGGCAGTGATTATTCCCATTTATTTGGCACTAATTCTAGAGTATTGTATCCAATTCTTGGAAATGAATGCATTGGAGAAAGTCCAGCGGGGGGCAACAGAAACGATTTGGTGGCTGGAGCAGATGATTTACAAGGCGAGGCTGAGGGATTTGTGTTTATTTAATCTACAGAAGAGAAGAGTGAGGGGGGATTTGATAGTAGCCTTCAACTTCCTGAAGGGAGGTTCCAAAGAAGCTGGAGAGAGGCAGTTCTCAGTTGTGACAAGTGGCAGAATGAGGTGCAACAGTTTCAAGTTAGAGAGGGGGAGGCCTAGGTGGGCTATTAGGTAAAGCTATTTCACTAGGAGGGTGGTGAAGCATAGAAATGGGTTACCTAGGGGGCTGGAATCTCCATCCTTAGAAGTCTTTAAATCCTGGCTTGACAAAGTGCTGGCTGGGATGATTTTGTTGAGATTGGTCCTGCTTTTAGCAAGAGGTTGGACTTCATGACCTCCTGAGGTCTCTTCTCACCCTACAAAAATTCTATGATTTTCAGACTCTGATTAACAAATGTTCCCTCAGTGCACAGGATTCCCATCTTAGATGGCTTTCTGGCTACTAGAAATAAGCCAACCTTGAGTAGAACTGACATGCAGTTTGCTGGGTCATAATGCCACTCATTTGTATTTGGCCAGGCTACCCCATTGTCATGATGAAGGGGCACCTCGGCAAGATCTGAGTGTTGCAGGGATCTGTGAGGCTATGTCTATACTGGCCAGTCATGCACAAGAACATATGCAAATGAGGTGCGGCTCCTTCTTACGCAAAACCCTCCTCTTGCACAAGAGCTATTCTGCCTGAAAATAAGTGGTAGAATGGCTCTTGTGCAAGAGGGGTTTTTTGCACAAGAAGGAACTGTGTAGACTGCTCCTTCTTGCACAAAAGCCCCTTGCACAAAAATGGCAGCTCATTAAGTATGCAAATGAGGTGCAGCAATATTCATCACTGAACCTCATTTGCATATGTTCTTGCACAAGACTGGCCAGCGTAGATGTAGCATGGGTGTACAATGGACAATGGGAGAAAACAGAGCTGAGTGGCCAGGACTGGGATGTGCAGCCCTATCTAAGGATGGGAGTGAAGTGCTAAGCTGAGGGAAGAGGGTTGTGGTGGTGAATTATTGGTAGACTGTGGGTAAATGGGACACGTTGGGTGGCTAAGCAGTGAGGGTTTGGGGCTGTAGTAGGTACAACTCAAAGTGTTGGGAGCTGTAGTGATGGGATGTATTTCAGTGCTACTGTGACATGTGAGGGGGCTGTCAAGATATGTGAGGCCTGTTGAGGTACATGTGGTAAAAGACATTTGGTGTTCTCTGTGTAGGGTGGGATATTTATGCACAGGGTCATGTAAGAAAGGTGCCCCAACCTGCTGCAATTTCCATACATACAAGACCTCAAAATTCTTTAATCTGAGCTTTGTCTGATTTAAAGCCCATTGAAATCAATGGGAAATCTGTTGATTTTAATCTGCTTTGGATCAGACCCTGATGCATCAAATTTGAGCCGAACCACTTCTACTTATTTTTTTCTTTAGCCAACTCAAAATCTTTTACAAAGAACCCTATGGCCTACGCTGTGTGCAATAAATGGAGTTCTCCCCCATCCTGGACCCCTGCCTTCTCATTACTTCTTTCACGGCTAGTTTTATATCTCTAATGGCTGAAGAAGTAAGCCACCAGGGGGCAATGATAATAGTAATAAACATAGAGTAATTATGTTCCCATTAAGTCAAAACTATAATAACACAATGTAACAATTAAAATTCTAAACCATAAACGGATCATATAAATGCCCAGTGCCTTGCCCGCTGAATTTCTAATGAGAATGATGAACAAGATATACGCAAATTGTCGGAGGTTCACTGGCATGTCTGACTGGAAGATGCTTTAGCCCCCATATCACATCCGTGCAACTACAAGAGTTATTTTCACACCAATTTCAATGGAAACTGCTGAGGGCTCAGCAATTTTGAAAGTCAGGACACTTATTTAGGCACCTACATAAAGACTTAGAAGCCTCAACTTTCACCTAAGCCAAGATTTTCAAAATGGACTAGCAATTCTGGGCACACAACTTGAGGTGCCTGATTTTTAGGAGATGGGGGCTTAATTCTTGCTGAAATCCAGGTCGCTTAAGCAGGGTCAGATTTTCACAGGTGTTTGGCTGCCTCAGGTTGTCTCTCATGCAACAGTTCAAATGGGGAGAAACTGACTGTAGTTCCTCCTACACTCACGGAGGAGGGGTAATGAGCAGCTGGTCCCAGTGAGCAATAAACTTCTTTAATGTGCTTTTTAGTGTTTGCTTTAAGTGGTCCGCCAATCCATCTGTTTGGGGATGGCTGTTCAGAGAGAAATGCATGATTCCTTTAGTACCTGGGCAGAAAGCAGGTTCCCTGATCTGTTGGAATCTCCTAGTGCATACTCACCCAAGCAAAGATCTTCCTTAGTTCTGTTAAATTGCCTTTTGCATTCATGGTTCAGCCATGTGATAGCTAATGGGTGACGTAATCTACAATCACTTGAATGGATCAATACCTGGCTGCAATCTTTTCTAGTGGCCAGACCAGGTCCATTCCCTTCCTCTCAAATGGAGTGCTGCTGAAAAAGGGGAGAAGGCCTAAGGAAATCTTCATCATTACTTGTGTGGAAACCATTTCATATTTAGCTAGAAGCCATTCTGTATAACAAAAGCCATTTGAATTTCTTGTGTCTGCATGTATACTAAAGGGAGTGAACTGACCTTCAGTGATGTAAGAAAAGGCCAGAAAGATGGGCTGTTGGAATGTGTCAATGAACTATTTTAAGCTGAAGCACTTACTCCCTAAAACCTGTTTCTTTCTTTGCTGATGATAATTCCTCTTTGAAGTTCGCTTTGATTTCTTGCCCTGACGTCAGACTTGTTTGGTTAAGGGTATAAAATACTAGGATTGATTGTGTTGAACAGCCTTCCTGGGCCCAGCTCTGCTGGGGTCACGTTTGGCTCACTCTTGCCTTATTGATCAATAAAGCTGTTTGTTAGCTGCCAAAACAGAGAGGAGCGTTTGCTTCAATGCAGTCGACAAGGGAAGCCTTTGTCTACCGCTCTGGTAAACCTCATTTCACAAAGCATACCGGAGCGGTTGACAAAGGCTTCCCTTGTTGACGGATCTTCATCTAGACTCCCACCCTGTGCCAGATCAGCTGATTGTCGGCACAGTGTGGCAGCCATTTTTATTTTAATGAAGCGGGGATTATTTAAATCCCCACTTCATTGACTATGTCAAGTAAGCTAGTTTACATGGCTCTGTCGACAGAGCCATGTAGTCTAGACATAACCATTGAGTCAGTAAACTAGCTCATTCTGTGAGCTATAACCCGAGTTCTTTCTAGTCAGAAGCACAATTCTGTTCTCCTTCCTGGTCAGCCCTGAATTGTGCCAAGTCTCCTGTCTCCTTATACCTTCCCTCTCTGTACCTGACATTTGCTGCAGTTGGGTCCATAGGCTGTCCTTAACACTTTTGTTGCCAGGATGGGCCTATATGCTCCATCACAGGTTTGTAATAAAATCCTTGCAGTTTTAGGGTGCGTCTACACAACAGGGCTAAAGTCGAATTAAGCTACGCAACTTCAGCTACGTCAATTGCTTAGCTGAAGTCAAAATAGCTTAATTCGGCTTTTGGCACTGTCTGCACAGTTGGAAATGGAAGGAAGTACACTCTTACTTCAACTTCCCTTACTCCTTGTGAAATGAGGGTTACCATGAGACAGAGTAAGAAGTCCTCCATCTCAACATTATTTTGAAATAAAGGCTTGTACTGTAGACGTGCACTAAGTTATTTTGGAATAACATCAGTTATTTTGAAATAACACTGATGTGTAGATGTAGCCTTCGAAAGCTAGAGGTGCTTTTGTTATTGACATAGCCCAGGACATTGGTTTCTTCATATTTTTAACACTTGCCCATTTTAATCTAAATGTATAAAGTAACAATAGGGGAATTGCACTGGTATAAACCTGGAGAAATGCAGTGACATAATCATTCCCTTGTTTCCTATTCTATGGCAAGGACATGTGTGCCATCACTTCCCAGATTGTGGTCCTCAGCAGAGTGCATTCGTAAGAGCTTCATACCACGCATTAATTCTACAGACATTTCACAAAATATATTAGAGTAACTGTTTTGGTTACCTTCCAAGAAAACAAGTGTAATTTGGGTAATATCTAGAATCATTGTCATGGATCACTATTTTTTTTCTAGCTCACAAAACATTCATTGCATCTGGCCAACTTCCCAAACTTTTCAGCCTCTACTATTATCCAAAGTTGCATACCTGGCCTGGGTTATATAAACTCTGCTCTAGTTCTTAGTGTAGTGCAATGGCTCTGATGTAGGAATGCTGAGACAAAATAGAATATGTTGTCTGCTTATTTATTTGCATGTCTATACCCTGAATGCTCTTTCAGCCCAAACCAATCTTAGGTACAGACAAGCCTCAGATGCTCCCCTCTTTTCAGAGCTCCTATCATCTAGAAGTCATAGAGTGGACTGATCTTGCATTCTGCTTGTGCAATTGAAGAAGAAGTAACTCACTGCCTCTCTTTTCAGGAGTGGGACTAGGACATTCATGACTTAGAGTATGTGTATGCTGCAATGTGAGGTGTGAGTATGTAACCCACATGCCTTCTCGGTGTGGTGTATGTCCTGTAGAGTTATGCTGAGACCCTTTACAGAGAAAAAGAATGAGTGTGCTCTACAAAACATGCTGAGAACCAGCTGGCTTTTAGGTCAAGCTATGGAGGCTCATGCACTAAGCTCCAGAGGTCCTAGGTATGGTTCTGCCTGTCAGTGTTACAACTGCAGCACCCACCCAAATGCACTGTAGATAAGGTATATGGATCCCACACTGGGTCTAATAAAAGGCAATACTGGATCAAGGTAACCCTTCCCCTCCAGGCCAGCCAAGCATTCGCTGACTGTGAGGAGTGGGCAAAAAGGTGCTCCAAAACCCAGGCAAGGGGTTCAGAAGAGAGGAATTCTCCCTCCAGGAAGCTAGACCAACAGTGAACCTGAGAGAAGACATAAAGCAGGTCAGGCCGCTACCAGAGCCTTTTGCAAGCACCGCCACCCTACTTGAGAACTTGCAAGGCCTTGTTCTTTTGAACTCTTTTGGTTGCAAGGTGATTGATAGTTTGGGCTATGAGACCATGCCCAATAGAGAAGGGGTCTATTGGTAAGAAGTACAAATGTCTTTTCCCACAGGGTCCTGGGCTGGGACACACTGAAAAGGGAGGGCCTGGATCCACTTACTATTGGTTTCTTCATAGAACCTTAAGGGTCTAGATCTAGATGTGAGTGGCAAGCCAAAGATCCCTGGCTCTAGACCAGGAACAGTGACTGAGAGGTGTGGCCAGAAGTTGGGTGCTGTAACTGTTTTATTGCCTGGTCCTCTGGGCTCAGTATTGCACCTAGTCTCAATCCTTTTCTGTAAACATACACACACAACTGCTGAAGACCCCACTATTGCTTGGCTGGCACCATGCTGCAGTGCACAGGCCAGTAGACTAGGAATCAGGATGAGTGGTTCTTTTCCCAGCTCCGCCATTGACCTGCTATATAATCTTGAGTTTGCCACTTCACCAATCTGTGTCTCCGTTAGGTAAATAAACCCGTTTTTTCTTTGGCAGAGCTTTCAGATTTATGGATGAAACCCACAGTTCTATTCTGTGTGTTTTACAAGTCGAGAAATAACCTCATCTCATATCTGAGTAATAATGAAACAACAATCTCATGTATGTCTTTGTCTGAGGTGCGAGAAAAATATTTATGAAATGTTTTGCTACTCAACCAGCTGCCAAACAATAACTGCTAATATCTAATCTTTTATGGACTGCTGTAGTAGCTGCCATAATGAGTGTGGCTTAGAACAAAAGCATTGATTCTTGCCTCAGATAGGACAGATTTTGGTCTAGGAGCAATTGTATTGACAGATGCTTGTTTCTGGGGACCTTCAGGAGAAAAGAATAAGTACTTGTCTCCTCTTGTCAACTGTGACCTCTCCCAAAAGAGTTTGAAGTAAGAGTGAATGCAGGGAGATTTCTCACATTCATGTCTTATCCAATAAACTGATGATCTTATACTTAATAAGTGGGATTTATATGTAATTCAGTGTCATCAACATAGGCCTGGGAAGTAAGGGTGTGGGGTGTGTGTGCGTGTGTGTCTGTCTGTCTGTGTGTACAGGATTCCACTGGGGGTATGTCTAGACTACATGCCTCTGCTGACAGAGATATGTAAATTAGACATACCGACATAGTCAATGAAGCAGGGATTTAAATATCCCCCACTTCATTAAAATAAAAATGGCCGCCGCATTGTGCCGGCTCAGCTGTTTGTTGGCACAATGCGTCAGTCAAGACGAGAATCGGTCGACAGGGAAAGCCATCGTCGACCGATCCTGTAAACTTCATTTCATGAGGCATAAAGGATCGGTCGACGTCTTTCCCTGTCAACTGATCTGTGTCTTGACTGTCATGTTGTGCTGACAATCAGCTGAGCTGGCAAAATGTGGCGGCCATTTTTATTTTAATGAAGGGGGGATATTTAAATCCCCGCTTCATTGACTATGTCGGTATGTCTAATTTACATGCCTCTGTCTGCAGAGGCATGTAGTCTAGACATACCTTGGGATCCCACCTGGCCTTGCTGGCTGTGCTGCCACTCTCTGGCCTTGTGGGCTCGGCCGGTCCCCAGGGTCCCACTGCCCTGTCTCTGCAATTCCAGAACCTCTGGCAGGATCTGCTAACGTGATAAGGCTGACCAGTTTAGAAGGTATCAAGCTAATGACAGTTTTTGCTCTCCAACATCTGCCAATCAACCACAAATTATTACCTAAATCCATAATTGTTTGACTTTGTCTTTAAGTAGCTTTTAAAGAGGAGCAGTTCTTGAGCCTGACGGCCTCCAGCCAAACCATCTCATGTCTGATCTCATAAAGCAAGCATGATAGGGCTGAGTAAGCAGCTGGACAAGTGATTATTAAGGAACACCTGGGTACTGCAGGAATTGGCCCAGTCAGTATTATTCTTTCCTATATCCCCTCAAAGCCAGTTCCTTTGGACCAACATCTCTGCCTGGTATTGGTGTTAAAAGGTTCTCAGTTGCTGGAGGCACTGTTTTCCAGATGATTCTGACCCCTTGTAGCCATTAAAGAGTCCAAAGTACTTTTTGTAAAAGCAGATGTGTACATTCTACTTTACTGGCCAAACTGTAATTCTAAATTACGCTCACAGCGAGAAAAGAATTCCATCTTCTTCTTCACTTACCTTCACTTCTGCTGTCTATGTTTCTGCACTATTAAACAGCTGCAGTAAGTATGTCATTCCAGCAATGGCTGCACTTCAGTGGTGGTGGAAAGTGAACCTTATACATCATTATCTACTTCAAAGGAGCATTATTATAGTAGCAATAATCATCATCCTAATAATGTTTAGCTTTAAGAAATAATATTTAGCTTTATCTTCAAAATGCCCCTGTAGTGATGAACATAAAACCTAGATAGAATAGAAAAATTAAATAGCATCTAAGTCAGAATTAGGACTCAATTCCTGTTCTCAAACCACATGCAGCTTAGGTGAAGTACCATTTATAAAAGACTTTGCCTTACATTTGCAAAACGCTAAGTAGTATGTGACTCTACATTTTCTATAGGAAGAAAGAGAGAGGCAGAAACATATTTGAATAGTGAGGCTCATGCAACAAAAATATATCATTGTACAGTATCATTATGTGGCTCAAAAAATTTCGGGCTGTGGCTAGTTTATGATTTGTGGTGTTATTGATTTCTGTGGTGCTGCACAGATAATAAGAAGACACTGACTGCAAGGGCTCATCGATACTTAGAAGTGTACCTAAACACTGATTTCAAAATAATTATTCCATACTACAAAAGCGATGAGGAGTCCTGTGGCACCTTATAGACTAACAGGTTTATTGGAGCATAAGCTTTCGTGGGCAAAGACCCACTTCAGATTCAGACTAACACGGCGACCCCTCTCAGGGCTGGCCCGAGCCCTTTTAGAGTCCCGGGCCTGGGCGCATGGCGCTGCCCCCAGGGTGCGGCCCCGCACCCCCCAGGGAGTGTGGGCCCACCCCATGGGCACACGGCGCATGCATGGCCCAGCCACGGCCGCTGGCACGCATCCCGGGGCCTGCCCCCAGGGCACACGGCACATGCGCTGCCCACCCCGGTGCAGCCACCACTGCTGGCGCACGCGCCGAGCCGTACAGGGCCCCGCAGCCATGGCGGGGGGGGGGGGAAGGACACTGCTGGCTGGTGTTGCAGGCGCTGCGCCGGGTGCGTGGCTCCTGATTGCAGCTGTAAGGGATGCCGCGCGCCCCTTACAGCTGCCATCAGGCGCCCCCCATCAGTTGGCGCCCCAGGCAGCTGCCCGGCTCGCTCATGCCTCAGTCCGGCCCTGACCCCTCTGATACTTATTCCATACTAGTTATTTCACTATAGTTTCTCCTTTGGACAATCTTATTCCATCAAGCTTTACTTCTGTTATAGCTTAATATAAGTAAAATCAGAAAAAGGAATTCTTATCCCTGATTAAGGGTTCTTAGGCATTTTGCTGGATCATGGTCCAGGTGAGTCAAAAGAAGAATTCTGCCACACTGCTTGACTAGTTGAAAGGTTCAACAGTATGTGCATGTCACTGTCTTTTAAACTCTGCAGGGTTTATTAAAGTTATTTCTATAGAGTCTTTTTAAATTCAATAGAACCCTATTAAATGCTGTAGAAGTTTTCCATAAAGTTTGTTTCTTATTCACATTTATTTAAAAATATCAAATGTACCAGTTGGAGTAGCTAATACAGGGAACTGGTTAGGAACCAAGGCAAAACCAGCTTCTTTTTAAAAAAAATTCTCTTGCATAAATTGATGTGAAAAATTGTCCTCGATTTAAATATTTTTCTTTGAAGGAACAGCTGTTCAATTTCAGGAATTATTTTCCTTCTTTCTCCTGCTTTTGGTTTTAGAACTCTTTTTTTGGAGAGGAGGGTAACTTGAAGACTTTTCCTCCAAACTCAGTTCAATGATTGTTAAAATAACCTTGTTTCTGTCTTCCATGCTTGGCACTCAATTAATAATGCTAAAATTGCTATCTTCTCTTTCTCAAAACACTTGAGAAAATCTGGGCAGTTCTAAGAGACATTATAGCCTTTTTGAAGCTCACATCTTATTTATAAGACTTCCCCACTGAATGGAAGAAAAGCCATCTTTGCTTCTGGGAAGGATTTTAGATTGCAGAGGAATGGAAAATGGAAGATAAATGGATATAGAAGATACATCAAAAAAATGTAAACCAGAAAATAACTGGCTATTCTGTATGGTATCCTATTTAACAGGCAAATAAGTAATACTCGATGGGACTATATAAATATCAGAAAGATTAGATGTAGATGGATGTTAATGACTCAAGACATAAAAGAGAGAGGGGATAAAACAATTTCAGTTTTGCCTTAGAATGCTAGGTTACTGGGGCAAATTTTAGAAGAAGTTTAAATTGCTTAATAAGAAAAGGAAGCAGTCATAAATCAGACCATTAGCATCCTAAATAGCTCCATCTTATTGCTCTTACACTTATGTAACCTCTATTGATGTCACTCAGGGTTTTGGATGCCCAAAGTCTGCAAGAAAGTGTCTGTGACTGTGTAACCCTCACATCACCTGGGTGTGGTGCTCTTCCCCTTGTAGCCTGCTACAGCCTTATCTAAGAGCTGTATGACTTTTAGCTCATGCGGTAGAAACTCATGCATTTAGCTCCAGAGGTCCTAGGTTTAATTCTGCCTGCTGACAACCAGCATCTGTCAGCATTACAAATGGGGCCTTGTCTGGGATATTAACTGGGAAGTCTCTGAAACTCAGAATGTACATTCTCAGCTGGGGGATGTATGAAGCTCCCATGCCTCTCAGGTGCAGTGCTCTGTCCCCTAGGGTACGTCTAGACTACAGGCTTTTGTCGACAGAAGTTTTGTCGACAGATACTGTCGACAAAACTTCTGTCGACAAAGAGCGTCTACACTACATTCAGTTCTGTCGACAAAGCAAGCTGCTTTGTCGACATGGTAGTGTAGACGCAAAGGACAGTTTACATGCAATAACACCATCTGTCGACAGAAGGCGTTATGCCTCATAAAATGAGGTTTACCAGCGTCGACAAAACTGCTGAGTTCTGTCGACGTTATGTCAACAGAACTCAGCGGTAGTGTAGACTCAGGTATAGTTTTGTCGACAAAACTCTGTAGTCTAGACACACCCCTACAGTGGCACAAAAACCTCTTAGAAATTAATGAGTCTGTCTTATTTCTGAGTCTCTTTGGAACACACCAAATCCATAACGTAGGGGACCATACCTACTCACCAGAACTGTGTCCTTGACAGTCTGCTGGCATGGTGGTCCACAGCTACCATTGCCCAAGAATGGCCAACTTTGGACACTCAGTGTAAATTCTTGTGGGCTGCACATAATTATAATCCTACTGGACTTAGCAGGTAGGTCAAAATGTACCAGTGGACCAGATGTGGTATGCGGGCTGTAGTTAGGGAACCCCTATATTAGAGGAGTCCTGTGGCACCTTATAGACTAACTGTAGTGTAGGAGCATAAGCTTTCGTGGGCAAAGACCCACTTCATCAGATGCAGTGGGTCTTTGCCCACGAAAGCTTATGCTCCTACACTTCAGTTAGTCTATAAGGTGCCACAGGACTCCTCGCCGCTTTTGCAGATTCAGACTAACACGGCTACCCCTCTGATACTATATTAGAGGCTCATTCATTTAGCTCCTGGAGGCCTACATCTGGATCCACCCACCAACAACCAGGGTCTGTCAGTATTACACAAGAATCACTGAAAAATCTGTGTTTGTTGCAGAGACATAAATAAAATTAATGACTTAAACAGAGAACCAAATCCCAAGTATAATGGGCTAAATTCAGAACTGGGCTAAGCTCCATTTTTTCCCCTTATGTACCTTACAGGAAGCTCAATATAAATTTCTCAAAGTTGGTCAAACTAATCGAGTTAATTATGGATCCTGGTAATCCAGCACCCACAAATTATACTTAATAATTGGATTTGTTTCAATCTTCCAGTTTCTTAAAACTATTATTTGGGGATATTAAAGATGAAAAAAATTCATACCCCTGAACTCCATCAGGTACACCTAATTTGGGGAAAATAGTGATCATATATCTAGCTACATCTACACTATCTCAGAAAGTCAACTTAAGATAAGCAACTCCAGCTACATGAATAACATAGCTAGAGTCTACGTACCTTAAGTAGAGTTACTATGGGGTCTACACCACAGGGGCTTGATAGGAGAAACTCTCCCATCAATTTCCCCTTCCTCTTCTTGTCTAGGGTAGAGTAACAGTGTCAAGTGGAGAGTGATCAGCGAACAGTTTGGCAGGTCTTCACTAGACCTGCTAAATCCACTGCTATAGGTTGAACCTCTCTAGTTCAGCATTCTCTGGTCCAGCAAAATTTAGCCAGATGTCCATTTATCATGGGTGTGGCCAAGTTTCCCACTCTCAGCATTCTGTGCTGTTATTTAGCTCTAATTTACCCCTAAGTATCTTCTAAGAGCCCAGGAACCAGTGAAAGTGTTGGTAATGCTGCTATATAATATTGACCTCCTGGGGTTTAGCAAATTCACTGGTTTGGCACCAGTCAAGTCCCAAGGGAGAGAGGTTCAATCTGTAGTGGATTTATCTCAGAATTGATCCCCTTGGTAACATAGATGTAGGCCATGTTTCTCTCTGCTTATCGTAGTTGCCTGAGAGATATAACAGACCTACGGCATGTCTACACAGCAGCATTACCCCCAACAATGGCCACACAAGAATGTTATTGAGGGGGCAGACCCAAGCACTCCAAAGTTGGGAAACAGCAGATTTACACGTGCCTGGGTAGTTGGCCTCCTTTGCATCTGTCCTGTGCACTGATTGAGGCAGAAGGCCGTTGGAAAATGTGCTTGTGATCATGCTGCAGCCTCGTGCCCAAGGGAGAGAGGTTCAACCTGGATTAATCTCAGAATTGATCCCCTTGGTAACATAGATGTAGGCCATGTTTCTCTCTGCTTATCACAGTTGCCTGAGAGATATAACAGACCTACGGAATGTCTACACAGCAGCATTATTTCAGACAAGTGGATGTTATTCCAAAATAACATATTGCGCGTCTACACAGCAAGCCCGTTATTTTGAAATGAATGTAAAATAATGGGCTTCTTACTCTACCTTCTGTAAACCTCATTGTATGAGGAGTAAGGGAAGTCGGAAGAAGAGTGCTCAATTTCGAAATAAGTGCAGTGTAGACGTGCCCAAATTCAAAATAAGCTATTTCGACTTAGGCTACACAATTAGTGTAGCTCAAGTTGTGTAGCTTATTTTGAATTTAGCCCTGCTGTGTAGACATGCCTCTAGTGTTGCCATGCCATTCATCTCCACTGCCCTCAGGGGTTCTCAGCCCTAAGCTGAGCTGGGTCACAGGGTGGCAAGAAACTAACATGTGTCAATAGATGATCATATTTTCTACTCACAGAAAAAAAATCCTCTCAGCATTCATCTCAGAGACACAGTCTACACTGCGAAAGTGAGAGAGTGCTGTCAATTCCCCACAGCACTTTGCACTGCTTTGTTTGCTAAACGTGCCCCTCTTTGAAATTCACAAGCTGGATGCTCTGAACCTCTCAGTATTTACATGTAGTTATAATGATCTTTTTTTCCCCAGAGAAGCTTGTGTCTAACCCCTTTTAGCATTCACACCTGGTTTCGCCCTTCATTAAATTCTTTCACAAAAGGGGCTTTGTGAATGGTAATCTGCACATCTGCAATTTTACATACTTCTTACTTATGTATAAGGTGGAGAGGAGAACATTGTTTCACAATACAAATCTCTTCAGCCTGCTCAGGCCAAATTCTGCTTCCAGGTACATGCCCAGAGCTGCCGTCAACGCTGACAGGAGCAGTGTGTGTGCATCCAAGAGATGAATCTGGCTCTAAATGAGAGAGTTGTATTGAGCCCATTGTATTAATGAGACCTTGTATTTCTTGGTTTTTTTCAGTTTTATACTTGAAGTTCATGACCAGGAAAATGATTGGGCAATAACTGCAAAATTATTAAAATGAAATCATCTTCTGCAACTGGCTTATTTTTCAGTGTAGCTGAGGGACTGGAGAAGCTTATTTTTAATAAGGCTATAAGCTTTAAAGTACTCTGCAACTTTTCTAAACGTTACATTGTTTTAGAAAACTAAAAGGAGACCAATGAGAAAAGTTTTTCTCCCCACAGATAACTACTTTGAATACAAGCGACAGCTGATTAGTTAACTAAGACACGGTATTGACCCCATTTGAGTTAAAAGGGAATTTTGCCATTCTCTTGAAGAGAAACAGGATTGGGCCCTTAATTTCCCATTTCATATAACTATAAACCCTAAGAAGTCCCCAGACCTACAGTTCTTGGTGTAGCAGAGAATCAGGCCTACTGCAGGTTATCCATGGTCTTCCTCTGCCATGAAGAATTTTAGCACTTTGTCCAATCTTTTTAAATGTCCTCTAATTGCTCCCCCAATTTCCTTAGGGGATTATTTCATAAGTAGGTAGACTCCACTGTTTGGAAGTTTTCCACTTACAGTTAATCTATTTTTTTAAAAGTTTTATCCCAGTATGTCTAGATATGTAGCATCTAAATACTTTACACTTGTCTTTCACTATCATGAGCAGCAGTAACTATGCCAGGGGGAGAAGATGATGCTTAAATCAGCATAAATTATGTTGCTCATGTCGACTTAAGTCTCACTCAATGGAGGGGAAAGAGCATTTCAGATCCTGTGAAATGTAAGAGGATGCGATTTGCAGTAAAATCTAAATGTCTTGGTGCTAGGTAAAGTAAAATTTGCAGTAAAATTTAAATATCTGCTCTCAGTTATAGCTGTACAACCGCTTGAGCTCGAATAGAGTTGTGCTGAATTAATGAGAGCAGAAGTTTGCTTGTTATCTTTAAGTAGCAGCTACACTGAATGGAAAGTGTTGAGCAGCCTTTTGAAAAGTTGACTGACTGGAGCAAATGGCCACCATCTTAGGCCATGAAAGTGCTTTACAAACATTAATTGTAAATTGTAATTGGTTTACATATGATTTCCATGAGATAGGTTGTTCCTCTCCATGTTTTTAGATGAAGAAAACAGAGGCCCAGAATTGTAACAGCTATCTTTTCAAAGGTAGCCTTTAATTTTGAATGACTATATTTAGAGAATAGCCTAGCAGCACCTTAAAGACTAACAAAACATGTAGATGGTATCATGAGCTTTTGTGGGCACAAAGAATGGACACAAATCAGATACCCAAAAAGGCAACACACAGAAATCTGTTGGAGAAGACTTTAACCTGCCCGGGCACTCATTAATGGCTCACCGTGTTGTTTCAGGCCAATTCCAGAAACCAAATACACAAGGAAGCCTTGGAACTTAACTTCATTTACAGGTTTGGGACTCATCACTAAGGTATGAATAAAGACATTACCTGGCTAGTACACTACCGTCCACATCCTAATGACTTAAAAAACTAAACAATGGGTACTTACGAGCAATTTGCATCTTCTCTATCAGCTTCATATAACATGAACATACTAATCTAATTCACTATTTTTTCCACTCCTCCCCCCCCAATACCCTATTTATTTTGGAAATGGACTTTTAATACTCCATTCATCTGAAGAAGTGGGTTGTACCCACGAAAGCTCATGATACCATCTACCGTAAAGTTGCGAGTATAGTGCGCACTTTTTTCCCATTTTTTTTTCCAAAGTCGGGGTGTGCATTATCCATAGGAGGATTTTTAAAAAGTTTTAAACTCACCCTTGGCAGGCATGAGCTGGGCGGGGAGTTGGGGAGGAGGGGAAGGGGCAGGAACGGGCTGGGCTGGGGTGGGGGGGCCTGCAGGCGCAAACTGAGTGCGCCGGCAGCTAAGTGGGGGACACTCCCCCAGCAGGCACGAGCTCAGCACGTGGAAAGCTGGGCAGAGGAGGCTCCCCCGGCAGGCGCGAGCTCGGTACGCCGGCAGCTGAGCGGGGGAGGCCCCCTGGCAGGCACGAGCTCGGCGCACCGGCAACTGGGTGGGGGAGATCCCCCCCTGGCAGGTGTGAGCTCAGTGTGCACAAGCTCAGCTGGGCTGAGGGACTGGCGACAGGCGTGAGCCCCTTCCTTCCTATGCATACTTTAAAATCTCGAGTATAATGGGTGTGCGCATTATAGATAAGAGTTTAGTTTATTCAAGAATTTTGACCTTTAAAAGGCAGATGAGCATTATACATAGGTGCGCATTATACTCGAGATTTTATGGTACATGTTTTGGAGCTTCAGGGCATAGCTGAGTTAGTCTGTTAGGGTATGTCTACACTTGTACCCTAGTTTGAACTAGGGATGCAAATGTAGGCATTCGAAATAGTCAACGAAGCGGGGATTTAAATATCCTGCACTTCATTAGCATGAGATCGCTGGCGCGTTACTCCGATCAGCAGCTGTTTTGAAAGTGAAAGTGTGCGCCGAGATGCGTTAGTTCTAACCAAGGGGTTTGGTTCGAACAAATGCATCCCAGCGTGCACTTTCACTTTCAAAACAGCTGTTGATCGGAGTAACACACCGGCGAGATCATGTTAATGAAGCGCGGGATATTTAAATCCCCGCTTTGTTGACTATTTCGAATGCCTACATTTGCATTTCTAGTTCAAACTAGGGTGCAAGTGTAGACATACCCTTACAGAAAAAAACAACAAATGGTCGGGTAGCACTTTATAAAACATGTAGATGGTATCATGAGCTTTCGTGGGCACAGCCCCCTTCTTCAGATGACCGGAGTTATGAGTTTGGGATATGAAAACTTGAAATAAATATCAAAAGCTTCAGAGGGGTAGCCAAGTTAGAGAGCTTAGGCCTGATTGTCAGAGGTGTAGAATAGCTAACACTTCCATTTACCTTAAAGGGTGTTTCTGAAATGGAGGCCTGAAATATCTTTAGTTAATTGCACAGAATTATTAGTCTCCCTTGAAAGTTCTAGCCTAAGCAAATTGCTCAAGCTAACACAAGAAGCCTCTTGCCAACCTGGGAATAGGATTCAAATATTTTAACATGCAGTTGTGTTTTATCCACAAGCTCATTATTCCTCCCATATGCATGAGATGTATTCCAACTATTTAAAGCATTCTCCTTTCTTGGTATGTAAGCATATAGCATATCAATAATGGGAATAAAGTGAACTTATTTTTAATGTGTTGTTAGAAAAATATGTATCAAAACTATTTTTCAAATGAGCTCTGTGACTGTATTTGAGGGAGTGCAGAATGGTAATAGCAGAAATGCCTTTTCCATCAGCAAGGGCTGCTGCTTTAGGTTTTATCAGATTTTATGGTGGACAGCTGAATCATTTCTTCCACCTGCTATTCTGAATCAGAATTAGTGTTGCCTGGTATCCATTTTTTGAGCAGAATGTCTGATTGAAAAGATACTCTGATGGCTATGGTCAGTACTGCTGACCAGGCTGTTAAAAGTCCAGTTGGCAGTGCTGGTAAGCTCCTTACCTGCAGCTCCCAGAAGCAGTGATGTTCCACTCCCTCCTAGAAGAGGGACAGCCAGGGGGGCTCCATGTGCTGCCCTCACCCTGTATGCTGGCTACAAAGTTCCCATTGGCCAGGAACTGCAGCCAATGGGAACTGTGAGATGGCACCTGTGAGCAGAGGCAGCACGCATTGCGCAGTGCTGCCTAGGAGCTGAGTGTTATCTTACTGCTTCCAGCAACATAACATTACCCCATGAGCTAAATGCCCTCCAAATTCAACTTCCCACACCCCTCCCACAAGCTCTACCACTGCCCTGGCTTTGAGCCTCCTCCCATACCCCAAACTCGTTCCCAGAACCCTCTACCTCTCCTGCACCCCAAACCCCTGCTTCAGTTTGGAACTCTTTCCTGCATCCAAATTCTCTCCTGGAGACTATACTCTGCACCCCCTCCCACACTCCAATCCTCTGCTCAAGCCCTGAGCCTCTTCTCACAACCAAACTCCCTCCTGGAAACTCCCCTTCCCCACATCATGCCCTGAGTCCCCTTATGCACAGTGAACCCCTCAGCTCTGGACCCACCCTATAGCTTGCACCCCCAGCTAGAGCCTTCATCCTTTCCCAACCCCCAGCTTAGTGAAAATGAGAATGTGAGTGAGGGTGGAGGAGAGTGAGTGATGGAGGAGATGGAGTGAGTGGGGGTTGAGCTTCAGAAAAGGGTCAGGGCAAAGATATTTGGGTTTGTGCAATGAGAAAGTTGTCAGTCCTAAATAGGACTAGCAAGCAAACAGGACCAGACTTTTCAGTTAGACGAGTTAAAAAAGAAGAGAGAGACAGTTGTCTGGATTACAGTGGATCAAGGGAGATCTCAGGAACCTAGTGTCGCAAGAATCACAGGTCCGATGATGCGTACCCAAGGGAGGAAGGACAGAACCAGGTGGACAGTTTTAGCAAATAAAGGATATTTATTTATGACAGTGATGAATTTATAGTATTTATTCTAAGATTTTTAATAGACTGTGTTAATAATGAATTTACAGTATTTATTATATTTATTCTACGATTTCTAGTTAAACGTGTCAGAGATATAAGGATGGGAATGGCAAGGGGAATAGTCTCTATTCTAACAATATCCAGCTACACTAATTAAATAAGAGTGATAACTACAAACTCTATGTACTACCCAAAACAACTACAACACTAAGCTTATACAACAACAACAACAAAAAATCAAATCATACATACCAACTTACACAGCACATGGAACATTTCAAAGATATCGGTTCAGTTGCGAAGGCCTTGGTTACGCTCGAGAGTCGGGGGAGGTGGCTGGTCAGTTGATCAGGCCGGCAGTGCTTTGAAGTATATGGGAAGGCACACGCACGGTGGTACGTGTGTTGCGAAGACCTCCTCGAGCGAACTGTACGATGGGTATTTATCCCCAAATCTGCACATCGCTTTCCCGCACGTGCATATTACCATATATGGCCTAATGGTCACCAAGTGGGGGGTCTGTATCCCAGGGGTTGGGCCGAAACTGAGCAGGTTTCATGAGACCAGGTAAGCCCCGCAGTTCTCACTCCAAGGTGACGGGTGGGAGAGTCTGAGACTATTTTCCCCTTTTCACACCTTCCCTTTTTCTAAAGGCAATGGTATGCAGGAAGGGTGTGGCCGGTTTCTCCCAAGGAGTACTGCAGCCCACTATAGCAAGAGCAGCCTGGCCAAACTTTTTTACGGGGGGAGCAGTTTTTTTTCTAACACCTAGCTGAGGGGACATTTGGGAGAGGGGATGGAAAACCTGAGTTTTCCCTGCATAAGAGAGTCTTTCAGTTGAGAAAGAAAAGCAGAAAAAAGAGCAGAGGATATGAAAAAAAGCTAAACAGACTCTCAGGGGTAGCTAAAATGGGAAGGAATTTGGATTAGGATTCATATAAAGAAGAATTGCAGCCACTAAACACCCATGAGTTCTAAAGATGGTTTCAAGGGTATTGGTTGGCATTTAAAGTAGTGATAATCAATTTAGGAAAACTGCAAAATTAGCTTAGGAGAGAGATTGTAGATCACTTTTTATATATTTATTTATTTATTAAAAATCCCATATAAATACTCTTATTCAAGATGGGTCTTACAGCTCCTAGTCTGGTGTGTAAATGTTCTCCCAGGACATGTAGTTCCACAGGCATACATTCTGTAGAACAGTGTGGTGCTGCTTGATAAGATAGCAGAGAAGAAGTTATTTTCTGATATAAAGATAGTTTATCTTCCTTGATAGTTTTCATGGCAGTTCTAAAAATGTTCAGCATAACCACAAGAATGTGGATTATATAGGGACAGATAAAACACGGTGCATATCACAAACTTGCAACAAATACCTGGATTTCTTCAGCTGCTCTCTGCAATCTATTATATTTTTTCTGATTACATTAAGCTGTTGCAAAATAACTGTGGGGCAGATGAAGAAGGAGCAATGGGAAGACACACATAGAACCTCTGCTTTTTCCCTTCTGTCTGGTGTTGAGTGGACATTGACATTGAAAGTCCGGAGAGGCAGGTGTACAATGTGTCTTCCTTTATATGTTTTATGTTTGGCACCAAATATACTAACCAGGAGTGCCAACAGCTATGCCAGACCTCTGGGCAAGGTGGGGGCAGAGGGCTCTGTGCTCCTGGAAAAGGGTGTGGCCTCAGGCAGAAGGGGTGGGGCCAGGGACAGCCCTCAGTGCCACCCAGAGTGCACCACGCTAATCCCTCAGCACTCAGAGCCCCCCAGCATGCACTGCATGGTGCTCAAGAGGTGATTTAAAGGGGTCGGGGCTCCAGGCACCACAACTTCTACAATAGAGGCAGACCAGGAGCACCAGACCCTTTTAAATGGCTGGGCCTTGGGGCAACTGCCTCCTTTGCTTCCGTCCCTCATTGGCAGGCCTGACTTTAAATCCAGACAGATAACAGTCCTCGGACCTAAATGTTAGGGTTAAGTCAAGCTCCACATGGTGAGCTCAGGGAAGGGGGCAGAGGTGACTTTATGACACTTTACTGTCCCATCTCCTTTCCCAAACGTGGAGGGCAGACAGCTGCCAGTTTGGTCCTCAGTCCAGTTAAGAGCAGTTTCAGGACTGCTATAAGTTATATTGGCAGCCCTAAAGGGCTGTAGTGCAGGATCAAGATGGCCAGAGCATAAGGAAATCCAGCCACAAATCTTCAAGACCAGAATACCCCTGTGGGGGGGGGGGGGGGGGAAAGGGTGCCACAAACAAGTAAAGTAGAATTTGCTGCACCATTTTTACCTCATGCAAGAATTCCCCGGGATCTGATTCTGAGTTTTTTTTATAAAAATAAAGAGAGGAACAATGCACACAGTGCCATTTTGAGGCATTAATTGAAAGCATTTTGCCTGTCAGAAACATTTTCAACAAAGAAAGAAACAACAAAATATGAACTTCTTACCATGGGTACGATGACAACTTGTTAGTGCAGGTCAAGCCTTTGTATTCATTTGAAAGGGCAAGGTTTACAGTTATGAAATGTTTCTCCAGTATCCCTGTCTATATCTTGCTGCCAATCATGCTGGCTAGCTAAGGCTTCCCTATCTGGATGGTTTTCACAAATTCTTTTAAAAGCTCATGAAATTCCTTTTCAGAAGACTGGTTCTGATGCCCCAGAGGAAGCACCTTTCCCATCTGCTGAAAGATTACTTTTCCTGTAACTTCTCATCATCTGAGTATATGTATTTGTCCATCCATCTGATATCAGTGAAGAAAGTCAGATAACTTAGGGTATGTCTACACTACAAAGTTAATTCGAACTAACAGCCGTTAGTCCGAATTAACTTTCATAGGCGCTACACATACAAACCGCTAGTTCGAACTTAATTCGAACTAGCGGAGCGCTTAATTCGAACTAGGTAAACCTCATTCTACGAGGACTAACGCCTAGTTTGAATTAAGTAGTTCGAATTAAGGGCTGTGTAGCCACTTAATTTGAATTAGTTGGAGGCCCTTCCCAGCTTGCCCTGGTGGCCACTCTGGGCCAAACCAGGGAAACTCTTCTGCCGCCCTCCCGGCCCCGGAGCCCTTAAAGGGACATAGTCTGATTACAGTGCTTGTGCCAGGTGCAAGCCTGCCAGCACCTAGCCAGCAGACCCTGCACCTGGCACGGCATAAGCCAGCCACCCATTGCAACCCAGCCCTCCGCCTCTTCCTGGGACCAGACTGGCGGCTCCCAGGAGCCTTCCCGGGTCCGCAAGAGGCGGGCGCCTGCCTGGTGTAGTGTGGAGATCGTGGACTTCATCAAGGTTTGAGGGAGGCCTCCAATGTCCACGACCTCTGCTCTAGGCACAGGAAAGTGGCCGTCTAGGGCAGGATAGCTGCCAGCCTGGCCACCAAAGGCCACATGCGAACCCAGGAGCAGGTTTGCATGAACATCAAGGTGGTCCAGTGAGACCCCCGACCCTGAGCCCTGAGCTAAGAACATAAGAACATAAGAACATCCGTACTGGGTCAGACCAAAGGTCCATCTAGCGCAGTAGCCTGTCTGCCGACAGTGGCCAACACCAGCTACCCCAGAGGGGATGGACCGAAGACAATGACCAAGCCATTTGTCTCGTGCCATCCATCTCCAGCCTTCCACAAACAGAGGCCAGGGACACCGTTCCTACCCCCTGGCTAATAGCACTCCATGGACCCAACCTCCTCAGGGTGGAAGGTCTCCTGCAGGGTCTCCTGGATGCTGACAGCCCCCCGATTGACCCCCCCCGATGGCAGCCTACGGCAAGTGCAGCCGGGCTGATGGCCGAGTGCTGAGATGTGCCGAGTGTGGGCATTCAGGGCACTCCAAGACAGGACTGCTTTGCTGTCCCTCATCGAGGTAGACAAGCAAGCGGGGAACCCTGAGAACTGTCTGTCCGGGGTGGGGGTCGGGTCCCTTTAAGCACAGCCCTCGGCTAGCCTGAGACAGCAGTTCCACGCTCTAAGTCCTAACCTGATGCCCTGCCGGCACCTGTTCTGGCCAGCCTTAACTTCGGTTCAGGGTCCACTCAGTGTGGACACGCTAGTTCGAATTAGCAAAACGCTAATTCGAATGAGTTTTTAGGACTAGATGCACTAGTTCGAATTAGCTTAGTTTGAATTAACTAATTCGAATTAAGTTAGTTTGAATTAGTGCTGTAGTGTAGACATACCCTTTCTGTTCAGGTAGGCCTCATGGATTTATTTGCCCCACAGATAATAGGTCAATCTGGCAGTTATTCAGACTAGTAGCTCTGACAAAATTACTTTGGTGTATGGGCTGTTATAACAAGTCAGCAGAGTCAACAGATTCCTTAAGAATTTACAGAGATTAAAGGCAGTCACAGTCTGAGGGTTTTGCTTTACAAAAACACCACACCACAAGGGCTTTGTACATTTTATTTTGTGTTCAAGTGTTCATATTTGTGTTCATATTTTAGAAGTGCACGCCATCATTTTTCTCCATTTTGTCGTCAGCTTGAAGAGCTCTACCCTTGATGGTTAGAAATGCTAAATGACAATGT
Organism: Pelodiscus sinensis; assembly: GCF_049634645.1. Lineage (NCBI taxonomy): Eukaryota > Metazoa > Chordata > Testudines > Trionychidae > Pelodiscus > Pelodiscus sinensis. The sequence goes on from NC_134716.1 coordinate 112,787,731, forward strand.
AGAGTAATTTCTTACAAGTACATGTTTATAGTAGGGTTGCCAGGTGTTCGGTTTTTGCCCAGACAGTCCATTATTTCTGGCCCCTGTCAAGTAAAAAAACCCAGTAAATACAGGACATGTAAAATGTTCGGTATTTTCTGTTTTTCTTGGACAGATGGCTGGCGGGGACATTCTTCCCCTGCTGCATCTGGCGTGGGCAGGGGGGAAGCAAAGAGCACGGGGATTCTTAAAGGTGCAGTGACCTTTTTTTTGTTCACCTGTTTTTTTTCTTTCTTCTTCTGGTTTTTGTGGATTTTTTTTTTTTTTTTTTTGCTCAACCAAGTTTTTTTCCTACCATGTTTGGGATTTTTGGTGAAAGCATTTGGCAAACCTAGTTTATGATGACACAATCTTTGGAATTTTCATTTACTATACATTTGTGACTCAGAAGAGTGAGCCTCACTTTCAAGACATTCCGCTGCAGATCCAGGTGTGAAATTCAGAGAAGGATTGAAGAGTTTTTAGATGGATTGTAGAACAGGGCAACATTGGAGTGGATGGAGTGTCACATGGGAGAGAGGGAGAATGAGAGAGAGATCAGCAGGAAGGTGGTTGATGTTGCCACCACATTAACTAGGGGTTGTCAGTATAAGGCATGGAAATTGAGGGAGTAAGATATGAAAAAAGAAGTGTATGGTGGTCATTTTAGTGATGGAATACACATCCCAGTGGGTGCAGGAAAGGAATGGATATCTAATGTGTGTGTGCATGGGGGTGGTGGGGTTGGGTGAGGTGGGGAATGGAATGATATCTAATGGAGTGAATCAGGAATGGGTCTTGTCTGAAAATCCAGGAAGTACATTTAAAAAATTTCCAAACTATTTTGCTACCCTTTGTAAAATAAAAGTGTTTAAGCATGACATTGAATTTCTGCACACAGTGAAATCAACCAGACTGTATATTTTTCCTGAAAGCAAGTTTTGCTCTGCAATTCTGACAGTGGAAGGGGTTTGTGGATTTGTACTTCAGAACTTGTAGCTAGTGCTCATTCAGTCCCTAGCTGTGTATCTGAAACTAGATTTATCCCTATTATATCAAGTCAGGTTCCCTTAAAACTCATGCTGGCTACTTATTTTCCCTACCAAAAAGTAGATTATCTCCCTCTGTAGGATTATTATTCTCTGCAGCACATTTGGCTGTGTGAGAAGGCTAAAATCTCGAAGGATAATCTGAAAGGTTGTTAAATCTAGTGGAGAATAGGTAAGGTACATTTTTGGCCCACAGCATGTAGTGTGAAGTCTGCCTAGCATGCTGCTTATGTACTTAGGGTTTTAAGACTCCTGAACTGGCTGCTCCCTTAATTTATTATGAATAGCATTGTATGTGTAATGACAAATGCTATTTATAATAATCTAGTATTTGTATAGAATTTTCAACATTTTATAAATAGATTAGTTTGGATTGGCATCCTATCCATGGTGTTTATAGGGCACCACACACCATATTTTTTAAATACCATACCTTGAACCATGCACTTTTGCAATACAGCTCTGTCTTTTGTTATACACTGCACAATTAAAATGTTGATTTGTATAAATTCACCTTTTCCATGCATTCCTTCCTCTACTCTTTACTAGAGGATATATTACAGGTTCTTTCTCACCTTCAAATTGTTCAGTCTTTTTCCTCCCTATGGCTTTTCTAATAACAAGCAATTAGAAAAAAAAAGGAGTTCAGTATCTCAGCCATTGTTTGAAGTCATTAATTTCAGCCTCTGCTTTATTTGTAAATGGCTCTTATTTTTCCCCAGTAGAGCTGGAAAGCACAAGCAGACACAAAGTTTAAATGCAGGAAATGAACACTAACAATTGACTTAAATATAGGTCATGCCTTCCTCATAATTTGTTGTTCTTCTCAAGTAGCAGCTTAGTGATATAAAATAAACTTGCACATGGTTGATGAAAGCTGCAAATGAACCCTGATTGATAGTTGTTCTGTTTATTAAAATGGTTTGTTTTTGTTCTTTTAGAACATGTCTACACAGCAGTGCTAAACTCGAAATAAGCTGTACAACTTGAGCTACAGTAATTGTGTAGTTTAAGTCGAAATAGCTTACTTAGACTTTTTGGCGATGTCTACACAGCAGTTATTTCGAACTAGAGCACACTTCCCCTGAATTCCCTTAATCCTTGTACAATGAGGGTTACAGGAGTCAGAGTAAGAAGTCCTCGAGCTCGACATTATTTTGACATTATGTCGAAACAACTACTTGTGTGTAGACACAGACTGTGTTATTCCAAAATAATGCTGCTGTATAGACATAGCTTTAGTCTCAGATTTGGACTAGAAAATATGGTCCCGATTCTCTTCTTGATCATTTCCCCGCCACAGGAGGAGCACTGGTGCAGCCACTGTCCCCCCTATCTTTTGCCTATAGCAATAATGGTGCAGTCTACTGGGGGTTGTACCATGAAATCTGTTAATGGCCATGACAGCTTGGGTATTAATGATTCAAACAGGCCCATAAAATGCTATAGTAGTAGTTGGGAGATGGGGAGAAATCTTCCTCATTAAGCATCTTTCTCCTTCACATCAAAGCTGTTTGCTTCACTTTACTTATTCTTTCTAAGTTTCTCTGTTTTCCATACTTCACCTTTCACTGAAAATTCAAGTCCCACCAGCAGAGGGAGGCTGGCCCTTCCACACCCAGGTCTTCTGGGAAAAAGTATGTAAGTATGGTATTATACTAGGTAACTATCAGGCTTTGTCTACACTACAAGTTTTTGCGTCAGAGAGTATGCTAGTGACGGACTCATTAGCATGAGTCACAATGTCATTAGCATATTTTCTGCCAACACGTTTTGCGCAAGGGGTTTTTGCGCAAAAAGAAGCAGTGTAACCGCTTTCATTTTGCACAAAACGCTCCTTTTGCTCAAGATCTTTATGCCTCTCCTGGCATAAGGGTTTTTTTTTAGCAAAATGGAAGCGGCTACAATGCTTCTTTTTGCGCAAAAACCCCTTACACAAAAAGCATCAGCAGAAAATATGCTAATGACATTGTGACCTGAGTCCGTCATTAGCATACTCTCTGCTGCAAAATCTTGTAGTGTAGACATAGCCTGATAGTTACCTAGTTTTAGGGTATACTTAGATAAGTGCAATTGTACAACCAAACTTTTTGTTAGTGCTATCCTCAGGAGTGATTGAATCAATCTGTGTGATCCCTGCTATGTGCTTTGTTTTGTTTGCCAACTTGATACCAGTCATAATAAAAATCTCCTAATTATGAGCATGGCTGCTGTTGTGGTTCCCCAGATCTAGGTCCAGAAATGCAGCTTTATAGACCTCAACCTTTGTGACCTGATGAAGGAGGACAAACCGGAAATCTTTTAGTCAGATTGGCGAGCCATACCCACCTAAATTATATCATTCTTCATCCCCAGGATATAGTATGGATAGTCTGGGATTTAAGAACTGGAGTGCAGGCATGAAATGGGGTGGCAGATCATCTAGAAATGAGACTTAGCAAAGAATAAATGAAAAGCATGATTCATACTCACCAGACTTTACTTATATCCCACATGTTTTGGGGTGTCCTCCAGGCTCCTTTATTGTCTGGCATTGAATAGAAATAATGAATACAGCGCAGATGTCAGGAACTGAAGCTGGCTGCTGGTGTGGTCGCCTAGCAACCCAAAGAGCTTGGTTAGGCACAATAAACCTTCACTAAATGACTGTGCATCTAGATTGGACAGAAGGCCCAAAAGATCACACTTTAAGGCTCCTAACTCTAGCAGCATAGTGGCTGTTCAATTTCTCTTATGCCTGCAGCTGTGTTAGACCTGCTTTTTATCCAGCCCTTGCTCCAACCCATGCCTGCTCCTGTCCCTATCTTCCTCAGAACTTGTGGCTCTGAGAGTTGGATTGTCCCCTGGCCAACCCTGTGGTTTTGTCCTCTGATTCCGCTCCACCACTAGCAGAGCAGTGGCTAGGAAGGCCAGAAATTGGCTTTAATTGAAAAGTGTGGTGCCAGACAGACTCAGGGAGAAGGAGATGTGCCTGTGGCCATGTAGCTAAAATGTAGCTTTATGCAGTGTACCTTGCCAGCAGAAAGGAACAGTCTTGTGCTGTTGGTAAAGATTCATTAAACAGGCTGTTTGTCTTTGTTATTAATGTTATTAATGCTAAAGCAGGAACAGACCAGACGGGTCTATTTGTCACTATTGTTATCCTTTTACTGTTAGGATGGTTTTCTTCTTTAATTTAAGAGTGCAGGAATGTTTTTTGTATTATAAAAGAATTTGTAATAGAAGTAGGTACTTTAATTTTAGAATATTTTGTACTAGATCTGTTTTTTATGAAAGCAACAATGTAATTCTTGCTTATGTGAATCAACTAGGTAATTTTTGTTTGTGTGAGTAAAAAATGTGAGTATTTGTTTTAAAAATAGTAGTTTGAAAGCCACCACGGTTTGGAGGCACAAAAGAACTATTGAATGTGCCCATAATATTCAGTGAAGGATGAGGGGATTATTGGCGACCATGAAGTTTGACGCAAACACTCCCAACATGTAAAGATAACAAATTCCATCAAAACCAGGGTTGGGAAGCACCCAGAAAAGTTGTGAGCAAACTAATATGAAACAACAATAAAAATGGTCACCAAATAAAGATACGTTGCAAAAGCCCAATTACAACATCATGCAGCAATATCCATAGATTTGCATGAGAAAGAATTTGTATAAAATGTAGGATGAGTCACTTGGGGTATGTCTACACTACAGCGCTAATTCAAACTAACTTAGTTTGAATTAGTTAATTCGAAATAAGCTAATTCGAACTAACGGATCCAGACTAAAAAACTAGTTCGAATTAGCATTTTGCTAATTCGAACTAGCATGTCCACGTTAAGTAGACTGTGAACCGGGGTTAAGGATGGCCGGAAGCAGTGCCGGCAGGACATCAGATGAGGACTGAGAGCGTGGAGCTGCTGCCTCAGGCTAGCCGAGGGCTGTGCTTAAAGGGACCCGACCTCCACCCCGGACAGACAGTTCTCAGGGGTGCCCCGCTTGCAAAGCAGTCCTGGTTTGGAGTGCCCTGAGTGCCCACACTGGGCACATCACAGCACTCGGCCATCAGACCGGCTGCACTTGCCGCAGGCTGCCATCTGAGGAGAGGGGGCAATTGGGGGGCTGCAGGAGAGCTTCCACCCCCAGAAGCCCGCAGAGCCAGCCCAGTCTTCCCCATCCTCGTACCCCATTCCTCCCTCACCTCCTTCCACTTACCCTTCCCTAGCCCCCCTTCCTGATGTACAAAATAAAGAAAACGTGTGGTCAAAAATAGAATCTCTCTTTATTGAACAAAACTCGGTGAGACTGGGAAAAGGAGGTGGGAGAGGGGAAGAGAGAGGCTGGGAGAGGGGAGGGCAACTACAATGATCAGAGGTTTGGAACAGATCCCATATGAAGAGAGGCTAAAGAGACTGGGACTTTTCAGTTTAGAAATGAGGAGACTGAGGGGGGATAGGATAGAGGTCTATAAAAGCATGAGTGGGGTGGAGAGGGTGCATCAAGAAAAGTTCTTCATTAGTTCCCATAATAGAAGGACTAGAGGACACCAAAGGAAAGGAATGGGTAGCAGGCTTCAAACTAGCAACAGAAAGTTGTTCTTCACAAAGCAAAGAGTCAACCTGTGGAACTCCTTGCTGCAGGAGGCGGTGAAGGCTAGAACTAGAACAGAGTTTAAAGAGAAGTGAGATCAAGTCATGGAGGTTGGGTCCATGGAGTGGTATTAGCCAGGGGGTAGGAGTGGTGTCCCTGCCCAAAGTTTGTGGAAGGCTGAAGAGGGATGGCACGAGACAAATGGCTTGGTCACTGTCTTCGGTCCATCCCCTTCAGGGTCCCTAGGGTTGGCCGCTGTCGGCAGACAGGCTACTGGGCTAGATGGACCTTTGGTCTGACCCAGTACGGCCATTGTAAGCTCAGGGCTCAGGGTTGGGGGTCTCAGTGGACCACCTTGATTTTCATGCACACCTGCTCCTGGGTGGCCAGGCTGGCAGCTATCCTGCCCTAGACGGCCACTTTCCTGTGCCTACTGCGGAGGTCGTGGACGAGGTCCATGATGTCCGCACTAGCCCAGGCGGGTGCCCGCCTCTTGCGGTCCCGGGCAAGCTCCTGGGAGCCTCCAGCCTGGTCCCGGGAAGAGGGGGAGGGCTGGGGGGCATCGTGTGGCTGGCTCGAGCCATGCCAGGTGCAGGGTCTGCTAGCTGGGTGCTGGCAGGCTTGCACCTGGCATGGGCACCGTACCCAGCCCGTGCCCCTTTAAGGGGTCCGGGGCCGGGAGGGGGGCAGACGAGTTTCCCTGGTGTTGGCCAGAGTGGCCACCAGGGAAACCTGGGGAGGGCTAGCCTCCCACTAGTTCGAATTAAGGGGCTACACACCCCTTAATTCGAACTAGTAAGTTAGAACTAGGCTTAGTCCTCGTAGAATGAGGTTTACCTAGTTCGAACTAAGCGCTCCGCTAGTACGAATTAAGTTCGAACTAGCGGAGCGCTTGTGTAGTGCCTATCAAAGTTAATTCGAACTAACGTCCGTTAGTTCGAATTAACTTTGTAGTGTAGACATACCCCCGGTTCTTTGGGTTCCATCCTGTCAAGATCCTGGGGCATCAGTCTAGACCAACAGAGCTCAGCTCCTCCCTTGCACTCAGCCTAACTATCCATGAGATAATTGCAAGCAACATACTTTTTACTTTGTCTTCTCAATAAACACAGTGCATTGCCTTCTCCTCTAAAAAGATCCCGTGTGCTTCTTATAGGCATAATGTGTCCACTGGCAAATTGGGATGGGATGGGCAGAAAAACTTTAGTTTGGGTTTGTTTTACTTTAATAGATCAGTCCCTAGAAATGTTTTTTTAGTGGAAATATGCCTGAGAATGTCTGAAGGGAAACTGAGTCAGGGTAATGCAGAGGCACAATAGGCCAGCAGCAGGCACAAAGGGTAGGTGTGCCCTATTGCACCCACAAAAGAAGTTAGAACCAAATTTTACCCTTGTATTTGCATATATAACCTCCACTGATGTCACTTTGGTACTTGGCATGGTATAAACAAGGAAATAAAGACAGCAGTGACAGAAATAACTGTTAAATGACTTCAAAATGATTGCACTGGAACATAGTCAAGTCAGGTATAAGTAATTTTAAATACTCAAGAAATGCCATAGCTTTTTTATGAACCACTGGCACTTGGCTACCACAATGCCAGGTACATTAACATAGTAATCTGGAATACAAACTCACTTGTGAACACCTGTTCAGGATAACCTGTTTTGTAATCATATACTACTCACATAACAATGGCTATTGATTACTAAGCTAGTTAAAATGTTCTCAATACACCATGCTCTGTGGAGGACTATTATGAATGAGTGACTTATTTTGTCAGAATGAATCATTAGAACATTGTTTTTGTTTTGATTTACTAAATTATCAAATGCAGCTGCAGACTGTGCCCGGGAGTAAATGGAGCATTTACATCTAATCTGAGATTGCACTGCATGATCTTAGGTTGGAAATGGCCTCCATAATGTAGGACAAACTGACACTAATTAAAAGAGAGCTGAAAATGGAACTCAGGAGGCACTTCAGTGCTCTGCTGCTGGTGCCCTGCTTCAGTGGCAGAACTGGAATGTTTGGGTTAGAAGCAAATCCACAGCACCCAGGAAGATTGGCTGGACTGGGCAGCCAGGTTCCTTCTAAACTACAGCATGACCCTGCAGCTGCTTAATCATCCCTGCCCAACCAGATGCTCAGGGCCCCATGCTCGAAGCTGCTTAGCTGGGGAAGTGCTGGAGGACAGTTCCATCCCTACCAACTGGGAGAGTCTTACTGCTCTGTCCTCATCAGGGAGATGCTATTGTCGATGAGGGAGAAGTGCCGCTACCCCAGCTAGGCCGCTCTTTACATGGAGCCCTGAGCCCCGGGCTGGGTGGATATGATTAAGCAGCTGAGCTGTGCTGCTGCGCAGTTTAGTAGGTACCCTGCTGGGCAATAGGGCAATAGGAGCCAAAAGGAAGAGCAATATTTCTATTAAGCTCATGGAACTGTTCTATGAATGAAGTATCTCGGTTCCCTCAACATGACTGTGCCTCTGGTAAAGGACTGGAGCATTGGTCCCTGTCCTGAACACACCTGTACCCTAGAGATCCTTTGAAACTCTGCAGAGGTTTTGCACCTCCTGAAATTCAGCTCCTCCCTGCGTGTAACAAAGCCTACTGGTTTTACCACCTTGGGGTACTTCTGTGGTTGCCTTGGTAGATGATGTCCCTTGCCTTTGTTTGTCAGAGACTGGAAATGGATGATAGGAGAGGGATAAGCTATTCTGTTCATTTCCTGTGGGACGTCTGGTGTGGGCCACTATCGGAAGATGGAATATTGGGCTAGATGGACCTTTGGTCTGACCCAGTATGGCCATTCTTATGTTATTAAGATGCTGGATTTCCATCTGACAGAGGAACCCCCTTCCACACACTCTTTGAACACTGATGGAACATTTAGATGAACCTGATACAATTGACCATTGCAGTCTTAATTCTGGAACTTCCTTGTTTGACTTTGAAAACTCAAAATTCTAAAGGAACCTTATGAGGTAGTGTTATGTAACTTTTCATAGGTTTAAGAGAGTGCATGCTATGATGGTGGGCAGATGGGGTGACTCACATTTGCATACCCTATATTTAAAACAGAAGCAGTTAAAGACCCAGTGCATGAACAATAACAGTGTCAGAATAGACATCATGAAAAATACAAGCAGGTAGATTCAGAAATGAAACAGATAAAACCACTAATTAAAAAGAATAGGAATGGCAGATCCCATATGGAGAAGAGCAAGACAAGAGAGGATCAAAGAGAGAGACCATTGATTCAGTGAAAAAACTATGCAGGCTTGAAAGGTACTTAAATTTAATCGTGTTTTGGTTTAAGACATGAAAGTGCAGAATCCTATTTAAACTGGCACAGTTATATCTAGAAATCACCTTCTTCCCTCTAGGATGAATCATCACAATTTCAAGTTTAACATCCTAACAAAGCATAAAACCAGAAACATTTAGCCTATTACAAATATACTCGCTCATCAGCTTTGTGATGAAGAAACCAAACTCTTTGTATGAACAAATGTTTCCCACTATGAAACTTGTCTCACCGATGGACAAAGGCATATCAGTAAATTCTGCTATTCCCTTTGTGGCTGACATCTTTTCTTGTAATCTGATTCATATGAGTTCCTGTGCTCATCTGGAGCTACACTGACTTCAGTAATAAAAATAGGGGAGTTGGGTAAGCCAAAAAAGACAGGATACAAAATCAGTGGTGGTTCCACTTAATTTGGTTTCATTTGATTTCTTGCTGGGTGCTGCCTGCCCCTTAAATTTTATCTATAGTGTGAAGAAACAACCCTGTTTTTAAGATACACAAGGTGAAACCTTGACCCGTTGAAGTCAATAGCAAACTTTCATGGATTTCAGTGAAATCTGGCTTTGACCCATGATCCTGAGTCTATCCTGTGTGTCTGAACATTCTAGGATTTGCCTTATAACTGAGGAACAAAAGAAAATATATGAATGATGCACTGAAAGATACTTGCAGTTTTCAAGTGTGTGTATTGCTTTATGATAACTTGAATCATGACATATATTACAGATTTTTGTTGTTATAGGAATCTTTTTTTGATGAGGCATCCTTTGACTTAGTACTGTAAGCACTTATTGCAGGGTAATATTTTCAAAGCAGTGGCAAAGGATTTACTTTAGACTCTCCCACTAAAGCATTAGTTTGATGTGTGAAGTTGTAGCACTTAGATAATGTAGCCCTCAGTTGTGCCTTTTGAAAGAAATTATGGAGAACTGGGAAATACTTGCATTTTTTATGAATATCATAAGCCCCATAGTGTATCTGTGATATTACTTTGCCTGAATGCATGGAGCTAGATCAAAAGAAGATGTCAAAGAAAACAGACAGTAAATGTAAAACAGCTTAGAAAAGGAATATTTCCTCAAACACAATAGCCAAGAACAGAGACACTTTGGTCCCAACCTTAGGAAAGGGGCTGTCTTGCTAAGGCTGAGAATCTGTAGATCAAAAGACATTGACCTGTAAAGGGTGTGTCCTGTGGGGAAGGAGGTGATCTGAGTGAATCAGGAGTCTTCCCTGCAGCAAAAAGGCCACAACTTGGTCCCCAAGAGGACAGGAAGCTGTAAGGCCAAATTCAGCCCAGCTGGAGATTGGAAGAAAATGCAAAAGCATAGATAAGACAGTATACACAGAATTGTTATTTTAAATGCATTTTTTCTTAGTGATGTGTACCTTTAGGCAAAAGAAGTCCTACTTGTCCTGAGGAAGCTGCCTCGTTGTCACTGTGTACTATTACTGTCCATAGATTCTTGAAAGGAAACATTGGGCCTGATAAGGAGTATGGTTGGCAGCCGGGCATGTGTAATCCAGAAACTCATTCACAGAGTGGCTGAACGGCAGAATTCCACCCCAAAGAGAAGAGGAGGCCTGGGTCTGTCCCTTAAAAAGAGACCCACCATCCCCCTGCAGAAGTGGTCGCCATGCAGTCATGGGCACTGGCCAAGGTCTGCAGGTTCATTCTATCCAGGAGCTGACAGAAATCTATCCAGTATCTTCACACCAGGGGCTCAGCAGGTGTAACTTATCATTCGTCCACTGACATCAACAGATATATGATCCAGTACATCAGCTGAGAAGCTGCTCCTTCAGAGTTGAAAATCTTACTCAGTCCTTCATTTATATAGACAAAATGACCATTAAAATAATAAAGAGAAGTATTGGTTAAAATGGTTAGAACTTTAGAATTTCACCAGTCAGAAGAGGTATTATGAGCCTAACTCCCTGTAATAAAAAACAGAGATTGGTTTAAACCAAAAACTGGGAATACCAAAATGAGGGAATGTAATTGGAACAGGATAGCAATTTCACATCTGGCCTATTTCTAAAATGGGTCAAACCAAGGTGCCAGAGCTGAATTCTGTGGGGTTTGAAATCCAGAGCTGCACTTATATAATCAATTATGACTTAAATGGAACTTATATTATTGGACCATAGAGCAGACCAGCCAAAAATCTGTGTCTGATAGATAATAACTTGTATTTAACATTTGACAAAAGAAGCCAATGTAACACAACTGTTTTATCTGGCTGTGGTGTGGAACCCAGCTGCTGCCAGAAAGCACAAAGGATCTCTGACAAAGATGACAAAAGATATCTTTCACAACCAAATTTTATTTGTAAAGGATAAGAAGTATCTTGCCACCTAACAAAATAGCAGGAGCATATTAGAATTAAATTCCCTCAGTTAGAATCTGGCAAGGTCACCAACACAGAGAACTTCTGAGGAAAACTGTGATGGGATCTTTATGGACCATAACATCTTCCTTTTAGGATCTAAAGGAAAGTATCTATGGTAACACATAAAAACAACTTTAAAAAAAAGTAGTCATGTGTCTATACTACACAAATATTTCAAAATAAGCTATTTTTGAAGAAATACTCTGAAATAGCTTATTTCAAAATAGCACTTCTACACAGCAAATGCCCATCAAAATAGCACTGAGTTATTTTGAAATAGAGCATTCATGTTCATTGGATACAGAATTGCATTAAGGCCACCTGGAAGCACTTCAGGCATCAGGACAGCACTCTCTTCCTGAAGATGCTGCCTGAGGCTACTTGAGGCTTGAGCTTAAAAGGAACCACGTCTACAGCAGTGTCTCAGGTTCTTCTTTGCTTACCTCATTGAGGGACAGCAAAGCCATTCCTTTGCCTGCTGTGGTTGCTCTTTCGGCTGGGACGGCCCATCCATATAGGCAAACTAGGCGGTTGCCTAGGGCGCCAAGTTAAATGGGACACCAAACGGTGGTGCAATATTATTATGGGGTTTGGAGGTGGGGTTGCTGATTGCATGGTTCACCTAGGGTGCCGATTGCTGGCAGCTAGTCTGGGGCCGCTTCTGCCTTTCGGACACCTCAGCTCTCTAGCCATGGAGCGGGACCTGCCTCCCAGCAGTCAGTGGCTCTTATATGTGTTGGTGCACCTCCTGCTGCAGTTTCTGCAGGCTGCCTTGCCAAGAAAGCTGAGCGAGGAACACGCAGCAGCCCTCACCACCCACCATCTCCACTTGTGTGTGCCTAGAGAAAGTAATGGCACTCACCCAAGGGGCCTTTCTGGGCTTTGGATGATGCCCAGGAAATATCTTGGGAGGAGGGGGTACTGGCTACAGGGTGAGCATGACCTCTGGCTGTCAGTCATGAAGCTGGTGCTGGCCTCATCTGGCTCTTCTGCCTTCTCCTTCTTACTGGCTCTGCCCCCCGGGAAGGCGACGACAGGTATCTCTAGCCCTGAGTCAACAAGTGAGGTGGGGAGGCAAATAGCTATTTCAGAATAGGCATTATTCCTTGTAGAATGAGAGTTACAAAATCCGGAATAAGACTCCTGTTATTTTAAAATTATTTCAAAATAGTGGGCTCACTGTGCAGATACTCGCGTCGTTATTTCAGAATAACAGAGTTGCCCTTAGAGACTCACCAAAATATACGTGTAAACAGGGGCTGAACTGCTGCTTGCTATCAGCCAGCTAAAAGGAGGGGTGGGTGTGCCCGCTACAATTGTTTAGCTCTGCAAGATAATTAACTGTTAACTGTTGATATGTAAATACAGCTCATGCCAGGATGGGGAGGGAATAAGAGGTGTGGTATGTAAATCCCATTCAGCCAGGGTTGATGGAGGGTCAGCGTTGGAATGGAATGTGGAGAATTGTAAATAATTTGGGGCTGTTGTGGGAGTCACAAATCATGCTACCCCTAAATATGGGAACTGTAAAACATGCCACCAGTGCTTGCACGAGAGACACCACCATCATGGTAAGAGGACTCTGAGGAACAAGCTTCTCCCCTTCCAGAGTTGAGTGAACTGAGCTGGGGGAAGGGTTAAAGGGCTTGAGTCAGCCTGCTTCACACCTGCCAGGTATGATCTGTAAGAATGGCCCCTTTCCCCCTTTGTTTTAAGGACAGATCTAAAGAGACTTCCTGAGGAGTCTTTTTTGCTAGTCCAGTAGAGAAGCTGGATTCCTTTGCCAGTCCAGCTGGTGGCCAAAGTGTTGAAATCACTGAGAGCTGAAATCACTGGTTTGGCTGACAGCCAGACCCATTGCAGCCAGCAGAGTGGCTGGTGGGAATCACTGACCGGTGGTGTGACGTGGCTGGTAGGAGTGGTGGCAGGCGAGGAGCAGTGATCAGTGGCGTGGAGAAATGACCAGCGGTGTGGCGTGGTGCAGAGTGGCGACCAGTGGCGTGGCGCGGCAGCAGGCGAGGAGCAGTGACCAGCGGCGTGGCGTGGAGTGGCGGCAGGCGAGGAGTGACGACCAGTGGCGTGACGCAGAGTGGCGGCAGGTGAGGAGTGGCGAACAGCGGCATGGCGCAGAGTGGCGACAAGCGAAGTGTCTGGTGGCGTTGGATGAGACAGCTGGTGGAGCATGGCGGAGTGTCATAAGGTGCCCCCTATTTATCCCTCCACCCCCATTTCTACCCAGGTTGGGAGGTGAAACCCTGCGGGTGAACTTTTGGACTCTGGGTGGAACTGACCAGGGACAGAGACTTTTGGGATGTCGGACTCTTCGGACTGCAGATGATTCTTGGCTGGGGTGGGGGTGCTTAGCTCATGTTTGGGTTATGAACTCTGTTTGTGGTATTTTCCCCAAGTTAATGCTGTATGACTTCTCTCTCTGTTTCATTAAATGTTTCTTTCCTACACTCAGACTCTGTGCTTGTGAGTGGGGAAGCATTGCCTCTTAGAGGCACCCAGGGGTGTGTGAATTTCCCAGATTACGAGGTGGAGGCTCGAGCCAGTTCTGTGTGAGATGGACCCCAAGATATTGAACCCAGCCCTGGTTGCTGCCAGGCTAACCCGGCAGAAGGGTTACATATGTATAGCAACATAAGCTCTTGTGGGCAAAACCCACTTCTTCCAATGAGCTGATCTTGACTATTTATCTTGAATCACAAGTTTAGTACTGAATGATTCACCTATGTGAAACGCCCACACCATTCTTCTACAGCCCATTCCTTTTCCTTAGAGGAAAGCACAGAGTAGACCTGACTCCCCTTACCTGGTGAAAGAAGACATTCACAGACCCAGGTAGAATGCTGCAGGCATGAAATATATATACGTCATTAAGGCTTCTCTTGGGATGCTTATTCATTCGGTAATGAGTTTCTTTTATTCGTAGCTTTTACATGACAAGCTTCTAATCAGCAGGGCTCTTATCAAAAAGGAAATGAGGATAAATGAGTAATGAGATCATTCCATTTAGAACAATGCATTTGAAATACACTTGCAAAACCTTATCTAAATCACTGAGCTTATCCCTACCTTGGTTGGTAACTCATTCTTGAATCTCATTAGCAGCAAGTTTAGTGTTAGCTTTAAGTTTAATGTGGACCGGATTTTATCTACATTATACTTTAATCTCTCAATTGCTAAATTTATGCTGCTGTATTACACTTGTAAATCCTTGCTTGTCACAACCCGAGTGATTTACACCCCTTCTTTCAAGGATTTCCCTGCATACTGCCAGTGTCTCTTGTATTTTTCATTACAGGAGTAGAAGTAATAGAGCTTTGTGGTTTTAAAATGAGGCTAAAATATTGTTTTGTGATAAACATCCATTAATTCTTTTCTAGCTCACTTGGTAAGATTTCCATAATTGGAAATGTTGAGGAATTGCTGTTTTAAATTCCCAAGAGAAGAAAAATTTCCTTAACATAAAACACTGCTTTTAATGTCTGTGTGAGTGATTGGGTTTGAGTCAAAGACTTGGAATATTAATTTCACTTTAGAATAGATTCTTAAAGGACATGTTAATTTTTCACTATGATGGGGGCACAATGGAAGACTGGTATTGGCCTGGAAGGGTGATGGACTATATTTCTGTGGTGCCAGATGCTTAGTGAGGGCTCAGAATTGGCTTAATTTGGGTCTCATATTGTCTTCACTGGAGAAATGATCTGAAAGAAATAGGATGGAACTCAATAAGAGCAAATGGTACACTGAGGAAGACATAATTGATTGCATATATGCACAAAGGGAAATGATTTCCTAGGATGTTGTACTGCAGAAAAAGACCTGGGGGGCCTATAGCTGATCACAAACTAAATATGTCAACAATGTAATACTGTTGCAAAAACAAAATAAAAACCAAATATCATTCAGGGATGTATTATCAGGATTTTTGTAAGCAAGACATGAGAAGTAATTCTGTCAGTCTACTTAGCACTGATAAGGCCTCAAATGGAGTACTGTGTCCAATTCTGGGCATTATAGTTTGGGATAATAGGGACAAATTGGAGAAAGTCCAGAGGACAGCAACAAAAATGATTAAAGGATTAAAAAGCATCATCTGTGAGGGAAGATTGGGGGAAAAAAATCTTTTTTTTTTAGTCTGGAGAGAAAACTGAAGGGAGACATAAGTCTTCAAGTACTTAAAAGGTTGTCAGAAAGAGGAGGGTAATAAATTGTTCTCTTTAACCTCTGAGGACAGGACAAGAAATAATGGGCTTAAATTGCAGCCAGGGAGACTTAGGTTAGACTCTAGCGAAATCTTCCTAAACTTAAGGGTAGTTAAGCATTGAAATAAATAGGGGGGTTATGAAACCTCTGCGATTAAGGTGTTTGTCTAACCTGTTCTTAAAAACCTCTAATTGTCCTTGGTCCCTTTTCCAATGTTTTAGATTTCCCCTCAACTCTATGCTGCCACTATCTGATATGCCTGGGAGCCTCCTAAGGACACACATATTACTGGAGTCTAAGTGTCATCATCTTCACCCTATGGCAGGAGCAGAGGTTAAAGTGACAGCAGCAGGTTTTCAGTCCCCCTAGAGGGGTACAACTTTGAGAAGTAGCATCTTTCTCCCCATCCATCAGAAGATCAGGACCTGGGGGTCGTGAATAACAGAAGACAGCTACATGGGAATAGCTGTCACTAACTTTCTAAGTTTGAGTTAGTATAATAATACCAGGCTTTTACATGTCACTTTAGATCAATAGCTCTCAAAGGTGCCCATTGTCATTGTCCCCATTTTACAGATAGTGAAATTGAGGCTCAGAAAGCTGAAGTGACTTGTTCAAGGTCACTCAGCAGACCAATGGCAGAGCGAAGAATAGAACCCAGGTTTCTTGAGCCCAGATCATTGATTTAGCCATTAAGAAACACTACCGCCCCTTTGATTTTTCACCCTTTCTTTGTATTTAGTCTAAATTTGATAATGCCTTTTCTCCTCCTCCTTCACTTTAAGCCTTAAATCCTGCAACTGATCATAGTGGAGTACAGCAATTCCTCCACATGGATCACAGTGCAGGATCAGGGCACTAGATTGTAAACTCTTCAGGGCAGGGGGCTGGATCTAGTGCTTCATCTCTATTTAGCAAACCATGTAAGGGCTTCTCTTTTGCAATATATGAAAGAGCTGTTGAAGTAAGTGTGGACTGTGGTGCTTTACTGAACTGAAAGCCAGGGACTGTATTTATACATCACTTAGCACAATAGATTCCTTTTCAGGCTCTATTCTATTTCCAGGGGGCCTCGGGATTATACAAGATTATTTAATTAATCATGGAATCCATGACTTCTGGAACCCATGTGAAACAGCTGATTTTAAGTATACTTGAAATGTGGATAAAAAAGTAGCTTTTTTAGTCCTCATTTCCTTTATTTTGTGGGATGACTAAAGGATTAGAAAACCTGCTTTATACCATGTCTGCACTACAACCTATGAGGGCAAAACTTACATTCCTCAGAGGTGTGAAAAACAACCCCCTTGAGTGACATACATTTCGCTGGTATAAATGGTAGGGTGCACAATGCTATGGCAGAGGGAGAGCTTCTCCTGCTGACATAACTACCTCCCTTTTTGGGGGTGGTTAAATTATGTTAACGGGAGAGCTCTCTCTAGTCATCATACGGCAGCTACACAAGAGATCTCACAGTGGTGCAACTGCATTACTTCTGTGCTTCTGTAGGCTTGCTAATATAGCCATACTCTTAGACCAGGGCTACATTAGACCTGGCAGCTCGGCTTACAGTACGCAACACCAGCTACATAGAATACGTAGCTGTAGTTGGCTTACCTTAAACTGAGCTTGGTGGCTTTCCCAGAGCAGGAGGCCAATGGGAGCAAATACTCCTTTCAGATTCCCTTACTCCTCACAAAAGGAGGAATAGTGTATGCCGGCGGGGGTGCCCTCTAAATTTGATTGTATGAGTATTAACTAGACTCCCTAAATCGAAGTCCCGAAGACTGATTGTGGCAGTGGCAATCTTCCTTTTAGTGTAGACAAGGCCTTAGAGAGAGAGAGAGACTCAAGGAGCTCTATCTATTTAGCTTAACAGAGAGAAGTAGAGCCTTGCAAATCAATGGATATCTGCTTTACATTCGCTGATGTGGATGCAGATGTGGTGTCCATAGATGTGGATGCAGATATCCGCAGCTCATTTCTGTGGATACGGATGCAGATACAAAATTTCGTATCCACACAAGACTCTAAAGAGAAGGCTAAGGGGTGACTTAATGGCAGTCTGGAAGTACCCTCGTGGAGAATAAATATTTGAGCATGGGTTCTTGAATCTAGTGAGAAAGGTATAAGTTGATCCAATGGCTGAAAGCTGAATCTAGAAATAAGGGTGAAGTCTCCATCCCTGGCAATTTTTAAAAATCAAGATGGGCTTGATTTGCTCTAATTCAAAAGGAATTATATTGGGCAAGTTCTATGTTATATAGGAGATGAAATTAGTTTATCCCAATGGTCCCTTCTGGCCTTAATCTATGAATTAGGTAAAATCCATTATATTATTAAGTGTACAGTGCCTTACATTTTGTTGTTGTTTTTGTTTTGGAAAAGAGCAACTCACATGTCTTTGATAACAGACACAATAAACATCACAGCTCCATAAGAATCCCCCTTATAAAAAGCACAGTTCTATTAAAAAATTGTTGACACTTTTCAATAGGCATATTATTTAGCCAACAAGTCTAGTGGGTCCTGTTGGAGCTCTTATGGTTTATTATGCAAACAACGTTTATTTATTCAATTTTAAAATACTGTTATTTACCAAAAATGATAGTATCAGGGCCCTTCAGAGTTCATTGTATAGAACTTAATTCAGGCATTTGGAGATTTAATTCAAGAGACTGCAGCGGTTCTAAATGAGTCATTAGACAGAAACTTGCTAGGAATCTATTAACAATTCATAAAACACTACTGTTACTAAGTGTCGTGCATGCTTTTAAAAAAAGCATCGACAATTGTACCAGGCTCCGTAAATTATAAATTACACAAGGTCCATGACCAGGGATTATGTGTGTTTACCTACATGATTCAACATAGCAGCAGCATACCAGTGGGGTTGGGCTAGAGAGATGGAAAAACGCAGTAGCTACAGCAATAAAGCTATGCTCTCATAAACTGGTATGTGCATAGTATGGTTGAATTAGGATTGCTGTACTTGTTGGCCTAGGCTAAATACCTGGCAATCAACATAGCTCTCTAGAAATATGGACCGAAAGTCTGCATGAGAAACTGGTTGAAATAAGGGCTCCTGAGGAAACATGTGTGGAAACAAAGCTGGGCAATTTTGTGGTTCAAATAGATAATCCAAATAAACTGACGGAGCACAAGGGCCAGTAATCCAAGTGGTAAACCCTCGGCCTTGGTCTACACTAGGTCTGCCCTGGTCTACAGTAAGTTAAATTTATAAGCAGAGCATCCATGCTACTAAGCCCATTATTTTGAAATAACAGGCTGGTCATGCTTTCCTCAGGGAATAATGCCAATTTTTAAATAGTTGTTTGGAAATAGCATTAGTATGGACACTCCGGTGCTGCTAATTGAAATAATTGGCCTCCGGAGGCCTCTCACAGCTGCAGCTCTGACTGCTCTGGCCACACATGGCATCTCCACTGCTCCTCTTCTCCTGCAGAGCTAAAAACTCCTGGCAACAGGAGAAGGGCTTGTGCCACGTAGAGAGCTGTGAAAGCCCATGGAACACATCAGCAAGTGAGGTAGCCATGAGCAACCCCAACACTCCTTCAGAGCCTCCCATGATTACCAGCACTCCTGCTGCTCCCTTGGCTGCCACTGGCCAGGGACGCAGGAGAGTTCCTGCCTGGACTGGTGCCTCACTGAGGTCTGAGGGGAGGAGACCAACTTCCAGGATTTCTGTGCCAGAAAGAGAAAGGCAGGGGTTTATAGCTAGATCGCTGCCAGCCTGGCCAAGAAAGGCCACACCCACTGGACCAATGCTGGATAAAAGTCAAGGAGCACTGGCAAGCCTACCACAAAGCCAGGGAGCAGAGAAGATGCTCCAGAGCAGCACCACACAGCTGCAGCTACTACAATCAGCTAGATGCCATCCTGGGAGGGGGGCTGGTCACCTCCCCTGCTATCATTGTGGAGTCCAGCCAGGACATGACTGGTGTCAAACTGCAGGAGGGCAGGGTGGCAGATGACAAGGAGTAGCAGGAGGAGGAGAAAGAGGAGGCCAGCCAGGTGACCATGCCCACCACCCAGGACTTGCTACACATCCTGGAGTCAGCTCCCACCTCCTCAGGATGCCTCCCAGGTTTTGGATGAACAGGGGAAGGCACTTCAGGTGAGTTCTATAACTTTCCCTACACACGGGGGCAGGCAACGGCTTGCGAGGGGCTGCGTGCTCCTTACTCAGCCTCAGGTATGCACAGATGCCTGTGCACATGTGTGCACATGGAGCACCAGTCTGGAACACTCAGCTCCATGACCCTCTCACACAGGTTCCTGGAGAGGCCTGCCTTATTCTGGCCTCCGTGGCTTCCCATGAGAAGCCACTGCTATGCCACACAACAATGCCACAGATGGTGTGTGCGGGGCACAGAAGGAAGCAGAGCCACCCCGTCTCCATGTCCTGTCCACAGGCTCCTGGCCTGGCTAGCATCTTCCCCTACCTGCTTGTCCTCCAGATGTAGGGCTAGAAATGCTCCCGTGAGACATCTGTGTCCCTGCTGGAAAGTACCCTCTGTCTGTGGCTTGAAGCACATTGTCATCATCTGAACCGAGAACTTTTGTGTCAGCTCAGATATTAGAGCTAGGCTTCATGCACAGTGTCTCCTGGGATGACTGCCTTTGTAGCTTTTCTTCACAGCTGGGCCAGCTGCAAGCTTGGTGTGTCAACCAGTTCCCGTACCATTTACCCAACTCCACAGGATCCGCAAGAGGAAACGTACCCAGGAGGACCTGATGTGGGAGTAGATGACCTGTCTGCAGTCCCTCATTCAGGGGATCAAGGAAGAGCATCAGGCCTGGGCCGCTGACTGGGAGGAGTGCCAAGCTGACCAGGAGGAGGGCGGGGCTGACTGGGAGTAGATGAAGGCACCTGGGACCAGCTGATGAGCCAGCATGATGCCATTGTGGTCCTCCCTCACCTTGGTGATGAAGAACATGATGTCATGCATGTAACAAGCCTCCAGCCATCTCCCCCCCGTA
The DNA here is from genome assembly GCF_049634645.1 of Pelodiscus sinensis. NCBI lineage: Eukaryota > Metazoa > Chordata > Testudines > Trionychidae > Pelodiscus > Pelodiscus sinensis. The sequence continues at coordinate 112,808,293 of NC_134716.1, forward strand.
TGGCTTCCCATTCTAGTCCCCCTAGACTAACGACCCTCCGTAGCAGCACCTGGTTGATGGCCTTCGCTATTTGCAGCAGTACGACCCCAACTGTGGATTTCCCCACATTGAGCTGGTTCCCAACAGAGCGGTAGCTCCCTGGCATGATGAGCGTCCAGATGGCGATGGCCACGGGCTTCTGCATGGGGATAATAGGTCGCATGCAGGTGTCCTGTTGCCTGAGGGCAGGGGCGAGCCACTTGTAGAGCTCCAGGAAGGTGGCTTTTCATATGCGGAAGTTCTGCAGTCACTGCTGGTTATCCCATCCCTGCATGACGATGAGGTCCCACCAGGCTGAGCTCATATCCCACTACCAGAAGCAGAAGGGGGTTGAGAGGCATGCGCATCAGGACCTGGATGAGCAGGGCCTGCTGTCCATGCTGGGATTGTCCTGCAGGTCCTGGTCCTCATCCTACTGAAATAACATGTAGGCTGTTTGGAAGTACTGCACCATGAGGCACAGCACGAGGCCTGTGAGTCTGGCACTGCTTTGCAGCAGCTCTGGCTCCATGCTGTGAGTGCTGTGTTGTCTGCAAGGGCAACTAGAACACAAGAAGGAGTGTACCTATTGGCTACATCTACACTGGCACCCTTTTCCGGAAATGCTTAAAACGGAACAGTTTTCCGTTATAAGTATTTCCAGAAAAAGCGCATCTACATTGGCAGGATGCTTTTCCGGAAAAGCACTTTTTCCGGAAAAGCATCTGTGGCCAATGTAGACGCGCTTTTCCGCAAAAAAGCCCCGATCGTCATTTTCGCGATCGAAGCTTTTTTGCGGAAAACACTACTGTGCTGTCTACACTAGCCCTTTTCCGGAACAGTTTTTCCGGAAAAGGACTTTTGCCCGAACAGGAGCAGCATAGTTTTTCCGGAAAAACAATGACGATTTTACATGAGATCGTCATTGCTTTTCCAGAAAAGCAAGCGGCCAGTGTAGACAGCTGGCAAGTTATTCCGGAAAAGCGGCTGCCTCCCCCCTCTGTCTATTTTGTGTCCCTCAAGGCGGGAGGCAGTGGAGGAGTGGTGTGTGAGACGCGGCCATAAAGAGGAGCCCCTGAAAGCACTCATCGCAGCTTGACAGACCAAGCAGCCACAGGAAGTATCTGCCTTCCTAGTGCCCTCCTCAGAGTGCTTCCGAGGGGCTCTATGTCTGAGGCACGCTCCAATAAGCGTGGATGTGCTGTTTTGGAATAATTCTTACTAATTTTGATGCTTCCCCATACTGGGGACATGCTATTTTGATTTTGTTAAATCAGGAGTTATGTCAATTTTACTTATTTCACAATAATGTCCTACTGTAGACATGCCCTCTGTGAGCCAAAGAGGAGGCCACAAGTGGAAACTCTTGTCTTGCTATACTTGAAAACCAGACATTTTTGCAAAGACAGGAAAAAGTTCTTTATAATTGAGTGAAAGCCAAAATATCTGGATTCAAACCTTTTTTTTTTTACAGGCTAGAAGTACTCAGATCAACAGCCATTTTCTTGAGTATAATCACACATCTCTTTGAGCTGCACACAGAGATCCTCTATTTATCAAAGAGAACAATGATAGAATCCGGTCTAGGCAGAGAACCAGTTTAAGGGATCTTATTGCTTCTGAATAGACAGTGTACTAAAAGCTGTCAGATCCAAGGGGCCTGTGTCTGTACTGGAGGACCAAGAACTCTTTTTTTCCCCTAAAATAGTTCCTACTCATGCAAGTTCAGATAAAGAATTTGAAAGTAAGCAAAAAAGACTTGCTGTAGAAGGAAACTGAAGAGGGGCTGTACTGAACGCAGCCAAGCAGTGAAGCAGGCACATATGCAAGTCCTTCTTGCTTTGTAGCCATGTCACCAGCCAACAAGCTACTAATGAAAATTAAAACTAAGTAATCAGAGGACTTGGGCACTGACCTGTACTACTGGAAGGATCTTGTCACTTTTGGCTGAAGAATTTTCATTACCTTACAGTTCAGTTTTAAATACAGGAAACCCACGAGTTGAGACTGCCCGAGTTGCAACTCCCTGCACTTATCACTATCTTTTAAAGTGTGGAAGGGGCCAACCCCCTCCCCCTCCGACTTACGTCCCCAGCCCGCATTTATGACAGTGCATGGCACCTATCATCAATGAGGGTTTGAGTTATGATGCCCCCGACCTGCAACACTTACCTGGGAACCAAACACATTGCAAGTCGGGGGTCGCCTGTACTTTACTTGGTATATGAACTTTGTCTATTTCCTGAGGCTTTGTTGTCTGAAACTAGTACAGGTTGAACCTCTACTCCAGACTTCCCTAAACCAACAACACTCCTGGTCTAGCATCATCAGGGAAAAATCAGCAGGCTGGGGGCTGGGAGCGTTGCTAGACTAGATTAAGTCTCCCACCAAATGTAGCAGTGGAGTCTTGGATTAGCAGCAGCAGTACAGTCCCCAGCCGGACAGTGGCTGGAGCAATAGAAACATGGCTCCGCCGGATGGGAGCAGCAATGCACTGGGATGTGAACAGTGGAGCTCCAGGGGCCAACATCTGGCAGCTGGCGCAGGAGTCCTGGAGCCAACAGCAGCAGAGTCCTAGAGGTACCAGCAGTTGAAAGCGGAGGTGCTGGCATTGACCTCCTCTGGTCTAGTCAGGCCCCAAGGGTGCTGGACCAGGGAGGTTTAATCTGTATTTATTATTTCTGGTGGATGCTGGTTTTTGTTCTCTGCTTGTACCGCACCCAGTGAGGTCCTGACCTCCTAAATGTTCCCATTACAAATAGCAGCAGGAAGATAACAAAATGAAGCCCTGTGGAAGGCCTCCCCTACCACTATGCACCTCTTAAAAAGAAAACTACCTAGTCATTATGCCACAGTGTATGTCTAATAGGAAATGTATGTATATGCTAGTTTAGGTATGTGCATGTGACCCAGTTCTAATCTCGCTTATACCATTGTAATCCTTGTGTAACTCCATTGAAGAATTATACCATTACTCTGCTTTATAACTGGCATGAATGAGACCAGAATGAAGCCATAATCTTCTTGTACTGTTGCATATTAGAAATGTTATATGCTAGACACTTCCCTTGAAGGCATGGCTATGTGAAGCTTAAACACCATGAATAGTATTAAATAACTTAGCTCTCTCAGTCCTACCTGGGCAACACAACAGATTTTTGGGGTTGGATGCTATGCTGCATGATCTAAGCTATACTGAAACCTTACTTAGTGACTTACATCTCTCTCTCTCTCTCTCTCTCTCTCTCTCTCTCTCTCTCTCTCAATCTTTGCATTATAATGGTTGTGTCAATTTTATAAAATGCAACAAAACATAAATCCCTCCTGGAGTTTTTATGGTTGTGTTATAAACTTCTCAAAATAGAGGTGTATCATGCAGAGTTATTCCTATTAAACTGTCCAGGCTGGCTAGGGTGTCAGAGAAGAGGCCTCAAGCATTAATTAAACTTATTAAATCAGGAGAGAGGAAATAGAAGCACCCATGCATTCTTACACGAAGGCACATGGAAAGGAGCCAACTTATAAACAGGAAAGAATGAAACAACATTGCAGAAGCACCTGCAATGAAAGTCAGAGGCAGGAAAAAAAGTGAAGGTTTCAAAACCCATGGGAATTTGACTTCGCTTCATATTGCCCCGTTTTGTCAGCCTCCACACCGCAGGAAATTTCAGCTGTAAGAATTTGTCACGTAAAGAAGTGTGATTAAATAACAAATAACAAGACTGGGACTCCCAGTGTCACACCTTGAGATTGTTTTGTGTCTTTGCTGCTTTTTCCTTCAAAGACAAAGTGCCCCGGCAGGGTCACGCACAAGAGCTGCAGTAAGAGACTGTTGTTTGTCAGAGTAATTTATTTGCAATTTCAATCAATCAGACCTTCTTTCAGAGAGAAGATTACCAGTGAGTTTATCATCTTCCTGTCAGTCTTGTAAATACAGGAGAGAGCTTCCTCGCTGTCCTCTGTTATTACTCAATAAAAGTATATTATGGTGAGACTGTCTCATAGCTGGAGCAGTGGACTTGGACAGGCTCCTAGGATCCGTTTCATCTCTGCCTTGATGTATGGGCTTGAGTAATTTACAGTGCCAACTGGATCCCATGAAAGTAAATAGCAGACTCCATTAACTTAAGTGGTATGGGATCAAGCCCTTAGTACAGTGTTTCCCAACCGGGGTTCCGCGGACCATCATCAGGGGTTCCGCGAGAAATCGTGGAATAAATAATGCTGGGCGGGACCTGGAGCATCTGTCACACCCTTCGCCTTTCGCCCTGGCGCTCAGCTGACTCCTGCGTCGCGCAGCTGGGCCGCTGCACAGGAGCAAGTGGCTATTTGGGTTCTGAGAGTGAGAGGCAGGAGGAGAAGGACAAGAGAAAGAGAGAGTGAGGCAGGAGGGGGAGGAGAAGAGAAAGAGAGTGAGAGGCAGGAGGGGGAGGATATTTGATATTTGAAAAAAAAGATTAGATAATACAAAAAAAGACAGGAAAAATGCTCCAATTTTTTTTCTTACAATGTAAGCTGACATATACAAAAAAATTAGCAGTAATTGAATTGAGCTCCCTGATATCAACTTTTTCTGTCCAAGCAAAAGTTTTCATAGGTTGGGGTTGCTCGGGATATGAAAATTTATTTTAGGGGTTCCTCCATGGGAAAAAGGTTGGGAATCATTTCCTTAGTATCTATCAATCATCTGGCTCAGTTTATTTCTCAGTAAACAATCCTATTAATTACCTACTTCACAGGGATGCTGACGGACTCAGATTAAAGGCACTATGTAGATAGTAGAAGTAGTAGTATTTTTTATATTATTTTAGGGGCTTTATATTTCAAGTTAGGTATTTTAAATTGTCATGTTCTATACATGAAAGAGCCAAATTCTGGACTCAGTTAAACCCATGGTAACCCATTGTAATCAATAAATGATGGATACAACTGAAACGTTAAAGAATAATATTTCTACAGGTTGAAACTCTATTAACTGGGACTCTCTGATCTGGTAATATCCATAGTCTGGCATGGATGTTGCAGGACCAGAGAGTCCTAGTGGAAGGCCATCAGCAAGGATCCCTGTGGAGTTGGCAGGGCAGTGGCTACCCACAGTGAGTTGACAGTGGGGTTGCCTAGCGGCTTTGACTGACCCCGTGTGTGGCTGTCTGGCGAGGGCTGGGAGCCATGGTGGCTCAGTGGGGCAGAGAGCTGTAGCACACAGCTATCCTGCAGGTCCCAGAGCTCCAGTACGGCACGCTGAGCTACCTTGCAGGTCCCAGAATTCCAGCAGGGCATGCACGGTTGTCCTGAGGGTCCTGGAGCTTGAGGGCAGCATGTATAGCTGTCCGGCAGGACCTGAAGCTCCAGCATGGGTCTGCCCAGAGAGTCCCAGAGCCTCAGCTTCCCAGTGGGATTGGCAGGGTGGAGAGGCCAGCAGGAGGTAGGAAGCCCACCAGGAGGTGAGGAGCCGGGCCAACGGGGCTGGAGTCAGGGGTCCACAATGATTTCCTTTGGTCTGGCAAAATCCCTCATCTAGGATTGGTCAGTTCCTGAGAGTGCCAGACCAGAGAGGTCCAACCTGTATTACTTTATATTTTTTAAGCATTTTATTTCATTTTAGGGAGAAACAACTTGCAGTGATGGGGCCTTGCAGTGATGGCTCCGCAGTTGACATCAAAGGCATTTGTCAACCGCCCCGGTAAACCTCATCCTACGAGGCATAATGGGGTGGTTGACAAATGCCTTTGATGTCAACCGCGGAGCATCCAGACTAGCGTGCTGAGCCGACAAACAGCTGATCGGCTCAGCGCGGCAGCCATTTTAATTTAAATGAAGCGGCAATTATTTAAATCACCGCTTCATTTGGGTATGTCTAGTAAACTAATCTACATGGCTCTGGTGACAGAGCCATGTAGTAGTCTAGACATACCCAGAGTCTAGATGCTCTCTTTAGAAAAAGCACAGTGTGGATGCAATAGCACTTTTTGTCGACAGAACTCTGTCAACAAAAGGTGTTATTCCTCGTAGAAAGAGGTTTACCTCTGTTGACAAAACTGCCACGTTCTGTCGACTTACGGTCGACAGAACATGGCAGTAGTGTAGGCGCAGGTATAGTTTTGTCATCAAAAGTCCACTTTTGTCGACAAAACCCTGTAGTCTAGACACACCCAGAGACTCCTTCTTTTCCAGGTGGTAAGTACTGTTGGTTCTTGTTATGATTCCATTTCCTGTTGCTAAGTAGCTGCTTCTCCAGGCAGCTGCATTAGATTTAGTGCCATGAACAATTCTAAGCTGCATAAGAGGAATCACATAATGAGCTTGATTCCAATCTTTAGCTATACATTGTACCACTCCATTGATTTCAGTAAAGGGATTCCTTATGTATATTGATGTGAAATCAGAATAAGAGTTTTCAGGTACGGATACAGGCCTGAAACACAAGATACTTGATTATCTCAATCCCAGACTTAAATACTTGCCCCTTAGACTTTGGGTATGTCTAGACTGCATCCTTTTGTCGGAAGAGGGATGTAGATTATGCAGGTCGACATTTTAAATGAAGCGGGGATTTAAATATCCCGTGCTTAATTTGCATAAAAATGGCCACCGTTTTTGCCGACTCAGCACTTTGTCTGCAAAACGAGGCAGTGTAGAGGGGGATCTGTCGAGAAAGAAAGCTTTTTTTGACAGATACCTTATGCCTCCTGCATCAACATTTTCAGAATAGAAGTTTCTGCCTCTGGACATGCCCACTGCTACCCTCTGGATGCCTATTTCCTACTTCAGAGCAATTTACCTAGTGGGAGAAGATGTGTTTGTCTGCTTAAGTCATGTGCATGGCTACCTACTGGAACAAAGTTCCATTCAAAACCTGGCTGTTAGAGAAGGAATTAGTCTACCTTGTAATTTAGCCCAGTTGTTAGAGAATACACCTGGGATGAGGGAGACCCAGAGTTGATTTTCCCCTCCTCTGCCAGAGGGGGAGAAGGGAGACCTATGTTTAAATCCTCTTTCTGAATTATCTAATCACTGAGCTATGAGATATTTTGATGTCGGGGCTTCCTCGATGCCTCCTGTTCAAGTTGTGCCATTATGAAGGAACAAATTAGAACAGAGGGACTAGACTCTGGATCTCCCACCTCCCAGATGGATATACTAAACACTTGGCTACAGGGGCTAGCAGATTCTTTCTAAGTTGGGTGACCACTAAGCTGAGATTGGTGCCTATCTCTGTGTGATGAGCGGGGTTTAAGACATATCCCTGTAATGGGTATCTCCCACTGTCTGACTTAGGCAGGGAATCATCTAACATTTTGTTTTTGTTTGTAAATCAGAGCCACTGAGACCACTGGAAAGGGAGAGTGAAGTCTGCTTTTCAGCTTTAGCTGAGAGGCAATTGGCTTTTAACTTGTGCAGTAGAGGCATGTGGCTTTAGCCCCCAAGGTCACATGTTCAGTTCCACCTGCTGACCATCAGGATTCGTTGGCTTTACGTGTTGATCACATTCTAAGGCACCTATCTCTCCCATTCACTGTACAGGAGCCTACACACCTAAGTTAGGCCTTGTGGAACATTGTTGTTCCAGCGATTTTTTTAAGGTGATTCTCAGTGTTACAAAGTCCAAGTATCTTTGCGGCTCAGAACCACAGTTAGGCTACATCTACACAGCTTCCCTCTTCCGCAAAAGCCTATGCAAATGAAGCATGGATTAGCATATTGCCATGTTTCATTTGCATAATTAATTAGGAGCTGGTTTTGCATAAAACCCCCCTCATGAGCAAGAGCCATTCTTCCTGAAAAAATGAGGAAGAACGGCTCTTGTGCAAGAGGGGGTTTTTGTGTAAAAAGGCATTGTGTAGACGGCACCTTTTTGCACAAAAACCTCTTGTACAAAAACGGCTTCTAATTAATTATGCAAATGAAGTGCAGCAATATGTTAATCTGCGCTTCATTTGCATAGGCTTTTGCAGAAGAGGGAAGCTGTGTAGACATAGCCTTATGCATTGCACTATAAGAACCTATGGAGAACAGAATAGAATAGGATACTTTTAATAGAAAATACTTTTTGTTTTCTAATTGGGAAAAATGTTTTCTGTATCTATAACCCACCCTTCGAACATGTGAATCTTTACCATCTAGTGGCTGGTCTGCACAGGAGAAGAGTTAATTATAGCTGTTAGATATCAAAATTGCTCATTTGATAGAGGATAATACCTTTAGTGCTGAAGCCTTTAGATATTGAATACAAAAGGAAGGGTGATAAATTTTGTCCATCTTGGGTATGTCTATACTTTGGGACAAAGTTGAATTAAGATATGCAACTTCAGTTATGTTAATTGTGTATCTTAAGTTGAAGTAGCTAAACTTGGCTTTTGGTGCTGTCTGCACTGTGGGAAGTTGAAGGAAGAACACTCTTCCTTCGACTTCCCTTACTCCTCATGAAATGAGGGTTACCAACATCTACAAGAGCGTGCCTCTCAGTTCGAATTAGCTGTCTTCACCGCTAATTTGAACTCTGGAAGACTGGCAGTGGCAGTTTTGATCTTCCTTTGCAGTGTAGACATACCACTTGATTCCAGCAGAGAAACTTTTCATTACTTGATAAACACATACAGAAGGTATATAATTACATCTAGAAATATGTGCCCTTTTAAGTACCAATATTCTCAGTTCACTTCCCTGAAGACAAGCCAACAAGCTACTAGTGGAAATTAAAACTAAGCAATCAGAGTTTAAAAAAGCACAGCTGCACTGCTATGCGTAGCTGATAATTTAGTAGTCCAAGCAGCAGATAGACAAGGCAATGGAACTTCTTCTGAGAGTAGATCTCTGCAGATTGGGAATAGCACTCAGGGAGATCTTGTGACTGCTGAGGCTGTGTCTAGACTGCAGGCATTTTTTGGAAGAAGCTTTTCCAGAAGAGATCTTCCAAAAAAACTTCTGAAAGAGAGCATCCACCCTGAATGGATGCTATCTCGCATTTAAACTGTGATTACTATGGACGGAGTGGTACCAAGGCACCTGTGCTTTTTCCTCTTTCCTTTTTTTTCGAAAGAACTCCCTCTTGCCTGTTCACATATGCCTTTTTCTGAAAGACCTCTTTTGCAAAAAGGCTTCTTCCTCATAGAAAGATGTTTACCAATGTCAGAAAAACCTCTCTGTTCTTTTAATTTTTTTTGAAAGAATGTGATTGCAGTGGGGATGTAAGTGAAGTTTTTTTCAGAAAAACAGCCATTTAGACATAGCCTGAGTGTTCAGGACCATTGTTCTGTGGATAACTGAAGAGTTCAAGCTCCAAAGCTGTTGGGTTGACACCTTTCACCAGCAAGCGCTCAAATATGGCTCATTTCTTGTTCATACATTATTCTGCTAGCAATTCTGTAGCTGTTTGTTTGCTGCCATTTATAACTGCAGGCAATAGACTGCTGTGTGGATACTAGCTGTTATTTAATTGACACTAAAAAGGTGTCTCATCAGGGGAACAAAAAGCAACCTTTTCTTGTTGAGAGATGAGCAATAAAGCTGACATTGGCACTGATGTGCCAACAGGGGCTACTCTAAGACTCAATTCTCCAGTGATGCCCACAAAAATTGTAACTGCAAAGGGTCACATTCTCAGTTAAGGCCACATGATGAGTGGCCGAGCTAAGTTATTGAACATCTTGCTGTTTCTGTTTCCCGTCCCACTCTTTGACATGTCAATTTCTTCTGTAAACTCTTTGAGGCTGAATGTCTCTTTTCCTATATTTTTGTACTGTATATAGCACGATTCACTTAAGACTGTGGACATTTTGCATCACTGTAAAATAAATAACTTAGGTGCTGATGTCCTCATTTTAATATGGTAATGTGGAATGTATGCACTGCACCTAGAAGCCCCAGTTTGAAATTTTGCCTGCAATGTTTACCTGAGAGGCTCCATGATCACATTACTCTTTTAGAAGGAAGGAAGTTTTCTCTGTATGTATGTAGTTAAATGTTTAAAATATGGATTAATTTACAAATTCTTTCTGTTATTGTGGAAGGCACATAGGCAAACTTCAAAATTTTTGATAGTTACAAAATACTTTTAACCCCCCACCCCACCAAAAGCACAAGCACACCAACAATTCTTCCTCCATGGATATTTTGTAATGGTGGCCTTATGTTGCATTGTGTTTTATAGTTGCATATTTATACTCATTTCCTGTACAAGAGAAGACTAATGATGCATTGTTTACTCAACACCTAGTACAATGTAGCTTCCTGTACAATAGAGTGTTTTGATCATTTGTATTTTGACTCCATATTTTCTTTAGACTTAAAACTTTGGAATATTGTTTTTAAAAAATAAGAACACACCATAATTGTCTAGTCTAACCTCAGACCTCCTGCTAGCAATGAGAAAAACACTGCTCATTTTAGTTTGTTTTCAAAAGCTAAATGTGACTGTAAATTCAAATTTTACAAACCATATTCAGCCTCGACATCAACAAAAATGGAGCACAATCATTAGTTGTAAACTTGCCAGTATGTCATGTTCCTTATTTGCACTTGTTTCATTTTTCTTTGTGCTACACTAGAATACTGTGCTCTGATCTGGAAGAATAGCCAGTGCAGCCAAGAAATCAATAATAAACCGCATGTTGTCTCTTGTGCCTTCACTGCATGCTTCTGAAAATCAGTGCTCTGCCCATTTTTTTCATTTGGATTTTTCTGACTGGCATGTGTCTCAAGAATGTACACACTTGCTCTGAGAGTTCCCAATTCCCTTTTTTCTGTAGCCTATAAGAACAAGCCATAATGAACATGGTCTGCAGCAGGATCTTCGTAAGATTCAGTCTACACACCAAAAGCACTTTCAAAACCTTATTCTTTTTTCAGATAGCAATTAGCCTTGGAAACCACAAACAACAATCCATTTCTTAGATTTTATCTTTGCCAAATTGCCAACCAAACTGTCATATAAATAGCTCTATTTGGAGGAGATTAAATTATAGGAAGATCAAAAAGTTTATGATGATGGGAAAGTAGCAATAGTGTTAGAATTTTGTAGACTAATTGAGAGAGGTTAGAGAAGGAAAGACTGTCTAAATGTTTTTCCTGAAGTAAGAATGAAACTTCCAGAGCCTTTTTGCAAACTCATATTATAACTCTCTTAATCTGTCTCTGTCCCTGTGTAACGCCAGCCATCAGAATTGAATATGGGATTTCTGGAGCATAGTATATGAGACTCTATAGCTTGACCTAAAACATAGTATACTCATTCTCTCTCTCTCTGTAAATGGTCTAAGGGTATGTCTACACTACAGTGTTATTTCAAAATAGCTTATTTCGAAATAACGCGTCTACACACAAAATGCATTTCGAAATAGCATTTTGCTATTTCGAAATAGCACGTCCACACTGAGTGGACTCTGAATCACATTTAAGGCTGGCTGGAATCAGTTCCGGCAGGGCACCAGGTCAGGACTTATTGTGTGGGGCTGCTGCCTGAGGCTATCTGAGGTCTGTGCTTAAAGGGACCCCCCGGACAGCCAGTTCTCAGGTTTCCCTGCTTGCTTGTCTACCTTGATGAGGGACAGCAAAGCATTTTGTCTCTGCATGCTCTGGTTGCCTTCACTCGGGATACCACAGCACTCTGCAACATGGATCCAGAGCTGTCCCATGGCACTCTGTTTCTTCTCTCGGATGCATTGCTGCGAGCCTGGCTGTACTTTCTGCAGGCTGCCATCTGTGAGCCTATCAGTATCCAGGAGGCCCTGCAGGAGAGCTTTTACTTTGAGGAGCACTAAGAGCCTCCCTGGTCTGCCCCACTGGAGGCTTGTGCCTCATTCCTCCCTCACGTCCTTCCACTCACTCCTCCCTAACCCCCCTTCCCGATGTCAAATGAAATACATGTATTTTCACACAAACTCTTTTTATTTAACAAAACTGGGGGGGAGGGAATGAAACTCTGGTAAGACTGGGGAAAGGAGGTGGGAGAGGGGAGGGGGAAACCTGGGAGGAGAGAGCTGAAAGGGGGAAGCAAGGGGAAGAAGGGGGAGGGGAAGCTCAGGGATCAGGGTTGGGGGGTCTCACCGGACCAACTTGATTTTTATGTGAACTTGCTCCTGGGTTCACATGTGGCCTTTGGTGGCCAGGCTGACAGCTATCCTGCCATAGAGGGCTGCGTTCTTCCATCTAGTGCAGAGATCATGGACGTTGGGGGAATCCCTCCCAAATCTGAATAAGGTCCATGATCTCCACCCTGGACCAGGAAGGCGCCTGCCTTCTCCGGGCCCTGGCAGGCTCTTGGGAGCTGGCAGACTACTCCTGGGGAGTGGTGGAGGGCTGGCTGCCAGTGGATTGCTGGCTCATGTTTTGGGGCCACGGGGTCAGGGGCAGTTACTGCTGGCTCTGTGCTGGCAGGCTTGGAGCAGGCACAGGCACTGTGGCCAGAGTCTACCCCTTTAAGGGCTCCAGGGTGGTGGGAGGGGAGAGGAGTGTTCTTGGTTGAGGCTGGAGTGGCCACCAGGGCACCCTCGGAAGGCTGGAAGCCCCCTATTTCGAAATAAGTGTCTACATAGCACTTATTTCGAAATAGCTATTTTGAATTTGGCATTATTACTCATAGAATGAGGTTTACCAAATTCGAAATAAGTGCATGGCTATTTTGGATTTATTTTAAAATGGTGGTTTGGCTGTGGAGATGCTAGGAAAATTATTTCGAAATAAGGGCTGTTATTTCAAAATAACTTTGCTGTGTAGACATACCCTAAGTCTAAATGCCACTACTTGGGACAGTGAACCAAGCCCAGTAGTTATGTGGGATACACTTTCATCCTTGGCTCCTACTTACATGCCACAGAGTATCTCAGAAGAAACAAGTGGACTTGCTCCATGAAATAAGTTTTCCCCTCCTTCAATTCTACTATTTTTCTTGCTAAATCATCCTGCTCCTCCTATGAGTCTTAGCCTAACTTTTTAGAGTAATTTATTCATGAGGTATAATTCTACTGAGTCTACTTAACATTTCTCTGTTTCTCTTTTCTGGTGTGTGCACTGGAGTTCAGTTATCCATCCTCAGCCTCTTATTCAGCAGGGCACCACCTCAAATTGAATACAATTGAGGTTGTACCACCCATAGGCATGGGAAGTAAGGGTTCTGCAAACACCAAGTTTTGCACCCAGCTTCTAGCTTCACTGCTGACCCACTGCTGGATTCACTGATCCCAGTTTCTGGGCAGTCCCATGGAGTTCCATCAGAACCAGAGTCTCTGCCCCTCCTGCCCCGGCGGGCTCTGTAGCCCACCAGCCCTGCCTGGCCTGGTGTTTAGGCCACTGGCTCTGGAGGCTCTGCATCTGCCTGGGGCTCTGCTCATGGCCTTGGCCCACGGTTCATAAGTTGCCTATAGCTTGGGGGCAGTGAGAGGCTAGGGCTGCCAACTCTCCCAGACCATACAGACTGTACACCATTACTGTGAATGGCATCTGGTTGGTCTGGTCTGAGAGGGTGTGTCTAGACTACAGGGTTTTGTCAACAAAAGTGGACTTTTGTCGACAAAACTATACCTGCATCCACACTGCCTTTGAGTTATGTCGACATAACGTCGACAAAACTCAGCAGTTTTGTCGACGTATGTAAACCTCATTCTACGAGGAATAACACCTTTTGTTGACAGAGTTCTGTCGATAGAAGGCATTATTGCATCTGCACTGTCCTTTGTGTCCACACTGTTATGTCAACAAAGCGGCTTGCTTTGTCGACAGAACTGGATGTAGTCTAGACGCTCTTTGTCGACAGAAGCTTTGTCGACAGTATCTGTCGACAAAACTTCTGTTGACAAAACCCTGTAGTCTAGACGTACCCAGAGAGTTGGCATTTGTTGGAGGGGTACAAACAAGCCTAAGGGGGCATAACTCAGCATCCCTGCCCTAAAAATTATTCCAGCACCACTGACACCACCTCCACCACCCTCCAAAGTCCTTTCCCACATATCTTCATCTCAAAATCCATGAATACTGGTTTGCCAGGGGGCACCCATTTATCAGGCAAAATAGCAGCTATTGCAAAAGACCGTTTGCTGTAGCCTTTACCCAGATTGGGCTGTGCCTCAAAATGGGCTCCAGGATTATCCTCAAATGGGATGTAAAAATGGGATGGAGTGTTGCAGGACACAGCGGACTGGGTCATGCCAAATCATGCAAAGCTCTTCTAATGCTGATTTTAATTAAATTTGTCCAACTTTTACTTTATCTTTATTCAGGATATACTGAACTATATGTAGCTGGAAATACACATAGTGGGAGAAAAAAATTGGTGAATATTGCAAAATATTGCAAAAACTATTCTCATTTGTGACTATACAGTTAAATAACCACAAATTCCATTGAATGTTGCTTGCAACACCTTTTACTTACTTTCCATAAACATGAAAAAGAACATTTTTTGTTCACAAAAATGGTGTAGGGGAAGAAAAAGTTGCACAATCATGTGTGCAATAATACACACACACACACATACACACACACACACACACACACACACACACACACATTTATATGGTTTGAATGTCTTCTAGTCAGAAATGATGAATAATACATTGTAACTTGGGTAGTCAATCATACATCAGAAATAGTGAATCATGAACAACTGAGGCAATGGTCCCGGCAAACAATCAAAGTCTGAAATATGAGCACAAAACCCATTCATCTAAAAGTTTGAAATGTGATCAAATTCAGAAAAATCAGTCTGCCTGGAGATAATTTGCTAATGGAATAAATGGTGAATTCTTTAAATAATAGTTCTAAATAGTTTGTGTAACTCCTGGCTTCAGCCTGAATGCGGTAGAAGAGTGTGGCTCGCTATTTGTAGGGGTTCCCTTGTCTGGGCAGAATAGGGGTTTGCAGCCAGCTCCTTCCAGACATCCATGTCTCGGGTCTCCTATGCTCCATGAGCTTTCGATTTACACGTAACATACTGTATTGGCATTTGTGTATGCAAAACTGTCATGAAATAAGGGCCCTCTTATTGTAAGCAAAGATACCATGGATCAAATTCGAGCCCCCTTTCTGTATAAGCAGAGAATGAATGAGATGAGAATGCACTGTACCTCATTCCTCATTTCCCTAAAACCTCCTGTGGAAAAAGCCTGACCCTACTGAAGTCAATGTCAAAATTCCATTGAAGGAAGGCTTCCATCCCTGAAGTTCAATCTGTAGATCCTTAACAGCTGGATCCATGGCTGGGGCATTTTGGGGTGTGGGTTTTGATGTCACACACTAGACATCTTCCTACGTCTACACAGCTTCTCTCTTCCACAAAAGCCTATGCAAATGAAGCACAGATTAGCATATGGCTAAGCTTCATTTGCCTAATTAATTAGGAGCTGTTTTTGTGCAAGAGGTTTTTGCGCCTTTTTGTGCAAAAACCCCCTCTTGAGCAAGAGCTGTTCTTCCTGAAAAAATGAGGAAGAATGGTTCTTGCGCAAAAACATCTTGAGCAAAAATGGCCCCTAATTAATTATGCAAATGAAGCATGGCAATATGCTAATCTGCACTTCGTTTGCATAGGCTTTCAGAAAAGGGAAGCTGGGTAGACGTATCCAGCCTAAGTACATTCACTTCTCACTCAATACCTCATTCAAATTATTTTTTCCTCTTTAGGGAGCAAGAAATATGTTGAAACAACAATGATATTTTGCATCTTAAATTGCACTCATTGGCACAGGATTCAATTTGACAACTACAATTGGAGAAAAATGTGGAAGGTAGTAAACATCTAGTACAGCCTAAGTCGAATGGGGAAAATACTTTAAATGAATAATGAACTTGACAAATTATTGCCTCCTTTTCTCTCTCTGTATGTGGCATGCCCACAAAATAGACCACAGTTTCTCTTCTGCATTTGTTAATCAAATTGTACCCAACACATTTTTCCCATACTACTAAGGACTGATTGCAAACAGCCCACAGCAAGTAATCAATATTCACCACGAGAGCTTGATTGGTTATTTCTATGGCAGTGATTGTAGAGTGATTCCACTCTCTGATTGGGTGAGCATAACTTACAGTCAACAAAAGGGCCTCAAAAAGCTACTAAAGATTTGATTTTTTTTTTCAGGAAAAGGGAGGCAGTTGAGGGAGCAGAAGCAGAAGATTATTTAGGGAGTTTTTGAGCACTTCACGTTTTCCTCTTGGGTAAGTCAGATCTTGCTGATGCATCCTAGACAACTTAGACTACTGTAACATTTATTAGCTGAATGCAGAATTTAAAGGTTTTTTTTCTTAACATTCATACCAACTCATTTGTGTGTGTGTATACTTCCTGTTGTGAAATCATTCTCTGTCTCACTGAACTGCTCATTTTCAAGTGTTCAAAGAAGATATTTTCGGAATTCTGTTCTTTTATTGTCATGTTTTGTCCTATCCTCTATTAAACATGCCAAGGGCATCACTTTCATTGACTGGTAACCTTCTGTTACTGACACAAACTTATGACACGTGTATTGGTGATCTTAGTTGCAAAGGTCAAGCTTAGATACTTGGGTAGCTCATTTCATTGTGTTTAAGTTAGGATGTGCCAAGGCTCGTGGAGATCTGTCCCTCTGTTGTCATGCAATGCCCTATTCCATATCAAATACCTATGAGTGTGTAGGCTTAAAATTCACTCTTTGTGGGCATTTGAGGGAGTGAAACTTCAGGTGCATGTACAGCACGAGGTATAAACACAGCTGAAGACAATTCATTTTTAAAATCAAGAGAATGGACAAATTTCCACAGTTTTCATGCACCTCCAGTCTTAAATATGTAAATATACCAATTAAAAACCTGTGTCTGAAGTAAGAATTGCAGCCCTCATTTGTACTTGTAAATCAATGAGAGAGAGAGAGAAAGAAATTTAAAGTGAGGTCTTTTAACTATTTGTGTACCACAATAGCAGAACTTTAGGAAAGAAAGCAGTGTAAATAACATTGCTCTGGTTCTTGTAATGTTTTCACTGTCTTATTTTTATTCATGAACTATGCATAAAGACTAAAGTGAAGTACGCAACCCAGTAAGGATCTTTCCAGCCTGTAAGCTTTCCTTAGGGCACATGAACTATATAATCTATAAATAACTTGTCTATAGCCAAGATAAAAATAACTTGAAAAAGGTAAAAACTGCTCAACTATGCTGCTCTAGTAACAAGCCTATTTTGTCCTTTAAATATGACACTATTTCAGAATTTGTTTTTAAAGTTATCTGTTGGCAAGATGAGAGCACAGAGGCTATTTCTGCTCTCCCATTTGACTCCTACCTGCACTACTACTTTTAGTTTCTGACTGCCATCAAACACTTTGGGAATTTAATGCAAATCAGAAGCATTAACTCAGCCCCAGATATCCTTAAAAAGCAAAGTGCTTAAATATAAGCAGTTTTCTGAAGTTAACGATTTCTTTCTCCATCTGAACAATGCATGGGCCAGGTGAGGTGAACTGCTGGACCGGTGTATGTTGGTCATAACAAAGACTGGTTAAAAGCAATGGTATTTATGAGTGTTAGTGTTACTCAGGGTTCTTTCAACCCAAACCTCTCAGTAAATTTTATTCTCTGCGAGGTGGTGTCAGGAAATAATTCAGGGGAGACATGGTCATCTGACAGATGTATGGATGGTACAAACAGGACAACACAAGAGTGCTTTCACTTAAAGCTAAACTTTACTTAGTCTCAAGCACTTACACACGTCCGCAACAGGTTAGTAAAATACCCCCACCCTTGATAATTACCGAAGTTGAGTATGGCTCTCGAGTGACAGTGGGCAGGCTTCCGATGGACAGTCTTCCATGGGACGAAGATGCGTCCACATTTGAAGAGTCCTAAAGGAGTCCTCGAGGCATCCCTCTAAGTGTTCTCAAAATTGTCCCCCTAACTCTATCTTTCCTTCCCTATTTATCCATTAATATTACAGCAACATGTCACTCAAAAACTTGTTAAGTAAGCACTTTCTAAATGTTAGGCAAGAGGTTTTCTTCTGATCATCACTTTCACTAGATGCGTTTTTTTCTTTTTCAGAGACTTCATGCTCAGGGGCCCTGCTAGATACATGTCTTAGGGCATTTAGACAAACGTCCTGTTTTTCTAAATGTATAGCTCAGCGATTTCACTAGAGATTTGTGCCTCAAGAAGGACGCGGGGTCAAGCTGCACTCTCTGTGGCACCCAGACTCCCTTTTTTTCCTGACTGTGGTCTAGGTCTAATTTGGGCCTGTTTGTTTGGTTGCTAAAGTTTAATCAGTAAGCAATAGTAGTTCAGGCACATTACTGGATTTGCTGAAATCTCCCTGTACATTAGGGCTTGATTAAGAATTGACTGGATTGATGGGAAAGACGATGCTAACTGCAGGGAGCTTTGAATTGGTGCTTTATTAATGCCTGATGAAAAGGGAGATAAAGGATTTCAAGATGGGTGGAAGATGGGCTAGAAGCCCAACGGATTCTAGACGGCACTGCAGAACACAGAATCACAGGATTGGCCAGGACCTTTAGAGACCAGTAACCTGCACTCATAACTGGGGACTGGACATGATGGTACAGTAGTTAATGCAGCTAAAGAAAACCTAGCTCTTATCGAAACTAAATGGATCTCAGGAAAATGCAACACAGTCTAGACATTGATGAAGTCCCAAGGGAATTGGTGCTGGATATGACAGTCCTTTGTTTTAAATGCAAATAGATGGCTGTGGAGGAAGGAAACCATTACATATTTCCTCCAAGGGAACAGTTTTCCTCTCTGTATATAGTTTCATATCACTGTCAGAATTCTCATACACTTTCTCCTACTGCTGACATCAAAGCTGTCCTTGTTTTTCACCCTGAAAATCTGGCCCGCTACAGGTAGGGAGTACAGAAGTGGAAAGTGCTGACCATAGGGCCTTTTCCTCCCTTTTCTCTAGAGGTGTGGTAGCCCATCTGGGAGTCATGGGGTCTGCTTGGTGAGAAGGGAAGAAGCTGGGGACAGGAAGATCCTTGGGGAACAGGTTTTCTCAGTTATGTATGTCCAACTGTAACAATATGGTTTTTCTGTAGCCATATTGAAAGGCCTAAACTAAAGCCTTCTTCTGCAGCCAGACTGAAGGGCAGCAGCCATTAGCTGTAAAGCCTGGAGTCACATACTCACATTCCATCTAAATTGCATTAAAATAGTGTCACAGTAGGTTGTGAGAAGGGGATCGTATCCCAATGGCACCCACTGTCACCAGATAAGGAACAGATATCAAGACGGGTAAAGAAAATTTAGTTTCTTGCCAGATGAAATGCTGTTAACTGTCTATCAATAATTGTGGTTGTGGAATCTGCATTCTATGATTATTGTCCTCACTTTCCTATTGTTTGTCTGTGTGATCTCTGTCTGGTTTGTAACTGTTCCTGTCTGCTGAATAATTAATTTTGCTAGGTATAAATCAATTAAGGTGTTGGGGTAGGATTGGTTAGGTAATTCTGTTACAGTATGTTGTGATTGGTTAATAAAATTATTAAAATAATTGGTTAAGGTATAGCTAACCAGGACTCAAGTTTCACTATATAAACTGGAGTCCAAGAAGAAAAAAGGGGAAAAGCAAAAGGAGAAGAAGAAAAGGGTAGGGGGGAGGGCAGAAGAAGAGAAGAAGAAGGAAAAGGGAAAGGAAGAAAGGAACACTAAGGAGGGAAGACTTGGAAGAAGAACCCAGCCTAAGACCAGAGCTGCCAGGACTCTTCTGCATGACTGTGACATACAGCAGCTAAAATCCAGAGAGACTGACCTTGCCTGGACAACAGGGGAAGTCTGCCTGCCTATATCAGGATCGGTGAGCATAGCACTGTGTGCTTAGCATGTGTTTTCTGCTTGCTTGGGAATTGTCAATAAATAGAGAGTAAGAATATTACCGTGTAAGGCTCTTTCAGTGGCAAAAGATCCTGCAAACCTGGGTAAGGGGAGGAGGTGTTTAAATTAACAGAGTTGCACCTGGAGCCCTAGGAATTGGGTAAAGGTGTGTGTCCCTAAAGTGTGGAAGGGATAGAGAAATTTGTGCGGGTAACACAATCAGATAATACAATCACTGCTGTACAGCCATCCCCACATACTCTAATCTTGCAGGAGTCAGTTTTAACCTCACACTCTAGTCATTGCAGAATCTCTTTACAGGATGTTTTGAGGGGCGGTGGATATTGGGATAAGTCATGTAGCAACCGGGCTACATTAGCAGAGGAATGCCAGGCAGCTGAGTGGGGAGTAAAGAGGCACAAGGTCTGCTGACTGGCCAGCCCTAGTGTCTGCCAATAGCGGGCGGGGGCGGGGGGAGGAGGTTGAGCCCTCTTTTTGCAAAGCCTACATCCTTGAGGAAACATCTTTATGAAGAATCTCAGGGCATCCTACCCAGAAGATGGGCTCCTCTCACTTAGGCCTCTGCTCCTGCTCCTACTGAAACTACAATGGAGTGGCATGGGAGTTCTTACACTCGATTTGGGACATCTGAACTTCAGAAACTTGCTTAGAACCATTTTTTCTGTAGAGCAAGGCCACAGACTGCCTCAGAGTGCCATATAAAACTCTCCCTATTAGTGTTTTACACTGTGCTGATTTCCATTCATCTGGCACAAGAAGTCACATTTTTTTCACCACTTATATGTTTTGCCTTATTTCTAATGTGAAAGAATGTAACTTTCAAGTCCATTTATTTGATATGATTTATTAAGAAAGTACATCAGTTTCACTAAACTAATTATCATAGGCAAATGACTTGTCATAAAATTAATGTACCTAGTAAGAAAAAAGTTATCATTTAAATTCATTGGTTCCTCTTTTTTTCTGTAATTACTTCTAGATATGTGAATGAATACAATTAGTGAGGAAGAGTAAAAAGGAAAGTGAACTTGATTAATATTTTCTTCTTCACAATGACCCCTTTTCTTGCAACTTTTATGCTTATGACAAAAGGTGATGGGAGATTAGACCCTTATCATTATTTTTTTCCTTTTTAGACCAAATTTAAAGAGATACCATCAACATGAAATCTAATTTAAAAAAGTTCAAAGAAGTTTCTTTCTGTTATGAATGGAACTGCTTGGAAAATGATTTTTATGTGAAAAATTTGAACAAAAATGAAAAAAAAAGTTAAGTGGAAAATGTTGACTTTTCAAGCCAGAGTAGAGTGCTTGTAAGGGGCCTATGCGCTGCTCATGTCCAACTCAAATGATGCTGAGCATAACTTTACCCAACAACTGTACGAGTCTCAGCAAATGCATTAGAAAAAATTACATCTTTTTTGTGGATAGTCCTCAACCTGACAAAGGCTGAAGTTTATTGAAATTATTCTCCCAGCGGTAATTTACTGAGAGTCAGATCCTTAGCCTGTGTAATGTGCAGATCTCTATTAGCTGAGGCTCTTCTCCCATAGTGTTGGAGGTACTCAGTAGTAAGCAGCGATATGTCATGGCTCCTTCCCCATTCTGGCACGATAGATGCAGGAATGGGGGCCAGCAAAAGTGCCCCAAAACCTTATCTACCATGCTTTGGTATAAAACTCTCTCCTCCCCCGCAAATCTTAACAACCTAGATTTTGGGAATAAAATCTCCGCTGCCACCATCCAAATATTAATAAAGAAAATCAGGGGAGAGACTACTTGGGATATCTCACCCGTAAAGTACAAACCAGGACACAACCATTAACCAATACCAGGTTAATAAAAAGAAAAGAGAAAACTTGTATTATCACCACAATATTCCTGTTGCAAGCATAATGACTAGATGGAAAAGTAACAAAATAATATACTCATGGAGAAACTCCATGGGCCTAAAACTTAGTTACAAAAGAAATCCAAAACATCAAATCCCATTTCCCAAATCATAAAATAATAAAATCTAACGGATTTATCTAAACTTTACCCTACTTACAGAAAGTGAAGTATTGTTTCATGGAGAGAGAGACATGTCCGTCTCCTTCAGTAACTGGAGGGAACTCTCCAAGACCCAAGGAGGGAAACCCAAAAATTCCTTTGTCCTAGTTTGAAATTCCTGCCTACATTCCTATTGGCCAACTCTGAGTTAGGTACAGTTAACTCCTTAGTCCCAAGGCTGCTGGCTAACCCTCATGATCATGACATACCCTGTCAAAATGAAATATGAAACTTTCGAGAAGTGCAAAAAGTGAAGTGAAAAAACAAATTGACAGAGCCAAAAAAGTACCCAGACATGAACTACTTCAAGACAGACCCAAAAGAGAAAATAACAGAACTCCACTTGTTATTACCTATAGTCCACAGACCCCTCCAGTGCATTATACACAATCTATAACCCATCTTGGAAAATGATCCCTCACTCTCTGAGGTCTTGGGAGAAAACCGCCAAACCTGAAACGAATTCTTTCCAGTAACCATGCCACACAACCACATCATAAGCATCCAGGAACCCAGACCTGCAGCCAGCCACAGTGCCAACTCTGCCCATATATCTATACTAGCGAATTCATCACTGGAGCCAACAACATAAGCTACCAAATCAAAAGGCCATTTGACTGCACATCCAGTAATTTGATCTATGCCATCAAATGCCAGCAATGCCCCACTGATATATATATATAGGACAAACTGGATAGTCTCTACGGGAAAGAATCAATGGAAACAAATAAGATATACGTAAAGAAAACATACAGAAACCTTTTGGGGAACACTTGAATCTTACAAATCACTGTTTAAAAGATCTTCAAGTGGCCGTCTTGTCAGAAACCAGTTCTAGTAGCCAGATACACAGAGAAACATTGGAATTACAGTTCATCCGCAAATTCAATTCACATGCTAATGGACTCATTTGTGATGAAGGGCGGTTGGGGCACTATCAACTTAACACATGTTGAAGGTGCAAACAGCTCTTTGTGTAGACTTCTATGTCAGGAAGAACACTATCAATTGACTTTGATTCTAATCTGTTTCGTTTTAAGTACCCAATCTTCAGATACTTACTGTTTCCCTCTAGCTCTCTGTCTCCCGCCCCCTTGTTTTTTTCCTCCCCCCCTTCTCTCCTATTTATTTTGGGTTTGCACATCCTAAACTCAAAACTCCAGTCATCTGAAGAAGTGGGCTGTGCCCACGAAAGCTCATGACACCATCTATATGTTTTGTTAGTCTATAAAGTGCTACCAGACCATTTGTTGTTTTTTTCTGGACAGGCTAACTTGGCTACCCCTGAAGCTTTTGGGTAGGGTTTCTTTGGAGAAGCTGCCTAAAACCAGGTCAAGTATCAATATTCCATCTATAAGCTATTCTCAATGAAAGAATCAGACACATTAGGCATTAGCTCATGTTCAGTAATCCTGGAAATCTGTTTCAGAATTTGGATTCCAAGCACAAGCAGTCTTTGTTTGTAGAGCAGAATAAATCTGCCTGTGTTATTGTCCTCCACATCTTGCAATGTTTACAGCATTATATTTTTCTCTGTCCTATAACTATGATAAAAATTGTTTAAATTAAGTGAAACTCAATTTAAAACATTACATTAATGCACAGTTATGCTTGGGGAAAAGTCGGTGTGAACTCCTATAGGGTTACAGCTATTGTAGAAATAAATGCATTATGTCAGGAATGGACTGATACATCAGCAGCTCACCATGGGTAGCCACTGAGTCACTGTGGCAAGCTGCTCCAGATAGGAGTTGCCAATTCCTCCAGGAGTTAAAGGTCTCAGTACTGACAGCTGCTCCAGCCCTTCTGCTGTGGAAGAAGTCACTGGGGTCTTGGAAAGTCACAGAATTTATTGCCTGCATGACAGAATTGTATCCTTAATTATAATCTACAATACACGGGGAAGAGATTTCTGATGGGAGATGGGTCTTTAATCAAGCAGAATGACAAGTCCATAATGACATCCAATGATTAGAAGATAGTGACAAATTAACACTAGAAATAGAGCACATTCTTTTATCACTGAGGAAGGTAACCAATGGAATGACTTACCTAGGGATGTTGCAGATTCTCCATCACTTGAACTCTTTAAATAAAGGCTAGATACTTTTCCAAAATATATGCTACCAAAAGTTGTGGGCTTGATGCAAGATCCACTTCGTGAAATTCTAGGGCCTGTGTTATGGAGGGGCAGTGGAGACTTAGACTGGATAATCATCATGGCTTTAAAATCTACTTAATTTAAATAAGAATCAGGATCTAGTTGTTCAGCATCTAAAGAGCTGTTTGTGTGGTACTGGTGGCTCTGACTGGTGTGCACACAATATCTATCCTGTTTTTCTTCCTATCCCTCATACGTCATAGTCTATTGTCTTCTTAAAGCTAAACTCTAAAATGCTTACTTCATAGCTCCTTATTCCACGAACAGTACTGCTTAAGTAACACTGTGAGTAAGAATGGCAGAATCTGGTAGAGTTATTTCCACTAAAGGGATGTTTATGTTTCCTGCATGAATCATATTTTTGACCTTTTGGGAGTTCTGTCACAAATTGTATCCCATTTTCAGGCCTGATAGTTTTATAAGGAATGCTGTTAAGACTTCCCCTGAGAAGAAGGAAGCTAGATTCTATAGATGTGACATTAAATATAAACGATTTCAATGAAGTCTTATTTACAGCAGCATATATGGGGATTCTATGTGCATTATGTATGAAAGATACATAGGACATTCCTGCTAAAATTACTCAGGGGGAAAAATCCTTAGTGATTATGAAGCAATACACCAGAATTCTGGGACGTGGCAGTGGTGTCTCTGGGCACAAGACTAGAGAGGAACCCTGTCAATTTACCAGCCTATGCATTGGCTTAGCATTATCAATTCTCTTATAACATGTTTATTCCTCTAAGAGTGAAAACAAATACCAACCTAGTTCCAGAACACCAACAAGTATTTACGTGGCCACAGGGAGAACAGTGCTGCAGCTGCCACTTACTCTCAGGCTACGTCTACACTGGCCCCTTTTCCGGAAGGGGCATGTTAATTTCACCTATCGTAGTAGGGAAATCCGCGGGGGATTTAAATATCCCCCGCGGCATTTAAATAAAAATGTCCGCCGCTTTTTTCCGGCTTTTAAAAAAGCCGGAAAAGAGCGTCTACACTGGCCCCGATCCTCCGGAAAAAGTGCCCTTTTCCGGAGGCTCTTATTCCTACTTTGAAGTAGGAATAAGAGCCTCCGGAAAAGGGCGCTTTTTCCGGAGGATCGGGGCCAGTGTAGACGCTCTTTTCCGGCTTTTTTAAAAGCCGGAAAAAAGCGGCGGACATTTTTATTTAAATGCCGCGGGGGATATTTAAATCCCCCGCGGATTTCCCTACTACGATAGGTGAAATTAACATGCCCCTTCCGGAAAAGGGGCCAGTGTAGACGTAGCCTCAATGTTTTGGTGAGATGGAGGCAGTTTCATGAGTCCTTTGGAGGAGGAAGATGTACCAGATTGTGATGAGGTGTCCCAGCTCCACACTGAACAAGGGAAAGCTAACCAGGTCTGCCAAGCTGAGAAGGCCCCTCCCCCGGCCTTTATACCAGCCCTGCTGGGCATGCTCCAACTGCAGGGCTGGTATAAAGGCCAGAGGAGCAGCTCAGCTGGGGTGGACCTCTGAAGAGGAAGGAGCTCCTGCAGGACCACAGGAACAGCTGGAGCTACAGCTCCGACCACCGAACCGACACCAGCCTCCACACCAACCGCGGCTTGCAGCTAGCCTAGTTAAAATAGTGGTGAAAAGTGAGCTTTACAATTTATCATCCTTTCTCACTAATTAGATGTGACCACAGCACCTCTGGACCAAAAAAACCTTCTCAGTGAAAACTATATTGAAACTGATATATCTTTGCAAAATATTTCAACTGTGATAAAAAAAAGTGTTGTGTTGAAAACATTCTGACCAGCCTTACTCTTAACCTCTTCTTGGATCAATTAAAAAGATTAAATATCTTATTCTTCTATATTTTACACATACTTTAAGGCCACTTTTACTCTGCCAGAGTTGTATAAAGAGATGGACCTTAGATTAAAGGAGAATCTAGCCCCCCAGTTCATTGTGCAATTTCTTGGGGAATATCCACCAGACCACTTTAATCTCTGTCCCCCTAAGCCAGAAGATGAAACAACCATAGAACACCAGTGTTTATAAAAGAAATATATAGCTTTACTCAATCTCTAATTTTCAGTTTTACAACTGAAAAATTCATCTGCATAATTTATCAATTAGCCTGAAAATCTACCAAATGCGTGTTATTTCAGTGTCTTTGAGCTGTAAACAATTAAGTTAAAATACAGATGGTGTTATTCAGGTTTCCTTTACTGCAGTCTGCTCAGACCACTACACACTATATTTTGTGCTCTGCACCAGTGCAACACTATGCTTGCAAAGCTCTTTGTGGGAACTAATGAATATAAATGGTAAAGCTGGTTTGTGAATAATAAATTCCTACAGTTTGGAGTTTGGAGCTCAGGTGTCTTTTTAGTATGCACTAGACATCAAAGGGTCCCTGGAAAGCAAGCTGCCTATTCTAGTTTAGCAGTATGGAGAACATATTATAGTTCATCATTAAAATAATAAGCATTTAAAAGTGACCATAAATAAAAATGCCCTTACATGAAACTCATGATTTGCCAAACAAAAGCCATAAGGCAATATAGCCGTAGAGTCTAAAGCAGTGTTTCTCAAACTGCAGTACAGGCAGTCCCCGGGTTACATACAAGATAGGGACTGTAGGTTTGTTCTTAAGTTGAATCTGTATGTAAGTTGGAACTGGCGTCAGCCGCTGCTGAAACTGATCAGTTTCAACTGCGGCTGAATCTGGATGCCAGTTCTGACTTACATACAGATTCAACTTAAGAAACCCAGGCGTCCCCAAGTCAGCTGCTGCTGAAACTGATCAGCGGCTGATTCCAGGAAGCCTGGGGCAGAGCAACTCTGCCTCGGGCTTCCTGTAGTCAGCCGCTGGTCAGTTTCAGCAGCGGCTGACTTGGGGACGCCTGGGGCAGAGCAGCTGGGGTACTGCTGGGTTGCTCCAGTAGCACGGCTCCTCCGCACTACTGGAGAACCCAGCAGCACCCCAGCTGCTTTGCCCCAGGCGTCCTGATTCAGCCGCTGCTGAAACTGACCAGCAGCGGCTGAATCAGGACGCCTGGGGCAGAGCAGCTGGGGTGCTGCCTGGTTGGTCCAGAGCGGCGCTGCGGGACCAACCCGGCAGCCCCCAGCTGCTCTACCCCAGGGGTAGGCAAGAAAAGCCTGGTCTGCTGGGGGGGGGCACTAGCTGCACCCCCCCAGCAGACCAGGGAGACGGGGAGCAAAGCCGCAGAGCACGCCCGCAGCGGGACAGCCTGGGCGCGCTTGAGCTGTCCCCCTGCGGGCATGCTCCGCGGCTTTGCTCTCCGTTTCCCTGGTCTGCAGGGAGACGGGGAGCAAAGCCTTGGAGCACGCCCGCAGCGGGACAGCCCAAGCGTGCCCGGGCTGTCCCGCTGCGGGTGTGCTCCGTGGCTTTGCTCCTGTCCCCCTGGTCTGCTGGGGGGGGGGGCCAGCAAAGCCGCTGGACCCCCCCAGCAGACCAGGGATACCAGAGCAAAGCCGCTGCCTGGGCGCTTTGCTCGGGTGTCCCTTGTCTGCTGGGGTGGGTCCAGCGGCTTTGCTGGACCCCCCCAGCAGACCAGGGAGACCGGGAGAAGCTTTTCTCGCCCCGGAGGACACGGGTGGCAACCCGCCGCCCTTGAGCTCCGGGGCGAAAAAAGCCCCGTTCGTAAGTGCGGATCCGACATAAGTCGGATCCGCGTAATTCAGGGACTGCCTGTATATGGATCCCCAATTTCAATGTGGTCTGGGAAGCTGCTTCTGATGCAGCTGAGGATATGATCCTCTACAAGCAGTGATGCTTCCTGCTCCTAATTTTTACCCCTGTGAAAGTCTCTGTAGAGAGCATGGCTACTTCATACCTGTCCTATGTTTTATGTTTCTTTGAGGTGTATTTAACTGTGTTAAATTTGATGATGACCTAATAATTGGGCTTGGGAATTACTACTCAGCATTGGCCTGACTGCTCCAATTTCAAGTCAGTTTTTAAAAGTTCTCTCCTCCTACAGGGATTGAAAAATGTGCTATGATGACTTGCTCACTGAGTCTAAGGTGACCTTTGTTCCCTCTGCCAGAGGCCTGATCCAAATGCAAGTGAAGTCAATAGGAGTATTTCCATCAACTTTGAGGGGCTTTGGATCCACCCCTAATGTTGAAAGCAAAAGCTGATCCATATGTAAGCCTCCCCTTTAAAAGCCTCCCCTTTAGGCTTCCTATTCCGAACTATCTAGTTCGTGCTGCGTGTAGCCGCGGGCACGGAGTCCGCACTAGCGGACATTTAAAAATGGCGGTGCCTGGCAACATGCAAATGAAACCCGGGAAATTCAAATCCCGGGCTTCATTTGCAAGTTCGTATGACTACATTAACCACCCTAGTTTGAACTAGGGTGGTAGTGTAGACATACCCAGAGTCTTTTCCTCAAATGATAAATCTACAGAAAAGCAGTAGCTTTGTCAATGACTTGTCAAAATAAAATTTAAATAAATATTTGTTTAAGCAGAGTTGTAATCTGCCCCTCACTCCAAAATATGTTTTGATACAGCTCATGCAATATAGCAGTTGCAAAATTTCATACTTGGTACTTTGCCAGTTTCACTCTAAAGAGAGTTTCTGGAAGGGTTGATAGCCAGAATCCTGCTTGGAAAGAGCACTTGATTGTGTCCAATGACACTGTCAAAGCTCTCTTATTCCCAGTATTCAGCCAGTAATGAATACCAATATCTAGATCTACTTATGGATACTCATAAATTTAAAATGAACACACTTAGAGCCCTTAAACATCTCCTAGATGTTTACTTTCTGTTTTCTGGAAACCTTTAAGATTACAACGTGTTTAAACTATAGAAGGAATAACTGTTATGCATGCTAATCAGAGGGTAACATATGCCATATGCCAATTTTTAATTCTTCTTGAATAAATCTTAATTAGGTTAAATGTAACCAAGCTAAGAATTCTTTTATTCTGAAATTGGTAGCAAATTAACTGTGAAAGTTGCATCATCCAACATACTAACAAGAATAAAGAGCTACTTGTTTTTGGCAAGCTGGTGAAAGCACTGTACTTCTAATTACCTCTACTATTAGTGAAGTGCTTTAATCCAGTGATGATGATGGCAATGATTTAGGTGATCTCAGTGTAATTCTTTATAGAGCTCTTCATGGCAGACAAAACCACACACACAGTGTGACATAGTTCAGCACAATGGACAGTTTCTGCTATTGGAGAAGACAGAACAGCTCTGAAATGGTAGGGATGCTGCAAGTGAGGATTAAGGACCATTGAATGAACTGTTTTTCTAGATTTATAAATTCCAGCTTCACAGGCTCTGTCTAAACAGGCCTGGCTCACACAATAGATAGATAAGATGACAGGGAACATTCCCTTGTATTTGGGTATACTTAAAAAAGAAAGAGAAAAGATAAGCTTAAAGAAAAAGTAAAACATTACCTACCTATTATTAAAAATCCAAACCAAATGTATTTAAAAAGGTCTTTTAAAAATGAATCTTGCATAGTATTTTATATCTCTTCTTCATTCATACACATTAAAGTGCTTTTTGAAACAAGAGTATATATCCTTAAACTTATTTCACAGGTGGGGAAATGGAACACAGAGTGCTGAAATGACTGGCTGAATGTCCCACACAGAGTCTATAGATGAGACAGGAAAAAAAAAACCACTCTCTTCTAACACCTGATCTTGTGCTCTATTAATTGGACCATAATGTGTCCCCAAATGAGCTCCTTCTTGTCTTGTATACCTCTGATCCTATATGATTATCTCTTTTATGGAGTGCACCTGCTCCACAAATCTTCAAAGCAAGCTGGTGTTCTAGCTTTTGGACTGCTCTTGAAATTCAGCATGCTGCATGACTTGGGAGTTCAAGAGTCAGTAAGGGATTGATTTATTTTTTTCATAGAAAGAAATAACTCAAAAGTACAGTCTGGCTGAGATTTAGCTGTGTGGCTGAAAAAAACCCTACAACAGTGACATATCAAGTTTGGTGCATTTCACATGTGAAAATGAGACCATATGGGAAAACAGATGAATCTACAGAGGGGGAATATTTGGAAACCCTGTCAGTTCTGTAACATTCAGGAAAGTGATATAAGAAATGTAGTGTAATAGTCTGGAATATGAGTTTTGAAATGTTCTCTTTTTTTTTGCATTTAAAATATATTGATTTTTATTTTGAGAAGGGAAAGGAGAAAAGTGTTTTGAATAAAACTATGGTTCAAATTCAATACTAAGATCAATGGAATTATACTTATTTACATCAAGGGTGACTATAGCTCTCTATACCTTGGTCTAAAATCAATCTTTAGTATTTCAGTTAGGCTATGTCTACACTGCAGGCTTCTTGCGCAAGAACTGTTTTGCGCAAAAGTACTTGTGCAAAAGGTCTTGTGTAAGAGAGCGTCCACACTGCCATGTGCTTTTGCGCAAGAGAGTCCATGGCAGTGTGGATGCTCTCTTGTGCAAGAAAGCTCTTATGGCCATTTTAGCCATAGGGGTTTCTTGCACAAGAAACCCCTGTTGCCTGTTGTGATGGCACATCGGAGAGCCCCCCAACCCTGAATCCCAATCTGCAGCAAGATGTGACTCCACCAGCTAGTAGAATAGAGAGGGTTTATTGTAGCTCCAAGATAGAGCACAGCATAGGACCGATGCAGGCATAAGAGGCTAGGCGGACAGCCCTAGTTCCCTTGAGGGAAGGGGTTACAGGCCCCTGAGCCCTCCCACACTGGTTAGTCTCCTTCCTCCATGCTTCCGCACACTCTGCCTGCCCAGCTCCCAGGCCCTGCCCCTGAGCCAGGTGGTTGTCTCCTCTTTCTTTCCTTTGTCCCTCCCTCTGGGCAGAGCCCTGTTATCTACTTAGGCTGGGACTAGGTATCTGGGCCAATACACATGTGCGGTGAGACAGTGGGAATCACACATCACAGCACAGCCAGGTGGGGACACCAGGTTACAGAGCAGACAGCCCTCCACTACGTCACACCTGTCCACCCTGCCTTCTTGAACAAGAGCTCTTACACGAGGGCTTATTCCTCATAGGGAGAGGAATAACTCTTGTGCAAGAAGCCCTCTGTTCCGATGCTTTACTGTAAATTTACTTACACAAGAACGTGCGTGCAGTGTAGACGATTAGCAAATTTTTGTGCAAGAACAGCCATTCTTGAGCAAGAAGCCTGCAGTGTAGATGTAGCCTAAGTGTATTCCGAAATAGCTATCCTGTGTCCCCATAAGCCACTTGATATTTTGAAATATTTTTGGAAATAACAGGCACACTATTTTACCTATTCTACCACGTTGACCAAGGGATAAGGGATGGCCTGAAATAGCACGTTAGTTCAAAATTTGGCTTTATGTAGATGCAACAAACATAAAAATAAGCTATTTTGAAGTAGATTCAAAATAAGAAATGCAATTAGTGTAGCACAAATTGTGTATCTTATTTTGAGTTTAAGGTGCTGTGTAGATGCACCCTCAGAAACAAAGAAAGGTTTTATGGCTAAAGCAATGGTCTAGGCTGTAAGTTCCATACTTGGCTCCAAAAAACACTTCCCGTATAATAATTTTCTTGAAAGTATATAGTCCCTCTGTGTGTCAATTCTAATTTGCAGAGTGTGTGTAAGTGGTTGAGAGGGATACCCTGTGTTAAGGCCGTTCCTCACTCTGGCACTCTGAATGCAGAAGGTGGGAGCCTGCAAGAGACCTTAAAAATACCTTTCCTCTATAGGCTTCTGCTTAATAGCTCCCCAAGGTCCCCAAGCTGCCACCACCAGGATGAAGCACTTGGAACTTCTTCCATAGGGGGACCTCCATGTTCTTTTACTACAACAGAGCTTTGAAAAAAAGAAAAAAAAGAAAGAGAAAACAAACTGCAATTTCTGATAGCTGACCTCTCAGTCTTAGACACGTACACATAGACCTCCTGTTACCTGTTACCTCCCACAAGAATCAAATCATCACCGTAGAAAAGGTGATTTTATTAATAAAACAAGAAATATATACTTGATAAAGCACATTTGGTTGCTAAGTGTTACAGAGTGTAACAGGGCAGCTGCCCTGTACTGGCCCCTTTAAGAGCCAAACCCCAGCCTGGAGCAGGCCCGGGGAGTTCAGCCCAGCTGGGCGGTGTTGGCCCATTAAGGCCCAGCTGGGAGCTATAAAAGGGAAGGGCTGCTTCAGCAAGGCAGTGTGAGCCTGGCTGCCGAGGGAGCAGGACGCTCTCTGGAGCTAGGGCAGGGCTAGAGAGTCAGGCTGGGCCAGGGCGCTCGGACAGCCGACCGGCCAGCCTGCTAGGCCTGCGGCAAGGCCCGCTGGAGAGACACCAAACCCCCGGAAGGGGGGCTCAGAGCGAGTGACTTGAGCACTGCCGGAGGGCAGTGTGGCGAAGAGAGCAGCACGACCGGAAGCTTCCAGAGGAGAAATGCCACGTGAGCGGAGGCCTGTGTGGGCGGAATGGACTGATTCCGGGGACAGACGATGGACCCCCGCTACAGTGGTGAGTGAGACCCTCACAGATGGTGGAGAATGTGGGCACTTGAAGATACGCGATCCCGGCCCTGAGGTAAGGGCCCCGCGTGTGCCTCAGTGGACCCTAATACAAAAAAAAAAAAAACAGAAAAAAAAACCCCACGCAAAGAGAGAGAAGTTTGCGGGGTTCTCCCCTCCCCCTCGGCGAGCTCGGGCGGGAGGGCCATGGAGGGAGAGGCAATGCCCGAAGGACTGACTAAGGGGCGACAGCCGCCCGTGAAGCTTCGAGCCCAACGATTGGTGGCGCAGCTCCTACAACAGCAGAGGCTGGTACAGCAGCTGGACGCCCAGTACCACCAGGCTCTTCAGGAGGTGGTGGAGCAGGACCAGGCCGGTCTGGGGGCCGCTCCGACTCCCCCGGCTAGCTCCCCCTCCCTGACCACGCGGGGACCCGCGGGGGACCCCGCGGAGTTTGCCCTCCTCGACTCGGGATGCAGCTGGACGCTTATCCGCCCCGATGTACTGCCCGCCGGTGCCCGAGGGGGTGCTGCAGCTGCGGTGCGTCCATGGGGATGTGAACACCTATCCTCAGGTCCGGCTCCCCTTGATGGTGCAGGGAGTCACCCGAATGATGCGGGTGGGCGTGGTGCCGCACCTGCCATACCCTATGGTGCTGGGTCGCGACTGGCCAGGTCTTACAGCTCTCATTACAGACGTACCGGTGCCGACCGAGCCCCACGTGGAACTCCTGGGGGAGGAACTCCAGGCAGTCCGACCGCAGGGGTTGCTCGACAGAGAGGGCCCCGCCGGGCGCGACGCATCTGACCCGGCCGACCCAGGGCGCTCGGACCCAGAGGACGTGCCGGTTGCGCTGGACTCAGCGGACTTTCCCCGCGACCAGCGGGAGGATCCCACCCTGCGGGAGGCCTACGTCCAGCTCGCTTGTGTTGATGGGACGGTGGTGGATCCACAGAGGGCGGCACACTGGCCCCGGTTTGAGCTACAAGCCGACCGGCTCTACCGGGTCAGGCGGAACCCGCAGACGCAGGAAGAAGAGGCCCAGTTGCTGGTACCCCGGGCCCATTGATGAGCCGTGCTGAGGTTGGCGCACGACCTTCCCACCGCCGGGCACCTCGGGCATGAGAAGACCCTGGCCCGAGTCTTGGCCCGCTTCTTCTGGCCCGGGGTGTACAAAGACGTCAAAGACTACTGCCAGTCATGCCCAGCCTGCCAGCTCGCCGCAGCTCCCGGGGTGCCGAAAGCTCCCCTCGTCCCTTTGCCCGTGGTAGGGACCCCCTTCGAAAGGATCGCCTTGGACATAGTGGGGCCCTTTCCGCGGAGCGCGGCTGGATTTCGATATATTTTAACGATCATGGACTATGCAACCCGGTTCCCTGAGGCCGTCCCCCTTCGAAACACCCGTGCCCGCACGATCGCGAACGAGTTGGTGAGGATTTTTGCCTGGGTGGGGCTACCTCGGGAACTACTGACAGACCAAGGAACGAATTTTACATCCCGGTTGCTGCGTCAGGTCTGCGATCTCCTGGGTATTCACAAACTACAGACCTCCGTCTACCACCCCCAAACAGACGGGCTGGTAGAGCGGTTCAACCGCACCCTGAAGGGGATGCTGAGAAGGTTCCCTCCACCGGACATGAAGCACTGGGACCAGCTCATCCCCTTGCTCTTGATGGCGGTGCGGGAGGTGCCACAGGCCTCCACTCGATTTTCCCCCTTCCAGCTCCTGTACGGCAGACGACCTCGGGGCGTCCTCGATCTGGTTAGGGAGACCTGGGAACGGACACCCTCCTCCTCGGTCGGGCTTCTGCAGTACGTACTCCGACTTCAAGAGAGACTCATGCAGGTGGGGGCCTTGGCTCAAGAGAACATACAGGCGGCCCAGCAAGCGCAGGAGCGAGGGTATAACTGGGAAGCCCAGGAAAGAGTGTTTGAACCCGGGGATCGGGTGCTGCTGTTACTCCCCTCAGAGGAGTCAAAATTGCTGGCCCGCTGGCAGGGGCCGTATGAGGTCTCCCGATGAGTGGGCCCAGTCACCTATGAGGTTCATCAGCTGGACCGGTGACGGAAAAAACAAATATACCATGTGAACCTCCTCAAACCTTGGCGAGAGCGAGAAGGCATGTGGTCGCGCCCTACCCGTCGGAGCCCGGGTTAGGTCCTAGGGTCCCTGACGCCAAGGAGGAGGAGACACCCCAGCTCGCGGACACCCTGTCGCCGAACCAACGGCGCGTAGCCCAGGTGCTTGTCGAAACCTTCGCCAGGACCTTTACCTCGCGGCCGGGCCGAACCTCGGCGATCACGCACACCATCCGAACTCCACCCGGTCAGGTCGTGCGGGAGGGAAACAGACCTCTTCCCCGACGGATGCGCGACATCGTGGAACAAGAGGTCCGCACCATGTTGGAGCTGGGAGTGATCGAGCGATCCAGAAGTGAGTGGAGGAGCCCGATCGTGTTGGTCCCTAAGCCGGACGGAAGCATTAGGTTTTGCATCGACTTTAAACGCTATATCGAAGTTTGATGCCTATCCGATGCCACGGATGGATGAGCTGCTGGAGCGCCTGGGAAAAGCCAAGTTCATAACAACCCTCGACCTGACTAAGGGCTATTGGCAAATCCCGCTGGATCGGGAGTCCCAGGAGAAGACAGCGTTCACCACCCCGTCCGGGCTTTTCCACTTCGTGCGCATGCCGTTCGGCCTCCATGGGGCACCCGCCACCTTCCAGCGGATGATGGATCGCCTACTCGCCCCTCATCTGGAATATGCCGCAGCTTACCTGGATGACGTGGTCATCTACGGGCGTGACTGGGTGTAGCCAGACAGGAACCCCTTTGTAACATCTATTTTTGCTTGCCTGGAGCATACAGGGCACACAGAGCAGAAGGCCCAGGCTGTGTGACCATGAATGGCTATAAACAGAGATATGCCAATTGCTGACCAAGAGGCTGCCAAGGAGTGCCCTTGACTTAACCTATATTGATACGAACACACATCCATCCGCGGGGGGAGGAATCTCTCGCCCAGTAAAAAAAATGTCTAGTGCTCACAATTTAGTTATCTCTCTTGCAAGTGTAAATTAACTTGAAACTTGCTTGTAAGAACTGGCGCCACAAAACGGACCAGTAGAATTCGGCATCTTAGATAAGAAAGAGAATACAGGCCCCCAGGGGTATAAAGATAGGTCCAGCAGCGCATTCTCTTTGAGTGTCAATCTACCATCTATCTGCTGGTCGGGTTTGGTGTTTGATCTCCCGAGGTTCCAAGGGGACGCCCACCTCGTATTCGTCTTTCCTAGGAATTGAGAGACCGGCTCTGGCCTGACACGCTGGAGTCGAGAGGCACAGAAAGGGGTAAAAATTGTACCTGGATGTGGTCCTTTGTTTAAGTATATATATACATAGACTTAGAGCTCTTTAAAGATTAAGCTGTCACTTGGTACCATTATTTCTATTTTCTATCTTTATTTTCTTTGTAACCATTTTTAAAATCTGTATTTGTTAGCATTTAAGAAATAGAGCAATAGCCATTGTAACCATATGCTTTTATAAGTCTTTTAATAAACCTGTAACTGTTTAAGCTTTAACCTGACTCCTTCAGTTGCTGTAACAGAATCAAGCACAATTTAAAAGAACTTCAGCCAGTCATAAAGGGACAGACATAAGGAGAGCTTGGGCGTTTGGATCTGTGTCACTCCCAGGTGACAAGATCCGTTGGGGCACCTTTCCAGCCTTTCCCAGGCTGCCCGCTGCGAAGGAACCCCTGTGTTCTAGCAGTTAAAATCTAAGGTGTAATAAGCTCTTTCTATATAACGGGGCGTCTGTTGGCCTGCTGGCCACCCTCTGCGACGGGACCCCGGTCCTAGCAGTAAAGACACGGACGTTAAACCTTTTCTCGGAAGCATACACACACACACTGCCCTGACCGTCGGCTGACAGAATTGGCGTAGTCGGCAGGATTGTGCTATTGGTTCAAATACAGCAGCATGAAGCCAGTGACGATTGACATGGATTTTAGCTGTATAGAAAAGGAGTTTGCCCGAGAGGGATGGGGCAACCCTAAGTGGGATAAAGAGATGTTAAGGAAAGGCGCTTGCATCTGGCTGTTAAAGGGTGTGTGGCAAGCAGCCTGCTCTAGCTACTGGAACTTAGAAACAGAGCTGATAAAGGTGCAGAGAGAGAGATACAAACTCTGGGAGCAATGCCAGAACCTGGATACCCAGGTGCGAACCCTAAATAAGGACATGGAGCACCTTTAGGAACGGCTCCTCCTGAGGCTAGAGAGGGGAAGGAGAAAGTAATTAATGGAGAAAAATGAGCTTTTGGAGCTGGCTTTAAAACTTTGCTAGTTCAAACCCCCTCTCTCCCGCCTTCCACTATAACCAAGATAAAACAGTACAGCATTCCAGCCGAAGCTATGGCTCCGGTCTGTGAACTAATTAAAGATCTGAAAAAACGGGGAATCTTAATTTGTACCTACTCCCCGTATAATTTGCTCAGGAAGCATGCTTGATGGGAATGAGCCCCCCCCTCTCATGAGGAAGCTCTGAGAGACAGCTGATAACGAGATACGCACTTATCAGTCTATAGGTTCGATTTACCGTAATGGGTCCCATTTCATTTGTACCTTACTGTGGGAAACACAGAGATGTCCTATGCCTTATGGCAAGAAGGAGAAACTGTACCCCGCCGCCCCATACAGTTTGGATCTGTGTCACTCCCAGGTGACAAGATCCGTTGGGGCACCTTTCCAGCCTTTCCCAGGCTGCCCGCTGCGAAGGAACCCCTGTGTTCTAGCAGTTAAAATCTAAGGTGTAATAAGCTCTTTCTATATAACAGGGCGTCTGTTGGCCTGCTGGCCACCCTCTGCGACGGGACCCCGGTCCTAGCAGTAAAGACACGGACGTTAAACCTTTTCTCGGAAGCATACACACACACACTGCCCTGACCGTCGGCTGACACTGGGAGGACCACATAAACCAAGTGGCGGCAGTACTGCGAACGCTCCGCGACGCCGGTCTCACGGCCAACCCCAAAAAGTGTAAAATCGGCGCGCAAGAGACCACCTATTTAGGTCACCATTTGGGGCGTGGCTTAGTCCAGCCCCTGGTGGGGAAGGTAGAGGCAATCCGAAATTACTCCATACCGACCACGAAAAGGAAGGTCCGACAATTCCTGGGCCTGGCGGGGTATTACCGCCGATTTGTCCCCCAATTTGCTAGCATAGTGGCGCCGCTCACCACTCTGCTCATGAAGGACAAACCTCAGAGAGTGAGGTGGAACACAGAGTGTGACTCGGCCTTTCAACAACTTAAAGAAGCCCTGTGTAGCGAGCCCGTTTTGCTTAGCCCAGACTTCGATAAACCATTTTGTCTTCAGACAGATGCCTCCGCCACGGGACTGGGCGCCGTACTCTCCCAGGAGGTCGATGGAGAAGAACACCCGGTGGTCTTTATTAGCCGTAAGCTCTTTCCCCGAGAACGCCAGTACTCAGTAATAGAAAGAGAGGCCCTGGCTATCAAATGGGCGGTTGAAGCCCTAAGGTACTACCTGCTCGGGGGCGAGTTTACGCTATGGACAGACCATGCCCCGCTAAAGTGGCTACAAACTATGCGGGACACCAATAGCTGCGTCATGAGGTGGTATTTAGCCCTTCAACCCTATGTGTTCTCCATACGCCACAGGGCGGACAAGGCCAACGCCAATGCGGACGCATTGTCCCGCCTGGCCGAGGAGCCGGGATCCAATCCCGAGGTGGGGGACCTGGACTTGTGGGGGAGGGCAAGTAGCAGGGTGGACTGGCCGCCCACTGACCCAGAGGAGGAGGAACCCCTCAGGACACCTGGGTGGGCGGAGGCGGACCCCACCCCATCACCTGACTGGAACCCAGAGGGCGGGGCGGGGAGGATAAGAAGACGGCCCCCCCCCCGGCCGGGCCGTCCTGGGTCCACTCCAGTAGGAGGACTTGATATGGACACGCCTGGAACTGTGGCTCTGCCTCATAGCGAGATGGGGGCTGGGGCTTGTGGAACAGGGCAGGCAGCAGGGAACCCCCCCCGGGAGATATTTAAGGGGGAGGGTGTGTAACAGGGCAGCTACCCTGTACTGGCCCCTTTAAGAGCCAAACCCCAGCCTGGAGCAGGCCCGGGGAGTTCAGCCCAGCTGGGCGGTGTTGGCCCATTAAGGCCCAACTGGGAGCTATAAAAGGGAAGGGCTGCTTCAGCAAGGCAGTGTGAGCCTGGCTACCGAGGGAGCAGGACGCTCTCTGGAGCTAGGGCAGGGCTAGAGAGTCAGGCTGGGCCAGGGTGCTCGGACAGCCGACCGGCCAGCCTGCTAGGCCTGCGGCAAGGCCCGCTGGAGAGACACCAAACCCCCGGAAGGGGGGCTCAGAGCGAGTGACTTGAGCACTGCCGGAGGGCAGTGTGGCGAAGAGAGCAGCACGACCGGAAGCTTCCAGAGGGGAAATGCCACGTGAGCGGAGGCCTGTGCGGGCGGAATGGACTGATTCCGGGGACAGGCGATGGACCCCCGCTACAGTGGTGAGTGAGACCCTCACACAGAGCAACTGAGAAAAGAACAGATTAAAACACAGATAAATTATATCTCTGGGGTACAGGTTAAAATACAGTGTATGGCTGGGCACATGAACTTAGCACAGAGAAATTTAACCAAACAACAAAATAAAGAAAATAACCTGATTGCATCTAAAATGACATTTCCCTCTCTACTCATGATCTGTGCTTCAAGATCTAGTCCATTTCCATGCCTAGTATTCTTTGTAGGCCCAGTAGTTCTGCCTGGTTCAACTCATCTTGTTCCCCCGACTCCTGGCTTAAACTCACACAAAGGAAACAACAGGCAAGTATATATTTCAATTCAAATCTCAATATCTTCTCCCATTCACTCTCATGGCTCCCTGACAACACCCCTTAGCTACGTGAGTTTAACCCTTTAGTCACCAAATGCTGTGATGTTCAGAAAAGGCTTGCACTCCTCCTATCCATCACACCCTGTCATGGAGATGGGCACCTAAATCCAAGCTTCAGAGAGGCACCTGTCTCTGCTAGCAATCCACAGCAGGGGACTCCTCTCCTGAAGTCAGGAGGCTTAGGCACCTAAGTCATTTCTTGCAAGAGAGTTAGATTCCTGCCTCACTTCATGCACAATGGAAGAGGACGAGCTCATAAGAACACAAGAATGGCTCTACAGGGTCAGACCAATATTCAATCTAGCCCAGAAGCCTGTCTTCTGACAGTGGCCAGCATCAGGTACTACAAAGGTTATTAATAGGGCAATCATCAAGTGATCCATCTCCTGTCATCCATTCCCAGTTTTTGGCAAATAGAGGTTTAGGGACACTCAGGGTGCATCTAGACTGGCAAATACTTGCCAGCTGTCTACACTGGCCGCTTGAATTTGTGCAAGAGCACTGACTTTGTAATGTACAAAATTAGTGCTTCTTGCACAAATACTTTCATGCTTCTGCTCAGGGATAAGCCCTCTTGCTCAAGAATACTTGTGCAAGAGGGCCAGTGTAGACAGGCACCTTAATTTTTTGTGTAAGAAAGCCCGATGGCTAAAATGGACATCGAAGTTTTCTTGCGCAAAAGCACGTCTAGATTGGCATGGATGCTTTTGCGCAAAAGCATCCTTGCCAATCTAGATGCTCTTTTGCGGAAATGCTTTTAACGGAAAAACTTTTCCGTTAAAAGTATTTCCGCAAAATCATGCCAGTCTAGACATAGCCTCAGAATATATACTGCATCCCTGTTCATCCTAATAGTCATTGATGAACCTATCCTTCATGAATGTTGCTAGTTCTTTTTGAACCCTCTTATAATCTTGGATTTTAGGATATCCTGTGGGAAAGAGTTCCACAGGTTGATTGTTGTGTGAAAAAAATCCTTTTGTATGTTTCAAACATATCTGTTAATACCATTGGGTGATCCTTAGTTCTTGTGTTGTGAGAAGGAGTAAATAGTATTTCCTTATTCACTTTCACCCCCACCATCTTAGGCCCGGTCTACACCAACGGGGAAAGTTGACTTAAGATTATTTGTTCCCATTGACTTCCTGCAGTGTGGACAGATAGGTGAAATCCAGCTGCATTTTTAATATAGCTGGAGTTGCATATCTTGTCGACTTCTCTTACTCCTCATGAAGAGCAGGGCTATCTATGGGGATGCTCTCTCAATTTGAATTAGTGGGTCTTCACTAAACCCGCTAATTCAAACCCCAGAAAATCAACTGTGGCTGCATAGATCTTCTGAGTAGTGTGGACAAGCTCATATAGGCGTCTATCAGATCTCTCTCACCCCATAGCAGTCTAATTTACAAGCTGAAAAAGCTGAGATTTTAAAAACTGGGCTATTAGCCCAGTGCTGAGAACTCCTCGGGAAGATGGGAGACCCAGGAGCAATCCCCTCCTCTGCCTGAGAGACAACAAAGGTTTAGAACAGCCCTTTCCCATAAGCATGTTCTAACCACTGAGCTATAACATAGTCTCATGCTGGGCACCCTTAATTTCCCCTGGTGAAGCTGTTCCACTTTCAATAAATACTTAGAATTTCTGAGCTGAGGAGAGGATGATACTCTAGAGCCTTGGGGCTGAGGCATGCATAGGGGAGACCCTGTCTCTCTGTTCCAATGAATCTTTAAAATTGTTTGCTAAATGGAACAGCTTTAACTAGAGCCTCACCTCAGAGTCTTGAGGCTAAGACTGCAGCTAGAGACTGCCAAATATGGAAGGAAGTGGTGAAGTCCCTATGCACCATATGAAATAAAGAGACATAAATCAGATCATGGCTGGGAAGGTCAGGTGATGTCAATAAAGTAAAAGTCTACTCTAAGCCATCGATGGCCTGTCAAACTGGGATTATATCTGACCATTTTTGACTTTCCTAACCCTATCTGAACTGGAGGCAACCTTTTAGTGGGAGATGAAGCAAGGCTCAAACTTGGTGGCTCCATGATTTTCAACTCTTGAAAGGTGGAGACCTTTGTTCAAATCCTTTCTCCCCTTTAGGCAAAAGAGGGGACTATAAACATAGATCTTCCACCTCCCAGGTGAATGGGCCAGTTGCTGGGCTAAATGTTATAAGGTGAGCTCCACTGCCTTTTCCTCCTCTGCCAGACTTTGAATGGGACCTGATCCAGTAGGCTACCTCTAAGGATGCTTGTGACAGATATCACAATCCCATGCCATATGTTTGGAGCCGTATTATTTTAGATGTAAGTATCACTATTCCCTCTAATTTTTTCCATCCATATGCAGATCTTCTTCTAGGCTAGTGCCCTATCCACAGGACTATCCTTCCTATGAGCTGATATTGGGTAATACATTTCTCATACAACATGGTTGACATGAATAACAATTATTTGTGGTGATATTTATGGAAAGTATAGTTTGTATATTAGTATATATGTAGTAATATAGTATCAATTTCACTAGCAAAAGTGCTTGTTTTTTAAATGACAATTCTAAACATAGCAATTTTTTTCAGAGAAATTACCCATAATGAAATGCAAGAACACTCACAGTTCCAGTAGTGTCACTTTTCACAATTATATTTTTTACACCTTTACCTTGCACCTGTAGTTTTCATTTTTAAGTGGGGCTCAAATGAACCCAAGGATCAAAGGGAAAAAATGTGAAACTAATTTCCACCTGGTTTTGGGTTAAACTCAGAGTGATTAATGGGTTTATCACTACAAGACCAGGGACCTGAATATAGGATTAAATGCACAGCCAGGACCAAATTAAAGAACTCTTAGCTCCTGTGCAGTATGGAAATTGCCCCCCTCGTCCATAAACTGGACATCAAAGTGCTCCCATCTCACACAGACTCCCAAATACCACACACATAGTTCATCAAAAACAGGCCCTGAAATGGTTCTCTGACCCCGCATATGTGCCAACAACTCACCACTAGCCTCTACTTATCTTCACAGCCCCAGCATGCATCCCAGCAGTCCAGATTTGTGTCTGGCTTCTCACAGTCTGCAGTACCACAGCTCCATCGGAAACTTGTACCCAACATCCTCTGTGCCCTCTACCTGTCACTCCACTGAGCCCATGGTGTGCCAAAAAGTAAGGGTACATCTACACTAGCCCCCAGATCGATCTAGGGAGGCTAATGAGGGCGACCAGAATTGCAAATCAAGCCCGGGATTTAAATATCCCGTGCTTGAGTTGCATGTTCCCGGCCGGTCGCCATTTTAGAAATTGACTAGCCCAAAGTAACTGTCCGCGTCTACACTCGGCAGTAAAACGGGATTCCAGAATAAAACCCCTAAATCAAATTAGGTGGTAAACCTCATTCCACGAGGAATACCACCTTATTTGATTTAGGGCTTTATTCCAGAATCCCGTTTCACTGCCGTGTGTAGATGCGGGCAGTTACTTTGGGCTAGTCAATTTCTAAAATGGCGACCGGCCGGGAACATGCAAATCAAGCGCGGGATATTTAAATTCCGGTCGCCCTCATTAGCATCCCTAGATCAATCTAGGGGGCTAGTGTAGATGTACCCTAACTCCCAGCTGCTTGCTTACTGCTTTCGTATGTCCTTGGCCATTCACCAACACCCTCATCTTCTGCTCAGCTCTTAGCTCCAGTTTTGGGAACAGATGGGCTCCTTCTGATACCAACTGCCCAGGTCCTCTGGCTCCCATTGCCTGCCCTGAATGCACGTGGCACTGGGCCAGACTTGAGTGAGTGGTGGTGCATTGCTTCGCTAAAGGTCATAGTGACAGTCAGTTTTGGCTTCCTCCCAGTTTGTTTGGTCACCTCTGAGGGAGCCCTGTGTTAGTGCAAGCAGTGCACATTGGTTAATCTGGGCCTGGCCTCAGCTGTGTGTAAGAAGGGGCACAGCTAAAGGCAAGTTTACACAACTGGTTCTGAAAGGATTTTGGGCTGGTATCTGGTTGAATTTAGAAAAGCTTTCTGGCTGTTTATAAATTATGCCAGCTGTCTGTGGCTCCAAGGGCCCACCCCAGCAGCTGGGCTGCTGAGTCATAAGGGAGCCCCCCAGCTACAGGCAGCCAGGGCTGGGATAATGTAGGAACTGAGGCAGAAGGAATTCTCTTGGGGTAGAAGCCACCATCTCTAAGGGAGCTTTATTCCACTGGTGAAGAACAAACCAATCTTTTCATATGGGAGAATCTGGTCAGTGCAATTAAGATGTGTGAAACCTTTTTACATATTTTTTTCTTTAACTTGGCATAAGTCATCCTTTTTATTTACCAAAAGGATTTTAAAACACATTGTGTGCATATCAATATCTAGATAGATAGATAATGCACACATCTTCATATATATTTACGAGAGTATGTGCATCTGTCTGTCTGTGAGTCTGTCCATCTGCATGTCTGCAAGTCCATTTGTTCAAGAACTCCTCCCAAACAACAAGAGCTAGGACCACCAAAAGCGGTATGTAGCTTCCTCTTATCCTAACTTAAAGCAAGGTCAAAGTTGGGTTATGCCAGGAAAATGGGAAGTGTCTGGAATGGGACTGTTTTCCATAATATGGAAAGGGAGGGGGCTGATCAGAGGAACATTATACTGCAGAGTGACCAGTGGAGGAAGTGAGCATGAGGGAGATATATATATATATATAGAGAGAGAGTGGCCACTGGGGACAGTCACATCAGCAAGAGAGTGGCCAGCTGGGGACAGGGTTTTCCATGTAGGTAGCCACTGGACCAGCTAAGTGGTCACCCTGCCCCAAACAATGCCAGAGGGGGAGGGAACCCTCCTGCTCATAGGCCCCATTGCAGTGGCCCCCTTATGACCACCCCAGGGACAGGCAGCACAGCTCAGCCCCCCAGGAGACCCTAGGGCTGGAAACCATGGCCCACCCCCCTGCAGGAGATACGCCCCCCAAGAGAGGTTGGGAATTGCGGCCTGGCCCACGCTGGAGATGATCCCCCTGAGGAGAGATTGGCCCCTGAAGCCCTTCCCCACAGGCTAGGGGGAGCTGTTGGAGGCCCAGATCCCTACTTCTTCCCCAAAGAGTTGCAGTCTGTGGGAGGTGGGGTGAGCAGAAGGCCTC
Organism: Pelodiscus sinensis; assembly: GCF_049634645.1. NCBI lineage: Eukaryota > Metazoa > Chordata > Testudines > Trionychidae > Pelodiscus > Pelodiscus sinensis. The sequence goes on from NC_134716.1 coordinate 112,852,850, forward strand.
AGGTTCCCTGGGAGAAGCCCCCAGCCAGAGAGTGCAGCCTCAGTCCTGAGAGGAGATACCAGCTGGGGAGGGCAACTAGGACGATTTGCAGTAGAAGCAATGACACCGTCATCTCCAGACTTAGCTCCCCACACAGCCTTTCAGCCCCCTGACCTGAGAATCCTACAACCCCCCCTGTCCACTATCCCAGCTTCCTGTCCTAAATCTTGCAGCCCCACTCACTACTCTGAGTCCCTACTCCCTGCCCTGACTCCAGTGCCCCCACACCCAAACCTCTACCTGACTTCTGCCCCCAATCCTATCCTGAACTCCACACATACACCAAAACCTGTTCCCTGAGCCCCACTCTCTGCCCTCACTCAGCACCCTCCACCTCTGCCCTGAGGCCCGTATGCCTCCCAGACCACTGCCCTGACTCCTGAACACCCACCCCCTGCCCTGAGCCCCATAAACACACAACCTCCTACCCTGACTCTTGCACCTCCTACCCCCAGCTCTGAACTTCCCACAACTGCCAATCTGACTCCTGCACTTCCACCGCCTGCCCTGATCCCCAAACTCTGCTCTGACTCCATATTCCCCACCACCTGCCCTGAGCTTCTCACACCTCCCAACCCACTCTTCCCCATATAATCACATAAATAAAGCATGTACATTTTCCTTTTAATGGTTTTTAAAAACCCAAACATTAGTACAGTTAAGGACCTGAGCAATGCTGGGTACATCTGCTGCTGGTATATACTATATTGGACTAGGCTTGTGTTCAACACTCCGGCTCCTGAGGGCTGTTAACAAATCATTCAAGTGTCTTCTATGTCAGAAAGTGCTGTGAGATGAGAGAGGCACAAAGAAAGGCTTTTACTGGGAGTGAAAATGCAGTCAGTCATCTGTGAAAAAGTCTATAGCAACAAAACAATAAAATGCAAACCCTGAATCTAAGGGAGGCAATAGCATGGAACCAAGAGTGGTTTTGCAAAAGCTTCCCTGTGTTTTGCTCAGTGACATGTCAGACTCATTATATTTGATTCATTGGTTTCAGTGTCCAGAGCTGAGCACCACTTTCAGCAGCCAATTGTGAAAGACAAAGTGATATGTTGAATAGACATCTCAGAAGCTGAGATGAGCACCATTGCCCCCGACCTTTTTAGACTTGATCACATGATGAGCTTTCATACAGGCGACGTCTTCCAACCTGAGCATGTGCTCCAAGGGCTTGGGTAGTTTTCATTAGATAGCTTTGTTCAAATGGGATTGAGATTCTGTGGGCTATAACTTTGACATGATGCTAGGCATGAATTTGCAATTGATTTAGACAATAAGCCATGTTCAGTGTTGCATCTTGACTGAACCTGCTGGTTGCTTGTCTGTAATGATCACAAACTCCCAGTCAACACAGTGTAATCTAATCAGAGTGTTTCCAATTGGCTAAGTCTACACTGGCCCCAAATTCCGGAAAAGGGATGCAAAGCAGGTAAGTCAGCATAGGGAAATCCACGGGGGATTTAAATATCCCCCGCGGATTTAAATAAACATGTCCGCTACTTTTTTTCTGGCTTGGGGAAAAGCCAGAAAAAAGTGTCTAGACTCGCGTGATCCTCCAGAATAAAGCCCTTTTCCAGAGGATCTCTTCCTTCAGGTAGGAATAAGAGATCCTCCGGAAAAGGGCTTTATTCCAGAGGATCGCGCCAGTCTAGACGCTTTTTTCCGGCTTTTCCCCAAGCCGGAAAAAAAGCGGCGGACATGTTTATTTAAATCCGCGGGGGATATTTAAATCCCCCGTGGATTTCCCTATGCTGACTTACCTGCTTTGCATCCCTTTTCCGGAATTTGGGGCTAGTGTAGACGTAGCCATTGTGTTCAAATGTAACCCATACACCTGCTGGATGCAGTGCACTGTCCCAGATAGTGGAACCGAGACCACTTACAGAGAAAACAAGGAATCTGCTCTACTGCTTTAGCGATTTCAAAATAATTGATGGTTAATACCATCCAAATAAGTTGTGTGTAGATGCTCCACTGCTGCTATTTTGAAATAGACCCTTACCCAGGGCCATTCTAAGTTATTCCTCCTCAGTGCCTCCTGGGGCTCTAAATTGAGATAGTACATGTACATTAAGGAAGCCTGCCTCCGACTAATTTTGAGGCTTCCCTGCGTTGTAGACACGCTATTTCAAAATAAGCTATTTTGGAATAATTATTCTGGAATACTTTTTATTTATCTATTTATTTATTTGATTCCTATTGATTACTTACTTAATGTTTGCTCAATGATAGGAAATACTAACTTCCAAGGAAGATCATGGTGCCAAGACTGGTTTGATGCCCTCCTTTTAGCTGTTTCAGCTGATGTTCTTTAGGTGCAGTTGTACAGCTGCTTCCATTCCTTCAAAGCTACTTATAAATAGGTAGTTCAATGGAAGAGAATGAATAGACAACTACAGTTGGTGCCAACAGATTCATCAGGCCCCTTGGCAAGGCAGGATGAGAGACAGCTCTGTGGCCCAGGAAGGGGCCACAAGTGGAAGGGGAGGGACTGGGGATAGCGTCCTCCCGGCAGGCTCAGCACCACCCAGAGCATGCTGCACTACCTGAGGCAGTCCTCAGCATTGTCCAGAGTGCACTACACCAGGCTCTGGCAGCGATTTAAAGGGCATAGGTCTCCAGCCACCACTGTTACTGCAGTAGCAATGGCAGTGACTGGGAGCCCAGAGCCCTTTTGAATCACTGGGCCCTGTGGCAGTTAACGAATTTGCCCCTCCCCGCATATTTCAGCAAAATGTTAATGAGGTAATCACATAAAAATGGTCTTTTAATGAGATACACCCGTATTCTGTAATCTAGATACTGAGCTCTTTCTCAGGAAAACCTCCGCTTCTACTCAATGGCTGTTTTGCCTGAGTGAAGACTACAGAGCATGGTCCATAGTTCAGTGGTTTCCTGACTTTCTGATCTTGCCTCCATTTTCTGATGGAAGGGTTTTAGGTTACTACTCTGTATGTCTGAAGCAGAGTCATGCCTAAGCAGCAGGTGGGTAAGGTCCTTGCTGATTGGATAGAATACTTTCCCCCTCCCCTCACAGTGTGACTTTTCCATCTCCTCCAATGTGGAAAGACAAGGAGGAGAGAGGAACGGAGAGAGGTATGATTGGGAAGGGAGCGTGCAAACTCTCCAGAAGCTTCAAAGCAGCTGCAAGAGGAGTTGCAGCAAAGGCAAGGTGGTGGCAGACTCACTGACAGCTTGGGAAGTCATTGTACAGGGAGAATAGGCACCTATCTCAGGCTTTATGAATCATGGTAGTGTTCCTGTTAGTTTCTAGGCACCGAAAAGTTAGGTGTTGTGATGCTGATCATCACAGCGCTTCAGTATTTTTTGGGAATGTAACCTAACCTTGGAAGCATGGCATGGTTTTAGGGTGGTTGCCTCAGGTCCCACACTTTGGGGGTCCCCATTGTGGCCCTATCAACAATCCTAAGGATAGGATGCAGAGGATTGCTTGGGGGCCTGGTATGGGACGGCAGCAGGGCCTTTGCACTCATGTTGGTGGGAACCAGCCTCAGCAGCCTGCTCCACTCTACCCCGCTACCCTCTCCCAGCCTGCTGCATTTGGCTTCTCTGGGGCAGGGCCTGCAGCAGGCGGATTGTTCTAGGCCCTGCACCCCTAGGGATGTCCCTGCTTGTAAGACAGGTATACTAAGACCTTTCCCTTTCCCCATCATTACTGGAAGTCAGCACTTTTTTCTGGTAATAGCAAAAACAGGCTTCCCTGGCCTAATTTTGTCCTCTGGCCCAATTCTGACAGCAGCACTCTCCCTGGCTCCACTCCTGCATGAAAAAATGATTGGTGAGAGTGTGTTTGAAAGCATAAGGTGGTACATTAAAAAAAAGAACTATACAAAGCCATATTCTATGTCAAAGCAAGATCTGAATGGCTAGATGGGTGCTAAGTAAGCTGCTGCTATTCTATTTATGAAGAAGTCCAAATCCTGTTCTCTTTTATACAGATAAAAGCCCATTGAAATAAATGAGAGTGACATGACAGTCAGAGCAGACTCTGGTCCTATGTCTAAATAATGTGGTTAATTATTTATTATCTTACATCTGTCAATCAATTTTGAAACAACATTTTAAAGAAGCACTCGAGACCCCGTAATTAGATTGATAATGTCATTAACTTTCAAGTACTCCTTGATTCCTCTTCTGATTAAAATTAATTTTAACCCCTCCTCCAATCCTAACTCCCCAATCTCATGCCAGGAAAGAGACAGACGGAGAGATGGAAAGTATAGGTGGACCAATGCTATATGAAGATCAAGAAAAGGAGATTTCTCACTCAAGTCAGGTAGTGGGTTATTAGTTTCCTCAAGTGGTCTTGCACATGTTATAGACCAGGACAGTAGGATCATGCCTCTCTGATTGCCCTGGGGCTGGAAAATGAAAATAAAAAAAATATAGGGACTTGAGCTGTGTCAGAGTAAAAAATCCATACGTTTTGGAATTCATATTAGGGTAAGTAGATATCAAGTGTGAAAAATCAGGACACTTTCTTTTGGAGGGTTATAGCTTTAAGTTAGGCTAATTATATAAGAAAACACCCCTAATATCAGGAAGGTCCTAATAATACTGGGACATCTTTTCACCCTAATTCAGGTTGGGTTCACAAGGCCCTGTTCAGTGAAGAACATTATGCAGCCTTTCAGCATGAAAACACACAATATGCCAGGCTTCTTGTTTGTTGGAGTTACTCAAAAATCCTCTCCTCCACCCCTCCCCCCCACATAGTCCTTACCTCACCTTCCAATCATCCTATTATTCTCTCTAATTACTGTATGAGTTCTAACCACAGGGCTGCTTGGTAATTTTCTAAAATGGAAAGTTCCACAGCTGGATTTTAAATGTCCCAGCAGCAATGTTAGAGATAAAATAACAATAATAACGATGAGTTTCTTAGGATCAAGGATAGGCTGTCTTTTATTTTCTAACCACTGTAATTTTTTTTTCATTGCTGTGCATAAGAGGAAAGTAGAGCCAAAAGAAGTAGTGAAAAGGAATGGATAATTGTGGTTCTTAAAACTCACTTAAATTCTTAACTCTATCCCAGACATGGTTTTCATGGCTAGAACACTCTGAACTTCTGTTAAATAGAGTTCATAATTAATACACACCATATTTCATTTGCAGCACAGTGAATCTGTCCAACAAATCAAATTAATCTTCAGAGACTATGTGTTACTCATTTGTTTGTCTATGTGGTAAACAGGTCAAGATAGTGTCAGGATAACTTCCTGCTGTATATTTGCCTTCTGTGGAGTTATTTTGTATAGAAGCAAAAGATTAATTTTATGTTGCATGTAACAGTATGGGCATGGCAGAGACTTGTTAACTCACACTTTGCTAATCCATACAAACCACAGTCTGCACACCATAAACAGCACTCTCCCCAGAGATTTTTAATGACTCATTGCTGTAGTAAGGATTTATGCTAGAGAATTTGTACTAATCTCCCTATATATGTTTTAGAGAGTTTGTGCATCTGTCTTTCCGTATATCCATCTGTGAGCTCATCCTTCTGCCTGTGAGTCCATTTGTTCAAGGACTCCTCCTCAAAGATATGAGCTAGGACCACCAAATTTGATATGCAGCTTCCTCTTAGCCTAACTTAAAGTAGGGATTGGCTGTGCCAGGAAAACAAGAAGTCCCTGAAATGGGATTGTTTTCCTTAACATGGAAAGGAAGGGGTTTGAGAGCACGGACAGTTATTCTCCATGATGACCACTGGGGGAAGTGAGCATGGGGGATAGTTATACAGCAAAATGATCACAGGGGCAACACCATATTGACGGATACCAGCCTTGGGTAGGTGGTCCTCCGACTCCTGGTCCTCCTCCCCCATCCTCGACCGCAGTGCCAGATGTGGGAGAAGCCCCACCGGCCAGCAGCCCTGCTGCTGCAGCACCCCTAGCAGCACTGCTGGGATTGGGACCTTTGTCCCCCCTCCACAGGAGGAACCACCAGTTGGGGATGGGCAGTGCAGCCCAGGCCCACTGGGAGGAGCTGCCAGCCAAGCAGCATGGCCCGAGGCACCGCAGGGAGCCACTGTTGTCATTACAACACTGTCCTTGCCACCAGGGTTGGTTCTGGTCATTCCCTCAGATCTCTCAGCCTCCATCCCTAACTCCTGCACCACTCCCATCTGCCTTGAGCCCCTGTTTTTCTGAATCTAGAGCCTGTATTCTAGAGTCTGTATTCCTCATTTTTTCAGGAGTACGGGTTCTTTTGAAAGTTTTTTTCGAAAGAACTGCATCTAGACTGCGATTTCACTTTTAAAATACCCTTTTTTGAAACAGCAATTGGACGTGAATATGCACATGAAGCACAGGATATTTAAATCTGCACTTCATTTGCACTTTTGACTGGGCTCATTTACATACCTCTTTCGACAGAGGGATGTAGTCTAGACATGCCCTACAGTACAATGCCTCTGCCCTTTCCTCCTGGCCTGTCCTTCCTGAACAGATTATACCCATCCATTTCAGTGCTCCAATCACGTGAGTTACTCTATCAAGTCTCTGTTACTCCAATCACATCATAGTTCCTTAACTCTGCCAGGACTTCCAACTCTTCCTGTTTGTTTCCTAGGCTTCTTGTATTTGTGTAAAGGCACCTAAGATAATTAGCCAATTGCCTTAACTTTTCTGAGACAGGAAGAGATCATTCTCAGCCTACTGCTACCCAGAAGCTCAGGACTCACTGTGTGAAATTAAGAGCTTTGACACAACCATGAATTATTTTAATAATGTTTTGTATGCTTCTGGACAGTATTTAATATCATTGTGAATTTGCAGTGAAACCCATATTACTTACAGTGCAAATTGTGATGTTCTTTGGTTTGCAAATAGACATGATCTATGGGGTACAGAACAAAGTGTAGACCCAACATAAGGATAAGGTATTTTGCATGTGCTTAACTTTAACTGCAGTTGTAGTAGCTTCACTGACTTCAACATGTCTACTCATGCATATAAATACACTCCAGTTTTTAAGAAAGATATTAATTTTTTTTACAGAAAAAAAAATGTTTTGGAAAAAAAATCAATTTTGAATAAAGGCCATTTTCTGTGAGTTCTTTTTGTTCAAAACCTTTCAACCAGCTCTATTTATAATCCTGGCTTGGGACTCAGAATCACTCAAGATTTGTGAAGTGCAAGCATACTTTCTTCCATCACAGGAAAAGAGTGTTTTCTTATGAGAGGTGTTTTACAACTTTGCTTATGCTTCTCTTGGCTACTTCCACAAGTTTTACTTTTGGACACATTCTACATGAATCTGAATAGGCAGGAGATTATGTCAGAGAAATGAGCAGCCTATTAACATAGATTTTCATATGCCTTCATCAGTGCTGTGTCTACTATAGCAGCGAGCTTGTGTGCTAAGCTTGACACTAAATGCAGGGCACCTGCGTTTTTCTCCAGTAATCGGTCACAAATAGAGATTTGTTTAATAGTCTCATCTTAGTCACTGTTACAAACACAACATGCAATGAATAATCTCTCACATTGAAAGTGAAGCATTCATTAAATCTGGCTTCACTTTGGTTAGGACTTGCTGTGGCTGTTAGTCATTAAACATGCCCACAGACACCACAGTGTGTTTAAATTTGGGAATTCAATGATCAAGAGACTATGTAAGAAATTAAAATAAAAAGATCAGTACAGGCTACTATCTCAGGGTATGTCTATACTACCACACTAGTTCGAACTAGGGTGGTTAATGTAGGCAACTGGAGTTGCAAATGAAGTCCGGGATTTGAATTTCCTGGGCTTCATTTGCATGTTGCCGGGCGCCGCCATTTTTAAATGTCCGCTAGTTTGGACTCCGTGCCCGCGGCTACACGCGGCATGTACTAGGTAGTTCGGATTAGGCTTCCTATTCCGAACTACCGGTACACCTCGTTCTACGAGGAGTAATGGTAGTTCAGAATAGGAAGCCTAATCCGAACTACCTAGTTCATGCCGCGTGTAGCCGTGGGCACGGAGTCCGAACTAGCGGACATTTAAAAATGGCGGCGCCCGGCAACATGCAAACGAAGCCCGGGAAATTCATATCCCGGGCTTCATTTGCAACTCCGGTTGCCTACATTAACCACCCTAGTTCGAACTAGGGTGGTAGTGTAGATATACCCTGAGTTATATTCCTGACTGTACTTCTCATTGGCACTCCAGCTCATCCCTCCTGGTATTGCCAATGCCTGGTGATATGTTGTGTGTAGATGACCCTGAGCCACCTGATAGCATCTGTAATCATGAGTTGCTGCATATCCAAGCATAGCACTGACCAACTCACACTCTCTCAGCACGTGCTTGTTACCAGGGTTCCATGCATCCAGGACTCCAACAATTGTCATGAAAGTTTGAACCTCATAGCCACTACCTCTCATGATGTTGGCCTGAGGGGCATATTTCACCACCTTTTGAGATCAAGTTGAGGTCCTGTTTTCAAAGGGCACTATGACATCCACCATGTTGATTTTTTCCTGCCCTTGGAGATGAAGATGTCTGGTGGCAGATGGCTGTGAGTTCTGTGGATGGTGAACATAAAAACATAAGTACTTAAGAACAGCCATACTGGGTCAGACCAAAGGTCCATCTAGTCCAGTATCCTGCCTTCCTACAGTCACTTCTATTCAGAAGAAGTGAATAGAATAGGGACTCCTCTGGTGATCTATCCCCTGCCACCCATTCCCAGCCTCTGACAGAGGCTAAGGACACCATTCCTATTCATACTGGCTAATAGCCATTGATGGACCTAACCTCCATGAATTTATCTAGTTTTTTCTTGAACCCTGCTAAAATCCTGGTCTGCATAACCTCCTCTGGCAAGGAGTTCCACAGATTGACCATGCACTGTGTGAAGAAAATCTTCCTTTTCTTTGTTTTAAACGTGCCACCTATTAATTTCATTTGGTGACCCCCTAGTTCTTATGCTATGGGAACAAATCAATAACTTGTCCTTATTCACTCTGAATATGGATGCACATGTGAGATGCACATGAGATGCTGGCTCACCTGCTCGTCCTCAAGGAAAACCATGGATTAAGCCTGGATCTAGAATCGTATCATCTAGGCTGTGTCCCCAAGGGTGCTTTCTACATGCTTCTGTCATTGCTGGAATGTCATTTCTCACTTCCTAGCGCTGAAACATAGGCCTACCCAGTGGGCAGCTTGGTTGGTGATGCTGAGCATTTGTTGGAGACTGTCTGGGTTGTCTGTGGTCAGGGCCAGGTTATCTGCATATTCCAGGATGTTCACTTTGTTGTTGTATAAGTCAAAACTGCATAGACACCAATTTATCCAGTATGGAACACTGCCTGAGTGATTGATGAAGCACCAGCCATGTGACATCCTCCCATGTGACTCCTCTCCTTACCACCCATAGGAGGGCTGGGACCACTGCTCCTCCACCCTAAGCATTGCCAGTGGAACACTGTGATCACTAGACCTGGCTGGAATACAGGACAATTTGCTGATGATCTCTAGTGATTAGCACTTGGTCTTCCTTTTGGTTATGTAGACTGAAATGGTGGTTAGCATGGAACACTGTTCCTGATTTCCATTGCCATGGGCCGGTGCTCTGGGTTTTGCTGGCAGAATCAAGCTCAGTATATGTAAGAATGGTTAACTCTGAATTTTTTTCTTCTGTCATTGCTGGAATGTCATTTTATTTCTTCTTCTTTCATCCACTTTGTCTGAAGAAGAAAATTCTCCTTCATTAAGACTGGTTGAAAAATTTCCATTTCCATTTTATTGCGCCAACACGTCATATCTTAACTGAATTTCGACTAAAATGACCCAATTTGTCACATAACAGAAACTAAAACAAGATCTGGCCCATTCAGTCATTTTTCTCTTGCTCATGAAAAAATACTGGCAAAGAATTCCATCCCACACAGAATTTTTGTCCACCTGAAGTGCTCAGGCAATGCAGGATTGCTCTCCTTCCTTGTTCACCAGCAGGCATACTGTTTCAGGGCTTCAGGATACAGAGCTTACAATAGAAAGGCAAAATTCTCTGCAAGATGAAAAACTCATTTTCCAGCAAGCTTTAAGAGTGATGCATATTTAGGGACTATTCACCTTCAATATACGTCTCTGTAGCTCCAAATAGCAAACAATCAGAAGAAATTCTTCCCTGTCAGTTATAATTTCTGTTTCACCCTGCTGTTATACATTTCATGGCATGTAAACAATGCTATCTTGAAAAAGAAGATAAATAGTGACTATAGCTAGCTATATGGTAATCCACATTTAGTATCAACACATAATAAAGAAAAAGGCTTTTTGAGAGTTTTTATATTACATTTTTTATTTGTACAAGTCTCTATTATTCTAGTTTCCTCCCTATGTAAAACAAAGTTCATAAAATAAATGTTGTAAGAAACAGAGTGAAAATATTGTGTATTTCAATTTAAACCATATAGAATGTGTTCAGCACTCCTCATAATTTCTGTTGCCTTTCTCTGCGGTGTTTCGATATCCAATGTATCTTTTTGGATATGGGGTGATCAAATCTTCACACAGTATTTGATATGTGGGCGTACATGGATTTAAATATAGGCAATACTATATTTACCTGTGGGGGAACACCACTACAGGCAGTCCCCGGGTTACATACAAGATAGGGACTATAGGTTTGTTCTTAAGTTGAATTTGTATGTAAGTCGGAACTGGTACATATTGTAGGGAAAACTCTAGCCAAACATTTCTCCAGAGCTCACTTCTCCCACACCTCACTTCCCTCAGTCCTTTATTCTCAAGCTGAGGTGTCTGCTGAGAAAAGCCGCTCCGCGTCTCCCTGGTCTGCTGGGGGGGAGGGGGGGCGCTAGCTTCACGTCTCCTTGGTCTGCTGGGGGGAAGCAGCTAGTGCGGGGTTGCCTCACCCCGTTTGTAAGTAGGGATCCGATGTAAGTCGGATCCATGTAACCCGGGGACTGCCTGTATTTACTTCTCTCCTTTCTCACCATTTATTCCCTTTATTTCCTATCTTTTGATGGAGTGCATGACAATGCTTTCAGGATCATCTAATGATCCTTAGTTTACTTTAATGACAAACCTTTTTTATCTGAACCACCTTTCACTTGTTTATAAACTCCCTGCTGTAAAGGGTGTGCTGCTCCCACCTTTGGAATTCATCACAGCTCTTACCCTGGGGGACAGCCTGAATGTGATATCTCTCTGGGGGTAGGGTGAGTAAACCCCTGGTATAAAATTCAGTCCCAATTAAATGGCACCATGATCAAAGTTTTCCAAAGGATTCAGCTTCCACCCAATCAAAGACACTGAAAAGTTTTATGTTCTTCATCGAAGTACAGCTCAGCAAAGGTTTGTCTATTATTTCCCAATCATGCAGTTTCTTTACATTAAACAAACGAACAAACAGATTCTTAAAGGCTGCCTGCACAGAAAAATGTTAGTTCAGAAATTCAGCTGACTCATTGGACTGTCTGAATTTTGCCAAGTGCAAGTTGCCTCCTCAGTCACAGTACAAAACCTGACTAGTTTTCCATGCGCACTTTGCTACAGAGTTATTCCTGTGAATTACGATTTTTATGTTGGTTTCAAGCGGTGATGACATTTTACTTTCACTTGCCTTTCCATTGACTATGGGAAGAGCTGTACTCTTTGTTCTGTTATAATATACTCTGCCTTACATCTTTTCATTATTTTCTGAGTTATCCCCTATGTTGGCTTTAATGTAATGGAGGCAGAAGAGTATTCTGGAAAAGCTATGTACTAAGCCCTGTTTTATCTGAGGGTAGATGGCAATGAACTGTAAGTATCACAATCAATTAAAGCAGAAGAATGGAGTGGGGTTTTTTTAGATAGCTTTAACTCATTTACAAGGATAGGCTTGGTGCTGATTTTCTCTTTATGTGGGTTGATTTGCACTTGAAGAAGAATTTATTTGTCAGCATAATTGAGACTGGTTCAGAAAGAGTGATATATAGAGATTGAGACTATATTTACATTTAGATGATGATGATAAGATTTAGTTAGTTTTTTTCTGTGCATCTGTGAATTGTGCAAGTAGAGGAAGTAGCCAATAGTCATTTGTTTATACAAATTCAGCATTCAGCCTTGTTCTTCTCTTTTCTCAGCTATTTGTGCATTATATTTACCCTACACATTTTGGCTGTGTCTAGACTGGCATGATTTTGCGCAAATACTTTTAACTGAAAAGTTTTTCCGTTAAAAATATTTGTGCAAGAGAGCGTCCATACTGGCATGTGCCTTTGTGCAAAAGATTTGCTTTTGTGCAAAAGCATCCATGCCAGTGTAGACGCTCTCTTATGCAAGAAAGCTCCGATGACCATTTTAGCCATCGGTCTTTCTTGTGCAAGAAATTAACATGGCTGTCTACACTGGCCCTCTTGTGCAAGAATACTTGCACAAGAGGGCTTATCCCTGAGCAGGAGCATCTGAGTATTTGTGTAAGAGCCACTGATTTTGTACTTTACAAAGTCAGTGTTCTTGCGCAAATACTTGCGGCCAGTGTAGACAGGCAGCAAGATTTTGCGCAAAATCATGCCAGTCTAGACCCAGCCTTCATGTTTTCATCATGTCTTTGTGACAAATATGTGCTATGTTCATGGCTCAGAACTTGCCACTTTTCAAAAACATCGTAAGATGACCCTTGATTACAGAATGTCTAGCGATCATATGATCAAATACAATGGTAATATATGTAAATTGTTATCCATAGATCTCAAAGTGTGTTACAATGAACAGCAGTTATCATCATCGCTAATTTACAGTTGGAAAAATGGCTTAGCAAATCAGTTACTTGTCCATGGTCACTCAGTAGCTCAGTACAAAGCTGGCTACAAAATGCTGGACTTATGCAGAGAACCACACTGTGATGTGGTGTGGGCACAGAAGACCCCTCGGGATTGTTTCCCAGCATGCTAATCATACTACCAACACCCACTTTCTTGCTCACTGGGGCTCCCCATCACCATGTAATGCTAGGCCAGATCCTCTGGTCATCCCCAGACAAGGCAAAGAATTGGGGTTACCGCCCTCCTGAAGAGCAACGCAGACACTAAACCACTTCAGTTCTGGGAGAATGCAGTTCTAGGGCACAGCAGGAAACCATCCCCTAAAAGGGATCGAAACGTGAAAGAAATTTGTCTTTCTCTGTGTAAAAGTTTCACACAAGGAAGGCTCATGAGGATGTTCATCCTCTTTAACACTGAATGAGAGAGATGCATAGTGAAAATATTTGTATTAAGTACAAACAGTGGGATTTAAGTGGTTGCAAGTGAAAACAGATAGATCACAGTAAGTTATTAATTTGAAATGAAAAAGAAAATGCATAGCTAGTGCTAATTCACTAAACAAACTTATTGCAAGCAGATTCTTACCCTAATGAGCTGTTCTTGTTTTAAGAATAATCTTAAGGTCAGAAACTTTTTTACCCTGACCTAGATCCCCAGCCCTTTGTATCCTTTCAGTGTTTTCCAGACCAGCTGAAAACAAAGAGCTGATAGTTTCCCATTGCTTAAAAAGTTTCCCCAGGAACTTTTTCTTCTACATTCTCCCTTCCAAGGAAAACTATTAGGATTAAAATGGAATCCCTGTACCAGAAAATGGATCAAAAGTGGCATGATCACGTCATACTAGTCCAACAGCCTTTGGACTTACAGGGCAAACAAGGCTGTTTAAAAGTCATTAAGTTAATTATCAAGTCATTAAGGCTTCAGCGGGGAGTGTGGGAGCATCAGTTGTGACTTTCATTAGCACATTTAAAACTATAAGCAGTCTCATACTTCATATCTCAAACTTTACATACAAGAATGATACATGAACCAAAATAGGATATACAGATCCAGCAGACTGTAATATTACAATTGGTAGGTTACATGAGGTATTTTATTTAAAGCATCTTTAAGTTATGCATATTTATATTTGTAAGACACATTTCATAAAGCATCGGGTGGGGAAAGCTGTCAAACACTCTATCCAGCTTTGGGATTTGAGTCTTTCTATTGGAAAAGTCCCCACAATTGAAACTAGAGGTAATTCAGGGATTAATGTTATGTGAGGCCATTCAGGCCAGATTACCTGGTCACATGTGATCAGTGACTTATCTCTATGAATAGAAAATGGGCTATTAACCCATCAAACCAAGATAGGACCTTGGTCTAAGTCCCCTCCATTGCAAATGACGTGATGAGATTTTGTTCTGAGCACAGTAGCAGATCTCTGCTAAGCATGTGTATTATTTTTAATTATTTTTACCTCCTCTACATGGCAGGCAAAGGCATGAAAAACAATTCTATATTATTTATATATTCCTGACCCTTTGAATTACATTGTACAGAGACAAGAAGTTAAATCATCTCTCTCTGATTGTATTTTAGTTCCTCCAATGTATTTCATGTTTCTCATAAAGAGTTTCTCTTATTTGCAAAAAAATTAGATTTTGAATTGTGATGAGTCATCGGCCATGTCACTCTCCTAATGCCACGCTAGATTAAAGTACCTGACTGATGCATATGTTAGATGATAAAAATGTTAGATCCAGCATTCTTTTCTTAATGCAAAACACAAGTATCTTCAGACCTCAAGCTAAAAGCCTGGGTAAAGAGATCCCCAAATCAAAGACCAGATTCTGCAAACACAGAAGCTTGGAGAATACATTAATCAGACTCCTGTACATAAGGTCCCTCCTGTGTTAAAAGCGATCATAGAAACAGACCATAGACTGTTAAATGTGTATGGGCATAAATCTAGTTTTGTCAGAATTCTTTCTACTAATTTACATTTCTTTTGTATGCAAACACTTTACATAAGAACAGCCATACTAGGTCAATCCAACAGTCCATGCAGCCCAATATCCTGTCTTCCAATGGTGGCCACCACCAGATGCTGCAGAGGGAATGAACAGAACAAGGCAATTATTGAGTGATCCATCCTCTGTTGTGAAATCCAAACATCTGCCATCAGAGGTAATGGGACATCCAGAGCGTGAAGATGCATCTCTGATAACCTTGGGCTACTAGGTCCACCAGTGGCTATCATTCATGAACTTATCTAATTATTTTTAACCCAATTTTATACTCTAAGTTCACAACATTCCTTGACAGTGAGTTCCACAGGGTTGTACATTGTGTGAAGAAGTATGTCCTTTCATTGTTTTAAACCTTCTGCCCACTAAATTTTTAGGTACATTTTTTCAAGGTACATTTTTTTTTCAATCCTCCCCCAAAATGAACTCATTATGTATGTTTTATGGGACTGTTCATGGAAAAATGCAATCAGTCTCAAATGGGCAGCATCTCCTATGTTTTCCACACATCCCAGTTACATGGATCATGGTTGTATCTGGAATCCTAAGTTCACCCTGTGTTTTCAATTGGGTATCATGCACTTCTTCAGTGCTCATTCCAAGCTGTGAACTAAGATTGCTGTATGTTGTAGATCAGCTTCTGTGGTGAACAGTCCAATATTGAGGTACCATAACAGAAGGCCACTTGTGATTACTTGGGCCTTACATTGTCTTGTGACTATTTACTGGTCTATAAAGTGGGAATGATACTACCTGGCTATTTCAGTAATGTATTACGAGGCTTGATTTTTTTAAGGCGCTTAAAATGCTTTGAGATGTTCAGATGGAAGGCACTAAAGGTGTGGAAGTTTTGCTCTCATTACATATCCAGATGGATTCATTTGAAACCAGAGATCCGTGCTGTATCTTTTTAATAGGTGAAGGGATAAAAGTAAAACATTCTAGTGAATCTGTCCACAAGCATGAGTTTTACAGTGTCAGTTCCAAAGCATTACCCTCCTTTTTTTCAAAGGGATTCCTCCTTTTCATTAGCACAGAAACATTATCCTACAATTAAGAAAGCCATTTCGTTCAGGGAATATAGTTTACATTGATAATGCATATTTAGTTCCTTTTTTGTAAGAGGATCGTAAGTTTATAAATAAGAATGTGTGAAGAACAGGCAAGGAATAGCATTCATTACACCATGTAAGTATACGATCACATGATGTATATGATATGATGCTATGAACTACAGGTGTCTGACGTAGTCTCATTGGAAATCAGGACTGCTTGGGCTCAGGTCGAGTTTCTAGGGAAGCTTAGGAATACAAGCTGAGATTGTTCATACCTCTTCACCCTAGGAGCCCTGGCCATCTTGCCTCACCTCCACAGCCACTGTTTCCACACTCACAAGCCCCAGGCCTACATCACAGCCTCCTGCGCAGGGCTGGCATGAGGCATATTCAGTTGGTTGCCCCCCACATGGCCTGGAGCTTTATTTTTGGCCTTGCCTACCCAGGTGGTGCATCCTTCCTGGGGCTGCGTCCTGAAGCCTCAGGCTGTACAAGGTGATGGCATTCCTTCTGCTTGGTGGGGCCCCCAACCCACAGAAGAAGAGGAGGCTGCCATGGGAGTCAGTGGTGAGGGCGACCAGGCAGCCCTGCCCTCTGAGTAGCTGGCTCAGGAGCTCTTCACTCTGCTGGATGAGCAGATGCCATAGACCCACCTAGCCAGAGCTAGAGCCCAGGGCCCATTGTGTGGCTACTGGTGACCTGAGCTACAGTGCCCCATTCAATCTAGGCTCTGCAAATAATCACACCGGCCTTGCTCCTGCAGGACATTCCTCTTGGGGAAGCCACACATCCAACTGATGCTGCAGAGGGATTGATTTCACATGAGCACATGACTTACGAGGAGAGGGCGAGGGATTTGGGTTTATTTAGTCTACAGAAGAGAAAAGAGAGGGAGGATTTGATAGCAGCCTTCAACTACCTGAAAGGCGGTTCCACAGACGATGGAGAGAGGCTGTTCTCAGTAGTGACAGATGGCAGAACGAAGAGCAATGGTCTCATATTGCAGTGGGGGAAGTCTAGGTTGGATATTAGGAAAAACTGTTTCACTAGGAGGGTGGTGAAGCACTGGAATGGGTTACCTAGGGAGGTGGAGGTTTTTAAGTCCTGGCTTGACAAAGCCCTGGCAGGAATGCTTTAGTTGGGATTGGTCCTGCTTTTAGCAGGGGATTGGACTCAAGGACCTTCTGAGGTCTCTTTCAATCCTATGATTCTAGGATTCTTCCAAATCCTGAAAACCAAACCGCGGTCTCAACAGTTCTGATAGCCTTATGCTAATGTCTGGTGATGCTATGTATGAGACTTCACTGGTTTCACTGGTAATGAATTACTTCCAGTCATGAGAAAAACTTAGATCTGGAGTAATCCATCAAGTTTTTTTATACCATTGTCCAAGATGCTGATTAGATTGTGGATGTTAGCATGTGTGAATGGTATAGTGTATGAGTGGGTCTGTTGCTTCCTTTCAGAGTGACATCTGATACATATCCAAACCAAGGTCTCCATTTTGATGAGCTACTCTGTTTTTTGCTGCTTGTGTATGTAAGGCCACAAAGGGGAAGGAGAATATTTTTTGGGCCTAGAACCATATTGTGAGGTTCCATATCACCCCCATACCCTATTACCAATCAAAGGAGAGAGGAATAGTATCTTGGCATTTCATTTCCTGGCCAATCTAGTGGGTTTTATGAGAGTGAATTGGCTCAGTTCAGACATAGTAGGGGCAATAGTGCTGCTTATTTGGGATTCATGACAGGGAGAGAGCATCACTGGATTTTTTCAACGTTTATCCATGAAGATGTACCACAAGGCAGATCTCCTCACAGCTCCAAACATGCACTACCATACCAAGTTTCCTTCCTCTTAACAGAGGCACGTAATCAAACAGAGATCAAGCTTTAAACTCACTCCTTTCATTCAGGCTTCAGGGCTACTCTTCCTATGGGATCTCTTCTGCACTGCTCCTGGCAGCTTTCTGATACAGCAGTTCCAGGGATGCTTCCCTGAGCAAATAGCATCTTCCTTCAAGGATCCATCAAAGAATTTGCTCCACTCCATGATAGCTTCCCTTGCCCACACACAGCCTGTCCACATCACACTCTTCCACCTCCTTATTTTCTGCCATCTGGCAGGCTTGTCTACACCTTTAATTGGCTGGTTTGGGCTCACCTGCTATGACACAAGTGAGCTGATCCCATTTCTTCTCAAAGGGACCAGCTACCCTATGATGGGAGGGTTACATACTTTACGCACCTTTGAGATGATCAGGTAGGTGATAAATCTGAGTTTTCGATTATTCTTGGTCATCTCTATAAATTTTCTTTTGGAGGCCACCCCTACATTGTACTAAAACTTCACGGCCAAGCGTGGAGGCTTCTACTGGACCTTTGAGCATCAGAGCTCTGGGTGTCAGTCCTCAGAGCATCTGGGGCCAGTGCTTTGAGTGACCCTGCTTAGCAGACTCCTTAAAACAGGTTGTAGATGCCCAGTGAGACATGGCCCTCCAGTTGACAGCCACTGACCTATGTCTTTTTGGCACGATAATTATGACCACTTGTCTCTGGTGTTGAATTTGCCATAGTTGTTATGCATGTGACCTATGCCAGGCCTGTGTCATGCCTGGAGTTACTTGAAGGCCACTGAAAACCTACAGCTATGTAGCATACAGTGACTTCCTTGCTTACATAAAGATCTTTCTCTCTTTTTCTAGGTCTATTTCCAATGTCAATGTATAATATATTTGTAGATACTGATACATCTACATATATAATGTGGGTGAATGTGGTGAGGGAGAGCTGGTCAGAACTTGTTCTGACAAAACCAAAACTTTTAATGGAAATTTATTATTTTTTGGACAAAGTTTCATCAGGAGGGAGAGGAAGAGGCGAGGGAGGCTGACTCTCTCAATAGTTGGATGATTAGAGTACTGGCAAAGGAAATCCAGATACAAGTCCCTGTTCTGCAATGAGCAACTCTTCTCTGATTCAGGTAGAGCAGGGCATAAAATTGACATCTCCCACATCTTAGACCCATGCCAAGATCACCAGGATGCAATTTTGTGGTGGAAACATTAGAAGGATTTTGTTTTCATTCCAGTGTGGCACACAACCACATTTTGAAACCATGAAAGTTGCCATGAAATGGAATTGTGACCCTTCACACACAGAGAGCATGG
The DNA here is from genome assembly GCF_049634645.1 of Pelodiscus sinensis. Classification (NCBI taxonomy): domain Eukaryota; kingdom Metazoa; phylum Chordata; order Testudines; family Trionychidae; genus Pelodiscus; species Pelodiscus sinensis. The sequence goes on from NC_134716.1 coordinate 112,871,921, forward strand.
GTGTTATTTTTTTCTCTCAGAGGCATATTTAAACTGCAGTGAAGTGGTGTGATTGCAACATGTGTTAGGCACACCAGAGTCAGATAATTAAATACAGCAGCAAAGCCACCGGGCCCCAGGTGGAAGCATAGGCTAGCTGCCCGAGTATGTAAGAAGAAGTACCTGGAAGGGATTGTATTTGTGCAGCTAGCTGGTGCCACCCTCATCACTCTGCTATTTTTAACCTGTAAGAATATAATGTAAGCTTATATGTGCATACCTTTAAGCAGCTGTGTAGGCATACCCAGAGAGACAGACATGTAGACACTAAATAAATGGGAAACAATATAAAAACTTTTCAGTGAGACAGCATTTATAGTGGACCACTATTACTATAAATTGCCATGAGCTGTTATTTAATACTACTTTACAATGTGATGCCTTGAGAATTCTAAGCATGCCATGAATCAGTTCCTCATTGCTATGTTGCTGGATTGGATTTGAATTTCAGATGACCGGGGGAAAGGAGAAAAGTAATAAAGAAAGGGAACTTTGTGACTGCGACCCCAACTTACAAATTCTCTAAGTGTTATTTACATTCTAATCTATAGGTCATTATAATCACAACTTTCTGAAACAAATGCTGCATGCCATAATGGGGGCGTCTGTGTGAAGATAAAAACATTGAGAATGAGTATCTTTGTGAAGTAAACCTTAATGGAATTTTTGGTGATGTTTTGTTTTAGCACATTGGCTCTTAAGACAATTTTAGAAATGCCAAGCTGTAAATATTTAGGAATATTTCCTAAGCAAGAAGCTCATATGTATTGCAAAATAATGCAAGACTGCCAAAAATAACTCTAAGCTTTTATTACTGGACTGTGTAAAAATTATCCACATTTGAAAGATGGCTTGAAAAGAGCATTTTAATTTAAGAAAGAAACTAAGTAAATTTTATTCTATTTAATTTTTTTAAAGAAATGACAGGGAGATTTTCAAAACATCTATAAAGTCTGTATATCAGTTCCAAGGAATGAGATAGAAACTGGCATTTAAATCCTTGTGGGGGCTGTGGATAGCTCTCTGATATGTAATATCATGTGAAATGGGTAGTTAATGCAAAAGACTCAAACATAGGCCCAGTCCTTCAAGTGCTCCTTAAGGCAACATGGAGTCTCACTAACTGCAATGGGATTACACCCAGGTCTTCCTCCAAAGATCATCAGATGGGATTGGGACTGTCATGGGGTGTATGTAACCCAGGCCAGTCCAGTAGACAAGGGGTTAATGCTGTACTGCTCCACCAGAGCTGATGGACACTCTTACAACAGATGAGAGAACATAAGAGCTGCAAAGAGGAGGTGAGGCAGTTGACAGAGCAGCAAGCAGGTAGGAGAAGGAAACTTTGGCCAGCATGCAGCAGAGAAGCCTCACAGAGACATCCTGAGAAAGGACAACTGGACTTACAGACTTGAAGAGCCTACATTAACCGGGATGGTTGAAGGTGCTGGAACACATTGAGTGGGTGGGCTTAGGTTCCCTTAGCAACTCCTGAGAGATTTAAGGATTTGGGGGGCTGCCAGGCCTGCTGAGCACCTGGAGTTCCTTAGTGGAACTTAGGCAAGGGGAACTGACAAGATGCCCGGAGATCAAGCCAACCCTAGTACAATGCTCTGTCTGGCCTCAGCTAATATTGCATGGACAAACCAGCTCATATTTAGTTGGGCTTGAATATGTAGTGAACAGATTTTTAGTCTTGTGGATAGAGTAAGTATTTTTTCACTCAGCAAGTTAACTGCTGGTTATTGTCCCAATCGAAATACTTACAGTCTGACCTGAATAGATGTAAAAGAAAATATCTGATCTCCAACAAATGTGGTATATATGCCCGTTGTGTATGCAACAAATAGTAGCAAACTTGCTTAAGGCAATTGAACTGGTTGAATATTGAATTTTTTGGACTGGCAACAATAAGAAATAAATTTCATTTGCGTCATACTGAAAATACTGAAAATCATATTTTTCAGACTTCTGGTGAATTGAAAAGTAAATAAAAAACGAACACACAAAAAAACCAAACAAATAAACCAGATCTCTGTTGAAACAAAATATTTTAACATATCCAAAATGTTTAGTCCTTTTTTTTGTTTAGCTGAAACTATTTGACCCACTCCACATGAATTAACACAGAGAACTGAGTCACCTGAAACTGCATGTTTTTGCAAATAAAATACTCACTAAAACATTTTTTTTGCCCTCTTCTAGGAAGAAATGACCATCTTTGAGGAATCTGGAGTTGAGAAATTCAGACCATTTATTATAGTACCCTTCCCTTTTCCCATCACCTTGGCACTACTGCTTTTCTCAATACGAGGAGGCTATGTCTAGACTGGCATGATTTTCCGGAAATGCTTTTAATGGAAAAGTTTTCCGTTAAAAGCATTTTTGGAACAGAGCATCTAGATTGGCCATTTCATCTCAGCTGTCTACACTAGCCCTTTTGTGCAATAGTTTTGCGCAAAAGGGACTTTTGCCCGAAAGGGAGCAGCATAGTATTTCTGCAAAAAGCACTGATTTCTTACAGTAGGAAGTCAGTGCTTTTGTGGAAATTCAAGCAGCCAGTGTAGACAGCTGGCAAGTTTTTCCGGAAAAGCAGCTGATTTTCCATAAAAACTGGCCAGTCTAGACACAGCCGGACTGATGATGATGGTGATGTTATAATGGACTAACAAGCATGATATCGACCAGTGAAGTGTTTCAGAAGTTTTATATACTACTAGAAGATTTACCTGGCATTACTCGGGTCCTTAAATCAATTACTTTTTGTTTTTCTTCATTTAAATCATTGCTCTGGGGTGCTTCTGGGGATGAGGGGTTCCATAGGCAGATTTCCCCAGGGAGAGAGGACTACCCCATCTCTCTTTCACCACAGCAGCTTGGGGCCAGGTGAGAAGTGCCTCTCCATGGCTGCTGCAGCTCCAGAGGGCACAGTTGGGGGAGAGGTGCATCTGCCCCCTGCACTGCCCAGACAGAGTAAGGAATGCAGCAAAGAATGCATTTCCCCCTCACTTTCTGGTGAAGGGGACAGCCAGCAATGTTTCTTGACAAATGGGGAAGGGGGAAAAGATGCAGCCTCCCCGCTCTCTCTAAAGGGTACCTGGGATGTGGAGGCTCCGGCCTGAGGCAGTCCTGGATATGGGGGACATGCCCCCAGCCACCTGCATGGTGATTCCATCTATTTACTGAGTGGCTACGTCTACACTGGCATGATTTTCTGGAAATGCTTTTAACGGAAAAGTTTTCCGTTAAAAGCATTTTTGGAAAAGTGCGTCTAGATTGGCAGGATGCTTTTCCGCAAAAGCACTTTTTGCGGAAAAGCGCCCGTGGCCAATCTAGATGCGCTCTTCCGCAAAAAAGCCCCGATCACCATTTTCGCGATCGGGGCTTTTTTGCGGAAAACAAATCTCTGCTGTCTACACTGGCCCTTTTGCACAAAAGTTTTTCGGAAAAAGACTTTTGCCCGAATGGGAGCAGCTTAGTATTTCTGCAAATCACTGAAAATCTTACATGAGATTGTCAGTGCTTTTGTGGAAATTCAAGTGGCCAGTATAGACAGCTGGCAAGTTTTTCTGCAAAAGCAGATGATTTTGCAGAAAAACTTGCCAGTCTAGACACAGCTTATGGTTTTATGCATCCCCATATGCATCTGGGAGGATGGAGACTTCAGCCTCCCTACCCCCACCTCCTGCCAAATTCTTACCTTGCTTTCAGTTATGATCAGAGGAAGCTGTATACCAAATCCTTTTAGGAGAAGTTCTTTTTATGCATCCCCATATAAATCAGGGATGGTAAGAGGAGCTTCAGCTCCTCCCCCTCAGAACCAAACCCTGATGTTGCTTTAAATTATGATAAGAGGAAGCTGCATACCAAATTTGGTGATCTTAACTCTTACCACTTGAGAGGAGTTCTTGAACAAATGGATGGACAGACTGACAGATTCGCTTGCTCACAGACAAACTCTCAAATACACAGTAGATTTCAAATCCCAGTCTCATTTTCAGATGAATAGATTTTGTTACTTTAATGGGATTTCTTTATAAATGTTACATTTGTGCACCAAGCACCCCGTCTTCAAATGGATGGAACCAGATGCAGACAGTACCACAAGTATCATGGGAACTCCAGCTTAGTTTCCCAACATCAAAAGTTCTGAATGGTCCAGATAAGCATCTAGATTTTTGAACCCCTTCACCTAACTTTATCCTGTAAACCTTTAGAGGTTCTCCTCTTATTAATTAATAAACTCTGATGATGGCTGTATGGTTGTAACCTGAATCACACTGACTATAATGTCATTTCTATTGATATCACTAAGAGCTAGTGTACACTGAGCTCACAATGTTGCTTTTTAGTCCTCTTATCAAGATACTGAAAGTCCAAAGAAGAGTAACAAAAATTATGAGAAAGAGGGAGAGATGCATTTGTGAGGAATGATGAAAGAGCTATAGACCTATTGCTTGACTCAGTGATGACTTTGGGTGGAAGTGCCAGTTCTGAAGGTGATATAAAGCCCAAGATGGAGAAGAAATCATTAAGGTGACAGAAGAGGTTATACTTACGTATGTTAAAAAATAAGAGGAAAAATTAGGTTAACTGCCAGGAATCTTCTTAAAGACAGATTAGGCTGTGGAAAAGTTTTGTAGGAAGTTTGTTTTCTAGACTGGATAAAATGTTTGGAAATCTACTTTGAAGACCTGTATTACACTTGCAGGAAGATGGACTAGAAAACCTAAATGCTCTTTCTCACCTTTAACATCTTTGACTGTATGATTCATAGACAGACAAGGTAGGTGAGGTAATGTCTTTTATTGGATGAATTTCTTGTGAGACACAAGCTTTCTACTTCAGCTCTGAGGGGTAGAGCTGGGGAGGACAGGTACTCTAAGCATCATAACCCTAAATGCAAGGTGGAACAGATTATTTAGCATAAGTAGTTAGCTCATATTCTAAGGCACCATTGCACTCATATATGATTCATTTAAGGTAATTTCATTTGTAATGCCTATGGGTGGTCTCACTGGTCATTGATTGCAGGTGAACTCTTTAAATGAGCATATTCTCATTTCCCTAATCACTATTTTACAGTAGACTTTGCTATAATGTCTAGCGTTGTTTTCTGTACCTACTGTTTTACGTGACTCAGAGGTTCATTTCATGTAACATTGCAAATCCCAGCAACTAAATCATCATTAGCCCTCCATACCAATTCAAAAAAGATTTGAAAAACAATTCTAAATTGATGGGCTACAGGAAACACATTTTGGCCAATTAGCTGCATCAGTGAAATGTTTTGGTGTAATTCTGGTACAGGAGAAAATTAATTTTGAGTGTCTTATTTATTGCAAGCATTTCCTGCCTTTTCATTTTGCTTGTCTCACTGAAATCCTTTTGGCGAAATGTGAAGCTTGGTATTTTCCCTTCTTTATAAGTAGTACAATTACTGTTGAAACTTCTGCTCTGAGTATTTGCAGGGTGCATTTCAGGCAAATATATCTTCTGATTTGTGCCAACTCTTGAAGCTCTCCATCTCTCATACTCTTGAAAGTCTCCATCTCACATACATCTCGTTATCATCCTATTCAGCTCTAACATTTGACAGCAAGTTTTGATAACATCAGCTTTTTCTGAATCTTGTTAATGGTGATGGCGAAGTACAGATATCTAGACTCTTGCATGCACAAAATTTAAGACTCATTATTCCGCTCCCCCTATTTCTTCTAAACCTCTGCTTATGCTTTTCTTGTATTCTCGTGAAGAACCATGACAAAATTTGTTTTTATGATATATCTGACTCAGAAATAGTAGCCAAGGGAATTTTTTTTGAGAGAGCTGCTTCTTGTGACATTTCCAGACACATTTTGCAAGCTCAAGAGAAATACTATTCAAATTATTCACTGGAAATATATTACCTGATGGATTTTGCCTTTTTGTTCTGTGAACAATTGAGTTCTGTACAAATCCTGATAACCATGTGTTTTACAAGTATTCACTAACTAGCTTGGATGAACCATGTTCAGCCTGTGGGCTGTTTGCAAATGATTGTTACTCATTATTTGTGGCCTATGAGTGTTCACCAAAGTTGCTTAGGGTTTTCTTTCTGCCCTTTGGATGAGTAAAATAATTTATATAAAGTAATGAATGCCTAATAGGGATGAATGAATAACAAATACTCTTGATAGCATATGAATACTCTCGTTCTGAGGAGAATACAAGCACTCAAATGTAGAACAGCCATTCTCAAAACACTTAAGTAAAGGGATCTTCCATTAATTACATGTTCATAACAGCAAATAAAAGCAGAATCAATGTGCTAGAAATGAGTACGTAGTGGGAATTCAGACCAGTGTTTGTTAATGCTGGGTTTTGCAATATCAAACCAGCTCTACTCAGATGGGAAAGTTAACAATTTTTCAGTAGCTGTGTTCTGGGACACTTTTATATTATTTTTTCTGATTTTTGTAAGCAAGTAGTTTTTAACTGAGCTGAAACTTGGGAGTACACAGGATAAAGCAGAGTCCCTTTCAGGTCTAGATGCAAGCATCTGCAAAAGTTTGAGAGCCAGAAATCTAGAAAACATTTGAACCCATTTATCTTTGTAAAACCCATTATGCTATGTATGTCACTTTAATGCTCTGTCTCTGTCAAGTGACAATTCATGTGCTCTAACTGATATCTTTCTCCATTTTCGTTGACTGGGCAGAATTTGATTATTAGTGCTTCTGATTAACTATTTTGCTTTTGAACAGTAAAAACATGTCCAACTGATAAACTTTATAGAACAAACATATATTTGTATGTATGCTAGACTGAATTTCAACATGCTACCTATTAATGTTTTTTATTTGTATTTTGGGCCAAATGATCCTTAGAACTGATCTGATTTTTTTTCACAGAACAACATTTTCAGGTTGCAGGGCTTACAGTGCTTGATGATGTGAATGCATGAGATAAATAGTGATCCTTGATGTGGTTTGTTCAAATAAGCACTAAAATTCATACGTGCATATGTGAATAAATAATTATTAGTTCTGTCATTCTTCTATCACTGTTATAACAAAAGTAGCTTACGTCAATGAGATTGCTGCATAAATTGCACATCACTCAAGGCAATACTGTGACAGTGAGTGATGGACTAGCTCAGTGTTTCTTCCCTTTTTAGGCTGGTGACCCCTGAACTGAAAACAAAATAATCATGATCATCTTACACTTATTTAAAAAAATCTATTAAATTACTATCTTTGTTTTTATTGTAACAATCTTTTCAGTGCCTCATAATCCCTTGATTGCTTTTTGTGACCCTGCCATCTGAAAAGCATATAACTAGATGAATCACAGGTCTTTCCATATATAGTCAATAAGCCAAATACTAGATGCTCTTGCATGGGTGTGCAAAGGAGTGAGACAGAATCATCCTTAAGGGATGGGACATTAAAATCCCCCAATTTGTATTCTTTGGGCCTGATCTGAAACCCCTCAAAGTCAATACAAGTTTTCCACTGTTTAAATAAAACCCTTTGAGCACACAATGCAGGAGTGTTAGGAACATCAGAGGTGCTCCGTACCTCTCAAAGGATGTGGCTGAGCAAGGTCGGGGATATGGCCATCCCGATCTGTTGCACATAGATTGGCAGCTCAAAGTCACCACTAGGAGGAAGTGCATTCCGCATAGGAGAAGTGCTGCTCCTCAACATGCAGGCAGAACATCTCTGAGAGTCTCTCTTCTACAGGCCGATTGCATTCACCGGCTGGTGCAGGCTCCTTTGTGCTCACCTATCCCCATCACAGCTGTTGTTGTGAAAGCCACAATATAGCTATGTTGCATGATCCAGACTTCCTTTCCAAAATTGCATTTGCAAAATCTATCCTTGTGATTCTTTTAACTTTTATAACTATCACCTGCCTGGCTTCATTGCTGGAACTGATTGCATGCTCTCTGTCATTTACCATACTCTCAGGATGAAATTCGCTCCAGTGCACAAGGCCAGCTCTAGGCCAATGCACCACATGGCCTTAAAAAACTGAAGTAAGACTTGCATAATGCTTTGGCCTTGTGCCGTTCCTCTTTATAGAGTGAATTTCATCATGGGAAGCATTAGCTCAGCACACAGCACTGAAAGTTCAGTTAAGGCCAATGTTAAAAATGTAAAGGCAACTTGTGTTTTTTCCTAATCACACAATTCTAAATAAAGCAACAGATGTACCAGTGAGTAAGACCAAATGGTCCAAATGATTCATATTATCACATCTCAAGCACTCATGGCTTTTTGTGTGCATGTGTGCACATGAATGTGAAATAATAAGATGTGAATTCTAAGTGTATTGTAAGGAACTTGATAGTGTGTAAATTGAAACTATGGGAAGTTAAATTATTGATAGGAAATCAAATAACACATTATATAATTGTATTATATTTCACATTTACATGGTTGTTCCATAACAAATTTATCGTGATATGCCTGATAGTCCTCCTTTCCAAAATTTCGCAGCTAAAGCAAAATGGATCTTGAATAGTATTTGACTATTCACATGCCTTTTATGTTCACACATCAAAAGAATTGTTAACTAAATTCCCAGGCATAGTTTTTATCTTACACTGATCGTCCCAATAATACTCCGCAGCTCAGGGTACATTTTGATGATGCATCATCTAGGATAGATAGCCGGGTGGTCAAGGCACTGTACATGGATGCATAAAACATGGGGTGAAATTCCAGTTTTTCCATAAACTTTTTGCATGATCTTGAGGAAGTCAATTAATCTCTGTAATTCAGTTCTTTATCTGCAAAATGGAATAATAATTCTTTCTTTCTCCCCTCCTTTGCCTGTCTTGTCTAATTAGAATGCAGTTTTTAGAAACAAAGATTGTTGTATCATATGCATATACATACCTGACACCAGCAGGACATGATCTCACAATAACCCAGAAAGAACCCAGTTCACCTTTCAGAACATTTCTTTCAGAGGCATAAAATCATTTCTTTCTTTCTTGGGTAAAATCCTATAGTCAGTTCAGATAGCTCTCCATAGAGGAAGCAGAAGCTCCTAACCACCAATAAACTACTACCTGGAGTTCCCAAGTTACACTTATGTATAGCTCAGAGGATGCGTCTAGACTGGCATGATTTTGCAGAAATACTTTTAATGGAAAAGTTTTTCTGTTAAAAGTATTTCCGCAAAAGTACAACTAGATTGGCATGGATGCTTTTGCGCAAAAAGTGCTTTTGTGCAAAAGCATCAGTGGCCAGTCTAGACGCGATTTTTGCGCAAGAAAGCCCTGATCACCATTTTAGACTTTTTTCCGCAAAACAGTTCTTCCCTGTCTATACTGGCCCTCTTGCACAAGTATTCTTTTGCTTTTGTGCAAAATCTTGCCAATCTTGCCATCTTGCACCTTAGAAGTATGTGCAAAGGCCAGCTAGATTCACTACTGACCAGTTGAGTATGCACAGTATACAATGTAAGTGAGGGGGTACGAACCCTAAAATTCACAAATTTTAAAAGGCTTTGGCAGAGCTTCTGTACTGCTGTGCAAACAAAACCCTCCCCCAGTAAAGCGGACTTCATGTTTTTTAAAGTCTCTGAGATATCCCGACTTCCCCCATCACTTGAATTCATATATAAATACATTTTTGATATTCAAATAATATTTCATTTTTAATTATGCCATTAGTTTTGATTTTTTCCCTGACCCAGAAGGCTTAAGAGTGATGGTGTGCCATGCAATTCATCACAGAAGAGACATGCTCCAATGATGTATAGTTTAAGTGCTATCAATCCAGTGATGTATTTTAGTGTAAGAATATGAGAATGAAGTTGAAAAATGAAGTACATATATTATGTATTGTTGAAGGATCCTGATGAAATCCTAGGCAGAATCATTAGTCATAGTCAACATGTGCCAGACTCTGAGTACCGGCCTGCTCATAACAGCCATTTTGTAAATCAAATGTTGAACTAATGAGAATTTCTGTTTGTACTTTAAATGCCAAAATTAGGCTTTTCATTTTACACATTTACTTATGTTTATATATTTATCTATAAGGTGCTACTTCTGGGCAAGTCTGTGTAATCTTTAAAACATCAAATAATCACATTTTTACATCAAAACATGTCAAATTATGAGACTTCCAAAGAAGCCTCTGAGCAAAAAAGAAAACAAAAGTTCAAACAAATTATTCAAATCACTCTTCAAAAATACCCCTTAGGAGAAAAAAGCCTTGCTAGTTCCTTAGACTTATTGCATACCCAGCAGGGCAACAATCTCTCTGTATGGAAGCCCCCTAAAGTAAATGAACTCCAGAGTTGAGAGGCTTCTACTGAGAAGCTGTTGTGTCCAAAAATCCAAGACAGACAAATGTAGGGCAAATTTTCGAGAGATCCTCACACAGATTTTCAAAAGAGTTTAGTATAGTAGGTGCCAAACTGTGTAAAAAATCTGGCTACCAGTCTCAAAAGGGAGGAGGGATAGCTCAGTGGTTTGAGCATTGGCCTGCTAAACCCAGCATTGTGAGTTCAATCCTTGTGGAGGCAATTTGGGGCAAAAATTCATCAGGGATGGTACTTGGTCCTGCTATGAAGGCAGGGGACTGGACTTGATGACCTTTCAAGGTCCCTTCCAGTTCTAGGAGATAGGCAATCTCCATTATAAAAAGCAAGAGTGGTGTGGAGAGGGTGCATAAAGAAAAGTTCTACATTAGTTCCCATAATAGAAGGACTAGAGGACACCAAAGGAAAGGAATGGGTAGCAGGCTTCAAACTAGTAACAGAAAGTTCTTCTTCACAAAGCAAAGAGTCAACCTGTGGAACTCCTTGCTGCAGGAGGCTGTTAAGGTTAGAACTAGAACAGAGTTTAAAGAGAAGTGAGATCAAGTCATGCAGGTTGGGTCCATGTAGTGGTATTATCCAGGGGGTAGAAATGGTGTCCCTGCCCAAAGTTTGTGGAAGGCTGGAGAGGGATGGCATGAGACAAATGGCTTGGTCACTGTCTTTGGTCCATCCCCTCCAGAGTACCTAGGGTTGACTGCTGTCAGCAGACAGGCTACTGGACTAGATGGACCTTTGGTCTGACCCAGGACGGCCATTCTAAGGTCGGGGGTCTCAGTGGACCACCTTGATTTTCATGCAAACCTGCTCCTGGGTGGCCAGCCTGGCAGCTCTCCTGCCCTAGACGGCCACTTTCCTGTGCCTAGTGCGGAGGTTGTGGATGAGGTCCACGATGTCTGCACTAGACCAGGCGGGTGCCCGCCTCTTGCGGTCCTGGCCAGGCTCCCGAGAGCCACCAGCCTGGTCCCGGGATGAGGCAGAGGGATGGGGGGCATCGGGTGGCTGGATCATGGTGTGCCAGGTGCAGGGGGTGCTGGCAGGCTTGCACCTGGCACGGGCACCGTAGCCAGCCCGTGCCCCTTTAAGGGGTCCAGTGCTGGGAGGGGGGCAATAGAGTTTCCCTGGTGTTGGCCAGAGTGGCCACCAGGGAAAGCTGGGGAGGGCTAGCCTCCCACTAGTTCGAATTAATGGGCTACACTAGGCTTAGTCCTCGTGCAATGAGGTTTACGTGGTTCGAACTAAGAGCTCCACTAGCAGTTTGCATGTGTAGACATACCTTCACTATAGGGCTACGTCTACACTGGCCACTTCAAAGTAGGAATAAGAGATCCTCCAGAAAAGGGCTTTATTCCGGAGGATCGCGCCAATCTAGACGCTTTTTTCCCGGCTGTTCCCCAAGCTGGAAAAAAAGGGACGGACATGTTTATTTAAATCCGCGGGGGATATTTAAATCCCCCGCGGATTTCCCTATCATGACTTACCTGATTTGCATGGCTTTTCCGGAAATTGTGGCCAGTGTAGACGTAGCCTAGATGTACCCTCAGCCTCGTCCATGGAGTGAGGCAAAACATGATCTTACTAGCCAGCAGGAGAATGATACCAGAGGAAATTCAACAAAAGAGATTTTGTTCATGCATAGGGCACAAGTTGGCCCTTAATCTGTTAATATTAATTTATATTTATTATTCTAAAAATGCTTTATTTTATCATAGTTAAATCAGTACAGTATTTGGGACACTTAATTTAGTTATCAATTTTCTTTTTTTAATTGGATGCATCCAAAGCACCTTAGCTACTGTTAAATAAAAATGCATTAAAATTGCCCATGTAAACAATATTTTAATAAGAGATTCACAGGAGAAATATATTTCCCACAAATATTAACCCCAAATATAGTCTGACATAAAATATTACTTATTTTTCTAGGCAATGGAATATCAGAATCCCCTCTCTATTTTTGCCTCTCTCTCATGTGCTTCTAATGAGACTATTGCTGTAGTATCTAGTTTTATTACCTTGTTAGCATGTGTAATCAATAAGTCAAAAAATAAAAACTATTTCAAACTGATTTAATGCACCCTGGAACTGAAAATGTACTGGGAAGATTGAAAAGGGTAAATCTGAACCTATTAAAATGTTAATTGCCAAATATTTCTTCTGAGTCTTTCTGATAACCTACTTTCTAGTACACAAATGCTATTGCAATCTTATGACATTAGAAGAATACAGTTCAGACAGCAGAGAAGGCTTTAGGGTATAATCTCAAAACACTGACTGAAAGGATCCATTTTTTCCCTCACAAATGAACCCACCAAATTAGTTTGTGTAGAAGCAGTTGGTCCCAAAAAACTTCCAGAAGATTCTGGAGATAAAGCACTCCACTCCAAAAACATAACCAAACTGCATTAATGAACACAATACATCTGCTTGCCAGCTGAAATGTGTGACCAGTGCGAACAAGCTAGTGTGAAAATGATGCCCATCTAATAGAAACCATAACTCAAATTAGGAAGGGCAGAAATAAGGAAACATTCCATTTCTGGTAACATTAACTTCACTCATCAATGAAGGCATTAGACTTCAAATCACTAATATGATGTTAAGTCTCTAGGTCATGCTGGGCTCATCATGAAGATGAAGTCTGTCATTGTGATTGAGGAATATCATAGAATCATAGAACCATAGAGCTGAAAGAGATCTCAGAAGGTCATCAAGTCCAGCCCCCTGCTCTAGGCAGGACCAATCCCAACTAAATCAACCCAGCCAGGGCTTTGTCAAGCCGAGACTTAAACACCTCTAGGGATGGAGACTCCACTACTTTCCTAGGCAACCCATTCCAGTGCTTCACCATTCTCCTAGTGAAATAGTTTTTCCTAATATCCAACCTGGACCTCTCCCACCACAACTTGAGACCATTGCTCCTTGTTCTGCCATCTGTCACTACTGAGAACAGCCTTTCTCCATCCTCTTTGGAACCTCCCTTCAGGAAGTTGAAGGCTGCTATCAAATTCCCCCCTCACTCTTCACTTCTGCAGACTAAACAGACCCAACTTCCTCAGCCTCTCCTCATAGGTCATATGCTCCAGCCCCTTAATCATTTTGGTTGCCCTCTGCTGGACCCTCTCCAATATCTTCTTCGATCTTTAACTGAACTCCAAATGAACCCTTTCCCCTGAGAAGAGGTCTTAAAGCCCTTAATAACTGAGGCCACCTCAAAGCTTTGGCATTTAGTATGCACCAGATGACCATATGACAAGTCAAACTGATGAAGACATATTTTTACTACCCCTTAAATATGGACCTTGACTTACATAATTCACGTATGGGTGAATGTGGGTCTTTCTGTTCCTCTGGTCTGATTAACAAAGAAATGTATTAATGTAATTAGTACAAGCTTAAGTGTGTGTGTGTTTTGCTACTTTCAAAGCAAGGAATATTGGTAATCAGATTACTACCTAACTTCATTTAAAAAGCATAATTTCAAAATTATTCATTTTTCTAAAAAGGACATAGAATGTATTGTTTCTGTTTTATAGTGTATCTTATGTATATTTTGGGCTATGCCTATCCCTGTTATTAATCTTTAAACATTTTGCAGGGTAAGATATTTTTTCTTTTATGTATGCTTGAAGAATCTGAAGCAATGAGATGCTGATAGCCGGTATAACTTAATTTCAAAGGTAATTAATGAGACTGCATTTTAATGAGCTTTTTACATAGTATTGTGATCTGGGCTGTTTCATGATGCCATTGTTCTCTGAATGCTAGAGGAGAAAAAAAGCAGAACTTGGTGAAATTAAGTAGTATCCCCTCTACCCTGCTCCCCAATCCTCTGCAGCAGTTTGCATGTATTTTTCTTTACAGGTGATTTTTGTAGCAAACAGGTCATTATTTCAAAGTTCTTATAGAAGAAGATTCAGGGAGTTGTAGATTCTGATCATGCTTTTATTGTTTATGACCTTTCGTTCAATATTTTGTGATTTAATATTCTGTGTCCCTCTGTCTGCAAAGGAATGAATATTATTATGAATGCCATTATGAGCTGTATCTGTTAATATGGGTGTGAACATAACAGAAATATGTGCATGATCATTTTCTGGGTAACCCTAGAGGCATTTTATTTCTAATGAGGAATTTGTTGGCCACAATGTTCATCAGCAATCGAAATATGAGCCAAAATTAGAACCTTGGCTTCTAACTGGGTTGTTTTTTGAAAGATTCAGATTTAAATCCCTGGATCGGAATCTGCTCCTATTGTCATGGATGGAACTCAAGACAGAAGGGGCTTATTTTCTAGCTCTTGTTTGGATGCAACTGATCACGCACAATGAAGGCCAATCTTGTGACATTCCCATGATCCAGTCTGGTGGAAATCTCACAACGGCTGCTGAGCTCATAAGATTTCTGCACTTAATCACAAAAATATGCAAGAACTGTTAGAGAAATTTTGGTGTAGGCGAATCTCATTTTAAACACAAACCCTAGCCCTAATTTGGCATGTTGTATTGATTAAGATGCAATATATTGACCTAAACAGTCAAAGGTGTCACTGTCTGATATCAAACAGATTTAAACAAGATTCAGGGCTTGGTGTATGGGGACCTTAGCTTGTTTAGTACCATAGCAAACACACCATTAAAATTATTTAAACTTTTTCTTAAAGATTCAGAAAAGAAGGAAAAATGGTTAAAAGCATTTGAAACATAAAGTTGTAAAAATGCTTTCATTTTTGCAACATCCCATGTGCCCTTTCACTTTAGATGGAGTTTTTAGAAGGAAAATTCCATTTGTTTGACCATCTCAATGGTATCAAAAACGATAATTATCATTTTATGGGAAAAAAGGTGTTGAAAAACACTGGAGCTGTTGTTAGGAATGTTGTTTAAGTTTGATCTTTTTCTTAAAAAGACAAACCAAGAAAAAACACATACAAAACGGGAGCAAAAAGTACAGCAAAGATAAAAATGCAGCTTCCCTTTCTGTTGTTTTTCCTTGCAGCCTCTCTGCTGGAGAAACAAAGACAGAGACCAGAGTTCTATCAGCCACTCCACTCAGCTTGGCTACCTTGTACCAGTGCTAAGCTGTTTAGGTCATTGTTTGTAGCTGCTTCTCTGGTCACAGGCTTGCAACAGTGTTGTGAAATATACATTCTTGTCTTGTTAAGCTAGACTCTTATAAAATGGAAGGCAAAAGGAGAGGGAAAAGAGAAAAATTAAAATAGGGAAGGAAAAGGACAACTGGAAGTATAAGGCAGGGAAACAAAACCTCAATCCCAGGTGATACTTGGGATTCAACTGACATCGAAAGACTTGGCAATGCCATCTGAGCCTCCTATCCAACCAGGGCATCTCTCAGAATCGGGATGACAAAGGCCTGGGACCCAGGAGATTCTGGGTATGGCAGCCATGATGGTGAAGTTATTGTAGCAAACTAGTTTTTCTTCTCAACGTCTTTTTTTTTAAAGACCCCAAAAGAGAATGATGGGGTGGGATAGCCCATCTCCTCATTATTTTGTCCACCAATTAGATTGAATAGCTGACATACTAATTTTGGTTTATTCATTGTCTGTCACCTCCTCTTGTTTACATGGCCGATCCTAGCACAGTCCTTGAGTTGTATCAAGGAGCCTTTTTCTTTGGACTGGAATTCAGTCTGTCTGTTTCCCTTTCATACCACCAACATTTATTAGTCATTATTACAACATCTAATGAACTTTCATTCACTTTTTTACACCGAGCTGGAGAACACCCTCCTGCCCCCACCAAAGGGGCTATGAGACAGCCCAGCCCTGACCCCTCAGATGTTCAGATGAGCCCCAGGGCAGCTGCACTGAGCTTCCCCTCCCTTCTCCAGACCCAACCTGCCTGTTCCCAGGAAAGCTGCTGCAGCATCTCTTGATTCAAAGACACTTTTGATATGCCCTGTGAAGATTCTGGGGCCCAATAACCCTGCCCTGGAGTTCCTGAATGGAGTATATCAAAAGCATCTTTGAATCAAGAACGCTTTCCCCAGAACAAGTTCAGGTGCGGCAAAGGCGGCTAGGCCCCTGACTCTATTTAACTGCCTACACCTCTGGGAAATGGTTCCCATTGCTTCCCCTGCCCGCTGCCAACGGGCCTGGCTATAGTGCTTCAGTGAAGGTGCTAGTACACTGAAGGGAGAGCTTCTCCTATTGGCATAATTAATTCATCTCAATGAGAGGTGGTAGCTACATTGGCAGGGGAATTTACGTAGCGCTGTCTACACTGTGGATTAGGTAGGTTGGTATCACAACATTACTCAGGGGTGTGAATTTTTCACACTCCTAAGCAACATAGTTATATCCATGTAAGTTTATAGCATAGACTTGACTGAAATCGAGCACCCCCACTGTGACATGTTTCAGCCCTCACAGAGACATGGATTTATAAGAGGAGTCTGGCAATGCATCTCCAATGTTCAGTGAACAAAAAACACCATTTGCCAACATCCTAAATGTGCTAATTGCTATAATCAAAAATGTGGCTTGAGTCTAACACAGCTCCACACATGCCTGGCTCAGTGACTTCCACACATGTACCCAGATGAATGTGCACAAGTCAGGCACCTCTACCAGGAGTGCAAAGACATATTTGTTTGGGACACAAAAGTCAAGCACAGAATCTTAAATGATTGTGAAGAGACACAACCTAAGTTTTACATCTCACAAAGAGTGAAAAGGTCTGGCAGTTGTCTTGTTGCCAGCACTCAGCTTCAAACTGTTAACAACTCGTTCGATAACATATTGAGAAATGTTTCACACTTCTACTCATTTCACTTTCTAGAATCTATATTTTGTGATTGCCAGGGGCAGAGCTAAATTGTGTGAGATCAAAATTGCCACTCTATCAATATTCTAGTGTATATTAATTCCTCTGAATATGTTTAAACAGATTTCTGAATGAAAAATATGGCTTTATAAGACATATTTCAAAAGAAATTTTTCACGAGACAATTTTTGCCAAGTAGCTTATCAGGTTTTTTTAAAATAAAGATTTTTAAATACTAATCCTATGTTAAAAAAAAAGAGCAGAGGTTCTAGTAATAGGGTACTTTTACCTGCAAGATGCTACTAATGCTGGAGCCTACTTAAATTCAGACTTAGCAAAGTGACTTCCTCTGGGATCGTTATCAGAAATGGACTCAACCCACATAATTCAAACCTGGAGTCTGAACACACTGAGGTTTGATAGTGTTTGGTTTTGTTTCGACCCATGGAAGGAAAGAAACAGGGACCTAGGAAAATTCTTAACCACTTCTGAATTCAGATTTCAAATCTGCACAGAAATGGTGATATAGTTTGAGCTTATCTCTATTAATTACTAGAAACTTGAGCTTTTCAGGAGCTTTCTGAACTCAATGCAACAAAAACATGAGTAAATCCCACTTTTATTGTTAATTGCAGGGCTAGCAGATCCTCTCCCAGTTGTCTTAGATTATTATTTTCTGTGCTCTGTAGGGAGCCAGGCTTTTCAAGCATTACAATTTTCATACAGTATGCAATCATTACATCACAATCCTGAGTAAATGCAGCTGTGGAAGTTAAGAAGGCATGGAAATTACTCTGGAGTGATTTCTACTGTGCTTCAATGTTCCAATGTTCCAGTTGCACTCAATCACATATGTAGCACTCCTTAATTCTAAAATCTTAATTGTGATAAATGATATAGGGGTAATGTTTGTTCCCCCTCGCCTGCCTCCCCTCCCGCGTAGCTAAAGGAGGGAAGGATTTGCGGATGTAGCAAAAGGGAGGTATGTGAATGTACATCTCAGATCTCTGGAACCATTCTGTAATGCTATACCTCTAAGAGGATGTGGTATGTAGCTACACAATTTTTGTTCTTGTATACGGCACCTTGTTACCTGCTGGAAGTAGCTGCCATTTTGCACTCTGTTCTGATACAATCTGTAGCAGAAGAGAAACATTCTATTTCAAGACTGGACAGAGGTAGGTTGTGTAGCCCCCCTCTGCACATAGGTGAATTTAATCTGCCATGAAGATCTCTTTAATGTGCAAGTCTTTCCATGTAATTTAGCTGGTTAGTTTGTGGCCCTTACAATATTAAACATTCATGTAGTTTCTTAAATGGAGAACATAATTATTACCCACCAAAAAAGTAATGCCACACAATGCTTGAATCCTAATCCTGCAATTTCTACAAATGCACGGGGGAAAAAAACAACCAACCCTTCTTTAAAAGTCTGTGGGATTTCTGAGAACCTTTCATTTTGCATATGTAGCTCTAGGGCACCTTTCTCGAAATTTTCCTTGCTCCTTAAAGCACTCGGTTAAGGGAGGCATAGATCAAAAAGAGATTTAAGTCAAAACAAGTTTTTGAAGGAAAAATGCTCCTTGTAATAGCTCTAGGCGGTCTTTGAAAAGGGAGCAAATAACAACCACAACAAAAAATTGCATTTGTTTAGCATCCATTGCAGCACAGTTATCCTTAGGCTTTTGACAAAACTTGCTTGTTTGTATGAAAGAAAAGTTGAGAGATCATTGAATATGAATTTGTGTAAACCACAATGAAAACTTTCAAACAACTGCTTATAACAACTGTTCTATTAAGTCACTCTTTTCACTTTTCTTGAGTTTAGGGGAAATGAAAGGTCACATTTCATAGCTTTCTTTCTCAGTTTTCAAATGTATTTGAGTTAGGTGCCATAAAGTGTATGAGTGTGAAGTATCTAGGCGTGGGAAGGTATTTAGAGATATGATATGATCTGATTTATAAGAACATAAAATGGCCATACTGGGTTAGACCAAAGGTCTGTCTAGCCCAGTAGCCTGTCTTCTGACAGAGGCCAATAACAGGTGCACCAGAGAGAATAAACAGAACAGGCAATCATCAAGTGATCCATCCCCAGCTTCCTACAAAAAGAGGCTAGGGACACCATGGATAATAGCCATTGATGGACCTAACCTCCATGAAGTTATTTAGCTCTTTTTTAACACTGTTATACTCTTCGACTTTACAACAGGCAAGGAGTTCGACAGGTTTATTGTGTGTTGTGTGAAGAAATACTTCTTTTTGTTTGTTTTAAACCTGCTACCCATTCATTTCATTTGGTGACCCCTCATTCTTGTAACTCTTCTTTTCCCACACCAATCATGATTTTACAGACCTCTATCATATCTCTCCCTTAGTTGTCTCTTTTCAAAGATGAAAAGTCCCATGCCACTGCAGGGTAGAAGGGTGAACCCTGAGCCTTGTGACCCAATCAAAAGTAAGCTTTGTGCCAATGTGACCTGCAGGCTCTGTCGAACAGGAGGAAGGAAGTGGTTCTGTGCAGCTCTGCATGCTGCAGGGAGCATTTCCCTGCAGCGTGCAAAGCTGTGCAGAGACACCTGTGTCTATCCCCCCAGAAGCTGTGCCAGGTAGGTGCTCTCATCCACTGCCCCCTCCTTTACCACTCACCCAGACCCTGCACTCCAACACCATTCCTGCACCCTCCTCCCACCCAGACCCCACTACCATCCCCACTCTACTCCTTCATTCTCACTCTCAGACCGCCCAGCCCAGTCCTGTACCCTTCTTCCCACCTAGATCCCTTACTCTCACCCCACTCCTGCATCCTCTCCCTCCCTCCCAGACCTTGCATCCTCCTCCATCCTAGACCCCACCCCCAACCCTCAGCCTGCTGCTGCACCTTATTTTCCTCCCAGACCCTTCAGCCCCAGTCTACTACATCACTGTCCCTCCTGCCCAGACCCTGCACCTTCATCTCTAGCCTGCTCCCCTGCAGCCCCCTTCTACACACTGAACCCCTCATTTTTGGCCCCACCCCAGGCTTAGGAGGGGCCTGACAAAATCCTGGGTCTCCAGGAAAATTAATCCAACCCTGGGGGTAAGCTCTGAACCCCAGTACCTTCCCAACCATGGGGCTGGAGCTTGAGGGGAGTATTTTTTTTTTCAGCTGGGGTACACATTAAAGGTATTTTCTCTTCCTGTCTTGGGGACTAGATCAGTGAGTGTTATGGGGGGGGGGTTTGTTTCTTTTTGTTTGTTTTGTTTTGCTTCTCACTTGTGTGTGGTCCCAGACTGAAAGTTCCCCACTTAGGTCAGGTTTACAGCAAAAGGGAACATTGAATCAAGATACACAACTCCACCTACGTTAATTACATAGCTGGAATTGACATACCTTGTTTTAAATTTTCCCACTTTCCCCACAGTGGAAGGCAGACCGGAGCAAATGCTCCTGTCAGCTTCCCTTACTCCTCTGAGAAGCAAGAGTATTGGATGCTAATGGGGTAACCTCTGAGTTTGATTTAGTGTCTCAACCAGACTCACTAAATCGAACACCAGAAGATTGATTGCAGCGGTGTCAATCTTTCATTTAGTGAAGACATGGACTATGATAGACATATCTGGCTGAGGGAACGAGAAAGGGAAAGGGGTGGAATGCTGGGTTTGTGGAATTGTTCCCTGTGGTATCTAGCTAGGATTTTAAACTAGATTTCTCATTATGATAACAGGGTGCTTAGCGTCACATGATTTGGCTCCTCTTCAGTCAGGAAAGTGAAAGGGACCATCTGGCCTGATATTAGAGTTCAGTTACCACGCAAAACTCACTGAGTGCCAGTATAGCCGAGGGAAAAATTTGGGACCCTACCAATAAGCAATGAATAGCCTGTTAGTTAATATTGTTAGAGTTGAAAATGGCATTACAGTGCATAGGGGCTCAGCTACTACTATAATGGGCACTAAAACCAAGTTCAAAGGTAGGTAATACAATAAAGGAACAATTTCTACCACATTTCTATCTTTAACTGTTTCTACAGGGAAAAAATAAAGCAAACAATTTAAGCATGAAGCTAAAGAAATAACACACACACCAATATCTCTTTCATTTATAGAAATGACAAGGAAGTCATGCCACACTGCACACTGGAACAAATTATAGGGTTATTGAATCATCAAACTACAACACTATTTGTAAACACCACTGGGCTCTGGAGAGATACAGAGGGAGATTTTTTGGCATTATTTAATAGCCTACAAAAATATTAAATCATTAGTTCAAGCAAGCAGACAGGGCAAATAAGTGAACAGACTTTCTGCTAAATGACAGTGATGTTATGTGCTCAGTGTTGATTAGTGTCTTAATTTTAATCAGCTGAGAAATACTGCAGGGGAAATACAGGAATAATTTCTGGTTTTGGGAAGAGCTTTTCTTTCTAGTGTTTCAACAGATGGTTATTTTTGTTTGCTGGAGACAGGACATGTACAAACCATTTATATTTTGATTTAAAGCTGAAGGTTTGTGTGGCATTTTCAAAATTTGCTTCCCTACACCCACACTATAAATTCTTTGCATTCTGAGGTGGGTTCACGTCAGTGATGCTGCAAAGAGAGGAGTAAAGTGAATGAAAGCATCTGTGCAGATGCACAGTGTACTTGTGCGCTACGTGTCAATTCTATAAAGAGCTCTATAAAACAAAGCAGATTGAATATTGCTCAGGCTTATTCTGTAATGTTTGCTGTGCCAAAAATGATAAATTCACTTATTATGCACTCATAAATCTCAGCAAATTAGGCTGAGAAACATTCCAAGCATAGTGCCACATGTTCCTACTTCCTATTTCCTCCAATGTCCACAGACATGAACAGATAACTCAAAAGAACCTTATCTAAAACCTCTTTTATATTTTGAACACAGCCCAAAGGATCCTCACTTACTTTTTTTAATTCAGTTCTCAGGCAAGCTCACTCACATTGAATTAAAAGTTGAGCGAGGAGTTTAGACCATTGTATTTATACTTTACTGCTGGTAAAATTAAAACTAAACGGACTGTTTTATGTTGCTTTAATCTGCATGCCACAGTCAATGAAAAACAAATTCTCAAGATTTTCAGAAGTGGTTATGGTTTTGCATGCTGAATTTAAGATACCTTAAAAGAGCCTGGCTTTAAGAAAGTGCTGGGAAACTGCTGTCTGAAAATCTTGGTGCTCTAGGGTGTCTCAAGTTGCCCCTTCACACACTCAGAATCAAGGCATTGAAAATACTATTCACTTTTGAAAATCATGAGCAATGATTGTATTTAGAAAGTTCCCCTCTTACCTGGTAGGCCCACTGATCAGTGAGGAGGGAGAAACAGTAAAAGGAAACTTGGAAATGGTAGAGATGCTCAATGACTTTGTTTCAGTCCTCACTGAGAAGTCTGTAGGAATGCCTAACATAGTGAAAGCTAGTGGGAAGGGGGTAGTTTTAGAACAGTGGTCCCCAACCTTTTCAGGTTGTCGGGTGCCAGGAGGCGTGGCTGTTCGCCCGCTGGGCGCCAGGGGGCGGGGACACTTGCCCTCCCTCGGGCGGCCCCCCCCAGCCGCATGCCCAGGGGCGGGGCCCCCCCCATAGCCACGCGCCCGGGGCCGGTGCCCCCCAGCAAGCGCCGCGCCCGGGGCCGGCGCCCCCCCTGTAAGCACCGCGAGGCTAAGGCCGGGGCCGGAGCCGGCAAGGGCACGCGCGGCGCCCCCGGGGGCAGGGCCAAGGCCGGGGCCAGGGCCAGGGCATGCGCGGCGCACCCGGGGCCGGGACCGGCCATGCGCCCGGGGCTGGCACCTGCCAGCCCAGATTGCTCCGCGGGCGCATGTAAAGAGCCCGGCGGGCGCCATGGCGCCCGCGGGCACCGGGTTGGGGACCACGGTTTTAGAAGGTAACATAAAAAAAAGAACAAGTCAAAAATCACCTAGAAAAGTTAGATGCCTGCAAGTCACCAGGGCCTGATGAAATGCATCCTAGAATACTCAAGTAGCTGATAAAGGAGGTATCTGAGCCTCTAACTATCATCTTTGGAAAATCATGGGAGACAGGAGAGATTCCAGAAGACTGAAAAAAGGCAAATATAGTGCCCATTTATAAAAAGGGAAATAAGAACAACCCAGGAAACTACAGATCAGTTAGTTTAACTTCTGTGCCAGGCAAGATAATGGAGCAAGTAATTAAAGAAATCATCTTTAAACACCTGGAAAGTGGCAAGGTGATAGGGAACAACCAGCATGGATTTGTAAATAACAAATCATGTCAAACCAATCTGATAGCTTTCTTTAATAGGATAACAAGTCTTGTGGATAAGGGAGTAGCGGTGGATGTGGTATACCTAGATTTTAGTAAGGCGTTTGATACGGTCTCGCATCATATTCTTCTCAATAAACTAGGTAAATACAACTTAGATGGGGCTACTATAAGGTGGGTGCATAACTGGCTGGATCACTGTATTCAGAGAGTAGTTATTAATGGTTCACAATCCTGCTGGAAAGGCATAACAAGTGGGGTTCCGCAGGGGTCTGTTTTGGGACTGGCTCTGTTCAATATCTTCATCAACGATTTAGATATTGGTATAGAAAGTACGCTTATTAAGTTTGCAGATGATACCAAGCTGGGAGGGGTTGCAACTAATCTAGAGGATAGAGTAAAAATACAAAATGACCTGGACAAATTGGAGAAATGGTCTGAGGTAAATAGGTTGAAGTTTAATAAAGACAAATGTAAAGTGTGTGTTGTGAGCAAAACACAAGAAGTCATTCTTCCGCTCTACTCTGCGCTGGTTAGGCCTTAGTTGGAGTACTGTGTCCAGTTCTGGGCACCGCATTTCAAGAAAGATGTGGAGAAATTGGAGAGGGTCCAGAGAAGAGCAACGAGAATGATTAAAGGCCTAGAGAACATGACCTATGAGGGAAGACTGAAGGAATTGGGTTTGTTTAGTTTAGAAAAGAAAAGATTGAGGGGGGACATGATAGCCATTTTCAGATATCTAAAAGGGTGTCATAAGGGGGAGGGAGAAAACATCTCTGAGGATACAACAAGAAGCAATGGGCTTAAACTGCAGCAAAGGAGGTTTAGGCTGGACATTAGGAAAAAGTTCCTAACTGTCAGGGTAGTCAAATACTGGAATAAATTGCCCAGGGAGGCTGTGGAATCTCCATCTCTGGAGATATTTAAGAGTAGGTTAGATAAATGTCTATCAGGGATGGTCTAGACAGTATTTGGTCCTGCCATGAGGGCAGGGGACTGGACTCGATGACCTTTCAAGGTCCCTTCCAGTCCTAGTATTCTATGATTCTACCTTTTACCCTGCTCCAGGTGGCTGCATCCAAAACTTAAAATAGCTCCAGCTCATAGAATGAAGTTTTCCCAATTGCTGGGCTGGGCCCAGCTATGCTCTGAAGCAGGGCAGCAAAAGATCCCATTACACCATATTTCCATTCCTCCAGTCCTGGGGCCAGCTGCAGA
Source organism: Pelodiscus sinensis (assembly GCF_049634645.1). Taxonomy (NCBI): domain Eukaryota; kingdom Metazoa; phylum Chordata; order Testudines; family Trionychidae; genus Pelodiscus; species Pelodiscus sinensis. Next base: position 112,896,533 of record NC_134716.1, read on the forward strand.
CTGTGTCTGTTTCCTGCAAGTGACAGTATATCTTCACTACAAAAGCTTAATTTTGGTTAAAACAGCAGTGAAGATTTGGCAACTCAGCTTTAACCTAGGTTAGTAGCTTGAATTCAAATTCCAGGCTTCACTACACATTTGCCTTTAACTTGCTAACTTGACCTGAAAGCTCAGCTGTGTCTTTGCTGCTATTCATAGTGAAAACATACCCTGAGAGCAGCCTACAGGATGTTCCACGTTGCATCCTATTGCTTTTAGCTGTGTCAGCAATGAGTGACCTCTGACCTTTTTGCCTGCCTATGCCTTTTCCTTAAAGGGCTGTGAAGACAGGGCAGCATCAAACCAGTTATGCCAGGTTTTTTGCCATATTGAAATTTCATAAGGCCAAGAGAATCCTCAAGTCAACAAAACTGAGTATATGGCCCCTTTATGCTGCTGGAGAAGCACAAAGGTTTTATAGCTGGACTAAGAATTTCACTCATGATTTATGAATACATCATAGAAAAAACAAAGTAACTGTTTTAATGGGAGAGATAAGTTTGGTCAACAGAACTAACAACATATGAATGTCCATGAAGTGTTAATTGTGCACTGCTATTCCTGGTGACTTCAAAAGGAGTTGTATCTACTTATGCCATGTCTGAAATGGCCCTGTGACTTTAAGATGGGGGAGTTTGTCTCTCATTTGGAGTCTTCTATTGTAGGGCATGTTGCACAAAGTGTCCTTATCTTTGCAGAACCATAGAAGTTATCCCTATATCCTGAGAGTGATGGAATAAATCCAGGGAAGAATGACAGCTATAACTCCAGTGAGATCCATGGTAGCAGTCTTCTGTCTAATCTCTTTTCTTATCTCTATCTGTTTCTTTCTGATTTGAGCTCTTTATAGTGACTTTTTACCTGCTCACACAAAATCATAATCCCTCCTGTTTTGGGGCTTATACTGTTGGCCTTAAACTCATTGTTGATTTCTTTCGAGAGATCTTTTTCTGGGCATCTGTGGCTGTGGTTAAGACAGACATCATTAGTTTTAGCTTCGTTTTCCTTTGTTAACCTCATATTTTGAATGTACAGAAGCCATTTCTCTGGTTCATTTTGTGAGCCTTTGTTAATAAATTCTTCTTGTTGCCTTGTTGTCTATTTTTTCTGCATTAGACAACTCTACATGTCCCCCCCCCCCCACCAAGATTTTCTAGGGAAAGCTTATTCTTTGTATTGCATATTACACTTGTCACTTGTCAGTATTGATGTTTCTTCATGTTATAAGGTTCAGCAAGTGATGTTACTTATTGGAATTAAACCGCTGTACTATTTTATTCTGTTTTGTAATGGTGTTATTGTGTCTCTTTATACACAAAGGGCAGAATATGATACCTCCTTTGCTTAGTAATAATAGAGACTTTTTATAGTGTATTTGTTGTGCTTTTTTTCTTCCTCTTGTGGAAAAGTTCTATAGTATTAAAAATAAAATGATACATTTTCTATAGGTGCTTCATGCCATCCACCAGCATATAATAGACAATGATAACTCTAGTATGGAATAGATCTTCAGTTGGCATTAACTGACATAGCTCCACTGAAGTCAAGGAAATGGGGCCAGGAGGCTGCAGACAAGGGAGTTTAAGAGGCAGAGCAAGAGATCCTGCTGCTGAACAGGCTGCCAGGTGATTGTACTAGTTTTTGGTGTGAATGAGTTTGCTCAGACTGTTTGAATTTTCATTCTAATTTCAGGTGATTTCAGTTACTGTGGCAGTTGGGATTGTGTGTCTGGGAGTGTTTGATCCTTTGTTCCCTTGATTGCCTTTGATCAGCCTCAGGATCAGCCTTCCCCTATGTGACTAATGAGGGGGTAGGCCTGACCTGGGTGAGCAGGCTTTAAAAGCCAGAGCAACCAGGGGCATGAAGTGGACAGGGGGTTGTAGACAGGGGCGCTTAAGAGTCTTACTATGGTTAGGAAGACCTGCAACACCTCTGCCAGCACTGCTTCTGTCTTCTCCACCTCCACCTCCACCTCCACCTGTGCCTGTAGCCAGACAGACCACCTGACCATGGATGCCTCTACCCAGATCCTGGTGTGGTTTTCCAGGGACTGTGGCTTGCAATTCCCACTTACTGAAATCAAGGCTGGGGGGACCATCCAATGCGAGAGGTGGCTGCTGGTGGAATCTCTCAGGGTATGTCTACACTACCACCCTAGTTCGAACTAGGGTGGTTAATGTAGGCAACCAGAGTTGCAAATGAAGCTTGGGATTTGAATTTCCCGGGCTTCATTTGCATAAAGCCAGGCGCCGCCATTTTTAAATGTCTGCTAGTGCGGACTCTGTGCCGCGCGGCTACACGCGGCATGGACTAGGTAGTTCGGACTAGGCTTCCTATTCCGAACTACCGTTACTCCTCGTTTCACTAGCGGACATTTAAAAATCCCGGGCTTCATTTGCAACTCCGGTTGCCTACATTACCACCCTAGTTCGAACTAGGGTGGTAGTGTAGACATACCCTCAGGAAGCAGATGGGAGAGCTACAGGAGGAGGAGGCTAGGCTGAGGAGTATCTGAATCCAAGAGCAATTCCTGGAGAGTATTCATGTGGAGACAGCTGAGGTAGCTGTCCTAGTATACAAGACTGCTGACACACTACTGGAGGAGGAAATGGCTCGGATGACACTGGCAGATGGTCACTTCTGGCAGCAGGCAATGCTCCATCCCTGTTCCCAACCCTCTACCATAGTACTGGAGAATGTTTATGCTGTTATGGATACAGGAGATAAGGAATCACTCCCTATAGCAGAAGAGGAGAAGCCTTGTGCCCCCCAGGCTGGGAGGTGTGTTGCCACCACTGCGAGGAGGAAATGGAGGGTAGTGGTGGTCTGAGGGGGATGGAGGCGCCCATCTGTCACCCTGACATCTCATCTCAGGAGGTATGCTGCCTGCCAGAGGCCCGTATCCAAGACATTATGGAGGCAATGCCGAGGATTATCCAGCCCTTGCACTACTACCCCATGCTACTCATCCCTGTGGGCACTAATGATACTGCCAGGTGTGACATTGAGCAGATCAAGAGTGACTACAGGGTTCTGGGAGTGTGGGTGAAGGAGTTTGGAGCACAGTTGGTATTCTCTCCAGTCCTTCTTGTCAAAGGTAGGGGACCAGGCAGAGACAGGTGCATCCTGGAGGTGAATGCCTGGCTGCAAAGATGGTGTAGACAGTAGGGCTTTAGATTCCTCGACCATAGGGTGCTATTCCAAGAAGGACTGCTAAGCAGGGATGGGGTTCAGTTTTCAAGGAAGAGGAAGACTGTATTTGGATGCAGACTGGCTAATCTAGCATGGAGGGCTTTAAACTAGGTTCAACAGAGCAGGTGACCAAAGTCCACAGGTAAGTGAAGAACATGGAAACCTGGGAGATGGGTCAGAAATGGAAGGGAGCATGAGCTATAATAGCAGAGAAAAAGGAGGGACAAGGCAGAACTGGGAGGCAAGATCTAATCAGTATCTTAGATGCCTATAAACAAATGCAAGGAGTATGGGTAATAAGCAGGAAGAACTTGAAGTGCTAATAAATAAACATAACTATGACATCATTGGTATCACAGAGACTTGGTGGGATAATGCACATGATTTGAACATTGATATAGACAGGTACTGCTTACTCAGGAATGAGAGGAGGGGTAAAAAGGGAGGAGGTGTGTCCTTATATATTAAAAATGTATACTCTTGGACTGAGGCAGAGATGGACGTAGGAGACAGGCCTGTTGAGAGTCTCTGGGTTAGGTTAAAAGGGGTGAAAAACAAGAGTGAAATCATTCAAGGGGTCAGGCCACCTACTCAGGTAGAAGAGGTGGATGAGGTTTTTTTTTAAACAACTTACAAAATCATCCAAAGCACAGGATGTGGTGGTGATGTGGGACTTCAACTGTCCAGATATATGTTGGGAAACTAACACAGTGGGGCACAGACATCCAATAAGCTCTTGGACTGAGTTGCTATTAATGGAGGAGGTGTGGGGTCTGAGATGGAGCTTAGGTGCAGAAGGGAGCTTGGGGTAAGGGACTGGGGTGCAGGAGGGCGGTGGGATCCAAAAAGGAGTTTGGGTGAAGGAGGGGATTGTGAACTGGAGTGCGGGAGGTGGTGCAGGGTTTGAGAAGGATTATAGGTGCAGGAGAATATTCTGACCTGGAGGAGAGGTGTAGGAGGGGGTGCAAAGTCTGGGAGGGAGTTGTTGGCTGGAAGAGCAGTGTAGGAGGGGAGGAAGGGTCTCGAAAGGGGTTGTGACCTGGGACAGGAGTGCTGGTATTTGGGATATGGCCTGGGGCAGGGGTTTGAAGTGCAGGGTCTGGGAAGGGGTCTGGGTGGAGGAATGGGGGTGTAGACAGTTGGAGAGAGGAAAGGGCTGGAGTGCCAGAGGCAGACTCTGGCTGGAAGGCACTTACCTGGGTGGCTCCTGGTTACCAGGCCCAGGGGTTCCCCAGTCAGATTCCCTGTCTTCCGTGGCCACTCAAAGCAGCTAGCGGCAGGAGCCATGTGTGCTGTTCTGAACACTGCAAGCCTGGGCGGAGGAAAGAGGTACACATCACAAGCTGCTTGTTCTTGGAACTGTCAGCTCCCATTGGCTGGCCTCCGACTAATGGGAGCTGTCAAATTATTCTGGGGATGGGGGCAATGTGCGAAGCCTCTCCCACCTTCCCCAGGCTGCCTCTGAACACTATGTGGGGTGGGCCAGGCAAGGAAAGTAATATGGGCTGGATCTGGGAGTTTGATGGGCTGGATTTGGCCTGCAGGCCAAATTTTGTAGAGCCCCGACAGAGATCCATAAAACTTCCTTTGTAACTAATGCGAGTAGTTCCAGAGTTGGGCTCATGGTTATCAGACATATACCAGAAGTTGTCATTTGAATATCATCAATGATTTAGCTTCCTATGTTTATGGCACTGCTGTAATTGGAAAGCCTACTTCTCATAATACAGAATTATTAATTACTATTTTCTCTCCTATCTTAACATAAGTCATTATTCATATCATGCACATTATCACTGCTTTCTTGGTTTTTCTTTTGCTTTCATGGAATTTTCCTTAAGGAATTTAGCTAGAATGAAAACTTTTTACATTTTTTAATTAGTATTCTTTAAACATGATGATATTTTAGGCAGAAATCACTGTAATAGATTTTAAAGGTGGCTGCTGCATTGGAATTGAACAGTGTGATAAATTGGTTATCACAATAGGTCAGCTAAAACACACACTAGATGTAGAATAGAATTCAAGGCTACAGTGGAGTACAGTGTTTAAGATTTTGTGAAACTGTTGATTTTCCTTTTTGCTATGTCTACACTGCAACGTTTTTGCGCAAAAACCAGCGTAGCTTCCACACCTCAAATGCGCTTTTGCACAAGAAAATCAGCTGAACAGAGGGCTTTCTGCAATCGTGTTATTCCTCTCCCCATGAGGAATAATTCCTTTTTGTGCAAGAGCTTTTGCACAAAAAGTCAAGAGTGGACACTCCGCAGGGGTTTCTTGTGCAAGAAACTCTTATGGAAAAAAGCACAGGTGCTCTGATGAATAACAACCAGAGCTTTCTTGTGCAATAGCGCTCATGCACTATGGATGCTCTCTTGTGCAAAAGCATATCACAAAAGTGATGCGCTTTGAGATGTGGATATGTTTTTGTTGAAGAAGTTTCTGTGCAAAAACTTTTGTGCAAAAGACTTCTGCAAAAACCCTGCAATGTATATGAAGCCTTTGAGTTCACATAATTTATTTGTGTTCACAAACCTCCTGTAATTTAAACACAGGAGGCCACACCCTTAATTGATTTAAATTAGAGAACAAACTAGATGGAGTTATGCCAGATTACACTATTTAGCTCTTTTGTTTGTTTTTGTTTTGGTTTTTAGACACTGAGTCTTAAAACAAACTAGCATATGTTTCTAGCTGTGGACAAACCTGTGCTCTGTATGATTGTTATTATTACTTATGTATCACCTAAAATGCACTCCTTGTTTTGCATACTGATATGAATTGCATACATTAAAGAGATTGCAATTTAAAACTCAGATCCTAAAATGGGAAATCTATACAGTCTCCCCATGTGGAAGAGATTGCAATGTCTGGGCCTAAATGAAAACAATGTCAATAAAAGCTGGTAACACAGCAAGGGGTTATGAAAGAAGGAAGCAGATAGCATGAATCAATACATCAAGTAGTATGGTTTAAATTGCAGCAAAAGAGGTTTAGGTCGGACATTAGCAAAAACTTTCTAACTGTGTTGGTGGGTAAGCACTGGAATAAATGATCTAGTGAGGCTATAGAATCTCTATCACTGGAGATTTTTAAGAGCAGCTTAGATGGTGCTTGGTCCTGCCATGTGGGCAGGGGACTGGACATGGTGAACTCCAGAGGTTCCTTCCAGTTCTATGACTGTAGGATTCCATGAGGGACAGAATAGCCCTCTTCACTCAGGCACCTTTTAGGTTGAACCATATAGGTACTTTACACTTGCAAAAAGTAACTCATGTTTTTGGATGCCTCCATTTTTGGATGTCCCTTTTGCGATAGCTCACTTGGCTCCAATTGTCAGTATTCTTAACACCTTTGGAAAAGAAAGCCACTATAAGGTGCAAGTTGGAAACCCAATATCATTAGTGACTTTTGAAAAACTTGAACATTGAGACAGAGACAAACACCTACAAGATCCTTAGCACACATTTTTAAAACTTAAATACACACCTGAGAAAGTGAGGAAACAGATTGACGGAGCCAGATTACTTTAAGACAGGCCCAACAAGGAAAATGACAGAATACCACTGATCATCATCTACAGCCCCCATCTTGAACCCCTCCAGCGCAGCATTTGACAACCTACAACCTATCCTGGATAATGATCCCTCACTCTGACAGACCATGGGAGACAGGCCAGTCCTTGCCTACAGACAACCTCCAACCTGAAGCAAATACTTACCAGCAGCCACACACCACATCTCAGTTACACTCATTCAAATCAGACATCAGAAATGGTAACACATAAACCTGAAGGGGGAACCTTTTAACTTGCCTGGAACTCAATCATGAATTTAAAAGTAGCCATTCTTTTACAAAGGAATTTCGCTACCCAATTTCAGAGAGGCTGCTGAGCTGGAATCCATTTGCAAATTTGACACTGTGACCCTGGGCTTGAATAGAGACATTAACTGGTTAACTCACTACAAAGCCCATTTTCCCAATTTCCCCTGCCTTTAACATTCACATTTCCACATTAATAACTCTGAATGGGACACATACAGCTCACTTAATTAGCTTCATTAACACAGATCCTACAACTGACAAACAAATGCTTTTTGCTGACTATCTATATCTGTATCTTTATCTATATCTATATTAGATTCTGTTATTTCCATTCCAACACATCTGGTGAAGTAGGTTTTACCCAGCAAAGCTCATGATATATGAGAATTATTGACAAAATCTGTGTAATTGTCTTCATCTTCTCTCTTACAGTCACACTTCTTGTATTTGTCATTTTCTACTCTGTCTTCTGTGCTCTATGTTCAGTCTGTATGAAACAGAATGTGATTCCAATAATGCAAGGCCAATATTTAAAGACACGGTGTTTGTATATGTTTGAAATAGACAATATGTGCATTCTATTCTGTCAAAATTTGATATTACTTTGATGTACAAAGTACGTCATTAGGAAATTACTTGCAATTAAAGCATTTTAAAGAAACTTTAGGTTTCATACATCTGATCTTGTACTCCATGCCATCAGTCCTTTATCATGGAGCTAACAGAAAAACTTCCTTGGTGGTTGCAAGTGATTGTTATTAATAGTTTGTTCCAGCCACAACAAATATACAGGGTTTCCTACCCTTTAGGTATTGATTTAATCTATATTTCCAGTTTAAAGGTAACACAATGAGGGAAAGAACAAACAAAAGAGGGTAAGAGATGGGAAAGGCAGAGTTGCACAAAGAGACTTGCTGTGATGACTTTTGTAAGATTTTGTACATCTAGCGAACCAAAAGCTTTTTTTTTTAAATCCTCTTGTTTAATTTGTTTATTTCAGCTTTGCAGAAGAAATATTTTTTTAGGAAGGATATGAATAAGGAATGTGAATAAGCAATGTGTGGATTGGTTTTGGGAGGACACAGGCTCACAGGCTTATTGTAAACCCTTTTCAGACTGGCCGCTAGAGGGCAGTAATTCACATAGACACATACATTAGAACTGAAGCAGTGAAATTATCACATTTTCTATTTCCTTAAAAGTATCCTTAGCTATACTGTGTCCTCTTACAGCAAGTATTACATAAGTTCACTTATTATTTGCAAAGGAAGAGCAACAATTTAGGTACTTAGCTAATTAGACATTTCTGTCTTTTGCTTTTGACATTTGCATCAACTTGAAATTGAGCAGACTAGATTACTGAAAGAATTTAAAATGAATGTTCTAGTGATTAAGCATTTAAAACTGAATACTAATGCATTTCAAACTGGGTTAGAGTCATAATTAATATAACATATTTAGTGTTAAAGTGGACCAATTAACAACTAAGCTTCAAGTGAAACTTATTTACATCTTCATTTTAAAAATTTAAAATTCGTCAATTTTTGAGTGGCTAATGTTAAAGTAGCCAATTTGGTTCCTCTCTGCTGTTGATCGGAATTTGCTACTCCTCTAATTTCTCCAGATGCCCTTCCACTGTCTCTCTTCCTTCTCAAGATTCTTCTTCATCCCACTAGAGATTATTTTCCAGGTCCCCAAAGCAAATACTATTTTAGGAATAGAAGATAGTCAGGTCCATCCAAATGGACAGAGTAAGAACCTATCATTTCATTAATAGGAGGGCCATACAGATGAACACCAAGAATACTCAGAGATCTGCATGTGCATTGGCTGGGTTTGAATAACTTGGCTTCCATCAATGATTATGTGTCAGGGGATGCTGCTGTTATATACAATGCACTTACTACACCTGTATTCCCATGGATTTCAATGTGGGTACTCACAGAGTAAGGGGATGACAGAGTGAGAACGGGCATCAGTATTTGGCTCTGAGTAGCTTGGATAATCCTCATTCATTGTTGTGAGGATGGAGACATTTTAAATTTATTTACAAATAGAGGCTCACTGAGTGCCCCACCTGGCAAAGATCATATCGTCTCCTGCAAAGCCTCTCTTTGGCCTAGCCTCTCCTGGCTCTGTGCAATTCCAGGAGTCACTGGAAACTGTGGGGACAAATATCTTTTGACCCACTCCCAATTGGGTGCAGCTTTGCTAAGATTGGCCTTGCTGTTTTTGACTCAGTTGCAAGAAGCCTCACGTTATGTTTCATAGCACATGCATAGTGATGTTAGATAAAGCATAAACTACGAATGCTGGAAGGTTGCAACATAGCACTACTTTATTTCTTAGAATTCAGAAGAACACACAAGAACCCAAAACCACAGCACAAAAATAGTCTGCTCCCTAAAGCATAGAGGCACAAGTAATCCCCTCTTGTTCTACCCTGTCTGTTTGTTGAACCACCTCGGCTCACAACAGACTCTGCTGCCAGCAAGGATGATTGGGGAAAACCCCATAGAATTTAAAATGATAGATTGCATTTTTAACAGTTTCCAATAAACCACACAGAGAAGGCAGATATACTTCTTCACCTTTTTCCTTATGGGATAGTGGTAACCTTTATTTCCCCCCTTCTCCTTCTGTACTCAACTGGAGCAAAAGAGGAGTAGGAGGTGATATTCCCTTTGGAATACATCTAACACCTTTGTGGCATTTTGATGATTCTTGAATTCTAGCTGGGTTAGCAGAGTGTTGGTCCACCTGGTAAGTAAAAATATCGATAGTTTGCCAGAAGACTGATACTCTGAATATATAATCTTTTATAGTAATATCACTAGACAAGTTTTAACAAACTTATTTTAATTCCAAGGAAAAATCCCATTCCTCCTGCAGCTTCCATTCATAGATTATTTTTTTGTTAGAATCTGTGTAGCCACTGTGATCCTCCAATCTGACTTGCAAAATACACAGCCAAGGATTTCGTTCTGTATTTTTTGTGATCAGCTCAGAACTTGTATGAGCCAACCTCTGCAGTTATTACATAAGACACTGAAATAGAACTTGGCTGGATGCTAAACATAGAGAAAAGTAAATAATGACTTGTTCACTTTCATTGTCCAGGCTGAAGAGACATGCTGAAGGGCAAATGAGAAGCAGAAACCAAGGAAAGTCAGTAAGCGTTTTAATATTTTTTGTATTGATAACTAAAGTATTATTTGCAACACTGCTAAGGAAATGTGGTTTAAAAAATACCGGATGTGATTTAACGTTGTGTAAGGCTTGGTACACCCCCAAACTGGCCATACTCCAGCCCCGTTGATTGGCAGGAGATCTTCCCCCCTATTTATTCTCTTGGCTTATGTACCAGGGTCTCCATCTGCCTTCTCTCTTTTCGTTCATGGCCAATTTGTAGCCCTGACATCTCTGTCCAGTTCTTACCGGCTGCAACTGTGCAACTGCTCAACAGCCCTGATTCTCTCAAACAGCATGGATTCTGTTCAACTCCAGCCTTCCTGTCTGTCATCACTAAAGCACCTGGCACATCCAAATAAATCAAGCACGAGAGCGCAAAGTGGGGGCTAGAGTATACTTCTGGCTTAACAAACTGGCTCCCCACCTGGCCCAGGGGCCCCGGCAAATCTGTCAGCCCCACCCCCTCCTCCTTAGCAATGAGAAACTGGTGGCTGGCCTTAGTTAGCTGAGTGAAGCTCTTGAAACTTGGGCTCCAGAGCTGAAGAATTGCTGCCTGAGCTGCAGTCCCAGCCCAAATATAGTACAGAGCCATGTTGAGTCCCATTGTGCCATTATCCAGGGTATAATCCCGGCTGTTTATTCTCCAACCTGCGGTGCCGTGTACACTGCTTGGCCATGACAACAAGCATTCCTGGTCTGCTCCTGCACAGCTTCCAGAATGTAATTTACTCCCAGCTGTACAATGTGAGTACTGGGCCAGCTCCTTTTGAAAGACAAGAAAAATGAGTTTCTCTGAATGTGGAAAGCTGGAGCTTTAAGGGCTATTCATTGCTTTTTGCATGCCCTTACAAATAAAAAAACTTGAGTTTGGCCAGTCAGCTGATAGAAACAAAAGGAACCAGATTCTTCTGAAGGGCACCAGTTTTATACTATTATCACTGCACGATAGCAGGGAGGCAGTGTGGTGCAGTAGAAAATGGACTGATCTGAGTGTTAGGAAATCTGGGTTTTAATTCTGACTCTACCACTGACCTGTGCATCATTGTGGACACATCACAACATTTCTCTGTGGCTCTGATTCCCCTCCCCCACCTTTGTATATCTTGCCTAATGGGTTACCTATTAGGCATGTGTTGTCCTTTGCTGACTACAGTGGAGTCCTGCTCTCAGTTAAGATTTCCTGCAGTTACTGTAATACAGATGAATAATAATTAATGGAGCTATTCCTGGTTTAAGCAGAATGGCCGAATGAAGAATCAAGCCAGCTGAGTTGTTTAGATTGGTAGCCTTTCATAAGACAAAAGTCCTCTGTTAAAGCCCTATTCTTCTTCAGGCATGTCACCTACTGTAGAGTCCTGTGCACACCCCCAACACTGTATAAAAAGTACATCGTTTGTATTATTGATTGATAGTATAAGCTGTACACAGCCAGACTGCATTGATCTCTGCCAAATAACAGACACCTGGCCCAATGAAATCTAAAGACAAATGCAAACATTACAAACCAGAATAGAACGCACACACTGTGAGACATGACAACTCTAGCTATCACGTCTTAAGGGAAAGGTGAGAGTTGTTTTGTGTGAGAGGAGAGAGGTACTTTGTTGTATAATAAATAGGAAACCATTCTACTGTACGAAAGAAAGCACAGACTGAGAACTTGAAACAGGGAAACATACACAGATCATCAGAAGAAAACGTAGGAGGAGATAAAGGCAGAAATATAAGCAGGTTAGAGTAACAGAGAGCTTTGAACATAAGGAGCTTTACTTCATACAAAAAGAAACTGTAAAATAGTATAATTTTAGGGCCAATTCTTCAAAACAGAAAAAGGCAGCTTTACTCGTCTGTGTCATTACTTCACCACCAAAGCTATTGTATAATGGAAGCTTTAGAATAAAATGTGTAAGGACTGAATTTTCCCCCTCTCTCCTATTCTGCTGGAATTGTCCTATATGTGGTTCTTATGTTATTTATTTTGATTTAATGTTACACACACACACACACACAAACACTTTTTCTGCATCTCTATGTTCTTTTCTATGTTTCCATTTCTATCACTTTTCCTCTATGTTGATTATTAAAAAGCACTGAAAATTTTAAAGATGATCAAAATCACAGCTGGTTTCTGGCAAATTTATGAACAAATAATAAGTCTTAATAAAAGGTTGATGGAGAATTTCAAAGTAAGAGGGAAAACTAAAATATCAAGAAATAAAATTTGATTTTAGTTGTGCTGTGGCTATTTTATTAGGGATGCTTTCAACTCATGCCAAATAAAGGAACTGGCATTGGAATGTTCTGCAGATGGAAGGCTTTATGTTGGCAGACTTATATACAGCTGGGCATGTCTGACAAACAGGTGCTTCAGTTTGTAGTTGTTGGCAGACAAAATGGTGCCAAAAGTTTTGCATGCACTCTCATGGTGTTTGCAAAACGGGGATCACAAATTGGACATGACTCATGAATGTGATGCAGTTGCAAAAAAAAAAAGGCTAATATATTTCTGGGATGTATTATCAAGAATGCAACTGACCTTCTGTATTCAGCATTGGTGAGACCTCACCGGGAGTATTGTGTTCAGTTCATTCAGAAAGATATTGGCAAATTGGAGAGAGACCAGAGGACAGGGATAAACATGCTAAAGTATTTAAAGAAACTGGCCTATGAGGAAAGGTTAAAAAGCACTAAACATGTTTTGTATTGCAAAACGAAGACTGGGAAATGGGTGGAACCGGCTAACAATTTTCATTTGCAATTTCAAATGCCTACATTAGCCTCTCTAGTTCGAACCAGGGGACTAGTGTAGACATACCCTAAGATAAATAGGATGACGTCCAATAAGGATAAAGGCAAAGTACTCCACTTAAGGAGGAACAATCAGTTTCACACATACAAAATGGGAAATGACTGTCTAGGAAGGAATACTGAAGAGAGGGATCTAGGGGTATGTGTACACTACCCTCCTAGTTCGAACTAGGAGGGTAATGTAGGCATACCGCACTTGCAAATGAAGCCCGGGATTTGAATTTCCCGGGCTTCATTTGCATAAGCCGGGCACCGCCATTTTAAAATCCCGGCTCGTTCGAACCCCGTGCCGCGCGGCTACACGCGGCACGGCCTAGGTAGTTCGGACTAGGCTTCCTATTCCAAACTACCGTTACTTTCCCGAACTACCTCCTTTCACAAGGAGTAATGGTAGTTCAGAATAGGAAGCCTAGTCCGAACTACCTAGTCTGTGCCGCGTGTAGTCGCGCGGCATGGAGTCCGCGCTAGCGGACATTTAAAAATGGCGGTGCCTGGCAAGATGCAAATGAAGCCTAAGAAATTCAAATCCCGGGCTTCATTTGCAACTCTGGTTGCCTACATTACCACCCTAGTTCGAACTAGGGTGGTAGTGTAGACATACCCTATGGGTTTTAGTTGACCACAACAGTGTGGTACTGTTGAAAAAAAAAGCAAACACGATTCTGGGATGTATTAACAGAAGTGTTGTGAGAAAGACACAAGAAGTACATAAGAACATAAGAATGGCCATACTGGGTCAGAACAATGGTCCATCCAGCCCAGTAGCCTGTCTGCCGACAGTGGCCAGCATCAGGTGCCCCAGAGGGAGTGAACCGAAGGCAATGATCAAGCGATTTGTCTCCTGCCATCCCTCTCCAGCCTCTGACAAACAGAGGCCAGGGACACCACTCCTATCCCCTGGCTAATAGCCTTTTATGGACCTAACCTCCATGAAATTATCTAGCTTCTCTTTAAACTCTGTTATAGTCCTAGCCTTCACAGCCTCCTCTGGCAAGGAGTTCCACAGGTTGACTACGCACTGTGTGAAGAAGAACTTTCTTTTATTAGTTTTAAACCTGCTACCCATTAACTTCATTTGGTGTCCTCTAGTTCTTCTATTATGGGAACTAATAAATAACTTTTCTTTATTCACTCTCTCTGCACCACTCATGATTTTATATACCTCTATCATAGCCTCCCTCAGTCTCGTCTTTTCTAAACTGAAAAGCCCCAGTTACTTGAACCTCTCTTTATATGGGACTCGTTCCAAACCCCTAATCATTTTAGTTGCCCTTTTCTGAACCCTTTCTAAAGCCAAAATATCTTTTTTGAGGTGAGGAGACCACGTCTGTACACAGTATTCAAGAAGTTTTATACAGGGGCAGTAAGATATTCTGTGTCTTATTTTCTATCCCTTTCTTAATAATTCCTAACATCCTATTTGCCTTTTTGACTGCCGTTGCACACTGTGTGGAAGTTTTCAGAGAACTATCCACGATAACTCCAAGATCTCTTTCCTGATTTGTCATAGCCAAATTAGCTCCCATCATACTGTACGTATAGTTGGGGTTATTTTTTCCAATGTGCATAACTTTACACTTATCCACATTAAATTTCATTTGCCATTTTGTTGCCCAGTCACTTAGTTTGGTGAGATCTTTTAGAAGTTCTTCACAGTCTGCTTCTGTCTTGACTATCTTAAACAGTTTAGTATCATCCGCAAACTTTATCACCTCACCTCTTACCCCTTTCTCCAGATCATTTATGAATAAGTTGAACAGGATTGGTCCCAGGACTGACCCTTGGGGGACACCATTAGTTACCCCTCTCCATTCTGAAAATGTACCATTTATTCCTACCCTTTGTTTCCTGTCTTTTAACCAGTTCTCAGTCCATGAAAGGACCTTCTCTCTTATCCCATGACAATGTAATTTACACAAGAGCCTTTGGTGAGGGACCTTGTCAAAGGCCTTCTGAAAATCTAAGTATACTATATCTACTGGCATTCATCCCTTGGATGAATGCCATCCGGTCCCGGTGATTTGTTAACATTAAGTTTTTCTATTTGAGGGACCTTGTCAAAGGCCTTCTGAAAATCTAAGTATACTATATCTACTGGATCCCTCTTGTCCATTAAGTTTTTCTATTTGAGGGACCTTGTCAAAGGCCTTCTGAAAATCTAAGTATACTATATCTACTGGATCCCTCTTGTCTGCATGTTTGTTAACCTCTTCAAAGAACTCTAATAGATAATCTTGTTAGTCTTTAAAGTGCTACATAGTCCTGTATTTTGTTTCTTCTAATATATTAGTAAGACATGATTTCCCTTTACAGAAACCATGTTGACTTTTGTTCAACAAATTATGTTCTTCTATGTGCCTGACAATTTTATTCTTTACTAGTGTTTCGAGTAATTTTCCCAGTACTGAAGTTAGACTTACTGGACTGTAATTGGTGTCACGTTAGCTGCCTTCCAGTCATTAGGTACGGAAGCCGATTTAAAGGATAGGTTACAAACCACAGATAATAGTTCAGCAATTTCCCATTTGAGTTCTTTTAGAACCCTTGGATGAATGCCATCCGGTCCCGGTGATTTGTTAACATTAAGTTTTTCTATTTGTTCCAAAACCTCCTCTAATGACACTTCAAACCAGGACAGCTCCTCAGATGCATCACCCTCAAAGGACGGTGCAGATTTGGGTATCTCCCTGAAATTCTCAGCCGTGAAGACTGAAGTAAAGAAGTCATTTAGTTTCTCCGCAATGGCTTTATTGTCCTTAATTGCTCCTTTTATATCTCGATTGTCTAGGGGACCCACTGGTTTATTAGCAGGCTTCCTGGTTTTAATGTACTTAAAAAACATTTTGCTATTTCTTTTTGAGTTTTTGGCTACCTGTTCCTCAAAATCTTTTTTTGCTTTTCTTATTACATTTTTACACTTTATTTGACAGTGTTTATATTCCTTTCTATTTATCTCATTAGGATTGGACTTCCACTTCTTGAAAGATGTCTTTTTGTCCCTCATTGCTTCTTTTATATGGTAGTTAAGCCACGGTGACTCTTTTTTGGGTCTCTTGCTATGTTTTTTAATTTGGGATATACATTTAAGTTGGGCCTCTATTATGGTGTCTTTAAAAAGTTTCCATGCAGCTTTAGTCACTGTGTCTTTTAATTTCTGTTTAACTAACCACCTCATTTTTGTGTAATTCCCCTTTTTGAAATTAAATGCCAGAGTGCTGGACTGCTGAGGTGTTCTTCCCACCACAGGAATGTTAAATGTTGTTATATTATGGTCACTATTCCCAAGTGGTCCTGTAATGGTTATCTCCTGGACCTGATCCTGCGCTCCACTCAGGACTAAATAGAGAATTGCCTCTCCCCTTGTGGGTTCCTGTACCAGGTGCTCCAAGAAGCAGTCATTTAAGCTATTGAAAATTTTTATCTCTGCTTCTCTTCCTGAGGTGACATGTATCCAGTCAATATGGGGATAATTTAAACCCCCCATTATTATTATAGAGTTCTTTATTTTGGTAGCCTCTCTAATCTCCCTCAGCATTTCAATGTCAGTATTGCTGTTCTGGTCAAGTGGTCGATAATATACCCTTACTGCTAAAATCTTATTATTGGAGCATGGAATTACTATCTATAGCGATTCTATTGAATGTGTTGATTCATTTAATATGTTTATTTCCTTCCACTATACTCTTTGCTGATTAGACCTCACCTGGAGTTGAACAGTGTACAGTCTTGGGCACCACATTTGAGGAAAGATGCGTAGAAATTAGAGAAGGTACAGAAAAGAGCAACAAAAATGATTAAAGGTCTAGAAAATATGACCTATGAATGAAGACTGAAAGAACTGGGCTTGTTTAATTTGAAAAAGTTAATATTGGAAGAGGATATGATAACAACTTCAAGTACCTAAAAGTGTGTTACAAGGAGGAGGGAAAAATATTCTCCTTCAACTTTGATGATAAGACAAGAAGCAATGACCTTAACTTGCAGCAAGGAAGATTTAGGTTGGATGTTAGGAAAACCTTCCTAACTTTCAGGGTTGTTAAGCACTGGAATAAACTGTCTGGGGAGGTTGTGACATCTCCCCCATCACCTGACATTTTTAAGAGAAGGTTAGATAGACATCTATCAGGGATGATCTAAATGGTGCTTGGTACTGTCATGAGGGCAGGGGACTGAACTTGATGACCTCTTGAGGTTCCTTCTAGTTCTATTATTCAATGATTCTATGTAGATAGTTAAACACTGGACAATGTGGAACTCCAATCTGTTGGTAGATATTAACAAATTTTCTATTCTTTTATGTTAACAAAATTCCTATTTATATTGTATATCCATAAATGTAGTGCTCTATGCCTATTAAAACTGTAAAGTTCCTTGTCCTTCAGTTGAGCCCCTTAGTGGATGAAGGGAAACATGACTCAGACACTAATGGGTTCCCTCCCTGGACATCTGGGCTACGTAAGTAAGGTTACATGCATTCCATTTCTGTCACTACAACATGTTAAAATAAACAAGGCCTAGTAATTGATAAAGGGGCAATTATAATCTAGTAATGTTGCATGATTTATAAGGGACATTTATTATTGTCGATGCTTTCTGCAATTTATGGAATAATGATCCAGTGAAAAATATTTTTAACGCATTAGGATGCGCTTGTTGCAAGAGGTGTTCTGAATAGGAATAACTGAATTAGAAGTCCCATTAGCTTATCAATCATATAAACTGAGACATAATAAAAAAATCCATAACTAATGAGATCTTGAGACCAGAACACATGGTGGGATCAATTGTGGGAAAGTAACTCTTCCGTCCCCTAGAAGGAATTTCTTTGTTTCACATCGCATGAAGGAAAGAGATTTTTGGGAGTGAATTTGGGAATGAATAAGCTTTGACATAAAAGTGGTAAATATACCTTCTATATTCTGTAAAGTGCTGTGTTAATCTTTAATAATATCTGATCAAGCAAGTCCAATTGAACTGAGAATTTTGATCTTGAATTATTATTAATCAATTATTTGATTCAAACATTCAACACACCGTTGGAGGTTTTGCTAGAATAAATTGAACAAACATCAGTCGGGGTGGTCTAGGGTTACTTGGTCCTGCCTCAATGCAGGGGGGCTGAACCAGATGAGCTATCCAGGTCCCTTCTAGTTCTACAATTCTAGATTGTATGGCTAGAACTCTGGGGCTGGGAAAGTTCTGCTAACTTTACTGAGGATCCATATGAGAGCAGAGGACTGCCCAGGAAGTTTTCTTTGCAGGGTCAGGTTTTCAGAAATTTGTGTGGTTACCATTGATGGGTAACGAAGCTAAAAAAGGGAAGAGGGAGAATAACTGGTTTTCTAAAGATTCACTTGCTGAGGGTTCCTCTTGGGATCAAAGTAATTTTATTTCCTTTGCTACTCTAGCAACGTAATTTATAAACAATAATAATTTGTCATGGTATTGCTTATTTTAATGCATTATGTCTGATTTAACAATATTGTTGCAGATCTCACATTTGTGAGAGCTCAGTGAATAGACAGAAGTACTGCAAGTGCTCAGCTATCAAAAGCATGTATTGATGTATCGATGAATAAGACCCTCAGGTTTTCACACTAACTAGTCCTTTATGAACCATTATTAGAGTAGGTCATTCATTCTTCATAATAGAGCTAGGTAAATATTATTACATATGTGATGTGTTCACTTACTATTGCTATTTGTTGAATAATTATTTTGCATTATTTGATCTACAATTAGCTGATCAAATACTACTCCTATATGATTCAGTAAATATTTGTATTAGATTATCTCTATTTATGAATTATGTTTATTCATATTAATCCTCTCTTCTTTTTAGTTAGCAAACTACTAGCAAACTGATCGTTGTTTACTTGTGAACACTTTCCCTGTTTAAAAAGGTGTATGTAATAGTTTCAACAGTTGATTTTCCACGTATGGACTATTTGCAAACTGCTCACTTTATTTATGATTGGTTATTCATGTTGTGTACGTGGTCACTTGAGTCATATGGTATCATTTTTGTTAACTTTTTGAATGACTGAAATCTTTTTTAAACATGAAAACAAATAACAAGTAGCAAATAAGGCACTGCCAGTTTGAATTTGTGAATGAATATTATTTTGCTCTGAGAATCCAGAGAACCAGGAGTTGTCTGTGAATCAGAAATAATGTGACTCTGTGAATCACAAGACTGATTCTTTTTGTTTGTAATTGTAAGAATATTTGCAAATAAAATGTTATTTATTGATTTAGTACTTTTAGATCAGTTCTAGCTGTTATTAGATATTATCAGACGGGCCCCATCTTACATTGGGGTCATTCAGTGGATCATGATGAAAAGCTGTGCAGGTGACTGCAGAATCAATAGAGAATGGTTTGTTATGGCAATGCAATTAATACCTTTCCTCAAGGCCATGGGGTAAATTTCCTGGTTGTTATGACTGAAGCATAGGAACCAAATCACTTTCTTGTAACTGAACAAGACAGATGTGTGAATTTACAGCTTTTCCCTATAATTGTAATGAAACACAGGTGTAGTTTCAATGTAATGCAATCCATTTCATTTTTAAAACTAGGATTTTTTAAAGGAACCTAGAAGAACAAGGCACCCAGACCACTATGAATTTCAACAGAAGTAGGGTGATCAACTCTTTTGAGAATCACAACCTAAATAGTTGTTTGTAACCTTAGCCTAAGAAAAAGCCTGCAGAGTTCCTACATTAGCATCAAAATAAAAGACTAGTGAAATTGGTGCTTCAACTTTTTATCTCTGATTGTCTTTAGCACACACCATTTACTGGAATATTGTGCTTCCTAATGGTACATGCCATCTGCTTTAGTGTCGTATACTTTAATTCTGAGTCAGTGATCACCCTTTCAACCCATACAGCAGAAAAGTGGCCTTACTGCAGGGTCTTCTTAGCCAGTGCTGCTTGAAGGTCATCCTGAATATCTTTACATTATTTCTTCCTCCTCCTTTATTAAGTTCTTAGGCTATGTCTGTACTGGTGTACATACCTGAAGAGTAATTTGTAGAGATGTTCTCCCATGTTCATCTTACTTATGCCTGAGAGTCCACATTTGCCATGCTGGAAATGGATGTAATACCATCTACATGTGTATACCCATGTCCATTCTGCTGCTGAAGATATGCATTGTTAGTGCCATTGTTTCAGAGTGCAGTCCTAGAGTTCTGTGCATCACAGGGAGACACTTAAGGAATGTTTTTATTGTGCTTTGTGGGTACTGTTCTCTGTATTCACACATTTGACAATGCTAGTTCCTGATCATGTCACATCTCAGTGTTATCCCTGCAAAACTGGATGGAAAACACAGAACAACTGGATAATGAGCTGGTTCTGGTTCTGCTCCTGCTCCTAAATGCAGGACAAATGGCCATGCAGTGGAGTAGATACTTGTCAAGATGTTAGATGGCATTTGGACAGCATTTTCTGACACATCAAAGATGGCCGAACCTGTAGTACATGAACATTCATCCAGCTCACAGTCTACAGATATAATTAATGCTGGTATTGTTTTGGATACCAGAGGTGACAAGCAGTGGCTTCAGAACTTCCAAATGAGGAACCAAATCTTCATGGAGTATGAACTAGCCTTTCAGCACCAGAATACTCAATAAAGGGAAGCCATACTGGTGGGCTACGTCTACACTTGCATGAATTTCTGGAAATGCTTTTAACGGAAAAGTTTTCCGTTAAAAGCATTTTCGGAAAAGCGTGTCTAGATTGGCAGGACTCTTTTTGCGGAAAAGTGTCCGTGGCCAATCTAGACGCAGTTTTCTGCAAAAAAGCCCCAATCGCTATTTTCACGATCGGGGCTTTTTTTTGCAGAAAACAGTACTGTGCTGTTTACACTGGCCCTCTTGCACAAATGATTTGTGCAAGAGGGCTTGTGCCCAAACAGGAGCAGCACAGTATTTCTGCAAGAACACTGACGATCTTACATGAGATCGTCAGTGTTCTTGCGGAAATTCAAGCGGGCAGTGTAGACAGCTGGCAAGTTTTTCCGCAAAAGCAGATGATTTTGTGGAAAAACTTGCCAGTATAGACACAGCCGTGTAGATGCAGGTCTATATTGCTCTGTAAAAGATGGCAATACCAGTCAGCTACTGATCCATCGCAAACTACATTGGAGTAGAAAGTCACTGTTGGGGTCATGGTTGTGCAGATTTGCAAGACAGTTAATGATGTCTTGAACTCCTGGCTCAAGATAATTTTTGCAGCCCACAAGGAACAAGCACAGACTAGTAATGGTAAGAAAACTGTATTAATGTTTTTAGCAATATAAGATGTTCATACTTTTTCAAACGAAGAGGTATGAAGGAAGGTGATTCTTTTAAATCTTATGAGTTTATGATTTCTTCCCTTAAGGCTTGTCAAAACCTGGAGAACACAGTGGTTTTCCATGTATCAGAATGGAAAAGGATCTCCAAGTCTCTGGTAGAAACTTAAGCAGAGACAAAAGATGGGTGTATGCTGACATGTCATATAGCCTTGCTGATTGTAGTGATCATGCAGCTAAAGGCTGCCGACTATGCTTTTTAGGGAGATCTTTCAACATGGGAAGGTAACACAGATTTATTATTAAGCCTATGGCTATATTACCTTTTTGTTCACAGAACTGATGGGTGGGAAACAATATGCATTTTGCTTTCTGATCACCTATGTAACTCCTGATCCATTTTATCCCATCACATGACCCTTAGGACCTGCAATATGCATCTCTTTGGGATGTTTTTATTGAAAGTACTGACTCCTCCCTCCTTTTCCTCTCTCCAAACCCATAAACAGTCTTTTCAGAATGGCTACACAGCAACATTATTTCGAAATAACTGGCGTTATTTTGAAATAACTTAGTCCATGTCTACACAGCAGGCAGTTATTTCAAAATAATGTCAAAATACTGTCAAGATGGAGGATTTCTTACTCTGACTCCTGTAATCCTCATTGAACGAGGACTAAGGGAAGTTGGAGGAAGAGTGCTCTGTTTTGAAATAAGTGCTGCGTAGATGTTCTCAATTTCGAAATAAGCTATTTCTAAATAAGCTACATAATTGACATAGCTCAATTTGCATAGCTTATATCAAGGTAAGACCTGCTGTGTAGACACATCCAAAGGCAGCAGGTCTGCCTAAGAGTATGATCAGCCCTAAATAAAAAGAAGATTTTTAGTTAGCAAAATTATGTCCTTCTATCTAGTTTGAAATTCTTGTGCTTAGCACTCCCAGCTAGTTGTATAAATTTGATTTCTGGATCTCCAATGTCTATGAATATAAATTGCACAAGTTTCATCAGGACAGTGAATAAAGCTGTTTCAGTTCCTTTATTAGTGATCATGCTGTCACATTCAAATGGTGTGTCTCTTTACACTTAGTCATGCTAGCTGTCATTTTATGCTAAATCACAATATTCAG
This sequence comes from Pelodiscus sinensis, assembly GCF_049634645.1. Lineage (NCBI taxonomy): Eukaryota > Metazoa > Chordata > Testudines > Trionychidae > Pelodiscus > Pelodiscus sinensis. The sequence goes on from NC_134716.1 coordinate 112,919,028, forward strand.
GCAGCAAAAGAAAAGGAGAAAAAAGGGGCACGGGGTACAAAGCAGACAAGAGTTATCACAGAGAGAAGAGAAAGTGCTAGGGACAGGTCGAGTGCCAGACACATTTGTTAGCAAAAGTTGCAGCATCACCAAAAAGAAACAGCAAACATTTTTCTGTATAATACCAGTCTCATTCAAGGACACTACAGAACATGGCTATACAGGACAAACTCAAACATTTAGGAATGTAAGTGACAGAAATTGTAATGTGCAATGACATTTTGCTTATCGTGTATCTAAAAAAGTACAGTTGGGAGAAAGATTAAAAAATATAGCAGAACATTCAAATCAGGTAAACAGCTTGAGGCAAATAAACTCAACAAGAATTTGCATTAGTTGTGTTTATTCCCTTTATATAGGGCACACGAAGAGATTGCCTGTGCAGATTCCATCTGTGCGTATCACCTTTTCCAGTGCCCTGTGTGAGGGCTTAGTCACAAAAAAGAGCCCAGAGAACAGATTGCTTTGCTGCAGTGTGGCAATGGGCAAGTGACAGTTTGTCCAGAGCTGAAATGGCCTGTGACAACTGGGAGGTCTATGTAGTTAGGCTGAACTTCAAGTGGCTCAGTATACTCTGGACAACCACCCCAACACAGGGTATGTCTACACTGCAAAGTTAATTCGAAATAACAGCTGTTATTTTGAATTAACTTTAATAGCGTCTATACATGCAAACAGCTATTTTGAAATTAATTCGAAATAGTGGAGCGCTTAATTCGAATTTGGTAAACCTCATTCTAAGAGGAGTAATGCCAAATTTGAAATAGCTATTTCGAATTAAGTGCTGTGTAGACTCTTAATTTGAAATAGGGGGCCTCCAGCCCTTTCCAGGGAGCCCTGGTGGCCACTCTGGGCACAACCAGGAAAACTTCCTCTCCTCTCCCCCAGCCCCGGAGCTATTAAAGGGATAGACTCTGGCCACAGTGATTGTGCCAGCTCCAAGCCTGCCAGCCCAGAGCTAGCAGTGGCCACCGGGGCCCCTGATCCAGTGGCCCCAAAACATGAGCCAGCAAGCCACTGGCAGCCAGCCCTCCACCACTCCCCAGGAGCAGTCTGCCAGCTCCCAGGAGCCTGACAGGGGCCGGAGAAGGTGGGCACCTTCCTGTTCCAGGGTGGAGATCATGGACCTTATTCAGGTTTGGGGGGGATGCCCCCAACGTCCATGATCTCCGCACTAGATGGAGGAATGCGACTGTCTATGGCAGGATAGCTGCCAGCCTGGCCACGAAAGGCCACATGCGAACCCAGGAGCAGGTTTGCATGAAAATCAAATTGGTCCGGCAAGACCCCCAACCCTGGGTCCTGAGCTTCCCCTCCCCCTTCTTTCCCTTGCTTCTCCCTTCCAGCTCCCTCCTCCCAGGTTTCCCCCTCACCTCTCCCACCCTCTTTCTTTCCCTCTCCCATCTCCTTTTCCCAGTCTCCCCAGAAGTTCATCCCCTCCCCCCCCAGTTTTGTTCAATAAACCCAGTTTCTATTTTTGAACATACATGTCTTTTATTTGACATCAGGAAGGGGGGCTAGGGAGGGGTAAGGAGAAGGATGTGAGGGAGGAATGGGGCACGAGTTCCTGGTGGGGAGGACTGGGGTGTCTCTGAGGGCTCGTCGGGTGGACGCTTTCCCACAGGGCCTCCTGGATCCTGACAGCCCCCTGATGGGCCCTCCGGATGGCAGCCTGCAACAAGTGCAGCCGGGCTGATAGCAACGACCCCACGAGGCGCACCGGCGTGCCCTGGGGCAGCTCTGGCTCCATGTGGCTGAGTGCTGTGGTGTCCCAAGTACAGGAACTCAGGGCACTCCAAGACAGGACTACTTTGCAGTCCCTCATTGAAGTAGACAAGCAAGCGGGGAACCCTGAGAACTGTCTGCCTGGGGTGAGGGTAGGGTCCCTTTAAGTATGGAGCTCAGTTAGCCTCAGGCAGCAGCCCCACACACTAAGTCCTAACCTGATGCCCTGCTGGCACTGGCCTGGCCAACCTTAACTTTGGTTTAGGGTCCACTCAGTGTGGACGCGCTATTTCGAAATAGCAAAATGCTATGTTGAAATAGGTTTTGTGTGTAGATGCGTTAATTCAAATTAGCTTAATTCAAATTAACTATTTTGAATTAAGTTAACTTGAATTAACGCTGTAGTGTAGACATACCCACACTGATTCTTCTCCAAAACTTTGTTCTGGAAATCAGTCTAGAAAGTTTAGGAGAATAAGGCCACATCTAGACTACAGAGAAGATCAACATTGTGGCAATTGATCTTCTGGCATTCGATTTTGCAGATAAAGGCCTGCTAAATCAAATGCTGAAGGTGCCCCTGTCGATGCCAGAACTCCTATTCCCCATGAGGAGTAAGGGAAGTGGACAGGAGTGTGTTTCTCCTGTAGATTTTATATATAGCTGGAATTGCATACCTTAAGCTGATCTTTGGCTATAGTGTAGACCTGGCCTAAGGCTTGTAGGGAATCTCTTGCTGAATTCATCTGGGTTCATACAATGGGCTCTGTGACATTGTTTTAGTATTGCCTGTTCTGAGAAAGAGGACACACAGAGGTGTATTAAGATTTGAAAAAAGGTTGTGATTTTTTAAAAAGAAAATGTAACCCAAAATCCTCTCTCAGCAGCAATTTTGCATATGCAATCATTAGCAAGTGCAAATGAGGGCATCAAGTGTAGATCTCTATGTACCTGCTCTGCATACACAAGCAGGTTGTTAGAAGTCTTTTGTGTCTTCATTTGCCTTGGCAAATACAGGTAATTGCATTTATAACACTGTGCTGGCTGTTCAAGATAAAAATTCTGGGTATAAAAATGAAGTTCAATTTTTGAAAGCAAGGTCTAAAAATTTGCTAACCTGTTTCTACCTAAAAAGGATGCTTGTTTCAGATTAGGTTGTGGATAACAATTATATCTCTTTTGATATGAACTTGGCTCATTCTTCAGTACATCATCCTGTAAGGTTGTATTGTAATGGGCCAAACTGATTATATTCAAAGGAAGACTGGGATTAGAGGAAAGCACCATAAGTGAAGAGAGATTCTCATATTTCCAGAATGAGGATTATGCAGTTAAGATATAGAAGGTTCTGATGCCTCTGCAGTCAGTGGATTGTAGCTGAATGCAATACTTCTGTTTTTAAACTTTATTTTAAACTGGAATGGAACCAAATTGTTTGACTTTCAGCAACAACCACCACCAAAAAAATCCACTCTAATTTTAAGTACCTCGTCAATATTTAATCTTTTTTTTTCTGGTGATTTTAGTTTCAGTTCCTATTAATTCATTGGCATTAATGGAAACAATCTCTTATGCAGGTCGAACCTCTCTAGTCTGGCACTGGTTTGGCAACATCCATGAGCCAGCATGAGTTTAGTTAGTGGATTTTTTTGGTGGCAGTTGTTGTTGGAAGTCAGACAATTTGGTTCCATTCCAATAATAAAGATTAAAAACAGACGTACTGTATTCAGCTACAATCCACTGACTGAAGAGGTTTATCATGGGTGTGGCCAAGTTTCCCATGGTCCCATAAAGTTTGTTTACAGCCACCAGTCTTGACTCTCAGTGTTCTGTGCTGTTATTTAACTCTAATTGTCTTCTAAGAGCCCAGTAAGCAGTGGAAGTGTTGGAAATGTTACTAGACAATGTTGACCTCCCATGGTTCAGCAAATTCTTTTGTTCTGCACTGGTCAGATCCTGAAGGTGTAGGACTAGAGAGGGTCAACCTGTATTTTTAATTTTTCATTGGTCAAACTCTGTTTATGATTAAGGCACTGTAAATTGAGAGTAACGATTAGTATCTATGTAAGGTACTAATATGGCTCCCATCACCACAGCAACTGAGCACCTCACAATCTTAAATTAATTTAAGATAGGGAAATGCTTTTATCTTATTACAGATGGTTAAGTGAGGAGTAGGCAGATTGAGTGACTGGCCCAGTGTCATACAGGAAATCCGTGGTGGATCAGAGAATCTAATTCACATGTTATCCCAGGATAACCCTCTAGCTATTGATTCATCCATCTTCTTCCTCACTGTTTAGCTAATTATATATAAATTGTTCTTTTGATGACTGAATATAGATGTGAAAGAAAGAAATGCCATATTAAAAAGTAGCACAGCCACCAGGGTACATGCCCACTCCTGCTCTTACGTACATGTTCAAATGTCCTGTTTTCAGACAACAAATAGGGCATGAACTGAAAAGAAAAATTAGTCCCAGCAGATCTACAACTCCTTATATTACCTCAAGACATGGTAACCTGGTAAGGTAAGAAACTTTTTTACTGTAAAGTCATTTGTATGGGAAACTGAAGGCTAAAAACAATTTCTAAAAATTGACAGGATTTGACTGGCTTTACGAAAATCGCTGTGCTTGTTTCATGAAACAGGATCAATTCTTCTGCTACTTAATGAGAGAGAACAATGGCACAATGGAACCTTTTGAAATTATGGGATACATATGGAACTGTTACCTTTCCCTATTATAGTCACATAATGACTAAAGTTGATCAACTTTTGTCATTCAGAATAAGGAAGACAGTGGATATATTTTTAGGGTTGTGAAGAAGTATTTTTCAAAGCAGTATTGGGGACTTAGAAACATGTAATCCATTAAAATTAATCAGTGGGATGCATCCAAATTCCCCAAACTATTTTGAAAATCTTAGCTGATAACTGCACAAAAGTTTACTACAAGAAATAGCCTTGTCAAAGCCTGAAAGGGGTTTTTATGTTTATAATTTTGAGCTGAGCTGTCAACTGAATTAAGTCTAAAATAACTCAAACATTGAAAACTGTCAGTGGGAAGCCAATTTTCTCAATGGTCTATATTTCTGAAAAATCTAAGAAAAGCTGTGTAAGACAATTTTCTGCATTGGTAACAGGATGCTAAATAACTGCTAATGAACTATCTTTTGTTGCAACAAGAATGAAGCAAGTCTTTTGTAGCGTGGTAAAAAAATACCACAAACAAGATTTGGGTTAAACTGAAAAATAAAACATCTAACTTGTTGAGATGTAGTTTGATTCTATAATTCTAATGAAAAATAATTAAATGTGGGTATATAAAAGACCATTTTCATCAGCATTGTCTTGACAAAATGAACTGACAGCTAACATTTAGCTATATCGTCAAAAATTAATATGCAGTCTTGACAGAAAGGTTGGGTTTGTGATAATAACATGATCATCAGCAACCCTGTCTGCTGTTAACAAAAGGTTGGGATTAAAAGTATTCTGGAACAATATTTTCTATAGACTGCACTTTTCTTTAATTACAAGACAAGGTTTACAGCCAAGAGCTTCATTCAACTCTCCTCAGTTCCCATTATCTTTAGATATATTGACCTGTGGCTCCAACTTCAGAGCATGTCTACATTAGGAAATTATTTCAAAATAACTTATTTTGAAATAATTACTTCCAAAATAACTATTTCAAAATAGCATGTCCACACTACAGGAAAGTTTCAAAATTAGATTGACTCCCTTAATATGGATATGCTATCTTGATTAAGAGCCCCAGGAAGCACTGGGGAGTAATTACTTTAAATGACTCCGAGGAGTAGTTATTTCAAAATAGCAGCAGAGGAGCATCAACACTACCACTATTTTGAAAGAACAATTTCGAAATAGGCATTATTCCTTGTGGAAAGCAGGAATTATAATTTCAAAATAACCTGCACCTTATTTTGAAATAACGGGGTTGGTAGTGTGAATGTTATTTCAAAATAAGGCAGGTTATTTCAAAATAACACCTTAGTGTAGACCAGGGTTCAATGAAATACCAGAAATCATTCGGTTAAACAATGCAATCCTATGAAAAGAACAGTTAGCAAAATATAATTGGAACAGGAGAATGGAAAAGTTCTATCAATTTTATCATTCACTATTAGGGTGTGTCTAGACTACATGCCTCCATCGATGGAGGCATGTAGATTAGACAGATAGGCAAAGGAAAATGAAGCCACGATTTAAATAATCGCAGCTTCATTTAAATTTACATGGCTGCCGTGCTGTGCCGACAAACATCTGATCAGCTCTTTGTCGGCTCAGCGCGCTAATCTGGAAGCTCTGCGCCGACCTGAAAGCCTTTTATCAACATCCCCCTTATGCCTCGTAGGATGAGGTTTAAGGGGGATGTCGATAAAAGGCTTTCATTTCGACAGGGGAGCGTCCAGACTAACGCGCTGAGCCAACAAACAGCTGATCAGCTGTTTGTCGGCTCAGCACAGCAGCCATGTAAATTTAAATGAAGCCGCGATTATTTAAATTGCGGCTTCATTTCCCTTTGCCAAATAAACAAATCTATATGGCTCTGTCGACGGAGCCATGTAGTTTAGACGTACCCTTATTTTCCACATTCAGCCTGCATATGCAGCCTACCTTTCAGCATTTGTTACACATCCCACAGCAGATCTTAGTAACACACTGACTTCACTGGGAAAAAAAGGCTGAAACCCAAGATATAGCAAACTCAGATTTATAAGAAATTGAGTAAGAATTTATATGAGTAAAAATGAATCAGTGTTCAACTCTATGGGTGTGTCTAAACTACATGGCTCCATCGATTGAGCCATGTAGATTAGGCTGATCGGCAAAAGGAAATGAAGCCGCGATTTAAATAATCGTGGCTTCATTTAAATGTACATGGCTGCCGCGCTGAGCTGACAAACAGCTGAACAGCTGTTTGTCGGCTCAGCGCGCTAGTCTGGACGCTCCCGCGCCGACCTGAAAGCCCTTTATCGACCTCCCCGTTATGCCTCATAGGATGAGGTTTACCGGGGAGGTCAATAAAAGGCTTTCATTTCGACAGGGGAGCGTCCAGACTAGCGCGCTGAGCCGACAAACAGCTGTTCAGCTGTTTGTCAGCTCAGCGCGGCAGCCATGTAAATTTAAATGAAGCCGCGATTATTTAAATCACGGCTTCATTTCCCTTTGCCAAACAAACAAATCTATATGGCTCTGTCGACAGAGCCATATAGTTTAGACGTACCCTATATGAAATAAATAGTGCAGATTTTTGATTCCACTCATTCTGCTGACTGCATTTGGACACTTCACTCACAGGTATAAATTCCATTGACACCTGACAAAAATCTAATTTTTGATTCAGTTCAATGCCTGTATTCAGCAACTGAATAAAACAGTATAGACAGCTATACAGTATAGACAGAAAAATGTAAGATTTGAGACTGAGACCTGGTCTACATTACAAAGATAGGTTGACATAAGTCTCTTTGCATCAACATAGTTTTGCCTCTGTCTACACTTAGATTTGTCTCCACTTATGTAAGATGTCCATTATACCAACATGGTAACACCACCTCCAAGAGTGGTGTTGAGTTATGGTTGAGGTATTGAGGTCCATGCAGTGCAAATGTGGACATTGCACTACCTATTTTAAAAGTCCTCCAGAAACTATCCCACAATTCTTGATACTGACCGCACTGATTGCAATTGTGAATTCCATTGCCCAGGGCCCATGAAAAATGGGGAGCACCCTATCTACTCTGTCACCCTCATAAAGCTATGCAAGTTTAGACATTCCTTTTTCTGATTGTCAAGCATGGTGAACATACCTACTGTCTCTTTGTTGTCGACAAGGCCTCTTACATACTCCGGGTGTGCTCCAGGTGTGCTCCAAGTTGGAGTTGACACTAGATCATGGCTCTTGTGTCATGTGTCTGCAGGGAGAAGATGCTGTATAAGTACAGCTCTAGACTATCTATGGGAATGTGGACACATACAAGCTGAGTGCACAGGGGATGCATGAGAAAAGGGATCAGCAGCAGTGCCACATGAAAGCAAAGGAACAGGCATATCACAAGGCCAAGGAGGTATAAAGGCCTGAGCAATAGAACTTCCGCTTGTACAAAGAGCTGTATGCCACAGGCAGAGACCCTTCCCCGCTGTGACAGGACCATGTCATAAATCCTGGTTGTGAACAGTGAAGAGAAGGATGAGATAGAGAAGAATGGGGGACATATGACCAAGGGGTACAGCAACACAGTGTGTCCCAGACATCCACCACAGATGATCCCAATGCAGAGGAAGAAACTCAGAAATTCACTTCCTATTGCAGAGACAGCAGCCAAAAGTTAGTAGGACATAGCTACTGACTTTTCATTAATGTACTCATACTAGAAGAAATATCAGTTCAAGAAAGAAAAACAGAGTTGTTATCTGCCCTTCACTCCCCTGTAAAGTTAGGCAGTGAGGTCATGTGGAACAGTATTTTTGAACAGAGGGATGTTCTTTGAATCCTCCTGAGAAAGTTCAATGAAATGTTCATGCAGGTACTTTGCAATTCTCCTGAAGGTTTCTGAGAATGGCAGTCTTATTTCTTCCACTGTAATAAGAAACTCTCCAAAGCCAACTGGCAGTAATTTCATCAGTCAGCACTGCAATAAACAGGCTAGTAGCATATGGGCCGAGACAGTTCAGCATGCTGCCAGCTGCTCTACTCATTGTGCTTTTGTTACCCTCAGGAGTGAGAGGTTAGCTAAAAACATCACTGTCTGTATAAAACTGTGTCAGTATTCAGTTCCATCAACCTATACTCAGAGTTACATACAATCAAGCAATCCCCTCTTCATTTCTTCCTCCTGGATGGGCAATACTCATTAAGGCCAAAACAAAGCAAAAATGTCCAAAAGCCTATCTTCTTTAAAATGTAAGGACAGAACGAGAATCTTAACTTTTGCTTTCCCTTGCTGATATACTGACAATAGCACCTCTGTGGCTATGTCTACATCGGCAAGACTTTGCGCAAATACTTTTAACGCAAGAGTTTTTGCGTTAAAATATTTGCACAGGAGAGCATCTACACTGGCATGTGCTTTTGTGCAAGCGATGTGCTTTTCCACAAAAGCATCCATGCCAGGGTAGATGCTCTCTTGCGCAAGAAAGCTTCGATGGCCATTTTAGCCATCAGGCTTTCTTGCACAAGCAATTCATGTTGCTTGTCTACACTGGCCTCTTGTGCAAGAACACTTGCGCAAGAGGGCTTATTCCTGAGCGGGAGTTCTTGAACAAGAAGCACTGATTTCTTACATTAGAACGTCACTGTTCTTGTGCAAGAACTCATGGCCAGTGTAGACAGGCGGCAAGTTTTTGCACAAAAGCAACTGCTTTTGCGCAAAATCTTGCCAATGTAGACACAGCCTGTATGTTTTATCTGTAGCTGCTGTTGTGGAGGTCTTCCCCATCCACGCTCCTGGAATGCCTGAGCCAATTAAGGACAGGAATGCAAGGGACTTGGGGTGACATGTTCAATGAGCTCCCGCAAACCAGTTCTGCATTAGGTGGTGGGCAGCGGGCCTGAAGGATGATAATTGGAGACTGAAATGTAAAGGAAAAAGTGGACAGGAGAAAGGCCCAGCAGTCAGAGATGCACCAGGATATAATGGGTCTTCTCTGGTAACAGATACTTCAGACACTTGCAGAGCTTCAGTTACACCAATCCTGGCCCTGCCTCCCATTGTAGTCCATGGAGAATTTAAGTAAGCACCTTCTTACTTAAATTATGGCATCAAAGGCCATAATCCCACCCCATCACTCCACACACTGGAGACATTAAGGACAATTTCAGCTTCACATATACTAATACATGAGAGCCATGGCTGATGTATGTGAAGCTAAAATGGGCATGAATATTCCTTCCCCTTCTTTAAGTTCTGTTCCATAAATTTGTCAAGGATTTAGTGTATTTGCTTTTAATTTGCACTCATGTTTTTTAAGTGTTTTTGTTACCTGGTAAAACTCTGTTGTTCAGAAAGTAATTCATCTTTGTTAGATCTAAACATATGCTACAGAATGCCTAGCAGTAGGTAAAGCACCCACTCAGTTACTGTTCTATAGTGTGACACAGTTCATAGAATCAGTGATAAACATAGTACAATACTTACAAATGTACAGCAAGTGCCACAAAATTAATACTTGTGTTTTCAGAGTTGTATTCATAGCAGTGCCCTAAGCAGTATACAATTGCTAATGGGGCTCCAAACTGCAGGGCCAGGTAGAGCATAGTACATCACAGTGCATTACTGTGGCTTACTGCTAAAGTGCTCTTTTAAAGCCTTTCCAAGTCATATAATACCACAATGAGCTCTTCTGATCGCCTTTCTGTTCAAATTCAGCAGACAGATGCTCTATCTCTGCTCCTTCATCCTGATGGCAACTTTTCCCCTTTGCTTCACAGATATTATGTGGGACCCAGCAGGCAGCTACATCTATTGGGGTATTTTTCTCACCGAGATCCAATCTTGTTAAGTCAGCAATGCCAGCAGCCTTTTGGTTCACTACAAAAACATTCAAGTGTCAATCTGCACCTGCTGAACCAGTACTTTTAATCTTCCCTTGTTGCTGTTAATAGAATCATTGAATCCTAGGGCTGAAAGAGACAGCAGGAGATCATTGAGTCCAGCCCCTGGCCCAAAGCAGGACCAACCCTAACTAAATCATCCCAGCCAGGGCTTTGTCAAGCCGGGACTTAAAAACCTCTAGGGATGGAGATTCCACCACGTCCTTAGGTAGCCCATTTTAGTATTTCACCACTCTTTCAATGAAATAGTTTTTCCTTATATCCAACCTAGACCTGCCCTACTATAATTTGAGACCATTGCTTCTTGTTCTGTCATCCGTCACTACTGAGAACAGCCTCTCTCCATCCTCTTTGGAACCTCCCTTCAGGAAGCTGAAGGCCTTGGAGGTGGCTGGTACATGGCTTCATGAATCAAAAGAGTGAGGGACAGGCTGATTCCCCAGGTTCACAACTGGCACTTCAGCAGTGTCAATGGTAAGCCACTGGTCAGGAAAGAGAGTCCTGCTTGTAGTTCTCTGAACAGTTTGCTGTTCTTAAACATGCGAGTATCATATACCTTCCCTTACCAGCCAACACTGATTTTGGTGAAGTGTCCCTAGTGATCCACAAACTCTTGCCTACCCACAGAAAGTAACCCTTTCTACTGATTTACTCTGGGGCAAGGTGGGCTGTCACCAAAGCAGAGGTATGTGTGCTGTATATAATGCTTTACCACAGTTCAGGAACCCCATTTCTGCAAATACATCCACTACAGGCAGTCCCCGAGTTACGCGGATCCGACTTACGTCGGATCCGCAGTTACGAACGGGGCACTTCCTCTCCCTGGTCTCGAGCAGACCAGGGAGAGGAAGCAAAGCGGCGGCGGAACGCGCGGCCAGCTGACAGCCCAGACGCGTCTGGGCTGTCAGCTGGCCGCGCGTTCCGCCGCTCTGCTCTACTCTGCTCCCCCTCCCCCTGGTCTGCAGACCTGGGGGACGGGGAGCAGAGCAGAGCAGAGCAAAGCCGCAGAGCCCGAGGGCAGCAGGATAGCCACGGCGCGTCTGGGCTGTCCCGCTGCCCCCGTGCTCCGCGGCTTTGCTCCGGACGCCTGTGGTACAGCAGCTGGGGCGCTGCCGGTTGGTCCCGTAGCGCCGCTCTGGGTGCCACTGGACCAACCCAGCAGCACCCCAGCTGCTCTGCCCCAGGTGTCCCCTAGTCAGCAGCTGCTGAAAATGACCAGTGGCTGACTACAGGAAGCCCCTGCCCCGGGCTTCCTGGAATCAGCCGCTGATCAGTTTCAGCAGCAGCTGACTTGGGGATGCCTGGGGTTCTTAAGTTGAATCTGTATGTAAGTCAGAACTGGCGTCCAGATTCAGCCACTGTTGAAACTGATCAGTTTCAGCAGCGGCTGAATCTGGACGCCAGTTCCGACTTACATACAGATTCAACTTAAGAACAAACCTACAGTCCCTATCTTGTACGTAACCCGGGGACTGCCTGTATATCCTGCATGTTGCTGAGAGTCGTAGTCCTGGCATATGACAGCAGCTCCCATAGTATGGTAGACACGCCCAAAGGGAGAATTCAATATTGTCAAGGTAAGGAATTTATTCAATAAGTTTTATTTTTGTAATGGATTAAAGTCTTGGTAGTGATGAGTGAATTTCCAAAGTTTTAGAAGTTCAGTTTCTATATAGAAAGAGATAAAGACAGTAGTTACATCACTCTAAACAAATTACAAAGCCATAAAGAAAGTGTAGTAGCAAGTAAGAGATGTGTGCTATGAAGATAACAAACAGCACACAAAACAAGCTCAAGGATATAATTGGATGAAAGGTGAATATCTGTGATAAGTGTCATTACATGTATTGTACAATGAAACACTATGCTGGAAAATATCAAAAATGCTGTCTGAAGGTGGTATATTGACATGATTCAGCATGCAGTGCTCACCACAGAGGTAAGGTGTTACTAGACACATGGAATAAAGCATCTGAGAGGCACTGAGCATAGTTTCCAGCACCCATTTAAAAATTAATTCCAGAGTTTTTCCAACACTCAGAAAAGTTTGATAGGTGAATAGCAGCATTGCCAGCTCCACCAATTTGATTGTGTGAGTCTCACGAAAGGAGAAATATTCAGGAATATGTTTGTTCTCATATAACTTTCACCACTGTTTTTGCACCTTGCAGAGTTTTGGATAAAGTTCAGGTGAGCATTTGGATTTGTGAGCATTGATCTTCATACCCTGTTTTGATTTGCCTCTAAGCAGAGAGGAACAAGTGAGATTTACCCATCAGTTCCTGGGAGAAAATCAGAATATGAGGTTTCAAGAGTTGTAGGCTTAATACTTGGCTCTTTAACTGACTTCACTGAGTTAATCCACCTGTAAAGTGGTTGATAGAGTACTTCCGTAGCACATGATGGAATTGTGAGGCCTAATTAATCAGTGGTGGTTAGCATGCTTTGAGATCCTAGGATGAAAATTACTATAATAGGGTTTTTCAGAATAGATTAGTTATCACCTTGCAGAACAGTATTTGATGTAGTAGCAACTAGCCAAAGAATCTTTGAAGACCATTGCTAACTTTATTCTAAGCTTTTTGGAAAATGTTTTCAATGCAAACAATGCAGACTGGTGATGTCTGAAAGTCAATATGTAAAACATTATACACGTGAAGAATCCGTCTTAGCAGTGGGTTAAGATAATGGATAATGAAAATTTAATGCCTAAAATTAGGCACTTAGATCACTTATTTAAATACATGAATTTAGATTTGAGTGCCTGCAGATCACAATTAATGTCAACGGTGGTTGTAGTTTTATTATATGGATATTTATCCATTAGGAGCTAGGTTAAGATATCCTAGTATATTTCTCATTGTCAGTGAAAACCCCCAGTTTTGGTCAATATCAGTCCAGTTTAATTTGAACTGCATAGGTAGGTATTATGTCCTATGTCTGGTCTTCTTTCATTTGAGATGATATATGCTTTCTGCCTCTGATAAAGGAAGTTTCAATTCTTGCGTTGCATCAGTTAAGCCAACAATATGGTCCTTGCATGAATAACCTGTCAGAGCATCACAAATTTGATTATTTAATTTGGATAGGTTTTACGATATATTTACAGAGAAAATTCCACAGGTTTGATTTTTATAATGGCTTAATTTATTGATACTTATGGGTGAATTTCCAAAATTTTAGAAGTTTGATTCCCTTTGTGTACACATTCAAACTTCACAATGAGGCTTGACTAGAAGCTACGATCTACAGAAATATGCCAAAATTAAAATAAAATATTTTTTCTAATTTTTAAATATCTGAAAATTCGGGTACAGTTATTGGCAAAATTTGGACAGATTTTTTTTAAATCCAAACTGTTTTTTCAATCCCTAAACATTAATCTCAAGTGTATTCATATGGTTCTTTAAAAAATAACTTCAGGGTTATTTCATTTCAAACTCTTTTAACTATACAGAAGAATTCTTAGCTTTACTCTATACTTGTGTTTAATCAGCTCTTTTCAAAACAGAAACTTATTAGCAAATCCCTGGAGTAATGGTTTGTGTTTGTGTTGGAAGGCAAAATAAACTTCTTGTACATTCAGTGATAATGGTTTTGTTACACACCAGGTTTTATGAAGGCCGTAATCTCTAATATATGTCATTCTAAACATACTAGAATGTTCATTTATTCTGAGGGTGATAAATGAGTTCTAGAAGGTGACAAAGATTTGTGTCTTGCTCTGTTGATCTAACAACTTTCTGTATTTTCTGAGCTAAGAAAAAAAAAAAAGAAATCTTGCCAGCTTGACTGGGGAATAAAAAAGCCATAGGTGGATGTGTACCAAAATGAACTGAATTGAATTCAATCTAATGCAGCCCAAACTTCAGGCAGTTTACCCCCAGAGTAGACAACTAAAATTTGCAGTCTGCCATTTGCCAACGTGCCACATTTGGAGCATTTTGGGATGTAATGATTTTTTGTCAGGGAAACATAGTTATTAATGAAAAAGAGAGTTACTTCTTAGGAACCATTTCCAAGCCATTTGGGACTAGCCAGCTGGGAGGATGAAGGCAGAAAGTTCCTGGGATGGCTCAGTTTAAAATTAATTGATTTTCCTCCTCCCCAACCTCAGCACTGAGCCCCCTCTTGCACCAAACTCCTTCCATACCCCCTTCTGCAACCAAATTTTCTGCCTCATCTCTGATCCTTGTCCTGCACTCCAAAAACCATCCCTGCCAGAGCCCAGACTCCGTCCCATGTTCCAACCCTGAGCCGTAAGCCCATTCCCAAATTCCAAACCCCCTCAGCCCCAGCCTGGAGCTCCCTCCTGCATCCCAAACCTTTGATCCCTGGCCCTGCTCCAGAACCTGTACTCAAGCCAGAGTCCTCTTCTCCCATACCCCAACTCTCTTCCTCACCCCAGTGACAGTGAGTGAGGCTGGTGGTGAGTAAAAGGCAGACAAAGGGGAGATGGAGTAAAAGAGGACAGGGCTTAAGAGAAAGGATGGGGCAGGGAAGGGGTGTTTTAGTTTTATATGATTAGAAAATTGGCAACCTTAGAATAAACAAATGGTAAATAATTGAAAAATCTATGAGTGGAGATAAACAAATAAAGGTTTTCTCAGTTCATGGCTTAACTGAAAAAATTCGGTTTGATTCAAACCAAAAACAATTTTAGGTGTCTTTTATTTTATTTTGTATTTTTTGAAAATGAACATGAAATGCCAATTTGAAATGAAAAGTTAAAAGGAAACATTTTGAAAAAAAATATTTTCAGTTTTTTCCTGCTAAGATTAGTAATCAAATTCATCCTAGATTGCAAAATGTTGGCAAAATTACTATGTGTTGACATTTTTTCCCCATTCGTATGTGTGGTTCATAGGATTTGCTAAGGGCTTAGCTAAATCTAACCAAACCCTGTCTCCTGTGGGGCACCCCAAAACAGTTTGACCAGAGACCCAAAGTATACAGGGGCTTCTGCTGGGTTTGGTACATGAGTGAGTGAAAATGTCTCATTGAAATGTATATAGCAAAACCTTCCAAAAGAAGCATCAGTCCTGTTTATGATAAATTGATTTTAGATGTGCACATGACTAATTGGAGTAATTACATCACTATTGTTGCTGTATCCTTCATCCTTTCATATCTTCTGTGTGATTCATCACCACCAATTGTATAACATCTAAAATAAGCCCTCTGTGGCAGGGATATGAATGCACCAAACCTATTTTTTCAACTATATAAAATAATAAATATTATAGCATAGAGTCTCTTTGCAGTTTTCCTGCTCTCTACAAACTCTAGGTTTGGTAGATAGGTAGAGATCTATCTATCTATCTATCTATCTATCTATCTATCTATCTATCACCATGTTAACAGATGTTCTGGGCATTGGTTAAACGTGGCATAAGAGCTGAATATGAGGAGGTTTGTCTGTTGAGAAGTTTCATGGGGGAGATTCTGCAGCCTCTGCCCACCTCAGGAAAGGGCTCACACCAGCCCTACTTAGCTCAGCATGGAGAGGCCACATTTCATAGAATCATAGAATAATAGGACTGGAAGGGACCTCAAGAGTCCAGCTCCCCGCCCTCAAGGCAGGACCACGCTCCATCTACACCATCCCTGACAGATGTCTATCTCACCTGTTCTTAAATATCTCCAGAGAGGGAGATTCCACCACCTCCCTTGGCAATTTATTCCAATATTTGACCACCCTGACAGTTAGGAATTTTTTCCTAATGTCCAATCTAAACCTCCCCTGCTGCACTTTAAGCCCATTACTCCTTGTCCTGTCCTCAGAAACCAAGAGGAACAAATTTTCTCCTTCCTCCTTGTGACACCCTTTTAGATATTTGAAAACCGCTATCATGTCCCCCCTTAATCTTCTTTTTTCCAAACTAAACAAGCCCAGTTCATGAAGCCTGGCTTCATAGGTCATGTTCTCTAAACCTTTAATCATTCTTGTCGCTCTTCTCTGTATCCTTTCCAATTCTCCACATCTTTCTTGAAATGTGGCGCCCAGAACTGGACACAGTACTCCAGCTGAGGCCTAACTAGTGCAGAGTAGAGCGGCAGAATGACTTCATGAGTTTTGCTTACAACACATCTGTTGATACAACCTAAAATCATATTTGCTTTTTTTGCAACAGCATCACATTTAGGATGGGCCAGGTAGGAGCACTGGATCCTGGCTTTCAAGGCCCAGATGTTGTTGTGGAGGAGCTGCAACGTTGGGACAGCAGCTATCTGGAAATTGCAGAGTAGCCCCACACCTTTGATGTCCCCTGTACAATCAGGGTATGTCTAAACTACATGGCTCCGTCGACGGAGCCATGTAGTTTTGTTTGTTTGGCAAAGGGAAATGAAGCCGTGATTTAAATAATCGCGGCTTCATTTAAATTTACATGGCTGCCGTGCTGAGCCGACAAACAGCTGATCAGCTATTTTGTCGGCTCAGCGCGCTAGTCTAGACGCTCCCCTGTCAACATGAAAGCCCTTTATCGACCTCCCCGGTAAACCTCATCCGACGAGGCATAATGGGGAGGTCGATAAAGGGCTTTCAGGTCGGCACGGGAGCGTCCAGACTAGCGCGCTGAGCGGACAAACAGCTAATCAGCCATGTAAATTTAAATGAAGCCGTGATTATTTAAATTGTGGCTTCATTTCCCTTTGCCTACAACCCTCATCTATATGGCTCCATCGATGGAGCCATGTAGTTTAGACACAGTCTCATTGTGCACTCTCCCTATATACAGGTGGATTACTCTGGCTCTATGCTTATGAGGTGAATCTCTCTTGATGATACTCCTGCCTGTGGCTGATCTTGGAACATTCGAGTTGGGGTTTGAACCACAACGTGAATAGAGAAGTTGCACAACTTACCGTGGACTTTGTTTGCCTTGTGTGGGTTGCTGAGATGAAGAATTCAGAAAAGATTGGATCCCTGTATGCTGTTCAGCTTACAGCACTGGAAATCAGGGTTGGGGGGAAGTGGGTGCATCTCATAGAAACAACAATGCTAGTTTCTTTACTGCCACACACATGAGGCAGTGTGTGTAGGCATAGGAGCTCTACTGCTTGTGGATGGGAGTAGAACATGGGAAGTTAACATTTCATTGTACATCATTCAGAGACAGATTGTTCTTATCCCCTTCCACCAGCATATTCTGAGGTACTTAGGCTGAAACTTTATTATAGTAAGTCATTTGTGCCAAGCACTATATTACTTAACCTGATTCTGAGACAGGTGAGTGAGGATTCCTCATAATTAACAAAATGCCATGCCTTTAAAAATGTCATCCTCTTTATTAAACTGAAGGTGGCATTCGCAGACACTGATCCATCTGCAGAGTGCAAATGTCTTTAGTTATTACTGGAATGTGACCAGAGGGGAGAGAGAGAAAGAGAGTAAGCTGGAATGATGAGTGACAAATGCTGAATGTTCAGTGAAAGAATAAACAGCATCTTGGCAAAAGTCAGTTATTTATCCGGCCAATAGGAGTGAGATAAGGGGAATCAAATCCTCTTGGTGTAGGCACATAATGCATAAAAGAGCCCAGGTCTGCATTCCTCACACACAGCACAACTAAAATTCCTGTTAATATCAGTTGGAGTTTAGGACATGATTAGAATGTGTGATTGGCCACTAGAAGAGAGCACTTGCTGGAGGGACTGCCCTGTGATACATTATCACCCCCACTTTTTTATCCAATTCTCCACCTCGAGCACGATAATAGAGTATTTCAGGATCAAGCCCATAGTAGCCAACCATGAAGTTTAAAGTTATGGAGACAGTTATCAGTTCGCCAAGTGATTTCTAGGGCCTCATGCCATTTTCCTGCTAGAAGGGAAATTAGTGACAAAGTCCTGTCTCATCTTGTCTACAGTTATTTGTCTATTTACATCTGTCCTTGTTCAAGGAACAGGAATGGTTGCAAATCACATATGCGGCAGTCTGTCTTGTAGATACCTTAGCAAAGACACCAATTTCCTTTAATCAAGAAGCAGCTGTCTTGGACCTCTGTTTCTTTTGGGTCTTGTTTAGGAAAAGGGTATGATTTTACATTTTGAAAACCCACATATTGTAAAATTCTAGTGTAGAAAGCAAAGTTGACTTTTTACCACCACTTTGCTAACACCTCCCTGGAGGTTCACCTCAACCAGCTAAATCCAAGCAAAATTACAACTTTCCCATTCTACACTAGGGGTACGTCTAGACTACAGCGTTTTGTCGACGGAAGTTTTGTCGACAGATACTGTCGACAAAACTTCCGTCGACAAAGAGCGTCCAGACACATTGAGTTCTGTCGACAAAGCAAGCTGCTTTGTCGACAGAACTCCGTAGTCTGGACGCATGTTACAGGCAATAACACCTTCTGTCGACAGAGTTCAGTCGACAGAAGGTGTTATGCCTCGTAAAATGAGGTATACCAGCGTCGACAAAACTGCTGAGTTCTGTCAACGTTATGTCGACAGAACTCAGCGGTAGTGTAGACGCTGGTATAGTTTTGTCAACAAAAGTCCACTTTTGTCGACAAAACTAGGTATTCTAGACACACCCTAGAGTTTTATAATACATTGTTATAATATAAAAACACACTTTGTCTTGTGTTGCCCTACACCTGGAATCTCACTGCTTAACCCACTCTTTCTTTTACCTCCCTCTTTTTGAGGCAAAAGAAACAATCCTAACATAGAAACCTGCTCATCTGGGGTCATGAAAGGTCCCAAAACCACCAGACTATTTATCTTCCTTTTGTGAAGCTTCTCTGAGTCTTAAACACACAGGGTCTTAAACATGGCTGAATCACCCCTCTAGAGATTCCTTTGACCAAACACTGTCCTTAACAAATTTTTGTTTGTGGCTACTGCTTGATTACTCTAACTTTTTTCCAGTGGAAATGGTTCATCTTCAGAGTTTGTACATCAGTGAATATGTGTCTCACCTATTGTCATGACAATATATTAACAGTGACTATATTAATGAAACTACATAGGCAAATTTGAATTTTTAATTCAGTTTCATACTGAAGTGCAGAGGCGACATGTGGGGTATCATTCATGTCACTCGAAATTTGTTCTCGGCTTGTACTGAGCATGCTCGCATGGACTAAGCATATTCAGTAACACTGCTGAAGCTGGTTCTCCTTAGTCTACTTCCCCTCCATCGGCAGGCACAAGTCATTTCTGCTGAACTGTCTGTAGAATTACTCTGGGATGTGCTCCAGTCACTGCTAATGGTCAGTTCAGTTCCTATCTAACTTAACTACATAAAAAAAATCTTGAATTCATTTAGATACCTTCATTGATTTCAAGAGAGCTGAACCCTTCATTGATTAAACTGCAATGAGCCAGCAATTACTCTGTATATACACAAGTCTTGGCTGTAAGGTTGGTTTTTTTTTTTTAAATAGCAAACAATACCGAAATAGATCAAGGGCTAACTACCTGCCAAGGTATCTGAAAATCAGCCCCTATTAAAAAACTAAATAGACAAAACAACCACTGCTATTTCAAACTATTTTCCTGCTTTTGATATCCAGCTCATCCAGTTTTTTTGTTATTGGAAAGGGGATGAAATACTCTCAGAGGATGAAGATTTATATGGCCAGTTCCAGTCTGAAAGGAATATTTTGAAGCATTATGAACCTTCTGAAAATACATTATTTTTAAACCATTTTGTATTTAATTAGCTGGCCATGCCACATTTTCCTCTGTCACTTTTTTTTCCTTTAAAAGAAGATTTGAGGTTGTAAAAGAGCAGAACATGCATAGTCATCAGATCAAATTGCAGAACACTGAAAAGGTCAAAATCATTGCAGTATTGTAATATTTTTCAGAAACTGTCACCAAAATGGAACAGCCATATTCGAATGCTTAGTCATGCAGAGATTTCAACCTAAAGTTGAAAGGAAAATATGACTCACTTCTCAAGTCTGGACTTGATCATACAACCTTATATACTGTTCGCAAAGCAAATCAGAAATGAAATCCCTTCTCATTCTAGAAAGTTAATGCCACTCTACTTAGTGTATGTTTTCTTTAAGATATGGGGCAGATTTCTTCTCTTCAGAGGAATGATGTTTGTTTACATGACTTTGAGCTCTGCCCCACAGTTTCTGTGTCTGAGAACCATTTTATCCCCAATCATTTACTGAAACAATTTAGTTAGCACTATATGGAATATATTTGTATCAATTAGCTTTCCCAGAACAAACATAACTCTCAGAATCTTTCTTGTGAGGCTCTTATACATGCAGCTGGTGAATGATCATTTGCCACAATGGACAGAATCAAAGAACTAGAGTTTGTGCATTTGTGTGTTAGAATTTCTTCCCTGGCATTCACTTGGACCTGTCCCAGTTGTTGAAAGCTTGAGTTTGTTTATCAGTCCAGCTTCTCTATTTAAATACAATCTGTCACTTCTCATCTGCTTCTATCTTGGCTGCTGGTTAGTCATTTGGTCACTTGATTATCAAGGAATGGAGGAGGAAAAGAAACAGATTGGCAAACAAATTGAACTGCTCAACATTTGAAGAAGATCCAAGGATGAAAAAGAATCAAAATGTTCTAAAACTTCCACAATATCAGTCATCTAAACGGTGTTAAAAGAAAAAACATGTTTTTAAACATAAAAGCAGATATGGTTAACTGATGTATATATCTAGATGAGGCAAAGACTTTTATTACTCGGTTAATTACACCTAAGGCTATGTCCGCTCTGCAGCTGGAAGCATGCCTTCCATTCCGGGTAGACAAACACATGCTAGCTCCATGTGAGTTCATATGCTAAAAACAGCAGCCACCCATGCCTAAAATGGGGTCAGACAGACAGGAACTCAGTGCTGTTGGCTATACCATAGCATCCACGCTGTGATTCTTAGCATGCTAGCTGAAGGAGAACTAACCTGTGTCTATCTCCCCAGGACAGGAGCCACAATCCTAGCTGCTGGATAAATTGACCATAAGATAGTTTAGCTGCCGCTTTAGTTTAAAAAGGTGTATTCTGTTGTGTGTATAGATAGATTATTTCAGAGCTAAAAAATACCTTTGTTAAACTACCAAAGAACCATAGAAGGCAGGGAAGGGAAAGAACTATTAGTACACTCAATCCTTCTCTCACCCCATGTAGGTTTGTTAGCTACAGCCAGGGGAGCTTACAGTCTCTGCAGGCCCCTGGGCTAGGTGGAAGGGCCTGCTACACATTCCCAGGCTTGGTCTACACTAGGAGATCATTTCGAATTAAGATATGCAACTCTAGCTATGTTAATTACATAGCAGGAGTCGAAGTATCTTAAATCACATTTTGGTGCCATCCATACAGCGGGAAGTCAACAGCAGCACAGTCTCCCTTTGACTTCCCTTACCCCTCATAGGAGCAGGACTACCGGCGCTGAAGCGAGTGACTTGTCAGTTCGAATTAGTGTGTCTTCACTAGACCGGCTAATTTGAACCCCAGAAGATCGACTGAAGTAACTTCAATCTTCTCTGTAGTGTAGACAAATCCTCAGAAGGGGAGAGGCTTTGGGCAGAAGAGATGGGGCCCATTAAGCCCGCCCTCTGTGCTGCCCAGAGTGTGCCCCCCCGCACTCTTTAAAGCTGCTCAGAGTATGTGGTGTGGTGCTCCAGCAGCAATTGAAATGATTCAGGGCTCTGGCCGCTAGGGGGGAACATTTACCAAGGGTAAGCTTACACTTAAGGGTAGATTCTCTATGACTGGCAATTTTTATGTCAAGAAAGGATGTTTTTTAGATATGTTCTCATTTGAAATGAATTATTTTGGGGAATATCTGCCTATAGCACTTCTGCTACTTTGTTTCGTCGACTATTCTATAGCCTAACAGCTCTTGAAATAAGAAGTTTTTCCTGATATTCAGCCACTATTCTCCCTTTCATAACTTTGTTCCATTTTTTTAGTTAGATTCTTGTGTTCTAAATGATCATTCTGACTCTATATTATTGACATTCTTCTGGTGTTTATAGAATGCTAATCTCCTTTCTTTGATGTTCAGAGGAGGTAGATATATTGAACTCTAATGGTCTTTTCTCATATGTCACTTACTCCTCCAAATCCTTGACCATTTTGCTGTTCTTCTGTGAACTTTCACTAGTTTGTCAATAGTTTAATCTGGTTAAATTTGGGTACGTGGATATTTGTGTGTATGTATGTGTATATACAATAGGTATATCAGTGATTTCCTCTGGAAATTCATAATTTCCTACATTATGAGGCCATAATTCATATATTAAGGGACCACTGTGATTATCTAGTCTGACTACCTATATAACCCAGGCAATAGAACTTCCCCCAACCTAACCTAAACAGGCCTAGCTTCTTCAGACACCCCGGTTGGTGCCTATGTCTTAGTCTTCTTCCCCTAAACACCTACCCGCCTCTTGACAGACAGCCCCTTTAGGGCTCATATAGTTCTTTTAAAAAAAATATTCCTAGAGCCTTGACCCTTCTCATCAAAAACAGTTTTGTAGGTTGACTGGAGCCAGAGGTAAAATTGTCAAAGCAAAAGAATCTAGTGTTGTCACTTACAAATTCCTAAAGTCTGCTGACACATGGCTTATGAGCCATTCTTTTCCCCCCCCCCCCCGGCAGCTCTCTTAAATGAAGCCAATATATTCATACAGTAAACTTCCCAGCAGTCAGGTTAACAAACAGTATTCATAAATGATTACAGAGCAACTCCAAATTCATCACAATCATTTTTCACCTGCCTGGTGATTGTCTGTTTTCTGTATGGTTTTATGCATCCCCATACAAATTGGGAGGGGAGAGCTTCAACTACTATTCTCTTCCCCCACACAACCAAACCCTTACCTCGCTTAAGGTTATAACAAGAGGAAGATGTATACCAAATGTAGTGGGACAGACTCCCTCACTCACAGATAGACAAACTCTTTACTATATAGTAGATAGAGCTGCTTGTGTATATTTATTTAGTAGGAAATGTTTTGTATATTTTACAAAACTGAAGAAAAGTTTTGATTTTTTCATCATTTTTGCTCAATAAAAATTAAAAAGTAAAAAGCTTTCTGTGCGATTTTTTTTTTTGTTTTCTTAAATTTTCCTCCTATCTCGTATCCCCCTGATTTCTCACTGGCAAAAATGAAAAAGAGTGGCCTCAAGGGGATTAAAGAGGAAAGTGAAAGAGGGAAGGAAATGGGAAAATTTCAGGAAGGAGGTTGGTTCTGAAAACTGAATGAAGAATCAGTTTTTTGGTTGCTGGCATTTTTGCTGAAAAATTAGAAAAAAATCAATTCATCACTAACATTTTAATTTTGTGAACAAGACCATTTTTATTAAAAATCTTTGAATTGATAAATTTTGTCCAAGTTGATATAACAGTTTTCCCAAATAATGGGCCCATTTCTGCATTTCATTGCAGAGAGGCCTGTGCTCCTGGATACATCCTGGTTCCTCCGGAGGGATCCTATGTGTACCACTCTCTTTACTCAGGCTTGGTGCACAATGGTGGATTTGAGCCAAAGTCAATGTCATACACAGGGTATGCATAAAAATGCAGCAATGCATTGCATTCTGGGTAACACAGTCCTCACTTTTGTTCTCCAAATGGCTCATTTAAAAAATGCTTGCTGTCCTCTTTATTCCTCCAGCCACTTTCTACCAGCCAGAAAAGGGAGGAAAACAGCTTCCTCCACAGCTGAAGCCAGCATCACTCTCCTCTTGCCTAGCAGGTGTTACTTATGCATGAACGGTTGAATCCTGGCCCTCTAGTAAACAGGATGCCTTACCACTGAATTACACCTGCCATACATTGGACCATAGTTGTTCCATCATTAAACCAGTTTTTGTGAACTCTGATCTTGGTGTCCAGTTGCAAGACTATGCCACAAGCGTAAGACTTAAAGCCCACACATGGAGCTCAGAGTTTTTACCATCAGAAATGTGATCTCACTTGGAAACATTCTTGTCCATGTAGCTAGACATAAGTTATAAAAGAGAAGATTCTCATACTGGTACCACTAGAACAATTTGATCAGAATTACAACTTTCAGAACTTTGAAAGAGGCTTTTCTGTAACACTGGATGTTTCATAATACTGCAGAATTTAGATCTAGTTTGGATTGTGTCAGCTGCTTAGCAACCAGCTGGAGGGCTCACCGGCTTCAATTTTGACTCAGGAATCTTAACTCCTTTAGCCAGCTACATGCTACCTGAGGAAGGACAAATAACTCAGAAATGTAAAGAATAAATAAATCATGCCACATGGAATGCACTTCCTTGTACTCATGAGTCAAAATATTTTGATGTGAACTTTTATATTAATAATCTTCCCCTTTGCAAGGCTTACCATTTGGGCCTGATTTCCCAGACTTCAGAGCCTCAGCTCCAATCTAAGCCACAACATCAAAGGATTACCTATACATGTGTTTTTAGAGCTGTAGCATGAGCCTCTCTGATCCAAGTTTGTTGATTTGGGCTGGGAAGCTCACTCTCACAAGCATCAAAATGCTGTGGTAGATCTACCTTGGATGAACATAACTGTCCCTTCTGGGCCTTAAAATACATGAGTCAGTGTAATCAAATGTTCCTTTCACTATTACCCTTACTTCCCAACCTTACCCAGTTGTTGCACCATTCAATTACTCTTCATTGGCGGATCCTTGTACTCATGCAGGATCCCTTTGAAGCCAATGGGACGTGCAGGTACATCAGCTGACAGTATGCATCTAACTGCTTTAAATTGTCAGCCAAAACCTGCTGCAGTCAGAAAAGACTCCCTTTGATTTCATTGGGCTTTAGAGCAAGGCCTTAAGACTATGAGATTTCTGAAGTGCAGACACTCTTTCACAGTGTCTCTAGAACATTTTTTAGAGTGTGGGTGCTGAGCTGTGCCCTGCCCCCCATTATCCCATCTGCCCCAGGCTGGGCTCACAGCTGGGGGCAGCTATGGAGCTCTGGACATGGCGCTGATGGTCAGGGTCCCAGGGTCTGCAGCAGAATCCCTGGGAGCAGGGATGGAAGTGGAGCTCCCAGCAACTGGGATCCTGGGACAACAGTGGAGCTCACTGGGTTTGGCAGCTGGAACCCCCAGAGGCAGTGGGGCTTTTAGCCACCATTCTCTGGAGCTGGCCGCTGCCACTACAGGTGGCAGTGGGGGCCCTGGGTCTGGGCTAGTGGCTGGGATCCTGGTGAGGGGCGCAAAATCTGGTGGGTGCTGCAGCATACCCCTTCCCTGTGCAGTCCTGCTTCCCATGCCTACACTCTTTCATGGGTTTGCACAGCACCAGAGGCAATGGGGCCCTACTTTTGAATGGGACCCCTGTGCACCACTATAATATGGGTAGTAATAATAATAGCCACCGGACTAAATGCAAAATGATAACAATCTGTGTTTCAATGTAATAAAGTGCAGCAATTTGGGTTCCATTCTTTTTAACCCCTAAGACAATTCCATGGAACTCAGTAGGGTTGTTTTGAGTCTTCACTAGTGTAACTGACAGTGCAGTTTGGCCTAGAATTTCTCCTCATCTTCTTATTTTGCATCTCCCGGGAAGCCTGGAGTCAGCCACCCAGTTTTTTAAAATAAAACCCAACATTTTTTTTTCTCCACAGGCAGCCTCCTCGCTTCATGAGTGGATGTCAGCAGGATGCAAGGACACCTGTAGGCAGCAAGATTTCTGCAATCTCTGAAACTCGAGGCTCACAAAAGAGGAAGAAAGTGGCAAAATATGGTCTTCAGAACACAGTACTATAATAACTGCCACACTGGATTAAACCAATGGTCCCTCTAATCCAGTATTCTGTGTAAGACAGTGGTTAGTACCAGATGCTTCACAGGAGGATGCAAAAATTCTGCAGCAGGCAGTAATTGGACAGCTTTGCCCTAGGGAAAATTTCCAGCTCACCATTTATAATGAAAGGTTGTCTATGACACTGGCTCATTGAACTGCCATGTAATGTTTGTTTCCTTAATATCCTTTCCAGTTTACATCTTTTGCTAAATTTGAGAGGTGAAGACATTTCGAATGACTTCCTCAGAAACTTGTCATTTCAGTTTGGGATTGAAGACCTCAGAGATACATGATTATCAGGCTTTGTTTTTATTTGGTGAGAGTCTGGACTGAGAATAAAACATGTGCATGTGTATTTTATGCTTTAATTGCCTTGAGAAATTAAGTCATGTTCTTAGTAATAGAAAGTCAATTTCCCATTAATTAATTCCCTTTATTAGTTCCATGGTGTCCTGCTGATTGAATTAAACTTTACATCACAGGAAGAGTTATTATTTTTCACATTACATGCATTCCCACATCCCTCCACCTCCTGGGAAGCCTGAGGATTTAAGTCCTGTGCCTCCACCAGGGATCTTGTTAGAGAGAAATGTAATTATTTTTGGCTCATAAGTTGGACTTTTTGGGACACTCAATTACAATATACATTAAACACAAATGTTATACTGGTGATAATTTACATTTCAATTAGAGACATCATGATGGTGCTTAGTTAACAAAAAAGGTAATTAACCCCCACCCCAAAAGCTAGTAAAGTCAAGTTAAAGGCTGAAACAAAAGAGAGGACTAGGCAGCACTTTAACAAGATGGTTTATTAGGTGATGAGCTTTCATGGGCCAGACCTACTTCCTCAGATCGTGGGTCTGGCCCACAAAAGCTCATCACCCAATAAACGCTCTTGTTAGTCTTTAAAGTGCTGCATAGTCCTGTCTTTTGTTTCAGCTAGACCAGACTAATACAGCTACATCTCTATCACTAAGTTAAAGGCTGACACTTGGACAAAAGTCAGGAAATGTTGGGGAAGCTGACAGAATTGTTGAGCCCCTCTGCAAGGTGAGGGAGTGGGCTGGCTGCGTGCTTACAGAAAGGGTAGGGCCTCCGGCAGAAAGGATGGAGCTGGGGCAGCCAGCTCTTAGAGCCACCTGTAGCATGCCACACAACCCCGTCAGCCCTTAGCACCATCTGGAGCGCACCACCTGGTGCTTTGGCAGTGTAGCAGCAGCGGCGGTCACAGTTCTGGACCTTTTTGAATTGCTGGGCCCCAGGACAGTTGCCCTCTTTGCGCTCCCTCTCCTCCCCCATCAGTAGCCATGGGAAGGTACTCCTAATATCTTGATAAATGCCTTGCTTGATCTAATGGAGGCTCCAATTTTTAAAAGTGCTCCTTGGCCCCACGGCCAAACACCCTAGGCCAGATTCTCCATCCCTCTGCACTTTGTGGAGTCTTTGCCTGATCTGGCAGCATTTTATACACCCTTGGCACAATTAGACTACTCAAAGCCCAGGGCAATGGATGACTATGGTACTTGGAGCTCACCCATGCCTAATAGGGAGAGAGGAAAAGCTATCATATTTAAATAAGAAAATAGTTGGTGATACAAATCATTTGGCTAAAATCAAACAACATTCAAGGTATACAATGAAAATGAAAATAAAAAAATTTCAACGGAGGTGTGCATGAGTCTGAGTCATTGTTGCGCTACAGATGCAAAATTTACCCTGAGTTTCTGCACATGCTCAATGCGTTCCCTATAGCTGCACTACTCCACTAAGTGCAAGTAGTCAGAGAGCTTCTTTGCAAAAGGACACGGGACCTGCATGGATTAGAAGACATTCCACCATTGGAGTAAAAAGCAGCCTTTCCCCCCCCCCCAACTCTGAAACATTTTTGCAGCATATTGGTAATACTGTTACCTTTCAGAGGGATGCCATGTTAGTTACAGAAAGGGAACATTGGGAGGGAAAATTATTTTATTTTCATTTTCATTGTATACCTTGAATGCTGTTTGATTTTAGCCAAATGATTTGTACCACTATGGTTCACCAACTATTTTCTTCTTTACATATGATGATAGGAAAAGAAACCTTTATAATTTGCTTTTCTCAGGCCATTATTTTTGTAGGATCAAGGATATTCATTTACACATTTAATTAATACTGATTGTAGAATTAGGCAGTTAATTACTTAGCTGAACATCTAATTGAGCATTTCCACAGTCCAGCAGAGGAGGAGAAAGAGTCTGCATGAGTTCCAATAAAAAATTTCTGTAAGCAAGAGGAGAGAGTAGATAGTGCTGCATTGCTTGTGACTCAGCAGAGTGTATCGAATTAATAAATAAGTATTCTAAGAGTCAGGTGAATTCAACCTGAACTTCTGGAAACCTAAATTATTTCTCACTGTATTTCTGCACAGACTGACCTGACCACCAGATTTGGTATACAGCTTCCTCTTATCATAACTTAAAGCATAGTTAGGGTTTGCTTGTGCCAGGAAAATGGGATGAGCCTGAAATTAGATTGCTTCTCAAAAATCTATGCAGAAAAGAGTCAGAATCAGGCAGGTGAAAGAGGTTGGCTGGGGGTGCCCCTTCCCCTAGTCCAGGACTGCTCCAGTCCACGCCCCAGACACCCTTTAGGGACTTCAGGAGGGAGCTGAAGCTCTCCCCTCCAATTTGTATGGTGATGTTTCTGGCTATTCCTCTTTCTCAGGGAGCAAGGGGAAAGTGCACAGTTTGCTGCATTCCTCACTATGACTGGGGATTGCAGAGCACAAATGAACCTGGACCTGCCCTAGATGGGGGACATGCACTCCTCAGCCAGCTGTGCCCTCTGGAGCTGCAGCAGCCATGTAGGGGCACTTCTACCTGGCCCCAAGTTTCTGCAGTGAGAGAGGGCTGGGGTAATCCTCCTTCTGTGGAAGCTGGCATACCACACTCCTCATTCCCAGCCCCACCAGTAATGATTTAAATGAAGTATGTTCATTTGTATTGCAACACCAGGTAAATAATCTAATAGATCTAATAGATCAGTCTGTGCAGAAATACTGTGAGAAATATCTTAATATATAACTATGAAGATAATGTATGGGGATTATAAAATAGTAGAAATTAAACTCTTTTTCACTGTAAAATGTTATCAAGTTTTTACTTAAGAATTAAGCACATTTTTCTTATTTTTCAGACTTACATGATATAAGAACATAAGAATGCCCATACTGGGTCAGACCAAAGGTTCATCCAGTCCGGTTCCCTGTCTGTCGACAGTGACCAATGCCAGGTGTCCCAGAGGGAATGAATCGAACAGGTTATGATCAAGCGATCTCTCTCCTGCCATCCATCTCCTCCCTCTGACAAACAGAGGCTAGGGATACCATTCCTTACCCATACTGGCTATAATAGCCATTTATGGACTTAACCTCCATGAATTTATCTAGTTCTCTTTTAAACCCTGTTATAGTCCTAGCCTTCACAACCTCTTCAGGAAAGGAGTTCCACAGATTGACTATGCGCTGTGTGAAGAAGAACTTCCTTTTATTTGTTTTAAACCTGTTGCCTATTAGTTTCATTTGGTGCCCCCTAGTTCTTATATTATGGGAACAAGTAAATAGCTTTTCCTTATTCACTTTCTCATGATTTTATAGACTTCTATCATATCCCCCCTCAGTCTCCTCTTTTCCAAGCTGAAAAGTCCCAGTCTCTTTAATCTCACCTCATATGGGACCTGTTCTAAACCCCTAATCATTTTAGTTGCCCTTCTGTGAACCTTTTCTAATGCCAGTATATCTTTTTTGAGATGAGGAAACCACATCTGTATGCAGTATTCCAGATGTGGGCGTACCATGGAATTATATAAGGGCAATAAGATATTCTCCGTCTTATTCTCTATCCCTTTTTTAATGGTTCCTAACATCCTGTTTGCTTTTTTGACTGTTGCTGCACACTGTGTGGACATCTTCAGAGAACTATCCACGATGACTCGAAGATCTCTTTCCTGATTAGTTGTAGCTAAATTAGCCCCCATCAAATTATATGTGTACTTGGGGTTATTTTTTTCAATTGTGCATTTCTTTACATTTATTCACATTAAATTTCATTTGACATTTTGTTGTCCAATCTCACAGTTTGGTGAGATCTTTTTGAAGTTCTTCACAGTCTGCTTTGGTCTTAACTACCTTGAGCACTTTAGTATCATCTGCAAACTCTACTACCTCTCTGTTTACCCCTTTCTCCAGATCATTTATGTATATGTTGAATAGGATTGGTCCTAGGACTGACCCTTGGGTAACACCACTAGTTACCCCTCTCCTTTCTGAAAATTTACCATTTATTCCTACCCTTTGCTTCCTGTCTTTTAACCAGTTCTCAGTCCATGAAAGGATCTTCCCTCTTATCCCATGACAACTTGATTTACACAAGAGCTGTTGGTGAGGGACCTTGTCAAAGGCTTTCTGGAAATCTAAGTACTCTATATTTACTGGATCGTCCTTGTCCACATGTTTGTTGACCCCTTCAAAGAACTCTAATAGATTAGTAAGACATGATTTCCCTTTACAGAAACCATGTTGACTTTTGCCCAACAAATTATGTTCTTCTATGTGTCTGACAATTTTATTCTTTACTTTTGTTTCAACTAATTTGCCCGGTACTGAAGTTAGATTTACTAGTCTGTAATTTCCGGGATTGTCTCTAGGGCCCTTTTTAAATATTGGCATTACATAAACTATCTTCCAGTCATTGGGTACAGAAGCTGATTTAAAGGATAGGTTAGGGTGAATGTTACAGAAAATAATACCCACGCTTTTTAGCTATATGTGAAAACATACACCCTGCATTCTAAATAGAATAGTAGAAGAGAAATAGTAGCTAATCAAAACATGGCTTGAATTCAGACTCCCCTGATGTTTCTGAATTCTTAATTAGAAATGTTTGGAAAACACGAGTGTTATATCTACAGGAGGTGGTGTGTATGTGCAGAGGGGGATATTGAGTATAGAAACTGAGAATGAATGGATATTAAAAAGGGAGGCTCAGAAAAGATGTGTTATCTAAGGAAAATCAGTATGAGGCAAACAGCATGTGGTAATGAACTAGAAGGAGGGAAGGGGAGTTTACAGAATTTCCATGACAAGGCTTCTGTTTTCCAGTGTGAAGAAAGGATAAAACCATAGTGGGCAGATTGTAGCAGAGAGTATGTGAGCAATGTGTGAGCAATATTAAATGATATAATGTTCCATTGTGAATGATTAGTTACATTTAAACTTTCTCCAAGAACAGCTCTTCAACTAAATTGTGGCTTGGAGTTGGAAGCAACAGGCCTCCAGCAATAAGAGTGCTGTGTGCATATTCTTGTTGATTTTTATTATAACCTTAGCATAGGCACAGGATGGGATTTTCAGAAACCTCCAGAACTGGCCTAATTCTGTTCCCACTGAAATCGGTGGAAGATTTACTATTATCTTCAATGCAGAGTTAGGCTAAGACTGAGTAAGTGTGAAAATCCCGTAAAGAATCCAGATTGTTAAAGGTATGTTGTATATGACTAAGAGTGCAATCTCTCCAAAAATATCTACCAAACCCTGCACTCTCTATTCTATGTATCATGAAATTGTCCATCAAAATAGGACAGTGCTTCATTACAATGACATTCTTTTGCAAGCAATCAGATCATCCATGTACAAGCCGACTGACGAGAGTCAGAGTAAATGGGGCAGTTGCCTGAGGACCTAACAATTGAAAGCCCTTTAAATTGCCATTGGTGCACCATATGGCATGTTCCAGGTGGCACTGAGGGCTGCCTGGGTGGGGGCACACCTAGCTTTGGGCAGCAATGAGGGCTGTCTGCCCCAACTCTGCCTCTTTTTCCCACTGCCCACCCCCTTCCTTCCTTTTGGGAGCATGGAGCACTCCATCCTTGCCCAAGGACCCACTGATTCTGTTCATAAAATCTTAGACTAAACTTTTTGCATCAGAGCCCTTTTGAAAAACACTCGGTGCACAGCTAAGGGTACATACGTACAACTCTGTACCAACATTGTTTATAATAAGTGGTTTTGCAACAGTGAGGGGGGAGTTCATCATTAGTCTGGATAAATATCCAAATTGTATATCTACGTGAGTTCTGCTGTTTACCCCAATATGCCCTGACTTTTTCTTGCTGTTTTTCCCTTCAGAGGGATGATCAGTTGGCTTCCTTTCCCTCCAATACCTTTGGGGTCAAATTGCTATATGGTCCTTTTAGGGGGCATCTCACATTCCTCAGTATTCTCCTAATGTTTTCTCCATCTTTTATTCATCTTCCTGAAGTTCCAGCCGAGATTGGACTCCTCTTCCCTGTTGATCTATAAGTGTTTCTGAACCAGTAGTATGAGTACCTTTAGGGATACTCAAGAGAAGTCTGGGGGAGGGGGTTCGTCAACACAACTGCAATTTGGAGAAAACAGAATTTTTGTTTTAAATTTTACAGCACTTTATTATTTTTGTACTTTTTACACCCAAAAATTTCATCGCTCGATTAAGTTGTTTAAACAAATATGTTGCAATGGTAGAAAAAAATGTTGTGTGTCTGAAACCTGGAGGTACTGGGGGTACTTATAATTTTTTTTAAAGGGGTACTTTATAAAAAAAGGTTGAAAAACACTAATCTAGCATACCGTCTCCTGCTCTTTGTAATAAAACTCCATTCAGTGGTATTCATGGAGATGTGCAACTAGCTAATAGCATGGCTTAGCAAACATAGTTCTCCGAAAAAATGCTTGCTCACACTATCATACACAATGTCTGTCCAGTCCATGGTACTATAACAGTAGTAGCAACTGTCCCTGAAATTCCAAACAGACATCATCTTCCTTTCCACGTGCAAACAAATGAAATCCATTGTAATGGAATCTTTCCCATACTGGGAATTTATGATTCAGTGATTGAACTAGTTTGATTAAATCGGTTCTTGTTTTTACATAATAAATAATAAGAATAAGAATGATAAATAATGCTTTAAAATAATTAAAGGTTTCTTTCCTGGAATATCGTTTTGTTGATCAAATGCAAAAGTGAACAGTTGTCCCACAGACTATCTTGTTCCACTGGGATGAGATGGAGACAGAGTAACAAAACCCTTTTCCTGGTCTATTAGGATGGACTTCATGCTATGAACCCTGAGATGCTGAGTCTTTCTCAGCAACTTCCTTCACCTTGGGTAGCTAGGTGCAGCTGCCACCTATGTTAGTCATTATTTTCATAGTTCTTGTTAAACTTGTTCACATTGCATAATGCCCAAGGTGATATTTCATTGTTGATGGCATAGGTCCAATGAGCAATCCCCTACTATAGGGTGTTACATCTCTCCACCTTGATGAGATATAGGTTGGACTCAGGGGAACTCTGTGATCAGGAAATATATTATAAACAAATGGCAGATAATGTTGAATTTGGCTTAGCCATGGAAGACTAAAAGCCAGTGTTATGCATAATATGTAGCCTCAGAGGTCAACAAAATCCTGAGCAACAGCCAAACCCATCATTGTAAATTGGTTCATGACATTCTCTCCCACAGGATGGAACATTATCACAATGCCCTGAACCAACCTCCAGTTTCCATTTGTTCAGAGCTGGGCAATTTGGCAGCCACTGTGATTTTGGGCCCTGACTCTTGTGCTGATGCACTGATGTTGGCTGAAGTGAAGTGTGTTATCCGCAAACTGAAAAATGGACATGCAGCTGGCATTCCCCCAGAGCTGGCATTCCCCAATGTGCTATTGACCCTGTAGCTGAAACACTTCTGGCCATCTTTTATCTGGTGTAAAGAACTCTAACCTTGCCTGTCCCCTGAAATGACAGTGTTGTGATTTCACTTTATAAGGGCAAGAGACTTTATATTGAATGTAACAGCTACAGGCTAATCTCCTTGTTGTCTGTGTCACAGAAGGTGTTTGTGCATGATCTGCTGGTGCATTTGGAGCACCTACTACCTTGTACGCTTCAGCCTCAACAGTCAGGCTTTATGAGTGCCATTTTGGCTCTCTACTTGGCAGCGATACACTGTGAGTTCAAGAAGCCCCTGTATGTAGTATATATTGATTTTTAAGGCTGCATTTGATGAGTAACTCAATGGATGATCTTAAAGGGCATAAATATCCCAAACAAACTGCTGGACTTGGTTAGTGAGTGATATAATGGAAGCACTGCCTGGGGAATGAGGTTTCAACACCTTTTTAATTCAGTATCTGATGTCAGGAAGGGCTGTCTGCATCTTTCACCCCGCATTTCTTTTTGTCAGGTAATGGATTTCATAATGCAGCATTCCATGAGGCCATAGACATTAAGATCAGTGATCTCTTGCTTTCAGGGTCTGGCTAGACTGCAGGGGGGTTTCGAGATGCTGGCGGTATCCCCAAAAAACTCTGCTGCATCCAGGGAACATGTTTGCTCTTCCACTTTTTTTGTGTGGAAGAGCAAATGTGCTCTTTCAGATGCCCCTGTATTCCTCGTTCTACAAGGAAGAAGGGGCTATCGAAAGAGGGGTTTTTCACGACATTTGGCCCAGGCTAGATGGGCCAAATGTTGGAAAAGCCTCTTCCACCAAAAGTATCGGAAATGTACCCTCAGAGCTTGACTATGCTGATTACATTGTTCTTTTACAGTAGTACAGAGCCCTGACAGATTTCAGAAGGCATTCCAGCACATGGAGGAGGAGTTGACAAGGATTGGTCTCCATCATTTGTGGCAAAAGGCAAAGCTGCAAAACCTAGCACCAGATCCATCTTTGATTCCAAACTCTTTGAATAGTAAAACTGCCACAGTGGTCTCCAGCTTTTGCTATTTGATTTCTACACTCACCAGTTCCTCCAACTCTCACATGGAGGGTCTCCACGGGATTGGCCTCCTGGCATCTGCCATGGGTCGTGTAAAATGAATAGAGAATCAGCCTCATCTCAGCATGACAACAAGTTCAGGTTCTACTCGACCTGTAGTTTCTCCATACTGTTGTATACACTCAGACCCAGAGTGTTGCAACACTCAAACCCAGAGCCTCAAAAGTATTTAGGACCCTAACTCCCATGAAAGCCTTCCTCTGTAGCATGGGGCACAGATCACAGCT
Source organism: Pelodiscus sinensis (assembly GCF_049634645.1). Taxonomy (NCBI): domain Eukaryota; kingdom Metazoa; phylum Chordata; order Testudines; family Trionychidae; genus Pelodiscus; species Pelodiscus sinensis. Next base: position 112,954,223 of record NC_134716.1, read on the forward strand.
GGAGGATTCTCTGCATCTTGGGGTCTTTGAACTATTTGAAGGCTTCAATATCTGAGATATAGGTGAGAGGATTATTCCAGGAGTGGGTGAGTAAGATTCTGTGGCCTGCATTGTGCAGGGGGTCAGACTAGATGATCATAATGGTCCCTTATGACCTTAAAGTCTATGAGTCTATGAAAGTCAGATGCCTAAATAAATTTAAGAGATGATTGAACACTGAATTCTGTAACCTCTTTCTACCATGTAAAATGGAGATGATTTATTTCTTGTTAAGCACTTTACTTTTATTTTAATGCTTAACATATAATTATAGGTACTCATCCTGTGCTGTGAGAGCTACTACTGTAGGTTAAAACACACAAAGTAACATACAGGGACTGTTCCCATAAAAACAACCACCTCAAGCATCATCTCATTCCTCCTCAGTAGCCAGAGAAAAGATGAGATCTCCAATCTAAAGAAGTGCTGCATAAAGAGCCAAGCCATACGGTGTTTTCTTTTTTTTCTTTCTTTTTTTAATAGACCTCTGATTTGTTTCTTTCACAGCTCTTTAAAACCAGTGTAGATTTATGTTTCTCTTCTCCCAAATATGCACAGTGAAAATACTCTGGTAAGCTGAGCCAAAACAGAAGAAAGTATTTTGAAAGGTTACATACACAGAGAACTTATGAAAGGAAGAACAGTCTTCAAATCTGTCTGCCAAGTAACTTTCTTTTGTTTTAAAATGGGGATTTTTTTTTCCTGGCTCAGAACTTAGATTCCCTTGAGAGAACTTCTATAATTTCAAGACTTAAATGGTGGCTCAAACTTCTCAAACAATATGTCTTTCCTCCTACCAGATTAGCATTTTTTCTCATTACGGAAAGCCTCACAATGAATGCTTAAATAGGCTCTACTAAATGCGCGCATCCAACAGAAATATGGTTAGAATGTTACAGCATCTGGTGTGCCTGATGATTATTCATATATTCCAGAAAGATGTCTATCACACATGGATCCTTATTGGCTTTTTTTTGTAAAGGAGTTTTTGCTATTATATGTGGTTGAACGCCAACTAGAAATTGGGGACAAATTAGGAAAAAATATTGATTTCCTATCTGGGCAAAGTCACTTTCTGAACTGGATGGCCACATACTGAATCAGGTATGTGTACACAGGAAAATTGCAGGGGTTGGAAGGGTGCAATCTTGCAAGGTTCCGGTTTTCTTTTGCTTTGCAAAGAGTAGATAACAGTGATCAAACCCTTGTCCAACTGATGTCTTTGAAAAAACTCACATTGATATCACTGGGGCCACAATTTCACCCTGAGGATCCTAACCTCTGCTGGTAAATATTAACCTTTTTTTATTCCTTTTTTGTTTCCACATCATATTTTAATTCTTTCATTTTCTCCTTCATTTTGCTAACCACATTAAAGCTATTCAGGTTACAACAGACCTAGTATAGCCATGCCTTTTAACTTTTTCTCTTTCCCTTTTTTCCCTTTTCTCTCTGTCTCTTCTCCAAACAGCTTACAAATATATTTCCAAGAATCCCTATCATTGATTTTGCTGTAAATAAAATGGTTCCCTGTTCAGTAACATAGTTTATTATGAAATTCTCTTGGGTTTTCCCTTTGTTGGCTGGTATTTTTCTTAATTAACCCATTTCAAAGTTTTCTTATTATTAATAATCTTTTTTTTAATTCATTTCTCCCGGGATATTTTACTGCCAAGTTCCTGCATTATGCTATGCACACTGACTTTAAAACAGTAGAGAAATCACTCTGTTCCTGGACTTTACCAGAAAATATAGGTTGCCACCCCAAATAATCGGGACCCAAATGGTACTGTTCCAAATATGTTGGGGTCACCACACCAGTTTTGTGGGTGATATGTAAGTGATTCAAGATTGTTGAATAACAGACTCAGTTGGAATTATGTAATCAATCAGGGTATGTCTACGCTACAAAGTTAATTAAAAATAACAGCCGTTATTTCGAATTAACTTCAATAGCATCTACACAGCCAAACCGCTATTTTGAAATAAATTCAAAATAGTGGAGTACTTATTTCGAATTTGGTAAACCTCATTCTACGAGGAATAACACCAAATTCGAAATAGCTAATTTGAAATAAGTGCTGCGTAGAAACATTTCAAATTAGGGGGCCTCCAGCCCTTCTCAGTTTCCCCTGGTGGCCACTCTGGGCACAACCAGGGAAACTCCTCTCCTCTCCCCCAGCCCCGGGGCCCATGCCAGAGCCAGGCCTGCCAGCAGCCGCACAATGGCAGGCAGTGGCAGCCAGCCATCCCCCGACCAGTCCCCCAGCACCCAGGGGCCAGCCAGGGGCCGTAGGTAATATGTACCCGCTTGGAGTGGTGCAGAGATCATGGACCTCATTGAAGTGTGGGGGGATACCCCCAATGTCCATGATCTCCACACCAGTTGGAAGTGTCTCCCTCACCTCGCAGGGGCAGCTGGGCATCATCCACTGTGTCCCCAGGGAGAACTGACCATTTCTCTTCTTTTTCTACAGCAACACCAGCTGCTCATGCAGGGCGCACCACCCCGCCTGGGACATGCTCCTGCACCTGCGGTCTCAGCAGGACCACCACCACGTGACAGGGGTACAGAGAACAGCACCTGCAGGCCCTGCGAGCCCAGACCTGGATCACGGAGCAGCAGGCGCAAGACGACCGGGAGTTCCAGTGGGAGCTGCTTGCCCAGGGTTGTGCCATCTGTCTCCATCTGCAGGTCCTGGTGCAGAGCGTGCTGCCCCGTGCCAGTCCTGCACCTGCTGCTCTCCCAGCTCCCACTCCTCCTTCCACTCTTCCCCCCCCCCCGCCTCTCCCTCCTTAACCTCCACACTCTCCTACTCAATCTCCACACCCTCCTCCCCATCCCCCCGGGGACGGCCAAGGCCCCTGCACCCGCCATGCTGGGAGACATGTGGCCCGGCGAGACCCTCAACTATGAGCCCTGAGCTTCCCCTCCCCCTTCTTCCCCTTGCTTCCCCCTTCCAGCTCCCTCCTCCCAGTTTTCCCCCTCCCCTCTCCCACTCTCTCTCTTGCCCTCTCCCGCCTCCTTTCCCCATCTCCCCAGAGGTTCATCCCCCCGCCCCCCATTGTGTTAAATAAAGACAGTTTCAATTTTTGAAAATACTTTGTGTATTGTATTTGACATCAGGAAGGGGGGGCTAGGGAAGGGTAAGTGGAAGGACGAGAGGGAGGAATGGGGCACAAGCCCCCAGTGGGGTAGACCGGAGAGACTGTTAGTGCTCCTTAGGGTGGAAGCTCTCCTGCAGGGCCCCCTGGATCCTGACAGCCCCTTGATGGTCCTCCCAGATGGCAGCCTGCAAACAGTGCAGCCAGGCTGCTAGCAATGTGTCCACAAGATGCAGCACAGTCCCCAGGGGCAGATCTGGTTCCATGTTGCAGAGTGCCGTGCTGTCCCGAGTGAGGGCAAGCAGAGCACTCTGAGACACAAATGCTTTGCGAAGTACACTAGCAAGCAGAGAAACCTGAGAACTGTCTGTCCGGAATGGGGGGGGGGTCAGGTCCCTTTAAGCACAGCCCTTGGCTAGCCTGAGGCAGCAGCCCCACACAGTAAGTCCAACCCTGATGCCCTGCTGGCACTGGTTCTGGCCAGCCTTACCTTCGATTCAGGGTCCACTCAATGTGGACGCGCTATTTCGAATTAGAAAAACGCTATTTCGATTTAGTTTTTGTGTCTATATGCATTATTTCGAATTAGCTTAATTCAAATGAACTAATTCGAAATAAGTTAATTTGAAATAGCGCTGTAGTGTAGACATACCTTCAGAGGTTAGTGCTGCACTACATAGCATACAGAAAAAATACACACATTTCCCCCTTTTTTCTTGTAAAATCAAGAGCTGGATTTGTATCTCTTTACTATACTAGAGAGATCTGGCAGTTTTCATTCCCCAAGTTCCAGTGTCGTTATACAGGATTCTCAAACAGACCCTCTTTCCCACAAGAAACATATGTTCTTATGTCGTTTCTATATATTCTCAGTTTACCTAATTAATGTGTGAAGGAATAATTTACAGCTGAGAGGACTAACAATTCAAGATAATATCTTTCAATGGATGTTTCTTTCCCATAATCATTCTTCCCTGTTGATTCTCTAATAGGAAACATCTGCTGTAGCAATTATCCCTTTTCAGTTTCCCAGGATTGTATATGCTTAAGTTAGGTGAGTGTGTGTCTGTATGTTTGTTTTAAGGGGTTGGATTCTCAGACTATCTGGAGTTAAAGACACAGAGATGCCATGAATTATTCAATGCAGTGTAAGGCACAGAATTCCTGAATAGGATTACTTATTGGTCTAGGACCAGTGATCTGGACCCTACAATTCCAAATACTCTGTTAATATCTTCCAGATTTTAAAGAATAGATAATATGTAAATACTCAAATATTCAGAAAGAAAAGAACTAAACAAATAATATTTACTAATTGCTATCACTGACAGATGCAACTTGTCACTTCCAGAAACCCCCTTTTATTTCTCATCTCATGCCTAAGTCTCAGCGAGAGTCACAAAGTAGGTATTTCCTTACCATGATACGTTCAGGGACTGATTGAATAGCAGAGTGCCCATTATAACTTTTAGCTCAGTGCTTTCAGGGCTCATCCAAGATGAGGGTAACATGGTTCCGCCCTCTGACTGATACGAAGAAGGGATTTGAAGTTGGATCTCCCATCTCTCACAAGAGTGACTAAGTGACTAAGCTATGGGTAAACTTCTGTGTGTCTCCTGTTGAAGCTGTTGAGCTGTGTATAAATAAATAAACAAACAAACATACAGTGGAGTGGGGAGGCGGAGTGGACCCTGGCCTCCTTCAGCCCAGGTGAGTAATTTAATTGTGAGATACTGGAGTCATCCTGAATCCATTGTCCTCTGGAAGTTTTCTGATATTTTTCTCATGGCCAACCTCTTCTTTAAAAGACAGATAGCTAGAGCTCATTGAATACAAATGGAAATGAGTTGTGGGAATTTGCTCCATTGTTATCCATGGAGATTTGTTCATGATTATTTAGATGCCACTGTTTTATTTATGAACTCATTTGTAAATCCTGGAATCCCACAATTTTTAACACAAATGATTGTTTAATCCATAGAGAGAAGCATTTTGTTTGTTCTCCTAAAGGCGGAGATAGTAGCTGCCAAAACAGACACAATTTAGGTGGGCAAAAACAATAAATGTAACTCTGTCTCCATTCAAGTCAATAAGGGTGCATCTACACAGCAGCATCATTCTGAAATAACAATGTGATTATCTACACAGCAATTCTGTTATTTTGAAATAAATTCAAAATAATGGATGGCTTATTCCAATTTCTGTAAACCTCATTTCACAAGGAATAATACCTATTCTGAAATAGCTATTACGAAATAGCTATAGCGTGGATGTTCCATTGCTGCTATTTCAAAATAGCTCCTCCCCAAGCCCATTCAAAGTAATTACTCCCTAGTGCTTCCTGCGGCTCTAAATTGAGGTAGCATGTCTACATTAGGATAGCCTGCCTTGGACTAATTTCGAGGCTTCCTCGTAGTGCAGACATGCTATTTTGAAATAAGCTATTTCAGAGTATTTCTTCCAGAATAGCTTATTCCTAAATAAGTGTACAGTGCAGACATACCCTAAATGTTTGCAATTGACTTCAGTATGGACAGGATTTCACCCAACAAATCTGGAAAAACGGGAGGCGACTGATTTCCCTGCAGTGCTGACTTGGAAAGTGTTGCTAGGTTATAATTGTGCAAAAAAACGCTAACATGTTTGCTTAGCACTTGAGAGTCTCACTTGACTAGCAATAACTGTAATGCTTTTACTGTGACTATTTATATATCATAGAATCATAGAACACTAGAATTGGAAGGAACCTCAAGAGAGCATTAAGTCCAGACTCCTGCCCTCATGGCAGAACCAAGCACCTGTACGTAAAGAGTTCTTCAGTGTGGGATTTTGATCTTTGATTGACTTGCTAGCCATTACTAAACCGAAACAGAACCGTGGGTTTTTTTTTTCCTAAGGTCAGAGCACACATGATTGGGTGCAAGGCTAAAATTCACCTCTGTGCAGAGGGACAGTTTGAGGCCTATGCACCACGTAAGCCCTGTTTTTGAGGCTTTGTGCTGGCTGGTTGCATAGAGGTGAATTTCACTTTTCATCTCTTATTCAACATACCTCCCATACAATGGATGAAATCCTGGCCCATTGAAATCAATGTTTTGATACTGTCTTCAATAGGGACAAGATCTTATCCAGAATACTTTATCGGACTTACTGAAGCGCTGGGTATTCCTGCCAGGATTGGACCCTGCAATTTCATGGAACCCTGGTTATTCTTATCTGATACTTAGAACACTATGTTGCATTCTTCAGAGGTGTATCTCATGAGCTGTATATTTTACCTACCGCAATGTATACATATGTAGGAAGGGCGTGAAAAGGCAATTAGCTGCAAATTCCAGAGATTTGGGGGAAAATCACATATAATATTTAGTTTTTATAGACCAAGACATTAGAAATAAATATAAAATATGCAAGTTCACTCTGCATGATTAATGCTTTTGAATATTTACATTTAACTTTGCAAGAAATGAGAATCTTTGGTTTCCTGTTAGATGGCTGTTGCACGATAAAAGATTTGAAATTGGATGTTACAGGTCATGGATTTTTGTTTATAAATCCATTTCATGCTTCAAAAAATCAGCTTCTGAGAATGTAATACTTGATTACAGAAAAAAGCTGCCCATAAAAATAAATAAATAAAAGTCTGAGAGCTGTTGTTCAACTGCCTGATCGGAAGGGAAGGGATGTGACAATCTAGGAGAGCTCTGAAAAGTATCATCAAAATATCAGCTGCTTTGATTAAGTATTTACACTTACCCTTTTAAAAACAAATATCAAGTTCTGTTTAAAAAAGAATGAGCCACAGATAGGTGTTGTGTCTATAACAGCCAGATACACTGGATGGCTTGAGGTTTTGAAGTGTGGGAGTGGGGAGAATTCCAGTGACTAGCTTCATTTTCCCCTCATTTCCTGCTTGCCTCCCTTCTTTCTCCTTAGGGGTAATTCTTACTTCCACAGAAAAGATATATCCCCTTCCTTCTCCCTTGTGATATAGCTCAGCATTCCCACCAATGGTCCCTCTGTTTTTTTCCATCCATGAGTGGAATAAATTTTGTTATAGGCACCATGTCACATGCAAATGTGCACCACCAATAGAAACAAACTACCAGCTGTGGGCGCTCTGCTAATCAACCGGGTGACATTTGAATCTCAGCTGGGTGACCACCCAAGCATTCTGCTGACAGGGAACACACTTCCCCATCCCTGAAAGGTATATTCTCTACCTGTTTTGAGGCACATGACTGTTGTAGGCATGGCAGTCTTAGAATATTAGGGTGCGTCTACACAGCACCCTTAGCCTGAAATAAGCTACACAATTTGCACTATGCAGATTGAGTAGCTTATTTTGAATGTATTTCAAAATAGCTTATTTCATAATTTGGCACTGTTTACACAGCCCCAAATTTTGAAAAACTGCTATTCTGAAATGTCCCTTAACTCTCGTGGAACAAGGACTACAGGGATGTCGGAATAGTGCACCCTAAATAATGGGCACGCTGTCAAGGTGCGGAATAGCTTTTTCAAGGTTACCAGAAGTATCCCAAAATAGCACCACGGTGTAGACGTACCCTGAGAGAGACAAGGTGGGTGAGATAATAGTTTTTATCAAACAAACTTCTGTTGGCGAGAGAGACAAGTTTTGAGCTTTCACAGAGCTGAAAAGGAGTTCTATGCTTGAAATCTTCTCTCTCTCACCAACAAAGATTGATCTAAATATTACCTCACCCACTTGGCCTCCCTGTATGCCCATTTTTGCTTGAGCTCCGAGTAAGCAATATTTGATGTGGATAAGGACAAGTGAGCATACAGTATCCAGAAGATACTTGCATTTATTTTTTAAAGGGACCTTTTTAGCATACATGGCAGAGCAACAGTTTAGAAAAGAGTGTTCAGCATCAGTAGTTCCACCATAGCTGAATGCTGTTCCAAGCTAACAAGAAAGCTGTCTCTCACTCATTTCATTTCCTAATGCCAGTCACTAAAACTGTCTTTCAGTCTAAGCGTTCTGCTGCTGGTAATGACATAGATCACTGCGAGGGAGGTTGTGAGTTGGATGGGGCTCATGATATACCCAAGTAAAATTTACCCTATTTTGTCTAGCAAAATGTCATGTCAATATTTTCACTGTTATGAATGCCTCCATGCCCTTGACATTTCACTTCATGCAAAAGTTTTAAGCAATCTGCTTATTTGTACATGTAAAGAATGTGGCAAAATATAAATTTTCCCCTTGAAAGTGAGCATTTAACTGGGAAAAATAATGGTAACCTTTTTCCAAAAAATGTGCATAATTCAATAACTCTGCCTGTGGAATGTGATTACATTTTCAGGATTTACAGAGATGTTAAAAAAGATAATTTTTGAGATGTTACAACTCATTACAAATATTTCATGTACCACTCATCAGTATGTGGATAAAGGGTACAATGTGTGAGAAACTGGGCAAATTTGCTTTCCAGGGAGAGGCTGGACCCAGATGGATCTCTTTCACATCATCATACAGAATTGCTAATGCAATCAGTGTATAGCAGCCTCACCTTTCAGCATGATTCTTGAGGCATAATAAATTCTGAAGCCAAGTTCCACTCTTTTTTTTCCATGACAGCAGTTCGAAATAGACCTTCAAAGGAATCACAGCAATGCCTTTAGCATTTGGAAATTACATTTCCTGTGCTTCAAGTATGTCCCACTCCTAATCTCTTCCCATATCCTTCCTCACAGATTTCTTATGGTGGCAGGTGCTGCCATCATGCAAGTGTTTGATCTAAAGACAGTCAAGGACCTAGTTATAGAAGTCAATGAACACTCTTTCAGACTAAATAGGAGGAGCAATTAAGTGTCTTTAGGTAGACAGAGAACTAGAAATAATGGAGCTACTGCCCAAAGCCTGAGTAGAGCTAATCCATGTAGATTGACACAGAGTTTCCTGATTGAAAATGCAAGAGGCTAAGAGTTTGAATTTACAAGATATCAGTGGCAGAAAGAGAAAGGTGCCTGCTCACAATTGCTTCTCCAAACTAAAAGGATGCAGAGAAAGCAATCTTCTTGACACAGAGTTTATTGAGCAAGCACCCAGGGAATTGCTGAATAAGGAAACTACTTGGTGTTGTTAGTTTCCAGGGTGGTCAAAGAAACAGGACATTTTGTACATTCTTTGTAAATAAACAAGACTACACCATGAAAATACCTGACTTGGATTATCAATTTCTCCTTCTTAGGAAACATCACTCTACTGTCCCCGCATAATGGCTAACCACTGAGGCCAAAGGGTTAATAGAATAAATGCAAAACAAAACATATAGCGGTGTAACAACCAGGAAACAAGTGTACCATATATGTGGGGGTATGTCTACACTACAATGTTAGTTCGAACTAACGGACGTTAGTTCGAACTAACATTCATAGGCGCTACACTAGCGCTCCGCTAGTTCGAATTTGAATCGAACTAGCGGAGCGCTTAGTTCGAACTAGGAAAACCTCATTTTACGAGGATTAAGCCTAGTTCGAACTTACTAGTTCTAATTAAGGGGTGTGTAGCCCCTTAATTTGAACTAGTGGGAGGCTAGCCCTCCCCAGGTTTCCCTGGTGGCCACTCTGGCCAACACCCGGGAAACTCTATTGCCCCCCTCCCGGCCCCAGACCCCTTAAAGGGTCACGGGCTGGCTACGGTGCCCGTGCCAGGTGCAAGCCTGCCAGCACCCAGCCAGCAGACCCTGCACCTGGCACGGCACAGAGCCACCCACCCGATGTCCCCCAGCCCACCCCCTCTTCTCGGGACCAGGCTGGCGGCTCCCGGGAGCTTGCCCGGGACCGCAAGAGGCGGGCACCTTCCTGGGCTAGTGCGGACATCGTGGACCTTGTCCACGATCTCCGCACTAGGCACAGGAAAGTGGCCGGCTAGGGCAGGAGAGCTGCCAGCCTGGCCACCCAGGAGCAGGTGTGCATGATAACCAAGGGGGTCCACTGAGACCCCCCGACCCTGAGCCCTGAGCTTACAATGGCTGTCCTGGGCAGACCAAAGGTCCATCTAGCCCAGTAGCCTGTCTGCCGACAGCGGCCAACCCTAGGGACCCTGGAGGGGATGGACCGAAGACAGTGACCAAGCCATTTGTCTCGTGCCATCCCTCTCCAGCCTTCCACAAACTTTGGGCAGGGACACCACTCCTACCCCCTGGCTAAGACTACTCCATGGACCCAACCTCCATGACTTGATCTCACTTCCCTTTAAACTCTGTTCTAGTTGTAGCCTTCACAGCCTCATTCAGCAAGGAGTTCCACAGGTTAACTATTTGCTTTGTCAAGAACAACAACTTTCTCTTACTAGTTTGAAGCCTGCTACCCATTCCTTTCCTTTGGTGTCCTCTAGTCCTTCTTTATGGGAACTCATGAAGAACTTTTCTGAATGCACCCTCTCTACCCAACCCCTGCTTTTAGAGACCTCTATCCTGTCCCCCCTCCATCTCCTCTTTTCTAAGCTGAACAGTCCCAGTCTCTGTAGCCTCTCTTCATATGGGACCTGTTCCCAACCCCTGATCATGTTAGTTGCCCTCCCCTCTCCCAGCCTTTCTCTTCCCCTCTCCCACCTCCTTTTCCCAGTCTCCCCCAGTTTTGTTCAATAAAGACAGATTCCATTTTTGAACACAATTGTCCTTTATTTTGTACATCAAGAAAAGGGGCTAGGGAAGGGTAAGTGGAAGGAGGTGAGGGAGGAATGGGGTACGAGCCTCCGATGGGGAGGACTGGGCTGGCTCTGCGGGCTTCTGGGGGTGGAAGCTCTCCTGCAGCCCCCCAATTGCCCCCTCTCCCCAGATGGCAGCCTGCGGCAAGTGCAGCCGGTCTGATGGCCGAGTGGTGTGATGTGCCCAGTGTGGGCACTCCGGGCACTCCAAGCCAGGACTGGTTTTCAAGCAGGGCACCCCTGAGAACTGTCTGTCCGGGGTGGGGGTCGGGTCCCTTTAAGCGCAGCCCTCGGCTAGCCTGAGACAGCATCTCCACGCTCTAAGTCCTCCTCTGATGCCCTGCCGGCACTGCTTCCGGCAATCCTTAAGCCCTGTTCAGAGTCCACTCAATGTGGACATGCTAGTTCGAATTAGCAAAACGCTAATTCGAACTAGTTTTTAGTTCTAGACGCGTTAGTTCGAATTAGCTTAGTTCGAATTAACTAATTCGAACTAAGTTAGTGCGAATTAGCGCTGTAGTGTAGACGTACCCTGGTAGAGCAGAATAGCTCACAAAAATGTTGCATATTCTGTGTTTGATGCTCTATTAAAGGACTGGAATTTCACGTTGCCCTGTCAACAACTCATCTTCTGATTTACAGCGTTTGTATGAGGTGCTGGAGTTTAATAGTCATGTTTCTGTGTGAATGTTCCTCTTTCCACTCAAATTTTAAAGGCTCTAAGGAAATGTGATATCATACAATGCCAGAAGAGGACAATGAGGATCATCTAGCTTTGATTATATATGAGCTTGTATTAGTCAATCTATATGTCATTGTATAGCTCTGTCACCATCTAACCTTTACCCCAAATAATGGCTTATCTTCCTATTTGGATTAATTTCCATTGCTTTTATTGATGAGTTTGCATCTAGTTCCATACATCAAATGACCTTGGTATAGTCACTGTATGCTCTTGCTTTTTAACTAATAGCTATAATCTGCAGGTGATTTGCATGAATCTGTCCTATCCTTTTAGAATCTTGAAAACCTTGGACATTTGCCTTGTTAATTTCCTTTTGGGGTCTGATCTGCCTAATCTTTTTTCCTGAGTCTGTTTGATTGTCTTCCACTGTTGTTTTCAAGATCAGCAAAGTCCTTGACCAAAACTGTAAACTATAATTCCAATCTAATTTTGGTGTTGCTAGTATCTTAAACAGTGTCAGCAAAACTTCTTCCAATTTATAATGTATGTCTCTATGCATGCATCTTAAGATCTCATTTACTGTTGCTAAATATTGTTCAGATGGGATTAGTGTATTATTGATGATCACTCTCAACTCTTTTTTTCTGCCCTTTATAAGTTCTGTGTAGATCTTCAGGGAGACTTTATTCACATGGAAAAGCAGAGAAAAAGTGACCAAGGTGTGTGGATTAATGGTTGCTTGTACTCCAGTTGAACAAAACATTAAAGTACAGTCCTGGATTCCCTATGTAACAGAACAAGTTCTATTTTTTATAATTACCAGCTAAACAGGTAAGAGACAAATCATAGCTAAGTCATCATTACATTTGTGACCAGCTTAATTACACTGCATGCCAAAATAATGATTTAAAGTATATATCATAGGTTTTATCAGATGCAATAGCCCATTTCTCTCTCTCTCTCTCTCTCTCTCTCTCTCTCTCACACACACACACACACACACACACACACACACACACACACACACACACAAAGTCAAATGAAAAGCTTGAGTGACTGGCTGAAAACATGCTTGAACATGACTACAAAAATAAAAATACTTGCTCTGATGACTTGGGGAATATGGCTATGTATGATTTGAAGTGTGGTGCATTTTATTAAATGAATGGATCAATGAATGGTTCAGTGAATGGGGAACAATGGAGAGTCATTAACACAAATGGCTCCCATTCAACTGGGAGCATTTTAGAAAGATAGATTGACTGAAACTTAGGAAAGCTTTTGGGCTAACTTTGTACAGTGATCAGGTTTTGAAACACTGCAGTTCCTCTCTGTCCCCTCTCTGAAAGTGGAAACAAAGAAAACAACCATGTGTTAGTGCTAGGACTTGAAAACTCAGAGGGATTCGCAACACTAAAATGGTAGCAAGTCTCAGAGAAGTAGCCATGTTAATATGTATCTGCAAAAGCAACAAGGGGTCCTGTGGCACCCTAAAACTAACAGATTTATATGGGCATAATCTTTCATGGGTAAAAATTACTTTGTCAGATACACTTTGGGTAGGAACGAGAAACAGAGGGGCATGTTTTTATAGCAGAGGGTTTTTTTTTTTTACTGTAAGACCAGCTGGGGAAGAAGGAAGCTCTCTGCAGCAGTGAGAGATTTCATCGTTCAGTGGAAAAACCTTATTCAAAAGGGGGATTGAGGACACCGAGTGAGTCCCAAAAAACCCTCAAGAGTACTGAGCAAGCTGAGGCAGGAAAGGACCTAGTGTTTTTAGCTACATCTTATGTGCAGTCTAAAATGAAGAATGGTAATTGTGTTAGAAAACTTTGCAAAGCTTGTATGTTTTGTGCTTCGTTTATCACATGTCCCTGGAGAAGCAGGAAATTAACCAATAAATCAAGGTTTACATGTGGTTGGAGCTCTCAAAAAGAGTGTGCTTAAGCAACAGTGATAGTCTTGAGGAGGTGGTTCAGCACTGGTCCTTGGGCAACTGGACTGCAAAATCTTACTTCTGTGAAAGTATAACAGAGTTTGTGATCATTTAGTGGACCAGAAAGGCCTAGGGGTGAGAGATTTCTAGAGCCAGCCGAGACCGAGAGAAGCGTGAAAGGCCAGTGTGATAGCCCCTAAATGCAGCAGTTTGGTGAGTGGCCAGCAGATGGAGCACAACCAGGGCTGTGACAAATGCACATCAGCACATAAAATAATCTTTATGTTCATGTTAGGCAATCTACTTTCTATAGCTATTTCAATACCTTAGCGCTCACTTTGCAGGCAACCTACCCTTGCAAACAGAAATGAAATTATGATGATGTCAGTGTGAATAAATTAAAGCTGGCTGAAATTTGCTGACAATCTTGGTCAATTTTGAATTTCAGGGGAAAAGTGGGAGAGAAACACTTCGGAAAAAATGTTCTCAAAATACTTTCCCTGCTTTCAACTAGCTATTATCTTACATTTTAGCAGAATAAAAGCTTCAGCTAGGAATAACTCATACATTGCCATCATGTCATGTGCTTACAGCGATGTGTATATCAGAAAAGATCTGTGTCTAGTCTCTTATATTACTATTCTTTGAGAGTAGATAGGATTCCATGGCTGGTGGACAGCTGCAGTTCTTAGACTTCTCTTGCCTTAGTTCTGTTCACATACATTGAATCTTCTTGCTTCCCCTGTTGGGACTGGTCAGGTTTGGTCCTAGAAATCATCATACATTTTTCCTCCAACAATTTCCTCTTTTTTGAATAATTTAAAATCTTTCATAGAAATGGATGTCTATGTTGGTGCCATTCATTAAAGCTGTTTGGCAGATGGTAAATAAGCTGTGCATTTTTTAAATAAGATTTCAATTTTTTAAATTAAAAACTTCCCCCCTAGTTTTCTTTTTCTTGTCTTTTAGGGATCTTCCTCCTTCTCTCTCCCTTTTATCCTTTTTCAGTGCAAACTAGGAAAAGGAGTGTGGGGGGAAGAGAATCAAGAGACAAAACAACCTAAACCAGAAAAAGTTGAGTTTTGATGGCTGTAAATAAAAACAGGTTTTTTTGGTTATTTCTGAAAGATTTCAGTGTTGGAAAATTGGCCATTTTACAGCTAAAAAAAGTTACAACTGGAAAGTTTTTAATAGTTGTGCTTTAGCTTTCTCTCTAAATTATTGAGTTCTCAGAACGCAGACATAGAAGCATGCTTTATCAAAAAAAAAGAAGCTTTTTCATTTCTTCTTCTTCTGTTGTAATATTTACCTGATGTTCTTTCTTGTTTTACTGCTTTTATGTTAACTGTAGCCAACTTCCTTATTGTTATTTCAGTCTTTACCTCTCTGTCACACTCTTAAAAATATAAAAATAACAGAAAAATAACCAGAACTGCGGCTATACCTAAATGAGACATGTACTCTCAAGCTATTACTTTATAGACTGCAGGGTATTAGCAAGTTAGAAACGTGAATAAATAAATAATGTTTAATATATTAATGAAGGGAAAGGAAGTGTCATTTGTTCTCAATTGTCTTCTATAGTGATCCTACAGGAGAGTACTGATGAAAGCTCATATTCTGGCGATGCTTTTGCAATTCACATGCAATAAAGAATAATTGAAGCATCAGCCCTGCCTCTCATGCCATGAGATATAATTAATAGTATTTTTAGCATTTACTTGTCTCTCTTTGGAAAACAATGAGGTAATAATAAATATGACTCTTTCAGTGGTTCTAATGAGGAAAAGTGAGGGTTAGAAAGTATATGAGAAGAGGAAATCAGGGAGCACTAGAGAATATGAGTAAGGATGAAATGAAGCCATTACAAAAAGCCTAGCATTCAAGCCTAGCATAAAAAGTTTAGCATTCAAGCCAGATCAAAATATTTCTAGTCCAAACCTGAGCCTGGTGTGGAGAAGCATTACATGCCTCTAGCATCCATAAATACTTGTAATTTCCTGGAAAACTGTGTGAAACATTTCATATCAGTGGGAAAAGTAAAGAAATGTGCCTTTTTTGCTGTCTTCAGTACCTGCTGAAAAACATGTTTTCAGATGGGTTAGTTTCACTGAGTGTGCCATAAACCAACTTATTTTTCCATCTGAAGACTGCTTTATGCCTGTTGAAATTGTGGTGCAAAATGCACAGTCTGCTTAGAAAGGAAGTTATAAAATGCAGCTGGTCACATCACTCAAATCTTGATCTGAATCTTATTACTTACACCTTCGCTAATGGCTACTGTTGTAGCAGGAAGTGCTCCACAACTTAAATATATATATATATAAACTTGAAGATTTTGCTTGAGTCCTTCAGGGCAGGGGACTGGAAGTGTGGGATATACAGCAGGGACTTGGGGATGTAAAGGGCTCAGGATAGGGGGTGGGGAATGTGCAGACTACAGAAGTCAGGGCTGGGGGCGAGTAGGGGCATAGAATGGATGGTTGTGATATGAGGGGTTCTGGATTCAGGTTTGTGGGTTGAGGTGGGGCTCAGGGCAAGGGGCTGAGGGTATAGATGTTGCAGGAGCTGAAGGGGGCAGTGCTGGTTGGGAGGCATCTCTCTGGGGCTTGGTTGGGAGGCATCTCTCTGAGGACTGTACTTCCTGGTGAATGGCTCCCTGGGGCTGGCTGCACTGCCCAGTGGAGCAAATCCTTGAGGTTAGCCTGGATGGTGGCTCCCCAGGACTGGCTGAGGTGGGGGCCATGCTGCCCAAAGGTGGGCGGGAAACTTACCCACACATCTGCCCCATCTCTGGTCCCTTTCTGCCTCCCTGCCATGGACATTACACACTGTAAAATTTATACCTGCATATTTATACCTGCCTCTGGAAATTTCCACTACATGCATCTGACAAAGTGGGTCTTTGCCCACGAAAGCTTATGCTCAAATACATCTGTTAGTCTCTAAGGGTATGTCTACACTACAGCGCTAATTTGAACTAACTTAGTTCGAATTAGTTAATTTGAACTAAACTAATTCGAACTAACGCATCCAGACTAAAAAACTAGTTCGAATTAGCGTTTTGCTAATTCGAACTAGCATGTCCACATTAAGTGGACCCTGAACTGAGGTTAAGGATGGCCGGAAGCAGTGCCGGCAGGGCATCAGATTAGGACTTAGAGCGTGGAGCTGCTGTCTCAGGCTAGCCGAGGGCTGTGCTTAAAGGGACCCGACCCCCACCCCGGACAGACAGTTCTCAGGGGTGCCCCGCTTGCAAACCAGTCCTGGCTTGGAGTGCCCGGAGTACCCACACTGACCGGCTGCACTTGCCGCAGGCTGCCATCTGCGGAGAAGGGGCAATTGGGGGGCTGCAGGAGAGCTTCCACCCCCAGAAGCCCACAGAGCCAGCCCAGTCCTCCCCATCGGGACTCGTGCCCCATTCCTCCCTCACCTCCTTCCACTTACTCCTCCCTAGCCCCCTTCCAGATGTACAAAATAAAGGACAATTGTGTTCAAAAATAGAATCTCTCTTCATTGAACAAAACTCGGGGAGACTGGGAAAAGGAGGTGGGAGAGGGGAAGAGAGAGGGTGGGAGAGGGGAGGGCAACTAAAATTATCAAACCTGCTCCTGGGTGGCCAGGCTGGCAGCTCTTCTGCCCTAGACGGCCACTTTCCTGTGCCTAGTGCGGAGGTCGTGGATGAGGTCCACGATCTCCACACTAGACCAGGTGGGCGCCCACCTCTTGAGGACCTGGGCAGGCTCCTGGGAGCCGCCAGTCTGGTCCCGGGAAGAGGCGGAGGGCTGGGTGGCAGCGGGTGGCTGGCTCGTGCCGTGCCAGGTGCAGGGTCTGCTGGCTGGGTGCTGGCAGGCTTGCACCTGGCACGGGCACCGTACCCAGCCCATGCCCCTTTAAGGGCTCCGGGGCCGGGAGGAGGGTAGAAGAGTTTCCCTGGTGGTGCCCAGAGTGGCCACCAGGGAAAGCTGGGGAGGGGTAGCCTCCCACTACAGGCAGTCCCCGGGTTACATGGATCCGACTTACATTGGATCCCTACTTACAAACAGGGTGAGGCAACCCCGCACTAGCTGCTTCCCCCCAGCAGACCAGGGAAAAGCAAAGCTAGGCCCCCTCCCCCGCAGACCAGGGAGATGCGGAGCGGCTTTTCTCAGCAGACACCTCAGCTTGAGAATAAACGACTGAGGGAAGTGAGGTGTGGGAGAATAAAACTGAGCTCTGGAGAAATGTGTGGCTAGAGTTTCCCCTACAATATGCACCAGTTCCGACTTACATACAAATTCAACTTAAGAACAAACCTACAGTCCCTATCTTGTACGTAACCCAGGGATTGCCTATAGTTCGAATTAAGTGGCTACACAGCCCTTAATTCGAACTAGTTAATTCGAACTCGGCGTTAGTCCTCGTACAATGAGGTTTACCTAGTTCGAATTAAGCGCTCCGCTAGTTCGAATTAAGTTTGAACTAGCGGATCGCTAGTGTAGCACCTATGAAAGTTAATTCAAACTAATGTCTGTTAGTTCGAATTAACTTTGTAGTGTAGACATACCCTCACAGACAAACAAGCTCTTTCAAATATAGAGTCGATTTATGCTGGAAGTTCAGTTTGTTAAAGTGGACAAAAAATACCTAGTTTCTCTAGAGTTCTTCTGTTCATGTTATATCCCATCTGCCACAAATTAGCAGTAAAAGACTTTTGGCTGTTGCTGCTGCAGGAAACAAAGGAGGCACGTTGAAAATGTTAGGAGAGAAATTGGATCTAAGTCAGAAAAGCACTCCAGAAAGTAAGCAAAGAACATATACAGAATAGAGACAAGGACTGACAAAATCCTTCCTTCTGATGAAGCGCATAATTCGGAGAGCTCTGCATGAGCTTCTGAGGACAGCATGGTACTGGGGACAATACCAAATCCTTTAGAGGTTTGCACACAAATGTAAATGTAAAAAATCCAAATATTTATGGTTTGTTTAAAATGTTCAAAATCGGTCCATTTTGTGAAAACCCCACAACCCACAACTGCAATGTGTTGCTCTCGGATGTGAGCCTGCACCTTCTTCATCTGATTAAGTGGGTTTTACCTATGAAAGCTCAGGATCCTATATATTTGTCTATACTAGACCAGGCAGGTTGGCTTAGGTCAGGACTTACCTTAAGCTGAGCTGTGGTGGTGTCCACACAGTGGGAGGATGATAGGAGCACACACTCTTGTCGGCTTCCCTTAGTAGTTGCAGAAGGAGACGTACTGGACGCTGTCTGGGGCTGACTTCATTATTCGATTTAGGGGTCTATAATAGACCTGCTAAATCGAACACTACAAGATCAACCCTCTAGAGCATCAATCTTCTCTTAAGTATAGACATGCCCTAAGATGACACAAGACTACTCGTTCTTTTTCAAAAGGGGCTGTAAGTTTTTGGGTAAACAGACATGGGTAATTTCCTATTACAGAGATACAGGCCAGTGTGGAATTCTTTAGGCTTTTGAAGGAGTGGCTGTGAAATGTACACTAAATGTGGTGGACTAAGTCAGAGCCAGTAGAGGTATGGAGAGAGATGGTTGATTGTGCTGAGGTATAAAGAGGTTATGCAAATTCATATTGCCCACCAGGTCCATTTCATGTTCCCTACTTGTAGCTGAGAGAACAGCCCAAGGACTTGGAACTGTTGACCAAGTTGGAATTCAACAGCTGAGGAGCCCACTTAAGTATCCTGAATTTTTAATATAGGACTGATACTTTTCCTTACGTTCCATTGAGATATTGTACACCACTAATTTATTGATCATTTCTTTACTTACCTTATGTTTTTCTCTTTTATTTCAATTTTGTGTTTTTGTTCTGAAAATGTAATATTGAACAATAATGGAAGTAATGAAGAAAGGCCTAGAAAAAAATGTGTATGGATGAAATTCATCCCTTTGAAGTAAGTCAGCACAAGGCTTATGCACCATTAAAGTTGTTTGCCTTAGTGGGCCTACAAGCATTAACACCAACCGAACTATTTGTTTGTACCATACCTCTCATATGGGAATCTAGGTCTCTGGTAACTACTGTAATACAATTATATACAGTGTAGTTAGGCTTTTCTTCAGCCCTCCATAATGTGATGAGTTTCACCCTGATGTATTGGCAGAGCAAGAACCATATTGCTGAATATGTCATGATGGAGATAACCTTTTCCCAGGGAAAATAGACTATGTGTATGGGAAGTTCTAATTTAAGAACCTGCTTGCCAGTGTGCAATGGGGAAACATCTACCAATGAGAAACAGCAGAATCAGGAAAAATCAGCCACACAAACAAGATAGGAATAAGTCTGGGAGAGGCAGCAACCTGAGTGTTGTAACCTCTATTACCCTTTTACTGTCATAGCCACTTGTCACTGCACTACATAATAACAGAAGCTATGTGTTGTGTGGGGCAGCTGCTATAAGGAAGGTGGCACATAGCCAATGTGTCTGTCAGATAATACCGCCCTTTGCTGAAGACAATCAGAAAGAAGGAATATCTTGTAAAAGGTGTCTAGATTTCTAGTTCATGACCAGTGTCCATTAATAAGTGGCACTTTCTGTGGTTTTGAAAAATCCTTTACTGTAGTGAATCAGAAGGAAAAGCTGCCTGACAGGTTTGCCACCTACACTGCTGGATAGCAAATTTAAAAATAAAGAATTAGAGAGGTCTATACTTCATTATCTCTGTGGCAGAAACACACTCGCAAAGACAGCGGCAAAAGCAACTTAAAACAACATAAAAAAAGTCTTATGTTTAGAATTCGTACTTAGTGTCAGAGTCTTAGAGGAGTAGTCATGTTAGTCTGTATCTGCAAAAACAAAACAAAAAACAAAAGAGGAGGAGTCCTGTGGCACCTTCCTGATCTACACTAGGAAGTTATTTTGAAATAATAGTAATACTATCCCATAGTAGTGCTGCTGACTTGAAGGTATAAATTGTCCCCAAAACAGAAATAGTTATGGGTGAGGACAAAATCACATAGCTCAGCCACCAGTTGTTCTAAAGCATCATTGGGGGATAGTGTTCTGACAGCTTATTGTCCAGTTGGAATTGGTCCTGCCTAGAGCAGGGGGCTGGACTTGATGACCTTCTGAGGTCTCTTCCAGTTCTATGATTCTATGATTCTATGATCCTCATATGGAATGTTGGTAAAAAGAGCTTCTACATTCATGGGCTATGTCTTCACTGCATGCTTATTTCAAAATAACAGAATGTGCATCTACACAGCAAGCCCATTATTTTGAAATAATTTTGACTCCAACTTCAGTAACCCTCATTTCACAATGAAGAGTGTTCTTCCTTGGACTTCCTGCTGTGTAGACAACGCCAAAAGCTGAGTTAAGCTACTTGGACTTCAGCTATGCAATTAATGTACCTAAAGTTGTGTATCTTAACTCAACTTTAGCCTGCAGTATAGATGTATCCATGGTGGCCAGGATGGTGTTTTCAAGATTACTTATATTCTGTAGTTTCCTCGGGAAGTCAGTGGTGTCTTGAAGATAGCTAGGGGCACGTCTACAGAGCAGGGCTAAAGCTGAAATAAGCTATGCAACTTGAGCTACATTAAATGTGTAGCTTAAATCGAAATAGCTTGTTTAGGTTTTGGCGCTGTCTACACAGCAGGAAGTCTGAGAGAGAGCACTCTTCCTCCAACTTCCCTTACTCCTCATAAAATGAGGGTTACAGGAATTGGAGTAAGAAGTCCACCAGTTCAACATTATTTTGACATTATGTTGAAATAACTGCTTGTAGTGTAGACGCGGACCATGTTATTTCAGAATTACATCAGTTATTCTGAAATAACGTTATTGTGAAGACATAGCTTTGGAATACCGGTAGCATAAGGACTGAGAAAAGAATCAACATAGCCAGATAATCCAGATAGACCTTCCAATGCCTGAATCACAAGATGAGATACAATTTCTTTTTCTGTCACAGGCTCTTTCTATAACTTTGGGCAAGTGACTCAGCTTGTGTTTACACTACTAAGAAAAGTTGGAAAGTGATATGCTAATTGTGAATCACAATTTGCGTATCTTTTTCTGCTTTTCTTTCAGAAGAGGCTTTTCTGAAATTTGGCACATCTACAGGGTGCCAAATTTCAGAAAAACCTCCTCTTTTAGCAAATCTCTTCTTCCTTGTATAATGAGGTTGACAAGGATGGCAAAAGAACACGTCTGCTTTTCTGTTTTTTTTAAAGCAGGCACGTTCCTTGGACACAGCATAGCTTTTCTGGGATACTGCTGGTATCTTAGGCTGTGTCTAGACTACATGCCTCTGTCATCAGAGGCATGTAGATTAGACACATAGGCCAAGGCAAATGAAGCTGCGATTTAAATGATCGCGGCTTCATTTAAATTTACATGGCTGCCGCGCTGAGCCGACAAACAGCTGATCAGCTGTTTGTCGGCTCAGCGCGCTAGTCTGGACGCTCCCCTGCCGACATCAAAGCCCTTTGTCGGCAGCCCCGTTATTCCTTTTGGGATGAGGTTTACCGGGGCTGCCGACAAAGGGCTTTGATGTCGGCAGGGGAGCGTCCAGACTAGCGCGCTGAGCAGACAAACAGCTGATCATTTAAATTGCGGCTTCATTTGCCTTTGCCAAAACAACAAATCTACATGGCTCCGTTGACGGAGCCATGTAGTTTAGATTTGCCCTTAGAAAAGAGCTGTAGTGTAGACATAGCCTTAGTCCAGGGGTGGCCAACTTGGGACTTGTGAGTCACATGTGGCTCACGAAGAAAAAATTGCAGCTCCTGACAGAACCGGAATGGAAACTAGAACCACTCAGGTCAGCCGCTCTCACGGCTGGGCCACTGTGAGCCATATGCGTACTTATGGCCTGCTCCATTCTGCTCACGGCCCCCAGTGCACTACGTCATATCCTGCTTGTGCAGGCTGGGTCACACACAGCATCCCAGCCTGCATGTGCTAGCAACCGGCTGCTGAGTGCAGGCAGCAGATTTGGGACCTGGGCATAAGGTTGTGGGGGAGATGCCTGGCACTGGAGAAGAGAAGGGGAGGAGAGGAGAGGAGAGGAGAGGAGAGGGGGATTGGGTGGAAAGGGGGTCGGTGCGCATGGCATTCCAGTTGCGGCGCAGCAGCTTTGGCTCCGGGACCCGAGCATAAGGTTGGAGGGGAGGAGGATTGGGATACAGCAGGGAGGGGTGGTGTCTGGCTCTGGGGAAGGGGAGGGGGACTGGGTTAGAACAGGCTGCTCTTCCCCTTCCCTAAACAACTGGCACACTTCCTGAAATGACAGGTCTGTCGCACCACCGGCGACTTTTCCCCCTGCTGCCTGCCTGCGCAGAGGTGGGAGGGAGTAGGAATCCTGGGACTGCATGCCAGCTGCTACTTCTCAGGAAGCATGTGGCTGCTGTGGGGAGCAGAGAAAGAGTGCGCACTTCCTGAGAAATTGGAGCTGCTATGCAGTCCTGGGACTCCTACACACACACACCCTGTGCAGGCAGGCAGCTGGGGGGGAGGAAAAGTCCCTAGTGGAGCAACAGACTGGGCATTTCAGGAAGTGCACCAGCTGTTTAGCGGAACGGAAGAGCGTCCCGTGTGCTTCCTGAGACCTGGGATCCCCAGGTACTGGCCCCAGCTGTCTCTGTCCTCTCCCTCTTGGCAAACCCCCCTCCAACGAGTATCCTGCCCCAGCACCCACCAGCACCCTGCCCCAGTACCCTTTCTGCTACCCCCATCAGTGCAATTGGGGCCACATTAGCGAGTCTTGGGTTTTTTTGGAGGGGTTGGTTTTTTTGCATCTCACTTGTGTGGCCCCAACTGACTTTTCTATGGGTCAGCGACCCTGACTCAAAACAGGTTTCCTGCCGCTCTTATAAATAAAGACAACACTGAAGCATTTTGTGTTTGACATAATATTTTATTTAAAAATGAAGCCTGGCCAACAAGCCCCCAAATGGGGCCAAAACACCTCAAGAGGAGGGACACATGATATATCTACTGGATATAGTGTACTTGGATTTGAATTAAGCTGTTATGAGGTCTTCTCACTATCAGTAATTGATTAAAAGATAAGAAACAAAGAATAAGAATAAATAGTCAGTTTTCAGAATGTAGCTAGGTATATAGTGGGTTTTCCTCAGTGATATGTACTGGGAACAGTGTTGTTCAACATAGTCATTAATGATCTGGAAAATGGAGTAAACAGTAAGATGGCAAAATTTGCAGATAATGCAAAATTACTCAGGATAGTTATATACATTACAAAAATTATGAAGAATTACAAAAAGATCTCACAAAACTGGGTGACTAGGCAACAAAGTAGCAGACAAAATTCAATGTTGATACATGCAAAATAATGCACACTTGAAAATATTATCCAAACTGTACATACAAAATGATGGGAGCTATTATCATTCAAGAAAGAGATCTTGGAGTCACTGTAGATAACTTTCTGAAAACATCCACTCAATGTGCAGTGGGAGTCAAAGAAAGCTAAGAAAATGCTAGGAACTATTAGGAAAGAGTGGAGGGAAGAGAGGGAAGGAGGAACCAAGACAGTAAATACATAATACTACTCTATAAATCCATGGTATGCCTACACCACATTTAAAAAAGATGTATTAGAATGGGAAAAGATACAGAGAAAGTCAACAAAAATGTTCACGAGTATGGAACAGCTACCATATGAGGAAAGATTTAAAAGATTGGGACTTTCAGATTGCAAAAGAGATGACTAAGAGGGGTTATGACTGAAGTCTATAGTCATGTATGGTGTGGATAAAGGGAATAAGTAAGTAAGTTAATTCAAGCTACGTAGGCAAATGAGGCGACTGGAGTTGCAAATGAAGCCCGGGATTTAAATATCCCGGGGTTTATTTGCATGATCACCATTTTGAAATTTCACTAGCCCGAACTCACTGCTGCGCGGCTACCCGCGGCAGTGAAATCTTAATTCGAACTACGTCCTTAGCTCGAATTAACTGTTACTCCACATTTCCACGAGGAGTAACAGTGTAGCCGTGTGGCAGTGAGTTCGGGCTAGTGAAATTTCAAAATGGCGACTGGACAGGAATATGCAAATAAAGCATGTATTTAAATCCCGGGCTTCATTTGCAACTCCGGTCGCCTCATTTGCCTACCTAGCTCAAATTAACGAGCTAGTGTAGACATACCCTAAGTGTTATTTATTTCCACTATCACTCAACACAAAAACCAAGAGGCACCTAAGAAAAGTAATAGGCAGCAGGCTCAATACAAAACAAAACAAAACAAACAAACAAAGGGGGAAGTACTAGATCATCTATTGATGGTCAGCATATATATCTTAAAGGCCAAAGTGAAATCATGCAGCATATTTCCCGGGAACTTGGAAATCATAGCTCTAGATAAATTGTTCTGGTGGCAAACGATTGAACATACTCTTACATGCTTTGAGAGTCAACACATCCAGACATTACAAAAAAAAGCATAGGATTCAAAAAGAGTGCACAACACCTAGAGATGGTGGATTTTTATGTGAAATCTTGTAATCGGATTTTCGAGTATTAGCTTAGTCGCTCACCAATGGCATTAGAGAGGATGAGATACAATGATTGATTCAATCCATAATAATAATATCTCCTAAAGATTGCTTTTTGTTCAGACAGCTTCCTGGTTGCTTAACCTTCCTTGCTCAGTGCACAAAAGAATTTTAGATATCTTAATACAGGCATTTGTGAGCATGCTTGCAGAGACTCTAGCCAGTGTAATTGACCAGAGAACCTGTTTGTTTGCTACAGTTATCAAACTAATAACATTCATGAGAGTGAGCAATCACCTTTCACCTTTACAAGTCATCATTAGCTAATTTAGTTCGTCAAGCCAAGTGAAACAGGTAATGACAATGAGGAAAATACAGAAAGGTTATAATATCATGAGAACTGCTAACATTGAGATGAGAAGGTTAGCAGGATGCAGAACTGAACATGATAATCCTCCAATCTGACCCAAATTAAATAAGGCATGACTTGCCTTTTACACATGAATGCCCATCAGCCCACAGGCAGAAGATGTGCATTTGCTTTTAATGCTTCACTGTGTTGTGATACCATGAAAATTATCATACATAGATTTCAACATCTGGTGATTAAAACACTGCCATCTAAGTGGATTTTTTTTGTCTGAAAAAATGTATATGCTTGTGAGCTTCCACATCTGGATTGCTATGGTGACATTTCCATAGCTACAGTCTTTTGTGGCATTTTTAGTTTCCCCATGAACATTTGGCAAAAGCAAAATCTGCAAGTTTCACATAATTATTTCTTAGCCTTGTTACCTAACACCATTTTATAGTGAACTGCACAAACCATTTCTTATTCATGATGAGTCTGAACTTTTGTAATAATTCTGCAGTGTTTTCCTTTGTTTTTTTAATGTTTAGGTCTTTTAATATTTGTACTATCACATTCCCTAGTGAGAAAATATCAGGGACATTTATTGCCCCTCCACATTAAGTTAACTGCTTGTTGTTATGGTTATTTATTAATAACTATTTGTATTCTGTTTGTATTTATTAATAACTATTTGTAGAACCCAGGGCACCAGTCATAGATTAGGTGCTATAGTAATGCATAATTTATGATGGTTCCTGCCACTGTTCCCTGTAAGTTGTGCCCTTGTGTGGAGGTTCCAATGCTCCCCAATTGATTAGTAGAGTGTTCATAGCTAGGTTTCTTTTTTTTCCTATTGGGATTGCACATTTGTACGTGCCTCGGTGCATATAAAATATTTACCCTGCATGTGGATGGAAAAAATCTGCACAGTAAGCAATATTTAAAACTTTTTTGATCTTATGCCTATAACATATAAAGTGATACAATAATCAGGAAAAAAAGAACACTAATGAAACTATCAGTGATGAGAACAAGTACAATATGTCCATGCTGGGTAGATCTTCATTTTGTTTTATCTTATTTATTCTTGCAGCATTTTCTAAAGTTAGATTACACCAATTTGTGGAACACCTATAGCCCCAAATGTGCTAACACATATACATGAACATAACGTTAAGCATATGAAGAGTCTCCTTAATGAGACTAACATGTTTAAAATTAAGGATATGCATAAGTGCTCATAAGATGGGGGCCAAAGCATGGTTTTAACAACTGCTGAAAAGGAAGGAAAATAAAGAAATATAATTAATAGCACTCCAAAGCACGCAGCTCCAAAGGTGATCTCAAAGACACAGCATGAAATCAAATCACCAGTGATAATTAATCACCAGACTCAAATAAATACATGTGAGGCTGCTGAAATTCAGTTTTGCTATTCAACTGTTACTAACAAAATAGGACTGTAATTAGGAATACACCACTCAAAAGGCAAAAGCATACTAGGGAACTCTGATAAAGAAAACAAGTTGCCTGGTCTTCTGAGCATCTAAACAATTAACTCCTCTCTGACATGAGATTTTTTTCAGGATTTTTAAATGAATGGGGTCAGTTCCCCGGCTGGTAGACATTGGTTTAACAAAAATGGGTTGCCATCTTTGTGTGTGATGCTGTTGCAAAAAAAGCAAATATGATTCTAGGTTGTATCAACAAGTGTGTTGTAAGCAAAACTCGTGAAGTCATTCTGCCGCTCTACTCTGCACTAGTTAGGCCTCAGCTGGAGTACTGTGTCCAGTTCTGGGCGCCACATTTCAAGAAAGATGTGGAGAAATTGGAAAGGGTACAGAGAAGAGCGACAAGAATGATTAAAGGTCTAGAGAACATGACCTATGAAGCCAGGCTTCATGAACTGGGTTTGTTTAGCTTGGAAAAAAGAAGATTAAGGGGGGACATGATAGCGGTTTTCAAATATCTAAAAGGGTGTCACAAGGAGGAAGGAGAAAATTTGTTTCTCTTGGTTTCTGAGGACAGGACAAGGAGTAATGGGCTTAAAGTGCAGCAGGGGAGGTTTAGCTTGGACATTAGGAAAAAATTCCTAACTGTCAGGGTGGTCAAATATTGGAATAAATTGCCAAGGGAGGTGGTGGAATCTCCCTCTCTGGAGATATTTAAGAACAGGTTAGATAGACATCTGTCAGGGATGGTGCAGGTGGAGCTTGGTCCTGCCTTGAGGGCGGGGGGCTGGACTCGATGACCTCTTGAGGTCCCTTCCAGTCCTATTATTCTATGATTCTATGATCTATAGAGGTATGAAATCTCACCCATACCATAAAACCATTTAATGAATTGTAATGTGCTTTTCTTTCCATAAAAAATGTTTTACCTTTGATATATTTTCTTGTTCATTTTAGAAGACTGATAAAAGTTGCTTTAAACTGTGCTGATGAAATAAAGTTAATAGAAAAAATAATGATGCAGGTACATTCTCACTAATACACAATTCAATAGTTTGGAAGAAAAGTCAGGTAGTCTTTAGGCTACACAGATATTGCTTAATGGTCACTGAATTCTAGAGGCAGTGCCTACATTAGCCACCCTAGTTCGAATTGGGGACTAGTGTAGACATACCCATAGCTATTTATGATGTGGCTGCGGAATCTAGAATATGGCAGATCTGCAACACTGACTTCTTCCTGCACTGCGGCGAGAAATACATATCCTGGCATATCCTAAAATGCTCTCCATTTAAGGAGTTTTCATGAGAAAATGCCAATCCCAATGCATCTTCATTCTGGCAGAAGTGAGGCGGTTATGCATTAAAGACTCATTTCTTCTCAAGCTGCAATCAGAAAGGTCAGCAACCTCTATCTTTTAGGTAGCTGTTTTCTTATCTTATTGGAGAGAGCAGCTTTATGCTCCAGCTGGTGTTAGCCTCCAATCTGACCCTAGTAGTGAGCCAGGATTGTAGTTTATTTATCATAAGACAATGATTGCAAGGTAAGGAAACAATCTTTTTTGTTCATTTTTAAGAACACCCAAAACTCTGAACCCCCCCCCCCCCCCCCCCAAACTCTGAATTTTCTAGCATTGGTAAATTGCTTTGGAGAATTGCAAGAACTTCCTAAAATTACTCTATTAATAAACCTCCCCTTCAGTCTGAGGTGCATCCAGGACTGTAATATATATAAAAAATCAAATCAGATACAAAGATTGTCAGTGCTCCAGCCCTTCACTTAGGCTGAGGCTGATAATTGGGCAGTTTGCCCATCTATTCATTTATATTTGCAATAAAACAAAAATACAGATGATAGTAGTAGAGCTAATTGAAAAATGCAAGGTGAGGGGATGGGAGGAATCACAAACATTTCATCAAAATTCCCCTCCCCCCATCATGGCTTTGTCAATAATTTAACAAAATGTCAAATAAAAAAAAATCCTCACCATTCTCTCTCTAGGCCAGCAGAGGTACTTCTGCTGAATTTCCCCTTCTATAAAAGAGGGAGGTTTCTCTGGGGGCTCTGGAACTTCCTCCTAGACACTGTCTGAAACAGCCCGAATCAGGTGACTTATGCTGCAAAAGACACCTCTTCAATACAGTTCCAGAAATGGGCCGATGGTCTGTTTCCTAGAATGATGAAAGGATGCAAAGGAACTGTTCTAAAGGAGATTGGTTGGCAGAGGGCTTGTCTAAAGGAGTGTTTTAATACTGCTGGGGTTCTGCTGTAATATTTACAGTATGGCAAGTCAAGTGAAATGGCCCCATTACATTAAATGGGAGTTCTGTGCCTAGAACCATCCATGGGCATCTTTTTAATTATTTATATCAACATTTCAGTCCACAGCCACAATGTTGTTGAAAGTAGGCACAGCCCAATGTAATGGGCTGAGCACAAAGCTAGTCTCACTGACAGTCACTGGACTGTAGCTGTCGCTGAGTGGTACATAAGGGAATGGAAACAACCACTTGGATGACTTCCAATGATATAGGAAGATTTCATCAACATGAAGAAGGAAGGCCAGGATAAGAGAAGAATGGAAGACATGTTGTGATTGTGACAATCTATATGAGGGCTGAAGGTCTGATCATTCAAGGTGATATCAACATTTTAAAATATTAGCTGGTGTGTAAAAAGAACAATGTCAGTGCCTCTGGATTTTAAACAAGAGGAGGAGAATCCTAATACATTTTTTTGTTACCCTTCTTTTGTTTTCTAATTACATCTTTATTTTCTGTCCTCACCTGATTTTATTTTTCCCTTTCTAAACCTTTTTTCTGCTTCTTAGTCGTGTGTGATGGGGTGCCCACCACAGACCAGGCAGAGACATTTAAAGAACCAGAGAAGCTCTATAGCAGGGAAAAGCCAGGGACTGAAAGGCTGATTGATGGTGGAGCCCAGCTGAGAAGGAATAAGAGGAACAGATACTAAGCCAGAAAAATGCAACAGAAAGGCCCTGCAAAGGACATAGTCTGCAATCACTGCCTGGGAGAAAGGAGGCGTGTTTTGGCTGTGGAGTTTGTAGACTGGAGTTTTTATTGGGAATTTAGTATGGGATGGCTTTCCAGTCTGACCAGAATATTCCTAGGTTTGTCCTCTCTCTGACCACTGAAATTAGGAGCGGGACAGGACTATGTTAGGAGGCAGATTTTGGGACCCGCAATAACAAAGACACTTACCCTGTTGGAAGCAAAAACTTTGTAAATTTAATCTAAAGAATGTTACGATTATACACAATAAATGAACGTGATCACCTCATGTTGCAACATCAGTGTAAATTTAACACAAAGACTATATGTAGATATAGATATCTCCTGAGTATTCAGCTGAAATTGAGTAACAGCATAACAGCAGACTTACACCCTCCTGAAGACCCTGGTGAGATGAAGGAACCAGCCTCACTCCACTGATGAAGGGGGGGTGTCTCAGTGAGCAATAAGAAGGTATGGTAGCAGAGACTATAAATGTACTAGTACAATAAAGTATGAAAGATAAGAAAGAGAGGGGAATTGTTGGCCCCAGATGGAGCATTTGTAGTGTTTTATAAGCATTTTTACATCACCAAAGACAGATTTCTGCACCTTAAGATTTTGAGAGTGTACACATTTGATTGGAGAGAATATACATCTCAAATCTAAAAATGGGCAAGATGATGAAAGTTCTAAAAATGACCAGATGTTTGCTCAGCTCTCTCGGGAAACAGGACACTTTGCATATATTTTGGGGCCCTCTGCTCTTGTTACAAACTGGTGGCAGTCTTAAGACTTGAGTGGAAAAACACACACTATATATGGCAGCAAGCTGTCTTGCAGCTCCACGAATCCAAATGGAAATGGAAAAAGTTCTATATTAAAAAAAAGCTAAACAAAAACGCTTCATTAGTTCTGATCTTGAACTGTTACAGTGCTTTCACTATACAAATGCCTAATTGTCCATGTAATTTACCTGCGAAGGCAGTGGTTGAGAAACCCAACGTCTCAATTGTACCCATCTTCCTAGATAAGCAGGGTTACTGGACAACTGACTGACAACGATGGGGGAATGAGCTGATTCTCCAGTGCTCGTTGGTAGTTGTTTATACCAGCGTAAAGTGGGTGTAAACTGTTGCCACTCTGGTTTGAAGAGTGTTTTACCTACACTGGAGTAAACATCTCAATTAGTGCAGGGCAAGAGGAAATCCCGTGCAATTCTCTAATTTACCTTTAAATTAGCCCAACTCAATTCTGTGTATATGTGTTGTATTGAACTGAGTAAGAACATTTTTCATGCAGCAGATTCAGTGAGAGTATGAAACTCCATTGCCCTCTTTGAACAATAATTTCTGAGGGCTGGTGACAATGAGAAGTTACATTGGCATATATTTATCTTACAAGAGCGTGAGAAATCCACACCCTTTAGAGATGTAGTTAAGATGACCTAACTCCTAGTGTAGATGTGGATTACCTGCAGTGAAGGGTGATCCACTTCTGTCACTGTAGCATCTACATGTGCCTATATTTTAAATTCTACAGCAGCACCATGTAGACATAAGGTTGTGTCTTAGAATTTGATACCTCCCTATAAAATGCTAATGGAAACAGAGCACAGCTAGATATTATCTCAGATAAACCTCAGATAAACCTCAGATGAAGGGTATAATGTTGACCTGGACTACCTTCTATATTATTACCTTTATTGAGGTAAAACTTATCTGTACCTTGTCTCCATTGGGATTTTACAGCTACCTTGAATATGCCATCCCATAAAAAACACACCACTTTGACACACAGCTTTTGTAAGGCATACAAGTTATGCAGCAGTGCTCTTGAGAAAGACCTGTGGGGAAGAGATACAGAATTGGATTCATGCAGGGGATGGAAATGGAGACTATCTGGCAGCTAGTCAGCCACCCCCATCCAAAAATATGACATGTTAGAAATGCATAGTGGGCTTAAAGTCCACTGATGAAACATCTCGTCAAAGATAAAATATATAGCAGCATATCCAGTGCAGAGAATGTGCCTTGGTTTCATATTAGCTACTCTGCAACCCTAGGAAGGGAAGATACTGTTCAGCAATATTCAAGCTGTCAAAGGCAATGAGATATCTTTGTTCCTTTTAATCAGAGATTCCAATGCATTTTTCACTTAGGAAACTAATAGATGGAAAACATATTTATATGGACATATTTTATCACTGAAGAGATGCACACATTACACTGATTCTGGTCTCAGAAAATCTCAGCGGTTCAGCTAGGCAGCTCAAAAATAATGTCAATGTGTTCATTGTCAGAAGTCATGACTATGGAATAATCTAGAAGAATATTGAATACGATAAAGGTTGCATTGTTTTTGGAGGGTTTTTTCCTCAATAAAAGGGTGAAATATGCTAGATTTCTACCAATTGGAGGATAAATAGACATAGGTGGTAACAATACTTTATAGGAATAACCTTTCATTTCAAAGCATTCGATAAAAAATGCATTTAATTGTTATATCTGGTTTGAGTATTTTCTTTAAATTGTCAGTTCTTGTACCTATGAACTGTCTTCCTTCATGTTTGCATAGTACTTCGCGCAGTGGCACCCTGATCGTGAGTGGGGTTCTTGGGCACTAATATAGAAATAGGAAATAAAAACAACCAAATATATAAATGCTTACAACACTCTTGTGAGGAAGGTAACTTATAGGCAATTCACTTCACTCATGATTAAAATGCAGCTACCTCTGCAATAGAATACAGCAGCTGTATACTCCCTGCTCACACCAATATTCTACAGTAGTTTCAGAGAGAAGGGGGAGGGAATAGTGTATCTAGCTGAAATTAGAGTAGGTATTTAGGCAGACACAGTATAATTGCCCAGACAGAATTTGGCCTGGATACTGATGTTAATAGTTCTGCTTTTATAAAGAGTGCCAGAGGCTTGATAAAGACTCTAAGTAGTCAGGACCTTCTGTTTATGCTTCCCTACAGTGGATGAGCTCTTCTGAAAGAGATTTACAGATATTGTATTGTGTCACATAGTCTAGCATTCTGGAGTTGGACTTGGTGGTGCAGGTCCAAGGTTCCCTCTAAGGTTCATGGCAGCGTAGCCCTGCAGCTGCTTACTCAGCCCTGCCCAGTCAGGCAGCTCCCTGCACAAAGCTCTGAGCCCTTGGTTGGGCAGGGATGATTAAGCCACTGCAGGCCTGTGCTGCTGCACTGCTTAGAGGGAACCTTGTGCAGGTCTATAAGATTGAAATAGTCCAACAAAGAACAGCCAATCCCAAATGCTTTTGCTGTCACTGAGACTAACTTTACCCATGTGTAGAATATTACTTGGCTCATGGATGGGGTTAGTGGTAAGAAAGATTCTGAATCTCCTTAAGATTGACATGTATTATTTGGGACAGGGAGAGTGACCACATTCTAGATGTATTTATTTGATTGCTTAATTACTTGCATACATATATGTAAAGTATATATACAATAATTTTTATCTTATTCCTTCCCTATTTTAGGCTCTGATCCCAGGTAATTTTCACTGGCATTCACTATATTGATATCCAATTGCTACTCACCTTTCTGATGACAGCTAACAAAAAAGTCATTCAGAACTTCAGCCACTTCCATTTTCTGTTATTGTTCTCTCCTCCCCTCCCACATTGAATAAGGGACCTACCCTGTCCATGTACTTTCTTTTGCTTCTAATGTTTTTGTAGAAGGTTTTCTAGTTATCTTTTATGTCTCCAGGAAGTTTGATCTTGTTTTGTGCCTTGGTCTGTCTACTTTTGTTCCTACAAGTTTTATTCATTTATAGTCATCCTTTGTAATTTGTCTGGTTTCCACTTTATGTAGGCTTCTTTTTTAAGCTTCAGATAATTGGTTATGCCAGGCTGGTTTCTTGCCATAATTCCAATCTTTCCTAGGCTCTTGTGCTCTTAATAAAGTCTCTTTGAAAAACTGCCGACTCATATTAGTATACCAACATATAAGGTACTGATTTGATTTTCACCCTATGTTCTCTCTTGTCTGTTATCCTGATTATAACAGCCCATTCTCCCCACAGATCCCAGATCTCCATGTTCTTGACTTAACTATGAGTTTTTGTCACCTTCTCCTGTTGAACCTCATTGAAAGTCCTCCTCACTAAGTAGCTAGTCATTTTGGCCTAGCAGTCCTTCTCAGAAAAGAGTCTTGTGGTCAAGGAAACCAAAGCCCTCATGGCAACACCATCCTCACCACCAGGTATTCCTTCCCAGAATGCATCTGTCTCTGGCTGGGCCACTACACTCGACTGGAAGGATTGACAAAGCATCACCTTATTCCTTAACTCCTTCAGCCTTATTCTCAGAGTCCCGTGTCACTTCTGATCTCATCAGGGTCATACTTCATGGTTCTTCATCATTGTGATGGGTAGATTTGGAGTAGAAGTGGATCACTGACTGCTGGCAGAAGTAACCAGGAGTCACCAGTGACCAATTTCCCGAGAGATTTCACCAGCATACATCTTTCACAATGGATGGTCCCCTCAGCCTTGCTTTCTGAGAGTGGAAAATGCAGGCTACACTCTGGGCAGAGGCATCCATTGTTAGGTTCTCTGTCTTGGTACAGGCACAGGGGGAGGAAACAAGAGCAATATTGGCATTGGCAATGCAGCCATTCCTACCCATAGTGATTTATTACAACTCCCTTTTCTAACTCCCCTACTAAGTTCCCCTCTTTGCTATCTCCTATTTGCTAGCTTCCATTAGTTGCTCTGGTTTTTAAGGCCTTCTCTCTTGGGTCAGCAATAGCCCCTTGTTAATCGCACAGGGGGAGGGTGATCACAGGGCTGACTGAGGCTGATTAATGACATTTTTCAAGGATGTAAAGAGGTGTGATCACTAACCAATATAGCTCTGCTGGCAGAAGCCCATTGTGCCATGGAAAGCTGTGATTGTTTTGCATATTGAGGGTATATGTTACTATATCTGTACAAAGCACAGCCGAGTCCATAATAGCTGTAGATGGTGCAGTATACCAATACTGTTAAAGGGTAGATACTGCTCCAGAAAGGCACTTTGTGTAACAAGATAGCAGGGACCAGATAGGTTGCTTCTGAGTGGTATAGACCAATACATGACCAAATACATTTTTCAAAAAGATTGAGCCCTGGATCAAACTTCTCCCCCTCTCCCTCCCCCCGCCCTAGAAATTTCAGCCTAAAGAGTAATCTTCAGAAAATTAAAACTGCCAGACAAGAAGTGCTGTATTCCCCTGAGAAGCATGATAATGCCATCACAGTGGGGTGTATACATCATATTTTAGCTTAGAAAAGTGACATGTTTTAGAGTGTTGCATTGAACTTACAATTCTGAGGTGAATTCTTTTTAGATTCAAATTAGAAGGAGATCCATGGAAAAGATTGTGTACTCAGAGATGAAAATGAAATAAAAGTAATAATAAAATGTGGACTTTCATAAAATAGCCTGAATATTGGCATAAAGAGGAGTTTTCACTGATTGATATTCCCTTTTCTCACAGACGCATTTTTCCGTCTAAAATTAATTTTTGATTTACCTTCAATTGATTTGATTTGAAACCTGCTTTTCATGAATATGTTTTGACTCTATGAAATAAAAGAAAAAGGGAAAATCTAGGTCCAATCAGTTTAGGCCTGTTTATGCTGAGAGATAAGGTTGAATTTATTAAGGTTGATTTTTAGCACCCAATTTTGTAAAGTCGAAAGTCCATGTCCCCACTGTGCACAAGAATTAGACATAGTTCAAAGTAGTCTGCCCCAGTATGGTGGCTACCATTGACTTTGAGAGCAATGGACTGTGGGTAGCTATTTCACAGTGCCTGTGCCCTTTGCATTCTGAGTTATGCTCCCAAATTACATGCTGACAACAAAACTGTGCACCGTATGGTTCTGGGTATATGCCATCAGTGGCCCATAATGCACTTGTTCCTCCGTCTCCTCCTGCTTACGACCAACGGAAAACAGTCTTTTTGTGTGCCCTTTGTCTTATTGGTTATCCACACAGATGCCATAGCAGCATTAGCTTGAAACCCACCATGGATCCTGTTGAGTATCAGAGCATTATGATGATGATGTTAACTTGGTGTGCCTAATGCTGGAATATGTCCTGAATGTATCTGGGGTCAACTGGAATGAGTAAAAATCTCAGGAGGCCAAGAATATACTCTTTTGCAAAGCCCTTGACTTGAGCAACTTGCAAATGTCATTTGTTCCTCTAGACACAGTGGAATGGTGTTTCTGGTGACACCAGACAAGCACAGGCTGGTGGGACCACATTGTTATGCAGTTATGGGACAATCAGCAGTGGCTACAAAACATTTGCTTGTGTAAGGCGCTTTCATGGAAGTTTGCAAATTGCTTTCCCCCACCCTGAAGCACAAGAACACCAGAATGAGACTCACTCTAACAGTGGAGAAGCAAGTGGCAATTGCCCTGTGGAAGCTTGCAATGCCAGAAAGCTGTTGGTCAGTTGGGAATCACTTTGGAGTGGGGAAATCTACTGTGTGGCCTGTTGTGATCTAAGAAACCAAAGCAATCAATACCCTTCTGCTATGGAGGGGAGTGAGTCTGGGAAACATGGAGGACACAGTGGAGGGCTTTACCACACAGAGCTTCCCTAAGAGTGGTACAGGAATAGATGGAAGGCATATCCCCATCTTGGCACCTGACTATCTAGCAAAGCAGTACGTGAACTACAAGCAGTACATAAACCACTTCTAGAGGATCACTATGGGATGGTCAGGAAAGGTTCATGGTGCATGAATCTTTAAGATCTCCTGCCTCTTCGGAAAGCTACAAACTGGATTTTTTTTCCCCAGACTGGAAAATTACAGTCAGAAACATTGAAATGAAAATAGTGATTCTTTGTGACTCATCCTATCCCCTGCTCCTGTAGCTCATGAAATCATATATAGGCAGCCTGGACCGAGGTAAGGAACAGTTCAACTACCGGGTGAACAAGTGCAGAATGGTGGTAGAATATGCTTTTGGGTATTTAAAGGGCAGGTTCTACAGTCTACTAACTAGGTTAGACCTCAGTGAATGCAACGTTCAATTGTGGTGGCAGCCTGCTATGTGCTCCATAATATTTGAGGGTATGTCTACACTACCCCGCTAGTTCGAACGTTCTACGAGGCGTACAGATAGTTCGGAATGGCTACGTAGTTCGAACTATCTAGCCCGTGCCGCGTGTAGCCGCGCGGCACGGGGTTCGCACTAGCCGGCTTTTAAAAATGGCGGCGCCGGCTTTATGCTAATGAAGCCCGGGAAATTCAAATCCCGGGCTTCATTAGCAAGTTCGGTATGCATACATTACCCCGCTAGTTCGAACTAGCGGGGTAGTGTAGACATACCCTGAGAGAGTAAAGGGAAAACGTATGTGTCAGGGTGGAGCACTGAGGCACAATGCTGAGTCAGGGATTTTGAGCAGCCAGACACCAGGGCAATAAGAAGAGTGAGTCAAAGGGCAGTGCAAATAAGAAAGGGTTTGAAAGACAGTTTTATGAATGGCTAGTTTTGAGTCATGCATGTTGCTCTGAACCAAGGTGCCCCAGCATTCAGTGCGCTTGCCAGTAACCACCCACTCCTTCAACAGAAGCAATAAGCAGACTGTTCAGAAATTAAGCCTTTTTATTCAGGGAACACAGCAGTGACAGAAAAGGAATTGGGGGTGGGAGCTTCAAGGGTGTGTGATCACATTTGCAAGAAGGACAGCTTTTTGCTTCATGATATATCCATGGGGGTTGAATGGGAGGCTTGAGTCCTTGAGTCCTCTCCCCACACCCTGAGTTCTAGTACCCTGGGAGAGGAGGCTATGGAACGCAGTGAAGATGGAGCATTGGTCCTCAAGAGCTGGAGGGGGTGCCTGTTCAGGTAGGCATCTATGACACTCTCTCCTGGTGCTTCACTTCCAGTTCCCTGCATGCTGTCCTCTCCTCATGCTCTGCTCGCATCTCCTCCAGCAGCATATTCCTCCACTTGCTTATGCACTCCCTGTCTGTGTTGACGGATTGCATTTGCTCCTTGCACATCTCTTCCTTAGTTTGTTTTCACCTGCAAATTTGTACCAGGTGAACAGCTGGTGAAGCTGGGGAGTGTGCACCAGGCTGAGTGTTGTTCCCATTGTAATGAAAATTGAAGGGCAGACTTTACAGGAGAGACACTATAGAGTGTAAAATCTAATCTGTTAGAATAAAATGAAGGTATCTCTACAGACATTAGGGATGTGTTATGTACAAGGTCCTGGTTATAGTTTTAAGTGGCCACTTTGCAGCAGGTATACTTCAGAGTTCTTAGAGGAACAGCTGGACTTGGTGTGGTGGCAAGCTGGTAAGGGATGTCCAGGGCATGAGCCTGCATGTGAGGAGGGAAAGGAGAGGTGGAAGGGGTCTGAATATGGAGGCAGAATGGGGCAGGGGCTCATGCCGTGCCCTTGTGTTCAGTACCCCCCCCCCCCATTTGCTGGGGGAGTGCAACTTTCCTTTTCTGCAGGAGCAGGCGAGTGTGAGGGAGGGGCAGAGGGAAAGCGGGGGCTCAAGCCAAGCTCCAGTGGGGATGAGCAAATGGAGGTTTACTGCAAAGGAATCAGCTAAAAACTTACCCTGCTTCATCCAGGCTGCATGCAGGATATCAGTTGTCTCCGAATCGCACAGTGATAGGGAGCAGATGCTGAGTGAATGTGGCCAGAAACCTGGATCTTATGCTGCAATGCTTTGTGCTGCAATGACTCCAGACTACTTACTGTTGGTTTGGTGTGGTTAAAACAGGATGGTTAAACACTGGAATAAATTACCGAGGGAGGTTGTGGAATCTCCATCATTGAAGATATTTAAGAGATGGTTAGATAGACATCCATCAGGGATGATCAAGATGGTGCTTTGTCCTGCGGTGAGGGCAGGGGACTGGACTTGATGACCTCTCGAGATCCCTTCCAGTGCTAGTATTCTCTGATTAAAGCTGTATAGACTCATGCAGTTAGCTCCAGAGTGCTCTACAGCCTTAACTGAGAGCCAGGTGGCTTTTACTCATATTGTAGAGGCTCATGCAGTAAGCTCCACAGGTTCTAGCTTCAGTTCTGCCTGTCAGCATTATGTAGGTACAGTGACCACCACGGGTCATGCCCAGTTGCCTTACCCCACTTTTAGCAAGATAAAATATGTGAGCTCACCAGAAATGCCTCCCTGAGCTCAGCGTCTGACTCTGAGACATCGTGGGAGGAAGGGGATTGTCTCCAATGTTATAGAAAGTTCTTGGAAATCGGTGACATTGGTTGCCCTGCTCACCTGCTGATCACTCTCCTCCTACACTATGCCTGCAAGTCTTGGGAGGAATTCACGGACTGGCTAGGGAAGCTGGCTAGGTTCCCTCCCCCGGCCAGGGATTTCATGCAGCTGCTCGTAGAAGCAGCATGTTTGTGGCAATGCTCCAGGCAATCTGTTTGCCTCCTTTG
The DNA here is from genome assembly GCF_049634645.1 of Pelodiscus sinensis. NCBI lineage: Eukaryota > Metazoa > Chordata > Testudines > Trionychidae > Pelodiscus > Pelodiscus sinensis. Next base: position 112,993,436 of record NC_134716.1, read on the forward strand.
TCTTTTGATATGACTGCCTCAGCAGCTTTATTTTCACTCGGCTCTGCTCCATGTTCCTGGTGTATCCTTTCTCCTCTGTGCCCTTTGCAATCTTGGCATAGATATCTGGATTTCTTTTGCTGGTTTGTAGTTCTGCAAAAATAGATTCTACTCCCCACACAGCAATGAGGTCTAGGATCTTCTGCATGCACCATGCTTGGATCCTAGACCTCATGGAACTTGAACTCCTGGAATACATGATCAGGTGAGCTGCTTGCTCTGAGGTCTGCTCACTATATTGGCTACATAGGAAAGGAAATTAAAATTTTCCTGGGGCATTTCCTGTTCACCTGGACAGCAATGGAGCTGAAAGACCTGTCTAGAACTGTCACCACCGTGCACTGTCGGACACCTCCCAGAGACCAAGAAAATCAACTTTCATAGCACTGCATCCACACTACTGTAAAGTCGACTATGCAAGATCAAATTTAGTGGTTACTTCTTGTGAAAGTAGGAGTACAGAAATAGACTCTAAGGGTATGTCTACACTACAAAGTTAATTCGAACTAACAGCCATTAGTTCGAATTAACTTTAATAGTGGCTATACATGCAAACTGCTATTTTGAATTTAATTCGAAATAGAGGAGCACTTAATTCGAACGAGGTAAACCTCATTCTACGAGGAGTAACACCTAGTTCAAATTAAGTATTTCGAATTAAGGGCTGTGTAGCCACTTAATTCGAACAAGCTGGAGGCTAGCCCTTCCCAGGTTGCCCTGATGGCCACTCTGGGCCAAAGCAGGAAAACTCTTCTGCCCCCCTCCCAGTCCCATAGCCCTTAAAGGGGCACGGTCTGCCCACAGCATCCGGCCAGCAGACCCTGCACCTGGCACAGGATGAACCAGCCACCCGCTGCCACCCAGCCCTCCCCCTCTTCCCAGGACCAGGTTGGCGGCTCCCAGGAGCCTGTCTGGGGCTGAAAAAGATGGGCGCCCACCTGGTCTAGTGCAGAGATTGTGGACCTCATCAAGGTTTGGGGGGAGGCCTCCAATGTCCACAATCTCTGCACTAGGCACAGGAATACAGCCGTCTACAGCCGCATGGCTGCCAGCCTGGCCACCAGAGGCCACATGTGGTCTGCTACAAAATTAAGGACCTGTGGCAGGCCTACTCCAGGGCCTCCCAATCAGGGGCCAACACAGAGGTCTGCCCCCACTTTGAGACCCTGGACCACATCCTGGGGGCTCACACAGTCTATGCCTCCCGGGTGGTGGTCGACCCCGGGGCAGAAACGGAGGAAGAGGAGGATGCCAAGAGCCAGGAGCTGCAGGAGCCTGCTCAGGACCCAGGACCCCCGAGTCATCCCACAGAGCACATCTGCTGTGTCGTCTGAAGCCGGGGAGGGCTCCACATGTGAGTGCCATCATGGTCCCCTTATGAGTATGGAGGGGTGAGGGTGGAGAGGGAGCCCAGGGACTGTGCGCCTGGGCCTTGCCCACCATAGAGCAGCAGCTGGGTGTCTTGCAGGGGCCCTGGCCTGTTCCCCACATGCCGACCTCGCCTTGCAGAGGGGGATGGGTTTCACCCACTGTGCCCCCAGGAAGAACTGACCACTGCTCTTGTTTCATCATAGCCACAGCACCTGGGCCTGCAGGGTGCACCACCCCTCCTGGAACAGCCTCCCGCACCCGGGCCAGCAGGTGCACCCACAACCAGGAGGAGTACCAGTGCTGGCACCTGCAGCTACTGGGGCAGCAGCTCCACACCCAGGAGCACTGGGTCCGCGAGGACCTGCAGCTGTGGCAGCAGAGCTTGGAGGCACTGGAGGATCAGGGTCGTGCCCTCCGAGGTCACCTCCAGACCCTGGTGGGCAGGTTCCTGCCTTCTCCTGCTCCAGCCCCTGTGGCTGCCCCAGCTCTCGCTCCTCTCCCCACCCCTGCTCTCCCTCCCGCTTCCTCTACCCCCCCCGTCCTCCTGCCCCACCCTTCACACTCACTCCCCCCCGACGTCCCCACACCCGCAGTGCTGTAAGACCGGAGAGCCAGCAAGACCCCTAACCCTGAGCTTTCCCTTCCCTTCCTCCCCTTCCAGCTCCCTCCTCCCAGATTTCTCCCTCCTCTCTCCCATCTTCATTCCTCCCTCCCGCCACCCCAGTTATGTAAAATAAAAGAGATTTTTGTTGTCAAAACAGGTGACTTTATTTGACATTAGGAAGGGGGGTTAGGGAAGGGAAAGGGGAAGGAGCTGAGGGTGGAACAAGGCCCTACTGGGGCATGCAGGGAGAGTTCAGTCGTCCTCCACCAGGAAGCTGTCCCGCAGGACTTCCCGGATCTGGATGGCCCCCCGCTGGGCCTCCCGGATGACGGCAGTGCAGGACTGCGCATACTGGCCAGCCAAGTGTTCCGCCTCAGCCATCCAGGCTGGCAGGAAAGCCTCCCCCTTCTGCTCACATAAATTGTGCAGCACACAACATGCTGCCACCATGGGAGGGATATTGTGCTCGGCAAGGTGGGTGAGGAGACATCGGAATTGGGCTTCAGGCATCCGAAGGCCCCCTCCAGTGCCCTGATGAGCCTGGCATTGAAGGCCTGCCGGGAGGGGTTGAGGTGTCATGTGTAGGACTTCATTAGCTAGGGCTGTAGGGGGTAGGCCACATCCCCCACCAGGCAGACAGGCATGTCCACGTCCCCGACCCTGATGTGGTGATCAGGGAAGAAGGTCCCACTGTGCAGCCTCTGGCATCGTGTGCCTTGCCGGATCAGCCCACATTAATGTCCATGAACTGGCCCCGGTGGTCAGACACGGCCTGCAGGATGACGGAGAAGTACCCTTTGCGGTTGATATACTGGGAGGCCTGGTGTTCCGGGGCAGAGATTGGGATGTGCATCCCGTCGATGGCCCCCCCGCAGTTGGGGAAGCCAAAGACGCCAAACCCCTGGATGACCATGTCCGGGTTGGTGAGGCGGACCACTCTGAGGAGCAGCACCCCGTTGATGGCCTTGACCACCTGCAGAGAGATACACTAAACCGCGAATCACTGGGTTGCCTGGGTGGCTGGGAGTGTTCGTTCCCTGGCACTGCCCCATGCCCCACTCCCAGAAGCAACACCCATTGCAATCCTGGCTGCCGTGGGTGGCGTGTAGCATGCCCGGGACAGACCGAACCCTCCCATGAGGGGCACTTTCGCCTCCTCCCCCCGTTTTCCCTGGGACGGCCCATCCCCTCCTTGCAGCTCCCCTGCTCACCCCGGCTCAGTGGCCGGTGAGTGCCGTACCTGCATGAGCACTGCTCCGATGGTAGATTTCCCCATGCCAAATTGGTTTCCCACAGATCGATAGTCCGGCATGGAGAGCTTCCATAGGGAGATGGCTACACGCTTTTGGAGGGGGATGGTGGGCCTCATGAGAGTGTCCTGTCGCTGCAGAGCAGTGGCAAGCCACTCTCAGAGCTCCAGGAAGGTGTCTTTCTTCATCCTGAAGTTCTGGGTCCATTGTTGGTCTCCCGAGCGCTCCAGGACAATGCAGTCCCACCAGTCGCTGCTGGTATCCAGATGCCAGATGCAGCAGAGCACGCTGGTGTCCGGGCGCTGCTGCGGCTCCTCCACAGCCCCCAGGGAGGCCGGGGGGGGATAAGGGGGTTGAGGTGCACCAGATGGTGCCAGGCAGCCTCCAGCCATTGCTGGCAGGATTGCAGCAGCAAGTCCAAAAACTGGACCGGAATGCCCAGGGCAAACTCTGGCTACATGGTGCCAATTGCGGCGGCGTCCCCAGTGAGAACCACCGACACAGGCAGGCAGAGTGGAAAATGTTTTGCTGTCCCTCGGTGATGTAGGAAAGCAAGAAAAAGAGCTGAGAACTGGCTGTCCAGGGGGGTCCCTTTAAGCATGAGCTCATAGCCTCAAATAGCAGCCATACAAAGCAACTACTGACCTGATGCTCTGCTGAAACCAGTTTCAGCTGCCCTTAAGTGCGACCCAGCGTCCAATCAGTGTGGACGCACTATTTTGAATTAGCAAAACGCTAATTCGAATTAGTTTTTGGGTCTAGATGCATTATTTTGAATTAGCTTATTTTGAATTAACTAATTCGAAATAAGTTAGTTCGAATTAGCGCTGTAGTGTAGACATACCCTAACAATCCTTATAGTCGACAGAATGAGCTTGATAGTGTGGACTCATTGTTTAGAAAATTGATCTAATGCAGCAACGTTTGACCTAAACTCCCAGTATAGACCAGGCCTTAGTATTTTCTGCTGCTACCTTTGAAATACTATAAGCAATACATTTTTATTCACTCCTTAGCTTTGCTTTATTCTCCCCTTGCACTCACCATTATTCTTAAGGATCCGAACTCCCATTGACATCTTTACAAGTGATTGGAAGGCTAGTGGCAATCTTAAAGACTCCTGGCTGGGGCCTGAGAGGGAAATATAATAATATTCACAGTTCTGCTCCTCTTCCCTTTGCATAATGCATCTTGCCCCAATTTCCCCCAGCATTTATTAGAGGCAAGTATATTCTTAACTCTAACCAGTGACGGCCTGCAGCATATGCTTTAGTTTCTCATTTGGTATCAGATACACATATGATGTAGAATCCTTCTCAGTGATAGTGCAGCTCATTTGACTGCAAGATGGAAAGTACAAGGGTGTTCTGAATGCCCTTTAGAGCAGGGGTGGGGAACCTTTTTTGGGTCAGGGTCCGCTGACGCACAGAAAAATCAGTCAGGGGCCGCACATGAGCAAGTAGCAACCTCTCCTTCCCCAAAACAAAAAGCACTCCTCCCCCTCCCCACTGACATGGCCCCTGAGTAAGAGGGAGAAAGACACTCCCCACATTCCCCCCACACACCTAGGGGAGCATGCTAGTAGATGTTGTGTGCTCCAGCCCTAAAATGGGGGGAACTCCTGAGCCTCGAGTGTTGGATCCAGGCAAGCCAGGGGACATTATCTGGCTCCCAGGCCTCAGGTTCCCAACCCCGCTTTAGAGTCCAAGGTCAGAAGGGACCATTGTGATCATCTAGTCATATGTCCTGAAACCTTTGTTTTCTGGCACTCTGTTAATCATAAAACTTTGTTAACTGGCATTGCCCCCAGCCACAATACTGTCACAACTTCAGGCGCTCAGGCCTGGCTTGGTTTACCACGGTTGGCTTAACAGTTTTTTATTTAAGAAGTACTAATCATCTTTAACTCAAAATAGAAATGTGAGACCAACTGCCGCAAACTACAAAACTACCAATGTTAAAAACTTAAGTTTTACTATTATTGTCCAATTGGTTTTTCCTAGGTTAATGGGACCCTCAGATAACCAGAATGCCCTAATCCCAGAGGGTATGTCTACACTACAAAGTTAATTTGAACTAATGGACGTTAGTTCGAACTAACTTTAATATGCGCTACACTAGCACTCCGCTAGTTCGAATTAAAATCGAACTAGCGGAGCGCTTAGTTCGAACTAGGAAAACCTCATTTTATGAGGATTAAGCCTCGTTCGAACTAGCTAGGTCGAATTAAGGGGTGTGTAGCCCCTTAATTCGAACTAGTGGGAGGCTAGCCCTCCCCAGGTTTCCCTTAAAGGGGCACGGGCTGGCTATGGTGTTCGTGCCAGGTGCAAGTCTGCCAGCACCCAGCCAGCAGACCCTGCACCTGGCACGGATCGAGCCACCCACCCGATGCCCCCCAGCCCTCCCCCACTTCCCGGGACCAGGCTGGCGGCTCCCGGGAGCTTGCCCAGGACCGCAAGAGGCGGGCACCCGCCTGGGCTAGTGCAGACATCGTGGGCCTCATCCACGATCTCCGCACTAGGCACAGGAAAGCAGCCGGCTAGGGCAGGAGAGCTGCCAGGCTGGCCACCCAGGAGCAGGTGTGCAAGAGATTCAAGGGGGTCCACTGAGACCCCCGACCCTGAGCCCTGAGCTTACAATGGCCGTCCTGGGTCAGACCAAAGGTCCATCTAGCCCAGTAGCCTGTCTGCTGACAGCGGCCAACCCTAGGGACCCTGGAGGGGATGGACCGAAGACAGTGACCAAGCCATTTGTCTCGTGCCATCCCTCTCTAGCCTTCCACAAACCTTGGGCAGGGACACCACTCCTACCCCCTGGCTAATACCACTCCATGGACCCAACCTCCATGACTTGATCTCTCTTCCCTTTAAACTCTGTTCTAGTTCTAACCTTAACAGCCTCCTGCAGCAAGGAGTTCCACAGGTTGACTATTTGCTTTGTGAAGAAGAACTTTCTGTTACTAGTTTGAAGCCTGCTACCCATTCCTTTCCTTTGGTGTTCTCTAGTCCTTCTTTATGGGAACTAATGAAGAACTTTTCTTGATGCACCCTCTCCACCCAACTCCTGCTTTTAGAGACCTCTATCCTGTCCCCCCTCCGTCTCCTCTTTTCTAAGCTGAAAAGACCCAGTCTCTTTAGTCTCTGGGACCTGTTCCCAACCCCTGATCATTTTAGTTGCCCTCCCCTCTCCCAGCCTCTCTCTTCCCCTCTCCCACCTCCTTTTCCCAGTCTCCCCCAGTTTTGTTCAATAAAGACAGATTCCATTTTGGAAGACATGTTATCTTTATTTTGTACATCTAGAAGAGGGGCTAGGGAAGGGTAAGTGGAAGGAGGTGAGGGAGGAATGGGGTACGAGCCCCCGATGGGGAGGACTGGGCTGGCTCTGCGGGCTTCTGGGGGTGGAAGCTCTCCTGCAGCCCCCCAATTGCCCCCTCTCCCCAGATGGCAGCCTGCGGCAAGTGCAGTCGGGCTGATGGCCGAGTGCTGTGATGTGCCCAATGTGGGTAGTCCGGGTAATCCAAGCCAGGACTGCTTTGCAAGCGGGGCACCCCTGAGAACTCTCTGTCCGGGGTGGGGGTCAGGACCCTTTAAGCACAGCCCTTGGCTAGCCTGAGACAGCATCTCCACGCTCTAAGTCCTCCTCTGATGCCCTGCCGGCACTGCTTCCGGCCATCTTTAACCCCGGTTCAGGGTCCACTTAATGTGGACATGCTAGTTCGAATTAGCAAAACGCTAATTCGAACTAGTTTTTTTAGTCTGGATCTGTTAGTTCCAATTAGCTTAGTTCGAATTAACTAATTCGAACTAAGTTAGTTCGAATTAACATTGTAGTGTAGACATACCCTGAGCGTGCCAGATTTCACAAAGGTTTTACTGTACCATAGAACATTTTCAAAATAATTTTGAGGGGGCACGGGGGCGAGAGGGGTGGAGGGAGAGAGAGAGAGAGAGAGAGAGAGAGAGAGAGAGAGAGAGAACGAAATCCAGTCTTGATTTAAAAGTTGTCAGTGATGGAAAATCCACTATGACCCTTGTTAAGTTGTTCCAATGGTTAATTCCTGTCACTCTTAAACAAACCTGCAGTCCATTTCCAGTCTTAATGTCCAAATTTTGAGGCTTCCTCAGTCTCTCCTGTTGCAGGCCTTGTACTTTGGATACGTGCATACAGAGTAGTTTGGCCAATGAGAGATGGAAGAAGCCTTGCAGCTCAGTGATTGGGGCCTGAGAGATGGGATACCCTCTTGTTAAAATCCCTTTTCCACCTTTGCCAGGGAAGGAGGAGTTGAGCTTCTGTTTTCCACAGTGAGTATTCTGACCATGGGACTAAAGTTGTGAGGTGGACAGCACTAGCACCACCACCTCCTCCAAAAGCTTAGTATGGAGCAAGCAGGTGCCTCAGTCACTCCTGCAAGGAACTACAGAGGCACCTAAGTCAGGAGAGGTGTTCCTGTTCGTGAATCTTTAGATGAGCTAGCCTTGTCTCCACAGGCTGGATTTAGCCCCTGTCTTTGAGAAAGGTGCAGGGCTTAACATAACATCCCCCACTGGCTAGTTCTGGTGGGGATCCACCTGGTACAGGTGCTCATTTCTCTACATTTTTTGTATAAACAGCTAGGTGCCCAAATGGATTGAAAATTGTAAAGCAGAGCTGCTCTTGTAAGTGCCACGATGCTCAATATTACAATGCCTAAATCCCTTCTTGGATTCTTCTCTTCCTGTCTGTACTGTGACAGTATACAGAGAAATTCTGTTTTCAGGACTATGGGGCCACCACTTTTCACCATCTCCGACTTCACTTTTTGAATGAGACTTTTTGAAATACATGGTAATACTGCTCAGCCTTGCTTTTACAGGCTTATTTTAAGGTGACACCTAATCGGATGCAATTTTGACTGATGGTGAGGCTCCCAACAGCGAGGAAGCCCACTAGCAGTACATCTTTCATAACAGACAAGTTGCTGAGCAACCAAAACTAGCTTTAAATAACACTTGCTATATTTAGAAAAGGTGTTTAAGGGCTTTTTGCAGAAGAAAATGTGTTTTACTGCAGCCGCTCAGGCTCATCACAAGCTCTTAAAGTCAGAAGATCCTGTCTCTGTGGGAAACTAACCTCCCCCAGGCAAAAGACTGGCCTAATGCAGAATCCCAATATGAAATAAAATGAACAGCATCACGCTGAAAAGTTTCACTGAGATAGTGGTAGGTGGATGAACTCCTCTCCGCAGGCTAACTGCAGTTTCTTTACTTATTCTGCCACACTGCTGACTGGACAGTAAACAAGAATGACAATAGCATTTGACAGTGGAATCTAATCTTGCAGATCATGCAAGACTCATGATCTTACATTAATATTTCCCTTGATTCTCCATACTATTCTGTATTAGGAAGTGTGAAGAACTTTTATGTGTCCCCATCCCTGGGCGTGACTATTCTTGAGAGTTAGCTAGCTTTAAATTTTTTGAGTTAATTATCATTATTGAAATGAACTAGGAAATTTTATAAGTAGTATTAATGTGAAATATAGCCATAGCAAGAATAAAATTCACAATGGAAGCTAAATTACTGAGGGTTTTACAGCATATAAAGCCTATAAAATCTTGTATTTTTCTGAGATTTCTTAAATGTACTGTCTCTATGAATGTGTTTAGGACTGAATTACATTTTGAATTAGTGACCACATCACTGTAAATTTCCTTATCATTTTTGTAGATCCACTAAACCTCAGATATTTAACTTTAATATTAGCTATATCATCAGTTAATGGAAATCTGCATACCCTTATTCATGTGAATGGCAGTACGCTTTTTCACATCAGCTAAGAATTGGCGCCAACATATTTGCTGGTCTAAGACAGGGTAGAGAAAATGTAATGTTCCCAGCTCACAAATAAAGGATGAGCTATGGTCATTAATAGAAGTTTTGTCTGAGTCCAGTCATCAGCACTAGTTCCAGTGTACATTGTCATTGAAGAATTGGTGTTTCACAGCACTGGTGAAAATGAGCAATATACTCAAATATGCTTGTAACTGTGTCATGGCCTTTCTTTCTACAGGTTCTTCCTGCTAGTCCTAAATAATGAGTGACAAAGCAAAAGGAACAAAATTCTTTTTCCATTGAAATCAATGAGAATTTGCCATTTGTTTCAATGGAGACAGGATATTATCCCGTGTGAACAGGACTTTTGGAAGCCAATGGAAAGGTTTATGTTGGCTTTAACAGCTTTTAAATCAGCCCCAAATTCAGCAAGCTTTCTGAATGAACAAGTATTTCCATTTTTTCTTGCAGAGCAAGAATTATTTTCATTGTTAATTTTGTTTGTTAAGGCAGTGTCTAAGGACCAGTCAAAAATGGAACTGCATTTCGAAAGGCATTGCCCAACCACAAGATAGTAGATAGTCCATCCCTCCACGACTTTAATGGAGACTATGGCTACAAGGTACAAGCAGATGCATGCTGAAGCCTAACAAGCAAGCAGTGTGGTGGCAGCAAACATCAGACTAGAATTCTTGAGATGCAGGTATGGGTTTGTGCAGAGAGAGAATAGGGATGTCCATGCTTTTAGCAAGCAATGCACCTGAAGTTCTGCTTTATGTTTCAAGGAAGAGATGAGCATATTTAGATCTGATAAGTGCTTCACCTTCCACACTCTTGCACTGTCCCCCATATGTATAGGACATGTTTAAAGTCATGTTTACTCCACCAGCTTTCTATTTCTCTTGGTAACCTGTCCTTGGTCAGTTTTCTTGGACTTGATGGAAGATTAGTAATCATCTTGCTGGATTCCAGCTCCTCAATTTGGTTTAAATAGAGCAGTCACCTCTGATCCTAGCAGTAGCTAACTGTTCATCAGCATTGCAACTCACTTGTGGAAGTTCAAGAGCTATCTGCTGTTTGTCATAAACTTAGCTCTTCATCATCCTAAGTGGGCCCATTTGGCTTCATAAAAATATATGGTCTAAAATGACCATCAAGAATAGGATACCATGAAGAATCAGGAAGTTAAGCAAGCTGATCTGTTGTTAATGAGAAATAAAAAAAGAAATCTCCCACAATTAAATAGGTCAGCTAGAATAAGCATTTTAGAGATTCCTGGGTAAAAATATGGAGATGGTTCAGTAAACCATATTATGCCAAATTTTGATGTAAATTTTATCAAAGTTAATTGGTAGTTTACTTTGAAAGCCATTGATTGTGATGCTCTAACTCCAAAGATACTCCAAAGATGCATTTTAAGTATTCCTTAACCTAGTTTCTATATTTGTCAGTGGTCACAAGTGATGCTTAAAACTGAAATAGTAGATTTTAAATTCTTGAAATGTTTCTAATGGAACAGGCATGGAATATGGAATCAAGATTAGGTTCTATTTCTAGGTGCATATTTCTCTGTGCCCACGTTGTATTCACTGTTGTTAACACCATGGCTAAGTCTAGACTGCAAGCCTCTTTCGAAAGAGCCTCTTTCGAAAGAGCGCGTCTAGACTGCACGCGGAATTTCGAAAAAGCAAGCCGCTTTTTCGAAAAAGAAAGCACCCAGTGAGTCTGGATGCTCTCTTTCTAAAAGCCTGTTTGCTGTCAAGAACGCCTTCTTTCGAAAGAGCACTTTCGAAAGAAGGCGTTCTTCCTCGTGGAATTAGGTTTACCACCGTCGAAAGAAAAGCCGCATTCTTTCGATTTAATTTCAAAAGAACGCGGCTGCAGTCTAGACGCAGGTGAAGTTTTTTCGAAAAAAGGCTACTTTTTTCGAAAAAACCCCTGAGTCTGGACACAGCCCATGTGTTATTTGGGCACTAGGTGTTCTCATTTATTTTCAAGCAACATTTTACATTTTCCAGACGTGAAGAAATAGGGCAAAGTAAAATCTAATCTTAGGAGTGATGGAAGGTTCTCAGAAGGGTGCTTGCTGAAGACATGACCCAGTAGTTCAATCTTTATCTATATATGGGCAGAGATTTCAATGACTGACAGAATTTAAAGGTGTGATTTTCCAGAGTGCTAACTACTGACCAAAGTCAGCTCCCAGTAAAGTCAATGGGAGTTTTTCCTCCAAATACATAATTAAAAGATGATAAGTCTGTAGAGGCTGATCATTTTCAGTTTTACTCTTAATGGACATTGGGATTTTAAAATCTACGGTCTTTTCCAGTTACATGCAGTTGGCGACACTCAGAGGATTTTTCTACCTTGAAATGAAATTGACTGGATTAATTCCAAGCAAGACATTCTCTGCACTACTTTCTCAGTGCAAAAGAGAGTTAATATTTCAACTAAATTTGCTATGCTAGAAGTCAGGAAGGTGGTGGTGTGAAATGATGAAAGTGCGCATTTTAGGTAGAAAATAAAATTATTTGAAAATATCATCTTCGAACTATTCAGGCAATTTCAAGACTAGTCAAGTGCACTGTGGCCACAGAGCATCAATGGCAGTGCTTAGAAAAAAGAATAAGATTCCAAAAGGTAAGAATGGCAGGTATCCCTCTGTGGGAAGGTATTTAGATTTACCTTTCTTTATGGCCAAAAGAACTTGAGCGAAAAGTTCTTGTTATGAACATGAAGGATGACTTTGCAGAATGCCTAATGGGTTGTTGGTCTGCTCCTTGTTTTTAAAGTTACAGACTAACGTGGCTACCCCACTGGTACTAACCTTAGGGTGAGTGAGTTTGTTTGGCTCATCCTCCTCCTATGTGGTTGACCAGAGGATAGGTCTGACCTAGTAGGAAAGGCTTTAAAAACCCAAGTAGTGAACAAGGGAGCTTTTAGGAGGGAGTTGTATTATAATCACTATGATTAGAAAGGGCCACCACACCTGTGTCAATACTTCTCTTGCTTCCACCACCTGCATGTGTATCCAGAGAACCTGACAATAGATATTACTACCCAAATCCAGGTGTGGATTTGCACAGACTGTGGCCTGCATTCCTCACTCTGGGAGGAGTGTCCAGTGTTAAAGTTATCTGCTGGTGGAATCTCTCAGGAATCCAGTTGGAAAACTATGGGAGGAGGTGGGTAGGGTGAGAAGCAACCGTGCCCATGAGGAATTCACTGACATCTAAAACTGAGGAAGCTATTCCACTAGAAAGGACTGCTATCATGCCACTGTGGGAGGAGGATGTGGTTCAATCACAGGGAAGACACTTGCTGCTGGTTAATTATGGCAGCCCAGAGCTTTGATTGGCTAGAAAAATGGGGATGGGCTATTCTACCCTGGATTCCCACTGCCAGTTGAAGGCTGGGGATGACACTCATGGTTTGCAGGAGGTCTGTTCTGCTGCTTCAGGGACAGCAAGTCCAAACAGATACTGATCTTGTGGATAAGGGGCAGGCCCATCTTGAATGCATGGTCCTTATGAACAAGCAAAGCAGAAAGAATTGGCCACTGTCCAACGAGAAGGAGGTTCCTTAATGTGTGGCCAAGAAATCAGAGCTGGAGGGGCAGCTGAAACAGTTTGTGATTGATGGAGATAACATTCCTATTAGGTATCTGGGACTTGTCATACTCCCATTGACTACTCTTTAAAATGATGCTTGGAACAGAGTCTGTGCTTATGAAGGTTTTGGGATAGCTTTGGGCTTTGGAGAGAATCTTGCAATCTATTGTGTTAACTCTGTTTCTAGCATGAGTGTTTACATCATGCTATTTAGAAGTTGTTAGAAGGGTGTATTAGGAAACACTAAAGAATTTTTTTCTCTAAAAACCTAAGTACCATAAATTGAGCCAACCAAAATCTCTAGTCATTTTTGCAAATGTAGTTCCATAATTGATTATTTACTAAATGATCTTTTTATTATTATTAAGAGTTCAGGTTAATTTTAATGTTAGACCACAACTTTGTCATGAAGAATTTTTTCTCTTCTTGAATTATGCTGACTTTTTCTTTTTTTGTAGTACCAGACTGAGCAAACTTTGGGCACTAGATGCAGTAAACATTACAGAAGGCATTAAGGGAAAGGAAATCCCTCGCAAGGCTCCTTGATGTTTACTGCGATCATTTACACCTAGCACCTGTTTATTTCCTGAATTCATCCTGCCTAGTCATAGAATCATAGGACTGGAAGGGACCTTGAGAGGCCATGTAGTCGAGTCCCCTGAACTCCTGGTAAGATTACCCTTTGTTTAACTCACCCTTCTGATTGATATTTGGGCTGATAGGAGAAAGCAAGATGAAGTGGAGGCCCTGCATTTTTAAAATCTTATATAGAACAATGAGTGTTACACATTTAGATGTCTGTATACAAGAATTACATAGTTTCTCTACTGTCATTTTTTTTTTGCTAAATAAAATGTGATTGTTCTATTCAATAAAAATTGCTTAACAAAAGAATGGCCATACTAAGGCAGAGCAGTGATCCATCTAGCTCAGAATCCTATCTTCCAACAGTGACCTCTGTCAGATCCTTTGGAGCAGGGGTAAACCATTACTTTTTGTCAAGGTCCAAATTACTTGGTGAAGGCATAGTCAAGGTCCAGACTCCATCATCCAGATCCCCTCCTGTAACCCCTCAGCTGGCTTCTCTAAGTTCCTTGGTCATCTGACAGCTTCCTGTTCACTCTGCCCAAAGGGTAAAGTGACTTTTTTATCTAAATTAAAAATGGGTCACAAGGAGCTAGCCTGAGCTACCTGGTATTGCTGCTCTCCCCCCAAAAAGTTCCTCCATGCCTCCTGCTGAGCTAAGTAGCAGAGGGGTGGGGAGAGAGAAAAGGGTATGGGCTGGGATCTGGAAAGCAAAGCAGGGTTTGAATGTGTGTGAGTATGTCTGAGCTCAGAGCCAAGAGGTGAAGCTCTTGGTCTAGATCCAGATAATGGTGTGACATTCCTTTAGGGGATGAGCAGAGGGACAGGAAGGAGATTCCGGGTAGTGGGTAGGATCAAGGAGCCATCAGGTAGCATCGTTGGGCAGATGAAGGGAGGCTACAATGTGACAGAAGAGGTGACTGGAAGTGGACCGGGGAGGGAAAGAGGATGGTTGGGGTGGCGGGGCTGGAGAGGGGTATGTGCACTGGCCTCAAAGGACAGGGGGTGCAGAAGACATGAGGCAAGAATGGGAGGGGCATGAAGCTGGGGGGGTTGGGCTTTGCAGACTGCTTGAAGGCGTAAGGCCAGTGGGGATGGGCTCAGGGACCACTCAGATCATGGGTACAGTTCTGCCTGACTCCAGTCCCAGCTCAACTTCAGTCTGCTCACAGTGGCAGCATGTGGCTGTGGCTAGTGTGTGTGTGGGGGGGCTCAAATTAATGTTTCTGGCATGTCACAAGACTGCTCTGATTTTTTGGGATGATCAGTTGTGAGGAGGAATCACTCCCTTTGGCAGTGGCATTCTTCATGTCTCCCTGAAGCTGAGTAGGGAGGAAGCAAAAAGGCAGCTGGCTGAGCTCATCCTGCCTGCCCATTTCGTGGGGCTGCATCACCTTCCTGCTGCTTGAGTCTCTCCCTTGCATTGCCTCTTGTAGTCCTGGAGTTGAGGGGTGTGTGCACCCCAAAATGGGATTAAGCTAATTGCAATTATATTATGTCCATTAAGATGCCATGAATTAATGAAATAGAACTCTTCCTAGTTAAGGATTAATTTGGAGACAATTTTTTAAAGACAAGGTCATAGATCATAGAATCATAGACCACTAGAACTGGAAGGGACATTGAGAGGTCACCGAGTCCAGTCCCCTGCCCGCCGGGCAGGACCCCGTACCATAGGGTACGTCTAAACTACATGGCTCCATCGACGGAGCCATGTAGATTTGTTTTTTTGGCAAAGGCAAATGAAGCCACGATTTAAATGATCGCGGCTTCATTTAAATTTACATGGCTGCCGCGCTGAGCTGACAAACAGCCGATCAGCTGTTTGTCTGCTCAGCGCGCTAGTCTGGACGCTCCCCTGCCGACATCAAAGCCCTTTGTCGGCAGCCCCGGTAAACCTCATCCCACGAGGAATAACGGGGCTGCCGACAAAGGGCTTTGATGTCAGCAGGGAAGCGTCCAGACTAGCGCGCTGAGCGGACAAACAGCTGATCGGCTGTTTGTCGGCTCAGCGCAGCAGCCATGTAAATTTAAATGAAGCCGCGATCATTTAAATCGTGGCTTCATTTGCCTTTGCCCATCTGTCTAATCTACATGGCTCCATTGATGGAGCCATATAGTCTAGACACAGCCATATAGACTATCCCTGATAGATGTGTCTCCAACCTGCTCTAAAATAGCCCCAGAGATGGAGATTCTACAACTGCCCGTGGCAACTTATTCCAGTGTTTAATCACCCTGACAGTTAGGAAGCTTTTCCTAATGTCCAATCTGAACCTTTCTTGCTGCAGTTTAAGCCCATTGCTTTTTATCCTATTCTCAGAGGCCAAGGAGAACAATTTTTTTCCCTCCTCCTTGTGACACCCTTTTAGATACCTGAAAACTGCTATCATGTCCCCTTTCAGGCTACGTCTACACTATGGGGATTTATTGGAATAAGGTACACAAATTGCGCTCCACCATTTGTGTACCTTTTTCCAATAGTGTTTTCAGAAGAGGCTTTTCTGAAATTTGGCCCATCTACACTGGGCCGAATTTCAGAAAAAAACCTTCTTTTGGAAGGGCCCTTTTTCCTTGTGGGCGGAGGAAGACAGGGCTTCCGAAAGAGTGCACCTGCTCTTCTGGAGAAAAAAAGCGGAAGAGCAGACCTGTTCCCTGGACACAGAGGAGTTTTTTCTGGGATACCTCTGGAAGCTATGGGCTCAGTGCCTGTAGATGAGGGACAGCACATGGAGCCATGGCTGTACATGACAGCTGCTTTCAGGAGTGGTGCAGGGCCAGGTTAGGACTAAGCTTGCTGTGGTTCTGCTCTGCAACCACCTCTGGTATCCTGGAAAACCCCCATAATCTAGACATCAGTCTTCTCCTTTCCAAACTAAACAAGACCAATTCTTACTTCCTTCATAGGTCATGTTCTCTAGATCTTTAATCATTCTTGTTGCTCTTCTGTGGACTTTCTCCAATTTCTCCACATCTTTCTTGAAATGTGGTGCCCAGAACTGGACACAATACTCCAATTGAGGCCTAATCAGCACAGAGTAGAGCGAAAGAATGACTTCTCATGTCTTGCTCATTACACTCCTTTTAATGCATCCCAGAATCATGTTTGCTTTTTTTGCAAAAGCATCCCTGTTGGCTCATATTTAGCTTGTGGTCCACTATGACTCCTAGATCCCTTTCTGCAGTAAGCCTTCCCAGACAGTCGCTTCCCATTCTGTATGTGTGAAACTGATTGGTCCTTCCTAAGTGGAGTACTTTGCATTTGTCCTTATTATTAAACTTCATCCTATTTACCTCAGACCATTTCTCCAGTTTGTCTAGATCATTTTGAATGATGACCCTATCCTCTAAAGTAGTTGAAACCCCTCCCAGCTTCGTATCATCTGCAAATTTAATAAGTGTATGCCAATATCTAAATTGCTGATGAATATATTGAACAGGACCAGTCTGAAAACAGACCCCTGCATCACCCCCTTGTTATGCCCTTCCAGCATAATTATGAACCATTAATAACCACTCTTTGAGAATGGTTATCTAGCCAGTTATGCACCCACCTTATAGCAGCCCCAGTTACGTTGTATTTAAGCAAAAGCTGCCAGCTAGATTTAACCTTATCAGAATGGGTGGAGAGGACTGACAAGTAAACAATTGAGCCTGAAAACCCTGACTCTAGACACCTCTGATATGAAAAGTTTACTGACAGTTAGAAAGGTGATGATCCAGAGGGGGTCATTATGTTTTGTAGAAGTTATAAAATATTTAGTTTGGAACAGTGCACTGATACCAGTTTGAAAGACATTTTTTCCTGACACACTTTCTGGCTGGTGAACACCTGATGACCGCAAACCTGCTGTTAATGACTCAGTACCATTCCAGATGTTAGGTAAATTTCTGGGAGGTTCTAAGCCTATTGCTTAAATCTGTGTGCGCTTTAATCTAATGAAGTACAGTGTTAGACAAGAGCAGGCTTACTTCCATTACTCCTTGATCAGACAGAATTGCTGAATTTCTGCAGATTTATTCCTCTCACTGCCTGGCGGGAAATAGTTGAGTTGTCCCTGTTGGGGGTTCTGAAAACCCCTGGGAGCATCTCTCACCTGCAGATGGTCTGCAAAGCAGGCAGACGAGTTGGGACTCCAGCAACAGTGAAGGTGAAACACCCCTGCGTGGCTGGGTGGAGGAGCTCAGTCTGTAGCCAGCCACCCGGCTGATTCCTCCCTGTCTGTGCTACGCTGAGAGCACTGCTGCCAAGGAGAGGGCTGCCTCTTCATTGCAGGGTGTACCCTCCAGAGGCAACTGGAGTATTCTGAGGGGAACATGACCCCACATGCCCTGCCCATGCATCCCCTTTGTCTCCAGGGTACACTCAAAAGCATCCAGTACTGTGGATTTGGATCACAGTTGGCTCACTACCTACCCCTGCCTTAGGGGGAATTAACAGAACAAGGCAATTATAGAGAATGATCTAGTCCCTGTCATATAGTCCCAGCTTCTGGCAGTTGGAGGTTTTGGGACACCCTAAGTATGAGTCTGTGTCCTTGGCTATCTTGGCTAATAGCCTTTGATTGACTTATCCTCCAGGAACTTATCTACATCTTTATTTTAAACCGACACATACTTTTGGCCCTGCCCCTGTGCAGTGTGAAGAAGTACTTCCTTATGTTAATGTAAAACCTGCTGCCTATTAATTTCAGTGGTAAGCCCTGGTTCTTGTATTATGTGAATTAATAGATGGACAGTGAGTACTACAGTAATACTACTTGTCTCAAAAAGATGTTGTGAAACTTAATTAACATTTGTAAATCACCTTGCAAATCCTTGAATTGAACGTGCTATGGGAAATCAAAATATTAGTGTTCAAATATCAGTTGGATGGAGTCATTCCCACATAACTGCCATCAGTATTTTAAAGGAACTTTTTAATGCTCATTATAAAATGGCTCATTTAGTTGTCAAATTTATAGCACAACGTAGAACAGTGTCCGAGAATATCAAAGTACGAGCCAACTCTATTTTAAAAGCACTTTCCATCTGAAAAAAAGGCAATGAGCTCTTAATTACTCCATTTTGTCAGAAAAAGACCACAATTCTCCTAAAAGCTACTTACGACACACATTTCTTCTCTCCACAGAGGAACTAACTCTATAGAGCAGAGTGATTCTCCTGAAGGAAGAGGAGTCCAATATGATGAATTAATGTGGTACTACCAAACAACTATCTAGACAAGTCATATTTTTAGATGAAGGAAAAATTTGAGTTGCTCTAAGAAAAGAAATTCCAGACACTTTGACTGCCCTTATTTTCAGTTGGTGCATGTTGCTGTTTCAACTCCTAAGAGAAAAATATCTCTTGTTGGGTGTCCGCATGTGGAAGGAAATGTAGAGAGTCAATGTAGTTGTAATGAAATCAGTGGAGCTGCACCTACTTACAGTAGGGTTGCATTTGGCATGATGACAGTTGTTGATGAGAAATAAATGCCTCATAAATGATACGTCTTGTATGACCTTTTACAAATACAGCAAGATCCTTTTCAATTGAAGAAGTGGATACATTTATGCTAGCGCTTTCCCATGGAAATAGTGATATGGAAAAAGGATGTAGTGTAATCAAGAAAAACAAAAACAAAATCAGCCTTCAGATTATTGCAGCAAGTCAAGGCTACCACAAGGTCACCACTGTAGCTAAGAAATTCAAGGAAGAAGCTAAGAACTTTTGATCAGTGAAAGTGTATGATAAAGTTTATAGAGAACTGAACAAATTAGCTAGTGTTGATCAGATACAATAAATAATTAGGTTGCACAATAATAATGCCTTGCAATTAGTTTCAGAATGATGTAACTTTCAATTGTCACAGTAAAGTGAGTGAACCACTACAGTTCACTCAAGGGCATCTTGATTCTTAGGTCTTTCTCATAGGATCTGAATGGAAGTTTCATGGCGTCTAGGATCCAGATATAAAATAAATTGATTACATACAATTTTCTTCTAACTTGGCATTTATTGCTTGGATGCCCTGCAACTATCAAGCCTATATATTTACTGGTTATAGCAATGACTTGGTACTCTAAAATTAATTTGGTGTCAGCTAATGAGTTATTGATCATTAACTGGACTGAAACTGAGGGGGATGGTTTGGTGGTTTAGCAGGATAACCCTCTAACTGACAAGACTGCATAATTATCTCTCATGCATCATGAAAGTCCTACTTTAAAAAAACCACTAGAGGCACATCTCGACTACACGGTTCTTTCGAAAGAGATCATCTAGACAACCACAACTTTTTTCGAAAAAGCAATCCGCTTTTTTAAAAGAGAGCACCCAGGCAATCTGGATTCTTCCTTTTGAAAAAGTCCTGTTTGCGGTCAAGAATGCCTTTTTTTGAAAGAGCTCTTTTGAAAAAAGGCGTTTTGCCTCAAAGTGGTTACTGCTGTCGAAAAAACCACTATTTCGATTTAATTTAATAGAATCATAGAGCTGGAAGAGACCTCAGCAGGTCATGAAGTCCAGCCCCCTATCCAAAGCAGGACTAATCCCAATTTCAAAAGAACGTGGTGCCAGTCTAGAGGCGGGTGAAGTTTTTTTTAAAAAAGGCCATTTTTTTCCAAAAAAAACCCTGTAGTCTAGGCATAGCCAAAATTATGTAACTTCACTACCAATTGTCTCTACAATTAGGGCTGGGCAATTTTTTTTTTTGAAAGAACGTTTTTGCATCAGAAAATTTTTGTTGTTGAAATAGAATGTTTTGTGGGAATATTCATTTAAATTATTCAGTATTGAAATGGAGTGTTTTGTTTCAGCCCAGCTGCCTTTTGTTTCAACTTTTACATATTCTATTAATTATATTTTAATATAATATATTATAATTTTGAATTATTGAAATGTTTTAGTTTGATAAATAGATTAAGTAACAATCGTCCATAATTTACATTCCATAACTTTTCATGCCAATTTGGGACAAAAGCAATTTTTGAAAATGTTGTAATTTCACAGGAGACAGAAAGTCCATTTTCCAATCAGCATTACCTACATGTTCATTGTCCAGCATGGTAAGTATCCTGCATAATGAGGCTTCCATCTCTTCTCTAGAGACTTTACATCACCATTTAAGTTTATTGCTCTTAAAATATTTTTCCAAATAGTCAACCTAAATATTTCATTTCTTAATTTTATCCTAAGTGACTTCCACATGTTTTGTTTTTCCTTCTGGTTGGTAAGTTCTTGGATCTTGATTTATACTCCAAAGTAATGTTTGCACACGCTCACCGAACAGTACAAAGGACCTTCAGTTTGTTGCTGTTCTGCCAGTAAGTCAAACACTATCTCCTTTAAAAAATGTCCTAGTGGCTGAAATGATCACTTTGATAAAATGATATAGGGAGAGTTCATCCCGATGGAACTGCAGTGAAGGAAAGGACATTTTTGTCATACCTGCTCTAACAGTCCCTGTAAACTCAGATCATCTACAGTGGACAGCCATACTGTCATGCTCAGTCTTCTTGCCAGCTCTTGTTTCATAGGATATGTCTACACTACAAAGTTAATTCGAACTAACAGACGTCAGTTCGAATTAACTTTGATAGGCGCTACACATGCAAACCGCTAGTTCGAACTTAATTCGAACTAGCGGTGCACTTAGTTCGAACTAGGTAAACCTCATTCCACGAGGACTAACGCCTAGTTTGAATTAACTAGTTCGAATTAAGGGCTGTGTAGCCACTTAATTCGAACTAGTGGGAAGCTAGCCCTCCCCAGCTTTCCCTGGTGGCCACTCTGGGCACCACCAGGGAAACTCTTCTGCCCCCCTCCCATCCCCGGAGCCCTTAGAGGGGCACGGGCTGGCTACGGTGCCTGTGCCAGGTGCAAGCATGCCAGCACCCAGCCAGCAGACCCTGCACCTGGCACAGCTTGAGCCAGCCACCCGCTGCCACCCAGCCCTCCGCCTCTTCCTGGGACCAGGCTTGCGGCTCCCGGGAGCCTGCACAGGTCCGCAAGAGGCGGGCGCCCACCTGGTCTAGTGCGGAGATCATGGACCTCATCCATGATCTCCGCACTAGGCACAGGAAAGTGGCCGTCTAGGGCAGGAGAGCTGTCAGCCTGGCCACCCAGGAGCAGGTGTGCATGAAAATCAGGGTGGTCCAGTGAGACCCCCCGACCCGGAGCCCTGAGCTTACAATGGCCATCCTGGGTCAGACCAAAGGTCCATCTAGCCCAATAGCCTGTCTGCTGACAGTGGCCAATACTAGGGACCCTGGAGGGGATGGACCGAAACAATGACCAAGCCATTTGTCTCGTGCCATCCATCTCCAGCCTTCCACAAACAGAGGCCAGGGACACCATTTCTACCCCCTGGCTAATAGCACTCCATGGACCCAACCTCCATGACTTGATCTAACTTCCCTTTAAACTCTGTTCTAGTTCTAGCCTTCATAGCCTCCTGCAGCAAGGAGTTCCACAGGTTGACTATTTGCTTTGTGAAGAACAACTCTCTGTTGTTAGTTTGAAGCCTGCTACCCATTCATTTCATTTGGTGTCCTCTAGTCCGTCTATTATGGGAACTAATGAAGAGCTTTTCTTTATGCACCCTCTCCACACCACTCATGTTTTTATAGACCTCTATCATATCCCCCCTCCGTCTCCTCTTTTCTAAGCTGAAAAGTCCCAGTCTCTTTAGCCTCTCTTCATATGGGACCTGTTCCAAACCCCTGATCATTTTAGTTGCCCTCCCCTCTCCCACCCTCTCTCTTCCCCTCTCCCACCTCCTTTTCCCAGTCCCCCCCCAGTTTTGTTCAATAAAGAGAGTTTCTATTTTTGAACACACGTGTCCTTTATTTTATACATGAGGAAGGGGGGCTAGGGAGGGGTAAGTAGAAGGAGGTGAGGGAGGAATGGGGTACGAGCCCCCAATGGGGAGGACTGGGCTGGCTCTGCGGGCTCCTCGGGGTGGAAGCTCTCCTGAAGCCCCTTGATTGACCCCTCCCCGGATGGCAGCCTGCGGCAAGTGCAGCCAGGCTGATGGCCGAGTGCTGTGATGTGCTGAGTGTGGGCACTCAGGGCACTCCAAGCCAGGACTGCTTTTCAAGTGGGGCACCCCTGAGAACTGTCTGTCCGGGGTGGGTGTTGGGTCCCTTTAAACACAGCCCTCAGCTAGCCTGAGACAGCAGCTCCACGCTTTAAGTCCTAATCTGATGCCCTGCCAGCACTGCTTCTGGCCAGCCTTAACCTCGGTTCAGAGTCCACTCACTGTGGACATGCTACTTCGAATTAGCAAAACGCTAATTCGAACTAGTTTTTAAGTCTAGATGCGCTAATTCGAATTAGCTTAGTTTGAATTAACTAATTCAAACTAAGTTAGTTCGAATTAGTGCTGTAGTGTAGACATACCCTTAATCTGTGGCTCCTGTAAAACTAGAAGGTACATCTTGATTCAGAAGATTGTTCATATATACGGTGCCATTCTTACCCACATGCAAAATACACAATTATGTAGGGTACCTGAAAATTTGGGGCACCACTGGGTCATAATGACCACCCACCAGTCTCTTGCTATCCCTGTACTATAGCTCTGCTTTCTCCGGAGGTGAGCTAGTTAACTTAAAAGTGAAAAAGGCTTCCAGACCTATGAGCAGAACATAGAACCTGTGAAAGAGCCATTCAAATGGTAATGAAGCCGTTTAAAATTCAGAAAATAACAGTGCATGCCTGTTAGTCTACAGGACCATAGTTTACAATTTGCTTTAAAATATTTCATTAGAGTGTTCCTGAAGATTATAAAAATTGTCCCCTCTTGGCTGCCATTGGGCATAGGGGCATCAGTTTAATAGTACTGAATAGGGCCCCATAAATCCTAAGGATGGCCCTGCATATATATAATGCAAGTTTTAAAACATTTCATGGATCTTCTACAGCAGCAAAAAGACCGAATGTTTTCCCCTTTAAATAAAACATATTTTGTGTGCCCCTTTCATTCTGCAGGAAATTATGTATAGTACTTTTCAGGCAATACATGATACTGCTCTGCTAAAGTCACATATGTGCCATGTGGCTCTGTTTAGGAGTGGATACTGTGTGGTGTGTTTTTATTTTGTTTTAAACCTCTGAGGGATAAAAAAAAGCCACTTTTTTGTCTACCTGCTTGAATCAAGATGTGAGGTGCTCTAGGCTGGTGAAAATGTATTTTAATTTGACAGTGTGAATAAATCCTTTTAAAAAGGGTTTAAAATAACAGTCACAAAATAGCTGTTTAACAAAACTGATACCGTATCCGTATGCATGTTTTTCATTTTGTTTGAATGAAACACTGATCAAAAGCAGGAATCCTCTGAACTCATTTCAATCAAAATTACCCCTTAGTAACCTCTTTTTTTTCCCAAAAGAAGCACTGAAATAAAGAATCCTTATAAAGGTGGTGTTCAGAGATTTCTAAAAGTAGCTTGAGAGTTTGGAAAAAGAGGAAAATGGACTCCAACTAGCACATTAAACCTCCTGAATGATAGAAAAACACTTAAAAAAACCCAGAGCCCATTTAAGCATGCCTGTAGGCATCTTTCTCTTGGGTGACTTACTCCTAAGGCCCATCCGAATATAAATATGAATCACTCTTTAACAATTTTGCTAATGTACAGCATGAGATAAAAATGTTTTTGCCTGAAACAATCAGGCATGAATTTTGTTCCACCATTACTCCTCAACCAACCATATTTATTATGGCAAACTCTATAAAAATCTGTATACACCGAAATCCAGATCCTTAACTACTGCAATTTGGCCATAAGTGCATAAGGGCCATGATTTAGTTCAGTGTAAGGATTTGGCACTGCAAGTCTCTTTATATACCAATAAGATCACAGGGACAGTACCATGTTCTAATCTAATTAGAAAATAGATAAATTGGAAAGGAATATAGAGAAGTAAAAGTAAAATTGACAAGGCGCTGATGAGGGCAGAATGACAGGATAGCAATTGGCATGCATTAAGCACATGTTCATCCAATAAATATGGAGTTAATTACCTGCATCTGTTATGGATGTGTTAATTTGTGCATCACAAGTTAGAGTTTAATATCGGTTTAATTTCCAGTTGAAATCAAGAGTAGGTTTATTGCACTGAGTGGAATTAAGTATGATGTACACCAGTATAATTTAGACCAGATAGCAGGCCCAGATAATTGGCGTGCTTTGTCTGGGAGTTCCAGAAGAGAGTGTATACTTGTTCTTAGCCCTCTGCGGTCGAATTTCAGTCTTCTGGAGAAGTGCTGTGCTCAGAGTGATTTAGCAATAGAGTGCTGACTTTTAGCAAGGTCTGAGAGAAAGGATGGCCTGGAATCATCGTACGAAGTTCCCTGCTTTGTCGTTATGTAATACAGGGAAAACCACCTTGAGCTTGGTTCACAAAGAAATGTAATGTGGTAATGCTGGCATTACTTTTAAGTGCCAAAGCCTGAGTTTGGTGTTAAGCTTCATGCATGCAGAGAGAGACATGCATGAAGAGATTAACAAAAGCCAGCATGCAAGATGGCTCCCAAGCTAAAGTAACCAAGGGGAAAAGCCAACCAGGGTGTGTGCTCTAAATCTCATCCCATCTTGGAGATAGAGCGTTGGGGGCAGAGAGGTCCTCCCTCCACTCGGGGCTGTTAGCTGCAAACCCTCCCATAGTGTTAGTACCCTGTGCCATTTTAACAAGAAGCTTGGGAAGGAGAGGACTTTGCTCATAACTTTTAGCCCAGGGGTTAGCTACTCAGTTGGGGTACGTCTACACTACAGCGCTAGTTCGAACTAACTTAGTTCGAATTAGTTAATTCGAACTAAGCTAGTTCGAACTAACGCATCTAGAACTAAAAACTAGTTCGAACTAGCGTTTTGCTAGTTCGAACTAGTAAGTCCACATTGAGTGGACTCTGAACAGGGCTTAATGATGGCCGGAAGCAGTGCCGGCAGGGCATAAAAGGAGGACTTAGAGCATGGAGATACTGTCTCAGGCTAGCCGAGGGCTGCGCTTAAAGGGTCCCGACCCCCACCCCGGACAGACAGTTCTCAGGGGTGCCCCGCTTGCAAAGAAGTTCTGGCTTGGAGTGCCCTGAGTGCCCACACTGGGCACATCACACCACTCGGCCATCAGCCCGGCTGCACTTGCCGCAGGCTGCCATCTGGGGAGAGGGAGTAATTGGGGGGCTGCAGGAGAGCTTCCACCCCCAGAAGCCCGCAGAGCCAGCCCAGTCCTCCCCATCGGGGGCTCGTACCCCATTCCTCCCTCACCTCCTTCCACTTGCCCTTCCCTAGCCCCCCTTCTTATTGATGTACAAAATAAAGATAACGTTTCTTCCAACATTGACTCTGTCTTTATTGAAAAAAACTGGGGGAGCCTGGGAAAAGGAGGTGGGAGAGGGGAAGAGAAAGGCTGGGAGAGGGGAGGGCAACTAACATGATCAGGGGTTGGGAACAGGTCCCAGATGAAGAGAGGCTACAGAGACTGGGACTGTTCAGCTTAGAAAAGAGGAGACGGAGGGGGGACAGGATAGAGGTCTCTAAAAGCAGGGGTTGGGTGGAGAGGGTGCATTCAGAAAAGTTCTTCCTGAGTTCCCATAAAGAAGGACTAGAGGACACCAAAGGAAAGGAATGGGTAGCAGGCTTGAAACTAGTAAGAGAAAGTTGTTGTTCTTGACAAAGCAAATAGTTAACCTGTGGAACTCCTTGCTGCAGGAGGCTGTGAAGGCTACAACTAGAACAGAGTTTAAAGGGAAGTGAGATCAAGTCATGGAGGTTGGGTCCATGGAGTCCTATTAGCCAGAGGGTAGGAGTGGTGTCCCTGCCCAAAGTTTGTGGAAGGCTGGAGAGGGATGGCACGAGACAAATGGCTTGGTCATTGTCTTCGGTCCATCCCCTCCAGGGTCCCTAGGGTTGGCCGCTGTGGGCAGACAGGCTACTGGGCTAGATGGACCTTTGGTCTGACCCAGGACGGCCATTGTAAGCTCAGGGCTCAGTGTCGGGGGTCTCAGTGGACCCCCTTGATTTTCATGCACACCTGGTCCTGGGTGGCCAGGCTGGCAGCTCTCCTGCCCTAGACGGCCACTTTCCTGTGCCTAGTGCGGAGATCGTGGACGAGGTCCACGATGTCCGCACTAGCCCAGGAAGGTGCCCGCCTCTTGCGGTCCAGGGCAAGCTCCCGGGAGCCGCCAGCCTGGTCCCGGCAAGAGGGGGTGGGCTGGGGGGCATCGGGTGGGTGGCTCTGTGCAGTGCCAGGTGCAGGGTCTGCTAGCTGGGTGCTGGCAGGCTTGCACCTGGCACGGGCACCGTAGCCAGCCCGTGCCCCTTTAAGGGGTCCGGGGCCGGGAGGGGGGCATAGAGTTTCCCTGGTGTTGGCCAGAGTGGCCACCAGGGAAACCTGGGGAGGGCTAGCCTCCCACTAGTTCGAACTAAAGGGCTACACAGCCCTTAGTTCGAACTAGCTAGTTCGAACTAGGCGTTAGTCCTCGTAAAATGAGGTTTACCTAGTTCGAACTAAGCGCTCCGCTAGTTCGATTCAAATTCGAACTAGCGGAGCGCTAGTGTAGCGCATAGGAAAGTTAGTTCGAACTAATGTCCGTTAGTTCGAACTAACTTTCTAGTGTAGACATACCCTTGGGGAGGAGTGAGACTGCCAATTCACACCCTCCACCATCACCTGTGGAGAAAAAGGGATTTAAACTGGATTTTGCCTCATCTCAGGTGAGCTCATAGTCATGGGGCTATGGTATATTTGGATGGAAGGCTTCCTGAATCTCTCCTTTTGAAGCTGTTTCACTGTGGATTAAATAACTTTAGAAAATCATTGGGTCAGAGAGAAAAGAAGTGGAATGTCTCCGATGTTGTAGTCTGGTGATTGGAGAACTCAACTAGGACAGAGGTGACCTAGGATCCACTTCTCTCCCTGCTGCTCCTCAGATGGAAGAATGGACTTCAACTGGGATATCCCACCTGAGCACCCTAAGTAGTAGAATAAAAGTTATGAAGGAACTCCCCCACCCCAGCCATTTTATATAATCTTCCCTAGTGGGGCCCTGTCTGGTCTGATCAAGGTCTGATCAAGCTTACTAGACTTAGTCCAGCAAGCAGATTAGGTGGAGGGAGGCTATCTCCTCCCAGAGAGGGCTTAGGCGTATGGGTGCCTAGCATAGGTGTTTAGTATGTATGCTCAGGCCTTGCCTACACTTACCACTGTATGATTCGATATCCAGGGGGTCAATTTGGTGGGTCTAAACCCACTAAATCAACCACTGATTGCACTCCTGTCAACTCTGATATTACACTGGAGTGAAAAGAGCAAGAAGGATTGAGAAGAGAAATTATTCTGTCTATTTTCCACAATGGGAATGCCACGGTAAGTCGAACTAAGGTAAATCGACACCAGCTATATTATTCACATAGCTGGAGTCACGCACCTTAGTTTGACATTACCTCCTAGTGTGGGACCTGGCCCCAGACTTAGAGATTTAGGTGTATAGCGATGGTCCTCAAAGTGTGGTCTGTGGACCACTAGTGGTCTCCAATTGTCCTGCAGGTGGGCCATGGGCTTAGGGCTTGCCTCCCACTAGTGCTCCAGCCGCGTACACTCCCCTGCGAGGCTGGTTTCCCGCTGTGGGAGCCCTGAGCCTCACAAGCCAATTCCAACTTATGGGGGGAGGAAGCAGATCCACATGCTGCTGCTCCCCTTCTCCCAGCTGGGGAAATGGCACTTCACCTGGAGGCTTTCCCTGCTGCTCCTACTGGCCGGAATCTCACCTACACTTCCCATCCCCAGCCTGTGTTGCACCTAACCTCCCAGCCAGATCCCCCATGGCAAACCCACTCCTGCATCCATTTTGTCGTCATGGGTGGTTGGTTGGTGGTCCACGGAAAGGTTTGCATTGAGCAGAGCAGGCCACAGGCTAAAAAGTTTGAGAATAGGAAAATTTAACTGCAAAAATTGAGTGTGTTCAGGTGTCTGTGGGATTCAGGGAAAACTGAGTAGGAGGAGTATGTGAATCCCAGTGGGGCTAGATTAGTCAGCAGTTCAGCCCCTAAATCCTTTTGTGATTCTATCCGTTAGGCTGTCTATGCCTCTCTTCCTGATTTATAAATGGGAATCTTAGTACTGCTCTGCCATGCAGGGGTATTTTACGTATACATTAATTAAAGATTCTGAAGCGCTCTGGTACTACTAGATGCTATGTAGTACTAAAGGGTGCTGCGTTGATTTTTTAAAATTTAAATAAAAGTTAAGCATTCTTAAGGAAATTCAAAGGGATTGTTGGTTATTGGCTGTTCTTCAATACTAGGAATATATGCAGATTTAACCAAATGTAGCCAAACTTGAACCACACACCACACACATTTGTGGGGTCAGAATTTGAATCCAGAATCCAAATATTTTGAAAAGCTCAGTTGGAATGACCACACTTTTCCTAGCTGTGTCTTACTCTAGTACAGTCTCTTGAAATATTTAGGACTTTGATAAAAATGTCATAATTGTACAAGTCTTTCCATACTGTAAACCTTTTATGTCCTTCCCCTCAACCCTTGGTGGAAAGGGCAAAACATAATTAATTAACTGGTTCCAGAGCACAAAACATTCCATAAAAATACATAAAAAGCCTGAACTATGTAGGGCTCCATTCACTGGAAATAAAACAAATTTTATAGCCCAGGAGAAAAAAAGTGCAGTTTCCAGGAAGCTAAGCAGCTGGAACAATGTTGAAGGAACATTGTCCATAATAACAGAGCAAATGGCATAACTGAATAAAGGTGTCATTGCCCGGAATATTGAGCACCATGTTGTGAATAAATGCTAGTGCATATAAAGGATATATGTGTATATATAAAAGGAGAATTGGAATTCATTGGGCAGTGTTGCCTAGGGATAGGAATAGGTATCAATATGACTGCAGTCTAGTGCTGGCTCTAACCTGATATATGTTGCCTTATGTAAATGATTTAAGGTCTCGGTGCCACCTTTTTCCCATCTGTAAAACAGAGATGATAAAACCGCACAAGATATTAAATGTGCAGAAGCTATCATAGCGCCATAATTAAAGGCTCAAGTGTCTGATAAAGAGACAGCATTTTGTTAGGCTGCCCCAGCAGTAGGCTGGGAGTAATTTGCAACTCCAAAGAAACTCTCTCTTTATGTGTGTATATACAGCAGCTACCAGAACACAGCCCAGATCTCAGCTGTAGATTCCAACAGTATGTCTGCACTGTCATGCAAGGCCTCAGACATTAAGTCTCACAACCAAGCAGGGGACAACTGCCCCAGGGCCTGGCAATTCTAAAGGGGATTGAGTTGCTGGGAAACTCTAGGAGCTGCAGGGTGTGCAAGGGGGGCTAGTGCAGCACACTTGGGGTGGCACCGAGGACTAGCTGCCCCACCCCCACCTGTTCCAGGAGCACAGAACCAGACCCTCCACCTGCCCAGGGGCCCAGCCTAGCTGTTGGCTCCCAACCAGCCAAGGAGGATTGTCAACCCTCTGATCACAGAAAACTGAACTCCATTGCTCCACCCCTTCCCTGAGGTGTCATCTCCACTCTGCCCTTCTGAGGCATTGCCCCCATTCACTCCATCCTTCCTTCCTCTGTAGCTCACTTCCCCACCCCTCACTTGCATTTACCATGTGAGGCAAAGGGTTGGGGACAGTAGGGTGAGGGGTCCAGATGGAGGGTGCAGTCTCTGATGTGGGTCCAGAAATGAGGGGTTCAGGGTAGAAATGAGGGGCCTCCAGAATGGGCCAAGGGGTTGGGATAAGGGAAGGAAAGAGATCGCGAGTATTGGAATTGAGTTTGGGAGCATGAGAAGGTTCTGACCTGGGGCAGGAGATTGGAGCATGGAAGAAGGTTTGGGGTGCAGGCTCCAGGCAGTGCTGATCTAGGTGGCTCCCAGGAAGCAGACAGAATTTTCCTCTGGCTCCTTGGCTCTAGGTGCTGCTTCTATAGCTTCGTTTGACTGAGAATTGTGGCCTCTGGGAGCTGCAGAACTAGCGCTGAGAACAGGGGCAGTACATTGGCACCGGGCCTGCTGACAGAGTCCAGTGGCTGAGTGATTCAAAGGGCCCAATAGCAGCTGTGGTGCCTGGAACACTGAGCTCTTTAAATCATGGCCAGAGCACTGTGCAGCATGCTCCGTATAGCCCTGATGACTGGGGTGAAGACCCACTCCTTCTGGAAGTGTGGAATTTCCCCCCCCCCCCCCCCCCGCACCTTGCCCAGGGGATCAGCTAGGCTGTCAGTTCTCCTGATGGACACCCTGCTGCATAGAGCTGGAGAGACATGCCAGTCACTTCTCAGGAGCTTTGCAGAGCCAGGCAGGGAGCTTACCAGCCCTACTGTGCCACCAATTGGACTTTTAGCAGCCTTGTCCATGGTGCTGACCAGAGCTGCAAGGATCCCAGTCAAAAGCCAGACACCTGGCACCCTACAGCTAAAGTAAGTTGCCTTGGGCTGCAGGGCTAAAAATTGCAGCCTAGACATAGAGCTGAACCCAAATATCTATGCTGCAATTTTTGGCCTTCGAACCCAAGTTCTGTAAGCCCAAGTAGGCTGCCCATGGCTGTGCTGCAGGTCTCTTATTGCAATGTAGGTAAACAATAAGGCACAACTTTAATATAAAACTTAAATTTAGGATCTGTAATTTGGATCCCCTTAAGCATGTATATATTCCAGATAAAAATAAAGACATAGGAATGAATCATCGTTGTATGCTAGTCTTGGACCTGGGAACTCTGGCCCATAAATGGTTCCATTTTCTCTACTGATCTCCTTGGTTTTCTAACACCCTGTGCCAAATGGAGAAAGGATTTGAAGTTCCAGTGTAAATAATGGAAAATAAAGGCTGGCACAAGTTGGAATTAAAAAAAAATATCCAGGCCTGTGCTGAGGCTGTATTATAGGACAAGAGAATTTTTCTCTCTACCTCTAGTGCCAAATCCCACACTACAGAGCTATCCAGAGTGGCAAACCTTGTTATTAACCCTGAATTCAACAGTCCGTAGCAGACCTCAACCAAAAACACTGAAAAGTGCTATCATCCTACTTCACTGAAATTTTTGGGTAGTTTCTCAAACAGTCTGGATCTATTTCCCTTTATAGCATCCAACAAACAACCCTGTCTACAATTCTGGAGTTCACTCATTAAAAAGAATTAAAGAATACCCTAAAGAAGTCTTGCCCAAGACTTATGAATCTGACTATGCTCTTCCTAGAGGTGAAAGTCACCTATGAGCAACTGATGCCACTCATGACTAAAATAATCAATGCCGTAGTCCATGAAATAATCTTCCCTTCTTTCTTAAAACACAATAGCATGACTCATATTGAAGAAAGTCAACCTGTACACATCAGTTCTATCGAATTACTGCCAGAATTTCAGCTCTCATTCTTCATGATGCTAGCCAAAGAGCAGCTATAAGTTTATCTAACTGAAACTAATATTCTAGATCATGCACAATCTGGATTCAGGAAAAGTTAAATAACTTGCTCAAAGTACCAAAGTCAGGCTAGAGATAGAAGTAGAACCAGATAACTTAGTTCCTGCTCTTGTTCTTATCACTTGACAATGCTGCCTAAATTCCAATCCCTCTGTTAAATGGATGTATGTACCCTTCAGTGTTTGTTCACAATGTGATGCCCAATATTCTAGGCAATGAGTTCTTTAAGCGGGGAATAAAATTGCTTTACTAATATGGACAGAACTCCTTCAGCCTTTTTTTCCAGGCCAAGACAAGATGGAAACAGACATCTGATCCCATCCACCTAAACCTCTCTGCACCCTGTGATGCAGCTGACCTTGAGGTACTCCTGAGAGAGAGCGAGCTGACAGGGATATACTAAAATAGTTCTTCCAGGAGGAACTTATCCTAAAATAGAGATGAAGGAAACTGCTCGTTCATCACTATACCCCCTCAATGAGTCTCATAAAGATCAAATCTCTGGCTTGGTCTTCACTATGACTTCTTCTGCAAGAGCCTATGCAAATGAAGCATGGGAAAATGCTAATCTGGGCTTCATTTGCATAGGCTCTCTTGGAAGAAGTCATAGTGAAGACATAGCCTCTCTCTGGTCCTATGTAACATTTATATATAGCCACCAGGTGAAGTGGTAAGATGATGTGGACTTGTGTTGGCATTGTCAGAACATACACAGCTCTACCTATCTTTCACCACATATGAGCCAATCACCTCCATCAAGATGGCCCAAGATGAGATCAGCTGGTTGAAGCTCAATCAGAGCAAGACAGAGGATATGCTGGCATGAAGAAGAAAAAAAAAACTTGGAAGGTATTGTATCCATGGCAGTTTCCTTTGGGTGAAGGGGCACACATCGGTCAATTCATCCAGGCTGTGTCTACACTGGCCACTTATTCCAGAAAATCAGCCACTTTTCTGGAATAACTTGCCAGCTGTCTACACTGGCCCCTTGAATTTCTGGAAAAGCACTGGCGATCTACTGTAAAATCATCAGTGCTTTTCCGGAAAAACTATGCTGCTCCCGTTCGGGCAAAAGTCCTTTTCTGGAAAACTGTTCCAGAAAAGAGCCAGTGTAGACAGCATAGATTTCTTTTCCACAAAAAAGCCCCGATAGCGAAAATGATGATCAGGGTTTTTTTGCGGAAAAGCACGTCTATGTTGTCACGGATGCTTTTCCGGAAAAGCATCCTCCCAATGTAGATGCGCTTTTTCCGGAAATACTTAACGGAAAACTGTTCCGTTCTAGACTACAACTTTACTCCTTTCAGAGAGATAGCCAAGTTAGTTTCAGCAACACACACACACACACACACACACACACACACACACACACACACACACCACCCTTACTCCTCAGATGTTATTGAACTTTTGCAGTAAGAAAAGATTCTGCAACAAAGAGAGAGAGAGAGAGAGAGAGAGAGAGAGAGAGAGAGAGACAGACAGACACACAGAGAGAGAGAGAGAGATTACTTGACTAGCCTAAAACTGTGGAATGAACTCCCAAGGAGACTGAGGACTATCACAGACCTCGCCACCATCCCATCCACCTCTTTGACCTGCCTTCTCAAACATGAAGGCTACGTCTAGACTGGCATGATTTTCTGAAAATGCTTTTAACGGAAAACTTTTCCGTTAAAGCATTTTCAGAACAGAGCGTCTAGATTGGCATGGTCTCTTTTCCGCAAAAGCACTTTTTGTGGAAAAGCGTCTGTGCCAATCTAGACGCGCTTTTCCGCAAATAGCCCCGATCGCCATTTTTGCGATTGGGGCTTTTTTGCGGAAAACAAATCTGAGCTGTCTACACTGGCCCTTTTGCACAAAAGTTTTGCGCAAAATGACTTTTGCCCAAACGGGAGCAGCATAGTATTTCCACAAGAACACTGACAATCTTACATGAGATCGTCAGTGCTTTTGCGGAAATTCAAGCGACCAGTGTAGACATGGCAAGTTTTTCTGGAAAAGTGGCTGATTTTCCATAAAAGCTGGCCAGTCTAGACACAGCCAAACAGAGCAGCACGCTATACCAGGTGGTTTCCTCAAATGCTACTAGATGATTTAAGATGCCAACTAAATGAATCTACAATAATGCCTTACATTTAGAAAAAGGTAACAAGTTTGTGGTTTGTTCTAAAGGAATTGCTAGGGTTTTACCAGAAGGTTTGTCTCTGATATGCAGAGGGCTTCCCAGAGCAAGCTAGTCTTGCTGACTCCTGAAAGAACTGAGATACTGCCTCCCACTCAAAGACTGACATACAGAAGCTGAAATTGTTTGAAAACAAGAATAATTGTTCATTGAAATATTTAGACAATTACAGAACTGTAAGAATCAATAAAACATAATAAAATTACTGAATTTAAAATTGAACAGTAAATCAACTAAAGGACTCATATTTCATAGCATTCAAACAGCAATTATCATTTACTTAACACATTTTTTAACATCCACCAAACACAGGCCTGGAAACTTCTGTGCTTTATGAAACCCCAAGCCCATTAAAAGTTTAGCCTGCTGGCTTTTGGCCATTTGTGTCAGTTTCTCTCTCCACGTCTTCTTGTTATCATAATTTATTAGACTTGTTTGGCCAATCAGCTTTCTCTAATTAGCATTGCTGCCGAGTCAGTCCTCATTATGATTAACATTATCCCTAGGGATACTCCTCTCTCTGGGAATGAAATTATAAATCGCAGGTCAAAACAGTAGCACATATAGGACAATCGTGTATCTTGTATGGTCTTGAGAAATTAAAATTATGCTCATCACCTGCTCTTTCAGAGCTGCCAAATGCTAATCATAATATGGTTTGTGGGCAGCATCATGTTACTACACTTCTCACAAAAGTGTGCTAGAACACACCTCAGACCACTGAAGAAGGTCAGTGCATTTGCCATGAATGACCCCAGGAAATGAGCAAAGTTAAGACACTGGATACTACATTAGCTGAGGTCCCAGATAATTCCAAATACTGAGGCAATATGGTAGAAGCTCAGAGGTGTGACATATATTACTGCATCCAAGGTTCTTGGAGTTGTACAGGGGAAATACCAACACTGGCTCAATGAGAATGACCATGAGCTAGATCAGTTATTGGAGACCGTGGACATCACTCACATGTCCTACCTCTTGGATAAGAAATCAATAATGAAAACGGTCTTTGTACCATGAGGCCAAACATATATTACAAGCCTAATTAAAGCTAATAATGGACCACTGATGGGAGCAAAGAGCTGCAGAGCTGCAAGATGTAGCTGAGAAGCATGATGTGCTGTTTGGCCTGAAATTCGGTCAAAGGCATATTTTCTCTTGTTGGGCAGAGCACTCACTTTGATAACTCCCTGAACTGTCAACCCACTCTGTCCAATGAAGCCATCAACTCACTCTTGCAGTGTCCTGTCCCAAAGGAGCTTTCTGTGGATGCTGATTTGGATGAAGTTACTGAGGCCATCAAGCAGAAGTCCATGGGCAAGTCTCCAGGGTACAAATATGTCGAGCTGATCAGGTAACTCACCAGCCTTTTCAGGAGTAATGGGAACAGGGACCCATGAATCAGGAGTATAATTGTGCTTTTACAGTCCTTCTATGAAAAAGGAAGAGAAGCATATTGAGCTGACACACTGTGGAATCTCACAACTGTCTGTAGCAGGGAAGAGCCTTGCATAGGTTGTACTCCACAAGCTCACCTGTCACCTACTTGATTCAGTATATCCAAAGTCTCAGTGTGGTTTTGGTGTCTGTGGTACCATGGACCATTTTTTGCAGGTACCTACAAGTACCAAAGAAGGCTGATGGAAAGCACAAGATACATGGTATATTGATCTGACCAAGGCCTTCAATAAAGAGAATCATGAGGGTCCAAGAAAACGCCTTTGTAAATGTGGCCGCTCACCTCACTTCTCTATGGCTGCAAGTCTCAGACACTTTACTGGATCCAAAAGCTGCCTCAAACAGCGAGAGAGCTTCCACCTTCACTACCTGAGAATCATCTACAATGTCAAGTGGCAGGAAATGATCAGGGTTCAGCTTTAGATATGCGTCTTCAGAGAAGTTTCTTATACACTGGTAAGCCTACACTTTTAAGGGTTGTACCTCCCCCCCCATTGTTCTTGTCTGGCCCCTGAAGAGCCAGAGATAAGAGTGGGGCTGTGCATAAGAGGATAAGGGGGCCAAGGCTGGGGATGCAGCTGGGGATAAGGGAGGGGAGGAGTGTGAACTGGGATAAGAGGGCAAGGCCAGAATCTGAGGTGAAGGTATCAGCAGACCCACAGTGATGCAGGCAGACAGTCTGGCCTATGGCAAGGTGTAGATCTACTTCTGGCCTCATTCCCAGCTTTAGCCCCAAGCTAGAAATGGAGCCACAACTAGTGGCCCTTTGAGCCTCCTGGACATTTCTCCATGCCTTCTGAGGGGGGCACACACCACAGTTTGGGGACCTTTGCTATATACTAAAACAGTTCTCTTTGGCCAGCTAAGCACAGGAACTCATTCTAAGGGTTGACCCATCCTCAACTATAAAAAGACTTTGAATGCCAAACTCAAAGCATTCAAGAGAGACAATAAAATGTGGGAGCTCCCTCCACCAAAGAGGCTGAGATGGAGAGGTGTGTGTCATGTCCACTTTTGAGGAGTGGCGTGCAAGGTCTCAGTGGAAAAGAAAAAGCTTGTTGTAATGCCAACACCTCAAACTTTCCCCCCAAAATGACTACACTTGCAAAATATGTAACAATGTACAAATCCAGGATTGAGAAGTGGTAAAAATGAATAAACCCAGAAGTCACATCAATAGTAGCTGAACACTCCTCCACCAAAGTGATGGGAGATTCCAACAGAGGCAAAGACTTTAGAAAGAGGGAGCAGTTCAAGGAGTAAGAAGGGTTTAGAAGAAAATCCTGGTATTATTTATTTAAGGACCCAGGATTAAGAGCCTGGAAGAAAGACAAAACAAAGCTCTCCTTCCTCCCAGCTCATCCTCAGTTGGCTGAGAGAAAAGGGAATAAAGTGGTACCTTCCCCATAGCAGGGCTGATACCTGTAGATGCTGAAGGGAGTAAAAAGGCTCCTGCAGAGTCTTCAGTGAGCAAGGAACAGACACTACAGGAGAAAGCTGCCAAACCTCTGAGCCCAAGGACTAAGTAGTGGCAGCTGAGAATCACAAATTACAGCCCAGTTCCAGGAAGATGGCTGGTGATCCTGCCAAAAGGGTGAGCCACAGTCTAAGAAGATAATGCACAGGTGACTCATAACAGAGCATAGAAGGCAAGGTTCATAGGAATCCCCCAAACCAGAACCACTTTTGTTTATATGGAACTTTTTTATGGATCCTTTTATATTAGACTTCATAACAAACAAGCCTCAAGAATATTATAAAGTTGAGCATCAAGAATGCCTGATGGAGTTACTGTCTTCCTGACAAGGTAAACAGAGGCCAGGAGTGCATGCAGTGCCACACTAGCTTAGCAAGGGGTGATACAATGCAAACACACCCTTTGACATATGTACATTTAGAGAAACAAAATTCCCCAAACAAAACCCTACCCAAACTCTCAACCTGTGCGTGTCTCCCCTGAAGAGAATAGAAACAGAGAATGAATCATGTATGAAAAATGTCAGTCACTTCACTTAAAGCCCTCCTGGCCAGTGTGCAGATACTACCAGGATGTGGACAGTACATGCACCTTTACAGAATAAAGTGTAAAGTGCCCAGTAGCAATGATTGATACTTCCTTTAAAAGTTCAAATTTCTAAAAAAATTGACCTCAGCTTGTCCCTACAGCTGCATTATCGCTCAGTTGCCTCTCTGCAAAATTCTTCTCTTGCTTCCCCAAGATCAGATAACACAGAGGATGCCAAAATTAAATTAGACCTAAGAGCTCTTCATCACACCTTTTTCTGCTTATTTCTACAAATGAGTCTTTAATATACTTTGGCTCAGATAAGGTGCTGGGGTTACCCCTTAATGAAAACTTCAAGGGATTCTGACTCAGAATATTGCTTCTTTTTTTCTAAGTGTGCATGTTAAGTGAATGGGTTTCCATAATGAAAGTGAAATAAATTGTAAAATAGATGCTTCCTAAAAAATTAATTTAAATAATTGTCACTATAATAAATGGCTATAGCTTAGTTACCATGGTACCTTGCTAGAGCCTTTCTCTACATTCACATCAATAGCTGTTGCCTTATCAAAATGTTTCAGTGCCTCAGGTGGTCTGGTTATTTCAGACCCAAGATGAGAGCCCTGACCTTTTGATCAGTACATCAGTTTCAACCAATAATTGCTGATGTGCGGAAAGGATACATATTTAAAGCCATCAGCAATACGGGATTTCACACTTTTGAACAGCTTATGCACTAGTCTTTGAGCATCGCAGATTTAAATTGTTTGGGCAAATATGATATACCCCAAGCTTTTCCTTTATGAGAATGAGGAGCTGCATCTGAATATTAGTCAGAGTCCCAGATTGTCTGAATCCTGGCATGAGTGCAGGAAGGAAAGAGGAGGCTCAGGTAGCTATTTGTTATGCTTGCTCCTTGTGTGAGGGCTAAAATAAATAGTGGTCATCACACTCCAGGGACTATTGCTGCTCTGTGTACCATAGGGTTAAGTGTTGCCCCAAAGGAGGTGGGAAGGAGACATGGCTAGCATGCCTTTTGTAGCTCATGCAGCTCGTTAGGTGAAGGAAGAAGTGCTCCTATCCTAAGACTACAGCTATACGGCACATGTCATAGGCTGTGTCTAGACTGCATCCCTTTTCCGTAAAAGGGATGCAAATTAGACATATCACAATTGCAAATGAAGCGGGGATTTAAATCCCCCCCACTTCATTAGCATAAAAATGGCTGCCGCTTTTTTCTGGCTCGGAGCTTTGCCAGAAAAAGCGCCAGTCTAGACACGGATCTTTCAGAAAATAAAGCCTTTTCCGAAAGATCCCTTATTTTAAGATCCCTTATTTTAAGAGGAATAAGGGATCTTTCGGAAAAGGCTTTATTATCCAAAAGATCCGCGTCTAGACTGGCACTTTTTTCTGGCAAAGCTCCGAGCCGGAAAAAAGCGGCAGCCATTTTTATGCTAATGAAGCGGGGGGGATTTAAATCCCCGCTTCATTTGCAATTGTGATATGTCTAATTTTTCTGTAAAAGGGATGCAGTCTAGACACAGCCTTACAGTGGTATTTAGAGTACATACACTGCATGCTCCCACACCCACCTTGGGTGGAAATAATTGTAGGTTGAACCTCTCTCGTCCAGCACCCTCAGGACCTGACCAGTGCTGAACCAGAGAATCTACTGTGCCACAGAAGGTCAATATGGTCTAGCAGCATTACCAACATTTCCACTGCTTACTGGGCTCTTAGCAGATGTTTAGGGGTAAATTAGAACTAAACAACAATGCAGAAAACTGAGAGTCAGGACTGGTGTCTGTAAATAAACTTTACAGGACCACGGGAAATGTGGCCACAGCCATGATAAGTGGACATCCGGCTAAATAAAATCATGCTAGACCACGAATGTTGCCAAACCAGAGAGGGCCAGACTAGAGAGCTTCAACAATAGCAATATAGAAGGTGAGACACGGCATCTGAGTAAAGGCTACATTACTATTTTTAGCAGCATAGTGTCCTGCTTCCTCTCTGCTGCTGGAGCCTCTCTCTGCGCCACAAGAAGCTGCTGGAACCTCTCCTTGCTGTCTCTCCAAGCCAGCCCCTTTCACTGAGATGTGTAGCTGCATACAGTAGGGTGGACACAGCTTGCTTTTCACTGAGGCATGTAACTGCACATACCCTATGTGCTCCCACCAGTGGTGTGGAATGTAGCTGCAGGCCTGGCCAAGAGTTTGTGGGGCCCAAGGTGGCATGCTGACAGTAGGGCCCGGATGGTGGATGCTGTGGTACAGGCGGAACCCGAGGGGATGGGGCCGGAGAAGGAACTGTCCCCCACCCCTCCATCTTGTTTCAGGGGCTGGACCAGGATGCTCCCCTCCCAGCCTCACTCACCCACAAGCCCTAGGTGAGTTTTGCTCTGTCCATGGGAGCCAGCCCAGTCCAGCCCAGCCCCGCTCATCTGGTGGTAAGGGCCAGGAGCAGCAGGTGGAGGAAGGCACGCCCCAAGATTCAGGAGCAGAGAGGAGGAAGTGGGAGGAGAATGAGCTCTGTCAGGACTTTATCCCCAGCACAAGCCCCTATTGGACAGCATGGAAGTGGCTGGGACCAATCACCACTGCCAGAGTTGCAGCTAGTGATCCATAGCCAGGCACCCCTCTACAGGAATCGAGCAGTTTCAGTGCCTAAGGCATTTCTTGTGAGGCTGAATTAGCCACCTGACTCACACCAAAAATGCTATCAATTACAGTGTAGGGCCCTGAAGCCGTGGGGCCCAAGGCAACCGCCTTGCTCACCTTACCACATGGCAAGGCCTGTGTAGCCGTAGCACAAGTGATGGGTTGGAATAGTGATGGAATAGGTTCTAACGACAGTTTAGAAACAATAAGCAATATACATGAGCTATCTCAGAGCAAAGAGTCTACTATGCAACTGTATTCAGAGGGTGTGTCTAGACTACAGGGCTTTTTCGAAAAAAGTGGCCTTTTTTTGAAAAACTTCCCCTGCGTC
Organism: Pelodiscus sinensis; assembly: GCF_049634645.1. Lineage (NCBI taxonomy): Eukaryota > Metazoa > Chordata > Testudines > Trionychidae > Pelodiscus > Pelodiscus sinensis. The sequence goes on from NC_134716.1 coordinate 113,033,781, forward strand.
TAGACTGCTGCCACATTCTTTTGATTTAATTTCAAAAGTATGTGGCAATTTTTTCGACCGCAGTAGACCTCATTTTATGAGGAAAAATGCCTTTTTTTGAAAGTGCTCTTTTGAAAAATGGCATTCATGAATTCAAACAGGGCTTTTTTGAAAGAAAGCATCCAGACTGCTTAGGTTCGCTTTTTTGAAAGAAGTGGTTGCAGTCTAGATGCTCTCTTTCGAAAGAGGCTTGTAGTCTAGACGAACCCTGAAACTCATGGGCTACGTCTAGACTGCCATGATTTTCCACAAATGCTTTTAATGGAAAAACTTTTCCGTTAAAAGCATTTGTGGAAAAGAGCATCTGGATTGGCACGGACGCTTTTGCGCAAAAGCACTTTTTGCAGAAAAGCGTCCATTCCAATCTAGACGCAGTTTTGTGCAAGAAAGCCCCGATTGCCATTTTTGCCATCAGGGCTTTTTTGCGCAAAACAGTTTTTAGCGCAAGAGGGCTTTTTCCCGAACAGGAACAGTATAGTATTTGCGCAAGAACGCTGACAATCTTACACGAGATCGTCAGTGTTCTTGCGGAAATTCAAGTGGCCAGTGTAGACAGCTGGCAAGTTTTTCCGCAAAAGCAGTTGTGGGAACTACAAGTGGCAGATTACACACTATGTGATGGAAGAATTTCCTAGTTTCTGCCAGGAAGTACCTGCTGCCCTGCCAGCAGGAAGTTTTAACATTGACACTGGCCACATGACGTATGCAGAGAGGAGGCTGCAGGACTGGAATCCTCCTCTCTGTTTTGTTACAGAATTATACTAAACCTTTGCTCCTCATTGTTTGTCTGAGTGGGTCTGGTGTGTGGTAAGTAGACACTGGAACACAGTGCAGAGTTCAGTCCTCCAAGGTCATGTAAAAAGCCACAAGGCACAATGGTGAACAACTCCTACAAGGATGGTGAACAGGATGTGTGTTTGGTGGTGGTGGTGTTGGCGGGAGGAGAGGGGGTGATACACACTAATGATAATATTTATACTTTACATACAAAGATTTCAATGTTTTACAAAAATTAAGTTTCACAACACCACTGGGACCTACTTAAGTGTAATTGCTATACTACGGAGCTGGGGAAATGTCGTGTGGGGAGGAGGGAGAGGATAAATGGCTTGCCCGAGGTCACAGACAGAGTGAGTGACAGAGCTGGAAATAAAAGCTAGAGTTCTAATTCCCAGTCTGCTGTTCCAATCCCTAAGCAGCAATCAAGAATAATTAAGGTCTTACAGCAGGGAACTCTCATACCAAACTATTAGTTCCACTGTAGCATCTTATTATGGGCTGACACAGCAGTGGTGAAGACAGCACATCAGCTTTTCAACACTAGGAAGTTGTTTGATTTAGCTCTAGCCTAAAAAACAAAACAGAAGGAAAACGCACAATTTGGGGTATCAGGATTGTTGCAGGTCTGCATGCATATGACTAAATAGTCAAGGGAAAATGTTTGTGGAACTCTTGTCTCTATGCTGCTCTGTCTGGTATTATGCTCAGGGAAGTGGGAAATATGTAACCCACTGGTCATTATGTGCTATGTGTCATTGCCCTGCTCTGACACTGATTCACAGAGGATATGGCTCTGTTTCAGCTTGAGAACTATACCTCATGAAATGGCTATTGGTAGGTAACTGCATATTAGTCTATTATGGTGTTTCTTGGAATTTTCTCTGAAATATTTGGGCTAGGGTGGCATTGTTGAAGATGTAATAACTGCATTAGAATCACCCCTTGTCTGATTCCATAATGTCTGCATTCCTGATTTCCTAAACACAAGCAACAGAGAGATTTCAAAGAGAAAGATAGAGAGAAAATCTGTCTTTGCTTCTCTGCATGTTTCTGCAACATCTTCATTATGCTATTAAGTGTGCAAATCTTTCCTTTTATTGCTTCTTCCATTGATAACATGCAACAGCCAATATAAAGAATCTGGTATTGGATTCCCAGTTCTCATTTTGTCACACGGTTTCTAGACTTAGAAACTCCATGTACTATAATTCTGAACCTTGATTAGATTGATATTTATTAGAAAGTGTATTTATGGCTTTGGAGAGTAAGAGGATCAATACCCATAGATTAATGGGTTAGGTAACCATGCCAACACAATTTACCTACAAGACTTGAGGGTAGGTTACTTTTAAACATGCTGAAGAGAGAGGTAATAAAGTTTGGTCTTGACAAGACATACAAACAAATAAGGATGCCCTTCAAGTCACCTGCAAATCCTTTAGATGAAGAAATAAAGCTAATGTTGAAAATAAAACAAATTTACTAGATAGCATGGAAAGCCAAGTTATATACCTTGAGCAACCAACAAAAGAGTATCCTCTTCTGGGCAAATATTTTTCTCATATCGTGGTCTCCTTTCTTTCAATAGGTTCTCGAACTTTCCAGGAGTTGTTTCCCACACAGCAGCAGCGTGTACTGATGTAGCTCAGGGAATCCTGTATCAGGAATCAGGCATGTGCCAGAGATTGAATGATGGGCCTATTTCTTCTTCTGTAGTTTTCTAGAGAGGGAGATCCCAGTATCTGTCAGGGTGATTATCTTAACCTCATTTTTCACCACTCACAATTTCTATTGAAAAACAGGACATGTATGTAAACATAGCAATAATGAAGCTCAAATTCAGCCTTTGTCTAAGCAGAATCAATGGTGATACAGTAAATTGAGGCCATACCTTTACAAAGAGGCACACTGGAATAGACTCGTGGGGGTATATGGTAGGTATTTTTGATAGAGATGTGAACATGTGTGAGTTGAATGTCCTGTAAAATCAGGCAGCTGGGAATGAGTACACTTTCTATCCACACGAAGGCTAGGCAGTAACAAATAATCACCTGCTTATTACTGGGAAAACCTGATTTGAAAGGATGGAGGAACTGCTCTCTGAACACAGGGAAAGCCCTTTGAAATGGTTATTGTTATTACTTACAATTCCCAATGCAGCAAAGGTCCATATGACTGTACACATATGGGCCAAATTTAGCTGTGGTGTAAGCACACACCTAGGAGTAACTTTTTACCGAAGTGCCAGCCATAACAAACTTAAAAAATTGACCCAGACCAATGCAATAGTCTGGAGAACAGTTAGGTAGTGATAAGTACAACTGCTGATAGTGAGAAAGGTCATGAAAAGGGACTCTGAAGGGAAATGAATAGATAGTTCAGAAAAGTAGTTCTCAAACTTTGGTAAAAAGACGACCCCCATTTTTATTTAATTTGGGGGGGACACCGTATCCCACTGCTTCTGAGGGCCAGGTTTTGCCCCAACCCTTCTCTGAGGTGCCACCCTGTCCTTTTGCCCTGTTCCTCGCTTGCTCTAGCCCCCTCCCACTGTTGCTGCTTGCTCTTCTGCACCCTCACTCACTTTCACCGTGTGTAGGCAAGTCATTGGGATGTGGGAGAGGGGTGAGGGGTTCACTTAAGAGTACAGGCTCTGGGTGGGGCTGGAGATGAGGGGCTTGAGATACAGGAGGGGCTTCTGGCTTGGGACAGAGGGTTGGGATGTTGGGAGGTGTAGGTTCCAGAGGGAATAAGAGGGACTCATCTGGGGAATGTGGTGCAGGGGGAAGGTCTCTGGTTGGGGGTGCAGGTTCTGGGGTGAAGCCAGGGATGAGGGATTTGTGGTGCAAGATGGACTGAGACAGGGGTTGGATTGTATGTGGGGTAAAGGTTCTGGGATGGAGATTGGGTGCAGAAGGGGACTCCAGGTTGGGGCCAGGGAGGTTAGGTGAGGTGAGGTGAAGGAGGGGGTGCAAGGTCCTGGAGGCTCTTACTGTAGATCCTCAAAGTTGCTATCAGGATCCCTAGGTGTATGAGCGGCCAGGGAGAACTATATGCCACCCTCACACCTGTAAGCACCACCACACAGCTCCCATAGGTCACAGTTCCTGGCCAACAGGAGCTGCGGAGCTGGCATACAGTATGTGTGTGTGGGGGGGGGGGGGGGGGGGAAGCAGTGTGTGGAGCCTTCCTGATCACCTCTGTGCTATGGGGCCACTGCAGTGACCTGCTGGCCACTTCTGGGAACTGCATGGAACCAGGACAAGTTCAATCTAGGGAGGCTAATGAGAGTGACCGAAATTGCAAATGAAGCGCGGGATTTAAATATCCCTAAGCACAGGATAGTAACACTTACAATAAAGGAAAAACAACAGTAGCAACTTCCTCATGCTTTCTGTTGGCCTTTCCCAAGAAGGAAGTATCAAAGAAACCTACAAAGCTCTCCAGATAGCAATGAAATGAGAGAGATGTTAGTGAAACAAGGGAAGTATCTTGGCAGGAAAACATTTTTTGTCAAATGCATTTTATTCTCCAGTTGTGTATAAATTATTTGGTGTAACACTTTTGGCCCAAAACTCATGCTGTAAACATAATGCTAACAGCTGGCAAATCTGTTATGCCTTACTTCTCGTTTGCAGTGTGACATTTCATTTGAGAATAGCATTAGCTCAAAGCTGGCACTAGATCATATTTTACTTAGTGGGTCCATAAAATCACAACTTGGATTTGATCACCAGAGTCGTGTCCACTGGCTAATGAAATCATATGTCTTGGCCATATGGGCAGAGTTATAAGATACAACTCTATGTTAAGGAGGAAAAAAGATTATGAACACAATCAACACACTCTATTTGTCATCTTTTAAATAGACAATATCCCTCTTCAACGGGACGAAAATCCTAAATTTTCCACATTTAGGATTCAACCTTGAAGTCCACGTAAAACAAAATTATCATAGAAGCAAATGAGAGTTTTGCCTGTGTGAGAGCTCTGGAATTGAAATCCATTGCAAGCCTCTTGTCCTCATGATCTCATGTCTATGTAGCCCAAGGTCCAATGTGCTTCAGGAACCAACTTGGAAACTATAAATTGTGGACTAAAAAGTGCAGCATGTTGGTAGAACTTCCTGGTTACTGACAGGATGTGCCCTCCCCCCCCCACCCCGCAGGATCTCAGCACTGACTGAGCTGGGAAAGTGTAGGCTGCAGGCAGGGAGGAGGCTTCTGAACTGTAATCCTGTTCTGTGGTCTGTGATTCTGACCAATGGGAGCATTGGAAAAAGCCTCCAGGGGAGTGCTTTCCTGCAGTGCCGTTTCCACAGCTGACGGGAAGGGGGAATGGCAGCGCATGGAGCTGTTTCTCCCCCTGTAAGCAGAATCCAGTCTGTGAAGCTCAGGACTCACCCTTCCCCACACAGTGAGAAGCCGGCAAGGCTGGCGTGCCAGTGTGGGCTCCCTGCTGAAGCTGGGGGCGGAGGGGAAGGGAATGGAAAAGGCAAGCCCTGAGCCTGTGGCCCACCTGCAAGACAGTCATGGGTCTGTGGACCACACTTTGAGAACCATTGTTCTAAACCAGTATTTTTGTATTTTTAAAGTGTATTCCTCATTTGAAACTCTTAGGCTGCGTCTAGACTGGCAAGTTTTTCCGCAAAAGCAGCTGCTTTTGCGGAAAAACTTGCCAGTTGTCTACACTGTCCGCTTGAATTTCCCCAAGAACACTGACGATCTCATGTAAGATTATCAGTGTTTTTGCGGAAATGCTATGCTGCTCCCGTTCGGGCAAAAGCCCTCTTGCACAAATGCTTTTGCGCAAGAGAGCCAGTGTAGACAGTGTAAAACTGTTTTGCGCAAAACCGCGCCTCGATTGGCACGGACGCTTTTCCGCAAAAATCTAGATGCTCTTTTCCACAAATGCTTTTAACGGAAAAACTTTTCCGTTAAAAGCATTTGCAGAAAATCATGCCTGTCTAGACGTAGCCTTAGACTACGACTACACTGCAGGCTTGCACAAGAGCATGTCCACGCTGCCATGTGCTTTTGCACAAGAGTGTCCATGGCAGTGTGGATGCTCTCTTGTGCAAGAAAGCTCTGATGGACATTTTAACCATAGGGGTTTCTTGCACATAGGGGTTTCAGCCCTGTTGCGCATCCACACTGCCTTCTTGAGCAAGATTTCTTGCACAAGAGGGCTTAGTCCTCATGGGGAAAGGAATAACTCTTGCGCAAGAAGCCCTCTGTTCCGATGCCTGACTGTAAATTTACTTGCGCAAGAACGAACGTCAGTGTAGGCACTCCACACGTTTTTGCACAAGAACAGCCATTCTTGTGCAAAAAGCCTGCAGTGTAGATGTAGCCTTAAGGAGAAATAATGTTCTCCTTTCCCTCATTAAGTGGTTTTTAACTAATCCTGCACAGTATGCGGAATAGGTTTAGCCAGTTAGGAAAGCAGTACACCCTATGACAAAACCGGGTGATGAAAACCTTGCAAAGCAACTTGAAAGTGAAAGATGCACCACACAAAAGACATCTTTGCTGCCAACCAGAGAGAGAAAAGCAACGTTACATGAAAACATTTGTCAAGGAATACATAGCATTTCCACAGACGCTCTGCTGAACTCAGAAAGCACATTTTAAAATATTGTAACTGTGAGGGGGTCACTCACCACCGTAGCAGTCCATTCCGCCCGCACAGGCCTCCGCTCACGTGGCGTTTCCCCTCTGGAATCTTCCGGTCGCGTTGCTCTCCTCGCCACAATGCCCTCCGGCAGTGCCCAAGTCACTCGCTCTGAGCCCCCCTTCCGGGGGTTTGGTGTCTCTCCAGCAGGCCTGTCCGCAGGCCTAGCAGGCTGGCCGGTTGGCTGTCCAAGCGTCCTGGCCCAGCCTGACTCTCTAGCCCTGCCCTAGCTCCAGAGAGCATCCTGCTCCCTCAGCAGCCAGGCTCACAGCCTTGCCGCAGGCCGGCCGGTTGGCTGTCCAAGCATCCTGGCCCAGCCTGACTCTCTAGCCCTGCCCTAGCTCCAGAGAGCATCCTGCTCCCTCAGCAGCCAGGCTCACACTGCCTTGGCTGAACTAGCCCTTCCCTTTTATAGCCCCCAGCTGGGCCTTAATTGGCCAACGCCGCCCAGCTGGGCTGAACTCCCCAGGCCTGCTCCAGGCTGGGGTTTGGCTCTTAAGGGGCCAGTACAGGGCAGCTGCCCTGTTACAGTAACAAATAGCATAGCTCAGGAGCTATTTCCAATCTAGAGTTTTAGAAGTGGCCAGAGACCAAACACATTTCACTTGGATCATTGAACATCCACCAAAGAGGGCTTTTTAATTCAAAAGATTAGATCCTATAATTCGTTATATGAGGGCTGACAGAAACTCTCATATGTAACCCCATTAATTTGCTTTTTTTTCCTTTTGTTTGGGTATAGTATTATGTTTGTGTGATTGCAAACATTGCAGGATCCAGGCCTAAGCACTCTCCTGATTTTACTTTTTCCTGTTCTCTCTCTATTAGGTTTAACATTTTGTGTGTGGCTTTCTTAATCAACTCTAATGAACTCTATGAGCATTTTTCTTTGTTTTGTAGTTTGTTCTCTATGTGCTTTAGGAAACTGCTCTCCTCTGAGACATTTGCTCTATACTCTTTACGTCTCTCTCATTTATATACCTTCTCATGCCTGGCTTTGTGATTGCCCACTCATGTACATTATCTTTTTTTGAGCAGAATATAAAGAGGTTTTTTAGTGTAATTTTATTTTACAAATGTAGCATGGATATTTGTAACACTCACCTGCTAAATCCTCAGCTATACCAAATATAAAACAGAAGTGTGTGTTAATCCCTTCAGCTCCCACACTACACATATATAAATCACTACTTTATATTCATACCTATTTCTGTAAACGTAGGCACTGATATAGTGCATCAGAGTAGTAGGCCATCTAATCTGGTATCTTGCCTACAACAGTGATCAATCAATAGTAGATGCGTCAGAATAAACCCTGTGGTCACCTGTTTTGAAATAACTTGACCACAGGAAAAAAAATTCTTCCTAACCTCTATAAACCAAATCTCTTGGTTTGTGCACTGAAACAAGAGATTTCATATTCCTTTCAAAAAACTTTGCCCTCCTCTTTAAAAAAATATCCTTTCTATTCTAGCTCAGCAGCTTTTGCTCATCTCTATAAATGTCCCTGATAGCCTTACAATAGTCTTCATTAAAATTATGAGCATGTTTGCTATTATTTGAACTGGAGGTGATTCTTTAAGCATGCACAATTTATACATATTTTTCATGCATTAAAATAAATATTGTAAATAGTTAATGACTAATAATAATTAATATTCCTATGCTAAAATATTTACAGCTGCTTACTATTTACCATGCTAAAGATTCACAAGATATGCCGATTACAGGTTTTTGCTAACCCACCTATATTACATATCTGAAATAGGGCGAGCAACACTACTCTGGTCTCCAATGATTACTCTTCAGTAAAACCACCAAACAGTGATGGGTTACTACTCCACTTTCTCAAAGATCCTCACTTCTAGAGTCCCATGGTACTTACCTCTCTTCTCTCTTCTCTTTGGTATCTATATGAAACCATTTAAAGATACAGAAAGAAATCATGGGATTCCCTAACATCATTGCGACTCAGCTGCAGATCTCAGATGCAACCACCACCATTACTGAATTTCACCATTCCAAGAGATTGACTCCTTGATGAATAGCAACTGGCTGCAGTTGAACCCAAGGAAAACCAAAATGATGCTGGTTACCTGGGAGAACAATGTTTGCAGAAATGGTGTCTGGAAGCGCAAACTATTAATTACTCTTTTTAAAATTTGCTCACCTAACAGCTAGATTTTGACATCAGCTACTTGGAGTAAGAGCTCTTCCACCTTTTTAGATTCCTTAAGCGGGCTTCTACACCTTGGCTCCAGGGGCATAAGAGTAAGTAGGTCTAGAAATCTACTTTCTCCTGGCATAGAACATATGGGTTATCTGTAGACTGCACAGATAATGGTCAGAGCCATAGTTCCAAGCCCCTAGCTTGCTATAATGAGTAGCTAAACTAGCATATTGAGGAAGGTTACTAATTTAATGCAGGCCTATACTTTAGAAGCAAAGTGGAAGCTGGGGAGGAATTTTGCCTAAGGGGTATCTGTGAGGCACAGGGTCTCAGGGGCTACTCCTGGAATGGCACTAGCTATGTGTCACCCTTTCTTCATGGGTGAGCCTAAAGTGACAATCACATCCATTGTGCGAGTGTATACAGGAAAATGAGGAGAGAGACAGTTATCAATGTGCTCCTGTCCTGTGTTGCTTTTGTCTTTAGCTGTGTAGTTTATTTAGCTGGGCATTTTATGTCTGGGGGATTTTTATTAGTTGTTAGTACCATTTGTGAGAGCTGTTGTTTTTTAAGTCTGACAGCTGCTGGCATCTTTGTGGAGCTATTGCTGCATGTATGGTTTACTGTGTATCTCACAACCTTCAAAGCTCTGCTGTGTGTTGCTGGTTTGTTTGTTTGTTTGTTTGTTTTAATCATTATCCCTTTGCTGCTGTTTGTTGCAATTAATTATTGACTGGCATATTGCTCTTCTTCGAGTTTTGGTGTCCATTGAGCTAAAGCTCTTTCCCTGGAAATATTTATCAGGTGGTTTCAATGTTGTGCTGAACTCTTCTCTATGGAAAATTTGTTTTCTCTGTCCTTGTCTCAGTTTGCTCAGTTCTCAGTGGTACTCATTGCTAGATTTAGAGCTATCTAAAGAGTACAAAAGGACACCAAAGGCTATATCTCCAACTAAATTTGGTGAGAGGAGGAATAGCTTGAGCACTTGGGATTGATTTTAATTCTGAGGTGCTGACAGTTAATAGTTCTGAACTATGAATATTAACGGTCACATCTTTATCTGCATTTCTGGTTGACTTTCCTCTCTGCATTCCAGTACTGGAATTCAGACTGTATTAAGCATTTTTCTCTTTGCCTAGTGTTTTTTCTTGTAATTGTTTTCTATTTCTTCCCATTCCTTGGAATATTTGATTTTGATTTTTAACAATTTTACTGTCAGGGTTAGATTCCAGGCAGATTTTCTGGCAAATATATACAGCCGGTCCCCGAGTTGCGAACAGCCGATTTATGACCATTCGCATTTACGACCAAAACTCCTATTGAGTGGTCGTAAAGACGGTCCCCAAGTTACGAATGCAACCCACGCTTATAAACAGTGCGGTTGCAATGTAACTTAATGGGGTCCGAGTTATGAACATTTCGAGTTACGGCCAAGTGTTTCATCCGTAACTTGTTTGTAACTTGAAGACAGGCTGTATAATCCCTTTGTTATCAAGAAAGTAAACCTTGAATAAAGTGCCAAGCATTTGCCATTGGTTTAATTTATTGTAGGACATGTGAAATTTAAAATAAGAACAATTGATTCATTTAGCTCCTGATTTATTTAATTTTCTTCCCTTGTTAGTTAATTCTAATTTTAAATTATTGCCTTATTTTTAATTCTTATTCCAGAAAGTCATAATTAATTATTTAAATAGTATAATAAAATTAAAAATAGAAAAATATAGGTGACGAATGGGGGAAGAGGTATCTTGACAGATATGTCAGCAAACTATATGACTCCTTTTACCTTTATAAAGACGTCTGCAATGGCTTCAAGCTTGCCTCTTTTCAGTTTGAACTAAGCAGAAGAGCTAGTCACATATTTTCCACCACAACTTTTTTCTCTGTAAATAGCCTTTTGATACTAAAGAATTTTTCATATAAATGGCTGGATTTGCATAAAAAATATCCCAAGCAACCTTGATTGAAAATATTTGGTTCTTGTTTGCTAAAACTTGGTTTTCAGAGAGGGTTTTTTCAGCAGTTTTAAAAATTTGTTTTGGTTTTGGATTTTTTTTTGTAGTGCTAAATACAATCTATTTTTCTGCCTGCCGTACAAAGCAGGAATAGGCAGAAAGAGTCAGGAGTAATTCTTTCTGGATGAAATCCAGCTCTGGTAAAACTAGTACATCTTATAACACTTTAGGAGTTTAATTTTAAAAATGAAAGGTTTGTTCCACAGCCTAAAATAAGCATAATAATATTGTATGGAACCAAAGTGTATGCTTCCAAGGAAACACAGACAGTGGCAAAATGTTCTGTAATTTTCCACTGGGCCACTGCCTTACTACTTTCACATACTCTGTTTTCTGCCTTTGGTGATAGGGATTTCACCTATCTAGTTCTCTGTTACTCTCCCCCCAACACCACTTTTTTTTTTGTTGGGTGGGTCTGAGTGATTACATTTGCTGTGCTCTCTTTTATTCATCTCTTTGTCTCTGTTTTGGGGCACAGTGGGTACCTCTACACAGCAGCATGATGTTATTCCGAAATAACGAAAAACTACAAGCCTTTATTTTGAAATAACGTTGAGCTGGAGGATTTCTTATTCTGATTGATAGTAACCCTCATTTCACGAGGAGTAAGTGAAGTTGAAGGAAGAGTGTTCTTCCTTCTACTTCCTGCTGTGTAAACAGTGCAAAAAGTCGAGTTAAACTATTTTGACTTCAATTATGCAATTAACATAACTGAAATTGAATAACTTAATTTGACTTTAGTCCTGCTGTGTAGACGTACCCTGTGAGAAGTAAGTAGAAACATTCTTTGTTTCTATATGCTGAAGTGAGGTTTCTTTGGCAGTCACTATAGCATTAAAATCAATTTCCCTATGGGTCCTTACCTGCAAATAGGGTTGCCAGGCAGTTTTACCAGACAGTCTGGTTTTTGGGCCCTCTGTCTGGTAAAAAAATCCAGAAAATACCAGACATGTGCAATGTCCGGTATTTCCTGGATTTCTGGCTGGGTGCCAGGTGGAACCCTGGCGGTTGCTGGGGGAGTGGCTGGGAGGCAGGGCGCGATCTGCGTTGGGAGCTCTGGCTGTGTCTGACGCCTTGGGGAGGCGTCTCCCTGTCTCCCCATCCCCCCACTAGTCCTGACCCTTCCCAACCAACTCCGCTGCCCCCGACCCCCTCCTGGTCACCCCTGCATCCTGCTGGCTGGTTCTCCTCCTCCCGATTTCCCCTGGCTAGTCGCGCTGCCCCTGACCCCCCCCCCCGCCCGCCAGCCCCCTCATCTCCTCTGGCCAGCCACGCTGCCTCCAACCCCTCCCCCTGCCAGCCCCCTCCCCGGTCCCGCCATCTCCCGTGGCCAGCTGCGCTGACCCCACCCCCTCTCTCTGCTGGCCAGCCCCGCCCCCCCCCAAGTGTGTCTGGTATTTTTTCTAAACCTACCTAGTAACCCTACTTGCAAAGGGTCATCACATGAGTAATATAAACAAACTGTGACTATATGTAATATCTATAAGCACCCCACTTCAGTTCTTCTAGACTTAAACTTGGAACTTTCAGGAAAAACTTAAAAAACAACAAATAGTCTGATAGCACTTTAAAGACTAACAAAATATGTAGATGGTATCAGGAGCTTTAGTGGGCTGTGCCCACCAAAGCTCATGATACCATCACATATTTTGTTAGTCTTTAAAGTGCTACCAGACTATTTGTTGTTTTTTAAGTTTTTCCTGCCCACTAAAGCTCATGATACCATCTACATATTTTGTTAGTCTTTAAAGTGCTATCAGACTATTTGTTGTTTTTTAAGTTTTTCCTGTTACAGACTAACTCGGTTACCCCTCTGAAGCATTGGGACTTTCAAGCATGATCAACTCCCTGCTCCCTTAGCTAAGAGATTTATTTATTTATTTATTTTTAGGAAAGAATCAATACGTTGTCATAGCTGTATGACACAGCGAATAAAACTAGAAGATATGGTTACATATATGAGGTTGGTACGGTAGTTTAATGTACATAGGGCTACTTGCACGAGTTAGGTAGAGAATAAGAGCTGTCTATCATACCAAGGCCTGAAAAAGAACATTTCTACATCCTAAAGAAAAGACCTTGATTGATTTACACAGTGCTTTGAAATTGTATACAAAACTGTAAGGGCCTAGAAGTAGCATTAGTAACCGTTGCAATATATTTGAAGATTGGGTTTCAGAAATGTTGAAACTTTGTACCAGACAGTTATGAGCTCTCCAGCATTGATGAGATGTAACCCTGTGTGGTTTGTTAAAAAAAGAAAAAAAAAAAACAGGATTCAATATCACTAACGCTATTTTATAAAAGCTTTCAAATAACACAGTACATATTCAGGTGCTCCAACTCAGTTTTTTTTAGGCAAGACTGTGTATCTCTTAGGAACAGTAGTGGAAACTCTTTCTCTAGTCAGATGGATCTACTGCAGGCTCACTACAACCTAGTGAAAAACAACTGAACAAACATCTAATCTTTCCTCTCCTTAATAAATGCACCAAACTAACCGTACCACACAACCTGACAATAGATCCCTGGCTGTTGTGAGAGACATGCACAGAATGCAAGCACTTTCCCCTCACTCCCTTAGCATCTGAGGGATGGGACAAAAAATAAGCTGCATCCCAGAGTTCACTGCTGCTGCCCCGCTTACTCTCCTGAAATTTTACTTTTACTAAGAATTCTCAAATAAGCCAGTAATTGTAAGCAGGTACTAGTACCAGTATATGTTATGTCCTAGCCACAATCCTCCCGCATACTCTAGACAAATTGGCATAACTGAATTAATATATATGTAAATTCATTTAGACCAGATTTGCTAGAATTCATAGTAAGAATGTTGTGAAGTATTCAGGTCGGAGTTTATAGCTAATTGAATCATCACTTTTTTTTCAGGATTGCAATAAATAGATTAATTATTATGAAAATGGACTAAGTGATAATGTCATTGGAAACGCAGGTTGCAACCAAATAACGATCTCCTACTGCAAGATAAATGCCAAGACATTTGCAGAAATTAAACTTCTGAGAAAACAGGGAAATAGGTTACTACACTTTGCAAGTGGCAAAGCAACCTACATCTGGGCCCAGATTTCAATTCCATGAACTTTAGTGCCAATTTATTGATGGAGTGAAAATAACATACACGAGAACAGATCTAAGAGACCAACAGAAAAATGAGGTTATAATAGGATTGAAAGCTGCTATCTGCCCCACTGATTTTAGAGTCTGATCCATAGTCTTTTTAAACCATATAAAAATACATGGACCTCAATGGATTTTTGGAAAAGACTCATAGTGGACAACTATTCCAACTAGCCCAGTTGGGGGACAATAAGTTGGGGGAAATGTCCAGTTGTGCATGGGCACCTGTAATGGTCATAAAAGTTGTCATGAAGATCAGTTGGAAAGTGTCATCCAGATACACATGAATTAGCTTTATTGAGAGTGAACCCATTGCACCATCATTTGAGAGCTTAACCTTATTGCATATTTCAGGAATAAAGAAAACAGATTGCTCATAAAAGTGCACACTATAATGCTGAGCTATGTTGGATATATTCATCCATTCATGAAGTACTAGCAGCCTTTCTAATCCCATCCTCGTGGCATTTGGGAAAGATAACTACAGTGACTGAAGCACTCTATATTGATATTGTCCTCACTTAGGTTACATCTAGACTGCATTGCTTTCTTAGTATACCAGAGGTATCCCGGAAAAGCAACGCCGCATCCAGGGAATGCATCCACTTTAAAAAAAATCAAAAAAGCAGACACGTTCTTTCGTCACCCCTGTAAACCTCACTCTACAAGGCATAAGGGATGTGTCGAAAGAGCGCTTTTTCCCAAAATTTGACACTGTGTAGACGTGCCAAATTTTGGAAAAGCCTCTTTCAAAAGTAAATCGGAAAAAGATATGCAATTTGCATATCTTTTTCTGATTTAACACTGCAGTCTAGACTTAGCCTTAGATGCTGAAGTCAGGGCAAAGAGTTGTTTGGCACATGACTGTGATGTTACAAATACTGTAACTAACTGAGAAGTACTGGCAAATATTGCAGCATGGGAATGCACTACAGATCATAGAATTGACAATATTCCATGCCGAGCTTCATTTGCACGAGCATTTCTGCAAGAAGGATACAGTGTAGGCGTAGCCCTGGTGCCCTTAATAATGTCCCTGTGAAAAACTGCCAGTTGTCTTCAATTGTTTTTCCTCTTAGTCTTGATTCTCATGGGACTCTACCAGCCAGCTCCCCGAATTTACTAAAGTTGTCCTTGTAATTTTACCGTTCTCCCTTTTACCATTCCTTGGAAACATGGGCTCTATCATTTCACAATCATTTTTATCCGGGCAGCCTTTTACTTTCAAATTCTTAGCCAGATCCTCCCTATTTGTCAAAATAAAATCTAGAACAGACTCTCCTTTAGTAGCTTTCTCCGTCTTCTGAAATTAAAAAAAAAATTGTCTCCAGTACAGTCCAAGAACTTTTAGGGTAACCTGTGCCCTGCTCTGTTATTTTCCCAACACATATCTAGGCAGTCCCCCATTACCACCAAGTCTTGTGGTTTGGAAGATTTTTTTTAGTTGTTTACAAAAAAGTCACTCTTTTTCCTGGTTCGGTGGCCTGTAGTAGACCCCTACCGTTACACATCTGTCTCTGCTTGGACCCCGGACCTTGATTGGAAGGATGAAGGACAACACCACCTATGGTCCCAACTCTTTCCTTCTTACTCCCAGAGCTTTGTAGTCACTTCTAATCTACTGAAGGTTATACCTCACAGTATCCTCAGTTCCCACATGAATGAATACCAAAGGATAGCAGTTAGAGGACTGAATGGTATTTGATAATCTCTCCATAATATCTCTTGCTGCTTTCTGGGAGTGCTGAGTGCAATCCTCACAGCCTTGGGGGTCCATGATGTCTCCTCCTCCATTTCTGGAATTATTCCTCATTGCTTGTTGCCAGAGCAGCATAACAATTTTCCATCCCCACGGTAGGTAGCTTGGAAGCAGCAATGGAGCATTGCCTAGTGTCAGAAGTAATCGGCAGCCGATGTCCTTGCTGTAACAGAGCCACATCCTCCTCCCTCGGTAATATGACAGCAGACCTCTATAGCTGGATAGCCTCCTCAGATTTGGATGTTACTGTGATGGACCCTCCGCTCCCTCGACCATGCTATAGAAAATGGACTTGTGGACACTGATATGCCTAACTCAAAGGTGCTTTGGACAAATTGTCTCATGTAATCTACCAATCTTCATGTCATAATCTACAGAATCTGTTTATCTTATTCTGGTGTACCATCCTTGTGTGTAAAATTAGACATATGGAGTATGGAATGCTTTATGGTTTTAAATATGCAAAGGAAAGCCATCAAGGGCGTTTCCAATGCTGGGATGCCTCAATGTCTGGGCAATCATATGCAGATTGCCTTTTGGCCTTAAGTCTTAGTAGTGGTTGTTCTTAGGAAGTCACATGACCTCCCTAGGGACTGGCCAGGTAACTTCCCATGCAAAAGTGGGAATCTTTAAAACAATAGGAAACTAGCAGATCTTTGTCTTTGGCATGGGCACTCCCAAGAAAGGGTTCCAAAGACCCCAGAGTGAGGAGCTGCCCTGGCTTGAAGAATTAGCTGAAAAAGGAATAGTTTTAGGGTGAATTTGTAATGAGTTTGTACTGAGGTTTTAGTGTTAGAATTAGCTAAGCATTTTCAGTTTGTAATCTACTTTGCTCTGCCTGTTCTCATTTATTACGTCTTAAATCCTACAGCTTGTATTTAATAAAATCAGTTTTATTTACTATCAAGCCCAGTGTAAGTAATTGTTACCTGTGGGAGCAACCAGTATATACATTCTCCCTTTCATTATTAAAGGGCGTTTACCTAAATAATTCATTTGGGGTTCTGATCCCATTTGGGGAGTGGTATCCCAGGAAGCTGGGCCCCAGATTGTATTTTCCTTAGATCTGAAGAGTTTCTGTGTCTGTACAGCTCCTCGGAGGGGCCATGATGCCAGCTCAGGTCCTTGGCTAGGGGAGACCAGAGAGCTGGCCCAACAGGACAGAGCAGTGAGAAGCCCCAGAGAGCAGGAAGGACAGTGGCAGTGGCCTTGTTGGCACCCTGGAAGCACCCTCAAGGGGTCTTCTGTGACCACACCCCATCATAGTCACCATATGAATACCCATGGGCACAGATGCTCCTCAGCCTAACTACTTCCTCCTGTAGTCCACCCACTGGCTTCCTGAGAGATTCCACCAGCAGACCCCTTCACACTGGCTGCTCCCCGAAGACTGGCTTTCTGCTATTAGGAAATGCAGGTTCAAGTCTCTGCAAATTCCCATCAGGAGCTAGGTAGAGGCATCCCTGGTTAGGTTGTCTATGTGCATAAAGGTGCAGGAGACAGGAGCAACACTTGTACTGGAGATGCAGCCCCTTCCTAATCATACTGATTATATGTCTCCCTATTATAATCTCCCTCTCAAATTCCCCTGTTTGCAGTCTTCTGTTTGCAGTCTCCCCTCAGTCACTTAGCCCCTGGCTTTTAAGGTCTTCTCTTCAAGATTAGCCTTACCCCCTCACTAATAACACAGGGGAGGGTGATCACAAGGCTGTCTGAGGCTGATCAAGGATGATCCAGGAAACCAAGGCTCAGTCGGTCCCCAGACATACAATCCCAACAGACCCTAACTGAAATAACTGAAAACCTGAAAGAGAAAGAAAAAACACAAACAGCCAAACAAACTCACTGACCTGTAGTCAACCTTTGGAACTCCTTGCCAGAGGAGGCTATGAAGGCTAGGACTATAATAGAGTTTAAAGAGAAGCTAGATAATTTCATGGAGGTTAGGTCCATAAAAGGCTATTAGCCAGGGGATAAAATGGTGTCCTTGGCCTCTGTTTTTCAGAGGCTGGAGAGAGATGGCAGGAGACAAATCGCTCTATCATTGTCTTCGGTCCACCCTCTCTGGGGCACCTGGTGCTGGCCACTGTCGGTAGACAGGATACTGGGCTAGAAGGACCTTTGGTCTGACCCAGTACGGCCGTTCTTATGTTCTTATGACCCCAAGGTTAATACTTGCTCCTTGTTCATTCACCAGGGGGAACCTCCTCTCTCTCTCTCTCTCTCTCTTAAATCCCCCTATTTATAGTCCTCTTTTCAATAGCTCCATGATTACTTCAATGCTTGGCAAGCTATTTAGCAGGCAAATACACCTTGGCTACATCTAGACTGGCATGATTTTCCAGAAATGCTTTTAATGGAAAAGTTTTCCATTAAAAGAATTTTCGGAAAAGAGCGTCTAGATTGGCATGGACGCTTTCCGCAAAAGCACTTTTTGCGGAAAAGCGTCCATGGCTAATCTAGATGCGCTTTTGCGCAAAAAAGCTCCAATCTCCATTTTCACGATCGGGGCTTTCTTGTGCAAAACAAATCTCAGCTGTCTACACTGGCCCTTTTGCGTAAAAGTTTTGTGCAAAAGGGACTTTTGCCCGAACGGGAGCAGCATAGTATTTCCGCAAAAAGCACTGATTTCTTACAGTAGGAAGTCAGTGCTTTTGTGGAAATTCAAGCGGCCAGTGTAGACAGCTGGCAAGTTTTTCTGGAAAGGCGGCTGATTTTCTGGAAAAACTGGCCAGTCTAGACACAGCCCTTATGTTTCAAAATGCCAAACCTGGGTGCTGTCTGCACCTGGAGCTGTGATATGATTCTCAGCTCACAGAGACAAGTTAACTTTGGTCTTAGCTAGCAAGCAGGAAATAGTAGTGTAGCTGTGGTTACACAGGCTGCAGCAACATGGGTGAGCTGCCTCAAACACAACCCTCCCCCCATTCCAATAGATATGCCCTCAGAATGGTTAGCATGGGCCACCACTGTTCAAACTGTCATGAAATACAAGAGGTCTGATGAACTGGACTTTGCAAGCTTGTGGTTCCATATATTTTGGTTAGTCTCTATGGGTCTGTCTACACTACCCTCCTAGTTCGAACTAGGAGGGTAATGTAGGCATACCGCACTTGCAAATGAAGCCCAGGATTTGAATTTCCCGGGCTTCATTTGCATAAGCCGGGCGCCGCCATTTTTAAATCCCGGCTCGTTCGAACCCCATGCCGCGCGGCTACACGCGGCACGGACTAGGTAGTTCGGACTAGGCTTCCTAGTCCGAACTACCGTTACTCCTCGTGGAATGAGGAGTAACGGTAGTTCGGACTAGGAAGCCTAGTCCGAACTACCTAGTCCGTGCCGCGTGTAGCCGCGCGGCACGGGGTTCGAACGAGCCGGGATTTAAAAATGGCGGCGCCCAGCTTATGCAAATGAAGCCCGGGAAATTCAAATCCCGGGCTTCATTTGCAAGTGCGGTATGCCTACATTACCCTCCTAGTTCAAACTAGGAGGGTAGTGTAGACATACCCTATGATGCCACAGGGACACACTTTTTAAAGTTACAGACTATCACGGCTACCCCTCTGAGATTTTCAAACTACCATGGTTACACTTCTATTTGTATCGTGCTAGCTCAGATGAGTGTTAGGATGAATATGTACAGGTAAGCTGGGAATCACACCGTAGCTCATAGTATAGATATAGTCTTAAGAGTCTAAAAGCCCTTGAGTGCATAGGAAGAAGTGAAGTTATTTTCATTGGCTCTCTCTCTCCCACTAATTTACACAATGATATCAGTTACATATGTCTTAGAACTTAAGCCTACAATGAACCCTTATAATCATCTACGTGACCAAGATAAGATAGTGCAAATAAATCTCCTCCAATAATTCCTGCATGAAGCCCCTGACTTCTGTTATGGGATAGCACTTTTTCAAGAAAGATTCAGGGGGCAGGGCTGCTTGCTGTTACAGTGGTTTTTCTCATCAGTTTCCATGTCAATAGTTTCTGGAGGGCTTATAGGACCGAACAATCTCTTCTGGAAATAGATGGAGATCTTGGCTACAATAAAGTATCATCTTCATGGACCTCGAGCCCTAGAGATGTCTTCATGAGGTCACATCTACTACCACATCATCTATTTTTACAGTCTCTTTATTAATTTTTAAACAATTCTACAAAACAGCAGAGCAGAATTGTTAGAAAATCCTCACAAGCCCACAGCCAAAATAAGAAGTCCAAATAGCACTGGGCCAAGACATAGTGTTCATTTCATTTCACTGATCCTCAGAGTCCTGGATGGCTACAGAGCTGGCAGGAAATCCCAACCATACTCCTTGCTGCCTGTCCTCCTTTTGCTGGAGAATGGGGAGGCCATTTGAAAAAAGGAAGCATGGACTAGGGGAGTGATGCTGCAGTTGAGAGACAGCAAGCTCAGCCTGAGCTCAGGTCTCTTGGACAAATACCTGGGGTGCATGGCTAATAGGAACCTGCTTTGAACTGTGTGAGAATCAGGCTGAGCACAAATGTGCCGATTGGTGACTAAGATGGGACTTTGGAGGGACACTTGGACTGTTTGTTTGTGGGCAATGAAGACTGCTTACTAATTGATGTAGTACAGCAATGCCATGGTAAAGCATGCTCGACCTGGAGGGAAAGGATGCGATTGGCACAAGCTATTGGAAAAGACAGTCCCCACCACAATACATGGCATAAGCAAATTCACTATGATTAATTAATACATTGCGAGTATCCAGGAGCCCCAGCCATGGACCAAAGCTAGATGCTGTGTAACCCAGAACAAAAAGTAATTTCTTGCTGCCGAAGGGCTTACACTGCCACAGTACAGTGGCACGAGGGGGAATTAAGTAACTATAGAGGCATAGACCTTGAAGGGCCATGTTTTCAGAGCTGTGTACTGTGAACTTAATTTGCACATTTTGATCTGTATTCCAGTAGCACCTAGAGGCCCTGACTGTGGTCAGGCCCCCATTATACTAGGTGTTATTTATACAAATGCTTAGAAGTGATTCATGCCTTTAGAGCTTACAGACCAGTTTGACAAGAGAAGACAAATAGTGGCATGGGAAGCAGAGGTAGACTGACTTGCCCAACATGACACAGTTGATCAATAACAGAGCCAGGAACAGAACCCGATTTTATTGAGTCAAGATCCATCACCCAACCCAATGACCTGTGCCGTCTAGGTAATAGTTTGTGAGAGTGAAGAGTTGTTATTACTTATATAGCACAAAGGATCAATTCCCTGATCCAAGAGTTTACCATCCCAATCCTGGAATAGGATCAATATAAGCAATCCTTAATCCCACACAGGTTGTCAATAGGGCTCTGCAAAGGTGCTATTAAGCCTCAAACCTATGTCTTGAATTTTAAGGGTACTCTGTTTTTCTCTCTGACCCACATCTACCATTGGGAGTTTACACCCTTAACAAAACAATAGGCCATGTCTAGACTACATCCCTCTTTCGAAAGAGGGATGTAATTAGACAGATCGAAATTGCAAATGAAGCTGTACTCTTCATTTTTTGGAGGATTACAGGATCTTTCAAAAAAGGGTGGGTTTTTTTTCGAAAGAACTGCATCTAGACAGTGGTTTCACTTTCAAAATACCTGTTTTCAAAAGAATGCACGGCTGCCATTATTCAAATGAAGCATGGGAAATTCAAATCCCGGTTTCATTTGCAATTTCAATCTGTCTAATTTACATCTCTCTTTCAAAAGAGAGTTGTAGTCTAGACATGCCCATAGAAGGTGAATGGGGCAAACAGATTAAAATGTACTGTTAACAAAAGGTGAAACAAAGTAAGCTAGGATCCCCTATAGTAGTGAACAGAGCACTGTAAAAATGGTAAACAACATAGAGGAAAACTAATAACACTTCAACTGCTAAATCCCTTAGCGGCCTGAACCCTTGACCTCCAGGTATTATACTAGATAAAAGGCAAGTGTGATGGAGTCTCACTGTACCATCTCCTGTTGGCAGGTATGAGTCATCTTTCCAGCATGTTCAAATGCAGACACGCTCCAATGAACTGGATATGGCAGACAAAGGCCTATATCCTGGATTGATGTCTTCCTTTCCTCCTCTTCTCTGTGTTATAAACCAGGCTGTGGGTATGAGAGGGGCTGAATTGCCAATGGGCTGCTATCCTGAGCATGCAAGTAAGATTTCCCTTCCAATAATGCACAGGTTCAAGATGGTGAGCACAGCTACCTAAAGATCATAGACCACTGACGTATGGGCAATGCCTAGCACTGGATCTAAACCAGATAGGCTTTACCGCTGTCTCTATCACTGGTCGCCTCCACTGCTGCCTCCAAAGTGGACAGCACTGGTGACAGGAGAAATGGCCTTAATTAGTCTCCTGCTTTTGGGGCAGATTAGTTCCTGAAAACCTGTTCCCGCCACTGTATGAAAAGGTGCCAAAGGGAAATAAAGAAGAGGGACCAGTCTGAATGCCAATAATATAACCTGAGGCAATCCAAGATAGCAAAGTGGTTTGTAAGGTAACAAAAAAAATAAACATAGAAGTTTCCCTACAATGACAGAGTCTGTACAGATCTGACTGCAAGAGTGAGGCCTAAGAAAGAGCAAAAGGAGGAGTTAATGGCAGAGTGAAGAGTAGAATAAGTCAAGCCAATTTTCCTGTACTGTTGCTTGGGTGACTAGTGCTTGCACCTTGTTGGTGACATTTTTAAGGTTATAATTTACAAGCCACTATGCCAATTTGAAAATGCACTTATTGCAAACATATGTACAATAATGGTAACAGTGTATGGAATTTAAATTCAGACACCCAGTTCTGAAAAAGCCTGTCCCTAGAAAGGATAGATAGAGTTGAACTAGTCAGGCATGTCAATGAGATATATGAAAGCAAGTTGGAACCATTAGTCAAGCAGATCACTCTATTCATCAAGGCTTAGGTTCCTATAGCATATCACAACTGCCTAGGTACACAGTGAGCAAAGCCAAAAGCAAAGTGATTTCAACTACTCAAAAATGCAGATTGGAACAGAGGAGCGTTTTGGAGCATGTTATTGGCTTTATAAGTTGCATTAACTGTTTCTTCTCTCTTTTTTGGTTCTTACCCTGTTTTTTTTCCAGTGATTCTGATATCTACGGAGTTAAAGCCTTAGGCAACCTTTTTCTTTTAAAACACGACTTAAAACATAAAACATTTTTTAACACTCAGAATTAATTCTTCAGGTAGGAAAGGATCTGTTATGAATATCACAGCCCAGGGTTTACTGATAACCTGCACCTACATAGTCACAGCTGCATCCTAGGTAGGCAAAAATCCACTGTGGCCTACACAACTGCCTGGAATTGATGCAGATGGCCATGCTCAGTTATTTGGGGGAGAGAGAAACAAGATGGGGAAAAAAAGCATAGTGCAGCATCTAACAAATAAAAAGTTGCTGTGACCAGAGCTGAATTCAACTCATTTTTCCATCTTGTCTCTTTCTCCCCCAAATAACTGAGCAGGGCCATGAGCATCAATTCCAGGCAGTTGTGTAGGCCACAGTGGGTTTTGACCTACCTAGGATGCAGCTCCAGTACTCCGGCTTCTTGCAAGGAGTAAGGGAAGCTGACAGGAGCATTTGCTTCCATCTATCTCCCAATGTATTGACAGGAATTTAAGATACGGGGACTTTAGCAACACAATTAACGTAGCTGAAGTTGCGTATCTTAGGTTGACCTTCCTAACCGGTTAAAAAATGTTTTATGTTTTAGGTTGTGTTTAAAAACTATAGGATTTTTTAACACTCATGGCGTGTTTATCTTCACCTCTGGATGCTTTCTGACCAATGCAAGGTTTTACAACGGAGGTAACAATTGTTCTCTAAGGGCATGTGTACACTATAGAGAAGATCAACGCTGCCGTGGTTGATCTTCTGGGATCGATTTAGCGAGCCTAGTGAAGACACGCTAAATTGAATTGAGAGGGTGCTTCCATCAGCTCTGGTACTCCTGCTTCTTGCAAGGAGTAAGGGAAGCTGACAGGAGTGTTTGCAAGGAGTAAGAGAAGCCGACAGGAGCGATCTCCCAATGTATGGACAGGGATGTAAAATACGGGGACTCTAGCTACACAATTAACGTAGCTGGAGTTGCATAGATTGACCTTCCCAACCAGTGTAGACCAGTCCTAAGAAATCAAGTAAATGCCACACCTATTAATTGCTAAACATGGTTTATTTTTTGATGCAAATGGCTTAGCACTGATTTTGTAATCCAAAGTTCTGTATCTCAGAACACGCATATATCTTGTATAGTACTGTGCATTGTAAATGATGCTTGTAAACATTTTGAGATATCCGATGATAGGTGCTAAAGAACTGGCAAATGTCTGCATGATATGGCCAGAACATAGTTGCAAATAACAGCTTATCTCTTATATGCGGTGTATGCTCAATTGAACTGCCTATTTAGTGGTTAGAAGAACTGACAGGTGACGTCACTGCATGCAAAGCTTGTAACTGTTCTAGATGCCATTACTGTTTCCACTCCAAAAACTCACATTTTGCAAACCACAATTATGTTGCACTGCTTCCTTTGCTGTAGAACGTGTCTGTAGCCTACTAAATTCAAAGCTGAAGCTGTGAGGCATTGATTATGGCTGCACTATTTTTTTTAATTGACACTTTCAGTACTTCAATTCTGTGCTAATACATTCTGAGCAATTACTTCAAAGCGTAAACATCAAACAATGATGGATGATCCTTGAAAGGACCTTGTATAGGTCAGAAAGCTGGTACACATTAAATGGGGCCACAACTTTTTTTTCATGCCTCTCCTTAGGCCCAGAGTAACTTCAATTCCTGTTTCAACTTGCTGCACTAAAGTCTCTTTTTTTGCCAGCCTTCCACCAGTAACCTGCACCTTGGCTCCACTCCAGACACTGCCTTCAAATTTTATTCTGTTCATCAAATAGAAACAACAACAAACAAAGAACTAACCAAATGGTTATATAACAACAAACATTCCTCATGAACTTGTAACCCTGGAAAAGCTACCTTTTTCTTCTTGCTATACTGAGCTATAAAATATTTTTTGTGGGAAAGAAAAGTTCGTACGTTATAAATCATTCTTACAGTACTTTAAAAAAATCATTTGTTGCAGGTAATAATTGTTAGAACAAACTACCAAGACTAGATACCTTTCAGGAAATGACCTTTAGCTACTCACAAGTTATTGGTCTCAGTAAGTGAATAAGTGGATGAAATTATGTGGCCTATAATATTCAGGAGGTCAGACCAAATGATCTGATAGCCCCACCTGGCCATAAAATCGATGAAAATCTTTTCCTTGTATAACCTGTTTTTTATCTGCCACATCTCTTCCCCCTCACAGGGTATTTCAGACACCTAAACAGTGTTTCCTCTAATTTTTCCATCCATGTGAGGAATAAATTTTGTTATGTGCACCAATGCATGTGCATATGTGTTCCACCAATAAAACACATGCTGCTGGCTGTAGGCACTGTGCATAGTTGGGCAGCATTTGAATCTTTCCTCGGTAGCTGCCCAAGTGCTCAGCGTACAGGGAACACCTCCCCTAACTTCCATGCAAGTTAAGAGCCTAAATACCTCTGAGGATCTGGACCACTGGTGCATTTTGTTTTCCTTTTAAATGAATCCATTTAGTGGTTGTGAAAAATGCTGGGCTGACATGCCTGGAGGCAGCAATCTAGACTTTGGCCTGAGGCCTAGGATCAGATTGGAACTGAGGGTGTTCAGCACCTCACAAATCAAGAGTAGAATAGTGGCTTTTCTCACACTTCCTTACTCCTTCCTGCCTATGTACTTGGCCCTGTAGGGAGTACCAACTGTGTTTTCTCTTAGTACCATGGGTGATGGTAGTTTCTCTCCACTATGAGCTGAACTGTGACTAATGCCTTTCATACAGATCTCTGAAAATCCATTAGAAATTAATGACTTTGAGTCATTTCTAACCTGTGTTACTTAGCTGGGCCAATCCCCTAATCAATCTAGGTCTCTAGCACACAGCAGTTTGAATTAAATGAGACCTTAACCCTGAACACATCAAAGTGTCACAGAACAAAATTGCTTGGTTAAGCAAAAGTCATGACCTACTGATCTTAGGTCAGGACAACAAGCCAGGAAGTCATCCTGAGTTCTAAACAACAACTCTGTCTGTGGCCTGGGACAAGCAACATAGGGCCAGAGCCTCAAATACACTTCAAAGTGTCAACACAAGAATTGTGATACAAAATAACTGTACTTCTGGGGAAGTAGAAGATGACTCTCTAGATTTCCAGCCTATCTAGTCAATTGTCATTAAACGAGTGCAGCTAGTCAGACATCCTGAGGAGAACTGGTTTAGCAGTCTCAGCCATGAGGGACCTGCAGTGGGTCTGGTGTTAAAAGAGGATGAAATTATACACAAAAGTATGGATTTATAAAATCTTCTAATAAGTACTTCCAATCCTCTTATATGGATCAGGATCATGGAGTTGAGATTGGTCCTGTCTTGGACAATTGGTCCTGCAATGAGGAGTAACGGTAGTTCGAATTAGGAGCTTTAATTCGAATTACCTAGTCCGTGCCGCGTGTAGCCGCGGGCAGGTAGTTTGAACTATGGGGCATTTAAAAATGGCGGTGCCCGGGAACATGCAAATAAAGCCCGGGATATTTAAATCCCAGGTTTCATTTGCAAGTTCGAATGACTATATTAGCCACCCTAGTTTGAACTAGGGTGGCAGTGTAGACATACCCTCAGGTATCTGTAAAATGTGGGCATTAATAATGCCCTATATATTATACTCCAGAGCTGCACTGCTGTATACATGCTACATATTCATTCCTTAATTAAATGTTATGCTGACCATAACTAATTAAATCATATTCTGTCTTCAGAGCCACTGATTTAGGGTGTTTACTCTTTTGAATTACTCTTCAGCAATATACATTGGTGCTTCGAGTGCAGAGTGATGAATCCATTGTGGCTCCTGCAGTTAAGCTGTCAATGCACACTGCTGTTGCTT
The DNA here is from genome assembly GCF_049634645.1 of Pelodiscus sinensis. Taxonomy (NCBI): domain Eukaryota; kingdom Metazoa; phylum Chordata; order Testudines; family Trionychidae; genus Pelodiscus; species Pelodiscus sinensis. Next base: position 113,060,361 of record NC_134716.1, read on the forward strand.
GCAGAAGTTTGGAGGGACTGCTTTGGTTTTGTTTCAGTTTAAGATAAATTCAACATTTATTGCCACTCCTTTTAGCATCTTTTGGTTTGGCATTTTAAAAAGATTTACCACACTGAACTCCTTGAAGTGCAATGACACCCAGTTTTCTTTTATGGAGATTTCCAGCCTGGATTCCCACTTTGGGCAGAGAACTCTAACAAATGCAAGTTTTACTTTTCTGTATTTGTCAAAAAGGGAGTGGTTTGAAGACGGAACCTTGGTTCCAGCCCATCACTCACCACATCGTCTCACCACACTGAAGCTAAGCTTCTTAATTCCATCAAAAATTATATTTTAAACTAGAAAAAAACCCAGAGAAGGTGAGAATAGTAGTGTGATTTAGTCAGTCAGAAAGCCTGGTGTCCTGGACCTCTGACACAGTGTCTCAGTCAGTTGGGTGTCCTCGCACTCTGGATGAGGTCCCAACTGGACTGACCACTTCGCTGGTAATCCACAGATCTGCCATCTTGAGGGACAGATTTCATAGATCTAGGATGGGCTGGGACAGCTGAGGTTTGACCCATCCCTTTCTTACCTTCCCATGGCCACTTCCTACCACAGCCTTTGTCTCAATTTGGTATGTGGTAAGACCTGATCTGACATCATTATTTACCCCTCCCCTAGTCTAGGGCTGATGCCCTTTGCCCATTGTTATTCCTTTTCCTTGGGAACTGTCTAGGATGGAAATTGCAGGGGAGAGACTGATAGCAAGAGGCCCTCAGTGGAAGCTTCTGCTGTTGCTGCTGCAGAGATTGCTTCATATTTTGTGCTCCACAAGGAGACAGCCCCTCTTCTTCTCTGCCTTGAGATGTTGAAGCTCCATTTATACTGGTCTTCTCCTCAGGAGCACTCATGGCAATGCCTAAGGCATGGGGCCTTCCCCTGCCTTGGCCTTAGTGTGGGGTTTGGCACCACAGTCAAAAGTTTAGATCCTCCAAACTCCTGATCAGCTGACACCTAACCCTGTGGGTGCCTGAGCTTCTAATTTCTACAGATAGTGTCAAAATATCCACCAGTGAGCATACACAAATCCACCTCTGTCCTGGCACCATTGAGCAGTTTGACTCATACCTAAGCCCCAGTAGGACTCATAAACTAGGTGTTCTCCTGCCCGTCTCGCCCGTGAGATCTAATAAGGAAGGTATGTTTAGAGGCCATCTTAGAAAGCATATAACAGATTGAGCTCCATGCACAACACAGCCAAAGGTGGGATGGTGATGGTACTAATCCTGCCTCCCCGCACCTCATCTCCACTGATTGATTAGAAAGGACCTGGATTCAATTTGTAGTCCCACATCAGGAAGAATGAGGCTCTAAAGTTAGATTTCATGCCTTCCATGTCAACAACATGGCTATTGGACTTAATGTGGGGGGAAGGACAACAGTTCCTCCAGATGTTTTTTTTTCTGACTTCTGAATCTGTCTCCAGGGGAGGGTCATGTCTGTGAATCTTGAGCGGATGGTGGTTCTTATGCTCTCTGAGTGCTGGGACTTGGACCACACTTCTGTCCTTGGCATTGCCTCATGGCTAATTTAGGCAACTCAGCATGATGGCTCCTGTGGATCCTTTTTTTTTTTTTTTTTTTTTTTAACTTTTAACTCTCCTTACACATTGAATAGACACAACCGGGGATTGTGGATTCCACGTGGCATCAGGGCTTATAAAAGTCAGACTACATATTATAGTGCTCCCGCCTCTTTTGTGAAACCCACTTCGAGCTCCTGTAAGTTACCCTAGTTGTTAGTGCCAATAACATTTAATAAAAAATGTCAGCCTTGTCAGGAATACCGCTGAGGGTTAAAGCTTGGTGAAAAAGAAGGAACACCAAAAGTTATGCAAACATCTACAATACATAGTACTACTGCCCCCCTGAAGTATCCCAAAACACTATGCAAACAGTAGTCTTCTTAACTCTCCTATAAAGTAGATACCATTCTGATTCTATAGAGAGGGAAACTGAGGCATAGCACATCCATTTGAATTTGCTCCAGGTCATTGAGAAAGACAGTGGGAGGAAAAAATTGCAATTTTGTTTTAAATTAAAAATGTTGATGACTTTTTTGACATTTTGTGGTTTGAGATATTTTCATGACATTTGTTTCCTTAGTTTCTGACCAGCAATGCCCAGGAGTCCTGAGTCTTGGTTCTTCATCCCATATATGTTCACTCGTGAACCTCATATTTTGTTGTTAGAAGGCTAAAGAGACAAAACAAATCCAGGTTTAGGTAATACAGGAACCGGCTCGTGAAAGCATAACAATTACAGAGGAGCTGATTTCCTGGCTGCCTGCACACTCATGGAGCCAATGGGAAGTTGAATTCTAACAGAGTCAGACAACCCAAAGAGAATATTCAAACAAACTTGACTAACACTGACCCCTGTGCAACATTAATTCATTCTGATATCAGACTGAAGGAATGATGCATAAATGAACAAGGTGGTTGGCAACAAGTCTTTACTTATTAATTTCAGGCCCACACAACCTCCCATAATGTAAATATAACTGCGTACCTTCCCAGTATTTCGTTTTGAGTTTCATTTTGTGATCACAAACTAGCCGCAAGCAAAAGGCCAAAATAATATGAAGGATGACAGCTGTGATTATAGGGAAGAGAGAAAGAATTTCTTTCCATGAAGTCAGTTAATATTTTTTGTTTGTTCATTTAAAATAAAAGTGCAGCCTCAATTCCTTCACAACCTGTTTTGTTTGGATTAAAATCAATTGCCTGTATACTGAACCTGCTGTTTTCATGTCACACTCTGTGTTACCGGGAAATGAAAGTGGAAGGCAGCTTGGGTGAAAGTGATCATGAAATCATAGAGTTCACAATTCTATGGAAGGGTAGAAGGGAGAACAGCAAAATAGAGACAATGGATTTCAGGAAGGTAGATTTTGATAACCTCAGAGAGCTGATAGGTAAGGTCGCATGGGAATCAAGCCTGAGGGTAAAAACCACTGAGGAGAGTTGGCAGTTTTTCAAAGGGACATTATTAAGGGCCCCAAAGCAAGCTATTCCGCTGCATCAGAGAGATAGAAAATATGGCAAAAAACCACGTTGGCTTAACCATGAGATCTTGCATGATCTAAAAATAAAAAAGGAGTCCTATAAAAAATGGAAATTAGGACAAATTACAAAGGATGAATATAGGCAAACAGCACAGGAATGCAGGGGCAAGATTAGAAAGTCAAAGGCACAAAATGAACTCAAACTAGCTACAGGAATAAAGGGAAACAAGAAGACTTTTTATAAATACATTAGAAACAAGAGGAAGACCAAGAACAGCGTAGGCCCACTGCTCAGTGAGGAGGGTGAAACAGTAACAGGAAACTTGGAAATGTCAGAGATGCTTAATGACTTCTTTGTTTCGGTCTTCACTGAGAAGTCTGAAGCAATGCCTAACATAGGCCGTGTCCAGACTCAAGCTTTTTTTCGGGAAAAGGAGCCTTTTCCCGAAAAAACTTCCCCTGCGTCCAGACTCAAGCCACGTTCTTTCGAAATTATTTTGAAAGAACGCGGCTTTTCTTTCGATGGTATACCTCGTTTCACGAGGAAGAACGCCTTCCTTCGAAAGTTCCTCTTTCGAAGGAAGGCGTTCTTCAATGTAAAGAGGCCGTCTTCGAAAGAGAGCATCCAGACTCGCTGGGTGCTCTCTTTCGAAAAAGTGGATTTCTCTTTCGAAAGATCCGCCTGCAGTCTAGACGCGATCTTTCGAAAGATGCTCTTTCGAAAGATGCTTTTGAAAGAGCCTCTTTCGAAAGAAGCCTGCAGTCTAGACATAGCCATAGTGAATGCTAATGGGAAGGGAGTTGGTTTAGAAGATAAAATAAAAAAAGAACAACTTAAAAATCACCTAGAAAAGTTAGATGCCTGCAAGTCACCAGGATCTGATGAAATGCATCCTAGCATACTCAAGGAGCTGATAGAGGAGGTATCTGAGCCTCTAGCTATCATCTTTGGAAAATCATGGGAGACAGGAGAGATTCCAGAAGACTGGAAAAAGGCAAATATAGTGTCCATTTATAAAAAAGGGAAACAAGAACAACCCAGGAAACTACAGACCAGTTAGTTTAACTTCTGTGCCAGGGAAGATAATGGAGCAAGTAATTAAGGAAATCATCTGTAAACACTTGGAAGGTGTCAAGGTGATAGGGAACAGCCAGCATGGATTTGTAAAGAACAAATCATGTCAAATCAATCTGATAGCTTTCTTTGATAGGATAACGAGTCTTGTGGATAAGGGAGAAGCAGTGGATGTGGTATACCTAGACTTTAGTAAGGCTTTTAATACGGTCTCGCATGATATTCTTATCAATAAACTAGGCACATACAACTTAGATGGGGCTACTATAAGGTGGGTGCATAACTGGCTGGATAACCATACTCAGGGTATGTCTACACTACCACCCTAGTTCGAACTAGGGTGGTTAATGTAGGCAACTGAAGTTGCAAATGAAGCCCAGGATTTAAATATCTCGGGCTTCATTTGCATCTTGCAAGGCGCCGCCATTTTTAAAGCCCCGGTAGTTCGGACTCCGTGACTGAGGCTAAACGTCAGTTATTCCGAAATAGCACTGCTGCGTAGACGTACCCATACTGAGCAAGTGACTTAGGACTAATTCAGGAAGTTGCTTAGACATTGCTATACTCGGTGGAGAACCACTGCAACAGGGTATTAGAACCCCGCACAACTCCAGGGCGGGCCCCGAGTGAGGGTAGTAGGAGGGCGATCCTTCCCGTCCCCGCACCGGGAGAAAAGCCGGCGGTGGAGACTGAGCCTGGGAGCGGCCACGCAGGAGAGCACGGCCCCAGGAGTGACTGTGGGGGCAGGGAGACGGGAGGAGGCAAGATGTTGGCGCATGCGCAGAAGGGAGGTGGGATGTTCAAAAGGAAAGAAGGACAGTGCAAAGGGGGAGGGAGAAAAAGGGAGAGGAAGGCCGTGCGGGGGGGGGGGGGGAGAGAGCTGGAAGCCGGTTAGAGACATTGCCGGAAGAAAGACAGGACGAGCGGGGTGAGGAAGTAGCTCAGGGTGGGCAGCTGGAGCTCCGTTTGCGGGCTGGCATGTTACGGTGGTTAGCCCCATCATCCAGGTGGGGGGAGGACAGGAAGGACACCCCCACCTTAGGCCCCTGGGATGGGGCTTGGAGAGAGGGTGGTCCCAGGCCCCCCCTCACACACCACTCAGGGCAACAACCTAAAGCGGAGTCACGGCAGCCCTGATCAAGGAATCGCTGTCGGGCAATCCGTGCAAAAGAGGAAAGAAGGAGGCCGGGGGATGGGGGGTAGAGGGTGCGGGGGGTGGTTAGTTGCGCCTCGTCACAACTATCTAAGGGTATGTCTACACTACAAAGTTAGTTCGAACTAACGGACGTTAGTTCGAACTAACTTTCCTAGGCGCTACACTAGCGCTCCGTTAGTTCGAACTTAATTCGAACTAACGGAGCGCTTAGTTCGAACTAGGTAAACCTCATTTTACGAGGACTAACGCCTAGTTCGAACTAGTGGGAGGCTAGCCCTTCCCAGGTTCCCCCTGGTGGCCTCTCTGGGCACAACCAGGAAAACTCTTCTCCTCTCCCCCAGCCCCGGGCCCTTAAAGGGGTAGACTCTGGCCAGACGGCACTAGAGTCAGCCAGCCCTGCCAGGAGACTCTGCCCCGAATCAGTGGCCCCACCATGAGCCAGGCGGCCAGTGCGAGTGACACATCCCCTGCCCAGTCCCCCAGCACCCAGGGGCCAGCCAGGGGCCGTAGACGGCGCGCGGCCTCCTGGACTAGTGCGGAGGTCATGGACCTCATTGAGGTTTGGGGGCAGGCCCCCAACGTCCATGATCTCCGCACTAGGAGGAGGAATGCAGCCGTCTATGGGCGCATAGCAGCCGCCATGGCCACCAGGGGACACAGGCGCACCCAGGAGCAGGTGTGCATTAAAATTAAAAAGCTGCGCCAGGCGTACGCCAAGGCCACAAGAGGCGGCGCCACTGCAGGGGCTGCCACCTGCCCCTACTTCACTGCCCTCCACCAAGTCTTGGGGGGCAGGGCGGTCCGTGCCAGCCCGGGGGACATCGAGCCGGGACCAGAGGGCCCTGACCTGGGCACACCAGAAGGGTCACCGCCAGCAGCGTCGTCCAGGGAGACTGTACCAGGTAAGTAGTTTGAATTAAGTAGTTCGGGGGGGGAGGTGGGAGGGAGACCAGGGACCGCGCGCGTGGGCCATGCCTTCCACGGATCACGCAGACACCTGTGCACGTGCGAGCACGTGCCATGCCACCCTTGGGCAGGTGGCTCCAGCTGCGTGACACCCAGGAGCCATTGCCCAATAGGCACATGCTTGTGCAAAGAGACATGACATGCTCCCGACCCCGGGGCAGGACCCAGCAGGATGATTTCCCTTCACATGTCCCCTCACACGGAGGCAGGGGACATCTCCCCTTCCCCCCCCGCCGCCCCGGCCACACTATACATGGCACAGGGACATGGGTGCGGTCTTGGGGCAGCTCCCAGTCCCGGGGAGAGCCAGACATCCTGACCATGGCCTCTGTACAAGCACAGCGGCTGTGACGGTGCAGGACATGGTCACCCTCACGTTGCGGAGTTGGGGAGGGGGCTGGGCATCGTCCTCTGCGTCCCCAGGGAGAACTGACCCCTTCTCTTCTTTCTCTACAGCTGCACCAGCTGCTCGTGCAGGGCGCACCACCCCGCCCGGGACATGCTCCTGCACCCGCGGCCTGCTCCGGACTGCCAGCACGGAACAGGAATACTGGGACCAGCACCTTGGGGCCCTGCAAGCCGTGCACCGCACACTACGGTCGTGGATGCGGGAAGACCTGCAGGTCCGCCACGAGCTGCTGTCTGAGCTCCGAGGGCTGAGCACCAACCTGCAGCTCCTGCTGCAGAGCATGGTGCCCCGTGCTGATCCTGCACCAGCTGTCCCCCCAACTGCTGTCCCTCCTCCCACTCCTGCTCCCCCTCCCACCTCTCCCTCCTCAACCCCCACAACCTCTTCCTCAATGTCCACACCCCCCACCTCAACCTCCGCACCCTCCACCCCATCCCCCCGGGGACGCCGAGGCAGCTTGCTTTTTCAAAAGAACTGGTTGTAGTCTAGATGCTCTTTTTTTGAAAGAGAGCACCCAGGGAGTCTAGACGTAGCCTGAGTGACAAAGCTTTTGTCTTTCATTGGTGCTTACCCCCCCCATTACAAAAACTCCTCCTCCCTCCAAAAAACGCACCCCAAAACAAAAACAAATACATGATGGGGTTGACTTTTTCTACAGTTACTGCAAGTTGCATTTTTATTCTTGGTACCAAAGTCAGAACATTCAGACCTTTGTAGTCAATAATGGTCTTGTCACAGACTGATTCTAATGCTTAAACTATCTTGTCCTTCTAGCTCAGGGGTTAACAACCTTTGGCTCTCAGCCCATCAGGGTAATCCACTGGCAGGCCTCAAGACAGCGTGCTGACATTGACAGTTCGCAAGCACAGCTCCCAGGGTACGTCTAAACTACATGCCTCCGTCGACGGATGCATGTAGATTAGCCAGATCGGCAGAGGGAAATGAAGCCGCGATTAAAATAATCGCGGCTTCATTTAAATTTAAATGGCTGCCCCGCTCTGCCGATCAGCTGTTTGTCGGCAGATTGGGGCAGTCTGGATGCGACGCGCCGACAAAGAAGCCTTTCTTGATTGGCACAGGTAAACCTGGTTTCACGAGGCATACCTGTGCCGATGAAGAAAGGCTTCTTTGTCGGCGCGTCGTGTCCAGACTGCCCCGATCTGCCGACAAACAGCTGATCGGCAGAGCGGGGCAGCCATTTAAATTTAAATGAAGCCACGATTATTTTAATCGCGGCTTCATTTCCCTCTGCCGATCTGGCTAATCTACATGCCTCCGTCGACGGAGGCATGTAGTTTAGACACACCCCCAGTGGCCATGGTTTACCATTCCTGGCTAATGGGAGTTGCAGGAAGTGGCAGCCAGCATGTTCCTGCAGCCCACACCACTTCTCACAGGTCCATTGGTCAGGAATGGTGAATTGCAGCCTCTATGAGTGGCAGGGAGGTCATGCTTATGGGCAGTCAATATCAGCACAATATCTTGTAGTCTGCCAGAGTATTACCCTGATGGGCCACCAAAAATAGCCTTATTCTAGCTTTAGTCCATTTTGCTTGCTTAAAAATGTCTGTTAGGAGCTTTGATTTTCAGTTCATGGTGTTTGTCTTGCGTTTCCTCATCAATATGGAAAAGTCACTTTTGGAAGTCCAAGTTAACTCAGAGGTCATGGTCATGGTAACTCGCCTTCAAAGGAAAATCAAGCACAGCTGATATTTGAGACTGTGCCCTCTCACATCCAGCACTTTCAAGATCAAGCCTCACTGTTCAATCCTTTTGGTTTCCTATTGCAGCCCAATTATAGTTTTGCTTGGTATTACTTTGTAATAGCGTACAGGCAGATTACAAAGTAGCTGCATGGTGTGCCCCCTATACATGTATCAGAACTACAGCAGACCCAAAGAACATTAGCTATTGCCAGCAAACTTAATTTCCTTGTATTTTCAGCCTTTGTCTGGGCTACCACTTTTAAATTCATTTTTTGAAGCCAGAGGATCAGATTCTCAAACCCACGAAAGCTTTGATTCTTGGAGATGACTTATGCATATGCTTCATTTTATCCATGGGTAGCTCAATGATTATAAAGCTGACATATGCATCTGTGTTTGCAGGATCGAGGCCGACATTTAATTTGACCCACTCCATTTGCTAATGGAGGCTTCCATAAATACCACAGAATTTATGTCTCCTTTTGAACACATCTGCAAGCTATTTCGAATCCCATTCTCTTTCCCTTGAAGTTAATGGGAAAACTGCCATGCACTTCAATAGGAGAAGGATCAAGCTTTCTCTTCCAAAGATACTGAAGCAGAAATCTCTCTTTTTGGACCAATTTAATTTCCTTATCGAACTGCACATTTAGGCTATTTTATTAGCCATTTAGAGTGGAAATTCATCAACTGCATTTCCCCCCAGAATGGTGCTTTCTTCATTTGCACTCGCCTAATTTAAAAATAAAAATCATTCTGACTGTGGAGTTCTCCAAAGGACACTTTTACCCAGAAGGTTTCTCTTTTCTTTGCTTTGACAAAACACCTGAAACTGAATCATTATTTTGGCTTTTCAAGCTACAAGTGTGGTGTTTTGCCCCCCCCCCCCCCCCCCGGTCTACTTTTAATCCTCTGTGCAATCAAGCATGTACTTCCTAATCTTATGGAACATTTGAAAATGACGATTCATTGTTAGGAGCACCGAGCTGGTCATTAAAATTTAAAGCAAGGTTATCAGAGTTATTTCACTTCTGGTCTTTGAGGTAGATTTGAAGAATGACTTACAGCCAATTATTGCTTGGCCTGACTTGTGGTCTCTTCAACCCTCCACTACTCTCATCTCTCTCCTCCTCCCCCTCTTTTTTTTTTTTTTTTTTAAAGCAAGCTGCTGGGATGACTTTGCCCTTTGGATCAAGTAAAATTCTGAAGTCTCCATCTGACTATTAGTTAGTGCCTTTCAGGAGCAAATTATAATATGACAGCTCTCCGTTCACTTGTATGATGTTTTCATTGGGTTTTTTTGGGGGGAGGGGCAAAAGCAGGGTCCTCTAGCATCATATTTCTAAATACCAATGAGAGAGACTAACGTAAAGACATTTTCAATGATCCTTTAAAATCAACACTAAAAAGTAAGTAAGTAAATGAAGGCTTTTGTTTTGCCCTAAATTTGCTGCCAATATACCAAATAGCCATAATAAAATATGTAAAACCTGTATAACACCTTTCAGCCTGAAGGATCATAAAGTGATACACATACTAGGGACCTGTTGTTACAATCGGGTTAATTCCATGTACAATTTCATCTGCAAGGAGCCACACTCCATTTAGGGAGGCTCCAGGCCAGCACAGGGGTCCTCAGCTAAGTTACCTGTAAACTGCACAGGGCAGGGACTTGTGGTAGCTGGAGGCAGGCCACCCAAGCCACACCCTCAATTCCAACTTAGGCTGCACTCCAACCTGCCATGGTTGGGATCACCTGGCTCTGACGCATCTCCTGCTGTAGCTGTGGAGGCCTGGCTCCAATCCTTCTGGGGTGGCCCTATCCCCAATTCTGCCACTGCCATGGTAGTTTGGCCCCAGCCATGATCCTGCCCCACAACCCAGCTCAGAACTGGGGCAGCTCAGAACTGGGGCTGCCTTGGTGGGGAGAAGTACCATTTCCCCTCCCCAGCCCAGGTGCTGCTGTGAGGAGAGAGAGACCTGTGAGGAATCCTCTCTCCTTTCAGTAGCCCCAGAGCACCGTCCTTCACCCCAAAGTCCTCCTGAACCCACACACCCCCAAAGCCTGCACTACCAGCTGAAGCCTTCACACTTTTGAACACCAACCCTCTGTCTCAGCTCTGGGCCCTTCATCCCTGGCCTCACCCCAGAGCCTGCACCTCCAGCTAGAGCCCTCACAGCCATGCATCCCAACCATTTCCCCCCTGCCTGAACACCCTCTCACACTCCAAACCCCTTGGCCCCAACCCTGCCATCTGAATTTTGTTATTTGCACCAATATGAAGGTGATGTGTTGCATGTCTCCTCTGTATTGGTGCACACTACAAAATTAATTCTGCTCAGGGAGGGTACGTCTACACTACAGCGCTAGTTCGAACTAACTTAGTTCGAATTAGTTAATTCGAACTAAGCTAGTTCGAACTAACGCGTCTAGAACTAAAAACTAGTTCGAACTAGCGTTTTGCTAGTTCGAACTAGTAAGTCCACATTGAGTGGACTCTGAACAGGGCTTAAGGATGGCCGGAAGCAGTGCCGGCAGGGCATAAAAGGAGGACTTAGAGCATGGAGATGCTGTCTCAGGCTAGCCGAGGGCTGCGCTTAAAGGGTCCCGACCCCCACCCCGGACACACAGTTCTAAGGGGTGCCCCGCTTGCAAAGACGTTCTGGCTTGGAGTGCCCTGAGTGCCCACACTGGGCACATCACACCACTCGGCCATCAGCCCGGCTGCACTTGCCGCAGGCTGCCATCTGGGGAGAGGGAGTAATTGGGGGGCTGCAGGAGAGCTTCCACCCCCAGAAGCCCGCAGAGCCAGCCCAGTCCTCCCCATCGGGGGCTCGTACCCCATTCCTCCCTCACCTCCTTCCACTTACCCTTCCCTAGCCCCTCTTCTTATTGATGTACAAAATAAAGATAACGTTTCTTCCAACATTGACTCTGTCTTTATTGAAAAAAACTGGGGGAGACTGGGAAAAGGAGGTGGGAGAGCGGAAGAGAAAGGCTGGGAGAGGGGAGGGCAACTAACATGATCAGGGGTTGGGAACAGGTCCCAGATGAAGAAAGGCTACAGAGACTGGGACTGTTCAGCTTAGAAAAGAGGAGACGGAGTGGGGACAGGATAGAGGTCTCTAAAAGCAGGGGTTGGGTGGAGAGGGTGCATTCAGAAAAGTTCTTCCTGAGTTCCCATAAAGAAGGACTAGAGGACACCAAAGGAAAGGACTGGGTAGCAGGCTTGAAACTAGTAAGAGAAAGTTGTTGTTCTTGACAAAGCAAATAGTTAACCTGTGGAACTCCTTGCTGTAGGAGGCTGTGAAGGCTACAACTAGAACAGAGTTTAAAGGGAAGTGAGATCAAGTCATGGAGGTTGGGTCCATGGAGTCCTATTAGCCAGAGGGTAGGAGTGGTGTCCCTGCCCAAAGTTTGTGGAAGGCTGGAGAGGGATGGCACGAGACAAATGGCTTGGTCATTATCTTCGGTCCATCCCCTCCAGGGTCCCTAGGGTTGGCCGCTGTTGGCAGACAGGCTACTGGGCTAGATGGACCTTTGGTCTGACCCAGGACGGCCATTGTAAGCTCAGGGCTCAGTGTCGGGGGTCTCAGTGGACCCCCTTGATTTTCATGCACACCTGGTCCTGGGTGGCCAGGCTGGCAGCTCTCCTGCCCTAGACGGCCACTTTCCTGTGCCTAGTGCGGAGATCGTGGACGAGGTCCACGATGTCCGCACTAGCCCAGGAAGGTGCCCGCCTCTTGCGGTCCAGGGCAAACTCCCGGGAGCCGCCAGCCTGGTCCCGGCAAGAGGGGGTGGGCTGGGGGGCATCGGGTGGGTGGCTCTGTGCCGTGCCAGGTGCAGGGTCTGCTAGCTGGGTGCTGGCAGGCTTGCACCTGGCACGGGCACCGTAGCCAGCCCGTGCCCCTTTAAGGGGTCCGGGGCCGGGAGGGGGGCATAGAGTTTCCCTGGTGTTGGCCAGAGTGGCCACCAGGGAAACCTGGGGAGGGCTAGCCTCCCACTAGTTCGAACTAAAGGGCTACACAGCCCTTAGTTCGAACTAGCTAGTTCGAACTAGGCGTTAGTCCTCGTAAAATGAGGTTTACCTAGTTCGAACTAAGCGCTCCGCTAGTTCGATTCAAATTCGAACTAGCGGAGCGCTAGTGTAGCACCTATTAAAGTTAGTTCGAACTAACGTCCGTTAGTTCGAACTAACTTTGTAGTGTAGACATACCCGGACAGAAAAAATTAAAGAGAACACTGATCCTCAGTAGCAAAGTGAATACAGGATTGTCACATGAAGAAGTAGAAAACTGATAGACCCAGAGATCAGTATCCCTTAGCTGGCTGAGGAGAAATTGCTGGTCAATTGCCCTTTCCCTTATTAATCATTATGTGGGACACCCAGAGCCTCTTTTTTAAGGTTTCATTTAAAAATCCATCCCTGGCATAGAAAGGGAACAGGAGCACAATGGCCACATCATTGCAAGGGAGTGAAAAGTAGTTTTGTCCTGGCATGTCTGAATGATTAACCTTTCACATCCATAGCAAGAACCTCAGAACTGGATGAAAAATCAGGTGAGTATACACCAGTTCCCAGCCCAGTCATTTTGCCACAAGCCATTCGTCTGCTGAACGTTCCAAAATGAAATATTTATTCAAACACCCTGGTGGTATCCTTTAAAGGTGGTTGCCTTTGCTGGGGAAGAAGCACAGATGGCTCCATTCACTCAGGCTACATTCTTTGCACATCGCCAGTTAATTTGCTTCATTCCCATTTCTCAGCAAGCCTTTTGGAGCCTGTAGTTATCAGAGCTGCAAGGCCACACCTGTGGCTGTGCACAGCTTGCTCGGTGCTGCAGACTCTCAAGGGAAAGGCTCAGCACTAAGGCAACGGATGGGAAAGTGGGTTATTGCATTCCCTCTAACCTGAACTCTGTGTGCATGCCACATGGCATGAATCATAAATGCAGAAAAACAACATACCCTTGGAGAAGGCTGGCACAGCAGGAAGGTGGCAGTTTGAGCAAACATTTCTAGTACAATCCTGAAACAGAGGAGGCAGAGCGAGTTGAAAGGAGAACTGCTCCAAGAATTAGGAGGCTTTGTGTGTTGGCTGCTAGGGGCTAGCTGTGCTGATGAAGGGGTAGTCCACGGCTGGACTGCTCTGGAAGAAGAACATGAATTAAGACTCATGATAAATGCCTCCCCTGTGTTCCCTTCACTTCTTTTGATGGGGGGTCTTAGTCCCCTGTATGTGCCCAGCCAACTATCTTGACAGGTCAATAGAGGGGGTAGAACCAGAGCTTCTACTCTTGGTCCCCTATCTACCTACTTGTTTTCAGTGTTTGAACAGGAATCTCTGGCTATGATTACAATCATAACAGGTTGAAATAGGGGGGGGGGAATCCTGTAGTCCTCCCCCCCCATACTACCTTCAAAGCTGAATAAGGCCTGTGCCGATCAAGCCATATATGGTGCAGCTGCCCTCCAAATGTTGCACTAAATATTGGCTGTCGATGCTTTTCCTGAGCAGATATGAGTTGCATGAACCACAAGATACAAGTCGAATGGTAATGCAGAGAATCTACCAGGATTTACATCTTCTAATCTGTTGCAATGTTCTAAGACGATTCTTCTGCTGGAATGCAAACTGTTGTTACTAGCGGATTATGCTGGCAATCCTACAACAAGGCACACAGCAACAGGGATTATCTCCAATGACATTATCCTTGGAAGAGTATCTTTCCTGCATGACAGTCTGAGACAGTGCTGCTTGTTCTACGTGAGTAATGTCTTTCATGCAATTCAGGTGTAGACCTTGCTACTGTGCCTTGCTGCAGTGCCTGTGCCTCCAGCTGTCCCATTCTCACATGACTGTTTCTGGAGGACAGTCAGTTCTTGGCCTAGCTTGGTTAAGCCCTTCACTGCCTCCAGCATCACATGATCTGGGGTACCTCTGGGTGGAGGTTCCCCAAGAGCAACCTACACAGCACCATCTGACAGGGCAGCTGGTTGCAGACTGTTTATCCTCTGGACTGGCCTATCCATTCTACCCTCTGTGTTCCTTTCCCCGGGCCATCTGACGCAGTTCTCCTTACAACTGTCGGAATGTCATGTAGCAGGGCTGCATAGGTGCTGATATCTTCCATACTTCTAGGTCTCGGATGCCCCACTTCAACTACTGCGCCATTCAGGGAAAGTCTGGCCCTCTCAGAGCTTCTGCTCTACTATACTCTACTCAGTAGGGCTTCTAACTCGATAGAATGAGGCTGTCTCCATAGAGCTTTGGTATCTTTCATAAAATTCTGCTATGGGGTCCAATGACAAATGACAGACACTGTATTCTGTTCTAAGCTCTTCAATAGTTTGGGCTGGAAACTGCTCCTGAGATGGCAGATTAAGGAATAATTTATGCCCCCCGCATTAGGTATCTGACAAGGGTGGGGAACTTCAAAGGTTCAGGAATACCAATAGCTGCTAGCTGGTACTCTGTATCTTTTATCCAGTCCTCGATATCTACCATCCAATCTGCATCAACGCTGATGAGATAAACCCCACGAATTTGGAGGTATAGCACTGCCATATTCCACCATAAGGTTTTTCCCCAACATCTTCACCCTTAGCAACAGGAGTCTCTTGGCCCCAACAGCCCATTGGAGATCTATACTTTCACTGACACCAAACCAGGGTCCTATCAACCCTCCAGGGCTCTATACTGTGATTCCATGCTGGCCTGGTTCTCTAGTGTGTCAGATTCCCAACTCTGTGCAAAATAATCAAACTTCCCCTGTCTGAGTCACGGCACCAATAGCTAAAAAAATGTAGCCCCTCCTGTTCACTAGCCTAGTATGAGGTTATTCAATGTAGGGGAAGCCTTGTGACTTTTTGCACAACTCTGAGAGACTAGGCCTGAGGCTCCTTTGTGTTCTCTGTGTAGTGTGTCAGGGTGTGTGACCCTCACACCAGACCCACTCAGACAAACCACCAGGAACAGGCTTTATTCTGTGAAGAACATGGAACAGGATTACAGATCAGTGGCCTCCTCCCTGATTGCAGCCTATGTGTTCCCATCTCATTTATTGCTGAGACCCTCCTGGGGGGCAGAGGGTACAGCTTGGCAGGGATCATGTTTCCTATATTGAGTTTATATGGATATACCCAGTGCAAAATAGATCCAAGCTACAAAATTCCAATCTGGAATTCCAAGGGTCCAAAATTTCCAGGAGTTTGTACATTGGGATCTGACCAGGAAGGAGAGGCAGATGGCTAAGTTGTCCCTGCCAGCGCTAAGTTGTCCCTGCCACAGTTGGTAGTCTACCACATGTAGTTCCAAGGTCTGCTTCTGAAGCACATTGTTCCCCCTAAAGATACTTATATACTGTAATAAAGTCATCCTTTAAGCTTTCCTTTGTGACATGATCAGTTCTTCGGGAAGCATCACAAGTCGGGGGCATCATAACTCAAACCCTCATTTACAATAGGTGTCGTGTGTTGTCGTAAATATGGGCCAAGGACATAAGTTGGGGTTTTTCTGACCCTTCTGCACTTACAAAAATGATTGTAAGTGCGGGAGGAGGGGCGGGGGAGGAAAGGGTCACAACTCGGGCAGTTGCATCTTGGGGGTTTCCTGTACTAAATAGACAGAGGTCTTTCAGTTTATCACTGAGGCATGTTGTCTAATTCTTTAATCATTCTTTTGGCTCTTCCCTGAGCATCTTCCATTTATCAATATCCTTTCTGCACCAGAAATGGACACGTCATTCCAGCAGTGGTTTAACCAGTGCCAAATACAGAGGATAAATCACCTCTCTGCTCCTATTCAAGATTCTCTCATTGGGAGCTCATGTTCAGCTGATTAGCCATTAGTCACTGCTGCCCAAGATGGAATCTTTCATTCTGTAAGTAAGGCCAACATTCTTTGTTCCTAGATGTAAACACAGTATTAAAATGCATAATGCTTGCTTCCACCTCCATTTTTCTAGAAATGCAGATCTCTATGAATCAGTGACATACCCTTTTCATTATTTATTTCCCACAGTTTTTGTATCACTTGCAAACTTATCAGCAATGCTTTAATGTTTTCTTCCAGAATCTTGAAAAAAAAATGTTAAACAACATAAAGACAAGAACCAATTCCTTTAGGACTCCATTGGAAACACATAAGAATGGCCATACTAGGTCAGACCCAAAGTCCATCTAGCTCAGTATTCTGTCTGCTGACAGTGGCCAATGGCAGATGCCCAAGGGAGAGTAAACACAACAGGTAATCCTCACATTATCCCTCTCCTTTCATCCATTTCCAGAGAAACAGAGGCTAAGGACAGCATTCCTACCCATCCTGGCTAATAGCCATTGATGGACTTAACCTCGATGACACCTCTCTGATGATGATTCCCCATTGAAATTTACATTTTGAGACTTATCAATTCGTTAGATTTTAATGCATTTAATGTGTGCCATATTCATTTTATGTGATTCTAGGGGTTTTTAAATCAAAATGTTGTGCAGCAACTAAGCCCACCAATGAGGGAGACAAAGAGGGCAACAGTAGCTCTGGTGGTGCCAAGGGCTCCAGGCCCTTTGGACCACTGCTGAAGTGCCATGTGGCATGAGCTGAGTGGCTCTGAGGGCTGGGGGATGGTGGTGGTGTGGTGGACTCTGGGTGGTGCTGATAGCTGAATGTACTGGCTCTGCCTCTTCCTGAAGCACAGAGCCTCCCATCCTCCAACACACACACACCATGTCCAGGAGCCTAGCATGTCTGTTGTCTCCCCTGGTAGGGACAACTTAGCCATCTGCCTCTCCTTCCTGGTCAGATCCCAATGTACAAACTCCTGGAAATTTTGGACCCTTGGAATTCCAGATTGGAATTTTGTAGCTTGGATCTATTTTGCACTGGGTATATCCATATAAACGCAATATATTCTCCATACACTCACTTGAAATGGTCCCTGGTTTGCTGGAAATATTTGTGAGCTTCAGCAAACTTTTCAGTGGTATGCACATCCAAACAGTGACCTTGAAATCAGATATGTCTTTACACAGATATATCCAGTTAGAGGACAAGGCTATTGTTTGTAGTGTAATTAAGTTCCAGACCAGTTTAAGATGCTTCTCTATTTCATTGCAAACACAATACATAATTTTAGCCAAGATACCATTACAAGTTATGCTCAAGTTTTTGCATCATGTTAAAGAATTAGATTATTTTGATGTTGTTCATGCTGATTAGAACTTAACTGGAGTATTGCGTCCAGTTCTGGGCACCACATTTCAGGAAAGATGTGGACAAATTGGAGGAAGCCCAGAGGAGAGCAGCAAAAATTGTTAACCTTCTTGAAAATATGACCTATGATGGAAGCTCAAAAAAATGGATTTGTTTAGTCTGGAGAAAAGAAGACTGTAACGGGAACATAACAGTTTTCAAGTTCATAAAACATTCTTAAAAAAGAAGGAAGAAAAATTGTCCTTGTTAACCACTGATGACAGGAAAAGATATAATGGGTTTAAATTGTCTCAAGAGAGATTTGTCTTGGACAACAGGAAATGTTTTTTGCTAGAGTAAATAAGTACTGTAATAAATTGCCTAGGTAAGTCATGAAATCTCTGTGATTGGAACAGGGTAGACAAACACCTGCCAGAGATGGTCTAGATCAGGGGTACTCAACTTTGGAAGCCCCAGGGGCCACAATGATACCCACAGCACATGCTGAGGGCCGCAACTTAAGCATGGTTGCAAATATATGCAAATATATGCAAATAGCTTCTTTGATACTGACTGACATGAATACAAAGATTAAGGCAAGACTATACAACCTGCAGGCCCCATTTAAGTCAGATTTGCTGATATTAAAAAATGCAATATTTACCCAATTTCTACCCATATGACAACACTTTTAATGAGCAATGACAGTTCAGCAATTTAACTACTAAAACACATATCAATAGTAGACCATTATATTGATTACTGCCCCAGCCCCAGCCCCAGCACAGACCTTTATCACCCTGGCTTCGCTGCCTAGCTCTGCTGCTACCTTGCTGTCTCACTGCCCAGCTCTGCCACTGCCTTGCCACGTGCCTCTTGCCACCACCAGCAGCTCCTGTGCACATGTCGACGTGTCATGGCTCATGGAGGCACTGCCACTGTGCTTTGCCGCCGCTTTTTGCCACCTCCTGCCCCTCCTCCTGTCAGCCAGCAGCTCCCACGCACGTGCCAATGCGGCTCTGCTTACGGGGAGGCGCTGCCACTGTGATAGACACAACAGGCGTGCTTGGCCGCCGCCTTAAGGTCCCCCCTCCCTCCTGCCAGCTGGCAGCTCCTGCACACACAGCCTGGCTCAAAGCTGGATGGCTCAGTGATCAGGTAGCTGCTGCTCCTGGAGCCCCAGCGATGAGGCTGGCAGGTGGCCCAGGATGCGGCTCAAGGCACCGCGGGCCGCATGCAAAGAGGTCACAGGCTGCGTGTGTTGAGTAGCCCTGGTCTAGATAATACCTTGTTCTACCATAAGAGCAAGGTACTGAATCAGAAAATCACTCAAGATCCCTTTCAGTCCTATGAATCGATGATTCTTTGAATAAGCCTTGAAATCACAAGAACGAGTCACCACATGGGAAACTCCAAAATACCACCAACCTGCTATCGCCTGAAATAAATCAAATCCTAAACATACACAAAAACCAAAGATCCATGACAGCCCTAATCCTCCTACGTACATTTCCTTCTTGCCTTCAAAATATTTAAATACCACAGTGATGGAACGCAGAGTAAAAATTCCTGATATGTTTACAACTAATGGAAATGCCATGAGCCTTCTGTGTATGTTCTGTAGGAAAATGTAATCACATGTATTGTGATCAAGATACTATTTGAATGTAGAGCTCTTAGATGGCCGACTGTAGCTATATATGCAAATCACGAGTCATATTATCTGTAAAACTGTATACCTTCTTCCCCCTCCCCCAGCACTTTTTGTTGTAACAATTTTTGTTGCAGTTGGCTGGGTATCTTTATAGCTGCCTTTTAACTTTACATAAATTTAACAGAGAGTATTGCAATAAAAACATTTTTAAAATGAATTCATGATCAAATCTTCCCTTGGGGAATTTGATTGTTAGAAAATTGGAAACAAAATCTGACAAGTAAATAACCAGCTTTCACTTACATATGCAAATATATCACTTTAATTTAGGCAACAAGGTAGGTATCTGATTGTTCTGAACATGTATTTGAGTATATAAATTGATAGCCTTGAACCCTCATTTCCTTCCTCTGTTAGGCAGTTAATTTTTAATTGTGTCTCATTTAGATATGCACTACTAGTTTTTCTTCTCTGAAATATCGTGGTTGAAGATGTTCTAGTACAAAGAATGCAGAGTTAGGCCAGAGGAGATAGTTGGGTTTTTCTTAATGACACCCTTATGTGCCACTTTAAGGGCTACAGTGTTGTGTCTTTTGGAAAACAGAGCTGTAAGGCATGATTTTTTAAACATCGACTTCTCCTTTGGCATATGCAAATAGTCCTGGATGCAAATGCTTAAGCCCACAAATTAGCTTGCTGGACTTCCCAGACTGGCCCCAACAAAGAACGCATACCAACGGGACACTAATCTTACAGTTGCTACATCAAGTCACGTGACTGGGGAAAGTCACAGGTATTAGCAGCGTGGGCACCGGTGAATCTAAAAATAGTGTTTTACTCTGTTATGTTATATTTGTCTCCTGCTTAATATAATTATTGTGTTGAATATATTGTATGTGTTTGTGTTATTTCCTGGAAGTCTCCAACTATCTGGCAAGTAAGTGGGGACTACTCTGTGGTTAGAATTTTCCTCCCAAGCTTCTTTGGTGACCCTGCCAGGAAGGAGTGTGTGTGTCAGCGGGGGAGAGGGCGGAGGGGAGTAGAGGCACCGCCAAATAAATTCATAGGAAAAAATAAAGAAGATACACCCTGCTGAGTGGATCTAGAAGAACCCAGACCTGTCCATCAAAACCTGGAAGCAGATTGGCATTAAAGAAGGGAACCGGGTGGAGAGAGGGCGCTACATAACTATAAAAGCTGAAATCTATACACACCATTTCAAGCATGAGATATATTGGCAGGAGAAGACCTTGCACTGCTGTTGACTGTCATTCTCACAGTGTGAATAAAGAGATTTTATCTCTAGGGAGAGTCTCTGTGACTCCCTTCATTAACAGAATATTCATTTTCAGTCCCCCTACGGCAGGGGTTTTCAAACTCTGGGTCACAGCTTGCAAGGGCAAGTCTCTAGCTGGCTGCGAGATGATTTGTTTACCTGTGCCTCCACAGGTATAGGCGATCACAGCTCCCATTGGTCAAAGATCACCATTCCTGGCCAATGGAAGCTGTGGGAAGTAGTGCAATTGGGACACTGCTTCCTGCAGCTCCCATTGGCCACAAACAGTGATCTGTAGCCAACGGGAGTGGTGCCTGCCCATATCTGTGAGGGTGCAAGTAAATAAAACATCTCGCAGCCAGCTAGTGGCCTGCCCTTACAAGTGGCAACCGAGAGTTTGAAAACCCCTGCCCTACAGTATCCTGTGTGACTGTGGTCATAATAGTTTAAATGGGTATCTGGCTTATAATAAGCCACTGAGTCTGACCTACCTCCTTCACTGAAGCCAGGTTCATTTGCTTTGGGAAAGATGCTCAGAATCGCTACATAAGGAGCAATTTTATTTTTGCCATCTGATGGATTATACATGTAACTGCAATAGCTGGAGTCCACATTCCTCAGGGATATATTGCCAAAGTTGGGAAAAAAATTAAAAAGGCACAAACCAGAACATTAGCTCAAGCTGTAGAGGCTCCTACGCTAAACTCCACTGGGCCCAGGTTTAAATCTTCCCAATGGTGGTTACACAACACAAATACAATAAAAATTAGTAGTAATCATTATAGTAATAACAGCTTCTCTGCAATGCTTGCCTGCTTTGCTTTTTCTTAAACAAATAGACTAGCAGCACCTTAAAGACTAACAAAACGTGTAGATGGTATCATGAGCTTTTGTGGATACAACGCACTTCTTCAGATGATTGGAGTATTAAATGTCCAGACCTAAGAATAAATAAGGGATGGCAGAGAGGGAGGGGAGAGTTTCTGTGTGTTGCCTTTTAGGATATCTTATTTGTGTCCATTAATTCTTTCCCATAGAAACTGTCCAGTTTGGTCAATATACATGACAGAAGGGCATTGCTGGCCTTTGATGGCATAGATCACATATGTGGATGTGCAGTCAAATGAGCTGATGTGATTGGGTCCAGTGATGAAATTACTTGTATAGATGTGTGGACAGAGTTGGTACCAGGGCTGATTGCAGGAGTCCATTGCTGGGTGATTATGATGGAGGTATGTTGCGTGGTTCTTGGAAATAATTTGTTTGAGGTTAGGGGTTTGTCTAGAGGCAAGGATTGGCCCTTCCCCCAAGGACTGTGTGAGTGAGGAATCATTTTTCAGGATAGGTTGTAGATTGTTGATAATGCATTAGAGGGGTTTATCCTGCAATCAGCCCCCTTGAGATCTCTGCCATATATATTGGTCAAACTGGACAGTCTTTATGGGAAATAATTAATGGAGAAAGAATTAACACAGAAACCTGTTGGAGAACACTTTAACCTGCCCAGCACTCATTAAATGGATCTCAAAGTCACCATGTTGTTTCAGGCCAATTCCACAAGCCAAATACACAGGGAAGGGTTGGAACTTAATTTCATTTGCAAGTTTGATTCCTATCAGAGAGGAATGAATAGAGATATTGGCTTGCTCACACACTACCTTCCACATCCTAATGACTTAACCAACCAAACAAACAATGGGTACCTATAGAGGTGCAAATTGTTCTTAGCAGCCTCTTGTAACTTGAACAATGTAATTCGCTACTTTTTTCTCTGTTTTCCTTTCCCCCTCTTCTCCCCGCCTTTTCTTATTTATTCTTGGATCTGGACTTTTTAATACTCCAGTCATCTGAAGAAGTGGGAGGTACCTATAAAAGCTCATGATAGGTACTGTTTAGACTATTTGTTGTGTTTTAAGTTTTTCCAGTTAACCTGGCTACCCCTCTAGTGAATTGGTTTTTGTAAGCAATTAAAAAAAGAACCGTTTGTATTGGAACGCTAAACTGTATTGTATAATTCAACCACAAAATGACACTGTATGTGAAATACCAGGGAACCTATGATGATGAACACATCTGCTACAGGAACACAACATGGTGTCAGAAGTAAAGTAAGAACAGAAACAAAGAAACAAATGTTGCAGATGGATGAAATAGTATCCAAGATTTGAGGTTCTCATCAATACACAACTCTTCAATGGCCCAGAGAACGTAAGCTTTGACAAACCTTCACAATGGACAGACTGGAAGTGGTATTTGCAAGAACTGAAATTGGAAGCAAACTCTATAAAGAAACAAAGAATAAAGGTATCTTCTTTAAATTATACTATGGAGATACAGGCAGAGAATCTCTCTAAATCTTATGGCTTTTCAGAAGAGAGTCACAAAGATGATGATGAAAGAGTTCTGGCTAAGTCTTATGCATACTTTGTACACGAGAGAAACATGCTTTATAAAATAACATATTTTCACCAGAGAATTCAAGAACTGGAAGGAAATGTTAAATGTTTTATAAGAGTCCTGCATACATTGGATGAAAACTGTGATTTTGGGATTGAAAAATATGAAAATATCAGAGACAAGCTGGATTTTAGGTTAACATATAAACACTTTTCACAGAAGCTACAGCTGAAGAGAGATTTAACCCTCACCACATCTATTCAAATATCAAAGCAATCAGAGCTGGTGAAACTGTAAAACCTGGAGCCACTTGACAAATGTGAAAACCCTGAAACAAGCCTAGAAGCTATAAACACTTGTATGTTAAAAGTCATTATCATAAAACCCCTGAGGCAAGGACAGAATACTCCCAGGCAAAGAGGGACAAATTCCAGCCTACATGCACTAAGCGAGGAAAAAATTATGTCCCAAGAAGTGATGCATGGCCAGCCAGAGGCTCATGGCATAATAATTGCTTTAAATATGGAGATTTTGCAGCTGTTTGCTGCACCAAAGCAGTCAGGGAGTTGACTTATATTACAGACAGACAATCAAGAACCATTGTTTCTGGGACCTATCACTTGTGATGACATACAATCTGCCTGGAGAGTAAAATTGAATATTCATGGCAAGACTATTGACTTTAAACTAGACTTTGAAGCTGATGTCAGTCATCTCAATAGGGATTTAAAATCATCTTCAGCGCCTCCCAGAGCTGAAGTAATCTGACATAGTTCAACTAGCTGTGGAGTAATTCTTAACTGTATAGGCTAGTTCATGCAGGGCTGGTGTAGCTGTGTTGATCCCAGGATAGTGGAGAGACAAGGTAGAACAGGTACTATCTTTTACTAGACCAATTTCTGTTGGTGAGCAAGAAAAACTTTTGAACCAGTTTATTACAGAAATAATGTAGAAAGACAAAAACTATATATTCTGAGCATATATGATCAAAGGGCTACAGACGAACAGCCTTTTCAGCCACAGTGTGGCAGCCATGATGGGCCCGGAAAGAAAGGAACAAACTCAATGGAGTATTTAATGATATTAGACTTTGTAAAAGAGATCCAGTGCAAAGATCCTTAAGAGACAACACTGAACCATGCATTGTATTTACATTTTATAGGTTTCCTTTGTTCTTGCAAATGCACAGAAGATTTGTGCTGACTGAAAGGGAGTAGTTGGCAAGCATATATTCATGTGAGAAATTTTACAGATATTTGTGTGGACTGGAATCATTTACAGAGATAACAGACCATAAACGCTTGCCACTCTCACTGGTGGAAAAGAATTGGTAATGCTGAGATGCCAACATCCATTGCCAAAGTTAATGAGATTTAATATATTTCCTAAATATGTTCCTGGGAAAAATTGGATGTAGCAGATACTCAGTCATAGAGCCCACCAGGAGCTCAAAGATGATGTAAAGGCATGCATGGATGTTGTAGACACAGACCTATGTCAGAAGAGATGCTATTCCAGTTATACCAAAAAAAAAAAAGCACCCTTGACACATCATTCTAATTACACGAGGGATGGCTGGTTGAAGTATCTAAAAGTTCATCAAGGAAGTAATGAGACTATGTTGTGCTTCATGGTCAATTAAGAGAGTCAAAGGGTTAAGAGCAATTGCAATGTAATTCCAAATGAAATGAGAGGAGAAAAATTAAAACTCATTTGTAAAGGACATCAGGTATTAACTCTATACCATGAGTGGGCCAGCAAGTCAATTTGGTAGCCTGACATTAGCAAGGACATAAAGAATAAAGTATCTGCACGTGAACATTGCACAACTAACTGTCCAACACAACACAAAGATGCTTCAACCCCATTACCTCTCTCAAACAGGAAGATACTAGCTGCAAAATCAGAGGACATTATTACCTGCAGGCCATGGGCTGTTTTTCAAGGAATACAGTATGAATGTGAGAGACATAATATGTTGCAAAATTAAGAAACTGAATTCTCAGAGGGGTAGCCATGTTAGCCTGTAACTTTAAAAACAATGAGCAGTCCTGTGTCACCTTAGGGTATGTCTAGACTGCGGGGGGAGGGGGGGAGGGAGGAGAGAGGGGAGGAGCGCATTTTGCGTGCCTTTTTCCAAAAAAAGTTGCAGTCTAGACATAGCCTTAGAGACTAACAACAATATGTAGTGTCATGAGCTTTCAGGAGTAAAACCCACTTCATCAGTTGATGAGCTGCAGCTCATCTGTGGGTTTTTACCCATGAAAGCTCATGATATGATATATTTTTGGTATCATGAACTTTTGTGGGCACAGCCCACTTCTTCAGATGATTGGAGTGTTTGTTGGATGTCTAGGACCAAAATAAATAGGGGAGACGGAAGAGGGGGTGGACGAAAGGAAAATTGGGAGGAGAGAGGGACAAGAAAAGGCAGTGGGTAAAAAATATATCAAGGGGAAACCAAGTCTATAAGCATCTAAAGACTAGATAGTCAAAGGGGACAGAGAAGAACCATTAATTAGCAAACAACAAAGAGTCAGGAAGCACTTAAAGACTGATGAAACATCTAGATGGTATCATGAGATTCTTCAAAGACAAAGAACCATTATCACACTCATTGTTTAATAGGTAGGTAATGGACTAACCATCCAGTGTCTTTGTTTAATCCAGAGGTGTGAGAATTGAATTTGAGAATGAGCTGCAGGTCCAGTCCTTCCCTGTGTATTTGGCTCCTGTAATTGCTTTGTAACAAAACACCCACTTGAAGATCTGTTAATGCATGACCAGGGAGATTAAAGTGTGCCCCCACAGGCTTTTGTATGTTCCCTTTATGGATATCTGATTTGTGTCCATTAATTCTTTCATGTAAGGTCTGTCCAGTTTGTCCAATATATATTGCAGTGGGGCATTGCTGGCATTTGATAGCATAAATTAAATTACTGGATGTGTAGTTGAATGAGCCTCTGATTTGGTGGCTTATGTGGTTGGCTCCAGTAATGAGTTCGCTTGTATAGATATGTGGATAGAATTGGCACCATGTTTGATTGCAGGGATGGGTTCCTGGATGTTTATTATGTAGCTCTGTAGCAAGCTCATGATACCATCTACATGTTTTGTAAGTCTATAAAATACAACAAGACTATTTGTTGTTTTGTCAGTTTACCTGTACAGACTAACTCAGCTACTCCCGAAGCTTCTATATATTTTTGTTAGTCTCTAAGCCTATGTCTACACTAGGAAATCATTTCAAAATAAGTTATTTTGAAATATTAACTCCCAAAATAACTATTTCAAAATGGTGTGTCAACACTACAAGGCACTATCAAAATAGTGCAGAATTATTTTGAAATAGTGCGTCCACACTGATTGAAGCCTGCATCACATTTAAAGCCCCCTGGAAACAATCCAAGGAGGGCATCAGGAGAACTGCCACTTTCTGTAGCTGCTTCCTGAGGCTAGCTGAGGCTCGTGCTTCAGGGGGCTCCTCTCTATAGCCGCATCTCACTCTCGTCCATTGACTACCCCCTCATGGGACACCAAACTCATGCCACATGCTCTGGCTGTCCTTACAGGTGCCACAGCACTCTCATCATGGAGCTGGAGCTACAGCAAAACAGTGCCAGGCTCTTGGGTCGCATGCTACACCTAATAGCACATTTCATGCAAACTGCCCATGCGGTGCTGCAGGAGCATGATGACTGGACCAAAGTAGGGATCTCTTGACCCAGACCCTCGTTCTTCTCATGCCCCAAATTCCCCTCCATACTCCCCTTCACACTGTGGAACACCACTTCTGGCAGACGGAGACCAGTTCCGACTGGTGGGACCACATCATCATGCAGTGAAAGGACGACCAGTAGTGGCTCCAGAACTTCTGCATGCAGAAGGCCACCTTCCTGGAGCTCTGCAAGTGGCTTGCCCTTGCCCTCAGGCAATGAGACACCTGAATAAGACCTGTCATCCCCCTGCAGAAGCGTGTCACATCACATTATGGAAGCTCACCACACCAGACAGCTACCACTCAGTCAGGGACCAGTTTGGGGTGGTGAAATCCATTGTCAGGGCCGTACTCATACAGGTTTGACTCATTTACTGTTTTATTCGGAAGGTGGTGAAGCACTGAAATGGGTTGCCTGGGGAGGGGGTAGAATCTCCATCCAGAGGTGTTTCAGTCCCACCTTGACAAAACCTCGGCTGGGATGATTTAGTTAGGGTTATCCTGCTTTGGGAAGGGATCTGGACTTGGTAACCTCCCAAGGGCTCTTGAAATCCTATGATTCTATAGGTGGTCAAGGCCATCAATGCCATCCTGATGTGGAGGGTCATCACCCTGTGCAACACTGACCCATGATCGCTGGCTTTGCCACCATGGGCTTCCCCAAAGGTGGGGGACAGTCACTGATGGTACCAACATGTCCATCTTGGCCCGGACCACTGTGACTCTGACTATATAAGTAGAAAGAGGTACTTTTCAATGATGCTGCAGACCCTCATGGACCACAAGGGATGGTTCACAGGCATTTACATCAGGTGATCAGGGAAGGAGCATGATACCTGCATCTTCTGGACTTTGAGCCTCTTCCACAAAATGCAAACCTGCACTTTTTTCCCGAATCGCACAATCAGGGTCGGGGACGTTGAAATGCCCATGTGCATCCTGGGCAATGCAGCCTACCCCTTACTCCCCTGGCTGATGAAGCCCTATATGGACAACCTGGACCTCCACCAAAGAACACAAACACCAGGCTTAGAAACCACATGGTGATGGAGGGTGCCTTCAGCCATCTCCAGGGAAGGTTCCGGAGTCTCCTCTCCTGTCTGGACCTCCATGACTGGAACATCCACAAGATGGTGTGGGCCTGCTGTGTGCTCTACAATATATGCAAAAGCATGGGGGAGACTTTTCTGCCAAGATGGGGGGCAGAGGCTGAGTGGTTGGCCAGGGCTTTTGAGAAGACAGACACTGCTGCTGATTGCCAAGCAAACTGTGTTCATCTGGGAGGCCTTCAGAGAGAGTTTCAGCCAAGCCAGCTGTGAGAATATCCCATGGGCCTCCCTAAAAGGGACCTCCCCTGTGGGCCTTTCTTCCCCAACCTCTCCCTTCCCCTGCCCTCCTTTCCAACTTTCCCTGTTGAAGCACTGGGTTACCTAGGGAGGTGGTGGAATCTCCATCCCTAGAGGTTTTTAAGTCTCGGCTTGACAAAGCATTGGCTGAAGACAAAATAAAAATGTCTTTTTTGTTTGGAAAAACAATTCTGTTATTTATATTTGGGAAATATACAACAGGGGAGGTACAGGGGAAAGAATCTGGGAGAGGGGATGGGGAGCAGGGGAAGAAGGGGTAAAGATGCTCAGATTTGGGCTGGAACTGGCACCTGCCTTGGGTATCTTGTGAGGCTTCGGCTGCCCAAGAGGTCCAACTGCCATGTGTTCATGGGTCCTGCCAGCCTCTGTGGGGAGGGGAAGAGGGGGGAAGCTAGAAGGAGAAGCCAGGGGGCAGGGAAAGGTATGGGTATGGGTGCTAGGAGTGGGGGGGGGGGGTGGATGGGGAGTTGGGCAGGGAGCTGGGGGAGCAGGTGCAGAGAAGTGGCTGGTGGACCACTCCATTCACGTGACTATGTGCTCCATGGCAGTCGTAACAGAGGATCACATGGCCTCATGCTGTCACGACAGCTGCTCCCACACTGTCCTCATCTCCTGGTCAGACTGGCACTCCTCCTCAACTGGCAAAGAGGCTAAGGACACCAATCCTTACCCATACTGGCTAATAGCCATTTATGGACTCCATGAATTTATCTAGTTCTCTTTTAAACCCTGTTATAGTCCTAGACTTCACAACCTCCTCAGGAAAGGAATTCCACAGATTGACTATGTGCTGTGTGAAGAAAAACTTCCTTTTATTTGTTTTAAACACGCTGACCATTAGTTTAATTTGGTGGCCCCTAGTTCATATATTATGGGAACAAGTAAATAGCTTTTCCTTATTCACTTTCTCCACACCACTCATGATTTTATAGACCTCTATCATATCCCCCCTTAGTCTCCTCTTTTCCAAGCTGAAAAGTCCTAGTCTCTTTAATCTCTCTGCCTATGGTACCCGTTCCAAACCCCTAATCATTTTAGTTGCCTTTCTCTGAACCTTTTCTAATGCCAGTATATCTTTTTTGAAATGAGGAGACCACATCTGCGTGCAGTATTCCAGATGTGGGCATACCTTGGATTTATATAAGGACAATAAGATATTCTCCATCTTATTCTCTAACCATTTTTAAATGATTCCTAACATCCTGTTTGCTTTTTTGACTGCCGCTGCACACTGCGTGGATGTCTTCAGAGAACTATCCATGATGACTCGAAGATCTCTTTCCTGATTAATTGTAGCTAAATTAGCCCCCATCATATTATATGTATAGTTGGGGTTATTTTTTCCAATCTGCATTACTTTACATTTATCCACATTAAATTTCATTTGTCATTTTGCTGCCCAGTCACTTAGATTATAGTAATGTGCTTTGAGTAAGGTCATCTGTTGCCTAGACAGTGGGCACTTTCCTGCAGGGGTACAGACATCTCAGGGTATCCTTGCTACCCACATCCCGAGGACAAGAAGGCATGGGAATGTGCTGTCTAGGCCAGAAGCCTGCGAGTGGGAGGTGTGTGTCCTGGCTGTAGTTGATGGCAAAGGAAGGTGGAGGTTACTGGCACCCCTCCCAGGATGTCATCCAGCTACTCATGGTAATGGCACATGTGAGGTGCCACCCCAGAGCGAGATCTTTCTTCCCTGGCATTGGTGTAGGCCTCTTGGAGTTCTTTTTTTTTTCATTATGACCTAGTCCAGAGTGCAGCAGTGCCCCTTCTGGGAACAGCTGTAGACCTTAGCATTTCACCTCCTGGTGCAGAGATCCTGGATGTTTGTCTCCTCACTACAGACCTCAGTGAGATCCAGGATCTTTGCACCAGTCCTGGCTGGTGTCCTCTTTCCTTCCTGGCCAGGAGCTTCGGATGTGGCCACAGGTGTGCTGGCAGCTGTGGGGGGCCCAGACGGAGCCCGGGGGTCTGCCGTGGTTCCTCTGAGAGCTGCTGTGTGGCATATGGCTGGAAGGGCTGTTGGGGTCCACAAGCCCTTTCCCTTCTGCCAGAAGCTTTAAAATCTTCAGGAGAATTGAAACATTGGAGTTGTCTGGTGTGTGGTCACAAGGGCAGCTGTGAGGGGCCTCTGGAGGCCAATTATTGAGAAATAACAGCAGCTGATCACCTACACTAACGCTATTTCAAAATAACAATTCCTCTTCACAAGCAGGAGTTGTTATTTTGAAATAAGCCCATTATTTAAAAATAATTTTGAAATAACGGGATTGTTGTGTGGATGTTTGCCTTGTTATTTTGAAATAAGGGGAGTTATTTTGAAATAACTCCCTAGTGTAGACATACTCTAAGGAGCCACAGGACTCCTCATTGTTTTTAAAGAAATTGAAGAGCACTTTTGCTCATTTCAGGATTAACTACAGCAAAATTTAAGTAATTCCAAATGAAATATGGTTTTGATCATATTCCTAGCTGTCTGCATTACCCACAAGTGAAGAGAGAAGCTGTCAGCCGACAGTCAGGGCAGTGTGTGTGTGTATGTTTCCGAGAAAAGGTTTAACATCCGTGTCTTTACTGCTAGGACCAGGGTCCCGTCACAGAGGGTGGCCAGCAGGCCAACAGACGCCCCGTTATATAGGAAGAGCTTATTACACCTTAGATTTTAGCTGCTAGAACACAAAGTTCCTTCGCAGCGGGCAGCCTAGGAAAGGCTGAAAAGGTGCCCCAACGGATCTTGTCACCTGGGAGTGACACAGATCCAAACGCCCAAGCTCTCCCTATGTCTGTCCCTTTATGACCGGCTGAAGTTCTTTTAAATTGTGCTTGGTTCTATTACAGCAACTGAAGGAGTCAGGTTAAAAAATTAAACAGTTACAGGTTTATTAAAGAAGCTTATAAATCATATGGTTACAATGGCTATTGCTCTATTTCTTAAATGCTAGCAAATATATATATATAGGTCTTAAAAATGATTACAGGAAAAAGGTAAAGATAGAAAATAGAAATAATGGTACCAAGTGATAGCTTAATCTTTAAAGAGCTCTAACACTATGTATATATATACTTAAACAAAGGACTACATCCAGATACAATTTTTACCCCTTTCTGTGCCTCTTGACTCCAGCGTGTCTGGCCAGGGCCGGTCTCTCAATTCCTAGGAAAGACGAATACGAGGTGGGCGTCCCTTCTGGAACCTCGGGAGATCAAACACCTAACCCGACCAGCAGATAGATGGTAGATTGACACTCAGAGAAAATGTGCTGCTGGACCCATCTTTATACCCCTGGGGGCCTGTATCCTCTTTCTTATCTAAGAGGCCAAATTCTACTGGTCCGTTTTGTGGCTCCATTTCTTACAAGCAAGTTTCAAGTTAATTTACACTTGCAAGAGAGATAACTAAATTGTGAGTACTAGACATTTTTTTACTGGGCGAGAGATTCCTCCCCCTGCGGACGGTTGTGTGTTCGTATCAATATGGGTTAAGTCAAGGACACTCCTTGGCAGCCTCTTGGTCAGCAAATGGCATATCTCTGTTTACAGCCATTCACGGTCAAACAGCCTGCTCTGTGTGCCCTGTATGCTTCAGGCAAGCAAAACTGGATGTTACAAGGGGGGGTTCCTGTCTGGCTACAGAAGCTAAGAGAGCTGTAGAGACAGCCAAGAAAATCCTACAACAGGAAGAGCTGTTCCTTTCTTGTCTGAATTCCAGAAAAACACCTGTAGCAGCTACTGAACATACAACTCCTGATGGGAAGACCACTCAAAAATATTCTTCAAACTTGGAAAAGAATCTCTCTCTAAAGTGGCCACACATGAAAGGAATAGCCAAATCAGCTGAGAGAGCTTACTGACACTTTTATAATAGATGTCAGAGAACTGTGCAGGCTATAACATCATGACTATGTTCATATCAAGCTGGATAGAGAAAAAAAAAGGTCAACTTCAAGGGTATGTCTAGACTACATGCCTCTGCCAACAGAGACATGTAAACTAGGCTACCCAACATAGTCAAAGAAGCCGGGATTTAAATATCCCCATCTTCATTAAAATAAACATGGCCACCGTGTTGTGTCGGCTCAGCCGATTGTTGGCACTGCGCACGAGTCAAGATGCGGATCGGTCGACAAGAGAAGCCTTTGTCGAAAGCTCTGTTATGCCTTGTGAAACGAGGTTTACAGGAGCAGTCGACAAAGGCTTCCCTTGTCGACTGATCCACGTCTTGACTTGTGCGCTGTGCCGACAATCAGCTGAGCTGGCACAAGGTGGTGGCCATGTTTATTTTAATGAAGACAGGGATATTTAAATCCTGGTTTCTTTGACTATGTTGGGTAGCCTAGTTTACATGCCTTTGTCGGCAGAGGCATGTAGTCTAGACATACCCCAACTGTTGCTAAGATCTCCGTGCCCAGATTTTGTGTGAGCAAGACCAACAGTGGAGAATCAATACCATCAACATCCACAGTTTAGTCTTCAGAAAGAACAATCAACAGAGCAAACTCAAAATCTCAGACAGATGGCAAATGCACACCACAAAGATGATTACTCAGATTCCAAACCAACTGGAAACAGTCACTAGAACTAAACAGAAAACCAGCACAGCTTAGAGATACGTAAGAGATTGCTATCTCCTGAACTTCAAAGAAGATGTGATAGTGTAAATATTGTAAAAGGGATTAATGTAAAACTTAAGGGGGAAGATGTAATGGAATGCTAAAATGCATTCTATTGTTCATCTGCTAAAATATGTGTAAAATATGTTCATTTAAATTAGCATCAGTCATACTTGGAAGAACATCAGGTGTATATAAGCAAGCTTTGTAGCTGGTCCATATCTGGTACAGGAATATGACACCATTCAAAAGAAGCCTGTTATTGAAAGCAAGCCAAAAATCAGGGTTACTACTGAGAGTTTCCCCTACTGCCAGAAAGTGTGAACAAGAACAAAGCAGATGCAAACCCAGCATGAACAGCAATAAGTGAATGTGCAGATGCTCCCTTTAATGTATGTGTTAGCCAGTCTTGCTCCTCTCTGTGTTCCAATAGCAGGAGACAGATCACTCATTAGAACTTGGCAGAGACTTTTTGGAACGACAATTTGCAGCAGGAACAGTTAAGTGCTAGGAACGATGCCTCATGAAGACATAGATTCAGTGTGTGTTCTCTCCATTTCAGGCTCTCAACCTCGGCAATGGGTGCCTGCGGTGAAATACCCAGTCCTGCTGCATACTACTTGCTCTTTAATAATATTTATCTGGTGGCTTGTAGTGAAGTGTAAACTTAAAAAAGCAATGTAACTGATTTGCTTTTTTCTCTGCCGTAAATACACAGGTGGAGATGTGGACTAGCTCATAGCTCTCTGAGATAGTCATGTAAGAAACCAGCAGCCAAAGTCAATGATGTAAGAAAGGAGAATAGAATGCCATTGTGTTTCCCTTTCCCACCCACAAGAAGATAGCTGAAGAGAGATTAGGCCTGAATACTGCACTGGGAAGAGAAAGGGACCTTGGGTATGTCTACACTACCCCACTAGTTCGAACTAGCGGGGTAATGTATGCATACCGCACTTGCTAATGAAGCCCGGGATTTGAATTTCCCGGGCTTCATTAGCATAAGCGGGGAGCCGCCATTTTTAAATCCCCGCTGCTTCGAACCCCGTGCAGCGCGGCTACACGGGGCTCGAACTAGGTAGTTCGGACTAGGGTGCCTATTCCGAACTACTGGTACACCTCATTTCACGAGGAGTAATGGTAGTTCGGATTAGGAACCTAGTCCGAACTACCTAGTTCGAGCCCCGTGAAGCCGCACTGCACGGGGTTCGAAGCAGCGGGGATTTAAAAATGGCGGCTCCCCGCTTATGCTAATGAAGCCCGGGAAATTCAAATCCCGGGCTTCATTAGCAAGTGCGGTATGCATACATTACCCCGCTAGTTCGAACTAGCAGGGTAGTGTAGACATACCCCTTGAGAGTAGGGGATCTCAGCCTTTTTTGTTCTGGGCTCTCCACAAAATGCTATAAAAACTTCAGGGCCCAACTTCACCACAATAACTGTTTTTCTGCATATAAAAGCATAGGTGCTAAACTAAGGGTGAAACGAGGTATACCGGTAGTTCGGAATAGGCACCCTAGTCCGAACTACCTAGTTCGAGCCCCGTGTAGCCGCGCTGCACGGGGTTCGAAGCAGCGGGGATTTAAAAATGGCGGCTCCCCGCTTATGCTAATGAAGCCCGGGAAATTCAAATCCCGGGCTTCATTAGCAAGTGCGGTATGCATACATTACCCCGCTAGTTCGAACTAGCGGGGTAGTGTAGACATACCCAATGAGATCAAACTAGCTACAGGCATAAAGGGAAACAAGAAGACCTTTTATAAATACATTAAAAGCAAGAGGAAGACCAAGGACAGGGTAGGCCCACTGCTTAGTGAGGAGGGAGAAGCAGTAACAGGAAACTTGGAAATGGCGGAGATGCTCAATGACTTCTTTGTTTCGGTCTTCACTGAGAAGTCTGGAGGTGTGCCTAACGTAGTGAATACAAGCAGAGAGAGGGTAAGTTTAGAAAATAGGATACACAAAGAACAAGTTAAAAATCACTAAGGAAAGTTAGATGTCAGCAAGTCACCAGGTCCTGATGAAATGCATCCCAGGATACTCAAGGAGCTGATAGAGGAGGTATCTGAGCCTTTAGCTATGATCTTGAAAAATCATGGCAGACAGGGGAGATTCCAGAAGACTGGAAAAGGGCAAATATTGTGCCCATCTATAAAAAGGGGAATAAAAACAACCCAGGAAACTATAGACCGGTCAGTTTAACGTCTGTCCCAGGAAAGATAATGGAGCAGGTAATTAAGGAAATCCTATGCAAACACTTGGAAGGTAATAAAGTGATAGGGAATAGCCAGCATGGGTTTGTGAAGAACAAGTCATGCCAAACTAATCTGATAGCTTTCTTTGATAAGATAACGAGCCTTGTGGATAATGGAGAAGCGGTGGATGTCATATACCTAGACTTTAGTAAGGCATTTGATACGGTCTCGCATGATATTCTTATTGATAAACTAGGCAAATATAACTTAGATAGGGCCACGATAAGGTGGGTGCATAATTGGCTGGATAACTGTAGTCAGAGAGTTGTTGTTAACGGTTCTAAATCCTGCTGGAAAGGGATAACACGTGGAGTTCCTCAAGGGTCTGTTTTGGGACCCGTACTGTTCAATATCTTCATCAATGGTGTAGATATTGGGATAGAGAGTACGCTTATTAAGTTTGCAGATGATACCAAACTGGGTGGGGTTGCGACTTCTTTGGAGGATAGGGACATAATTCAAAATGACCTTAGCAAGTTAGAGAAATGGTCAGAGGTAAACAGGATGAGGTTTAATAAAGAGAAATGCAAAGTGCTCCACTTAGGAAGGAACAATCAGTTCCATACATACAAGATGGGAAGCGACTGTCTAGGAAGGAGCATGGCAGAAAGGGATCTAGGGGTCATAGTGGACCACAAGTTGAATATGAGTCAACAGTGTGATGCTGTTGCAAAAAAAGCAAATATGATTCTAGGTTTTATCAACAGGTGTGTTGTAAGCAAAACTTGTGAAGTCATTCTGCCACTCTACTCTGCACTAGTTAGGCCTCAGCTGGAGTACTGTGTCCAGTTCTGGGCGCCACATTTCAAGAAAGATGTGGAGAAATTGGAAAGGGTACAGAGAAGAGCGACAAGAATGATTAAAGGTCTAGAGAACATGACCTATGAAGCCAGGCTTCATGAACTGGGCTTGTTTAGTTTGGAAAAAAGAAGATTAAGAGGGGACATGATAGCGGTTTTCAAATATCTAAAAGGGTGTCACAAGGAGGAAGGAGAAAATTTGTTCCTCTTGGTTTCTGAGGACAGGACAAGGAGTAATGGGCTTAAAGTGCAGCAGGGGAAGTTTAGATTGGACATTAGGAAAAAATTCCTAACTGTCAGGGTGGTCAAATATTGGAATAAATTGCCAAGGGAGGTGGTGGAATCTCCCTCTCTGGAGATATTTAAGAACAGGTTAGATAGACATCTGTCAGGGATGGTGTAGGTGGAGCTTGGTCCTGCCTTGAGGGCGGGGGGCTGGACTCGATGACCTCTTGAGGTCCCTTCCAGTCCTATTATTCTATGATTCTATTCTATGATTCTATGATTATGCATATTATACCAGTTATCAAGAAAAACATATACAGTAATATGCTTCATAAAGCCACCTTTTTTACCCATGCTTTTATTAGTCCTTTGTGTGTGTGTGTGTGTGTGTGTGTGTGTGTGTGTGTGTGTGTGTGTGGCGGGGGAGGGGAAGCTCCACTCAGTGTGTCTTAGTAGATTTTATGTTCCCCTTTTTGGGTCTTTTATTCTAATCCACTATTCTACTTTTTATATATTGTGTTGTAAAAATTTGTAAACCACCTCAAATATTTTAAATAGAGAGGCGGGGTAAAAATTTTTAAAATAAATAAAAATAAATAAAATAAATAATTTATAGACTCAGAGCCACAAAGCAAAGTAGAACATCCCTTTTATTCAGCACTGAGAACAAAGTTAACACAGATCTAAATTCATAATCACACCATTACCACCAAGACGGGCAAGTGCTTGGATGAGAACTGCTCTTTTATGAAGAGTGACAAACTGAAGCTGAAACTGAGCAAGACAGAAACGATGCTGATGGGCAGAGGACAATTCTTTGAAGAGCTTGCAGCCAGGGGGCAGTCTGTTGGTTGAAGAATTATTCATAATTCCTCAATACAGTGTGTGGTCTAGAATTATTTTAATTCTTTGTTCACACTATGTTCTCACATGGAATTATAGGACTGGATGGGACCTGAAGAGGCCACTCGGTCCAGTCCCCTGCATTCAAGGCAGGATTAAGTACTATCTAGAACATCTCTTAGGGTATGTCTACTCTTGCACCCCATGTCAAACTAGATTGTAAAAATTTGGAACCATGGGGATTCTACAACCTCCCTCGGCAATTTATTCCAATGGTTAACCATATAGGGAAAACTTCCTGACTAAGTTCCAACCTATACCATCTTTGCTGAAATTTAAAGCCCACTGCATGTCGTCCAATCCTCAGAATATTTTTTTCCATCCTCCTTGTAACAAACTTTTATCTACTTAAAAAACTATTATTATGTCTGCCTCTCAGTTTTCTCTTATCCAAACTAAACAAACACTCTTTTTTCAATATTCCCTTCACGTCATGTTTTCTAGACCTTTAATCATTTGTTTTTCTCCTCCAGACTTTCTAGTTTGTGCTCCTCTTTCCTGAAATGTGGCATGTAAAACTGGGCACAATACTCCAGCTGAGTCCTAATCAGCACAAAGTAGAGCAGAACAATTACTCATGCTTTGATTGCAACATTCTCACTACTACATCTCAGAATGATGTTTGCTTTTTTCCCATATTCTTTAGATCATATTTGGCTTGAAATATCAGCATCTGTGAGTAACATTTTCTACCATATCCACATGGCTAGGAAACTCCATCTTTTCTTGGTGGATAAAGATCTGGCCTCAGTTATTCCTGCCCTCATCACTTTGCATCTGGATTGCAACAACAAAATATGTATGTGGATATTCAGTCTTCAGCATATAGGAATTCAGAATGCTACAGCATGACTCCTCAGAATCATAGGCAAAACTGTCCTTCACTTTCCACACTGTTCCTATGCAATTTTGAATCAAATTGCAGGTCTTGTGCTTGATATTCAAAGACTGTACCCTGGCCATGATGTGCTATCTGGTAGAAAGTCTAACGCTCTGAGATGAAGACCATGTTGTCTATGGAATAATGGAACTCTCAGCAATAATAGTAAAGCTCACCTGTGCAGAATGTTCTCTGGAGGTAACACAAATTTATAGGTATGTTTATGTTAAAAGAAAAAGCCTTAACCCCACACCTGGCTAACAAGACACTCCACACATTTGTTTCCCATGGGAGAGGAGTAGAAAACAACCAACACATGACAGTCGTGTTGCTTATTGCACTATGAAAAGATGTTCTGATACAACAGTGATGAGTTGAGGTATAAAAAATCTACACAGAATGGGATAGAAGGTCTTATGCTAAAGGCAATGGACTGGAACTGGGAAGATTTAGGTTTAACTCCTGCCTGAGTCACAGATTTTACCTAACCTTAGACAAGGCAGTTAATCAGATTTCCACATCTTAAAATGGGATAATATTAGTAGAATTTCCAGAAATTGCTTTTCATGTTATAAATGTGTATTCAAGACCTGATAATACTGATACACAGAATAATATTTGTGCCTACATAAATGGCCTTTTCAGGCTTGTATATGGTAGAATGGGATCAGATTATTTCAAGTCAAACAGCTTCTCTGAACATTAAGGAAGAATAGAGACACTGCTGGGATTCTGATCAGTTCTGCCAGTCACAGAAGGTTGGGTAGTACAGCTTATAAAGCCAAGTCATTTCAACAAAGCCAATG
Source organism: Pelodiscus sinensis (assembly GCF_049634645.1). Lineage (NCBI taxonomy): Eukaryota > Metazoa > Chordata > Testudines > Trionychidae > Pelodiscus > Pelodiscus sinensis. The sequence continues at coordinate 113,098,800 of NC_134716.1, forward strand.
TAGCTCCTCCTGGATTAGTGACCCCTTTACCACCCTACTACATAATATATGGTAGGAGATTAAATGAGGACCACTGGAGTCAGTACATGCAATTCTTGGTCTTACTTGAAAGAGAAATATGTACAAGGAAGATTCTTAGACACTTCCCAATTCTCTCTCTCTGTAATATCTTTTTTCTCTCCCGAGTCACCTTCCTTTTGTCCAGGCTTGTGAATCCTTTGCAAGTGTTATGAACTGCCCTGCTGAGCTTGCCAATGGGCTTTGTAACATGATGAGGATTGATAGGTTGAAATCCTGTAGAATCTATGAGCTCCCTTGAAGGCACAGGATTCTGCTCATTGCATTACTGGGCAGAGCTGTAAGGAGAGCGGAGAATTACAACAGTACAGGTTTTAGTGGTAAACATGTTTTCAGAAGCACACATTTTTCTTGGTATATCAATGGAAAGGGAAAAGTCATAGAATCGTAGAAGTCCAAAATGATTTTAAAAAGCCTATTTATGGCATCCATTCTACTTCTTTGTCAATGTGGTATGGTGTATTTGCAAGAACTGGTCTGTAATGCGATACCACTTTCTATGGTATAACTTCAAGCAATGAGCTCTAGCTTGTTTTAAAATGGTTTGAGTGATGAAACTTCTATCACATCCATTTGTATTTTGTCCTTTTTCCTAGTTTAAGTTGTACTTAATTTCATTATTTACTAAGATCAATCCAGGCAAATTAATCACATTGACATAATTGCTGTAGTACCTGTAACAGCCTGGATCTTGTAAATAGCAGTGTTTCTTAAACAGCATTTCTGCAGTTATTTCACATGCTCCTGACTACCCCCTCCAGACTATGCCAACTAAACTTCTAAGTCATTATTTTAGCACACATTAATAATGAAGACTTCTCCTCTACAGCGGGATGGATATATGGCCAATTGAATATTCAATGTTCTGTCCTTGAACAAAGTTCATATCCATAACCATTTATCACATGCAACAACCAAACAATTTCAATACACTAATTCTGCCCAAATCAGCAAAAGATTCATTTCTATGTTTAGTAGATGGATTTAAGATGGAAAAATAAATAAAACGTATCAATACAGCACATCACAGAAATGGCCTTTATAAGCAAGATACATTGAATGAAAGCAGAAGTGTCACAGCAAGCATTCTTAGGAGGCATATATAGTGCCATGGTATGATTGATTTCCTCAGAGGCTGCTGATTTTTAATGCTATTTGTGTTGGAATATTTAAAATTGTTTAGGAACAACATTCCAAGAAGTGACTCTGTAATTCTCCCTGTTAAAAGCGAAGGAAAAAACAAAATTAAACTTGTCCCCAAATGTGCTTAGCTCTGGTGTGCCTAAAAAGGCCACTTAAAGAAATTTTAAAAAAATCAGTTTTTTTTATTATTATTCCTACTAGAGAGCTCCTTGGAAGACCAGAGCTTTTATTTGCCATGTGATGAGATAGGAGCACTGAGTCCCTCATAAAGCCCAGTCCAAAGGGTGTGGAAGATGTTTGTTGTTAACCAAAACAAACAGAAGGTTGTAAAGTCTACCTGTGAAATCTTTCCCCATCCACTTACTCAGCATTCCTCTTCTTTGGCCCTGTGATGTCATTGTAGACGTTCTCCTGTCATTAATAGCTAAGAAGGTGGAATAGAGCTAGCTGGCTGTGTGGTCAAGACTCAGGAAATCTATATATTATCTCTGCCATAGAGTTGTGTCTCTGTGATCTCAAGCTAGTGGCTCATCATAAAAGAGGAACAACAATATTTCCCTTTTCTTGTCTAGTCAGACTGGAAGCTATTTGGGCAGGAATTCTCACTTCTGTCATTGTGCAGGGCTAACAATTTGGAGCCTAGATCTTGGGGTGGGGGGGCATATTTAGGAGTTAGTACAATACAAATAAAAAATAGAAACAAGGCCTTAATCTCAGATGAAAACACAACCAGAAAGGGGAAAAATACCAGCCCCTGGTTTAGCCCTAATGCCCAACCATTCTAGGTGCCTATTTGGAGGAAGAGAAGGGAAGATTTGTCCTGGATCAGAGATACAGGGGATACCAATGGTACAGGTGGTACAACCTGCCACCACCTTTCTGCAGATACTCTCTTGCAGGGGACATTACTAGTGTTAGCTCATCTGCTCTCTCTTTCTAAAGGATATAGTGTCATGGTAAGAACACATAATTCCCCCATGGACAGAAATATGCAAATACCATTGTGCAGCAATTCATTTTCTATCAGTGCTAGACAGGCTGGCTCACAGATCAAAAATGCAACATACAAAAAGAACCATCCATGCAACTGTATGTGGATAGTACTGGGAAACAACATATAATGGGTGGATTAGATTATCACACAGAGCAATGTTGTTATGATTTAATATTTATGTGTTGGTGAGTTCATAAAGCCCATTGGGCTAAACATACTGCAAGGATATGGCCCCAAGACTGCGGAGCTTCCAAAAAGGGCTCAATTTACTTTTCTGCAATGCCCTATTCTTAGTTTGAACATTTTGTGAGGCACTGTGATTCCTTCAAACTAAATTACAAATTCAGTAGAGCAGGCCAGTCCACATGAAGGGGAAGGGGGAACCTGGACCCTTTAAATCACTGCCGGAGTGCTGCACGGCGTGCTCCAGGTGGCTCTGAGGGCTAGAGAGAGTGTGGGGGACATTTTGTGGTCCAGGTGGTGCTGAGAGGTGGCTGTCCCTGTCCCTTTTCCCTGAAGCCCACCCCTTCCAGGAGCATAGAGCTGGGTCCCTTCTCTTGTCCAGGGTCCCAGCTCGGCGGTCAGGTCTCCCCGAAGCAGAGCAGCTCCATTTTCCCTGTTTGTTGTTGTGGATTAGTAGCTGCCCACAGGGGCCTACTTGAGGTTCATTTTCTTGGAATGCCCTTAGCTCTGGGAGTTTAAAGCACTGATGCATTACTAACTGCCTCGCTCTCTATGCGCACTGTAAAGGTTAGTTTTATCTTGGGAATGGGGGAAATGGAAGGGGGAGAGCAGAGAAAAAGGGAAATAAGTCTTGAAGGAAAATTATTTGTGTGCTCTGAAGGAATTCTCAAACCAGCCTGTACTACTGGGATTATTAGGATGCATAGGGCAAAGACTGGCAGGATAAGAAGCCTGTACTTCCACCAGGAACTGCAACAACTCAATATGCATCAGTGAGTTTAAAGGATGTAGCTCAAATACATATTCAGGAAATGAACTCCATGAATATAAATAAGCTCCTCCTCCTACCAAATATTAAAGGTGAAGGTTTTAGACCAGTGGTAGGCAACCTGAGGCCCATAGGCCAGATAGAACCCTTTGGGTTCTATGTATGGCCTATGAGAGATTTTGTTTTTTGATTTTGTTTACTGTTGCCCATGGCTACGTCTACACTGGCCCCTTTTCCGAAAGGGGCATGTTAATTTCACTGGTCGTAATAGGGAAATCCGCGGGGGATTTAAATATCCCCCGCGGCATTTAAATAAAAATGTCCGCCGCTTTTTTCCGGCTTTTAGAAAAGCCGGAAAAGAGCGTCTACACTGGCCCCGATCCTCCGGAAAAGGGCGCTTTGAAGTAGGAATATGATCCTCCGGAAAAGGGCGCTTTTTCCGGAGGATCGGGGCCAGTATAGACGCTCTTTTCCGGCTTTTCTAAAAGCCGGAAAAAAGCGGCGGACATTTTTATTTAAATGCCACGGGGGATATTTAAATCCCCCGCGGATTTCCCTATTACGACCTGTGAAATTAACATGCCCCTTTCGGAAAAGGGGCCAGTGTAGACGAGCCCCATGTGTAAGATTCCCAGATTATGCTGGTCTCTGTCCAAAGTTTTTCCTCTACCAGTATTCCTAAAGTGACATGCGTGTAAAGCATGGGCATGTGAAGTGAGGTACATGCTGATTGCACACAGCATTGACCCTCTGCATCCAATCAAAGCGCTGCTATGGTTCAGTCAGCACAGCCTGCAAATTCTAGGTACTCAAGCACAGTTAAGTTAGCAAAACTAACCTATTCTGGGAGACTGTCTTTGTTACAGCACATCATGACCCACTGAGCTATAAGAGGGACAATCTTGTGGCCCACTCACAAGCCTCGGTTGCCCATTGCTGTTTTAGATGAAAGCACATTGAGGTACCACTCTCAAGTTTAACTTTAAAAACCAAACAAATCAACAACACAAAACCACATAGAAACATTTTCTCTTTAAACTCTACTGATTTATTATCTCAAATGAATTTAATTTATTGGACCCAAAGGAGGACATCTTTTTGTGCATGAAATGAAAATATCCCCGCTTGGCCAATAAAATACTGAACCATGATCAATTTATTAATGTGCCACTATTTCATATTCAAACTAAAACCTTATGCATACAATTCACCAGGGTTTACCTAACTCTCACGTTTCTATGCTTTTAAATGTGATATAATAGAACAGCTTCCATTAATCCCCATTGACAACTCAAATTAGATTTTTAAGGACTCAGCACAATAATAAAAACAGTGGTTTAGAACATATCCTCGGGCATGCACTTGGATTGTTGTTTAGAGATAATGATTCACCTCTTTCTTACATAAGGGGAGATCAGGAGTAATTCCCTGAAATCAAGTTATGACTGTGTGAGAGGCGAATCAGGCTCAGTGTCAATTCGCAGGCATGTTGTCCTAGGATAATGGTCTCCTGTTGCTAGGTACATGGTGAGGCAGGAGAGAGGAGGTTATGTGTTAGAGGGAAGCATCAAGGTAAAGCTGAAATATTTGTTTTTAAAACCAGGCATGTCTCTTTTGTTAATAACAGTCTACTTCTGTAATTCCTCTTTCTGTCCTCAGAAGAGCTGGGGCCTGACTTTCCACAGCCTCTCTGCAGAATTTACACCAGTGTAATACAGTTAATTTCAGTGGGATTACTTTATTTATGCCAGTGTAGTCTCTGTTGGACCATCTTTGGTACTTACGTGGCCCCCTGTAAGCAGAGAATTTGAGCACCTCACAACACATTTATCCTGTGAGGTCGGGAAGAATCCCAAGCATTGTTACAGGCTGGGAACCAACTGGCTAAGTAGCAGTTCTGTAGAAAAGGACCTGGGGGTTACAGTGGATGAGAAGCTGGACATGAGTCAACAGTGTTCTCCTTGTAGCTGAGAAGGCTGATGGCATATTAGGTTGCATTAAGAGGAGCATTGCCAGTCGATCCAGAGATGTGAGTATTCCTCTTTATTCAGCTCTGGTGAGGTCACATCTGGAGTATTGTGTCAGTTCTGGGCCCACAATTACAGGAAGGATGTGGATGCATTGGAGAGGGTCCAGCGGAGGGCTACCAAAATGATTAGGGGGCTGGAGCATATGACCTATGAGGAGAGGCTGAGGGAGTTGGGTCTATTTAATCTGCAGAAGAGAAGAGTGAGGGGGGGATTTGATAGCAGCCTTCAACTTCCTGAAGGGTGGTTCCAAAGAGGCTGACAAAAGGCTGTTCACAGTAATGATGGATGGCAGGACAAGGAGCAATGGTCTCAAGTTGCGGTGGGAGAGGTTCAGGTTGTATATTAGGAAAATATGGAGGGTGGTGAAGCACTGGAATGGGTTACCTAGGGAAATAGTGGAGTCTCCATCCCTAGAGGTGTTCAAGTCCCAGCTTGACAAAGCCCTGGATGGGTTGATTTAATTGGGATTGGTCCTGCCTTGGGCAGGGGGCTGGACATGATGGCCTTCTAAGGTCTCTTCCAGCTCTATGATTCTATGATCTCCCCACCCCCTTTGCAGTCAGCAAACTGAGGCACAGAATGACTTAAAGCTTGTCTTTGTGGCAATAGTTTGTGCCCATTAATACACTTGAAGACAAGCCCTAAATGATTTGCCTGTGATCACCTAGGGCATCTATGGCTGAGCAAGGAAATGAACAATGTCTTCCCCATCCCAGGCTAACCTCCTAACCACTGGACCATCCTCTCCTGACACTTCATTATAAAATGGGTTTATTTGTCTAGATTTCAAGGTTGAAAGGGACTGCTGTGATGATCTAATCTGACTGCTCTGTAACACAGCCACTAGAACCTCCTCCAAAAAATTCTATTTCATTTTGGATGGTCCTTTTTTTCTCCTGGCTCAGCATAATAAGACAGCTCAGAATCCCATGTCTCATATCATGGTGATACTGCCTTGTGTGCGCATTCGGTACATGTATAAATGGTTAATATGCTTGTCCTTTCAGCAGGTTACAAAAATCATATGCTCAGTGTGGACAGGCCTAAAGTATCTGAGCCCACTCACCAACCAATTCTTTTAAGAACAGCTATGGCACAGGAGTGTGTATGAAAAATGCAATCCCCCTTTCTCTTGGCTCTGTGATGACTATTGGGAATGACCAGAACAGCTCCTGGAGTTGTAGTAGCCCAGTTTGTGTTGGCAAAAGGCCTTTTTGTGGCAACTTATGAGATGTATGGGAAGACTCTTCAGTTTGCTAGTATCTTGGCATTTCCCACCCTTTGTTTCATTTTTTCTCAGGGTGCTGCATGATGAGTTGGATTCCAGTTTGCTGCTGGTTATATTCCTCCCGCCTGGCGTCCCAAACACACAAAAATGGCAATCTCATGCTTTCAAGTCTACTGATTTAGTTTACATTAAAAGCTAAATAAAATGAAGTCTCAAATGGGAAGGTGTTTTCTGTTGTATTGGTTTTGGTGGAATAGGTGCATCCAAAGAATCAAAGGATTTTTAAACAGTACCCTGTCACACTACAAAACAAAACAAAACAGTTTAAATGGGCCAGAGTTAGTCAGACCCAAATGCCTCATATTAACACACTAGTTTGACTCCTTAGTAACATACTACATTTTGACTCTAATTCACATTCCCAATCCCATGTGGAGAGGTTGACATTTTGCATTTAAAACTGTAGAATGCTTGCAGTATGCGGTGTACTCTACCATCTAGCTATTGAAATAAATATTATTGTACTGGCTGCTTGCTAAACCCTTTCTGTCCACTGTAGCATGAGCAGTGACAGCATGTTTGCTACACTGCACTACAATGTCTCTTCAGTTTCTCAGTTTAGGTTTACTCATATAGCGAACTTGTTGGCTGGCGCGGATTTCATTTAAAATATTTTTCTACATCCTTGGATGTGGTTTGACCTGTCCTGTACATGACTTCCTACCCTGTAAGCTAAATTCCATTGAGTATTTTCTGTAGAACACACTATCTTTCAAGACATCAGGGACTGCAATCATCTGTAGCACCAATCAGTGCTTCCAGGAAAGTCTAAAAACATATACTATTACCTCCAAACCCTGCACTGACTCCAGGACCCTGTGTCCACACCTGCATTCCTAGTGCAGTCATTGATTTTGGTGAGTAATTGAGAATCAGGGTCAGGCCCAAGGAGTACACGCCCTCACTCTTCACCAATGAACTGCAGTTTTTTATGTCCCAGAGGTGCTGGATGCCGGGCTGTGTGTAGGTGGTCAGTCCCAAAGCTCTTACTCACATAGGTAAACACTTAATTGGCTAAGCCAGTCTCTTGGAATCTTAACAGTCTCAGGTGGGGGGTTGTAGGGAAGGAAAGGTGAGTCAGAGTTTGGACACCAGTGTGGCTCTGCTACTGTTAAACCTGAGGGCTGTGTCTAGTCTGCACCTCTTTTGCGTAAAAGGGATGAAAATTAGACACATCGCAATTGCAGATGAAGTGGGGATTTAAATCCCCCCTGCTTCATTTGCATAAACATGGCTGCTGCTTTTTCCCGGCTCGGAGCTTTGTAGGAAAAAAGCACCAGTCTAGACGGGGATCTTTTGGAAAATAAAGCCTTTTCCGAAAGATCACTTATTCCTCTTAAAATAAGGAATAAGGGATCTTTCGGAAAAGGCTTTATTTTCCGAAAGATTCCCGTCTAGACTGGTGCTTTTTTCTGGCAAAGCTCCAAGCCGGAAAAAAGCAGCAGCCATGTTAATGCAAATGAAGTGGGGGGGATTTAAATCCCCGCTACATTTGCAATTGCGATGTGTCTAATTTGCATCCCTTTTATGGAAAAGGGATGCAGTCTAGACACATCCCAGGTGTGCTTCTCTGCTCCTTGGGGGTGCAAAACCTGTTGCTCTAGCAGAAGTGTTTCCAGGAAGTGTATCTTCTCTGCCCCTTTTGCTCCCAGTGGCCATTGTGATGATTAGTATCTCCCTTGTCATTGGTGAAGTTCTGGTGCTGGGGTAAGGGTAGAGTGCAAATACTCCCCCAACTTGGCTTATTGCTTTGGGTACTGGCTTCAGTGATATTAATCTTTGAGTTGTGCTGTTTGGCTTTTCCAGTTACTGTCTCTATCTCTACAAGAAGCGATGAGGAGTCCTGTGGCACCTTATAGACTAACTGAAGTGTAGGAGCATAAGCTTTCGTGGGCAAAGACCCACTTCGTCAGATGCACGAAGTGGGTCTTTGCCCACGAAAGCTTATGCTCCTACACTTCAGTTAGTCTATAAGGTGCCACAGGACTCCTCATCGCTTCTGCAGATTCAGACTAACACGGCTACCCCTCTGATACTATCTCTACAAGCTATCACTGCAGTAGCTAATAACCCCTCCTCCTCCAAATTGACATTCAGAATTGACTTGTCACCCAGGTAGTGCACTATAATTTTTGGTATGCAAGACACACATTACCTGGCTCAAGACAGTTGCATGACTAGATGCTCTGTATGCTTCTTTCCCTCTCCCTCTGCAGAGGAGTATGAGACTGTTTTTTGTTCTGTTTTAAATCCAGGGATATTAAGTTCTCCTTTCTACAAATTCCCTGGTTGGTTGTTTCTCTGTATTGACTTTGAAACTTTAAACTCTGCTACCAATTTGATATTATAATTTGGGACTATTAGGTACCTGCAGAACCTTAGAAATGCTAAATGCTACCTTGCATGGCCTCCAAGTCTTCAGAAGTTTGCTATGACTGACAGCTGAGGAAGTTATGTTTAAATCAGAAGGGCAGTGGAGAAGGGGGGAAATTGCCAAGTTCTTCAAAAACAACACCCTAGTTTTGGGGGTACATTCATCTTCTCCTCACTGCTCTGAAGATTAACTGTCCACAGATGCCATCTCCTTCTTTTAGTGGTTCACTCCATTTTCTGAGGACTCAACTGCTCCCGCTCTGGTTACATCTACACACTGGAGTGATCATGCACAAAAACTCTTTAGCGCAAGAGTTCTTGCATTAAATTAGTTGCACAAGAGCGCGTCTACACTGGCATGTGCTTTTGCGCAAAAGATGTGCTTTTGTGCAAGAGCATCCTTGCCAGTGTAGACACTCTCTTGCACAAGAAAGCTCTGATGGCCATTTTAACCATAGGGCTTTCTTGCGCAAGAAATTCATGTTGCCTGACTACACTGGCCTCTTGCGCAAGAACAGTTGTGCAAAAGGGCTTATTCCTGAACAGGAGTGTCAGAGTTCTGGCGCAAGAAGCCCTAATTTCATACATTAGAACGTCAGTTTACATGCACAAGAACAGGCGGCCAGTGTAGACAGGAAGCAAGTTTTTGTGCAAGAGTGGCCGCTTTTGCACAAGATCGCGCCAGTGTAGACACAGCCTCTGTATTTAGCCCTTCAGCCAGCTCACTGGAGTTTTCCCCTTCTGGGGAGTGAGATTGTGTATCAAAGTCTCTCTATGCCAGCCATCTCAGGTTGTCTTTCATTTCCCTGCCATTCAATGATGTTACTTCCCTAATGGCTCGGACAGGAGTGGGCCTGGGTTCCCTTTCTTCTGCTGGTTCTAACCCAGAGACCCTACAACCAATAGCTGAAATCTGCACTATCCCACAAATTTCTTCTTTTCCCCAGGCTACTTTCTACAGTCCTCCTTTTAAGGCTTTGTCATCACACTGTCCAGGTAGGCTAGTCTCTCTGGGCTGAGCACAATATAAAAGAAAATAACTGCAAAACTCCTACCTTCCACCACTTCTGTGGTGTGGCTGGCTTTATATAAACCCCACCTGTTCCTGTCCAGGTGAGCTTCATTCTCTGAATAGTCCTCATTGGTTCCTGGCTCATACTCCATGACCAGCCCAAACAGTTAATTAGCCCAGCTAACCACTTTTACCTTTTCCAGAAGCTTGTGTGGGGTGACCACACCTTCATAAGCCTTTAACTGGATGAATGAACTCAGAGGATAATGTTGTCCCTAGTGATTCCCCATCAAATGCTACTGGAGACAATAACAAAAATACATGGGTTTTGTAATGGATTTTAATTGGAAGGGGAAACACTATCTGAGTGTGCTTCCTAGTCAGGAAAAGAAATGCTGACTTTAGACATACTCAGATTAAATTAACACAAGAAAGACATCAATATGCTAAAGACAACACAGTGGAAATTGAGAAAAATGGTTCATGCTCTAGATTATAGAATCTACAGGAATAAAGAAAAAGTTGGAATGAAAGAACCCTGAGGAATTATTTCAGAGGTCATTTATGAATCTGCCTGAGCAGGGCTATTTCTTCTTAGGCTGTGATAGACTGTGATTGCTATTAATTGACTGTGATAGTGTCAGAGTGAATCTGTGTTGTCACGTATAAATGATTAAGTATTATTTTTAGAGCACAGTTTTAAGTAAGAGCTTCCAAATATCTGGCCCTTAGTGTAGATACTATTAACTTCTCTCAAACAAGATTTACAGAATGCAGAAAGTATTTTTGACTAGCAGGTGAGGTACATCATTAACGGGGCAAAGTCATTTTGCATAGATTGCACTTATATGAAAGTTCAAGAAATGAAATATATGTAATAGAAGTTTGTATTTATATGCTTGCAAAAGGGGAGTAAAAGAACAGTTTAAAATTTGTAGGATTTTAATTCAAACATTGTTCATGTTACTGAATAATTACCTACATAGTAAATTTGAATCAGAAACTCATAAAGCTTCCATTAGTCTTTCCCTAACTAATTTGAGTTATTTTGTGATTGGTAACAGTAAAAATGTTCTTTGCACTAAAATTACAATTGAATAGGCAACTCGGTTTTAATTTTGTTAGCAAATATTGTTATGAACTCTAATCGTAAAGCTCAAGTCATGATTTTTTTTCCAATGAAAAACAAAAAGAATTATTTAAAAAATTGTTTCTCAAAGTGGTCTGTGGACCTACTCTGAGAAAGTTGCTACCAGGCTGCTCTGTTTTGTTTACTTACCAGCTCTGCCACCACAGAGCCTTGTGGCTCCTATTGGCTGAGGTTCACTGTTTGAGAAACAATGATTTAAAACTTTTGTCTAGCATATTCAAGTGTAAAAGTAGTGCAGTCAGCTAATTTAAGTGGCAGGATTTTTTTATGAAAAATTTGGTATCTGTAGGATTTAGCAAAGTATGACTTTATTTTGCACAAACAAATCCTCAGACAAACAAACTCTTAACTAGACAGTCTCTACAAGAAAGAATTAATGGACACAGATATCCAAAAAAGCAACACACAGAAACCTGTTGGAGGACACTTTGACCTGCTGAGGCACTCACTAATGGATCTCAAAGTCACCATGTTGTTTCAGATCAATTCCACAAGCCAAATACACAGGGATTCACTGGAAATTAACTTCATTTACAAGTTTGGGAGCCATCACAAAGGTATGAATAAAGACATTACCTGGCTAGCACACTATCTTCCACATCCTAATAACTTGATCAACCAAATGATGGGTACTTAATAACAATTTAAACCTTCTCTATCAGTTTCCTGTAACATGAACACTCTAATTCACTATTTTCCCCCTTCCTTTTCACCCTCATTCTCTATTTATTTTGGAACTGGACTTTTAATACTCCATTCATTTGAAGAATTGGGTTGTACTCACAAATGCTCATGATACCATCTACATGGTTTGTTAGTCTTTAAGGTGCTGCTAAACTATTCATTGTTTTTCCAGTTACAGATTAACTTGGCTACCCCTCTGAAGTTCTTCAAATTATATAATAGATGTGCTACACTGGATCATGTAGCCTCAGAAATAAATACTTTGGGGGAGGGGGGAAAGAGCAAAATATTTTGTTTTATTGAAACACTGCCCCAAACTTATTCATTGAAACAAGCTTTGTGAATGAGAAGAGATACATGTAGAGATAAAATGCCACTTTTAAACAAGAACATCTGAGGCTGTGCCAGTGCCTTAGGAATACAGAAAAGGGGAAAACACAATAGGCACTAAGGATATCAAGTTTAAAAATGGCTGCCACTCTGGTTACTTCCTCCATATTCTGTAACAAAAAGTTGTCCTCAGTATATTCCAAGAACTTATTGACAATTTTGTGTTATGCTGTATTACTTTCTCAACAGATGTCTGTGTATTTAAAGCTCCTTTTCCTCCATTAGTACCATGTTCTGTATTTTTGATAGTTATTTTGCTTGTTTTAGCAATGCTGCATATTCTGCCTCATTCTGATTTGGTGGTCTATGACAACACCCATATTTTTAAACTCTGTTAGCTTCACTCAACTGGTCTGCCTTCCACTTCCTTCTGGTCCTCAGAACAAGTCTATACACATATGCGTCATGCAATACCTTCTCTTTCCCCCACTGCCTATTCTTTCTGAACAAGCTATATTCCTCTCCACCAATATCCCAGGTATGATACTTAGCCCACCAAATCTGCGATGCCCATTAAATAATAATTTAGCTTATATATTAGGAAAATGTGCGTGCATAACAGGTTGAGAGCTGCACTCAAAAGAATGGTTATCAATGGTTTGCTGTCACACTCGGAGACCCCTGACTGGTAGTCATGCCTAGCGGGACCCTGCGTGGGAGTTAGGCCTGAGACCAATAATATTCAATATTTTCATTATTGGCTTGGATAATGGAGTAGAGAATATGTTTATACAATTTGAAGAGGATACCTAGCTGGGAGGGAGTGTGAGGACAGGTTTAAAATTCCAAATGCCCTTCACAAATTGGAGAACTTATCTGAATTTAACAAAATGAAATTAAGTGAAAATAAGTGCAAAATAGTACACTTAGGAAGGAAAAATAAAATGCACAGATACAAAATGGGGATGAACAATTTAGGTGATAGCACTGTTGAAAAGGATCTGGGGGTTCCAATGGACCAGAAACTGAATATGACTTGTCCATATAATGCAACTTTTAAAGAAGGCTTTTATTAACAGGCCTGCTGTATGGAAGACACAGAAAGAGCCCAGATGAGAACAACAAAAAGGATAAAAGGTTTAGAAAATGTGATCTAAGTTCTACCTTAAATGCTCCTCTCTTTCCCTAGATCTCAATCCTGTAAAATCTTGTACACAAGCTTAATTATAAGCACCAGTCGCTAGGTTGAGGTCAATAGGATTCTCCATATGCTTAAAGTGAAGCAAGTATGCCCCTGGATCAGGGCATAATTTTCAAATAGTTCTTGAGTGTTATTTACCCCTTCCCACCCATCCTTTCTCCTCCTCACCAAGCTAAATTATCTATTCTGATCTAGGTTGTGCAATCTTTACTTATAGTGGTGAATGATTGCTCCTAGGAGGAGCTCAAAGGACTTCTTGGGTGAGTAAGTGCTTGTCAGTGTAATCAGGAGCTGTACAGTCAGCCAATTGCCCCCTTTAATCTTTTTTCATAAATCAACCTCTAGCTTCCTAATTCATTTTTGTGGCTCACTGTGAATTCAGCTAGATAAACCTTACAGGTTGTTTATCTTCACTGTGTTGTGACAAATGGAAATCCTCATGCACAAAGCTAGTGAATTCTTTGTTTTCACTTAAGGTCACTGAGGGTACATCTACACTACAGAGGAAGATCGAAGCTATGGCTGTTGATCTTCCAGGGTTTGAATTAGTGGAGTAAGGGAAGTGTTCTTCCTTCAATTTCCCATAGTGTGGACAGCACCAAAAGTTGAGTTAAGGTACTTCGACTTCAGCTATGCAGTTAGTGTAGCTGAAGTCGCATAGCTTAATTCGACTTTGTCCGGCAGTGTAGACATACCCTCAGTGCAAATTTAAAAAATGCCTGACCTTAGTACACATACCAGACAGCAGGGCTTTTGTATCAAAACTTTATTTATTAAACAAAAAATGCACCATTGGAATAACATTTCTATAAAAAATGAATATGAGACTGTTCTACAGTGCATTACAAAACCCCCTTTTTCTTCATGTAGTAGTATACAAGATTGTGTGTAGAAACAGTCATTTATTTTTAAATTGTAAGCAAGTTTCCTTTCGCATAGAACAAGATTTACACTTAAATATTGCAATCACTAGTCTAATTTGGTTAACAATGCTAGAATTTGACAATTTAAAGAAACTGTTCATCGTCTCAAAATGCCATTTTTAGGCCTTTTGTAACAACAAGATTTTTTTTAAACTAAGGCTAGTTAAAGCTGTAGTGTAACCCTTTTCTACCACATTAAGATATCACTAGTAGGCTAAGAATTCATTTGAATTACCTTGCAAAGCCCTTTAAATGAAGAGATATTACTGTTTTCTTCAATGTTGTAATAATTAACAACTACTGTCAGTGTTTCACAGTAGCCATCTTTTGTGAGAACTCAAGTGGCAGATGCTAGTGAATATTTAGCAAGATAGCCAGTTATTCTTGAGTATTTTTACACTTAGGAATGAATAATAGAGTTTCAAAGCATAGCACACTGAGATATGGGACACCACAGCTTTAATAGCCAGCTCTAGGGTTCCAACCAAATCTCCCTTTTATCATAAATTATCCAAAAGAAAACACTCTAAATAATAAATTAAATATTACTTATAAAAAGTTCACCCTTCCCCTCCCCCCAGCCCTCCCATCCTACACATGGTGACAATTCACAAATGTAGGAACTGCCAGGTATATTTTACAATAATAAAAACAGCAGTTTTTCCTTCTTCTACCTACATTGCTTTCTTCCACTTCAAAATACATGTACAGCATACAGTGAGAGACATTGGTCTGTGCCACTTAAAAAAAAGTCAGAATGACGATGCTTAAAATGCAGTCTGCTGAGATCTGAAAAGAGGGACTCAGCAAATTCAATTTGAAATCAGACAGGACACATGCTGGCCAAAAGAGAGACAAGCCAAACAGATAAGAAAAATAATCTCTGATCACTTTCAGTAGTTTGTGGTTTTGCTAATAAGCAACTTCCTTCATTCAGTTTCCAGTGCTTCATGATTTTCTAAGGTATCACAACTTTGTTCTCAACTATGTTACTCTAATTTTGTTGATTCAATTATTTTGATTGCAGTGGGGCTACATTAGTGTATAATTGGAGTAACACCATGGAAAATCAGGCTTCAGAATAATATTTCATTTAAGAGAGGACATTTTAATAATGCAATGTAAAAATCATCAACTCCCACAAAATTTGATGACCCTGTTCCTATTCATCGCATGCTGAGCAGGATAAGGCCTTTTATCAACACAATAGTTCACAAAAACAATCAAGATGTCGGTTTAGTAAATTACGATTTTGTTCTTCATGTTAAAAATTCTTAGGGCAAATTTAAATGTACGAATAACGTGACCGTCATATTTCTTCCATTTAAGTTAATGGAGCTTTTATTTCAGTGGAATCAGAATGGTACTATTTATGTTTGTGATCTATTTATATATTAGTGGGTTTTCTTGTTAAAAAATACAAAGTTATAAGACTAACCTGGGAATTGTATTCACAACTAGGGGTGGGCTAACTGGTTTGGAAAAAAAGTAACAAGCCTGGAATTATTGGAAACATTATTTTGAAACTCCAAAAAAGGTAAGCTAGGCCCTGATTTTGCAGACTGAGTCACCTGTGTGGTTCCCTGTACTCATATAGAGCTGCAAAGAGTTCAGTTTGCAATGCTTCTGCAATTCATGACTTCTTCAGGTCAGGAAGAAGAAATTTCCAAATATCATGGTTTGAGGCAACTTTTGCATTATTATCCAGTCTAGCCCATGAAGCAATGAGATCACATGGGAGTACACAAGTTCTTCTGTTAGTTTATTAACAAAAAAGGTAAAAGATGATAGACAGGTTGCTAAATGTTTGGATATTTTCATGAACTGAGCCTTTAAAAAAAATAGCCAACAACCACCAGATTAATTTTAACAGCTAAGTTCTCAAGCTAAAGGCCTCTTAAACAATGAAGTTCCTGGAAAAACTTAAAAAAACAACAAATAATCTACCACCATCTTAAAGACTAACAAAAATGTAGATGTTATCATGAGCTTTCGTGGGCACAACCCACTTCTTCAGATGAATGGAGTTATTAAAAGTTCAGTTTTGAAAGAAATAGGGGGTTGGGAGTGCCCAGGCAAGTTAAAACGTTGCCTTCGAAACTGGACCTTTAATAACTCCATTCATCTGAAGAAGTGGGTTGCACCCACGAAAGCTCATGACACCATCTACATGTTTTGTTAGTCTTTAAGGTGCTGCAAGACTATTTGTTGGTTTTTAAGTTTTTCCAGGTATAGACTAACTCAGCTACTCCTCTGAAGCTTTTGAACAATGAATTTCCTGGCAGAATTCCACATCCGAGGTTTGCTCTGAAAAAAATATGCAGATGTAGAATTCTTAACTGCAAGCTCTTATCTGCTACCTGCAATGGCAGCAGTGTTCCTTGTAAGTGGTGTGCTTGCGGCCATCTGAGAGAGAGTCAAATGCTGCCTAGCTGACTAGCAGAGCACCCACAGCCACCTACAGCTGGCAGCATGTTTTTCTACTGGTGGTGCACATCCACACATGCCTTCGTGCACATAACAAAATTTGTTCCATGCATGGATGGAAAAAATTAGCATGAACACTGAATAGCAGCCCAGAAAAGCATTCAGAGGCATGATTAGCTAGTTACTTTCCATGGCAATATCAGCTTTTTAAATTCATTACAAGTTGTTTTATCTTTCTTTACATTTATGAGGGTTTTTGCAGCAGAGGATGATTCAGTCTCAATAATTTTTCATTTTAACTATTCTGGAAGTTTGGGAATCAGTCAAAACTATAAGCCATTTTAGAGCTGAATTAGCTGCAAATGCAAAAATGCCTTTGAAGGTTTTGTGCTGTTACATTCATATGAGTCTCACACGCTTAGATATTTATGTAGAAGTTCAATATTTAATTTAAAGGACAACTAAACTGAAATATAAGTTAAGTAGCTATTTCTTTGACAATACTAGTCAAAGTTTCTGGACTTCCTCAGGTAAAGTTTCTGAAAGGCATTATTGGTCCAGGGATCCTTCATTTTCCTGTATACCCAAATTA
Organism: Pelodiscus sinensis; assembly: GCF_049634645.1. Lineage (NCBI taxonomy): Eukaryota > Metazoa > Chordata > Testudines > Trionychidae > Pelodiscus > Pelodiscus sinensis. Next base: position 113,115,977 of record NC_134716.1, read on the forward strand.
ATTTAATTTTGCTTGACATAACCCACAGGACTACAGATTCTTCTTTATCTATCAAATGAAACTTTAACGCAGTCAGATTTAGGATTAAACCTATGTACTGTATAAACTCAAATGGCCAGAGGAACAAATGGAGGTAATCTACCAATGTTTGTAGCTTAGTACTGCTCCAGAATATTTAGAAAACGGATAAAGTAAAAATTAATCAAAACACTCACTCACTTTTTACGTGAAATATGTATTCAGTAGGTACAGTTTTACTTTTCCTAGTAAATGTTAAACTTAATTTGCAGAAGAAGTCTCTTACTAATGAGAGTGATGTTTAGCATTTCTTGATATTAGCTAATAGCATGAGCTAGTCTTTTCCATAGTTTATATATAGGATAGAGATGCCAGAAATTTATTTTTAGCTCAGATTTTGTCCCCAGTTCAGCAAAATTGTACTGAATTGTATAAGACAACTTCACTTATGTAAAGTTAAACAGAAAAACTGATGCATATATTAGGACACAGCTATGACTGCAAGTGCCTACATATTAAGGATGACTGAATCACTGTGTAATATTTAAGAATCTCCTCTTTTTTGAAGACTCATGGGTATGTCAAATCAAACTTGATCTGAGTCATCTAAAAGGTCTGAAATTTTGCATTTCTTTTTCATTTCCAGTTTCTCTCTGAGTTTAGAAATGGAATTGCTGTAGAATCCATAAGAAAGGCTTGTGAGGAATCCAGATCAATTTTGCAGACTTACAAGGGCCTAATATTTAAAACAACAGGAGCTGTATTCACAAAATGAATATGATAATCAATGACATGGGACAGCTACACAGTAACTAATGTTCAGATAAGTATCTGAAAATTAGGATGCTTATCCAAACAAAATCCACTTGTTTAAATTTTTGAGGTTCACTCATCACATATTTTAGATAATTTTGTACAATGTATATATTTAGTTTTATATTAATGTTCTATTGATTAAAAGCCTCTCTTTAAAGTCCTATGAGTCAGATCCTTTTTTCTTACTACTTCTGTCTTACTCTAGGAAAAGGATAGTAGAATTTGGCCGTATGATCCAAAACTTTGCTAGTAAAAAAGAGAAGTTGCAGAACTTTCTTAGATGTTGCATTTAAACCTTACTTGTGGAAACAAGACTGTAAGTTGGGACAACATGGGATCTAATACCAGGACTATGAATTTGGTAGTCATTGTGACAAATGTACTTGCTTTGTTTTCAATGGAAGTTCTTGATAGAAATCTGACAGAGCATAAACATTCAATCTCTCACTGAGATACAACTTTCTTAATTCTTAGGAAATTTTGACTAAAAACTGAGCCAACTGAATAACAATGTATTTTTGTAAGAAACATTTTCACAAACACACTAGAGTTTCCAATGAAGCATTTGAGTTCCATCCTTCACATCTGATTTCCTCTCTAACACATGACTGCAGAAAATAATCTGAATTATTACTTTTGTTCTAGTGCCATTTTACTCAAAATATTTTATTCGGGGATTCAGATATAATTACTCACCTAATAAAAAGAACTATTAGGTTGTAAAGATCCCAACCCTTCCATGCTCTTTTAAAATTATGACCTACTCAAGCTTGAAATCAAAGGCAGAACTGAATGGAGTAATTCATCTGAAACTCTCTTATTGGGTTTTGTAGCCTCCTAACTGATAAATATGCAAATTAGTTCCCTTTTGGTGATTCAGCTGCATAAACAGGGATTAACTCTGAATGCAGTTGAAAATTCAGCAATAAAAAGTATTCACAAAATAATTTAGTCAATTCAAACACTTATAGTTATCAATAAACATTGTAATATGAAGTTAGACTTCTAGAAGAGAGGGAAAACACTGAATGGGTTCCACTAAGGACACTGCTATGGACTGATGCTAAATTATAGTAGAATGTTTCCCTCCGCCCCCATGTTTGAACAAGGAATAGCCTACTGCAATCAAGCTCCTGTAATTTGTTTACCAATTATGCATCACAGTTCCTTAGTTCATTTTCATTTTCTTGGGTTTGTTGCTTGTCTGTAAAAACTGCGCTGTGTCCATCTCTGCTAATGGATAGGTCTTATTTCCTCTGTGCCTGCCCTAGTGTTACTTTCCAATTTCTGCTGCCTCCATTGAGTTAAAGAGAAGTCCTTGGTGACTGTATCACAGAATTCATGGAACTGAGCAGTCTCAAACAGGAGGCAGAGGAGAAAAGGTGTGGGAGGAATATCAGCCCATTTTCCTCATTGCTGCTGCGAAAGATGGCCATGAAGGCGCTTTCAAATGTCATCACAGTGCAGTGTGGCACAAAGGCCACCCAGATTTAGAACTGTTCTATTCCAAGCTTAAGCACATAATTACTGTGTGTCAGAGAAGATTGCATATCATATCCTCTTTTTGTAAGTATATGGCAGCTGGCAGTGTGCCGCTAATGCAGATTTTCTATGTTCCCGTTTTCTGTAACCAACTATAAAATGGTAACTATGGGAGGATTTCCAAATACTTGCAAAAATGGGTGGATTTTACAGCAACATGGTTTGTGCAGGATAAGTTATTTGAAATTACAAAAGAAATGGGAATTATTTGTCTTGTTTTGTGCTGTTGATAACACTTGCAATCCTTTGGTGCTATGTCGTGATTATTTGTTATGCATCCTCTGGTATCAAAAAGCATATATTAAAAAAAGAATGAATTTCCACACTGACAAATGGTGTATGTTTAAAAAATGCATCTGAATGCAGCAAAATTAGATTTTCACACAAAACTACACACCTCTAAGTCAAATGTGAGATAATCATGACACCTCAAATATTACAAAGGCTAGCAGTTCAAAATGAGCAATCGAGTGGCATCAGTGAGGCCTCTGCAGTAGTAGTTTCACTTATTTGCAAGGGCCAAATTTTGTTGAATGAATGTCAGTGAATAAAGGTGGGTTGCGTATGTGTGTAGTGTATATGAAATACTTGTATGCTGCAACGTTCCTGGATAATATAAAGTATCGATTCATCAACAGTTGTTAGAAAGCTGAGCCTGTAATAGCATTAAGTTGCTTCATTAGCCCCTCCAGACTGGCCATTTGCTCACTCAGATCATCCTGTTCATACACCTGCAAAAAACCACAAATCAACAGTCAATGTGAGTCAATAACCAAAAGCCTACTCTACAGGACGCAGGTGCCAAGCAGGGACAAAACCACTTGAAGCAAAGCATTAAAACACTTGTTCTCAGATTCATTACTTTTCTCAACTGAGACCCAATCACCTCCCTTCCCCCCTTCCAGTGCCATCAGCAATCTCCTCTCCTTTATATTTAATTGGTGAACTTGAGGATCAAACTCTATGATGCGGCCTAGAATACAAGTTTATGCCTGCCCGATGACAATGCTGCTTGCAATATTCCAAATCCTGGATTATTCCAGAGTGGACTGACTGAATGGATGGGAATACAGCCATGATGCACTGGAATTTAGTACAGAGACTGCTCCAAGGAGTCATAATGAAAGGCTTGATTCTGCCAGGAGCTGAGCGCTCTCAACTCCCAGGCTGCGTCTAGATTGGCATGATTTTGCTCAAATACTTTTAACGGAAAAGTTTTTCTGTTAAAAGTATTTGTGCAAGAGAACATCTATCCTGGCATGTGCCTTTACGCAAAAGATTTGCTTTTGTGCAAAAGCATCCATGCCAGTGTAGATGCTCTCCTGCACAAGAAAGCTCTGATGGCCATTTTAGCCATTGGGCTTTCTTGTGCAAGAAATTAACATTGCTGTCTACACCGGCCCTCTTGTGCAATCCCTGAGTGGGAGCGTCAGAGTATTTGTGCAAGAACCACTGATTTTGTACATTACAAATACTTGTGGCCAGTGTAGACAGGTGGCAAGATCATGCCAGTCTAGACGCAGCCCCACTGTAGTTAGTGAGCCTTAACTCTTATCATTGCAGTTAATGGGATCTGCAGGCAGCAGTGCCTTGCAGGAATTGTTCACTACCTCAGCAGGATTAGGGTTTGTGACAGAAGTGGGAGGTGGGTGTAGAGAGGACAGCCAACTGAGTACCTGTGATGACCAGCAACTGTATCTATAAGTAGGAACCACTGACCTCAAAAGTTATTGAGAAAGAGTAAAATGAATGATTTTCTGCTTTTGACTCACTGAGAGTGAACTCAAACACTAGTTATTTATGGGGACTTTTCAAAGTAAATGATTTGAAAGCTCTGTGGGATACCTGAAGCCTACAGGTCTGGACGGAGTTAAGAATCCAATACCATAATCGCACCTCTGAAGAAATAAACTTAAATAACTCCCACAGTCTACACTCTCCCGCCCCCAAAACTTTATCTGCCTAAAGAGCCTATTAACTCCTGTGCCATTATTTCCTGTAAGTGCTCCCACACTTGCTGAGTCTGAAAAATGTCCCTCTTGGGAAATAAATTGTGCTGCTGTTATAAGATATTTAGAGCTGAAATTGCATTTCATGTTACCAAATGTTCTGTGCTAAATTGCTCTGTATGTTGGTAATTTTACCAAAGAAGTCATTTTCATGTATTTGCCCCCAATACAAGACTCCATGCCTCTTATCTCTTCTAGGTGGTAGAGCCAGTAGGATTTGGGAGAAGTTCAAAGAACTAGTAAGTCTGCAGTAATCCACAGGACTGCTCTGTGACCACCTTGCTCAGTAATGGATTTTACGCACTGGCACGCTGGCTCAGTGCTACACTTCATTCCAAGTACTATTTGTTTCAGTCTCATTATTGCTGTAGAGCTAGACTCTGAAAGTGAAAGTCCAAGTGATTGTGAGAATCAGCGGGATAAATCCACAGCAAGGGGAGTAAATGCTACTTTGAAAAGTCACTTTTTTAGTTTGTCGGGGATATTTATCTATCTTATCTGCTTTGGAATGAGCTTTGAGATCTGTTGATAAATGTTCTATGATATGAGTTCTGCAACTAGATCTGCAGTTAGAAGAGTGAGTGCTGTGCATTATTATTCCCATTACAAAATGCCACTGGTAGCATAAACCTCACTAGGGGGGAAAAAAGCCTTCTGTGTTAGGAAAGGGTCAAGTAACGAAAACCACACTTTGACTACCTTTACTCTAATATAATGTGAGAAGAATTCTCTCATAGCAACACAACATTGCTTATGATACTAACAACAATAAAAGGACACAGCATTTAACTGTCCTATATTTGTATGGGCAGCAGACCAAAAACCCACTATATGCATGTCAAAAACAGATTTGTTGCTTTTTCCCATCCCCGAGGTTGCAAACATAAGAGGATTAGGTAACAAGATGCCAGATGAACCTGCTTCATGATGCACATAGTAAGCCACTCTCACAGTCAAGAAAATTAAAACATTGTATAGAACAATCTGCCTCCCTTATTTTGTTTCTTCTTTTTCTTTTGCTTTCCCTGCACCTTTTCTATGATACTGTATCTAAGACTCTTAATAGAAGTTAATGGGATTGTTCTAAATTTCCTATAAATATTTTCCCTCAGATCCTCTCTCTTCATCTTGCCTATCCCTTTCACATTATTTTTTCTCTCCATTGTCTGGTATCTCTTCATGTCTTCAGTATCTTCATTGTCTGTATATAAAAAAGTTTTTCCTGCCAGACAACAGAAGTTCCTGGTGGACAACAGAATGATATCATCACGTCATCATCATCAAAAGGCAAAGCAAAAACAGCCAGAAAGTGTGGGGTCAGTGAGCAGAGGGCACAGCCCCCTAGTTACTTTATAATGTTTTATTCCTTAACTTATTTTTTCCTGACATCGGTTTTCTCATTCACTCTCTCGCATCAGTACCTTGTTCCTTCTGGATCTCATGCTTGACAACTAGAATTGTTTTGGTCTTTCAACCAGTACAAAAGAGACCATGTAGTCTCAGAGGGGTAGCCATGTTAGTCCATATTTGCAAAACTAACAAGGCCTCCAGTGACATGTTAGAGACTCACAGCCACAGGACTCCTTGTTTTTTTAATATGAAGTATAGGTACAACAGGTTATTTGTCCATCTGTATCAGACCCAGACCCAGATTTAAAGACTGCTGAAATCAATGGAAATCACTTTAGCAGACTTTGGATTGGACCTGTTGTTCCCTAATTGCTATTCACGGGCATATGCATCACATAGGCAGAAATTAAGCTGTTTAACTAAAATGATTGCACAGAGTATGCTCCGGCCCTTCATTTAAAGGTAATATTATTTGTGACAAGACTCTTTTTGTTAAGATTCTTCTTACATTAGCTGGATCCTCTGTCTGTTTGTTGCTTTCTTCTGAAACTTCTGGGGCTGTTGGCACCGAGACTGGAAGCAGAGGGGATCGCGCTTTTCCCGCTAATCCAAGTGATGCTGTTTTCACCTGAGCCTTGGGAAGGTTAGGCCCTGAAAAAAGAAATAAGTCACAATAATAAGGTATGAATAATCTGTATAGGGGAACAATGAGGTTTAAGCCATCTATGCAAAATGCACTTGATATAACTGGTTAAAATTGGCTTTATATTTTCAACCCTAAATACAGATAATCTTTTCCAAATGTTCTTATGTTGCTTCTTCCTGAAGGGGCTCGAATTCCAGTTGGAACACTCTGGATGAAACTCTGCCAATTAGATTTCACTGTGAGCAAGCTCTAAATCCTATTGCTGCCACATTCAGAATGTCAAGTGTTTTGGAACATCTATGTCATTCAGATGGCAGCTGTTTTTGCCACGAGGCCAGACCACTGTGGGCTTGTCTCCCAAAAATAGGAGTTAAAATCATGCCCAGTCCTAACACTAAACTACAGTACACGGAGGTGGTGGGAGTAATGGTTGCTGCAGTGTTCACACTGCCTGTCATCTAATGAGACATTATAATGAGGCTCCCAGTGGTTGTTCTGGTGGAAATTAAAGATCCTCTGTCATGTTTTATCTTTTAAAACAACATGTAATAAAACTACCGTCCTGGCCAATGTATCATCTCTAACTACTCATGGCTATGTGTAAGCTATTGCTGATCACATAATGCAATGAGTATATGACTGATTTTAAAGACACTGGGATAGTATGAAAAGGTAAGGTGCTATAGCAAACAAAACACACAGTATTAATTAAAGAAAATGTGCACATATAAAAAACCCATGCTATTAGAGGTGAAGTTTTTAAAGGAGCAAGCATCAGCCTAACTCTGCTCCCACTGATGCAGGGCCAGCCCACAACATTTTGGCACCTGAGGTGGGGAGCTCAAATGAGACCCCCCCATGCCCTCTCACTTGGGCCAAAACTATGAAAGGTCTCAATTCTGCCTTCTTCTTATTCTACTCCTCTCATGGTACTGCTCTGCTACCTCAATATGCACCAGCAGCAGACACAATTTTCCACACTCTGGGTCCTACTGGCACCCCCCCACACAGTCTGGCTCCTGAGGCAGCTGCCTCAGTTTGCCTCATGGGAAGACCAGCCCTGAACTGATGTCACTAATGTGTAAACCCAACTCAATCCCCTGCATCTTTGAATATCCCTTAATCTGAATCTATTCCACCTTGCCTCTATGAACACTTAACCACTGCAAGGCATGTTTGTGCTCTACAGTAAATTTTAGGTTGAGATGCCCAGGTCACTAGCATTCTCCAGCTTGAAATTTTTCTTGGGGTGTGTCTAGACTACATGCCTCCTTCGACAGAGGCATGTAGATTAGCCAGATCGGAAGAGGGAAATGAAGCCGCGATTAAAATAATCGCGGCTTCATTTAAATTTAAATGGCTGCCCCGATCTGCCGATCAGCTGTTTGTCGGCAGATCGGGGCAGTCTGGACGCGACGCGCCGACAAAGAAGCCTTTCTTCATCGGCACAGGTAAACCTGGTTTCACGAGGCTTACCTGTGCCGATGAAGAAAGGCTTCTTTGTCGGCGCGTCGCGTCCAGACTGCCCCGATCTGCCGACAAACAGCTGATCGGCAGATCGGGGCAGCCATTTAAATTTAAATGAAGTCGCGATTATTTTAATCGCAGCTTCATTTCCCTCTTCCGATCTGGCTAATCTACATGCCTCCGTCGAAGGAGGCATGTAGTCTAGACACACCCTTGGAGAGTACACTGCTTGTTAGGGTTGTGGAATCTTTCTCAAACCTTGCTGCTATCAGTTATCAGAAGATCATTGCTAACACAGACGATCTCTTTCGGGACAATGCTCCATTTACTATACGGTGCAAGACTTTTTTTAATTCGGTTCATTTGTCTCTTCTGGGAATCAGGACTAAAACATACTTGAATGAATGAGCCTCCCCTCCTAATCACCCATGATGTTACTAGGAGCAAGTCCTTTCAGATTTCTGTGCTTTTGTTTACTCATTTTTAAATGGGTGTAATAATAATGGCCTACTTTATGTAAGTGTTTTATAAGTTAGATACGGTCTTGTAGTAAGCACCATCTCTGTAGTACATGAATCATAAAGTCTCAGGGGGGTTGCTGTGTTAGTCTTCAACTTAAAAAACAATGAGTAGTCCTGTGGCATCTTAGAGACTAACTCTATAAATATGTCTGTCTGTCTATCTAGAGACACAGAGAGAGTATCATGAGCTTTTGTGAGCAAAATCCTGTGAAGAAGTGCTTTTTGTCCACAAAAGCTCAAGATGCTATATCTATTTTTGTTAGTCTCTAAGGTGCCACAGGACTACTCATTGGTTTTTTTTCTGAGTCATGTTAGGCTTAATTAAAGAATGTTTGTAAAGTGCTGTAGGATCCTTCTGTTAAAGATACTAGCATGTGGCATTATATAATATTGCTGATGCAAGGTGGCATTCTATAATATTTTCCATATCTATTACTACATCAGTTTGTTCTCCCTCCTCCATGTATAGATTAGCCATTAGGAACAAAGTCCCTTTACACCTTGTTCACCTTGTCAGATTGGATGGTAAGGGCACCCAGTCTGGTACCCTGCCCTGATAGTGGCCCATGTGTGATGCTTCAGGTGAAAATGAACACCCATCCAGGACAAATAATACATCAATGGTATAATCTTCCCATTGGCTCTGGTGGAAAATATCTGATTGCCCCCATCTTAAGCAAATATCAGTTTTGGTCATGTAAATTAGACAGCCTCAGTTTAAACCCAGACTGTCCATGCTAAATTATAGGGTTTAACTTTAATCATTCATTGCTTTTGTTCTTCCCCAACAGGTTCCAACCTAATGCTTTCAGTCATTGTAGATCATTAATAGATCATGAATAATAATTCTTTGGGGGCCATCAGTGATACCACCAAGAGGAATAACTCTTCCATGGTAGGGAAAGCAACTGCTTCAGATGGAGAAGAGGAAGTTATCCCATGCTCCCAATAAAAGATTGTTGTCATGACAGTTTTATGTATTTTTTACAGCTCTAGTGAGTAGCCAGGAGACAAAAACTGCAGATTAATTTTCCTACATTTCAAAGAAATGTTTTTTTACATTTTTAATTACATTACAATATGTATAAAAGAGATAAAACATTCACGATCTGCAGCAGAGAAAAAACAACAGAGCAAAGAGAGAATGAAATCCCCCATGCAGTCCCCCTCAGCACATTAGTTGTAAGTAATTTCCAATAAAGAATTATAAAAAAAGAAGACTAAAAGGAAGAGGCCCATGTTTGTACATTCCCTGAGTGTCAATATCTTTGATAATACAAGTTTAACTGAAACAACGAAAAAGGAAAGTCAATAGTGACTAGAAACAATATCTAAAAAAGATACAAACCCTTTGCAAGCTCCAGTTTAGTAGCTAAAGAGTTCTTTCACTGCTGGCATGCCAAACTTCCCAGTACGTCAAAGAAAGAAGAGATGCTAAAGCTATCCCCAAACAAATACAATCTTTTAAGTGATAGAAATTCAAATAATTTTTTTAAGAAAGAAAATTTGTTTCGCTTCCAATTATTCAGAAAAAAGCAATTTTCAAAGGGAAAGAAAACTTTTTTTTTTTTTTTGGCTGTTAAAAGATTTCTGCTGATGTTGAAGTGAATGCATATTCTCTCAGCTGCGTTAATGGAAGTATTCTTAAAATGTGTGTTTGACCAAGCAATATCTGGACTCTGGCTATGTCAACAAAATCCATTTGATATGATAAGACATCAGTATTTTTTGCAAGGGCTACAGAGAAAGAAGACAAAGACCTCCAGATAAAATGAGAAATCCTCACCCAAAGGAAAACATTATGAATCAGATTTTTGGTAGATATCCATGGGTATGTATCCATGTTGATATAGATTGAGTTATGTCCATTTACATCAGGTGAGGATCTGGCTCTATATTATTAATGTCCTTTAGTTTGTAGTTTCAAGATGCATTTAGTAGTATGTGTAGTTTATATGATGCAGAGGGAGTGAAGACCAGAACTGTCTAAGAAGCTTGTATGACCCAAACCCACAATAAAGGGGGCTTTTCACCAGGTGTGAATTTTGCCAGTGGTTGTAGTGATTTATGTTTGGTTGTTTAGTGATCTACTATATGTGAAACAGTAGCATGGTTTCAGTCCAGTTCTGAAGGACAGGGGCCTCCGGTCGAGCAAAGCACTTCTGCCCATGCTGAATTTTAAGCACAGGACTAGTGACTTCGGTGTAACAGACATACATCCTTAAAGAACATTCTGAAATGCCTTGTTATATAAGGACATAGTTCTCCATACCACATATCATAGGGTATGCCTACACTAGCCCCCTAGTTTGAACTAGGGAGGCTAATGTAGGCATTCATAGTTGCAAAGGAAGCCCAGGATTTAAATATCCCGGGCTTTATTTGCATGTTCCCATCCATTTGCCATTTTGTAATTCCACTAGCCCGAAGTAACAAGGAGTCGAGAGGTCTAATTTGTTAGTCTTTAAAGTGCAACTGGACTCCTTGTTGTTTTGACTGCCTACTCCGACTTGCTTGACCTTCATGGATCTGGGGATATGTGAACCTTTTACATGGAGAGGAATGAGTTTAAGTAAACTACAGAAATATGCTGCCATAATATTCCTGCTGTAATGCATATTTGTACCTGTAAATCCCATGGTAAAAATCCTGTAACTCCTATGTAACTCATTATAGTAATTGGCTTTAAAAAGCTGATTTTCTGTTCAAAGACAGATGTTCCCTCCTGGATATTGTTAATGAAAAGCCAAAATGACAATTAGCATTTTGTTTCCCCTTCAGCTCACAAAAACAACAGGCAATTTCTAATGCTTGTAACTAAAATGATAACCAGAAAATGTTACTTAAGTAACCGTACATTTAAAGTTCCCCAGCAAATGTTTACAGACCATTGTCAAAAGAGATACCCACAACATAGAATTTCATTAATTGGACAGACAGTTAAGACACAAAGAATACTGAAAAGACTAAGCAGACCTCTCAATATAATACTCTGGACACAAGGTTGGGGTGGTAAGTGAACTAATTTATGTAAATGAATTACTAATATAATTAACAACCCTTTAATTTCTAATGCTTCTGAACCTAGCAGGAGTAGTAGAAGAAAAATAGGAACCATAGGCTCGTGAAGAGAAAAATGACAGGGCTCATCAGGTGTATTTTTCTAACTAGCCACAGCATGAATGTACTGTTTTAAAGTTGTATTTCTTACTAGGTTTATTAATTAAATACTTCTTTCGCTCATTAGTGATACAACATATGGCTTCTAGGTGCAAATATTCCAACTAGTGTCTTATTTTAGAAGGCTATGTTGAGCACATTATGTTACACTAATTTATATTTCAACAGCACTGCATATCGATGGGCAAACAAGTGTTCTGTAACATCATTATATGAAGATAACTGTAAATATGTTTCCTTGAGTAGACACCTAGAAACAATGACAATGGACACCAGGTAAGTTTTTGTAAGTTGTAAAGGCAATATATTAGGAACTTTATTGACACTGAGGTCAATAGCAAAATTCCAACTGACTTTTGTGGGGCTAGAATTTCACTTGATGTGTTCAGTATTGGTTAATCTACCTCCAAAACATTCTAGAAGAAATAGAATGGTACCAGAGACAGCCATAAAATAAATTAGGACTGTTTAGTTCAGAGAATATGTTAATAAAAGGATGACATGTTAGAGGTATGTAAATCATGCATGGCATAGAGGTAGTCAATGGTCCAATTATATTCTCTCACAAAGCAAAGAAAAGGAGCATTCAATTAAATTTAAAGTCATCACCTTCAAAACTGATTATAGGAGATATGTTTTTACAAAATTCATAAACAACATAGAATTCACTGGCACAGGAAACACCCCCAGTTTCAGTATAAAAGTATTTAATACCTGAAACTTCTATTATCATTAGTGAAAAGATGGATATGTCTCAACCCATATTCAAATTAGGGGCATAGGGGCTGATCCAAGACTTACTGAAGACCATGAGAGTCTATTGGCTTTCTGAGCTTTGAATCAGGCCCAGAATATATGACAGATATAAACCTTAATGTTTAAATGTAAGCCATCCATCAGCTACCTGGATTTAGAAAGTAATATCTCATATGGATTGTTAATAACAAAATTGTCCACTATAGGATTTCTATCACTTTCTTCCGAAACATCTAGTTCTAACCACTGTAAGAAAAGATATTCTTCTCTAGATGTACTACTGAGGTGTGATCCAGTTCCTACATCCCATTGTGATATTCTGTTCTTCCTACAAGTGTGCAGCCCTCATGAATACCAATGTAGGCTTGGCAAGATATCAAAGTGGATATGAAAAGAAAATTTTGTTCTAAGAGGTATTGTATGGGGAACAACTGATTGGTTTTTAGTTTACTGGAATTGAATCTATGGACTCCAGAAAAGGGATCACCTTCCAAGACAATCAGGGTGTCTACACTGCATGGTAGCTCGAAATAAGATACACAATTTGAGCTATGCAGATTGCGTATCTTTTTTCAATCTTATTTCAAAATAGCTTATTTCGTAATTTGGCGTTGTCTACCTACTGCCAATTTTAATTTTGAATGAATTTCCCACAACCTTCTCTATTCCAGCGTGTATTAATCAGGGATTTATTTGGGCTGGATCAGACCCCTAGTAAGGCATGTAGCTAATTCCTTCCCATCCTGTCCCCAGGACTCTAACATGTCAAGAGTATAACCAGTGCTTTTTAGATACAATCTCTCTCTCTCTCTCGCTCTCAAACACTTTCATTTTTCATTCATGGACCATTCAAAGAGTGGAATTTCCACTCATTTACACAGAAACTTACTTTTAAAACTTACTTTTAAGGTTTCATTGAACAATACTGAGAGGAAATACTATGTCTGATGAGGTTAAAAATGTCATATATTACACATTGTATTTTACCTGTTTCATCGTAAAGTGAGAATTTGCAACCCGGGAATGATTTTAAAATAAGAAATTGCTAGGTTCAGAAGGCAGAAGCTGCCTGAATGTTTACATGCTCTCGAGGGATTTAAAAGCTAATTAGGCAGACATTCAAAAGACCACAAAAATAGTCAACCGAGCTCAGGTAAAAGTCAAGCTGTTAACTAATTAACTAGCCTGTTGCCATCGCAGGAAGTATCAAAATATAAGAGCAGTGATTCATCATCTACGGAGTTTGTCTGTAAAACATAAACAGCTGCTGACAGACACCACAGAATTTCTGTTAGTCTCCAGTCTTGCAAACAATTATGCTTATACTTGATTTCCATGGGACTTCTAACAGTGCACAATTTTTTGTAGGATCAGCACATGATTACCTAAGTATGCTCCCAATTTCACAAAACATTTAAATCCCAACATAAATTGTTTCAATATAGAATATAAATATATTTAATTTATAATAGATGCAGGCTACGTCTACACTGGCCCCATAAAATGGAATAGTCATGCAAAGCAGGTAAGTCAGAATAGAGAAATCCGCCGGGGATTTAAATATCCCCTGCGGATTTAAATAAACATGTCCGCCGCTTTTTTTCCGGCTTGGGGAAAAGACGGAAAAAAGCGTCTAGACTGGCGCGATCCTCCGGAATAAAGTCCTTTTCTGGAGGATCTCTTATTCCTACTTTCAAGGAATAAGGAATAAGAGATCCTCCGGAAAAGGGCTTTATTCCAGAGGATCGTGCCAGTCTAGACGCTTTTTTCCGGCTTTTCCCCAAGCCGGAAAAAAAGCGGCGGACATGTTTATTTAAATCCGCGGGGGATATTGAAATCCCCCACGGATTTCCCTATTCTGACTTACCTGCTTTGCATGACTATTCCGTTTTATGGGGCCAGTGTAGACGTAGCCATAATGTATGCTGGCTGCTGGATTAAGCCTTTAGTTTTTTAAGAACTAGAGACATTTCCTTGCCACATTATGAGTTGTGTGACATTCTGCAGGATTAGACCAGAAAGGTGTTGGTAAGCTACTATCGCCACGTTATGATTTTAGACCCATAAAGTTATCTAGAACAGGGGATTTCAAACTTTGGGTCATGGCTCTTCAGGGCTATCACATGCTTTGTTTCCTTGAGCATCTACAGGTATGGCAGCTCACAACTCCCAGTGGCCATGGTTCACTATTCCCCATCAAGGGGAGCTGTGGGAAGCCCATTCGATGGGAATAGCAAACTGCAGACCTTGGGAATTGTGAACTGTCGTGCTTGTGGATGCTCAGCTAAACAAAGTGTCTTGTGGCCCACCAGCAGATTACCGTGATGAGCCATGACCCAAATTTAAAAAACCCATGATCTAGAAGTAACCTCATGCAATCAAAACTAACCATGACTGTTGTATCTAATCAGCTGGCAAGGCAAATGTTGGCAGTGTTATTAACTAGAACTGTTATGAAAAAAAATAAAAAAAATAATGTGTCTGCCAGGTACAACAGAAAACAAGAGGGAAAGCACAATCAGATGAATTCAGTGCTTACATTATACTTCCCAGCATATACAATGTAGAAAATTAAAGATATTTAAGCATTTCATTTACTACTTTCTTCCTATGTGTCAGATACTTCTGACTATAAAGAAGGTGACAGACAAAACTTTAGCCTATAGTAAGTAAATGCAATGGTTTTCCTTGTTATGAATTAAATATTTGTGGTTCTGGGGAAAGTTATGTATATAACAATGTGAAGATATATGATATGTCTTTCAGTTCCACACAGGAGCTCACAAAAGGATGAAAGACAACTAATGGGTTATTTGATACAGACTGTACTAAAATGTACATTCTAGCTATTTAAATGTGATTCTGAGCTTATTTGTAACTACATGGCAGAACGTCCCTATTAAGTGAGATGCTGCCTCTCAAGGGAGTGGAATGTGAAACCATTTGAAAAATATTTAAAGACTAATCTGTTTTACCTATAATTGAAAAAAGTGAACAAAATAAAAATATATTTATACCATCTGCTAAAATGAAACTTTTAAAAATGACTTTCCCAAATTATAATGAACAGCCATTTGACTCATTCCATAGGAGATATGCTTTAAAAAGAGGCAGAATTTAATTTGAGTAGCTTTGATTTGGTGGGGAAAGGAACTGAAAAGGAAAACAGAGAAAAAGGAAATGGTCATTTTGTGAATTTCAAATATATAATACTTTATTGAATTGGCCATTGGGAAGATTTTTCCCTTTTTTATGTAATATGTCTTCACGATAAGTGTAACAAGTGATGCGTAGGGATGGACACTTGAAGATTAAAACAATCACTTAGATTGTTACACACAGAGGATGAAAGTTAAAGCCTTGAAACATATCAGATGTTTGTTCTGTCCTTATTACTATAAACTTTAAGCACATGAAGAAATTTACAAGCCTGTGTTTTCTTACAATTCCATAATATGAAGTTAATGAATCTGTCAGAATTCCATGAAAAATCTGGCTCCTGTTAAGGTTTTACTTTATACTATCACATTGATCCTCTTTCCTTTCTGTTTCTATTTCTCAGTCCTCAGGAAATATGCAATTACATCAGTGAGCTGTCAGTAAAAATGGCTGTTGCTGATCAGAGATAATTAATACAATCTCAACTGCATATTCACACATACACCTTATAGTCAGGTGGTGCCTATCCATGCAGTCCTTTTATGGAATTGTAGTGGATCACTTAGAAAAATATCCAAAATTTTCAAAAAGTTTTTTTTTCTAGAGAAGATATAATGATTCTCCAGAAAAACATTATTTTTTAAAAGACTAGACTTATGTCTCCTATTAGGCAAAACATATAATCAATCCATTTATTTCTATAGGGGCTTGATTCTACAAAGCACTTAAGCCTCTGCTTAAATTTAACTACTGAATAGCACTATTGACTATACTGGATTACTCAAGGGTTTAAAATTTACCATGTGCTTAAGTATTTTCCTGGACTGCAGCCAGATATCTCATTAACATGCATGATTGAACTCCTGTGGTCCTTCATCACTGAAGTCTCTGAGTGGAATAGAGGAAGCCTGATTTCATAAAATGACATGGGGGGGGGTGGAGAGTGGACAAACATTTTGATTTTGAGGGGTGGGGATGGGGAGGGTAATGTGTGTGTTTAGGTATGAGAGGGATTATGAACACAAATAACAAAAGTCTCTGATTTCCAGAATTGTGTGTGATTTTTTTCTGATGCTACAAAAATTAATTTAGGATTCTGACACCAAAAGACTACAACGTTCCATTAGTTTACCAAAGACATTTTTCTAACATACCTCCTGTTCTACCATAGTTTGCTTTATTCTCAAGACATCTGTTACTCAATATTCTTGATCATTTATCGAAAGAAGAATCTAAATCTAAAATTTCTAGCCAACATTAGAAGCTAAACACTTAGAACTAGAAGAAACAGAAATGCTCTCATTTCATTGTTGAACTGGTGGGAGTTAGTTCTCCATCAAAGAAAACAGTAAGATTTCATTTACACTTTCCATTAGCAATGGGAAATATTGACTCTAAGGGGTATATTTTTAAAAGCACACAGATTTATCTGTAAAATTAATTAATTAGTGCCAGTTAGTTTCATGTGAATAAATGCTGCTGCTGCTGTTCTATCACTAATTGATACCTTTTTGCTTTATAAGTGCAATTCTGTTCCAGAGTGATAGATTGATAGTCTTCCCCAGTTACTTCCTAATCAAATTTGCCTTGCTTACAATTAAAGAAGTTCCCTTGCTTTTCAACATAATTAGTCATCAACAGCTATTTATTAATGATTATTATTTATTTACTAAAGTAGTTATTGTATCTATTTATTTATCTATCTGTTTATATATTTATCAATTTATTTTATTGAAGTAGTGCAAAGAAACTGCAACCCCTTGTCCTATATGTGATGGAAATCTAACCCACACACTTTCTGGTGGCACTGAGACCACTTATAGAGAGAATAATGACTCTGATGTGCAGCCTGAACTAAAAGCCAGCTTTTTTAAAAGCTCATGCCTCATACACTATGCTGCAGAGGTCCGAGGTTCCATTCTGCCTGTCGGTGTTACGCAAACACACACTTACAGCCATATTTGTATTTGTTTTCTCTTTTAGGTGTTTATCACTCTAGGAAGCATTATATGAATTTCATTGGGCTCTATGGAACTGGATGATACAGCATAGGAACAAGGTGGTGCATGAGGTGGAGAATACCACTCTAGCCTTATGGTTCTCTGGTAAACATGTGGGAAAGCTTAAGTGCTCTGATACAGAGTGAATTGCAGCCAAGGTGAAAGATCCTGCAACACAAACAACTCCCAAGAACAGGAACATGGATTAGGGGACCTAGAAGGGTGTTTTTAAATCGGATGGTTATGGCTCACCATACAAAGCATGCAGTTAACATATGCTATAAATACTACAGTTATTTTAGCAGATCACTGAACTGCTGCCCATGAGTTTGCCTATCAAATCAGGAAAGTATCTAATGCTATGTCTACACAAGAGACTTTATAGAATAATATGCAGCTGCACTGCTGTATGCCAACAAGAAACAACTCTCCTGTTATCATTAAACCACTCCCAATGAACAGCAGTCGTGACATTGGAAGGAGAAGCTCTCCTGCTGACATACTGCTGTGAACACTACCACTTAGGCTGTCAAAACATCTGTTGCCATAAATTTTTGCTGACATAGCGTAGACATGGTTAGAAACTTTGACCTGCTCTCTGAATGTGATTCAGGACTGGAAGAGTACCACTGCCTCGCTTGATCTTACTGGAGTCTTACTCCAGAATTGAATCAAGATGATGAACCACAACCAGAAACACAAGCAAGACCACAACTGGACTAATGATAAACCAAGCACATTGGATTATATATAACAATGTACACAGTACCAACTGATAACTGCAGAATTGGATTTCGCCACTTCAATTTTTTCAGCTCTGTCATGGAAAATATGTGCACATCTATATGCAAACAATACAAAATTTCAGACAGTCAATGAATGGAGTGGAATTGGGGAAAATTTGGTGATATGAAAAGGGAAAGAGACAGGGAAAGAGAGAGAAAAGAGACATAGGAACAGTGTTGGGAGTGTAGGCATGGCTAACTCTGATAAAAACCTGCTGTGAATTTTAGGCCTCTGTTCTGATAATGCTTAACAGAATAAAAATAAGTAGCACTAACTGCACTAATGTAAGAAATTACGGCATAATCATGGCTATGAGAAAAAAATAAAATATTAGGTAGATAAAAAGCTAGAAAATGCTAGTTTAAACTAATTCTGATTCTACTGATGGGGGAAGAGAGTTAAAAAGAAAACAAGAGTCTAATACATAAGTATAAGAGAAGATTAAAAATATATAAGTTTTTCTCCCTCCTCCTTGTAACAACCTCGTAGGCACTGAAAACTAATATGATGTCCCCTCTCAGTCATGTCTTATTCCTCAAAGATTATGTTTTCTAGACCTTTAATCATTTTTGTTATTGTTCTCTGGACATTCTCCAGTTTGTCCACATCTTTCTCAAAATGTGGCACCAAGAACTAGATACAGTGCTCTAGCTGAGGCCTAATTAGCATGGAATAGATTGGAAGAATTACTTCTCATGTCTTGCATAAAATGCTCCTGTTAATACATCCCAGAATTATGGGGGGGGGGGGTTTGCAACAGAGTTGACTCATATTTAGCTTGTGATCTATTGTGATGCCTAGATCCCTTTCTGCAGCACTCCTTCCCAGACATTCCTGTTTTGTGTGCATGAAACTGATTGTTCCTTCATAAGTGGACTACGTTGTATTTGTCCTTGTTGAATTTCATCCTGTTTACTTCAGACCACTTCTCCCAGTTTGGTATTATCCACAAACTTTAAAAGTGTACTATCTATGCCATTATCTAAATTGTTGATGAAGTTATTGAACAGAAATGGTCCCAAAACCGATTCCTGAAGAACCCCACTAGTTATGTCCTTCCAACATGACTGTGAACCATTGATAACTACTCTTTGGGAATGGTTATCCAACCAATTATGCACCAGCCTTACGCTGTGCCATCTATTTCCTTAGTTTCTATTTCCTTAGTTTATTAATGAGAAGGCCTTGAGAGACTGTATCAAATGTTTTAGTAAACTCTAGATTGGTTTTACATGATTTGTCCTTTATAAATCCATTCTGTCTGTTACTTATCACTTTTATCATCTTCTAGATGTTTGAAAATGTATCCCTTAATTATTTGCTACATTATGTTTCCTGGTATAGGAGTTCTGCTGATTGGTCTGTAAATCCCTGCATTGTCCTTATTTCCTTTTTTTAAATAGATGGACACTATATTTGCCTTTTTCCCCAGCTTCCATATTTCAAAGATAATAGGTAATGGCTCAGATATCTTCTCAATCAATTCCTTGATTATTCTACTGTTAGAGCCTTGCAAATCCATGTGTATGCACTTTACATCCACAACAGTGGATATGAATGAAGATTTCCAGGGCCCATTTTTGTGGATACAGATGTGGATGAGGATGCAAATTTTGTATTTATAAATCTGCAAATCTGCGGTTATCTGCTTTGTAGACATTGGTATATGAATCTGTGGATATGGATCTCCATGGATCATTTTTGCTGATGCAGATACCAATTAGGTATCCATGCAGGGCTCTACATATTGGTCCATGGAAGATTGAATTTTTATTTCTGTGTATAAATATTAGGCAGAAAAAGGTAAATTGACAATAGAATACAACTCATTTTCAACTGCAAAAAATATAAGGGCTAAAGTTGTAAAACTGGGATACAGTATAAAAGGCATCATTTAAGAGGTCTCATTTTCTTATAGCACACTTACAGATACAGAAGACAAACGTCCTGCTAACTCAGGTACATTTAAAGTGCAGCTAATCATTTCAACAGTTAAAAGGAATTTCCACTCATCAGGAATTAAAAGAAAAGAAAACAAAAAAACCCTAAACAAACCTCCTTTTCCAGCCATTTGTAGAATTTATGTCAGATCCATAATGCAGTAAGGTCAATACTCCATCAAGCATTTTCTATTTAACTTGAAAGAGAACTAAGTCAAATTGCTTAAATGTCTATGTCCATGATTTGCAAGGAGAAATTATCACAGCCACAGTGGAGTGTGGAAAGGAAAGACTGTGCTGTTACTCTCTTCTCTTCAGATTTAGTGTAAAGAATCCAAACCATTATATCACAAAGCAGTGAGGAAATGGTGTGTTCTACCATAAAGTATCTAAGAAATGGCCCAGCTTAAACCAAAGAGAGAAAACTCCAGACTCAAGTGAAAAGAAGAAAATTTCAAATCTGGAGTATGTTGAATGTATGGCCTGGGAAACAGGATTGTGGCCTTTAAGTTATTTATTAATTCTAATAAATTAATAGTGAAATAAATGAATAAATGTTGTTAACCTTTCCACAGGTTTGTATGAACTAGTTTACAGATGTTAATAGCTAATTGTAGCCCTTCTATGTAAGTTTATTGGATGGATAAAAAAACCTGTAGAAAAGATCCTCTCTTAGGGCCTGATTCAAAGTCTGGGGAGGTGAAGGGGGAGAAGAAGTGTCAACAAAAAGACTCTTAATAACTTAAATGAGTGTGACATTTATCCCTCAAATTCTGTTGCTACTATTTTCAAAAGCAGGGTCTTAATATTAGTCTCCTAAATCCACATTTTGGTACATGAAAATAAACTCTGATTTTCAAAAGTGCTGAACCAAATGCAAGAGTTGTTGGATAGTCAGAATCTTTAAGAGCCAGGCTATTTATGTAGATCCCGGCATGTACTGATGTAGACTCCTACCTTAAGGGATCCACTTTTGAAAAATCATTATCCATAGATTTTTGGATCAGTTACTATAGATCACTGCTCTATTTCTATAGAACCCTATTGGCATAATCTCAATTCAATTAAATAAGAAGTTTCCATCACAGTTATTTATTTTTTAAAGGAATAAGACACTTGCTCATCATGTGTTTGAGAAATGAAAGCATAATATTTTCCATGACATTCACTTAAAATAATAAACATTTTGCTTGGTCTAAGTAATGACAAATCAATTACTAATTATATTATTATGTTCTGCAAGTAGAAATTACTTAAGATGTAAAGAGCCTAGTGATAAATGAATTCATTCTATCCATCCCTTTTCCCAAAAAGAGAAATTGTGAGCATTTTAGGGAAGGAATATCCCCCACCCCACTCACCTACAGTAAAAACAAAGGGGATTCAAAGAAGGGTTTCTCTGTGAATATGCTCACATGGATTTGTTCTGAGTTGTTCTGTCAATGGGGATAAAGGAGGAATTGCCTATCCAAAAACCCTACTTATCCTCAGCTTCATACAGTTATCAGGAAATAAGTCAGTATATCTCCACATGTGACCTGATACATGACAGCTACCTTCTCTTCAATGTGGATCCAGTGGTCACAATTAATATTATTTATTATATATATAACAATACATGCTATAAAGTGTAGAGAACACAGCAAATTCTGAGGCAAATGGCAATTTTAATGGTGATCACTAAACTTATCAGGAGATGGAAAACATGCTTTTCCTCCTTCTCCAAATCATGAAGATTAAATGTGAAAACTTGAATAGCCTTAGTACTGTGAGAATCCCAGGGGATCAATTTAGCAGGTCTAGTGGGATTTAATTAGTCCCTCTAAACTGACCACTGATTATGCTCCTGTCAATTATGGTAATCCACTGGATTGAGAAGAGTAAGGGGAGCCAACAGGAGAGTTTCTCCCCTCAATGCTCCCCAACCCCAGTGGAGACTCTGCAGTAACTCAAACTAAGGTATCTCGACTTCAGCTATGCTATTTACTTAGCTAGAATTGCATACCTTATTACAACATTGCCCCCTAGAGTAGAGCCTTACTTATGCCAGTAATTCTACTGAAGTAAGTAGGCTCATTCACATACTAAGGTCAGTAGGCTTTATAAATTTGTGGTATTACAGGTTGAATCTCTAATTGGTACCCTAGGGACCTGACTGGTGCCAAACTGGGAATTTGCTGAACCATGGGAGGTCAATGTTGTCTAGCAGCATTACCAACACTTCTACTGCTTACTGGACCCTTAGAAGTAAATTACAACTAAATAACAGCATAGAACACTGAGAGACAGGACTGGTGGCTGAAAACAAACTTTATGGGACCATGGGAAACTTGGGCACACCCACGATAAGTGGACATCTGGCTAATTAAAATCATGGATGTTGCCACATCAGAGAGTGCTGATAAGAGAAATTTAACCTGTGTCTAATGATGAGCAGACCCTATCATATATAAAAATATAATTCAGGTCTGATAGTTGGCAAAAAAATAAAAGACTTTCCAACATTGTAAGGTATCTCTGTTTACATCTGCTGTAAAAAACAGAATTACCTAATGATAGATAGCAGGTGTTCATTGTAAAAAATATGGTGCTTTTGCTAGTCTTGTAATCACAGTTAAGTAACATATGTTGCTTGGCAAGAACACTATGTTTAGAAAGCAACATCAGAAAACAGAACACAATTCAGTAGGCCTGACATTTCTGAACTGGAGGTAATTCTGTCAAATTTAGCAAACCTCCAAATTACATAATGTGAATTATCAAAATTGGGTCCTATACTTCAAACCTCATTCACAGAAGTAGTCCTTATTTACCATATAGTGTTGTTGACACCAAAAACTCAACTCATGTAAAAATCATTCATGTAAGGATTCTTGGACTAGGCTCTGATGATGTGCAAAATACAAATAATGTTAGGTTTATATAATAAAACATTTCTCATTTTATTGCATTTAATATAGTATAGAAGAGATGTGAAATAAATGTCCAGAATATTGAATGACATGCAGTTGTGCTTGCTTAGGATCATCCCAAGAAAGGAATCATTCTTTGGGAGAGGTGCATACTAGCAGCAAACAATTACTTCCCCTATGAAATCTCCACTAGTGCATTGTGGAGGATGGACATAAGACTCTACCAATTGCTAGTGATGCCGGGGTCGCAGGTTGACCTGGTTATTTGGTTGACAACTTATGTATGTGCTAGCACATGCATTTCAAGTCAACAAGGAACTATTTACAAATTTGAACTAGGACATTGTTTATTTTGGGATGGGCTTGCTCTCAGTCTGTGACAGCTGTTGTATTTGGTACAAATAATCTTTGGAGCAGGGACTTGAGCTTGAATCTCCTTCACCTGAATAAGCAGCTTAAACACCAAACTAATATTTCTGTAGTGCTGCTCCCTCTCTCCTGTCAAATGACTATTCAGAATTCAGGGGAGGCGCTTCAACTGGAAAGACAGAGATGAATCCCCATATCCTGGGATAGGGTGAAATCTGGGTTCAAATGTCTGCGGAAGTGCAGCAGGGATTCAAATGTAGCTCTCCTAATCCCATGAAAATAAATTAATCACTGGGCTATGAGCTCCAGGGAGGTCCACTCTGCTTTTGACCACTTTTTAAATACCTGAAAACAAAATGTTTTGGGTCAAACATGTTTTATATGGTCTGAAAGAAAATATTGCAATTTGCCAACATTTTTGGCATTTCTGGGTTTGGTTTGATCTGGACTGAAATCCCTCTCCCTGTTTTTCAGAACCACCAACAGAACCAAAAACAAGTATTTGCTTATCTTTAGAAGTGCAAACTTACCCCTTTGCACCTGAACACATGGTAAGGCAATGAAAGAATTTAAAGAAGGTCCTTACAAGCCTCTTACTCATCGCCTAGTGTTTTTTCTTGTAATTGTTTTCTATTTCTTCCCATTCCTTGGAATATTTGATTTTGATTTTTAACAATTTTACTGTCAGGGTTAGATTCCAGGCAGATTCTCTGGCAAATATATACAGCCGGTCCCCGAGTTGAGAACTGTCGATTTATGACCATTCGCATTTACGACCAAAACTCCCATTGAGTGGTCGTAAAGACGGTGCCCGAGTTACGAATGCAACCCGTGCTTAAGAACAGGGCAGTCACAATGTAACTCAATGGGATCCAAGTTACAAACATTTCGAGTTACAGCCAATTGTTTGGTCTGTAATTCGTTTGTAACTCGAGGAGAGGCTGTATAAACCCTTTGTTATCAAGAAAGTAAACCTTTAATCAAGTGCCAGACATTTGGCATTGGTTTAATTTATTGTAGGACATGTGAAATTTAAAATAAGAACAATTGATTCATTTGGCTCCTGATTTATTTATTTTTCTTCCCTTGTTAGTTAACTCTAATTTTAAATTATTGCCTTATTTTTAATTCTTATTCCAGAAAGTCATAATTAATTATTGGAATATTATCATAAAATGGTATGAATTCTTTTTTCATTCTAAAGAACTAACACAAAAACTTCCTTAGATACAGGACATAAGGTACAAGATATATTTTCTTTCTAACAGTTAAAACGTCGCATTTTTTTTTTTTTTTTGCAAGTGAGTGCATCCTTGTGGAGGATGGGGAATTTTATATGCAGAGGATTGCAACGTTCAAGAAAGTCAAAATATAGGTAAGGGTTGACCTTCTAATTCTACAGTTCTCTCTAGGATGTCACTTAAGGCATATCTACACTAGGAAATTATTTTGAAATAACTTATTTGAAATAATAACTCCTGAAATAATCATTTTGAAATTTCCACACTACGGGGAAGCCACAAAATTAATCTGGGGCAGGCTTTGTTAAAGTGGACATGCTACTTGACTTAGAGCCCCTGGAAGCACTGGGGAATAATTAGTTTGAATTACTCTGGGGGGTAGCTATTTCAAAATAGCAGCAACTGAACATCTACACTACCACTATTTTTAAATGTCCGCTAGCGCGGACTCTGTGCTGCGCAGCTAAACGCAGCACGGAGTCCAAACTAGTGGACATTAAAAATGGCGGCGCCCGGCAAGATGCAAATGAAGCCCGGGAAATTCAAATCCTGGGCTTCATTTGCAACTCTAGTTGACTACATTACCACCCTTGTTTGAACTAGGGTGGTAGTGTAGACATGCCCTAAGAATGGAGAAGCAGCTCCTCTTTCTAGACAGTCACTTCCCATTCTATATGTGTGAAATGGATTGTTCCTTCCTAAGTGGAGTACTTTGCATTTGTCCTTATTAAACTTCATCCTATTTACCTCAGATCATTTCTCCAATTTGTCCAGATCATTTGGAATTATGACCCTATCCTCTAAAGTAGTTGCAACCCCTCCTATTTTGGTATCATCTGCAAACTTGAAAAATATACTCTATACCATCATCTAAATCATTGATGAAAATATTTAACACAACCATTCCCAAAACAGACCCTTGGGGAATCCCACTTGTTATGACTTTCCAGCATGACTGTGAACTGTTAATAATTACTTTCTGAGAATGATTATCCAGACAGTTATGCACCCACCTTATAGTAGGCCCATCTAACTTGTATTTGCCTAGTTAATTGATAAGAAAGTCATGCAAGACCATATCAAATGCCTTACTAAAATCTAGGTTTACCAAGTCCACTGCTTTTCCCTTATCCACAAGACTTGTTATCCTATCAAAGAAAGCTATCAGATTGGTTTGACATGATTTGTTCTTTACAAATCCATGCTGGCTGTTACCTATCACCTTATTTTCTTCCAATATATATTTGAATATATTTCAATACCTTCAAATATTTGGCCCTTAGTCTCTCTGGGTATGTCTACACTATCCCGCTAGTTCGAACTAGCGGGGTAATGTAGGCATACCGCAATTGCAAATGAAGCCCGGGATTTGAATTTCCTGGGCTTCATTTGCATAAGCGGGGCGCCGCCATTTTTAAATCCCCGCTCGTTCGAACCCCGTGCCGCGTGGCTACACGCGGCACGAACTAGGTAGTTCGAACTAGGCTTCCTAGTTCGAACTACCGTTACTCCTCGTGGAATGAGGAGTAACGATAGTTCGAACTAGGAAGCCTAGTTCGAACTACCTAGTTCGTGCCGCGTGTAGCCACGCGGCACGGGGTTCGAACGAGCGGGGATTTAAAAATGGCGGCGCCCCGCTTATGCAAATGAAGCCCAGGAAATTCAAATCCCGGGCTTCATTTGCAATTTCGGTATGCCTACATTACCCTGCTAGTTCGAACTAGCGGGGTAGTGTAGACATACCCTCTGTGTGTCACTTCCCCATTTTACATATTATTCTGAGGGCAGTGGCACATATGTACCTGAGACAGATAACCCCGGCACTTCTGCTAGAATTCTGCACATTGGTGGCTACTACATATTATCAGCAATTCTTTCCTTAATTATTACCTGCTTGAGACAAAAGTGGTGTATAAGGGACTTTCGGTTCTATTGCACTCATTGGTGGAGGTAGCAAGGGGTTGGCAAAGCTGCGGAGAGGGTGCGTAGGCCGGACACAGGCTGTGGGGATCGTTCTGCTTGGGGCATCCTCATTGCTGGCATGTTCAGGCTGAGTCTGTGGTAGCATGGATGGCTGTTGTGGGACTGGTCCTTCACTCACTGCTGTAAGGGAATAATAAAATGAACTGTTATTGGAATATTTATTCAAGTCCTATTTCTTACTTTTTTTTTATCATTTCCTAAAGAAAGCCTTTAGCCTTTGAGGATCTGTAAGATATATGTAAACATTTATTCCAAAAGACAGATGAATTAGAATAAAAACATTTCTAAAAGCAATCATATGGCCTAGCACTGTAATAAATTTTCCTTCAAATAAAGTGCAGAAAATAACATTTTTATCTCCCTTTGTATATTTGATATGTATACAAACTTCTTAAGTTCCCATCAGCATGGGATCTGGTTGCCTTTTAAATACTAACAATCAACCAAAATCATCACATGGATCATGAAGCAACTCAAGGCTGCTGGAACTCATTACTTTATGCCTTATATTATTGTTATAGCCGCAGTTAATGAGAGTTGATGACAAAGAAAGGACTTATTTTCTATTTAACCAAATACCAATGTCATTTTTCCTTTAGACAGCAGTAATTTTCTCTTTGCCAAAGCAGTCAGTTGCTGTTTTATTATCCTATACCCAAAGTCAATTTTAATGTGATTTAAACATGCCCTGTTAACCTTAAAATATAAATCAAGGTTACTCTATGTTCTAGAATGTTTCTTATAAAAGACTCTCAAAAATTACCTCTGTCATGAACTTTCTCTGCCAAAACAGTTACAAACTTGGCTAACATAGTATGAAAGAAAAATGAACTGAAAGGAAAAAAATTATTGGATGAAATATTTTTTGTTATTTGTATCCAGACTGATCATAACAATGTGATTACAATTATTTGGGACTTTTCAGCATGAGCAACAGCACGGTCTGTTATTGAGAATACAAATAGTATTGAAAATGGAAGTACTGAGAAGCCCTGTTCAGTGATATTTTGAAAGAAATGTGTCAGGATGAAAGAGATGCTTCATGACAAATCCAATGACATGACAGTTCCAATGCTTCTGAATAGGTTAAGGGCATCTGTTTTAATATTATCACTCACTAAATTTGCATAATCATGCTCAAGTTTTATTTTAACTTAAAAACTTTAAAAAGTTATGTGAGTACAGGTCTTATGCCAGGTGTTGGATGAAGAGTCCTGGAATTTAAGATTGCTTGCCTGTTTTGGGAAATCAGCATGGAACTTGGAATAAGGCAGGGGTGTCCAAACTTTTTTCAAAGAGGGCCAGATTTGATGAAGTGAACATGCGTGAGGGCCGACCATTTTGCCTGACATTCTTTGAACCATTAAAATTAAATGCAAATTAACTATTTTATGCAAAGTTTATTGCAAACGGCAAACGACATAACACCAACTATACATGTTGTGTCCAAATATATTTATAACTGATTTAGACCAACTGACATTAACTGAGATTTTACAATGTATTCATCTCAATTGAAAAAAAAACTTGCCTACACTAATGTGAAGGGTGAAACTGAGATCTGGACTGCAGTACATAGGCTAGGTCTGGTTCAAAGGCAGTCCCTGATCTCAGCAGCTGCGGAGTCCGTCCCTGCACTCTCAGCCCCAAGGTAGAGGGCTTGCAGGGTCAGAGGCGGGCGGAGAGCGCAGGCCACGCTGGCCTCACGGCGGCCCGGGGGCAGGGCGAACCCGTAGCCAAGCGGGGGAGCGGGGCTGCGGACGTGCCCTACATGGTGGACTTTAGGACCGCAGCGGCCGCCATGGACGGCGGCGGCACGGCCGGAAGCGGCGCCAGTCAGAGGAGCGCTGGGGAGCCAGGAGAGGGGGAGGAAGCGGGGGCTGTCCCTGCACTCTCAGCCCCAAAGTGGAGTGCAGGGGCAGGGTTTGGGGCAGCGGCGGCGGCGGTGGCGGCCCGAAGCGGCGCGCTGAGCGCGCCAGTTAAAAAAAGCACCGGGGAGCCGGGAGAAGCGGGGGGCCGTATTAAATCCGACCGCGGGCCGCATTTGGCCCGCGGGCCGGACTTTGGACATGCCTGGAATAAGGAGTACAGGTTGCGGAGGGGAAAAGTCAGTAGTAGGCAAAAGAAGTCAGTCTGTGTACATATGACTGAAATGCTAGCTATTGCTGCACAATCTCTGTAAATAGTTCTTTTAATAAAGAGCCAGTTTTATTTTTGAAACATGGAATTCTTTCATTGTAGTATCCAGAACATGGTACATAAAAAGCTACCCACAGAACAAGTCCAGTACAAGTAATGGCATGGCTCAAGCTTCCCCATACTGTGTGGTTGTAGTTTTGTTACAACACCAATGGGCCAAAGGGTAGTTCATTTTCCATGCCCATTCATTTCTTGGCTATGGAGCTCTTTAGGGTAAGACTTATGTTGTTTAACCAGAAGAACCAAATTCCAGGTTTTGAGCAAATGCTTGAAAAAGAGGTATCTTGTTTCATCTACATATCAAGGGATTAAGGGAGTAAAATCAGATGTCATTTAATCTGTGCTCAGACTGGGTGTGAAATCCTGACCCCACTGAAATCAGTGGAAGTTTTGTCATTCCTTTCAGTGGATCCAATATTTTATCCTAGGTACTCATTTTACAGAGTTATCAGCATTGTGGGAAAAGTTTGAGTCCTCAGTCTAGTGCGGTCTCAAAGGCTACGTCTACACTACGAGTTTTCTTGGCAAAAAATATGCTAATGAGGGACTCATTTGCAAGAGTCGCAATATCATTTGCATATTTTCTACTGATCAGTAAAGGATCTTGTGGGAAAAGGGGTTTTTGCACAAAAGGAAAATGTCCACACTGCTTGTTTCTGTGCAAAAACCCTAGCGCAAAAACAGATTGGCAGAAAATATGCAAATGAGATTGCAACTCATGCAAATGAATTCCTTATTAGCATATTTTTTGCTGAGAAAACTCGTCATGTAAACATAGCCAAAGTCACCAATTGGTTAGTGGAGAAAACCATTATTGTAATCATGTGATAAGACATCTTTCAAGGGTATCAGTATCCAAATGAAGCTGTCCCACCAACAGATTAAAAGTTTCAGGCTGGAGAGAATAGATTATGTTGTTCTTGAGAGGAGAATTTTAATGTGTAAGTAATACAAGTCTCTAAGGAGTAAATCCTAGGCATCTCTATCTATAGAGTGCTACTCAATTTACAGTCTATTTTGGTCAATTTCACGCTCCTAGGATTTTAAAATTGGCAAATTTCAATATTTCAGATATTTAAATCTGAAATATTATGGTGCTGTAATTGTGCAGGTCCTCACCCACAAAGGAGTTGTGTCACAGATCACAAGTTTATTGTATAGGGGTTGTGGTATTGCTACCTTTACTTCTGTGCAGCTGCAGGCAGCAGCATTGCTTTCACAGCTGGACAGATGGAGAATGGTGGCTGCTGGCCAGGAATTCAGCTTTGAAGGCAGAGCTACCACCAGCAGCAGTGCAGAAGTGAGGATGGTTGGGCCACCCTTACTTATGCACTGGTGCCCGCACAGCTAGGCTGTTAGTTGGCAGCTGACACTGGCTACTCAGCTCGGAAAGCAGCAGTACAGAGGTGAGGACAACATGGGTATGGTATTGACACCTTTACTTCTGGGCAGCTGCTAGGATAGTGCTGGACACATGGCCAGCATTACAACCACCATTCTCCAGTTGTCCAACTAAGTAAGTAAGGGTGGCACGGGAGTAAGAGTGGAAATACCATGACCCTCCTAAAATAACCTTGTGACCCTCCTGCAATACCCTTTTGGGTCAGGACCCCCCCCCAGTTTGAGAATGGCTGGCATCCCCCATGAAATCTGAATAGTACAGGGTAACAGCATAAAAGGCCAGATTTCACAGGAGGACACCAGATTTCATAGCCCATAACACATTTTGCATAGCCTAGTAAGAAGGCCAGAAAGGGAATTTGGTAGGGCCCTACCTATCTACAACAACAGGCTCAACTAGATCAAGTCATCAAGGGAATTGGTGGGATGAAGGTTTCTAAGACAGAGGGAGGAACGATGCTATGCCATGGTTCCAGGAACAGTATACTAAACACTAAGATGGACAGGAATCTTCTCTCCCCTACCACAGGGTGTGGCCAGTGCTTCAGTAGCTCATAACACCTCTGAGTGTATACTCCATGGTAAGAATATGGGAAATGGATCTTCACAGTATCTCAGTGTTCCTATTCCAAATCTTGCATCCCAGGCAAATTCACAGAAGCCTTGGTGATGTTTCCTGGGGGTTTCCCAAATCCTGCCCCACTGCATAGAGTAGTGGTTCTCAACCTATTTTCCACTGTGGGGAATATATGTACCTCCTCTATGTGTTATGCTGGCTGCATACATACCACACATACTACCTATATGGCACTGAGGATTTCTCATGGGCTGAAGTAGCCCATGACCCGAGGGTTGAGAATCACTGGTATACAGAAATCTCACTAGTGTAGTAGAGTTTGTCCATTAGTAAATAGGCCAGAAATGACCAAAAATCTATACTTTACTTGCAAACAAAGCAATGGAATGGTGCAAATAAGTTAACAAAGAGTGCAACCAAAGGAGGAATGGCTTTATTTTGAGCAAACTGGATTTGTCCAGTCTTGATTCAGATAAAAGCTCCTTCATACCTGAGCCAGCCAGAAAGGCTCATAGCTCAACAGTTAATCTTGTGGCAGAAGCCCAGAAAGCAAAAACAAACAAACAAGCAATGAAGATGCCAAATAGCTCATCCTTCTACTACAGAAAACAACCTTTCTGAGGCTTAAATATCAGGCCTAGTTGTTATACTAGAGATGAAAATACTCTAGAGGATCGTGTTCCTTTCAAAATCCAGAACTCATTGTAGAAATAATATGCAATTACAGAGCCAAGACAAATCTCAAGACATTTTATAATAATTAATGTCAATGTTTGTAAGAAATTACAGCCTACTCAGTGGCAAAATAATTGTGAAAAATGGAAATGAGGGGTTTTGTTTCAGAAATTGTTTATCTGTTCCTGATGCAATATTGCAGACATCTCCAGCAATGTGGAATTACAGGCAGAGGAGACTAACTACAAATGACCAAGGTCACAATTTTCATTTGTAGTTTGTAAAAGTTTACTGTGTGGTAGTGAAGTTTCCTTGTCCTGACCTTCAGTGATCTTCACACAACTATGTTACTGCCTGCCTCACCACTCTTCTTTCCTTCAGCTCCCTCCCTTACTCTGTGCACTCCCTTCTATTCTCTTTGGAGTAAGTTATGACTTGGACCATATGGCAACGTAGGAGAGTAAGAACACCCCTTAAATTCCTAACTTGGTGCACAGAGGTAAACTTGAGCAGTGGGAGCAGGTTGACACACAGCAGAGATGGAGGATAGGCTGGAATTTGGCTCCAGGTCTGCTACCTGTTGTTCAAGGAGAAACTGGCAAATTTTGACCCAGAAGGGAGTTGTGTCTTCTACTGTGCCCAAGGCTATCATGTCCTTCAAATCCATTTCTTTTAAGATCTTGTTGACTCACAGGCACAGGACAAGCAAGAGTAGACTCATATTGCTAACTTCCACTGACCTGCCTGCTATCTTCTGAGCTTATGGCCATAGAGAAAAACTCAATTGGCTAGCAGCAACCATGCAAAAGGCGGCAGTCATAACAGTAACAGATATTAGGCTCCTGAGAAAGTTTCTTAATAAATCCAAGTGGGCTAAAAATGAAAAATGGTGGTAGATATAGGAAGGGAAGTACAGTTGCAAAATCTGAAGTCTACACTAACATACTATACAAAAGATTTGATGGGGTAGAGCACACCTTCTACAATTGAATGAAAGGTACAAAGGATTCCAAAAAAATCAGAAGGCTAGACTTGGGCCATAAATATTGAAAGTAAGTTGCCTGATGAATGTCTAGAATTTAAGAAGGGAGTTTTAAAAAAATGAAACGTACATGCTTGAAAATCTAATGAGAGCCATCAATTCACAGTTAGTTCAGGTTCCTAAAGGAAGAGAGGCTGGAAGTTCTGAAAGTTTATTTAAATAATGGATGAAGAGGAGTGAGTTGCCAGTACCTCATGATCCAGTTAACTCAATTTCTCACTTGGAAACTGGACATTTGCCCTTAAGAAATTTGGCATCAGTGTTGAATCCCAGAAGAATTTTGATTCCCTGAACAGATATTGTAGTTAAAAAGAAGATTTTGATGGAAGGAGGCTCTCAGATAACACTGACTGTGAAAAAAACAGTGTATTGGGTCCCAGCTGTACTCGCTGCATAGATTAACAGCTTTGACAAGGTTAAAAAACAATTGCTGTATCTAGGGACCTAATCCAAAGCCCAGTGAAACCAATAGGAGGGCTTTCCATTGATTTCTAGAGGCTTTGCATCAGATCTTAACTATAGTAGTTTTATGTCCAGGTAAGCTCCATATACAATGTAGTTCAAAAGGAATGAACTGTCTGGTGACACACTAGAAGAACAAAAAACATGGAATGGATTGAAAAAGGACTGAGCGTTCTTCTGTATGGTTTTTTTTCTCCATGTATTTGCATGAGACTAATATAATCAAATGAATGTAGGCCTCATGAAATTTGGAAAGCTTATATAGTCTAGCCCGCTAAGCTGGGGCAAGGCCAAGTAAGCCTCGACTGGTGTTTGTATAACCTATTCTTAAAATCCTCAAATCATAGGAATTCCAATATCTCTATATTCCCGTGTTTAATTATACTTATCATTTGAAACTAACCTAACTCTCCTTTTCTGTAGATAAAGCCTTATTACTTTATATTCCATTGTAATGCCAACAAGTAGATCTGAATGTGGGACCTGTGGAGTTTAGTGCATGTGTAATCCACATACCTAGGGTATGTCTACACTACCCTCCTAGTTCGAATTAGGAGGGTAATGTAGGCATACCACACTTGCAAATGAAGCCCGGGATTTGAATTTCCCAGGCTTCATTTGCATAAGCGGGGAGCCGCCATTTTTAAAACCCCGCTGGTTCGAACCCCGTGCAGCGCGGCTACACGGGGCATGAATTAGGTAGTTCGAACTAGGCTTCCTAGTTCGAACTACCGTTACTCCTCATGAACTCCTCATGAGTAACGGTAGTTCGAACTAGGAAGCCTAGTTCGAACTACCTAGTTCGTGCCCCGTGTTGCCGCGCTGCCCGGGGTTCGAACCAGCGGGGTTTTAAAAATGGCGGCTCCCCGCTTATGCAAATGAAGCCTGGGAAATTCAAATACCGGGCTTCATTTGCAAGTGTGGTATGCCTACATTACCCCTCTAGTTCGAACTAGCGGGGTAGTGTAGACATACCCCTAGTGTGGTTACTGAGCAATGCAAGTGGTACCTAGACTACAGCAACAGTTAAAACCAAGAGACCTCTACAGCATGGGCTGGGAGCCAGCTGGCTTTTAGGTCAGAGGGTAGAAGCTCCTATACTCTGCTTCAGAGGTCCCTGGTTCAAATTTGGCTGGTGGTGGTTACACATGAGCCTCTACCACTTGAGTTAAAAGCCAGCTGTGTCTCACCTAAGGCCATAGAGCACACGTATTCTTTCTATATGCAAGTGGGCTCAGCA
The DNA here is from genome assembly GCF_049634645.1 of Pelodiscus sinensis. NCBI lineage: Eukaryota > Metazoa > Chordata > Testudines > Trionychidae > Pelodiscus > Pelodiscus sinensis. The sequence continues at coordinate 113,150,268 of NC_134716.1, forward strand.
TCATTACATGGGAGAGTATACCACAATGAGGCTACACCTAGACTGCATTCCTCTGTCAACAGAGGGATGCAAATGAAGGACATCAAAATTGCTAATGAAGCTGGGGTTTAAGTATCCCATGCTTCATTAGCATAAACATGGCCACTGCTTTTTTTTGACACGGAGTTTTGTCAACAAACAATGGCAGTCTAGACGCAGATCTGTTGACAATAAATCCTTTTTCGACAGATCCTGTAAACCTCATTTTTTGAGGAATACAAGATCTGTCGAAAAAGGGTTTATTGTCGACAGATCTGCGTCTAGACTGCCATTTTCTGCCGACAAAGCTTCTGTCGAAAAAAAGCAGTGGCCATGTTTGTGCTAATGAAGCACGAGATATTTAAATCCTAGCCTCATTAACAATTTCAATGTGCTTCATTTGCATCCGTATGTAGACAGAGGGATGCAGTCTAGACGTAGCCTAAGAAGGTATGTGGGTTACACTACCTTCAGTGAACACAGAGAATAATTGATCACAGTACTCATTATAACCTTAATGTATCTTAAGGCAATTAGGTCTTATTTTGGCAAGGATAAACATGCTGGCTGTGTCTAGACTGCATCCCTTTTCCGTAAAAGGGATGCAGCTAAGACACATCGCAATTGCAAATGAAGCGGGGATTTAAATCCCCCCCCGCTTCATTTCCATAAACATGGCTTGGGGTTTTGCTGGAAAAAAGCGCCAGTCTAGATGGGGATCTTTCGGAAAATATTTTAAGAGGAATAAGGGATCTTTCGAGAAAGGCTTTATTTTCCGAAAGATCCGCGTCTAGACTGGCGCTTTTTTCCGGCAAAGCCCTGAGCCGGAAAAAAGCGGCAGCCATGTTTATGCAAATGAAGCAGGGGGGGATTTAAATCCCCGCTTCATTTGCAATTGCGATGTATCTAATCTGCATCCGTTTTACGGAAAAGGGATGCAGTCTAGACATAGCCGCTAGGTTTTGTAAACCCTTCCTTTTATACCAGTATTCTAGTCATGAGATTTATCCCACTAAGTCTCAGTGATGTCAACTGAATCATAATTTTGTGCGTGGACTAGTACCCCAGATCATCTGTTTTTTCCCCTATAAGTTTTGATAAATTTGAGAAGTTTACTGATATCAGATGTGGGATCCATTCATTGTTTAATGAGCAATACATTGTTTATTGAGCAATATCTTTGAGAAGTATTCTCTTTTTGAATTGCATCTGTTGGCTCCACTCTGACAGGAAGTCAGAGATAAACCCAGGTCATACCAACGTATGTTTAAACATGAATTGCAATCACAATTCAGAGGATAGTATACCACACTGGGATTTTGGAGGTGTGAGTTTTACTCCGAGCTCTGTGTGCCCCAGCGCAGCTCTATGCATCTGTTCTCTTTCACATGCTTTTCCTGCTTTTTCTATTTAGATCATAAACTCTTTGGGGGCAGAGTCTATCTAATAATGCAGCACCTACACAATGTGCCCTCATTTTAGTTAGTGCCTCTAGGCTTCATTGTAATACTACATAATAGAACATCAATTTTATTATCAGATGAAAAGTTTAGGTAAAATGCAATTTATATTCTTGCAAGAAAGATGGTGTAGGTGATGGGGTTTTTAATTTTTTTGTTTGCATTTGCTAGAAGAAGACCAGATCTGCTCTTACTCAGTTAAATAGGAATATTTCTGAAGTCATTTATAATGGACCCCAATTTCAGAATTTATTGCTGAAAAAAAATTATCTTTAAAACTAGTTTTCCTTCTCATTCAGATGATAAAGAACAAGTGTAGAAAATAAGAGTGAAAATCAGGATTCAAGTCAGGACTCAAGGATTGGGCCCACAGTTACACTGGAATGTGTCACATTATCATTTGTAGGTACAGCAGTGCCCACTGAAATCATCTTGCTAATCTTGTCTTGCTACCTCAAACACTGAAGATTATTACTTCCTTCCCTTCCATCTTCCCTTCTATAACAGTGGGTAACTCACTACTGGTCACTCCAGGAATTAGTTTCTTGGTGCTGGCGTACCCCCTTCTGGCTCGGGTCTCTGCACTCTGGGGTCCTCTCCCTCTGGGAACCCCCAATGCTCTATGCCCTCCTTGCCTCAGTGACCCACTGCCACTCTTCATCTAACCTCTTACCTCAGGGGCAAACTGCAGTCTGAAATGGACACTCATCATTGGTAAGAGGGTGTGGACCTGCTGCCTTTGCCTACCCTTCCTGCTTCTCTGCAGTCTAAGTATACTCAATGCTTGCTTCAGGCCCTGCAGCCTGGGAGATTACCTGGCCAGAGCTTCCCCACCACTGCCCACCTTTCCCCCGTCCTGCTCTGACTATAGCCCTAGTATTCTCAGGCCTCGTCTCAGGCCTTGCAGCCTGGGAGTGAGGTCCAGCCAGAGCTCCCCTAGCTCTGTCTGCATCGTCCCAGCACTGCTCTGTCTCAGGAAACGTTCCGCTTTCCTGGCAGCCAGGTCCCTTCTGCTCCCCAGTCAGAGAAAGTGTGTGCCTGCCTCCACCCTCCCCCAGGAACCTTTATTTATACTTCCCTCAGGTGGGCCCTAATTGGCTGATACTGACTACAGCTGCTGGCTTCACAGCTCCACTGCTCCATCTCTCTTCCAGGGCTGGGTTTTAAACCTTAAAGGGCCAGTGTGGGGACATGCCCAGTCACACATCCATTTTGGGGGGTTTTATTCATATGTTTTGATTTTGGTTTGAAAACTAACGATATTGTCTTTCCTCATATTTATCCTGGTAATCTATAAATTGTCATTTTAAAAAATTCACTTGCTTTCTAAATCCTCTTCCACAGATGCCTCTTGACTAAAGTATAGAGTATTGGGCACATAGTGTTAATGATCTGCCCTACTCAGAAGGGAAGGTATTCTATATTGGACAAGCTGATGTGTCCATATGACCTTTAGAGTCAGTCAAGTTAGAGCATGTGAAAATAGTTCAATATAGATGTGATCAAAATGTTCTGACAGGGCCAGCACCATCTCCTGGCTAGCACTATTTTGAAAATTGGGGAAAAGACACTGCACAGTTGAGGGTGATAGTAGTTCCTGCAAGTTCTTAAAACTGCATCTTCCTCAGCAGAGCCACTTCAGTGGTTTTCCTCACTGAGAGCGATTCATCAGTTTTCATCCATGTGTTCATTTCTTTCATATTCTGAGACCTCAAGACAGCATTGTCTGTGCTTGATGGGGAGGAGACAAAATTGAGTCCATAACATCCTTAGGTACAAGTTAATCTGCTCAAAATGGAGATCAGATTGGATCATAGACAACTGATATCTTCAGGGAGAGGGCATGAGGAGGCACCATATTTAGCAATTAAAATTTTGTTTGGGGATAGGGAGGCAGTGGTCCTCCCAAGTGCAACCATAAGTCATCTGTGCATTGGGTGAAGTTCAGTGGTTAGGAAGAGGTGCTGCACAGATTGAAAATGCCTTAATTTGATACAGATACATTTCCTGGCAATAAAGGTAGAAAAGCACTGCAAATTTCACTGATCCTGTGAAACAGGCAAGCAGATTTATTATCAAGGTAGGTTCTGGTTAATTATGACTTAGCCTTTCATTTTTTTAAATTTGTTTTTTTCAGTAGATGATGAACAGAAAAAACTTGGCTTAGGGAAGACTTTTAACACTAAAAATTTTTTGGTCAACCATAAAGGGTTTCGGGAACAGAAAGAAGTGTTTCAGCATTGTTTACTTGGCAGAATGCATAGCAACATCCTCCCGAATGACGTTCCACTTGATATATTCAAAGATTGCTGCCTCCTGGTCAATAGCATGTTCAGTGATGTAGTATCGTCAGTAGAATCCCTCTCAAAGGAATTATTGCAGCATGTGTATTTTATTTTTAACTTTACTGTAATTGGTCAAGAGTATCATGGGGTTTTCACTGTGTGGTTCAAAGGCATACACACATACCTAAAGCACCATCCCTGGTATGGTTTTCAAGTTCCATTCACTGTAAAGAAAACTGCACATGATCAAATTAAGACAAAGATATGACAAACAGAATGGTGGAGTAATTTTGCTGAAAACATTTTCTGCAGCAAAGAAGCCACATGGGAAACCTGGTGAGGTGATCCAATATGAAGCAGACACTCCAGCTGCTTTTTAATGTTGTCTGCTGGCTCAGTGTCTGAGAAGGAAATGTGTCAGAAGGATCTTTCATATTATGTGCTGCTGCAATAGCAGGTCCATGCATACATAAACATCTATCAATTTATCTAGCTACACACACCTATCTAGACTCCACTCCATTTCATTCAGTCAGAAAGCTAACCCTCTGTCCAATTACAGAAAGCTAGACTAGTGTTTCTAAACCTTTTTTTTATAAAGGACCCATCTTCCTCCCAAAAAAATGATAAGTACCTCCAGTACCTACAGTTTTCAGACACACAACATTTTTTTTTTTTAACCATTGCAACACATTTGTTTAAACAACTTAATTGCAGCCGGGCGGGCAATGAATATTTGGGTATAAAAAGTACAAAAATACTAAAGCGCTGTAAAACTCAAAACAAAAATTCAGTTTTCTCCAAATTTCAGTTGTGTTGACGTACCCTCTCCCCAGGCTTCTCTCAAGTACCCCTAAGGGTACTCGTACCACTGGTTGAGAAATACTGAGCTAGACAATTGCTTGGCTGATTGTCTGCATGTCATAGATAAAACAAAAACATATAGGAAGATAGTTTCTAACGCATGGATGATTTTTTGTGTGTGTATGAAGTTTTGTGGAAGTCATGTTCCACTCCATCCTGCTGGAAGCTATTAAAAAGATATGGGGGGGGGGGGGACGGGGGACGGGACAGCACACCAGCCTCCTGCCCAGTGCTTTTCAGGAGACTGTTGAGTTTGTGTATGTTTCACTACTGACAATTTATTAAATGCATAATTCCTTGTGAAATGTACCAGGAAATATACAAAATGTACGATCCCTGCCCCACATTGCCCCAGCGAACACTGTCAAAGAGCATTTCAAAGGTGCAATTGCCCATATATCCACATTTTCTTTAAATTCTCCAGCTTAAAAAACACATATTCCAATATGTCAATCTTCTCTTCCATACCCATGTATCCAGCACTTTGTAATGTGAAGTTAAAATTCACACCTCACAAAGCTGAAGATCCTGTGTTTCTGTGTCTTAAATCTGTGGCAATTTGGGGAGTAGGAGGTCTATATTCTCACACATCCAGTCAGAAGTTGTATATCCCAGCCAGGGCCTCCAAAGGCAACCACCACCTGGCCTTATATTGGACTCAGTCATTGTACAAGAAGAAGGTGACAGTGATAATGTGTTAATGGATAGAACATCTTGGCCCACAGTCTATCAATAAGTCTTCTACTGAAATGTTAATTGCCAGTCTCTCTGGGGTTGACCATATTGATTGAAAGCAAAAATCAAACAGGAGGAAAAAAAGCACTCATGGAATTTATTCTCCATGAATTAGCAGCACAGACTGCCTGGAATATGAAAAAAAAATGGTGTGATAGACTGACATAATTATATCAGTAATTCATATTGAAGAGTAAAATAAAGTTAAGAGGAAATTATAAGCAAATATGAGCTCTCCAACTTAGGATAATTAACATGCAAAAGCATGGTCATAGGCTAGAACATATGGCCCATGTTGTTAGGGCTGCTTATTTAAAAATAAAGTGTGAAGGTGAGGTTGAGGGACAACTGTTGTGTGCATATGCTTTCTAAAGAGCATTATAAGCTGCAAAATGACTAAAGGAACAAAAGAATATCATTCCAGTAAATGTATGCTGAAGCAAATAGTGTGGGCTGAGGGAGCGCGCAATAGTCTAGCACTCAGGAAACCTGGCTTCTATACTTGGCTCTTCCATTAGCCTGCTTCGACAAGTCATTTCTTCTCTATGCACCCAGTCTTCTCATCTGTAAAATGGGTCTAAAATATTGACTCTTCTCCCCCTTTGTAAAGTGCTTTGAGATCTACTGATGAAAAGTGCTACGTAAGAGCTAGGTTTCATTATTTCACACAAGATGGTTACATCCTTCCTGAAAGGTCCATGTATGTTAATATCTTTGTGTGGAAGATGCCATAGGAAAGCAATTTAAAGTAAATGGAGAGGTTGAGATGGCAAAAGATTATATGATGCCAGAGCCTTAATCTAAGAAATGCTACACTGCCAAATGGTCTGGGACAAATGGGCAAGCTGATAAAAGTAGGCAATATTTCTTCCAAGTTTAATGACATAGCTTGGATCTAGCTAGATGCATTTTGCAGTTTAAGGCTAGATACATTTTGCAGATTATTTCTTTATTTTGCTCCAATTCTCTTTCAATTCTTAATAAATCTTGTTTTGGAACAAACCAAGGGGTTTTAATTTTTTTTTGGGGGGGGGGGGATTTGACACAGATGATCTAAAGAGATTCAACAGCTTTGAACCCCGAGGAAGAGGTGTGAGGCAAAGCTTTCTGGTGCCTCTCCTGATCAGTATTCTCAGTCCAAATGGTAGGAAGTAATGAGTTCTCTACCATAATGTTTTGATCCTCCAAATACAGAAAAATGCCTAATTAAACACAGATGAACAGTGAATTTAAGGAACAGACAATGACAATGTACAAGGAACAAGTCTGCTGGTAAGAAAATAATAGTACAACTCTGGCAAACTGGGTTTAATATAGAGAATGCTGGTGTTTTAAATGGGGAGCAATTTCATTTTCTGGACAATCCAGCCATCCACTTAGCTAAAATCTTTTCTCTGTAGTTCACTCTTCAGACCTAAACATATTTGCCTTGCCTCTAAAAGTTTAAACCATAAACAGTGGGTCCTAGAGATTCCCCAGGAATGCTAGGGAAGCAGGAAGTGAATTGGAAGGAGGCCAGAAGAACCAACAGAAACAGAGTATGGCTTTTTTGAATTGGAAGCAGTGGCCCTTCCTGTTTCTGCTGTATGCCCAGAGGAGAGCCTGTAAGGAGCCAAGGAGAATCCAGTGACATTCATGTCTAGGGAAGGAATATGTTTTGAACTTTAGTTGTGAGAGTAGAACAGGGAATGTTTAGTCAGATGTGATCAGGCTATTTCTTTATTTTGGGGTTTCTTGGACTTCTCTGTGTTTAGCACCTGAAAGTAGTCACATTGTAACTCTCCAAGCTGAATCCCAAAGAAGCAATTCTCAGTGGTTTTAATTATTTTTCCTCAGTTGCTTTGTAACATCTAGCAACCAAGTAATGTTTCAACAAGTGCGCCTAAAGGTATGTCTAGACTGCGGTTCTATTTTGGGATACCGGAAGTATCCTGAAATAGCAACACCACATCTTTAAACGCTCCTCCTAGTTCCTGAAATAGAGGGCACGCTATTCTGGTGTCCCTGTAGCCCTCATTCCACAAGGGTTAAAGGATTTGTCGGAATAGTGCCTTATTTTGAAATTTGGCACGGTCTACACCGCCAAATTTTAAAATAAGCTCCTTCGACCTAGACTTGGAATAAGCTATGCGATTTCCATTGCCAAATTGCATAGCTTATTCCGACAGAAGGTTGCTGTCTAGATCCACCCTAAGTCTGCACAGCCAAACTACTAAGATAAACTGACATTCCATTTTCAGCTGATCTCACCAGCTGGATTCCAAGCTCCCTCCAGAGGGAGGAACAAAGGTGTCCCACAGCAAGGAATTCCCATGTGCTCCTTCCTGAGTCCTCACAGGAGTTTTTGCATTTGTGTCGTGGCAGAGATACCAAACCAAGGCTGTGGAGTCTGTGACCTTGGGGAGCTTTAACACAATCCTTTAGTGGCAATGTATTCTAAAGTCTCTTGCAGGCCCCCACCATCTGCACTCAAAGTGCCATAGTAGTGAACAGCATAGACAGCTGGGAAGGATTTTGAAAACCAATCAACACTGACCTAATTTTGTAGCCCCTGAAATCAATCGCTGTGTCTACACTGGCATGAATTTCCGGAAATGCTTAAAACGGAATACATTGGCAGGCTGCTTTTCCGGAAAAGCCCTTTTTCCGGAAAAGCGTCTGTGGCCAATGTAGACGCGCTTTTCCGGAAAAGACTACTGGGCTGTCTACACTGGCCCTTTTCCGGAACAGTGTTCCGGAATAAGAACTTATGCCCGAGCGGGAGCAGAATAGTTTTTCCAGAATAGCGGCTGATTTTGTACAGTAGAGCATCGTTGCTTTTCCGGAAATTCAAGGGCCTGTGTAGACAGCTCACAGCTTATTCCGGAAAAGTGGCTGATTTTCTGGAATAAGTGGCCCAGTGTAGACACAGCCAATGTGTTTTTTTCTACTGATGTCAATGTGAATTTTCTATTGATTTAGAGTTGGACCAGGACTCTATGAAAATGTAACCTACAATGTATTCATCTGATATTGTGTAGTAATAAACTTTGAGGAGAAAGAATTAACTGCAAAATACAGCATGCATTCTTATTCACACTTCAAAAACTCTATTGTATTACACAACAGCAGATATTTTCCTTTTTATTACTGGCTCATGCCAGAAAGCATTCAGAGGAGAACAGTCGAGAGGGAAGATGTCATTTTGTTCAAATTAACATGTACCCTAAGCTAGTTTTTAAGCCTTCCTTCAAAGTCTACTGTTCTTCTGACAAGAAAATAACACTGTTTGCGCTATTTCATAGATGCTTTGATTCCAAGGCCACAAAAGACCCATTTAGATCATCCAGTTTGATCTCCTTCAGGCCATAGAACATTCCTAAAATAACTTCTGTTTCAACTAAAGCAGATCTGTTGGAAAAAAAGCATCCAGTCTTGATTTAAAAATTTATAGTAATGGAAAATCCACAACAGCCCTTGTTCCTGATTAGTTACCCTCACTTCTAAAAATGTACGCCTTATTTCCAGTTTGAACACCACTTCAACCCACTTCAGCACAATGCAACATTAAATAAAGGTAAAGCACTGTACTCACTTCTTCCTGTTCCAAAAGTCCGGTCAACAGAGAGTGTTGGGAATGGCACAGGCCGGAGAGTGAACTGTGGATGTGGGTATCCACATGTTGGAGATGGCAGAATTCCTGGGTACTGGGCACTTTCTAGTGTTGGCACTGGGATGGCACTGACAACAGCTGAAAAGAGAGAGAAATAGAGAGAGAGACAGAGAGGGAATTAAAGATGTCTTCACACTCTATTTGTGGAAGGAAAAAATTAACAAATGGATCAAGTAGCAAACCACAAATGGACATTTTCCAAAGCTGGATGCCCAGCCTGCATTCACAAATTTTGTATTTGTACAGCTCCTAGCACAGTGGAGTTCTGGTGTATGACTAGGGTTCCTAGATGTTACAGTAATATAAATAATACATACAATACCTAAATACATGACATCTGTATCCAGAAATAGGCATGTTTAATGTGACTGGGATCTTTTCACACATAAAACAACACTTCTATGTTTGAAAATATCTAGACACATACATGTTTATTCCAAGGATACAGATTAGGCAGCCAAGTCTGGACTTTTTTGTCCTGTTAAGTGACAAATATTTGAAAGGAATATTGATTAATTGAGACATTAAGCGCCAGGATATGATCTTAGGCCATGTCTACACTATGTGGAAGATCAATGCTGCCACAGTCAATCTAGCAGGTCTAGTGAAGCTTCGTTAATTCACACTCAGAGGTGCTACTATTGGTGCCAGTAGTCCTGCTCCCTCATGAGGGAGCATTTGGTCCCATTAACCTCTCACTGTGTGGGTGGCTCAAAAACACGATTTAAGATACATCAACTACAGCTATGTAACTAATGTAGCTGGAGCAACATATCTTAAATCGACTCTCCTCTTTAGTTTAGACCTGGCCTTAGAGACTCTACTAAAGTTATTCCTGATTTATACCAGTTAAAATGAAATTGGCCCTACTTCCTCACTCAGTATGCCCATTTAACACTAATAGCTCTAATGGGAATTACAACTAACAAAAAGAGGAAAGAAGGAACAATGAGTTATGCACAAATTAATCATCTGAACTTTTAAAGGCTTTGCCACATCACATAATCCTTTTTGGCTTGGAAACAGAGTGATTTCTAGTATGTTCTAGTTTGGAACAATCCAGGAATAAACAACCAATAATCAAAATAATGGGCACTCAAACATTGAATAGGAATTTAGTACTTGGCCATAGATTATTAGTTTTGTCTTATATAGCACTTTTCACAGGTGAATTGAAAACAATGTACAAATGTTAAAGTAGACATTATTATTAATTCTAACCCTTATTATACATTCATTACACAAAGCTGTAATGTGGGCAATTTGCCCAAGGTCACACAAGTAATTTGTTGTGCCAAACTTATTACATATTTAAGAACTAAACTATACATCCTCTGCCAGGCATTTCTTGTGCTTAGAGAGGAAAATGGGAAGTGTAGCACCTCGCAAAACTTGTATTAAGAAATGATAATTTTCCTATTTTGAACTTGGGGGTGCTATTTTGAACTTTCCTTAGCATAGAATTCTTACTTTTCCAAGATTTAATTTTATCTGTGGAAATCATTGTATTCACCTTTTTGTAAGGTTAAATAATAGTCTTCCTGCTTATAACATTATTAATGGATTTCAAAAACAATCATTCTGTACTGAGTCATTATAAACCCAGCACATTTATTGAAGTCCATCCATTCATTCTTCTCCAAAGCACAGGTAATAAGAATTAAAAAATCATAGTATTCAGTGTAATATTAAATTTATGTAGAGAAGCTTAGGGAAAAGATAGCTTCAAGCATTTTCAATAAATCTCTGCAATATGACAAAATATGACAAAAATCTGTTCTGACTTAGCCTGCCAACAATTGAATTTGTATTTGACACTGATGCTTTCTGAGTTTGAAAGCAGAAATTTTCTCACCAAATTGTGGAGTTCCCTGAGCACTGCCCTTCTACATCTACAAGTTTCACTACATCCTATAAAAATATTATATAAGTATGGCACATTGTGTTGCCAAACACAACATCAACATGATCATTTCCATCCCCAAAATAGGGTTATGATTTTCCACAAGTGGGGGAATATACTATAATCTCTGAAAGAACCCCACCCCCCAGCCCAAGTTGATTCGTTCTATAAGCATATTTAATCCTCATACAGATGTAAGAATTATAAAAAAATGAACAGTTTGGAATTCTGTAGGTAAATCACAACAACATAATACTCGAGTCTCTGATCTAAGTAGACAATTTTTTTCTGCTTTCTTTTTTTAAAAATGCTCTTATATAACAATACACATCTTTAGCAAGTTATTTGCTGTCTCAGCACCTACCTTATTAAATAATTTTGACTACTTGTATCAGAAAATGCAAAAAGCATGCTCTGTGAATGCTGAGAATGAGCAGAGTCATTTCACCAATAGATAACTATGAATTCAACTGTCCTGTTTTCCAAGATTTTACTTAATAACTTATAATTTGGATATAACAAATTGTGACACAACCTCCTTCACAAACACAGATTTTGTTTTAAAACCCAGATCTTCCATTTTAATGCTAGAGAAGATGGAAAGTGCTTAGGATTCTATATCAGCAGCTACATTTCAGCCTCTTTTCTGATTTTCAGGTCAGCTCTTGGCTCTTTGACCTGTGCATTTGAGATCAATTGTGTTGGTGAGGTATTGAAAACAAAGCAATGCTCTAAATTGTTTATCAATTTGGTGCTTGCACAGGTCTAATTTCTGTTATCAAGGAGATCTAACCAGAGTTTCACTGACACTATGACTTCAGCATCATTGGATGCTGCCCACACCGTATGAAACTCCCTTCAATTGCTTTGTTAAGTATTGTGACTTTCTATGAAGGGATTTAGAGACTTAAGAAAATAATCATGGCAACATTTCAAAAACAATAATGGCCTCAAACAGCTTCACTTGTAGCATCATGAACACCATCAATATTTTGCCCTTTCACTTCCATATAGTTTCATTCAATAGCTCATTTGATCCTGAAGAATGCAATTAACCTGATTTTTTGTGTGTTTTACGATGAGCATAAATTGCTTTCCATTTTGCCACTTAACACTGCCAATGTGTTTCTTTTGCTTCAGAATAATTACCTGTTTTCATTTCTTCAGTCCAGTCTATGGCTTATTTCCTATCATAATCACTGTTAAGCATATTGAGTCTGATATGAAAAAGTTCCACAAAAACATGCCACTTATACTTTATGGGAAAAGAAACAGATTCTTTAGAGGTTTTTTACGACCCATTCCAAAAAGTGTATATATTAGACCTAAATATGAGATTGATTTTCCCCCCATGTTTCTCTGTCTCAGACATATACTAGTAGGAATAGAATATACATAGAAAAGAGAACCTTCACCTTCTAAAAATATTTACAATTTGATCTTAAAACTCAACAGCATGCTTATTTATATACACTGTCCTACAATAAAGTGGACTGATTATACTTATGCTGGTATTGTTCCACAGCAATTACAATACGTTTGATTCTGATCTTGTCTACAACATTTCTACATCTGTGAAACTTCACAGTCTTTACTGATCGGTCTCTTGTACCTGGTTAAATCAGGAATTATGTTACTGTAGCCAGTGCAGTTACTGCAGCATAACTCTAGTGTGAGAGAGAGGATTATGAGGTCCATCAATGTCACTGATGTGACTTCTGATTTTCTCTGGAGTAAATGAGATCCAAATCCAACCCACTGAATCTTTATCCTGTGCATTCTCCATATTGTTTAATGTTTATAACTTCCCTTAACGAACAGCCTATCAGGCCAGAATGTCAAGTCTGTAAATGATTGTATTATCTACCAGTGGAGACAGCCTAAAAAGGAGACAGTTCTCAAGATTTTAAGTACTTCCTTACCTTGTAGTACAAATTATTCCCCTGACATCAATGGGACTATTCCAGTGCTTAAAGTTAAGCACCTGTGTAATGGATTGCTAGGTCAGGACCTTATATATTATTGGTTAGGAAACATATATCAAATAATGTTTAGATGTAATGTGTCTTGAGCAGTTTATTGAAAGCAAAGGATATTTTCCAGAGATAAACAACTCCATCCTATATTCCATGTTGAGAATCACACTAAACAGCAATGCATAAATTAATTTGCAGAGTTGCTCAGGTCCCCTTACAAGGAAATGCCTCATGGGATGATGTTTACTGGGGCAGTCGACAAATGCCTTTGATGTCGATCGCAGAGCATCCAGACTAGCGCGCTAAAGCCAACAAACAGTTGATCGACTCAGTGCGGCAGCCATTTTAATTTAAATGAAGCGTCGATTATTTAAATCAACGTTTCATTTTCCTATACCTGTCGCCAGAGTCTAGACATACAGAGTGACTACTGCCTTCTTCATTTGCTCAGTTTGTTTGTAAAGTCTTCTGGTGATGACCTCAGTTTGTTTGTAAAGTCTCAGTGATGACCTCTGTCACCACTAACTAATAATAAATATTAATAATATTCTATTTTCTGCCTCTGTTTACTACATTTTATAATGAAGAACAGTAATTATCATAGTAAATATAATTCTTTGTAATGTGTGTCCCCAACTACTATACACACACAGTGGCAGAATTTCAAGGGATGTGTGATCTAATGGTTAGAGCAATGGACTGAAAGCTAGGATTTCTTAATTCTAATCCTGCTAATGACTCTTTGAGAAGCCATGGTTTGCTCCTTTGTAAAATGTGGCTAATGCTACTTACTGTAGTTGTGCATGAGGCTTAGTTAATTAATATTTGCAAGATTCTTAGAGATCCTCAAATGGAAGAGATTCGAGATGCACAGCAGTTCTCACATAAAATTGTAAGGGAGGGATGGACTACTCACGAGGGTTGCTTGGCTGTGAATCCATTGGAATCATGAGCTTTGCACGTGTGGCTCTGCGGGCAGCAAGCGAGCGCTCTAAAGTGGACATGCTACTTCCCACATCCTCTGTATCAGGACCTGAAGAAAAGCAACACAGTGGTTATGCACCATAGAGCTAAAATCACCGATAACTAGGTTTAAATGTTAGACCTGCTTTTGAACAGTATCTCTGATACAAAACATTGCCCGGTGGGAACCTGGAGTAAGCTGTGTTAAGTGGTGGACCTAAAGAGATCCTGGTGGTCTGGTGAGTGGCTGGTAGGGCAGCTTGTGGCAACCGGCCAACAGGGTGGCTGGAGAAGTGGAGTAGAGTGCCATCAGCCAGCAGAGTGGCTAGTGAAAATGAACCGTGAGAGACATAGGCATGCGCAGCACATTTCCTTAGGGTGTGCACCCAAAGAATTTTTTTAAAATGCACTTTGACCCCCCATTAGCCACACCCCTGACCCCTGTTAACCACGCCCCTGGCTCCCATTAGCCACACCCCTGGAGGAAACCCTCTCCGGGCAAGATGGGCACATTACCAAAAGTAATAAGTGTTATGTGACCCCCCGACCCAAGGACTTTTCCCACCATCCTTCTACCAATAGGGATTAGTTTGCCCCCCCACAGCCCCCATGCAACTATCCTGCAATTGCATTCATCCAATGTGTGTGACATTAATGCGGGGGTGGAGAGGCTGGGGGGGGGGAGAAGTGTACCCTCTAAGAGTTTCCTCCCATGAGCAGAATGAATTTTGTGTTGTGCACCAGTACCGAATACATGTGGCTTGTTTGGATGTGCCATTGTGGTACCCAAGTTATTAATAAATATCTACTTTTCCCCTCTGCTGCCATATCTCCTCCCCTTGCTCCATCAACTCCCCTGGTGCCTGCTGCCCCCCAACCCCTCACCCTCCTCTGCTGTCTTGACTCCTGCCCTTCTCACTGCCCTCAGCCTTCAGGAGACCTGCCCCCCCCTCCACCAGCCCTTCTCTTCCTCCTGTGCCCACTCCTCCAGTAGCCCCACTCTGATCATGTCAGCTACCCCTCCTCATCCCTTTGTCTAGCACCTCCCTCACATCTATCCTCTGGTGCTGGTTCCTCCCCTACAGGTGTCTACCCTTCTGCTTACCCCCAGAATCCCCTGGCACCTGCACCTTCCCTTACCCCTGCACCCTCCTGGTGCTTCCCCCTTCCCTCACTGCCTCTGCCCCCTTTGCCCTTTTTTCCCTGATGCCCATCTCCTCACCACCCTCTGCCCCCATTCCCCTCATGTCCCTGTGCCCTCACACATGACTTGCTCCAACCCCACCTTCCTCATGCCTACCCCTTCTATCAAGCCTTCTCTTACTACCTCCGCCTCCAATCCCCAATGCCCTTACCCTCTCCTCTTTCAGCATCACCCTGTCCCCCCTCCCACTGACACCTCCCCTCCTGCCCTTTTCCTCATTGTCTCACTTCCCCCCTAGCATTTGTGTCTCCTCTATCCTGTCCCTTTGGTGCCTCCCCCTTACTTCCCCCGCTCCCCTCCCCCTCCATACAAGCCCCTTCCACCTCTTCCCCTTTCTTCCTCCTCTACCCTCCCGCACCACAAAAGCCCCTTCCTCCCCACCCTTACCTTCAGCTTCTGCCTTACAGCTCTGGAGTCAGAGCCAACCCAAGCTACACTGCTGGGGTGGGGCACCCCTGGGGTGCCGTATGGTGCTTCAGGGCCAGGCGGGGGTGCCCCCGGGACACCATGCGGTGCTGCAGGGTGGGGCACCACACGGTGCTACCGGGACAGGTGGGGGCGGGGGCACTCCCGGGTGCCTCAAGGGCGCCACGCCGTACTGCCGTGCTGGGCGGTGGTGCTCCTGGACACCTCAGGGGTGCCGTGCGGTGCTGCCATGCTGGGTGGGGGCGCTCCCAGGCACCTCAGGGGCACCGCACCGTGTCATGTAACCACTAAGATTTCATGCAGTTACACAACTCTTCAATTACCCAATATCTAACATTCCTAGCTTTGACTAGGTAGCTCAGCTATGGCCAACCTGCGGCTTGTGAGCCACATGCACCTCTTCCCCCCACAGGGTGTGGCTCGCGAAGCCCCACCTCCCCACCCCCATGGATCATAAAGCCACCACTGCGCCCTGCAAAATGGCTCTCTCTTCCTGGCTCCCTGTGGTGACCTGGGCAGGGGAGCCATCCGGCACGGCCATTAAAGATGTAGAATTAAAGATGGCATCAGCTGGCAGGATCCTGATGTGGCCAAAAAGCCTCTGAACATGTTTAAATGCAACTGGGGGCTCCTTTTAAAGTGGCAAAAGCAGCAGTCCTTTTTTTTTTTTTTGCTTAACAACTTTTCCCCGTCTCTTTGTGTTGGATCCACTGATATCTTGGGTCTTTGCCCAGAATGGGTTGGCCACCCCTGAGCTAGCTCATACAGTAGGGTCCATATGACTACTTAGTACATGCACTAACTGACCATACAGACATGTCTCAATAACATTTCATTTCCAAATGAAATTCTGAACCCATCATGTTAAAATGGTGCAGAAATCAAACATGATGTGAATTCCTCTAATTATAAACTTATGCAAATAACATGCTATCTTGGAGAAATGAAATGTATCTATCTGCAGACACTGTTGATTTGCTTAATGTTTGACTTCTTGAAAAATAATTCTTATCCATTAGAAATATTTGATAATGATAAGCTAAAACCTACCAATGCCATATAAAATGTAATCTATTCAGCTATTGCATGTACAAATGATTTTTACTTCCCTCAGATCTGAATTTCAGCATATGTACTGCTCGGCTTGTATTGCAAACTACTCATGGGAGCTAGTCACGCTGTTATACTAGACCAGAGGTATCTGCCAGCAAGCCCAAGCAGTATTGCCAACTCTCCCTATTTTATTATGAGCCTCCAGATATTTGGTGCAATTCTGAGAGCCCCAGTTGTTGTTTCAATTTTTTTTTAATATCTGCAATGAAAAGCTTGACAGTGTGAACACTAAAAGCTTCAACACCAGAAGGCAGATAAACAGAGCCTAATTATTTTTAAATCTCATGATTTTAAACCAATCTTGGGATGGCTTGAATTTTGATTTTCGAATGCCTAGTGCTGGGCAAGACTACCAGTACTATACTGTGCCTGTTAATCACTGCTGGCAATGGTGGTGGGAGCAGGCAGCCGGGGAATCCCTCCGAAGCACATTTTAGAACAACCACTGCCATACCCTTTACTGAGAGAATATTTACATATCACTACAGGCGTTTATAGTTAGAAACCGCTCCAGGCAGGTTGGAGTGGGAACATTTCAGTAAGGGGTAATATTACCAGACTGTGAGGCACTCTTGCTGCCCAGCTGAGTTTCAGACTGGCTGTGGCTAACTGGCGTGATGTCCTGACAACTCTGCATTGGCGAGTCTCTTCCTGAGGGGTCAGAACCTGAAGGTTTTTCAATGTTCTTCATCTCCATCTCTTCATGATGTATCCAGAGGTCTGGAGGCCTCAGGTCTTTCTGGCTGCCCTTCCTTTTTCCAGCACTATGGGTAGCACGTTTTCTATGGAAAAAGTCAAGATTGAAATATAAATAAAAAAAAAAACCCTAAAAATTAAGTGATCTCTGTTTTGTGGGACTCCAGGTTATGCAACAGAAGAACACATTCATTGGGTTTAGCCTACAAAACTTAGGAATCCGTTATCTTGAGTATGGCCACTGTGCCTTTAGGCCTCTTGGAGACACATGTATTATAGCAGTGATATCTTAAATCTCCAGGGCACGACGGGGGAGAGCGGGCACCAGGTGTCTCATTGCTTGGCACCAGCTGCTTGCTGATCCCAGAAGTGATAGTGGTGTTACTTCCAGATGAGGCCTCTTGCCAAGCTCTTATAACTAGACATAAGGTGTTGCACAAAGAGCATATGTTTACAAGATGAAAGGGGCAAATGAGAGGAAATGCTGCTGTTTGCTTCAGGGGGCTGGGCTTGGGGCTCAGCACAGTTGGTCATCTGTGCACCAGCTGATGTGCAAAAATTGGAGAAAAATTCCTTCCAGAAACAATAGGGGAATTGTGAAGTTCCTCTTGGGAAGATTATGATTCGGGGTTTAACTAAATGTAGCAACAACACCTGAATAGTGCAGAATATATTCCTGCAGTGTTCTGCAGGTATCATACTTTTCATAAATGACTATAGCATACACCATATTTCTTAAAAGAACTTTAAAACATTATTTTTATCACACAAAAGCTGAGAAATTCTGAGTGATATTTCCCACAGCAACATTAACTTTCCTCCTTATGTATATGCATTACAATATGTTCTCTCCTTACAAGACCATACAATGTGTGTAGATACACAAAACATGCACACATACACATTCAGCTACATATGTGCTTCTTCTGTTGAAGAAAATGTAGACAACTTAAATATAAATCAACAGCAGCTACCTAAAAAGACTCACGAAGATGCATTATTTAAAATCACTTTAAGCAATCTAGAAATATGGAAAAAGGGAAGCCCCTCTGTTTTATTTTTCATGGTATTATTTTCTGAACATCCTGATTAAGCATTCACATAGCATTTTTCATCCCCAGATCTCCAAGCACTTTATATAAGAGGATAAGTATAATTCAGTGTATGGATTAGGAAAGGGAGGCCTAAAGTTTTGAGGTTGGGTACACATTCAGTCATCCAGAAACCAATATCTTGAATATTCACAGCTGCTGAGCACTCCCAACTCTGTTGAGCCCACAAGTTGTTCACCCCAAAATGCATTTTAAACATCTGCCATATTATTTCAGGCTGGATTCAAAGACCAATGAGTCAGGAATTCCTGAGTTCTAGTTCTGCTCTGGCATTTATTTATTTGGTCAAGTTGCTCTGCCGTGGTTCACAGTGAATGAAATGAATAACATTTCTTTACTGCAGCTATCTCGCTTGGGAGTCATGAACATTAATTTGTTTGTAAAGCACTTTGAGGAGATATGGTGCCGAGTGCTACTACCATTAAATCTTAAATGGCCTTTTGATAATAGAATTAAAATTAAGATGTACTGCTCTTTACTCTTGAACTTTTCAATACACACATAGAGTATGTCTACACTACAAAGTTAATTCGAACTAACGGACGTTAGTTCGAATTAACTTTGATAGGCGCTACACTAGCGCTCCGCTATTTCGAACTTAATTCGAACTAGCGGAGCACTTAGTTCGAACTAGGTAAACCTCATTCTACGAGGATTAAGCCTAGTTTGAACTAGTGGGAGGCTAGCCCTCCCCAGCTATCCCTGGTGGCCACTCTGGACAACACCAGGGAAACTCATCTGCCCCCCTCCCAGCCCCGAACCCCATAAAGGGGCACGGGCTGGCTATGGTGCCTGTGCCGGGTGCAAGCCTGCCAGCACCCAGCTAGCAGACCCTGCACCTGGCACGGCTCGAGCCAGCCACCCGATGCCCCCAGCCCTCCCCCTCTTCCTGGGACCAGGCTGGCGGCTCCCAGGAGCTTGCCTGGGACCGCAAGAGGTGGGTACCCGCCTGGGCTAGTGCGGACATCATGGACCTCGTCCATGATCTCCGCACTAGGCACAGGAAAGTGGCCATCTAGGGCAGGAGAGCTGCCAGCCTGGCCACCCAGGAGCCGATGTGCATGAAAATCAAGGTGGTCCATTGAGACCCCCAACCCTGAGCCCTGAGCTTACAATGGCCGTACTAGGTCAGACCAAAGGTCCATATAACCCAGTAGCCTGTCTGCTGACAGCAGCCAACCCTAGGGACCCTGGAGGGGATGGACCTAAGACAGTGACCAAGCCATTTGTCTCATGCCATCCCTCTCCAGCCTTCCACAAACTTTGGGCAGGGACACCACTCCTACCCCCTGGCTAATACCACTCCATGGACCCAACCTCCATGACTTGATCTAACTTCTCTTTAAACTCTGTTCTAGTTCTAGCCGTCACAGCCTCCTGCAGCAAGGAGTTCCACAGGTTGACTCTTTGCTTTGTGAAGAACAACTTTCTGTTACTAGTTTGAAGCCTGCTACCCATTCCTTTCCTTTGGTGTCCTCTAGTCCTTCTATTATGGGAACTAATGAAGAACTTTTCTTGATGCACCCTCTCCACCCCACTCATGCTTTTACTATGCCCCCTCAGTCTCCTCTTTTCTAAACTGAAAAGTCCCAGTCTCTTTAGTCTCTCTTCATATGGGACCTGTTCCAAACATCTGATCATTTTAGTTGCCCTCCCCTCTCCCACCCTCTCTCTTCCCCTCTCCCACCTCCTTTTCCCAGTCTCCCTGAGTTTTGTTCAATAAAGAGAGATTTTATTTTTGACCACACGTTTTTTTTATTTTGTACATCAGGAAGGGGGGCTAGGGAAGGGTAAGTGGAAGGAGGTGAGGGAGGAATGGGGTACAAGCCCCTGATGGGGAGGACTGGGCTGGCTCTGCGGGCTTCTGGGGGTGGAAGCTCTCCTGCAGCCCCCCAATTGCCCCGTCTCCCCAGATGGCAGCCTATGGCAAGTGCAGCCGGTCTGATGGCTGAGTGCTGTGATGTGCCCAGTGTGAACACTCAGGGCACTCCAAGCCAGGACCGCTTTGCAAGCGGGGCACCCCTGAGAACTGTCTGTCCGGGGTGGGGGTCGGGTCCCTTTAAGCACAGCCCTCGGTTAGCCTGAGGCAGCAGCTCTACGCTCTAAGTCCTCATCTGATTTCCTGCAGGCACTGCTTCCGGCCATCCTTAACCCCGGTTCAGGGTCCACTTAATTTGGACATGCTAGTTCGAATTAGCAAAACACTAATTTGAACTAGTTTTTTAGTCTGGATCCATTAGTTCGAATTAGCTTAGTTCGAATTATCTAATTCCAACTAAGTTAGTTCAAATTAGCGCTGTAGTGTAGACATACCCACAGAGATTATGGTATTATACAGTGCACCTTGTGGAATGCAATAAGACACAGTACATGTAGAATCTTTTAAGATGGCTCTTTTCACTTTGGTGAAACATTGCCTCTTGTTATGCAGACACTATCCTCAGCAGCTTGGATGAGGCAAATAAGTGAAGACATGGCTGATAACTCATTAGCATCAGACCTTGGAAAAGATGTTTTGTCCCCTGCAGGAGAACAGCTTTTTGTCTCTGATTTAAACCAATTACTGTACAATATCATAAGTTTTACAGCAGATACAAATTCTCTCTCCCTGAAGCTGTAGACAAAAAAATAGAAAGGAAGCTCAATGAAACCTTTGCAATTCACCCCATTTGCCCCGACAGCATCATGCATATAACAGTCGTCTGCACTTTTGTTTCTGAAACAGGCTGTAGGAAAGGGAACACAGCTGATATAAAAGGTGCTAGTAAGCTCAGTTATTTCCTGAAGGTTACCATTAAAGGAGTGGAAACAACACGTCTTCCCTACTACTATTCACACCACCAACAAATGCAACCTAATGCCTGGCAGGCAAGAGTCAAAAATATAAGCTGTGGCTAATGAGCAATGTCAAGGTGGGAGATGCAGAGTGAAACTAAAAAAAGCAGAAGATATATCCTAAGGGGAAACTGCTGTGACATACTGAGGATGTCTAGTGGTTGCTGGCTTACTTGCCTGAATTTTATTTTGCTTTCCTTTAAGTCTCCACCTAGCTTCTCCTATCTCTGTACAAATTTGCTGCCATCAGTTATTATAATACCTTGAAGGCAATCTTTATTTATTTCTCTTACTTTTCCTTTACCCACTTCATATGCCTAACGTCATATTCATACCTTGACAGCTTCTGGAGAAGTAACCTCCTATCATCTAGTTGCAGTGCTCTGGAGTGGCTTAGGAAAACAGGATTTACCTAATTGGATCAGACTAGAGTTCCACCTACACCAGGATCTTGCTTCTTGCATTTGCCAGTACCTGAGTTTCCTGAACCTTTCAGGCTTTGATTTACATTGCACATGTGAGATTTCCTGGTCTTAGCTTGGTGTAAATGGCATTAATAAGCATAACATTAATCAATCTAAGCATAATTCTGTTTACCATCCTGTTCTGACAAACTAATTAAGCAATGAAGTGCACTAATTGGCTATATACTGCGTAAAGTAAAATAACTTTTAAGGTGAAAAGGCCGAAAAGCACCTCAAGATGTCATCTATTTCATCCCTCCACACAGAGGTGGAATTAAGCAGATCTAGGCCATCACTGACATATTTGTCTAAGATGTTCTAAAAAAATCTCATGGGATGGGGATTCCACAACTGGTGCTTAACTGTCCTTATTGTTTGAAAGTTTTTCTTAATAGGTAACCTAAACCTTTTTAAAACTAACAAACTGATTATTTTTTGCCCTACCCTCAATGGACATGGAGAATAATTGATCACTATCCTCATTATGACAATCTTTTACATATCTGAAGACTGTTACTATATTCCCCGATAGCCTCCCACTGTTTAAATGTTGACAATTCTTTTAGCCTCTAGTACTAGATCATAATATTTAATATAATCTTTCATTTGATTTCTTTTTACTGCCTTTTATGTAACTGTGTTTCATTATTTACTTGTACTCCTCCGTCTGTCTCTCCACTATAATAGGGTCTTGGTATAATAAACAAATAAGTACATATTTACATACATACGTGTGGGTACTTGGGAGACACGTGTATGTAGAAGTTAAATAGCCTGATATATTATTAATGAATGGTAAGACTGCACATGGAGAGGGGCACAACACTGCCCCCCACACTGGCCAATGAGGGCTCCAAGTGGAGGACCAGTGGCCAAGTTCCAAGTGTATGCCTTTAAACTTCTAGTACTACAGAGGATATGACTACTGGGCTGTTGCAGAATGTGAGGAAATTTGATGTATTTCAAAAGTTGCAGCACCTGCTACAGGTAAAACAGAATAACATAAACCAGAGCTCTTAATCATCCTACTTCCCTGCTTTTTATAGACATCTAAATTCCTAGAAAGCTAGTATGGATGATATGCTATTCCACTCTGAAGTAAGAAATAGAAAATAACTATTAGGTCTTCTAATCCCTCCTTTCACCACTATAGTGTTTCCTACAGTATATTTTATAGTGCTTTTCCCATTCGTGTTTAAAATGCCTCAAGGAATATGCTTTTTGAAGATTACTGTGTAGTATAAAAGCTTTCGCTACTAGGGAAGTTTCCCTCTTATTCAGGCTTTCCATGAATCAACCTTTTCTTTCACAGGTTTTGAGACTTACTGGTGATTTTAAAATGAGAGACAAGTCCACATTGTAAACTGGATCCAAAAGCCTTTGTATTAGTTTAAGAATCTCTTCATAGTGGATTAAACATGCAGCTCCAAAACCATCACATGGGAGGAGGTTTGGCTTCCGACTTTTGAATTCTGGAGCTTGAGCCCAACATTACTCATCTGTTTAATTAGTTTTATGTAATGACTTTCTCCATTTTACCATAATTTCAGAATAAATAGTTTAGTTTTGGTTAACTTGGGGTACGTCTACACAGCAGGGCAAAAGTCAAATTTAATTTATGCAACTTCAGCTATGTGAATTTCATAGCTGAAGTCAAAATAGCGTAATCTGGTGTTTGGCGCTGTCTACACAGCAGGAAGTCGAAGAAAGAACAGTCTTCCTTCAACTTCCCTTATGCCTCATAAAGTGAGGGTTACAGGAGTCAGAGTAAGAAGTCCTCCAGCTCAACATTATTTTGGAATAATTGCTTTCTGTGTAGACATGAAACAAAAAGCAGGACTATGTAGCACTTTAAAGACTAACAAGATGATTTAATAGATGATGAGCTTTTGTGGGCCAGACCCACTTCCTCAGATCAAATAGTGGAAGAAAATTGTCTCAACCATATATACCTTTTTGTTTCAGCTACACCAGACTAACACAGCTACATTTCTATCACTGTTCTACATGTGTAGACATGCTCTTTGTTATCCGAAATAATGCTACTGTATAGACATGTCCTTAGTCTCTACATCCTACAATCTCTTCTGCACAGTAGCAATCCAATTACAACTTTAGGCTTTGATCAAAGCCCACTGCAGTCAACAGAAAGACTCTCATTGTTTTCCATGGGCTTCAGGGCCATTCAATATATTGAGCCTTTCTAAAAACCTGGTCACTTTTTTTTGGTGCCTAAATAGGGAATGAATTTTTTGAAAATCTAGGCTTGAGTGTAGGTACTAAACTCTTCTGAGAATGTGGCTGCTAGTGACTATATGATATTTTAAACTCTCTCACCTCTCAATTTGACAAGGTCAAAGCTAATTTCAGCAGACAGGGAAACAGTGTAGTTACATGATCATGCGTTTGTTACTCTGCACTCTTTTTCAAGACTCAAAAGAACAATACAATAGACTTTTGACTAGCACCTAAGCCAACCATTTCTCATCCTCATAAACAAAACATTATTAAATTGTATATAAAAAATTCTTTGTTTCACTGTAGTGAGTAACTCAATTAACTAAATAATTTAACTGGTAAAATCCAGCTCTGTGGCAAATTAGGTTATTCTTCTTATACCTTAGTCTGATGTCACCCTTAATTCTCCTGATTTTTAATAAAATAAACAAGAAGTGTGCACCCCACTCTGTGGGTGCCCCAGGGCTGAAGCACCCATAGAAAAAACAATGTGTGCTTAGCCTCCACCAGCAGTCTCCCGATTAGTTCCCCCACTTCCCTCCCCGTGCCTCATGCCCACCACAATTAGCTGTTCAGTGGCATGCAGGAGGCACTGGATGGAAGGGGAAGGATTAAGGATGGGATTCAGGTAGATTGGGGGAGGGGCAGGGTGAAGGCAAGACAGTGCAGGAAAAGGTAGGGTGAGAGTTTGGGGAACGGGTGGAGTGATGGTGAGACATGGGCCGAATGGGGGTTGAGCAAAAAATGTTGCCTCTGGTATACCCTCTACTGTCCCTTTATCTATGCTCACCAGCTTTCTAGGTCCAAAAAGCTGAACAGCATTGCCTTGTACACTGCCCACACCCGTTCCCTGATGTCCGTCTCCCATTCACTCCAACTCCACTTCCATCTGTTATTTGCTCTCCTCCACCCTCTCTCACGTGCTCATTTTCACTGCAAGGCCCAAACAAGCATATTTATCGTTTTGACAGATGTATTATGCTAAGTTCAGGTTTTATTTGTTACAGGATTCTACCGCTGGCAACAAAATAGTTATTGTGATTTTGTGTGTGGAATTAGGTCCATACATTATCACAGCTAGAGTGTATCCCTGCACCTGAAGCCCATAGAGCACCACCACAGACATGCACATTTCCAGATGTCTGTATATATACACATCTGTAGAAACCCCCACATCTATAGGCAGATACACATGTGCAGTCATGTGTACACATTTAGCATACACCATTCATACACTTCCACATTATGACAAGTGCCTAAAGATTCCTAACCCTAAGATCGGGGCCCAGGGCAGTCAGGGCTGAACATGTGCATAAAAAGAGAGAGTTTTCAACAAAGTTTATAATGTTGCTAGACAAAGGTGGAAAGAAATGTATAATACATTAGCTCTTCTGCAATTACGAATCAACAATATTCAGTTTTTCAGAAATGATACATTTTTAGACTTGCATTCCCTTTTAAAAACTTATCTAATGAATACACACTTATTTTATACCATCAGTTTTTTTGTGTGTGCAAGCCAGCAAAAGGAATGAAAGTCAAAGTCAGGCTGAAAATTTTATTCACATGAGTATACACACACGTGGCAATTCACACACCTCCCTACACACAATCGCTTTCACACATACAGTGCGTGCATGAACTCAGTTGCCTTAACAGACACACTTTTTCATACACCCAGATGGGTAGGGAGGACTGTGCGCTAGAGGGGAAAAGATCATAGAATCATTGAATACTAGGACTGGAAGGGACCTCGAGGGGTCATCGAGTCCAGTCCCTTGCCCTCATGGCAGGACCATATACTGTCTAGACCATCCCTGATAGACATTTATCTAACCTACTCTTAAATATCTCCAGAGATGGGGATTCTACAACCATCCTGGGCAATGTATTCCACCGTTTGACTACCCTGACAGTTAGGAACTTTTTCCTAATGTCCAACCTAAACCTCCCTTGCTGCAGTTTAAACCCATTGCTTCTTGTTCTATCCTCAGAGGCCAAGATGAACAAGTTTTCTCCCTCCTCCTTATGAAACCCTTTTAGATACCTGAAAACGGCTATCATGTCCCCCTCAATTTTCTCTTTTCTAACCTAAACAAACCCAGTTCTTTCAGCCTTCCTTCATAGGTCATGTTCTCTAGACCTTTAATCATTTTTGTTGCTCTTCTCTGGACCTTTTCCAATTTCTCCACATCTTTTTTGAAACGCAGTGCCCAGAACTGGTCACAATACTCCAACTAGGCCTAACCAGCACAGAGTAGAGCTGAAGAATGACTTCTTGTGTCTTGCTCACAACACACCTGTTAATGCATCCCAGAATCATGTTTGCTTTTTTTGCAACAGCATCACACTGCTGACTCATATTCAGCTTGTGATCCACTATAACCCCTAGATCCCTTTCTGCCGTACTCCTTCCTAGACAGTCGCTTCCCATTCTGTATGTGTGAAACTGATTGTTCCTTCCTAAGTGGAGCACTGTGCATTTGTCTTCATTAAACTTCATCCTATTTACCTCAGACCATTTCTCCAATTTGTCCAGATCATTTTGAATTATGACCCTATCCTCCAGAGCAGTCGCAACTCCTCCCAGCTTGGTATCATCTGTAAACTTAATAAGCGTTCTTTCTATGCCAATATCTAAATCGTTGATGAAGATATTTAAGAGAGCCGGTCCCAAAACAGACCCCTGAGGAACCTGACTTGTTTTAACTTTCCAGCAGGAAAGACTCATTATCCACAAGACTCATTATCCTATCAAAGAAAGCTATCAGATTGGTTTGACATGATTTGTTCTTTACAAATCCATGCTGGCTGTTCCCTATCACTTTGCCACCTTCCAAGTGTTTACAGATGATTTCCTTAATTACTTGCTCCATTATCTTCCCTGACACAAAAGTTAAACTAACTGGTCTGTAGTTTTCTGGGTTATTCTTGTTTCTCTTTTTATAGATGGGCATTATATTGCCCTTTTCCAGTCCTCTGGAATCTCTCCTGTCTCCTATGATTTTCCAAAGATGATAGCTAGAGGCTCAAATACCTCCTCTATCAGCTCCTTGAGTATTCTAGGATGCATTTCATCAGGCCCTGGTGACTTGCAGGCATCTAACTTTTCTTGCCTGAAGGAAGGAGAGAGGATGGGGAGGGAAAGAGGCCAAGGATGATAGAGAAGAGGAGAGGAGGGCATGTGCTATGTGGGAGGTATACAGATGCAGGGGGAGGCTGAAGGCAACAAATGCATGAGGTTGTGGGGGGCACAGTGGTGAAAAGGGACATAATGATGTTCATCGCTGTATGGAGGTAAGTTGGATGCAGGGCTGTGGGAGTGAGGGACGTGGGCATGGCAACTCTAACGTAAGGGGTACAAGGCTGGGATGGGTGGATGTGGAGAGCAGGTGTGAGGGGAAATAAGTATGGGACAGGGAGAAATTTAGTGAGGGGGCAGGAGGATGGGACAGGATACTGAGGGTGATGGGAGTACAGACGGGTTTGGTTGTGGGAGGATGCAATAACAGGTGGATGGTGGTGCTAGGGGGAGAATTGGGATGGTGAAGGATGCAGTGAGGACAGTGGATGTGTAGCCCTATTCCCAGCACTTGGAGACAGGGATACATACACATACCTCAAATTCCTAGGGGCTGGCGATGGGGTGACAGACAGACCACAGTTCATCACAGGGCATGTGCCACAGCTCTGGGCCAGCCACACAAGAAGCACAAACAGAAGAGCACAGGGCAGCAGTGGCAGAGAGGAATGCATCATGTGGCCTCTCAATAGCCGCCTACTGAGTAGTAAATAAATCATGCTAGTTCCTCTCCTGTCCTGACTCAGCCTATGGGAGCTCTCCCTGAAGCTAGGAGCTAGACATACTGGCTTCTTCCCCACCCCAAAGCTGCCAAGTTCTCTGGAAGCCCTCTCAGTGCTCATTTATTGACCTTGCTTGTATCATCTTTGAAATCTCACCAAAAAAGGCATAAAAAGTAGCCTCTTTTTGTATGGCTACTTAGACCCTCAATATTTGCCAGCAACTTACTTTCTCTGTTGCGCTGAAGAACGTCTGGTGCAGATCACAGCCACAATCACCACCACCACCACTGTAATGACCCCAACGGTGACCACAATGATGACTAGAAGGTTGCTGTTTTTCTGAGGTGTTACACTGCCATGTGGAGGGTGCATCTGCCCTATGGGAGGCTCTAAAAATATATAAATGAGAGTTTTCAGCAGTAACATTTTACAACGGAATGTAAAAAAAACAGGTGTGATGTACAATAACAGTTGGCAGAGACGGCTAGATTGGGGGGTATAGACCTTCTCCCATTAGATTAACTGAATAAGCTTTGTCCGCAGTAGAAAGACAACAAGAAGAAAGATATTTTATGCCACAGAAATTGTTCTCTGATGTAAATGATGAAAGGTCAAGGTTTATGAGAAATAGTCTACTTATTTCGTGCTCAGGAAGACAAATAGCTTGACACTGTGTGCACACAATTTAGTCCCTTCTCCTTCAGAAGCCACCCCTGAAAAATGCATAATTGGAAGCTTGGCTGGGGTGTGTGAATTCTACTTTAAAAACAGACAATGAGTTCAGAAGGGTGTCATAAAGCACTAAAATGTATGTTTCACTGTATTTCAGTGGTGTACCAAACAGGAAATATTGAAGCAGTAAGGACTGAGATGTAAGGCATTTACTTGGGATTAATGACCAACTGCTTGCAGTTGAGAGGCATTATTGCTATTAGCTACAAAAACTGGAATAAAAAGGCAATATGCATTTTTATGCCTTCTATTTAGCCCGTATTGATATTTACTGGAAAATTAATGTCTTATATATTAGCCAGTCTGAATTCCTGGTTCATCTTTCAGAATTCCATACAGCTCATAATCAACCACACACTACATTGCATTGCATTTATCGATATAACCCCTCTGATTTAAGTGGCTGATCATGGTTTGCTTTGAATACAATAGGAGATAAAGAGAGTTCAATCTTCTGATAGGCTGAGAATCCTCATTGCCCATTAACTTTGATGGAACAACAAAATTAGACCCCCAATGAGTCAGTTATTCTGGTTTCAGATCCCAATAACATTGATTTCAAAGACTGGAACCTTGCTCACTAGTTTTATGGATACTGCTATATGGTGGGTGACACATTTTTCATCAGTGCAAACAGCTTCTTAGATAATTTACATAGAAAAATAATTATTCCCCTTGCTTGCCATTCAGAGAGGGCCCAAACCTGCAGCACTTATTCAACAAAATTTCCATTTCAATCAAAGGAACTCGTTTCCCTGAGTAAGGACTAATGGTGCAGGATTACACACTAGCATAGGATAATATGCAGTATGGTCTTTTTTTTTTTTTTTTTTTTTTTGCTAATAGATCCCATAATGATTATGAGAACAGGATAATCTGGGAATGATACCACTTAAGAAGAAAAACACTGGAGAAAAAACATGAACAATTCTTCAGCTGGAAGGGATGCAGAAAAGTAAAGAGTGTGACAGCATATCAATAATTTCATGAACAGAGTCTATCAGGAGTTTTCAAACAATGTCATCATCCCTAAAGTCCTATTGTAACTTAAAAATAAAGACTGTATAGCCATTTTGCATTCATTAGCACTGAATGAGCAAATAACAAAGGTCAAATCTTTCTGAATTGTCATTTTAGCTAATGATAAATGTAATTTTATGGTAATTTTCTATCTTCATTCTGTACTGTAGTGTCATTTGTTTAAATAATACATTAATTTGTTTAATTAAATTGACTTTTTCTCATCGTTCTTTTAGGCAATGGGACATGACAAGCGGCTCTGAGTGTCATGGCTTTTGTCATTAGAATGCTCTTATACAGGAATTTATTAGTTTTTTTCATTTCCATATTGTGTATAAGACCTTGAAGGAATATGTCATGTATAATAAACACCTGAAAAACAAAATTAGTCCTTCCTCCTTCCTTAGCTTAGGCATCCGTCCTCTATTCAATCCACAAAACTCAATTTTTCCATGAAGACAACAACTATTACCCCAAATCTGCAAAACTGCTGTCAATCACCAAGTGAAATTTACAAAGCTCCAAAATAAAATCTTTTGGAAGGCTTTTCAGTAAAGTTTGTCTCAAAAGTCTAGTTCAAGTAGACCATAGTGACACAGAGCATGAAGTGTACCTTCTGTGTCTTGTATATTGTTGATGCTTAAATAATAATTATCATTCCTATAAGAACGGTAAACAAATGGCAAGTCTGGTGTTACACTGATAGCCAAGTGAAGTAGCAGTAAATCCATGCATGTCAGACTAATGTGAAATTGATACAAGATGGAGGAAATTGCTAAAGGCTGATATAAGCTTTCCCTTTGCATCACAGGATAGCGAGTCATGTAATAAAGTACTGATTAGAGTTGGCTGATAGTTTTTAAAGTTGCAGAGTATCCTGTATCCATGTTCACATATTTTCCTCCCAACAAGAAGTCCTGGATTCCAAACTTTCCGAGACCTCTTTGAAGCCAGGAACTGCCAACCAACAGCAACAAGCATAAGGAAGTTGAAAAAAATACCACCACCACCACAACAGCAGCAGCAGCAATTTAAAGACATATCCAGACAGTAGTAATAATTTAAAAACACACATTACTTTTAGCACTTGAAAATATAAACTACACATTCATATTTTCTAAAGGTAATAGGAAGTGATTTTTTTTAATTATAGACTTTATATAGTACTAGTTGAAAAAAAACTGGAGAAGTTTCCATTAATATATTCCATGTTATATATTAGCCTTCATTCTAGGTTTCAGACAAAATAATATCCTGTAGAAGCATCAATATTTTCTGTGGTTTTCTCAAGGACTTAAACTGCACAGTAAATATGAATAATCTAGAGCTAGGAAGACTCAGAATGATTATTTGGATTTCCAACAAGATTATTCAGCTTCACAGAATTGGCATATAAAGCAATGTAAACATAATCATTAGGTAACTGTATTTCTGTACTTCTTCAATGTCCCTTGAACAAGCCATTATTTTTGCTGTGCAGCTTTTTTCTCTACTTTTAACTATAGGGGAATTATAAAATTCTTCATCAGTTCTTCATTTTCAAATGTTTAAGCATTTATTTAAATCTCGAGAAACGGTTTTAGAAAAGTTTGGTTTTATCTGAACCCTACTTCAAATGGCAAGGTTTCTGTTGATAATGATATCGCTGGTGAAAATGATCTAAAGTGCATACCTTCCTTAGTCCAATAAAAGCAACTTCCTAAGTATAAAACAGGGTACTATTTAGATGGATCTGACTTTGTCTAAGATACCACTACTAAGTTCCTTGTAGCAAGAGGAGATGTGCTGAAAATATGAAACACACATTTGTCAATGGGCAAAATATAGCAAGGAAAGGTTACTGAGTTTAGTATTCTGTTCCTGTCTTGTCTGTGGAAAGTAATCAGTCTGACTTAAACAGTTAGAAGCCTTGCAGTAAGTCCTGGTCTACCCTACAGAGTTATTTTGAAATAACCCCCCTTATTATGAAATAATAAGCAGAGCATCCATACTACCAAGACAATTATTTCAAAATAACAAGCTGATTATTTTGAAATCTGGGCTTCTCCTCTCCTTGGGGAATAACACTTATTTTGAAATAGTTATTTCGAAATAATTTTAGTGTGGACATTCCAATGCTGCTATTTCAAAATAACTACTCCTGAGAGTAATTCAAAGTAATTACTCTCCAGTGTTTGCTGGGGCTCGAAGTTAAAGTTGTGTATCCACAATAACAAAGCCTGCTTTCAAAGAGGGAGGGATAGCTCAGTGGTTTGTGCATTAGCCTGCTAAACCCAGTGTTGAGAGTTCAATCCTTGAGATGGCAATTTAGAGATCTGGGGCAAATCTGTCAGGTATGGTACTTGGTCAAGACATGAGACTGGAGTTGATGACTTTCCAAGGTCTTTTCCAGTCCTCGCAGATAGGTATATCTCCATTAAGATTAAGGCTCCCCCATAGTAGGGACATGCTATTTTGGTTTTGTTACAGGCAGCCCCCAGCTTCCAATGTAATCAGTTTCTGGGGAAGTGTCACAAGTCGGGGGCATCATAAGTCGAACCCTCATTTATGATAGGTGTCATATACCATCATAAATGTGGGCTGAAGTCGGGGGATTTGGCCCCTTCCACACTTAAAATAATGGTTGTAAGTGCAAGGGTTTGCAACTGCAGAAGTCACAACTCGGGGGCTTCCTGTAATTCGGGGGTTATTATTTCCAATTTAGTTATTACAAAATAATTTCCTAGACGTACCCTAACTGTGTATTTTCCAAACTGGTTTTATATAGCCTCTCAGGTGTTCTGTTCTTTTCATTTGTCCAATAATGGGAAAACTAAAACTCTGTTAGGTACCTGGGGTAGAAAATGTGTTGATAGCATAGCTAAAACTCAGGTGACAGTGATCAGATTCAGTTAATATTTAGTAATCCACAACTTTTTCTCTTGTGTCTTGCTCTATCAGCTCAAGTTTAAATAATATTGCATTTGCCAACCGGAGGTTTAACACACTGAAAAAAAATGCCATGAAATGCATATTATGATGGTTTACTTTTAAGATATTTTGATTCTATTACATTTCTTGGATTGCCTTCATATCATTATTCTATGAAGAAAATAGCTCGCTGATTTTACAAAAAGTCTCTACAGTACTAGTAAAGAATGCCCTTTCAACTGGAAATATGATGGGGGATATTTTATTTTTTTTCATTTTGCTGGGTCAGCTTCAAACAGTCAAAATAGATTTTTTTAAAACTAGTCACACAAACCAAGAAGGTTTCCTTTACAACATGCTTTTTAAAATGGAATATTATCTTATTTGTTTTATATTTTCTAAATCTACAATACATGTAATAATTATTTAGTTATGGTTAGAAGCTGCCAAGGGATAATTCAATTTTCTCAATTATCTATTTCATTTTATTCTTTGATCAATCGGCACGCCTTCTTTTTCTCTTACATGCCATTTTGCCTCAGTGCTTAGAGATAGCTCAGTTGGCAATGGAATATCATACTACTACAGACTCTCTCATAACAAAGTCTTATCAATGTCAGTCATTCTAGTTGGCTTATGGGCAAAATACTTAGAAATTTGTTTAAATTTCACTTAACTCCACATGGTTTTACTCTCTTAAGTGTACTAATGCCAATTAATATGTAGCTACACTACAGTATTTTAAACATGATTCTAGCTCCTCTTTTGCTACTGACAAAGGGTATGTCTACACTACAACGTTAATTCGAACTAACTTAGTTAATTCGAACTAAGCTAATTCGAACTAACGGATCCAGACTAAAAAACTAGTTTTGCTAATTCGAACTAGCATGTCCACATTAAGTGGACCCTGAACCGGGGTTAAGGATGGCCGGAAGCAGTGCCGGCAGGGCATCAGAGGAGGACTTAGAGTGTGGAGATGCTGTCTCAGGCTAGCCAAGGGCTGTTCTTAAAGGGACCCGATCCCCACCCCAGACAGACAGTTCTCAGGGGTGCCCTGCTTGCAAAGCAGTCCTGGCTTGGAGTGCCCGGAGTACCCACACTGTGCACATCACACCACTCGGCCATCAGAGAGACTGCACTTGCCGCAGGCTGCCATCTGGGGAGACAGGGCAATTGGGGGGCTGCAGGAGAGCTTCCACCCCCAGAAGCCCGCAGAGCCAGCCCAGTCCTCCCCATCGGGGGCTCGTACTCCATTCCTCCCTCACCTCCTTCCACTTACCCTTCCCTAGCCCCTCTTCTTGATGTACAAAATAAAGATAACGTGTCTTCCAAAATGGAATCTGTTTTTATTGAACAAAACTGGGGGAGACTGGGAAAAGGAGGTGGGAGAGGGGAAGAGAGAGGCTGGGAGAGGGGAGGGCAACTACAATGATCAGGGGTTGGGAACAGATCCCATATGAAGAGAGGCTAAAGAGACTGGGACTTTTCAGCTTAGAAAAGAGGAGACGGAGGGGGGACAGGATAGAGGTCTCTAAAAGCAGGAGTTGGGTGGAGAGGGTGCATCAAGAAAAGTTCTTCATTAGTTCCCATAAAAAAGGACTAGAGGACACCAAAGGAAAGGAATGGGTAGCAGGCTTCAAACTAGTAACAGAAAGTCGTTCTTCACAAAGCAAAGAGCTCCTTGCTGCAGGAGGCTGTGAAGGCTAGAACTAGAACAGAGTTTAAAGGGAAGTGAGATCAAGTGATGGAGGTTGGGTCCATGGAGTGCTATTAGCCAGGGGGTAGGAGTGGTGCCCCTGGCCAAGGTTTGTGGAAGGCTGAAGAGGGATGGCACGAGACAAATGGTTTGGTCACTGTCTTCGGTCCATCCCCTCCAGGGTCCCTAGGGTTGGCCGCTGTCAGCAGACAGGCTACTGGGTTAGATGGACCTTTGGTCTGACCCAGGACGGCCATTGTAAGTTCAGGGCTCAGGGTCGGGGGTCTCAGTGGACCCCCTTGATTCTCATGCACACCTGCTCCTGGGTGGCCACTTTCCTGTGCTTAGTGCGGAGATCGTGGACAAGGTCCACGATGTCTGCAGTAGCCCAGGTGGGTGCCCGCCTCTTGCGGTCCCGGGCAAGCTCCCGGGAGCCGCCAGCCTGGTCCCGGGAAGAGGGGGAGGGCTGGGGGGCATCGGGTGGGTGTCTCGATCTGTGCCAGGTGCAGGGTCTGCTGGCTGGGTGCTGGCAGGCTTGCACCTGGCACGGGCACCGTAGCCAGCCCGTGCCCCTTTAAGGGGTCCGGGGCTGGGAGGGGGGCAGACGAGTTTCCCTGGTGTTGGCCAGAGTGGCCACCAGGGAAACCTGGGGAGGGCTAGCCTCCCACTAGTTCGGATTTAGGGGCTACATACCCCTTAATTCGAACTAGCTAGTTCGAACTAGGCTTAATCCTCATAAAATGAGGTTTTCTTAGTTTGAACTAAGCGCTCCGCTAGTTCGAATTTAGTTAGAACTAGCGGAGCGCTAGTGTAGCGCCTATGAAAGTTAATTCGAACTAACGTCCGTTAATTCGAATTAACTTTGCAGTGTAGACATACCCCTAGGGAATATGGAGGAAATAGTAGCTATGATATATCTTGGGTTTAGAAAGACTTTTTACACAGTCTCAGATGACAGTCCCATAAACAAACTGCTGAAATGTAGTCTAGATGAAATTACTATAGGATGAAATCACACAGCTGGTTGAAAGACCACACACAAAGAATAATTATCAATGGTGTCCTATCAAACTGAGAAAGTACATTTAGTGAGGTCTCACTAAGGTCATTCTTGGGTTCTGAATACTCAGACTTTTCATTTGGATAGTGGAATGGAGAATATGCATTAAAAACTTGTGAATGACAGAAAGCTGGAAGAGGTTGCAAGTACTTTAGAGGACAGGATTCAAAATAGAATTGGTCTGAAATCACCAAGATGAAATTCAACAAAAATAAGTGCAATGCCATTTCATTTAGGAATGGAAAATCAAATGCACAAATACAAAATAGGAAAGAATTGGGTGGCTGATGATATTGATGAAAATGATCGTAAGGCTGTAATAAATCGCAAATTGAATGTGGATCAATAATATCATGCATTTTTTAAAAACAGCAAATATGCAGTCTATTAACAGGAGTGACATATTAAGATAGGAGGTAATTGTCCCAGCACTGATGAGGCCTCAGATAGGTACACTGTCCATTTCTGGATACCACAATTTAGGAAGAAGGTGGACAAATTGGAGAGAGTCTATATAAGAGTAACAAAAATGACAAAAGTTTAGAAAATCTGCTATATGAGGAAAGATAAAAAATCTTGAGAACAGAAGACTGAGTATGGCCATAACAGTCTATCAAGATCTGTTATAATGAGGAGGGCGATCAATTGTTTTCCATGCTCACTGAAGGTAGGACGAGAAGTAATGGGCTTAATCTGCAGCAAGAGAGATTTAGAGTTAGAAAACCTGCCTGACTGTAAGGGTAGTTAAAAGCTCTGAGATAGGTTTCCAATGGTGTTTGCAGAATCCTAGAGATTTTAAAGAAAAGATTGGACAAACATCTGTCAGTAATGAGCTAGGTTTACTTGGCTCTGCCTCAAAGCAGGGGCTTCATAGCCTTTAGGCTCTTTTGCAGCTCTATATTTCTGTGAGTCTGTAACACTAAGTATCATCCTCTGAGTGAGACTTTAAAACTCTCACCCATACATGCACTGAATAAGGCGATGGGGAAGAAAAATGTGGGAGAGGGGGATTACAGCTGAAAAAGGATTTAATAATGAAACTTAATTGGATGAAGTATAGTTTAGTCTATATTTACCATTAAGGCTGCTTCTGTCAATCAAGTTCGTGTCAACTGGCCAATAGGCCCCATCTCCGTGACGACCTGTTAACAGAAAAGCATGTGTCAAAAACAGAATGACAGATAAACTGATCTAAGTGAGATTTGCTGCTTGAAACAGAGTCTATCTGACAATATTTAAGCCATTAGACAGTGAGAGGAAAAGTAATTCTGTATGTGCATGAGAAAATCTGTCATAAAAGTCGACTTTTAAAACAAGCTGAATATCAAACCTTTGAGAGGCTTGCCTTTTTAATTTTTTTCTCGCATAGTCCTTGTTAAAATGACAAAATAAAATGAGGCAGCAGAATCAGTCAGAATGTTCTGCCTCAAAAGCTGACAGATCTAAAGGAAAAGTTAGCCTCACAGTACAGATGACAGACATAATATTGGGCTTCCCTCGCAGTTCAGAAGCTGATGTTCATTGATGGGTCCCAATTGATATTTCTTTGAGTGCAGGTAAATTGTCATTATTATTTTACAAGATGACAGTACATATCATCTAGTGACTGGGTGTCTAGTATTCCTTCTTACTTGCCACAGAAGATAAGTTTAATATTTGATTATATTATTGTAAATGGGAAATTACCCTGTACAGTTCAGTTTATGAACTAGCTTTATTTGAAGGATTATATTTAATATCAAATCAAATCAGTAAGAATAATGCAAGAACACTGTCAAATTATCAAATAGTTTTCAAAAAGATATTAAACAAAAATTATATCATGTTATTCCATCCCTAGAAATATTATTTTTATGGAATTCCCATTTTTACATTGACAATGCAAGAATTTTAAAAAATGAGATGATTATTGATCTAAAGAAATTACAAAATTAATTCAATTCCCTTTACCAGCTATGAGTGAGAAGCATGCACGGAATGCATGTGCTTTCCCCTCACTCCGTGATAGTCTGGGGAAGGGGAGAAAAGCCAGTCATGTCCCAGAGTGAACAGGTGCTGCCCCAGCTATCCTCCTGAATCTCTGCCGCTGTCTGTGACCACAGAAAGGACAGGTCCTCAGGCGGAAGGGGCAGGGCTGGAGCTACCTTTCACCAAGCAGCCTTCAGAGCTGCCCGGAGCACACTGCACAGGGCTCCAGCAGTGATTTAAAGGGGCTGGGGCTCTGGCCACTACAGTAGCACTGGCAGCCAGCTGCTCCAGGCCCTTTTGAATTGCCTGGCCCGGGGCAGTTGCCCCTTAATCTTCCCTGTCATCAGGCCTGCTGCTACACTATGCCTATCCTCCACTGACGTAGGACCAAACAAGGACGGTAAACCTCTGCTAGAATGTAGTGCAACTGGGGTTCAGAAGAGCATCTGTGTACTTTGGCAGCAGAGGAATACTATAGCAACACACTCCTAATAAGGATGTGGCTTTTACTAGCAAATCTGTGCTTTTGGCAGTATTGCTTATTCCACATCCAGCCCCTCTCTGAAAAAAAGAAAAGAAAAAGCTATACCAGTAAAAGTGCAATTTTCCATTAATTGTTGCATTTACATTAGATGCTTCTGCTGGAATATCTCTGTTTCTCAGGGATCACACCCTTTCCCACACTTAGCCACTATAGCTATACAGCAGACATCTGCAGTGTGGGCACTGCCTGAGATGTATTTTCCCACTAGATAATGAGGTGACTCAGTAGATGTATTCTTCCCTCTGGGTTAGTAATAAATCAGAGTCTTAGCATGGAAGCATGGAGTCTGTTACTTCCATCTTTCAGATGAGACACAAAAAAGAGCCAATAACCAATTTTGGACTATAAAGAACCCATGACTCTTTTTCGAAAAGTTGTATAGTAACATTGAACCCAAAGTATTCTATTTATATTCTAACTCTGGTATCTAATGTTCAGCTACTTGAAATTCCTCAGGAGCTGCAGGTGGAAAACATTTTCTTCACTTCCTGTCATATGCTATTATTATTGTTGTGCATTGTTAAACAGTTGTTGCATTTCATTCTTGAGGTAGCTGTGTTTTGGGGGAGTATGAAGTGATTCCTATCTATAATTTTGTCTATCAATTTGTGAAGTGCTTTGCAATGAAAAGAACTATGTAAATGTAAGATCATTATCATCATAGGTGACTTCAACATAATCATCTTTTCAATCAGCATAATTGCACAGCAAGGTTGTACAATATTTAGCTGTAACAAGTAACAGTCAAAAGTGAGATGAACGTAGGATGCACTGTAATTCTATTTAGAGAAACTGCACTGTTTGGTAGTGATATTCCTGGGATTGCACTAGAAGATTTCAGTATATGGGGATACATTGTCAATAGAGCCCAATACCTTGTGTGTCTCAGTGGCTGATGCAGGAGGATACTCAGTATTTGTTTAAAAATGTGTCCTTATTTACAGGGTGACTGGTGAGGTGATATAGGGGACCACCAGCCACATGACCACTTCCCCAGTCCAGGGAAGGGCCAGGACAACCCCCTTCCACCCTAGGTCCCACATCTCTCCACCCTTGCTCTGCCCCCACCTCATCTCTCCCCAACCCCTTCTCTCAAGCAATGTGGCCCTGGGGACTAACAGGAATGGGGGTCTAGCATCGGCAGCAGGGGTCTGGCCCTCCCACATTCATTGGCAGTGGTGGGGGAAGCAGTGCAACATGGCCCCAATCCACTCTGCTCCCCTGGCTAAGTCACTCCACTTCCCACAGGTAAGGGTGGGGGCAGTCCAGCCCCTTCCCTGAGCAATGTTCTGGGATAGCAGAGCAAGCTGGAGTCACATTGCTCTGCTTCCCCTGCTGCTGCTGGTGAGTGCAAAGGGACTAGATGCCTGTTGTGGGTGACAGGCCCTCAACAGGTGCCCCCAAGATACCCAGCTGCTGGCCAGCCCCTTGACCTCCTGCCTATAACATTTGGAGGGCACATGCCCTCTCAGACACTATCCCTGCACCATCCCTGCTTATTTAGGTGTCTAAGTGGGAGCTGATCTCCTTTGAAAATTGATTTCCTACTCTTTGCTTTAACACCTCTCTGCACTTTAAGATATTAGAACTTTTCAAGGCATTGCATATCACATTCATTGATGCACACATATTTTGGAAATGGGAAGCCAATTTAAGATTTCATAATTCTCATGAAATCATGGACTGAGTAAAGAACAAACAACATGGCTATTTCAGAGTCCTAAGAACAGAAGAAACCTACAAAACTGTCACCTTCTGCACATCATAGGTCACAAGACTTCCCAGTTAGTCTTGCACTGAGCCCAATAATCTGAATTAGACTGTAGTATTTATAGCTCGCAGGAGACTAAACTACTCTGTGCCACAGGCAGAGAAAAAGGACAGACTGAGATGCAGCAATAACTAGACTCTGGCAATGTCAGGTAA
Source organism: Pelodiscus sinensis (assembly GCF_049634645.1). Classification (NCBI taxonomy): domain Eukaryota; kingdom Metazoa; phylum Chordata; order Testudines; family Trionychidae; genus Pelodiscus; species Pelodiscus sinensis. The sequence continues at coordinate 113,189,875 of NC_134716.1, forward strand.
TTGGTTTGGTGAGACTTCTTCTCAACTTCACCAACGTGAACTGCCCTACAGGCAAACCATGTTGAACCCGATCAAAGTAAGAGGACCACTGGGATTCCAAAGATCAAAAAAGTCTTATTACAGGGCCAGGTTAAAGCACAAGCAATATAATCACAAGCCTATTGGCCCAGCTTTTGAAGTCATATGATTATAAATAAAATGAAGTTTCTAGCTCTAAGAGTTATTCTTGAAAATGTGACCCAGAGGTAATCAATGCAGAGACGTCCATCAGAGTAGGCAGATCACATGAGACAATAAGTATAAAATGGTGCTGGACATCTTCGTGGGATGCTTCTGCCAAGGACTGCTGTTTTTAAGTACATAAGTCTAGCCATGTTGGGGGCAGACCAATGGTCCATCTAGCCCAATATCCTGTGTCTGACAGTGCCAATGCTACATATTTCATAGGGAATGAACAGACCAGGGTGACTTTGAGTGACCCATCCACTGTTGTCCAGTCTCAGCTTCTGGCAATTGGAAGTTTGGGGCACCTAGTGCATGGGGGGGGCCATCAATGGGAGGTACAAAATGGGCAGTTGCCTCACTGCAGTGTGGAAGGCTGACTGCCCCCAGTTCCACTCCTTTCACCCAAGGCCTCTGTCCTTCTGAGAGCCCAGAGCCAACCTTGCCCTACACCTTGCCCAGGGGCCCACTCAGGCTGTTAGCTCCTCTGTGTGTGGGGTTGCACCTTGGACATGTTGGCTGATAGCCAGTGATTGATCTATTCTCTATGGGTATGTCTACACTACATGGCTCCATTGACGGAGCCATGTAGTCTAGACACAGCCTACGAGCCTAGGATGGCCCTGACAATACTCAGTTTGGGCAGGAGGAGAAGAGTGCAGCTGTATCCACTTGTCTAAGCAAAGGCATCCCAACTTCTGGATAAGTAATGAAGGACCTCCACTGCCACCTCATCCTTCCTTGGGAAGGATCCTGCATCTGTTCTTGGTGGAAAGAACTGTGTAAAGAAGAGAAGCACAGACATAAGCAGTGAGGTTAGATCCACTGGGGATCCTGTGTTACTCTGCTCCAGCCTACCTTATTCATAACAAGAACACTTATAAAAAAATTTGGAGGGTGGAGGGAAACCCTCTTGAAGAAGCGCAATTATCTAGTTTTATGCATGAAAGCTAATGTCTTCAACTGGCCTAACTTTTGAGAAGTGTTAATCAGACTGATAGCAGGGCAGAGAAATAAGTAACACTTAATCCCAGCACAGAATATTTTAACAAAGTTAGATGTCACCAAAAGCTAAAATTGGACTTACTGTATTGTAAATTTATTCTACAGTTTATGATAAACAGAATTGTTCAATATTTTGATCATCTTGGAAATCTACACATTTAGGAGGCTGTAAAGCTGTAAAATAAATTGTCAACACAGCATGCTGGAAGCTAGATGCTAAAGTGTAAATGGTGCTGATATAAGACTCTTAATGCCATGCTTCCTGCCAGCATGCCTCCTTGGAGACTTTCTTCATCTCATTTGCTGTGGAATTCACCACATTCTTCCTTTCAAAAAGTAAAATGAAGTCCATTGCTACTTTGAGCCCAAGTGCTTCATTCTGGTATCATAACCTCTCATTAGCCAACATACTTAAACTCATCTCCATACAAAAATGCCTCCTTTGTGAATCCTTCCAACATCACCTCTTACCTGGTTAACCCTGACATTGTGATAATCTTTTTTATGCCATGCTCAGAACTATTTCTGTATCCCTCGACTCCCCTTTCTTTGTGTTAACTGTGCTCTCTTTTATGGAGTGAAATCCACCACTTTGCCAAGGCCTGGAATCAGTCCCACATAAGCTCTCAAAATAAGGCTGTAAGAAATGCACAAGTCTTGTACTGGCCTCTTAAAAACTACCACGCCATATATGTCTGAGATCACTTCTTTGTACATTGTCTTAACTCCTCCCATTGGATCACAAGACACTTTTCTATTCCGTATGTTACTTTATCATTTTGCAGGCTTTGAGCAAAAAGTTGGCTCTTCTTATACAATCTTCTCCTGCATACACCCCCACCTTTCTCACTTCTCATTCTTTAGTGGAGCCCTTATGTTTCCCCTCAGTCTCTGACCTACTTAGCTGGCACAAGTCTGGATGTCTGAGATTCTGAGTTATGTCATATATGGCAGAATTCAAATTAGGTGAAATGTGCACAAGAAGTACCAACTTTTCACTCATATTATGCAGAAAGGATGGTTTTAACTTTGGACATCATTTAATGTGAATGATTTCTGACCTTTCTATTTCACATTTGTCTTCTGTTTTCAATTATCTCCTTTTTTAATGCTTCTAATACTAATGTCCTCTAACTGGAAAATGTCCCTTCTCCCACAACTATAGGTCAACCACCATTATTTTTAATATATGTTTTAACTTTGCCTTGTTAAGACCACAAAACTTGAAGATCCCACGACCACAATTTTTCTTTTTTTCCTGTCAGTTCGCCAGCATTTCTAAATCTGGCATCACTCCTGCTGTCAGACTCCTTCCTTGTTAGCTCATTTTTCCTAATTTATGCTTAATCATTTCTATTTTAACTACCACAACTCCCTTATCTGCACACTTCAGGTATTCCTGGCTAGACTATATTCACTCCAGAAAACAGGATTATATTACTGCCATTCTGCTTAATGTTTACTATATTATCCAAGGATACTTGCTGTGAAGAGTAGTGACTTCATTATAGTATGTCTTGTTCTCCATGAAAGTCTCATCACCAGATTGATCTGGCCCCCTTACTCTACCAAAGTTTTCAGCCCTATACTTATTCAACCCTGGAAAAATTGCCTGAGAAGTAGTCTTATTTCAGCAAAGAGGAGCTCCAGGAGCCATAGTTTAAGAGACATAATGCCAGCTATAACTCCTTCAGCACTGTGCATGGATATCAGCCAATATGAAGCTATAATAGGATCATCCTATTTTACTTCAACAAAGAGCCATTTCTTATGGGGCACATGATTTCTCCCTACAGGCACCACAGCTGCCAGAACAAGCTCCAGTACACTAAAGGACATTCCTCACTGTACAATGGGCAAAAGGAAATGTATGATAGCCCAGCTCTGTCATTACATTCCTCATTTTATCCATAGACATATTCATTGTCACGTTTACTGATTGCCTCCAGGTTAAGCCTTTTACCCATGTGTATTTTCTTAGAAATACTGACAGTTTTCAATCACGAAAAGAAAATTATATTTTGTCAAGGATGTCTCAATGAAAGCTTTTCATTGTGCCAACATATTAAAATCAATTTTACAGCACAGGTTTCACAAATAGCTTTGGATGTAAGCTGGAGCATCACCCATTCCAGAAGTCACTGAGCATTATGCATGCCAGCATCCATGGGTGCTAAGTCAGGGTACTTGACCATGCACGTTGTCTGAGTCTGCAGCTCTTACTATGGACAGAAAGGTCACTCTTGCGACTAAGTTACCAGATTAGTACTCAGGAGAGTACTGGTTCAATTCCTGGCTCTGCCACAGCAAGTCTGTCAAGTTACTAAAGTCGGTTTAAAGTACATGATTCCAGCTATGCAAAATGCACAGCTGGAATTAGCTTACCTTATGCTGAGCCATGGTGGCATCCACATAGTGGGAGGCCAAAAGGAGCACACCCTCTTGTCAGCTTCCCTTACTCCTGGCAGAACAAGGAATACTGGATGCCGGCAGAGGCTGCACTCAGTATTAGATTTATGGATCTACATCAGTGTCTTAAGCTTGCTTTCCTGCAGCAAGGTACTTCCTGGAATATTTCCTGGCAGCATATTGAGGCTTTGAGTAGAGATGAAGTCATCTCTTATAACACTGGATTTGCTCAACCTTCTGTTTCAAACATTGTATTGTTTCAGCACAAAATAACACCACCAAAACTCAATATTCAGATATATATGTTTAACTGCTTTTCCAAGAATGCTTAATTAGCAAACTGTTCAGTATCCCTAATACTAAGGATGACTTTCTGCCATCTGAATCATAGTATTAGCCATATAACTGAAACCTTGCAGATGGTATGGTGGGGAGATATTCCACAAGAAAACATGGCACTTTTAATTTCTACTTCCTCTAATCTCCTTGCTTAATGTACTTGTAGGAAGAGATTTTTTCAATCCACAACATGAATAATTAGACATGCTGCTGAAAATCTGGTGCACATCAAAAGTCATTGGTCTCCCAAAAAATAGTAAAACCCAAACCAGCCTCAAGCTGCCACCTGATATTGTTGTTTTCTGTGTGTCAAAAGATTCTTAGAGCACCTAATTTTACCATAACACCACCAGAGATGGAGCAAGCATCCTGCATCGAGCAAGTTGGTTCTTGACAAGGTCAAAACACATATTTCTAAACACTTGTGCTAACCACATTAATCGAAAATATGATTTTCAAAGAAACTAGGAAACATGCTGTTTTCTTGACTTCACTATAGTCTCAGAAGGGTTGCCATGTTAGTCTGTAGCTTAAAAAACAATGAGTAGTCCTGTGGCATCTTAGAGACTAACAAAAATATGATGCTGAGGTTATTTTTACTCACAAAAGCTCATGATACTATGTATTTTATTAGTCTCTAAGGGACCACAGGACTTCTTTGTGTATGATATGGTATAGCACATGGGCCTACTCATTAAAATATAAAGATTCCTTTCACCAGAGGTTACATGTGAGTGAGGAAACAAGTGCTTGGTAAATAACAGATGAATAGATTACCCGAGGGGTCTGTTCTAGTCCAAGCTTTATCCAATATATATATCAATGACCTGACACCAATCCAGTCACAGAAGTTCATCCATGCAAAAAACATCTGCTGCAGGCTACAGGCTCTGACTGTCTCTGAGATGGAGAAGATATCGAGTAACAAAGCTGCAAGACATAGTGCCCAGAGTCTAGCACATTCCACCTCCACCATGGCAATGATAAGAGAGAACTAACCATCATAATGAATGGCCAGAGGCTGAAGCATGGAGCATTCCCAGTTAACTTAGGTGTGACTCTTGACTGAACACTGATGTACTGGAAGGTTGCTTGAGATGGGATGTGTCAACCTAAGTGTACCTGTGTTTAACAACCATTTTAATCCACCAGCCTGTAGTGGGAAGACTAGTGTGTTACATCAACCTCTAATCAGTTCCTTATCACCTACCCTACTGTCCTCCCTCCTAGCTTTGATCTACCACATCATCAGCTGGCCCTTCTTAGCCAATTCCAGGCTGGACAAGATCTCTGTGCAGCCAACCAACATTGTTGGGGTCTTTGAGACAATCCAAGCTGCAGCTGTGGTGCAGATCTAATAGTGATGCACACAGCAGATGAGAGGTTGCCAACCATATTCAGTGTTGGGTTCTTAAAGCTTCACTTGGCCACTCAGCGAATATGTAGACAGCAAATAAATAAATAACTATGTTTAGAAAGCAGCTGTTTGAAATACTCCTGAATTACTCATCTTTGTACCTCTGCTATGTTCACAGATTCCGGGAGAGACTTAGGAATAATATCAAAAGCCTGGAGCTAACTGAAGCTTCAGCAAAAGCTAAAGAGGAAAGCTAGCTGCTTCTGCTGTCACAGTATGGGAGCAGCTTGCTGTCTCTAGGCTGAGATCAGGCAATAGATGTATTTGCAGTTGTTTTCATGCAGGATGTGAGGATCCATTAAAGTAGAACAATGAGACAGTTTATAGTTTTCAGATTAATGATATTGAACACTGGATAGTTCATGCTTCAAAGAGCCAAACTGCAACATGCCTACTATAATCCAAACACGGCAAAGGTTGAATTACAGAACGTTCCCAGCATGACTAGCCTGCTTTACAAATCCTATTTCCCTGAAAGCTAAAACAATTAGTGCTCTGTTTATTCACGAGATCAAAACCACTGAGGTGTAAAGTGGCAGGTGCAGTGCCAACTACAATGTATTCATTCCCTACCCAGAAAACTCAGAGTCCTTTGAACTCGCAGTGATCTGTTTGAATGCCTTGTAGTATGTCCTCAGAATGAGCAAAGCCATCATTTTCTCCAGGGTTGAGATGTGAGTCTTGATTTTCAGTCTTAAATGATCCTGTCCACTAAGGCTCCTCTAGAGCACACTCATTCTTTCTCTCTCGACAAGTGTTCTAAGTGCCACTACATTGGACAGTGTGGGTTACATAGGCACTTTTGAAAATTTTTCAGTCAGTGTACATTGCCTTATATCTCTGTGAGCCTCTGTAGCTTCTACGGAGCGCAAAGGAGGCTCCCTGTTCTAGGACCTTCAGGGGTGAATTTTGGTGCTTAAGATGCAGATTGATATCAGCTGGTGTTTTCAAATGCACTTAGTCACCTAACCCCCTCTAATGTGTTTCAAAAATAAGGGTTTTTTTTTAAAATCCCACTAGATACTTACCTTCATCTTTAAAAATATGGCCCCTGGACCTTTAGTTCTGATGTCATGGATATTTTTGCTGATAAATCAAGGTTAGCTCATAAAGATACCAAGTACAGTGCCGTAATATTACAATTCCACCTGCCCTGAATCACCTTGGAGCTTCCATCCTAGCAAGAACATTCACCCCTCATATAACCCAACACCCTGCACCAGCCTGGAATTCCCTCCCATGCCCTCAATTCTAGCCCCACTGCGGAGTACACATTCCCACCTCAGAGCCCATACCTCCTCTCACATCCCAACCCTCTGCCCCAGTCCAGTAAAAATGAGTTAAGTGAGTAAAGGTGGGGGAGAGTGAGTGACAGAGGAAAGGGGGATGGAGTGAGTGGAGGCTGTGGTCTCAGAGAAGAGGCAGGGGTTGGGGAGGAAGGGGTTTTGGGGAATCGCTGGAGTGGGAAGCAGGGCAAGGGTGTTCATTTTTATGTGATTAGAAAGTTAGCAACCCGAGGAACCCAGTTTCTAAGTGTTTTCTCAAAGTCCTGGCTCCATTCCTGAGTTGCCGCATGACCTTGGAAAATATTCTTGCCACAGATGAAACAGTCTGTCATTCTAATCAGTTACAGAAACAACTTCAAATAGAAAGAGTATCAGAGGGCTGTTGCTCCCAACTCTCCCTAAAATAAGAAAGGCTCCTTAATGCTGAATGACACACTAGACTAAGGGTATCTACACTAGTTGACATCCAGCCTTTGCAGCAATTATGTCTGTCATATGTGACCACACCACGCTCATTGTGTTGGAGGTGTATATCCTCACTAGCAGCACTTGCATAATGCACAGAGCAGTGCACCATGGGTAGCTATCTGGTAGTGTAACTAGCTGCAGGCGATTTGGGGATGTCTTGCAATGCCGGATGGGACCAAAACATTGTTGCAAGGGGGAACGGTAACATGGCCTCCCTCCCTCCATTGCTATCAATGGCAAACAATCTATGTGTTTAGGAGGGTTTTAGCAGGGAAGGGACTGTTCTTTGTACCTGGCTGTTGCGCAGTGAAGTAGAAAATGATCTCCAGAGTGGTCACAGCAGAGCATTGTGGGACACGTCCTTGATGCCATTTCAGTCAAATTGCATAACACCGCTTCTCTGTTGACCCAACATTGAATTAAGCAGGCTGACTCTTACAGAGGTGGAATAATTAAGTCAGTGTTACAGGCAAGTTAGGTTGATGGAAGAGACCTGGTTAGTATAGATGCATACATTATTAGGTCAACTCCATCACCCTACATTTGTAGTGTAGACCAGGCCTCACTAATTCTCTGAAATGTGCTGTTTTTGGATGGCCCATAATATGCTGTCCCAAAAGGACAAAAGTCTTAATATCACACATTGATTTAATTTCCATAATTTTGAGAAATTGTAGCTCATTTTGAGAATTATTTTGGCTGATATTTTATAGGTTATGTGTTGCATCCATGACCGTTCAAAAAGAACAGGGATGAACCCTTTTTTAAAAGATTAAACACAGTATTTACTCATTGAAACAGCTGCCACTCATAAACATGATACAATTAAAGCTGCTTGGGCTATATATTATTAGTGATTTTGGAAAATTGGAAAATGTGATTTGTTACCAGTTGCTGAAGAAGTGCTAATTTTTCAGTATACCTGGAAGTTCAAATTAATTCAGGCTATTGTGACTGTATACATTTTTCTTTCTATCCTGACAAACTGTTCCATAGCATCGTTCCATGCTGTTAGACAGTTTTTTAAAAATTCATCCCAGACATGCCTGTATTTTGTTGGTGCAGGAAATGATTACTATTCTATTCATTTTACAAAAGGACATAAAGATTATTCGGGGTGAAAGCAAGGTGAATAAATGTGTGATATTCTTCTACTCAAAAGGCCTGTCTGTCTTTTCTTCTCCTTCACATAAAAGGATGCTTTTAAGCATTTCAATGTGCTCTTTTTTGTTTTCTTTATCTACTGCACTTCTTTTGCCTTCTCCTTTGTTGACAAGTGCCTGCCTTATGCTCTTGGCTCTTTTCCGAGCTTGCTCTTCTGACCTTTCAGATATTGAGCAGCTGACAGCAGGAATTAGTTGCCCAGGCTGAGCTACCAGAGTGGCTTTGACACCACCAGTGCTCCCTCCTACTTCACTGGGTGCAGCTCTCATGTTATTAGAGCATTCAGTGGTGACATAGCTGTCATTAAGGGTCATGGCTAGGTCCTGCTGAGCCATGTGAGTTTCCCATCCTTCCTATGTCCCCACTTCCCTGTAAATCTCTTTCTTTGCTCCATCCAAACTATAATCCTATTGGAAGGGTAGGCAGGGGGTTAATGAAACAGCTCTGGTAAAAGGAATGGGGAGAGCACAATCAGAAAGTTGAAGGGAAAAAATAATGCATGGGCACATTTCTCAGTAGCTGCTTCAGAACCTGGGGAGAAAATGGGTCTCATTACAGGCACTCTGGTCTTTCTAGATGCCAAGATAAAAGCTCTGTGGGAGTAACATTAGAGAACATGTTGGCAGGAACAATTCTGCACTAAACACAAAATGAAGCAGATTTCCTAATTAGGTTATATCTTCTATTCTATGAGAATGACCTATGTGATGAAGAAAACATTAAGAACTTAATCCAACACTCTCTTAGGTATGTCTAGGCTGCATATTACCTTATAATCAAATTTAAGAACAGTTTCTAACTGTACATTATCTTAGAATGTGTTTCAATTGGGCCAAGTCCTAAAATCTTTACTAACATTTTACTTGGAGTTTACCCTCTGAAGCCCACTGAGCAAGTTTACTTTGACTTCAGTGGGGCAGGACTAATAATAGTTTGTGTAAGAACCGCGTGAAAAATGAGTAAAACCCTCTAGATTTGGCTCATATGTATTAGATGACTTTAATGTAGCTCTTTACTGCTTTAAGACCTCATCCAATATGTGTTACTTAACTTGAGAAGGGATCCCCAAGAAGTCCACAGAAGTTTTGCACAAATGGTGCAAAAGTCTTAATATTACCCCTAAGAGCGATATCATAGATGGAAAAAATCAACAAATGGTCTGGTAGCACTTTATAGACTAACAAAACATGTAGATGGTATCATGAGCTTTTGTGGGCACAGCCCACTTCTTAAGAAGCTCATGATACCATCTACATGTTTTGTTAGTCTATAAAGTGTTTCCAGACCATTTGTTGTTTTTTTCTGTAACAGACTAACTCGGCTATCCCCTGAAGATCATAAATGGATGATAGGCTTAGGATTTTCTCACTGAGACCATTGAGAAGAAAGAGTGAAGCCTACTCCACAACTTAGCTAGCAGGCAGTTCCAGGTTTAGTCTCACCCATTGATGACTCTGGTCCGTTGGCATTATATAATTCAGTCATAATTAAATCAAAATAGTACACTAAAGCTACTCTAACAGCATACTTTGTATAACTAATACTAGAATGCTTTGCTACACTTAGCTGTGAATATCCTAATGCATGTTCATACACCATAGATCCCTAACATTCCTAAGACTCTACCATAGATCCCTAACTTGCCAGGTGTCTACACTGGCCACTTGAATTTGCACAAGAACACTGACGATCTAATGTAAGATTGTCAGTGTTCTTGCGCAAATACTATGCTGCTCCCATTTGGGAAAAAGCCCTCCTGCTCAAATATATTTGTACAAGAGGGCCAGTGTAGAAAGCTAAAAACTGTTTTACGCAAAAAAGCCCCGATGGAGAAATTGGCTATCGGGGCTTTCTTGCGCAAAACCACGTTTAGATTGGCATGGACGCTTTTTCGCAAAAAGTGCTTTTGCACAAAAGCATCTGTTCCAATCTAGACGCTCTTTTCCACAAATGCTTTTAATGGAAAAACTTTTCCGTTAAAAGCATTTGCAGAAAATCATGCCAGTCTAGATGTAGCCTATTGGTTATTCTGGTTACAATATTCAGACTTTAATTTTTAAATTTAGTTTAGTATTCATGAAAGCCGCTGGACTGACGGCACTGAAAGACCTAGAAGACAGTTCCAGTATGGGTAGGATCTGTAAATTTCTAACCACTTCTGGGATTTAATTTTTCAATTGTTAGTCCTTGATCTCCCTTCTAAGGCTGACAACAAGATTGTGGAAATCTCTACTCTAGTAACTGAGCTGACACCACTAACTCATTTAACTAAAGAGCAATCCAGTAATAACCCAATTGCACTTGCTGACACAGACTTTCAATTTGTGGCCTACACATAAACATCTACATCTCATTACTCTAATTCATTCTTCTTGAATTTATTTATTTTCTTAATTTTAACTCATGTCATAATGGTGATTAACTATGATCTCAAGGAGTTTTATTTTTGCATCAAAGACAATTACAACTAACGGGTACATTTTTTTGTTTATTGATTTTTTTTAAGAATAAATTTGTGCCATCCATTGCCATTTCACATGTCTTTATTTGACACAGTACCAAGTGCCCTGGTTCAGTTCACCAACAACACATCCAGCAGGAGCCCCACTGCTATGATTGGCATAGCTTTGGGACTGTAATTTAGACTTTTTTTTTTAATATATGTGATGCAACAATGCCATGACCATGATTTTTATAAGGGGATAATATGGATTATATTTGAAAGTGGAAGTCAGAAGAAAGATACAGTCAAGTGACACGAGCATGGCAGTGGACCCCTTCTCTCAATTCTACATTTGGCTCTGAGAGTGACAATAGTCCCCTGCCCTAAGGCTTCAATTAAGTCTCTTAAGCCAAATCTTCAAATCTGCAAGCACCAAAACATGTAGGTCAACACCCCCAATTCCCATCACATAGTCAGTTTAAGTACTTTACTTGAACTGCCTGACAGTGAGCCTGACCATAGATAAGATACAAAGTTCCCTGCATGAGGATCTCAAAGCCTAAGACTTATTCTTATTCTGCTCCAAAACTTGAGCTCCTGCTACATCTATCAGCCCACCGTTGGGGTACTATCTCTCTATCTTTTTGTTTTTATAGTATTGTTATACTTTTCTATATCAACTTCTGTGTGTATTATATAAGCCTATTAGAAATGAGCTTTCTCTGTAAATTGTGAGTTACAACTACGTGGAGTGCCTATAACAAAACAGAAAGTCCTGCACTCTCCGTTTCAGTTTAAAATGTTTATTTGTGCTGACAAAACCTTTACTCATAGCTCAGTGCATAAGTACCACGTACATTCTCAGCATAAACATGTACCGAGCCTTTCTGAGCAGTAGTTCTGGGCAAATGGAACTATTTTCCTAGGAGATTTATATAAACAAATTTGAAGTAGCCCTGTTCATATCCTGGTATTATATCTGCACACTATTTAAGACCTCATTTGAATCTGTAGTAAAATACATGGTTTTCACAATGGAAGTGGAGGTACTCTACACGGCCAACACTTTGCAGTGATTAGATCTTTTGGTGATATAAGGAATGTATATTCATATACAATACACAGGCTAGCTCCACCTTCAGGTGACATGCTTATTTGTTTCATCACATGAACTAAACGAGAACACTGTTTCTCAAAGGGGACACAACCATCCTCCCTGTGGAGGCTCTGATCTTACTTAGGCAAATCTAGAAAAAAATGAAGAAAAGACTGTTTTACTGCCCTGCTTATTTATTTTTTAAAAAGCTGTAGACTCTGCTGTATCTAGAATATTCAATAACTGTCTTGGTATTTTTGCTGGTTTCTACATGGATACAAGTTAGCAGACAAGAAACAAGAATACTATTGATCTTAACTTCGTATTTAAGTTATGCACCTTTTTGTGGTCAGCAGCTCTGGGGCAGATACAGAAGAATCCTGAACTAGAATCATAGAATGATAAAATACTAGAACTGGGAGGGACCTCGAGAGATCATCAAGTCCAGTCCCCTTCTCTCAAAGCAGGACCAAGCACCATCTAGATCATCCCTAATAGATGTCTATCAAACCTGCACTTAAATATCTCCAGTGATTGAGATTCCTCAACCTCCAAGGTGGTCTCCTGCCATACTTTATATCTTTCCTACTCAGTGAAATAGTTTGCATTTGGGCCCTTAGTAATGTCCCTTTAAAAAACTTCCAACTTTCTTCAGCTGTTTTTCCTCTTAGTCTTACTTCCCATGGGTCTTTACCTACCAGCTCTCTGAATTTACTAAAATCTGCCTTCCTAAAATCCATTGTCTCTATTTTGCTGTTCTCCCTTCTACCATTCCTTAGAATCATGAACTCTATGATTTCATGATCACTTTCTCCCAAGCTTTCTTCCACTTTCAAATTTTCAACCAGTTCCTTCCTATTTGTTAAAATCAAATTAAGAACAGCTTCCCCCTGTTAGCTTTCTCAACCTTCTAAATTAAAAAAATGTCTCCTACTGTCTTAGAGGTCAGACAGGCCTGGATAACCAAGCTCTAACAATTTTGTACACCACACATTCCGAAATGTAATCCCAAGCTTACAGAAAAACTCAAACTTTAATTAACTCTAGGTAGGCAAACACCAGAACCTTACTGGGTTCCATATGCATGCAGGTGTCTATCCGGGCAGAGTCTGCTGTAGGGTTGGGTCCTAGATTAGCTATTTGTCATCTGAAGTTGCAACAAATAAGGCAGAAATAAATAAATTGCTTACTCAGTTTTCATTCCAGTTTTCATAATTGTGTCATGACACTAAATATTAACTTGTACAATATTATGTCATGTACACACAATTTTACATCTAATTTGAATTAATGTACCATACCATAATGCTTTGAAGAGCAACAGTTATCACTAAAAAAGCCTAGTTCATGTAATGTTGGTTTTCAAGTTGCTAATCCAAATGTATCATGTGAGTAGAAAGTTAGCTGAACTGTTATCAAAATGATAACTCACGTTTCCCTCTATCTGCATTTATTTAAAATCATACCCAAGGTATCTGAACAAATTGGCATCTTCTTTATGCTCATGATTTTCTATTAAGATTAGAATTGACTGATTATATGATTGACTCTCATTTGTAATCTGGCATCAAAGATAGAAGGAATATTTTATAACTGGATTTACAACATCTCAAGATTTGACTAAAAATCAAGATGACCAGTTTGTTGTATCAGTTAAGGGAATTCAAAGAAACATGCTGAAATTTTCACAGAGATCTAATGGGGTATGTCTAGATTCCTTGCAGGAGGCATAAGGGAGCTGTCAAAAAAGGCTTTCTTTCTCGACAGATCCCCCTCTAGACTGCTGCATTTTGTGGACAAAGTGCTGAGTCGGCAAAACGCAGTGGCCATTTTTATGCAATTTAGGCACGGGATATTTAAATCCCTGCCTCATTTGCAATGTCGATCTGCCTAATCTGCATCCCTCTGCTGACAGAGGGATGCAGTCTAGACATACCCATGTGTGCCCAACTCACATTGTCTTTACTTAGAAGAAGGTTGCCTAAGTGATTTAGGTCCCATTGAAAATCACAATCTACTTATTATTCTTAACCATTCCTCACTACCAATAATTTTATTATTAAGGCTGTCAATCACAGTTAATGTATGCAATTAATGCAAAACAAATTAACTAGATTAAAAAATAGTCACAATTAAACACCGGTTTAATCACTCTGTTAAATATTAATAAAATACCAATTTAAATATATTATAAATGTTTCTCGATATTTTTACGATATTTTTAAATATGTTGTTTTACATTACAACACAGAATATAAAGTGCACAGTGCTCACATTATAGTCTTATTTTTATTACAAATATTTGCACTAAACAAAGATAAACACATTTTAAATTCACCTCACACATCCACTCAATCTTACTTGTTGTTCAACCAATCATGAAGATAAACAAGTTTGTTTACATTTATGAGTGATAATACTACCTGCTTCTTAACTAGAATGTCATCTGAAAAGAAGAACAGGAATTCACATGGGACTCTTGCATCCAGTGTTGCAAGGTATTTATGTACAAGATATGGTAAAACATTGGTATACCCCTGTGTGCTTTTTCTTTGTAGACTCTAAAGAATGATAATTTAACTCAAAATAAAGAATTTAAGTAAAAAAAATAATTCTAAATTTGTAAGTTATACTTTCATGTTGAAGAGATTTCCTGACAGAGTTTTTATGAGATGAACTGAACAATACAATATCTTTTGTTTATCTTTCTTACCATGTAAATATTTGTAATCCAAAATAATAAATATAAAGAGAGCACTGTACACGGGTATTCTGTGTTTTATTTGAAATCAATATACTTTATAATACATAAAAACATCTAAAATATTTATAATAAATGTAAATTGGTGTTCTGTTATTAACAGTGCAATTAAAACTGATTCATCACAACAAATTTACAAATTTTTAAAACTCATGTTTGACGGCAATTATTTTGAGTGGTTTGACGGTATTTTATTTTGTTAGGTCAGTTTGGAAAAAGAAATTGAAAAAGGCAAGTTTGCAGGGGAGAAAAAATTTGATTTGAGACTATTTTGAAGCCGCAAAATTTGCACTTTTTGAAAAACCAAACAAAACTTTTTTTTCACGTCAAAGCATGAAATTTCAACAGTGTGTGTGTTCTGGTAGAAAACCTGATGTTGTTTGAAATCAAATGTCAAGTTTCAAGAAGATAAATGTTGAGATCCAAATATAAAGAATGAAATCCTAAAACCTTAGGATGGATTTTCAAAGCTAAGGACACATCCTCACTGGGCTGGGAGCTGTGTTCTTACCTTATGGTAACCAACATGATGTAATATCCTACTTAAGATACAGTTTATAGCTTTCAGATATTGAGGTAAAGTCTATGGGAGAGCATAGACTTTACTATGATCTGCTTACGTAAGTGAAAGCTACAAACTTCCTTGTCTTCGCTATGATTTTACCTCTATTTAGTTAACTCAAGTTAGCTAACACAAGATGAATATGCATCTTTTCTCCAAGGGAAAAGTCACCTATGGGATTTGGGTACCCTCTTTCCATTGAAATGAGTATGAAATGGGAGTTCAAATCACCTAAACAGCTTTATAACTTTAAACTTTTCAAATATCACTCTGACTATTTCCCTGTATCACAGGGTGCATCTACACAGCACCCTTACCTCGGAATAAGCTATGCAATTTGCATTAGGCAAATTGCGTAGCTTATTTTGACCTTATTTTGAAATAGCTTATTTCAAAATAAAGCACTGTTCTCAAACGTTCCTTATCTCTCATGCAATGACATTTACAGGGCTGTAGGAATAGCGAGGCTGTTGTATTTCAATATAGTGGGCTTGCTGTTAAGATGTGGAATAGCTATTTTGTGGTACCAGAGATATCCCAAAATTGATCCACAGTCTAGATGTAGCCTCAGTGTTCTAAATGGCATTACTTATGTGGAAGAGACTATAGCTGCATTGGGAAATGGATGCTTACAACGACTCCGTTAGGAATAAAAAGAAAATGAAAATTTCCAAGCAGGAGACATCACAAATATTAAAAAAAACTATGGTAAGTTAACAGCAGAGAATCATGACTAATAAGACATCATCTCATATTTGGTAAATATAGCAATGATAATGCCTTGAAAAGTTAACTAAACTTTGCTTTTATTAAATAGGGGCTGCTGACTTGAGAAAGAAAATGATTTATGATTTTTCACTGCAACACTTCAGAACTTTAATCTATAACCCATGAAAGGGTGCAAGAGCAGTCTGAATATTATGCTGAGCTTAATTATACTTAATGTGAATTATTCAGAAATGCAGTAGAGAGACTAAAAATTTATTTCGTACAAAGAAGCTTGACATTTTAATTGGTCCTTCAGAAAAGAGACAAAACAATTTCCTCTCAAGAAAATTTACATCTTCCCCATCAAAGCAGCAGCCTTAGCCAAGCAGAACTTCATTAACAAGATTAATTATCATGCCAGTGCCTGCCTCATCAGGTGTTCAGCCCAGGTGAAAAACAGAATGCAAAGTGACGAGTAACATCGTTCCCAACGTTCAGCATTGATTCTAAGAGAAAACGTGACAGATTGAGGCCACTGTACCTTGGTCATTAGCCATTTTGTCAGGGTGCTCAACTGCAAGAAAAAGACAATATCATTAGACTGTGACAGCACCTAGTAGGCAAGCTGACATATCAAATCAACAATTTTGTTAGCAAGTTTTCATATCAAGTTGCTGCTTTCCTGCACTTTTGATTGGAACTAAGAGAGATATTTTACCATTCCCCTGTTCAAAGAGATTCTGAAGAACAGAGAAGACTAGTATAAGTTACACCGTGCTTCACATAAAATGTAGTCACAAACTCTTAAAAATAAAGCAATGAAAATATGTATTTTCTCATCTTGTTGATCTCTGAAATTAAAAGTGCCATCTGAAAAGTTTAATTAAACGTGGAAGTGAAAGAAGAAGAGCGAAGAAAAAAACTGTTATTTGAATAACTGCATTCAAATCACCTATGTTTTGGAAACTAGATCTGAATTATAAAGTCATTGTTTCAGCTTTGTACAAAAGAGGTTTTAAATTATTTACATGCTTTTGTATAATAATTACACAAATGACAGTGTGATTTTAAGTGCACCAGACAAGACTTCAGAATTCAACAGACACAGTGGAAGCTCTTCTGAAGAGTTAGCAGCTCCATGGCAATTTATGAAATGATAGAGAGTATTAAATTTCCCTTCAGATTCAGAAATAGGTACCATTATGGAAAATTACCCAATTTTCTGGTTAATAAAATGCAAAAGAAATTTAAGCTACTGAAGACTTTAAAAAAAAGATTTTGATACACCTGACTGAATTTAAGTAGCTGAGTAAGCAGTCTACAAATAGAATTTAATCTGAGGAAGTGGGTCTGGCCCACGAAAGCTCATCACCTAATAAACAATCTTGTTAGTCTTTAAAGTGCTGCATAGTCCTTTCTTTTGTTTCTACAAATAGAGTGGTTTTTAAAGGGTGATCCATTTTCCCTTTAAAGAGCACTACATAAATTGATTACCCACCTTCATGTTATGACCACAGTGTTATACCCTGATTTATTTACAAGATGTTGCCATTAACAATAAAGATGGTGGCAACTTACATATAGCACAATGACATTACTGTGTCTGTTTCTGATAACAATGCAATCAGCACCTATTATCATTCTAGTTATGGATGTTCCAGGCATCCAGGAAAGGGAAAATAGATACCTGAATGATTGCACTCATCTACTTTAACTCTTATTCCTTTTCATGTGAATGCAAGGACTGCTAAGAGAGAAAATTTTATCAAGTTTTACATATTCCCTCAAAGTTTCTAAAAATCTTTTGGGGATAATAAATGTCTCAGCTGAGTTAGATCTTGCCCAAGTGTTTATGATATTTAAAAACTGACATAATTTTTCTGTCTTCTACAAATTATTAAGGGGATATAACCTGTGGCATCTAAAAATGACATGAAATTCTGCTCTGTCAGGTCAGTGAGCAACATTTCTCTCTGGCAGGTCATAAAGGTTCACATTTGGTACAGCTTAGGAACAAGGTTTTCTTTTTAAACTACCACTCCAATACAGCATTAGAGGGCACTGTAATGCTAGAAATGCTGCCCCACATTAGGTTTGTCAAAGAGAGAAATGGGACATCAACATTATGTATTCCTGATCTCCTGCAGCAAGGCCCCAAATAAAGGCTTTCCCTGCTTATCTTGATATAATGGTATTGGTAATATCTGACAAAACTGAAAACCAAGATAATTTTCTCTTTCCTTTATATAAACAACTGACCATGTATTTCATTCATCCTTGAAATAAAATACACACACAGATTTGTAGAAAATGCAGTATGTGCAGTTTTATATTTTTATCTGTGCATGTTGGTTTATTTGTGTGTGTGATATTAGTAAACAATTCAAATACTATTATTTTATTTGTATCACTTAATGTTCACTACACAGTTATGATTTGTTCCTAATTTGACGATGTAATTTAGAATCAAATTATGTTTCAGTTGAAAAGAGAGTAAGAACAGTTCTGGCATTTACCACCTTCTGCCATAGATGAAAAAAAAAAGTTATTATTAACAAGTTAACTTGAAAGAATGAGGGATTCTTCTTCTGATCTGGCCCAACTATATTCAGACTTTCTTAGCTAGCCTTTTCATAAGAAGTAAATTTCAGATTGGGGTTGTTCCCTATATTGCTAAATGGATTCCAGTTGCTTTGCTTCATAAATGTACTATTTAATGTTATTAATTTACATAGAGTAAATCTAGTAGAATATTGAGATTGAAGTTTTGCTTTCCCACTTGTCTCTGCATTCATCCTTAACTTCTAGAGGAATCCAGGTCAACATGCAGTTTAATATTTAACATATACAATATAATTTACTTCTCATTTTATTTTTATTTTTTCAGGCTACCTAATGATATCAACTGGAATTTGTCTGAGTCAGAACTAAATAAGACCTCATTCAGGTGATTCAGGTTTTGTTCCATAATATAGAACAATAAAAAATGAGGTATTCCCTAGTAATTAATTATGGGGTACATAATCACATCTGATGCCTACATCTCCTCCAGGCATATAAGAACTACCTGGAAATGCCTGTTCCAGAACAACTATGTCTTTGATTGATGAATACGACCATACCCGGCTAAAGAACATGTAGGCAGATCCTCGGCTGGAGTTATGACAGTTTACAGGAGCTGAACATCTCTCCATTGGATTACATTATTACCAATGGATCTGAGGGGAAAAAACCATAAGCATTTTGCTTATCTGACAGTGATATTTACAACACAACATATCTGTTATTGTACAGATCACTGCATTTTTCAATACTAAGGGTATGGAACTGAGAATGAAAAAAAAATCAGTTGCAGTTTTATACTTGAATAGGGGTTTGGTTTCCTTGAAAGAGCTTCATGTGCTATAATATCTTGAATCAGATAAGGAGTAACGTTATACATCTTTGATGTTTACTTAGTTCCTAGTGTTTTAAAATATCTTGCAATCAAAACATATATTTGCCAACAGAGCATTCATTACCATAAGTCATATGCATCTCTCTGGTTAATAAATATTAAGGGCAGAAAACCAACATTTGTGCATAATTCATATTGCACTCAAGCTTTCAGAAGTTCTTTTCACCTTATATGTAGAGACAGATTTGTCAAAAATCAGCTGAATATCATTGAACATGACATATTTAGGGTGGATAATATTAAATATTCATGTCAGGGTATTAAACATAGTCCTTGTAGACTATTACAAGATGTAACAAATGTGTAAATTTATCTTTTTGGTATCTCTTGATGCGCTCTGATCTAGAATTCATTTCCCAAATGAGTTTCATGGTACTTTGTATAAACACTACAAAGTAGGTGATATCTACTCCATTAATCTTTTTGTTAAGTTAGATATTTGGATCTCTGTATCTTTTGATGTCTTATTACTCTATGGTTATTATATTTTGATGTTTGACTCACTTTAAACTAACACTAAGAGAGTTCTTTGACTTGGCACAAATTGAGAGCATGAAATTAAATTGGCACCCATCTAGTTGATAGAGACTAAACACTTGCAAAGTGCTATCTTTTCACATTTCATGGTAGTTGAGAATGAATAATCAGGATCCTACAAATAATTCATTCAGAGTGAAACTCTACTTCAACAAGTAAGTCTTGAAAATCTGGACAGACTGTGATAAGTGCTGAACAAATTCATACCATTTTTCATTTTTCTGACTTGTGTTAATTCACAAAAACTGTTGTATGATGGTTTTCTTATTTAGCCTGAACATTTGGTAGCTTGCTCTTTATAGATAATGGCTAGCTCGAATGGACATGCCTCTGCAAATGCTGCTGAGTGCAATGACCCATTCATTATGATTCTTCCTTGATGGTAAATGCTAGGGACTGACTGAAAAAGGAGTCTCCCTTCCCTCCTTCAAAAGCAGCAGCAGAAGGAAAAATTTTGTTTTTGTTTCAATATCTATTAAAGGCTGAAGTTGCATAAAACCTTTTTCCTTCAACAAAAAACAAGGATGAACTGTATCTAGAGCTGTAGCTAGATCATTAAACATAGGCCTGAAACAGAGTATTGAATCCAACTCTTCCTCTTGTTCCCCACAAATGACACTGGATTTGAAACATCCTCTGAAAAGAGCTTTTCAGCTCTGGCCCATCTTCATTTTAAACAGCCTTCTGTCAAGACATTATTTTTTATACTCAAAGCTTTGGAATTTTTCTTTCAGAAAAGCTACACCTACATGTGACCCCATTTCTAAAAATAGTCACATACCTTATGATGCTCTATGGCTTAGTCTACACTGCAGGGTTTTTGTGCAAGAAGCCTTTTGCACAAGTGTTTGTGCAAAAACTTCTTGCGCAAAAGCGCATACAGATCTCAAAACGCATCACAAAAGTGATGTGCTTTTGCACAAGAGAGTATCCACACTGCATGGACACTCTTGCACAAGAAAGCTCTGTGAATGGCCATAAGAGCACCTGTGCTTTTTCTGATAGGGGTTTCTACCACAAAAACCCCTCCGGAGCATCCACACCTACCTTTTTGCGCAAGAGCTGTAGCACAAAAAGGAGTTATTCCTCATGGGGAGAGGAATAACTCTACCATCAAAAGACCTCTGTTCTGTCGATTTTCTTGAGCAAAAATGCTCTTGAGGTGTGGACGCTCCTCTGTTTTTTGCACAAAAACCTTATAGTGTAGACATAGCCTCCATGTTTAATTCACTAATTGCCTTTTTAAAAAAGAATACTTTATACTGTCATATAAGTACATGAGTAACAGTTTCAAACATAAGGCACACAGTTGCTCCCAGTAGTTTCTAACACATGCAGTAACAGAGTCCACTTTTTCATGGCTAATAACATGGGGCAAAATGTGATCTCTGTGTGTGTGGATTATATCTCTACTTCCACTAGCTATGGTTGTAGTCCAGAGCTCCATTAAGCACAGGCATTACTTTCTACTAACACATGCTGAGGCAGTAGCCATTTAAAAGGTCCCCCTCATCTTGCCTTTCCTTCAGACTGGCCAGCAAGGGTCAGAGAGATCAAGCACAGACTCATTTAGGCCTATAACTGGTATGTTCCAAGTAAGAGAGAAAATTCTATGTGAACCCAATTAGACTTTGCCTCAGACTATCTCGATTGGTTCTTTAATTATGTTTCATTTGTTTGATCAATTAGAAAGGAAAGACTAATTTTGCATTCCTGTTTTCCATGTATGTGAATGAGTCACTACTAGTACTTTACAGCCACCAACAGGGATAACATAAAAACCAAAGTGAAACAGTGTCTGGCTAGTGAAATTACAATCATGTACGTTTAGCTTTCTTGCTCCTGTAAGGAAGTGGAATGATGTCATACTTTATCATCCTATGAGTATGTGTGTGAATACAGCTGCTTCATTATTATGGCATTCATTGTTGTCTACTGCAGCACTAGAAATATTCTCTCAGTAGCAGTTTTCAGGTATCTTCTAAAACTCTCTCGTTAGTGTTAGTAAAGCTGACTTCTAGTGTCACAGAAGTAAGATGCAAATATTGAAGAATGAACATACTCTAGATCTCATTAATATGCAATTAAGAGAAAAATTCAAACCTTTCAAAGTCCGGAAGAGAATAGGATCAGAAAGCGGTCCCACTCCTTTGGCATTGCGAGCTTGGATTCTAAAATAATACACTGTATCTAGGTTGAGGTCCATAATTTGATGAGTAAGTCGGTCACCGCTGATTGATTCCATGACCCAGTCATCAATTGGAGTATTCTTATCCAAGGTGTAGAACAAAATATAAGCTGCATAAACATTTTCTTGGTCAGTATATAAAACATAATTTACAAAGAATATTCAAAATTCAAATTTCAGACATGATAATTGTTTCTAATTCACCTTTATATCACAGGTCTTTCATTACATTTTATTCTAATGAATATTTGAAGAATTAATGCTTAATTGTCCTATTTCAAGGTCAGAGTACCAATTACAGTTTTATAATCATATAAAACATAATATTAACAATTAGCAAAATACCTAGCAAGTTTTAAGTCTTATGTTACTTACACATTGTACCTGTCAAATTCAGACTGTGACTGAGCATGATATCAATTATAAACCATATGATAAATGTCTCTAGTGTTGCAGAGCTGGAATAAAACTAAATAACATTGATGATGCACATCATTTACTGGGTGCTCAAGAGGAAACCATACTATATTTCCTGGTAGCTATACACTAACTCCATTTTGAAAAAAAAAACCAATCACAGTAACTCACTGTAATGCTATCAATGTATCTAACAATCTCTGCGGGTACGTCTACACTTGCTTTCTATCTCAAGATAGGGATGCAAATGTAGTGTACCGAAATTGCTAGCGAAGTGCGGGATTTATATATCCCGCGCCTAATTAGCATAATCGCTTCTGGCCGCCATTGTGAAATGACAGTATTGCGAAATAAAATGCCCCATGTAGCAGTGTTATTTTGAGAGAAAAGCCTTTTCTAGAATCATAGAATCAAAGTATTCTATAAACAATGAGGTTTAACAGTTATTTCGAGAGAAGGGTTTTCTCGAAGGGCGTTTTATTTCACAATAATGTGATTTCAAAATGGAGGCCAGATGCAATTATGCTAATTAAGTGTGGGATATTTAAATCCCATGCTTCATTAGAAATTTTGGTACACTACATTTGCATCTCTATCTCGAGATAGGGAGCAAGTGTGGACATACTCTGAGTAAATAAATAGAACCACTACTGTAGGTAATTTGATTTATTCCAGGTAGTAAGCGGAAGCCTATCCAAAAGGTGAATACAGATGAACTGCTAAGTAATAAACAACCAAGATATAATTACACGTAACATACTTTTAAGGGAGAAAATTTTAAAAAATCTATGACAGTAGCATTCAACTTCGAAAAGGGGAATTACAGAAAAATGGGGAAACTAGTTAAATGGAAATTAAATAAATAGTTACAAAAGAGAAATCATAGAATCATAGAATAATAGGACTGGAAGGGACCTCAAGAGGTCATCGAGTCCAGCCTCCCACCCTCAAGCCAGGACCAAGCTCCGTCTACACCATCCCTGACAGATGTCTATCTAACCTGTTCTTAAATATCTCCAGAGAGGGAGATTCCACCACCTCCCTTGGCAATTTATTCCAATATTTGACCACCCTGACAGTTAGGAATTTTTTCCTAATGTCCAATCTAAACCTCCCCTGCTGCACTTTAAGCCCTCTAGTCCTTGTCCTGTCCTCAGAAACCAAGAGGAACAAATTTTCTCCTTCCTCCTTGTGACACCCTTTTAGATATTTGAAAACCGCTATCATGTCCCCCCTTAATCTTCTTTTTTCCAAACTAAAGAAGCCCAGTTCATGAAGCCTGGCTTCATAGGTCATGTTCTCTAAACCTTTAATCATTCTTGTCACTACCCTTTCCAATTTCTCCACATCTTTCTTGAAATGTGGCGCCCAGAACTGGACACAGTACTCCAGCTGAGGCCTAACTAGTGCAGAGTAGAGCAGCAGAATGACTTCACGAGTTTTGCTTACAACACACCTGTTGATACAACCTAGAATCATATTTGCTTTTTTTGCAACAGCATCACACTGTTGACTCATATTCAACTTGTGATCCACTATGACCCCTAGATCCCTTTCCGCCATGCTCCTTCCTAGACAGTCGCTTCCCATCTTGTATGTATGGAACTGATTGTTCCTTCCTAAGTGCCTGCAAGCTGCCTGGAAACTTTATTAAAAATGTAATACAGACTCAAACTAAATATACATTCAAAAATTTTAAAAAAGCATGATGTCACCATGGCTAACCTACAAAGTATACTGTTTAGAGGTAACATTAAAACATTGGAACTGAAATCATAATGAAGGAAATAGAAAGGAGTGTAAACTCTGGTAAGTCAAGTATAAAAGTATGATTAATCAGGCAAAACATAATAAACTGAAGAACAACCAGCAAAGTATGCAAACATTAACAGCATGTTTTAAGTACATCAGATGCAAGAAACCTGCAAAACAGAGGTCACTGAATGATCAAGGTGCTAAAGGAGCACTCAAGGAAGACAATGTTTTAGAAAAGATACGTAATTTTCACTGCTGAGGATATGAGTGATATTCTCACACCTGTACCATTCTTTTTAGAATGAGGAACTGTCACAGGCTAAAGTGTCAAGAGAGGTGATTTTGAAACAAATTGATAAATTACATTGTAATTGTTCACCAGAATTAGATGGCATTCACCGAAGGGTTCATAAGGAAAATGCAGAAATTGTAAATATGATATTGCAGAGCTACTAACAGTGGTATGTAAGCGGTCACTTAATTTAGCATCTGTACCAGATGACAGGAGGTTAGCTAATATAAATCTGATTTTTTTTTAAAAAGAGGATTCAGAGGTGATCCCAGCAATTGCAGGGTAGTAAGCCTATATCCATTACCTGACAAACTAAATATAACTACAGTAAAGAACAAAACTATCAGACACCTAGAATGCAACATGTTGGGGGTAAGAGTCAACACTGCTTTTTCAAATGACATTCAGCAGTTGAATTTTTCGAAACATGTGGACAAGGGAAATACAGTGAATATATTGTACATGGATTTTCAGAAAGTCTTTGACAAGGTCCCTCAACAAATGCTCTTAAGCAAACTGAGAAGCCAGCAGATAAAAGGGAATGTCTTCTCATGGATCAGTAACTGGGTAAAAGGTAGGAGACAAAAGACAGGAAATATTTGAAGAAGATACAAAATGATTCAGGATAGTGAAGTCCACTGCTGACAGAGAAGAGTTACAAAGGAATCTTAGAAAACTATGTGATTGAGCAAAAAAATGGCAGATGAAATTCAATATTGATAAATACAAAAAAGGCACATTAGATAACATAATTCCCACTATATATACAAAAGGACAGAGTCTAAATTAGTGGTGATGACTCATGGAGGAGATAATGGAGTCATTGAGGATATTTATCTATAACCATCTGCTTAGTGCACTCAAAAAACCTAATAAAATGTTAGAAACCATTAGAAAGGGGATAGAATAGATAATAAGACAGAAAACATCATAGTGCCAAGACATACATTCATGCTACACCCGCATCTTGAATACTGTGTGCATGTCTCATTGTCCAATCTCAAAATAAAACCATGTTAGATCTGGAAAAGGCTCAAAGAAGAGCAAACAATATTATGATGAGCCGTGGTGTTGGAACAATTTTTACAGTGTTGAAAGCCACTGAACAAAACTGTAAATCCCATACATGATGGAAACTAATTCCCACCAGAGGGTGTTGCTTTAACCCTAGCACGTCTACTTCCAGAACCCCTGAGTAGAGGTATGGAACAGGTATTATAGGTAGAGAGATTAAAAAGACTGAGACTGCCCATCTGAGAAAAAAGACAAATGAGGCAGGAATTGATACAGGGCTACAAAATTATGGATGATGTGGAGAAAAGTGAATAAAGAAACATTATTTAACCTTTCACTTAACACAAGAATCAGGGGTCACTCAGTAAAATTAATAGGCAGAAGGTGTAAATAAACATAAGGAAGTACTTCTTCACACAATACACAGTTAGCCTGTGGCACTGATTGCTATGGTATCTGAGAAGGCCATAGAGGATAAGTCCATCAATGACTGTTAGTCAAGATACTCAGGGATGAAACCCCATGCTCTGGGTGAGTCTAAAGTGGGCAACATAAGCTGGGAGTATACCACAGAGGCATGGATCACTGATAATTGCTCTGTTCTGTTCATTCCTTCTGAAGCATCTGGTACTGGCCATTGTCAGAAAACAGGATGCTATTGTAGACAGGCCATGGGTTTGCCATTTTTATGTAACTTATAAAATTTCACCATTTAAAGCCACAGTAACAGTAAAGAAAATAAGCACCACCAACCAAATACTGTAATTATTTAGATATAAAACCAAAGTGACCAAAACCCACAAAAATTGCACTATGAGCAAATTAAGTCACT
This sequence comes from Pelodiscus sinensis, assembly GCF_049634645.1. Taxonomy (NCBI): domain Eukaryota; kingdom Metazoa; phylum Chordata; order Testudines; family Trionychidae; genus Pelodiscus; species Pelodiscus sinensis. The sequence continues at coordinate 113,216,247 of NC_134716.1, forward strand.
GATACTATAACCAGATCTATGACCGGACCTTTGTGCTTTTTGCTACCCCTATCCAACTTACATGAGACTCCACGTGGGTAATGTTGTGTGAGGTTTGGATTGAAGGCTCAGGCATTATTTTAAAACATAAGGTGAAAGCCACCAGAAATAGAAATTATATTCATCCTTAGAGTGACAGAACTACTATGAAATAATAATTGTCTACAGAAATAATTTCCTTGGCTACACTAATCCATTTATGGAAAAATACTATTTCTAATATGAAACCTCTTGTGTTCAAATCTTTAGCTGGTGAAAATCAGCATAAGTATTACCATCAAGAATCTATTCCTTTAAAATAAAATAAACTTTGCAACCTCCTGTTTCCAAATGAATTGGTGTATTAAGGGATGAAAACTGATGTCAGAATGAAAGCCCATGATAGTACTTTTAAGATTTTGGGCATTGCATGATAGAGTTATTTTTAAGGGATGTATGCAGTTGTTTAGTAGAAGGTTTAGCTATGAGTTTTATTTCTGAAGTTCTTTGTAGTCATGTATCAGTCAACCCAGTTGGGTTAATCTTTTTGGTGACATGTCATATATCATGTATTACTTTAATTATGTAACATATTACAAATCATCAGTGGGACTATTCACATTAATAAAGTTATACACTTGCTTAAGTATTTGCAATATGGGTGCTTTGATTATCTTTCTCTTTCACAAGGAATTTTTGTCTTTGACATTTCTAAGTAACATCTCGCCAATCTTGGCTGTATTAAATATTTTCTGTAAGTGTCATTTTTTTTTATTCCACAATGAAGTATGATTGTCCATGGATATTTTCAAGCAAAGTCGGCTCTCACAACACTGAGTATAAGAAACTCCATTAAAGATACTGCCTTTTAGTCTTCAGGAGTAGCTCTATTTAAGCCAATGGAGTTACACAGTAGAACAGAAAGAAGAATCAGGACCACTGACTGCTAATTAAAATGGCCATTTTTCCCTCTGAAAATGGATTAATGTTAGAAGAACCATCTTCTATGAAAATATGTATCTTTAATATGCCTTCCTTTTGGATGTTATCCGTTAGTGTAAATACTTAATATGAAGCACAGTAAAATAATATACAGAACAGTTCCAACCTGAGGTGTATTATGAGTCAGGATCAGGAATTATTAGTAGCATCAGTATCATACACAGACATGAAAAAAATACACCGTATAACTTCCAAGTGTCTAACCAAATAGTGTTAATTAAATCATTATATGCACATTTTTAAGTTGAATGATATTTGTCATAATAATTATATGCCTCTTAGATGTCCATTAAAATCCTAAAGTGATCATTTGGATGCAAAATCTCTGATAAAACTATTATATTTTTCATACTAAATTAACATTATGGACTTGTTATGGATGTTTAATTATGCATTGATGTTATCTGCAATATTTTGAACAATAAAATTTGTCATTGTGAAGCATCCATTAAGTCCAATTCTTGTCAGTCAATATTCAAGTTTTCTTAATCATCATTGCTTTAAATTGTTATTATAAAGTTAAACATCTATAATAAATCCTACCATTTATGTGATGTACAAAGTAACCTATCATTATATAGCTAATGTATTACATTATTGCCAAACAAACTACTTATTATTAGTCATTTCTAATTGCCACAGAAGACCTTTGCTAAGAATTACTACATTTAGAAAGTATATTAATGCCTTCAGCAATTAAAGCTAAAGGATTTATATTCTCTAATTCCCCATTTCACTGTAACTTTGGCACTGAATTAACTGCAAATACAACTCAGCACGTCTATGTGGAAAAAAAGAAGTTCAAATGAATTATAGTGGAAACAAACAAAGACGTAGGAAGAATAAATGATGAGTGAAACCAATAAGTGAACAGAGCTGTAAAATAAAAGAATAGACATGCAACAATATAAGCACTTACCAGTAATTTTTCCATTGGCTTCTAATGGAGGCTGCCAGCTGACAATGACAGCTCGAGGCTTCCCTTCCCGAGTAATGACAGTCAAATCCTTGGGAGCAGAGGTTGGTGCTTAAAAGAATGAAAATTACGGAAAACAATCAGATTCTCAGTTATATTCTTGTTTTCTTTAACATCCTATAGCAGTCATAAACTCTTTTTTTAGATTCTCTTATGCATTACAAATACATTCCCAGGTGGTATATGTTGAGAACTAAAAACTAGATTTTTAAGAGAAACTATTTTATAGTCCTATTGGTTGTGGTTACTTCTGGAAATAGTCCTCCTTTTATTCAATTCCATTCCACTTTGGTGTTTATCTCTCCTACATCACCTACTGCATATGCAATGGTCTCAAACATTCCCCATATTTAATATTAATATTACTCCTCTTATGGTATCAAAAATATATTTAAGGGACCCATCTCCATTTAGGAAATGGAAATGAACTGAAAATACACATAATAGGAGATATTCTCAATAGTGTCACAAAACCCTGGGACTGCGTCTAGACTGGCAAGTTTTTCCGCAAAAGCAATTGCTTTTGCAGAAAACCTTGCCAGCTGTCTACACTGGCCGCTTGAATTTCTGCAAGAATACTGACTTCCTACTGTCTGAAATCAGTGCTTCTTGCGGAAATTCTATGCTGCTCCTGTTCGGGCAAAAGTCCTTTTGCGCAAAGCTTTTGTGCAAAAGGCCCAGTGTAGAGAGCTCAGATCGGGGTGATTTTGGAAACTGACTAGCCCGAAGTAACTGCCCGCGTCTACATGCAGCAGAGAAGTGGGATTCCGAGATAAACCCCTTAGTTCGAATTAACTGTTAAACCTCATTCCACGAGGAGTAACAGTTAATTCGAACTAAGGGGTTTATCTCGAAATCCTGCTTCTCTGCTGCATGTAGACGCAGGCAGTTACTTCGGCTAGTCAGTTTCCAAAATGGCAACCGGCTGGGAATATGCTAATTAAGCGCGGGATATTTAAATCCTGTGCTTCATTAGCAATTTCGGTCACCCTCTAGTTCGAACTAGAGGGCTAGTGTAGACGTACACTCAGAGGCAACAAGGGGGGAGCAGAAGCCCATCCTGGGGGCAGCAGGCTTAAAAGCCTGTTCCCTACAGCACCGTCTCTGCGGGGGCAGTGGAGGCAGAGGGTAGTGGGGACTGGGTGCAAGCTGGAAATCAGGACTAAAATTTGGATCTTGATTATTGCTCTTCTTTCCACCCCTTTTTTCTGATCTCTCCTGAATTTTATATAAATATTGATATGAACATTCTCCATTAAGGGAACTTCCACATGTAAAATGGGTTACAAAATAGGCAATAAAGACTGGAAATAGAGGATGCTTTTACTTATTGAAGCTGCATCTCCAGCTTAAATCATTGTATAAGAAAATCTAAAGATACATGTATTTCTATCATTATTTTCCCTATTATTAACTAGCATGTTCAGCAGTTGTCATTAAAAAAAAATCAATAGTTACCAACAGACATGAATGCATTTTGTGTCTGTTTGTAAGTGATTGATATTGGCACCCCTTTGGTAATTGTCTGATTTTTAATTGTGACCATTGTACTTTTGCTGCTTCTTGTCATGAATAGAAAATATTACACTTATTACACAGCCATCCAATTTTATATATCGGAATCAGTAGTCAGTGAAAAAGGAAAATGTCATGCTAAGAGCTATAGACACGCTTTTTGTTGAGCATGAGAAATACAATAAATAACTGAACACTTTGGGTCCTATCCAGTACAATATAACTTCAGTCTACTGTGCCAGTGAGCCACTCAGACTGTGGTAGATCAAGTAGCTCTGCAGAAGGCATACCTATTCAGAAGAAAGCCTGGCCTGCTCTGGAGGGCCAAACACAGAATGAAACAAAAGCAGTGAAGCAGGGAGTTAAGTTTAATAAGGGCATTTAAAAAACTGCCGACTTTCTCTTCTCCCTATTTACAGATTTCAGTTCCCCTTATGCTGAGGCCAGGCAGCTCACTGGATTAATTCACAAACTATCCTTCCAAAGAGCCACAAGAATGGAAGATGAATAATTTATTCTAAATACATATAGAATTTAATAAAAAATACTAATCATGCTGTAGGGCAGTGATACTCAGACCTCAATTGGTCAGGAGCCAAATTAGTGATCAACATTACCCAAAAGAGCCACAGTTGTGTGAATTCATTTTTTTAAATTTATATATTTTATACATATTATTCTCACAGCAAATAAGTGAATAACTTAATGCAATTTGGTAAAGTAACTGGTTAATAACATAAGCATCCTCACTAGTTAATGACTTAGATTGGCTAATAATTATATCATACCGTGTTTTAATACCATGTGCTATAAAGAGCCTCAGGGTGTATTAGTGCAGTAGATTATTTTCTCTAGCTAGTCTTTACAATTCTATACTTTGGGATACTCTTTAGCATTAATATCTAGGGGTATGTCTACACTACAGCGTTATTTCGAAATATCTTATTTTGAAATAGTTAATTCGAAATAAGCTATTTTGAAATAATGCATCTACACACAAAATGCATTTCGAAATAGCGTTTTTCTATTTCGAAGTAGCGTGTCTACACCGAGTGTATGCTGAATCTCATTTAAGGCTGGCCGGAACCAGGTCCATCAGGGCATCAGGTCAGGAGTTACTTTGTATGGCTGCTGCTTGAGGCTATCTGAGGTCTGTGCTTAAAGGGACACCCCCTGAACAGCCAGTTCTCAGCTTTCTCTGCTTGCTGGCCTACCTCGATGAGGGACAGCAAAGCATTTTGTCTGTGTGCTCAGATTGCCCTCACTCGGGACATCACAGCACTCTGCAACATGGAGCCAGAGCTGCCCATGGCACTCTGGTGCTTCTCTTGGATGCGTTGATGCAAGCCTGGCTTCACTTTCTGCAGGCTGCATCTGGGGCGTTCATCGGGGGGCTGTCAGTATCCAGGAGGCCCTGCGGGAGAGCTTCCACCCTGAGTAGCACTGAGAGCTTCCCTGGTCTGCGCCACTGGAGGCTTGTACCTCATTCCTCCCTCACATCCTTCCACTTACCCTTCCCTAACCCCCCCTCCTGATGTCAAATTAAATACATGTATTTTCATGAACACAAACTCTCTTTATTTAACAAAACTGTGTGTGGGAGGGGGGGAGGAATGAAACTCTGGTGAGACTGGGGACAGGAGGCGGAAGAGGGGAGAAGAAAGGGTGGGAGAGGAGAGGAGGAAACCTAGGAGGAGGGAGCTTGAAGGGGGAAGCAAGGGGAAGAAGGGAGAGGGGAAGCTCAGGGCTCAGGGTTGGGGGTCTTGCCGGACCAACTTGATTTTCATGCAAACCTGATCCTGGGTTCTCATGTGGCCTTTGGTGGCCAGTCTGGCAGCTATTCTGCCATAGACGGTCACATTCCTCCATCATGCAGAGATCATGCTCTGGTGTCATTCAAAGAGCCTCATTAACCCTGACAGGGAGCCTCTCACATGAGACAGTAAGTTCTACAGATAGAAAGTTTGTATCTCTAAATAACATGCAATTTGAAGAGCTTGCTCAATATTGCTATGCATTTTTTTTGCTTAATTTTATAGAAGCTATTCCAGATGCTGTATCTCCAACTCAGGACCATCTATGTAACATCCGCATACAAATACCTCCAGAGCCTGCGGAACTGCACATACACAATCTAGTGAATAGAACCATGGAGCTTTGATTTCAAAAGCACCTTCACCTCTTCAGCAAAAATAATCTCTATTAGCTGGTAGCATTACTTGATCCTTTGCCAGAGCCTCTTGGGGCATGTCTACAATGCAGCATTATTTCAAAATAATGACATTATTTTGAAATAACATAGTGAGCGTTTACACAGCAAGCCGTTCTTTCAAAATAATGTTAGGATGGATGACTTCTTACTCAGACTCCCCATACCGTCATTTCACAAGAAGTAGGGGAAGTTGAAGGAAGAGTGTTCTTCCTTCATCTTCCTGCTGTGTAGGCAGCGCCAAAAGCTGAATTAAGCTATTTCGACTTCAGCTATCCAATTGATGTAGCTGAAGTTACGTATCTTAATTTGACTTTTGTTGTGCAGTGTAGACATGCCCTAGAAGTCTAGAACAGGATCACATACGCTTGAATCAGTACAAGTAGCCTTTTTATAAATTAAAAAATAAGAGAGATTAACAAAACTTCCATCCTGATCATAGTAGGCTATTTCCATCATTGTTCTCATCTGATTTTATTTTTCTTTGAAAACTAAATACCAGCTAGGTCATATCTTTAGTGAAGAAGATATATGAAGGTGACTGTTTTTATTATCCATATTATTGCAAACATGCTGGTTTATAAAGCTATCAAAATATGTAGACATACCTGCTTCATATGTTGTGGCATGTGCAGTCATGCTCCACGTGCTTGACCTTCGACCTTTAGTTACCATGACAGAGAATTCATACATAGTGTTTGGCTTAAGGCCTATTACACTATGGCTCAAAGCTGTTGTATCTGCTGACTACAAAGGGGGGAAAAAGAGGAAAAGAAATATATGTTTAAGCAAGTAAAAGTTGAAAAATGCAATAATAGAAAACTAACTTACATACACAATTTTTCCATATAATAGATAAAATGGAAGAGCATATTATAGTAATGCTAACTTCCTTTTGTAAGCATACTTTTCTGAGGACGGAAATAGCTTTGACACTGTAGTATGTATTTTAGTGGAACTATTCTTAGTACCATGAATAAAACTCTAAACTGGCTGTTTATAATTTAGGCAGTTAACTAAGGTATGGAGATTCCCTCTGCTCCCTCTCCCCCTTTCTTCACACAAAGGAATTTATGGCAGTCTTTCAAATGAAAGAATGAAATGGAAGCTGACACTGTGTCCTCCATTTGTACCCTTATGGAAGAAAAGCAGAAATATTTGCATTAAGTTAAAGACTTTTATTATTCGGCTGATTTGTTCTGTGCTCTCCACACTTACAAGAGTTTTTGACTTAAAATTTGTTTCTCTTTCATATTATATTTCTTCTCCTTCCCCCCAAAATTAGTTATTGGTCTAATAAAAGTTTACTAACACATATTTTCTCACCATAATGGCTCTAACACACACTCTGGTCATTTTTGGATGAATATATAATTAATTTCTTATAACTGTTGTAGTTTTTAAGTCTTAGATTTTTGCTGTTTAAATATATGCTTTGTTTGTATAATAAATTTGAATTATTTATTTGGTTCACAGCAGTACATTAAGAAGAGATATATAAACTATTAGTGATGTATTTATTAACATTTTTATAATGTAGATTTATCTGACTTAGCTTTTTGTCTCAGCCTGTTATAAGGAATGATTCAAGAGAGTCAGCAGTTTTTTATCATATGAATAAACCCTGTATTTTCAGACCATTATGGATATCCATTTTGCTGGGCCCAAGCTCCTCAAGAGTTATGCACCTCTAGTGAGGTGTTGAACATTTCCGTACCCACTGGCAGAAATGAGGGGTGAGGGTATGCCACATCCGATATAACATGGGATCAGTTTTCATTTAACTGAGCTGCAAATCTTTAACTTCTGTGATATATTTGATGGTCTTAAATCTACAGAAAGATGTCTGAACCACTGGAGCAGGTGAGAGAAATGTATGCCCAGTTATGCAAAACATCTGACTTTCATCATAAGAATGGATCCTTTTTCACTGTTCAGTAGGATGAGTATGGAACAATGCAGCTCTCTGGTATTCACCAATAATGTCACCCTTATGTTGACATTAATCATCAACTCTAATGATGTACATTACATCTTTTAAAATTTCACCATAAGCTTCCAAGGAAGTGCAGAATACTGTAGTAATTTTATGAGGGAAGACAGCAGACATCCATTTCAGAGACAAATTAGTAAGTGCCAATTATAATGCATCATATAAGTCTACAGAAGCATGGTATACGTTTTGTTACAACACATGAATTCACACTGGGACTTCTGTATTCAGAGACAAATTCTGTCATCTGTATACTCATTGGGAGAAAACAAGAGATAAAATAAACATAAAAGTTGACTTCATTGAGACTAAGATTTCACCAATTGAGTAGTCCCCTACTCTGTGGCTGTGTCTACACTGGGCCACTTATTCCGGAAAATCAACCGCTTTTCTGGAATAAGCTGCGAGCTGTCTACACTGGCCCTTGAATTTCCGGAAAAGCAATGACGCTCTACTGTACCAAGTCAGCCGCTATTCCGGAAAAACTATTCTGCTCTGGCTCGGGCATACGTCCTTATTCCGGAACACTGTTGCAGAAAAGGGCCAGTGTAGACAGCCCAGTAGTCTTTTCCAGAAAAGCGTGTCTACATTGGCCACAGACGCTTTTCCGGAAAAAGGGCTTTTCTCGAAAAGCAGCCTGCCAATGTAGACGCTCCTTTTCCGGAAAAACTGAAAACGGAATAGTATTCCGTTTTAAGCAGTTCCGGAAATTCATGCCAGTAGACACAGCCTGTGAGTATATCTAGTATAATCAAGGTGCTCACTTATGGAATAAAGCGCGACCCAATTATGAGCAAAATTTGATATGGGCATGGGGTTTTAACTATGGGACAGTGTTAAAACTGCTTGTGGAGTGAAAGTAGCTAAATCTTACAGATATTAAGAAATTAAAGTTATATTAGTAGGATGGTCCTTTTAATGATTGTTGGTGGAAGATGACCAAGGGAGAGACCAAAGACTCAGTATGTGGACTAGATAAAGGCTGACCTTAGGAAGACAAATTTGCATGAAAGCTAAGCCTACAATCATGAGTTCTGGAAAAAAAGGCTATAAAAACTGTCGACCCCAAATAGAAAAGAAGAGCATTACACTTTCCTTTTTTCAAACTTGCTCAGATATGAGGCACTCCCAGGATGAAGGGTCTAATATCTGAGCAGTAGCACATCTAGTGAATATGCACCATGACAATGGGAGAGCTCTCTCCCCTTAGCATAATTATTCTGTCTTAATTGGGCGCAGAAGCTATGTCAGCAGAACAGCATCTCATATAGCACCAGTGAGAATAGTGCAAAACTTGTGTTGCGTGGGAGAGCAGGGTCTTTTTCACAGCCCTGAGCAAAGTAAGTTATATTGACTTGGGATGTAGTGTAGACCTGCCAAAAATATTTGGAAAATAGGCTTGGGTTGAACATATTCAGGATAAAACTGGCTTAGAGTGAACATACTTTTCACTGAGGCTTTTTTTATTAAAAGTTGTGTGATTGCTGTTTCTGGCAGACCTGTTTCTGGCAGACTACTATATTGCAGCATCTTTGGGGGAAACCTCATATTAAGTCTATGCATCACTGTGGACCCAGGAGCTTATGTACAACTGTGTTCTTCTCCACTGGAAAGTGTTCCCAGAACTCCTTCAGGAACTAAAAGAGTGTGTTGGGAAATTGTTAAATTGACTCACTCACCCATCCCCTAGAGAAGTTCACATATACTGGTTCAATCTGGATCCTCTGGAGACTAATTGTATGTCTACACAGCAAAGTTATTTCAAAATAACAGCAGTTATTTCGAAATAACTTTCCTAACATCGACACAGCCATTCCGTTATTTCAATAGTGAAGGGCTTATTTCATAATTGGTAAACCTCATTCCATGAGGAATAGTGCCAATTTCAAAATTGTGTAGCGCTGTGTAGACACTTATTTCGAAATAGGGGGCCTCCAGCCCTTCCCAGGGTGCCCTGCTGGCTGCCCTGGCCACAAAGCAATTTCAGACGTGATGCCCTGCTGGAACTGGTTCCAACCAGCCTTAAATACTATTCAACGTCCACTAGTGTGGACACGCTATTTGAAATAGAAAAACGCTATTTCGAAATGCATTTTATGTGTAGACGCGTTATTTCAAAATAAGCTATTTTGAATTAACTATTTCGAAATTAGATATTTTGAAATAATGCTGTAGTGTAGACATACACTAAGAGATAAATACATGGGTTTTGGATTAATAAAGCTGTATTTAAATCAACTCAGGGCCTTCCTTCTGATCCAATTAATGGCTAGCATCTTCTGTCTAAGGGCACCAACCCTTGGGGACTGGAAAGACTTTGGCCTTCTAAGAATTCAAAAAGACTGATGGATGACTTCTAGTAAGTTTTTTGCATGCAGATAAGATTTTTTTATGTTTTTTTCTTAATAGTACAAGATGTTGTATACAAACTGAATATAGTATGTAAATAGATAGAATTTATGTTTTCAAGTTAGTGATTGCCACTTTCTGTGTAAGTGCCAACACAATTGCTACTAGGCAGATTTGAAGCTGGGACCTCGAAAGCTTAGTGTAGGAGCCTCTACAGCTTGAGCTATAAAGGCCAGCTGGCTCACAACACACTCTGTAGAGCTCCCTTGTTCTTATCACTCGCTGTAAGTCATATAACTGCCACTCCATGGGACAGTGAACCACACTACGTGTGTGGGTTACACCAAGCATTATTATTAATTATTATAAATTTCTCTCCTATTACACATACATTTTAATATTGATTTGATGGCATTTTGTGTCTGAAAACATCTTTCATTTATAGGTGGTAGACTATTCATGCTACTACAGGCTACTACCAAGTCAAGATATTTCCTGTTCATCTGGTTGTTTCTGAGTTTTCCCCAAGTTAAGTACAGAAAAGGTAGATTCAATTTATTGTCAAATAAATAGAAAGACAAGAAGCTGCAGAACTTTTATGTCCTGTTATAACTTCACCTTGTATTTAGCACTTGTCGAATAGCTGGTTCTCCAACGAACAGTGTAAAAGCGAACCTCGGTAGTCTTTTGATTCTTTGGGACAGAGTTGTCTGCCCAGCTGACTCTCACGGCATCATGAGTAAGTGCAACAGCCTGGACACCTACTGGTGGGAGCATGGGGGTGGAGATATCTGGGACTGAGGTAGGGAAATCATCAAGCAAAGGATAAAAATCAACTTCTAATGGATCAATGGGATCTGGGTCAAAAACCACCAAAAAAAATCCCATTAAAAAAATGAACAGTAGTTAAACAAAACAATCACCAGTGAATACACATCACAATGGGTTAAATGATGAGAGGGGAACAGGAGAAGAACAGAAAGAGAGGAATTAATTGAAAAAGGATAATATATACACAACATTTCACTTACATTACTATAATAAAGCTAACTAGCAATGAATATTATTTTGTATGGCTTCTTTAAATACTTCCAGGTGTGCTTGCTTTTGTTGGCTCCAAAATGAAGTTGAAATACATTGTTTCTCCTTAAAATGATTTACTTTGCAGTAAAAAAAAGAAATACATAAATGATACATTATTGAAACCACGTACACAACAGTGTCATTCTAAAAGACACTGATATGTGTAGGAGTTGCCTATGCTTTTCTCTCTCTCGCTCACTCTCTCTGTGCAGCTTCTTTTGTTCTTTTAATGCTATTCAAAGAGCACTTCCACATCTGCTTAAATATTTGTCAGGCAAAAGAGAACATAATTTTAATGCTAAAATAGAGTCCCACGTTGTTGATTTAATAGCTCCTGCTTGAAAAATGTGTGCATCCTGCTAAGGTTATGTGGATAGTCGTTTTAATCTCTGAGCATTCTTTTTCCTTCAGGCATGAGCATGCTTCTTTTACATATTTGGTGATCATGCACCCTTCACACAGATCAACAGTCTGTAATAATGGGTATGCAGTGTTAGGTGAAGTTAGCACAACACAGAAGCAATCTGCGGTAGGTTTTCTTACACAGAAAGGGTTGCTTCCATATCCAAAGTGAAGTTCCATGTTGGAAAGCTGTGTTTGCAATTAGCCAGTGCTAGCAAGAACATCATGGGTCTGAGTATCCTGTCACTTCACTGTAATGAATTGACTTTAACAGAATTAACCCTGATTTATACAAATATGACAAGAGAATTGGATTGCCTGTCTTTTTTAGCCTTTGAGTTTTAAGTAATAACTACTGCATCTTAATGGAGAAAATGTTGGTCAGAACAGAGACATTATGTTAAAATGTTGGCTTTTAAAATATATATATTTGCAATATAAAAACAAGATTATGATTTTACCAACTAAAACTTTCAGGCTGCCATAATTATGACACAGTACACACATACCCACAACCATGTTTTTCTTAAATTAACAGGCTACATAATTAATCAACGTGCAAATTAATCTGACATTTCCCAATTGATAATTATTTTAGTTTGGCAGCTCTCTATGCATTTACAACTTCTGACACTCTTTGATCGCTTTCTTTTTTTGTAATTTTGTAATTAATTATTTAGCACTTCAGTCCGCCACAGCCCTTGAAATAAAAATATAGGAGTAAAGCATATTTAAAATGTATGATGAGCCACTAGATGAACGTTTTATTACTGTTGTTGCTGCTTCATTCACCATCAGCTTCTTTAGAAGCTTGAATATAGATGCTTGGGGAAATAGAGCAATCTGGTGGTTCATCTACAGTTCCAAAATTCATTCAGATTTTCTGCATAGCAGGATGGGTTGAAACTTTTTCTGCCTATTCACAAAGAACATTGCTACTCTGAAGGTTTCAATTACAATGTGCATTACATAGATTTGATCTTTTGTCAAATAAAACACTGCATCTTTCTTTTTTTCCCATAGCAACATACTGAATTCTGAAGGTCTATTGTACAGAGGACTATGAAGAAAGACCAGGTCTAGCAAAATAAATGCTTAGATTCAATCAGTTAAGATAATTCAGTTCTTGAAACATGCCATCACTGAGCTGAGAAACAGTGGAACTTCTATAATCCTTTGAGGTCTGAAAATAGGTCCCTAAATACTTCCTCCACTTTTCAAAACAGAATTATTTGCTCTGTTCAAGTTTGGACATCTGTCATTTATAAATTGCATATCCTCGATTAAACAATTTATTCTTCCTTTAGCTCTTACCTTGCTTGTAACATCATTTGAGTTTATATGTTATCTATACCAACAAGTTTCAATATCTATCTATCACATACAATTTTTATGCACTGAAATAAACACAGTAGTTAAATTTTCTTTTTCATTCAGGGCAAGTCAGTTCAAAAACCACTCAGGGAGCTCAACTACAATACTTCTAGCTTTCCTGAATATAGTTTTTGAAATGCTCTTCCATGAATGACCCAATGATACTGACTTTCTTCAGAAGCCGCACCTAGAGGGGTAAGAGATTAGATAGGAAGCTCCTTGTTAGAGCTGCTCTTAGAAATAAAAGAGAAGCTGTAAAGTGCCATACTTGTATAGAATCCTTGGGTCAGTTCACCAAATACCTTTTTCTCACCTGGATAATATTTCATTCATGAGAGGTCTCACACATTCATACACTAAAAAAATTTCCCCACAGGCTTCATGTAGGTAATTCTTGATCTAGCATCAACACACATACAAAAAGTCTTCTAAAAACCCACAAGGATTTTGAACCAAGTTCATCAAATAAAATTTTTAAAAGACACATACATAATTTGACACATCTATCAGGAAGAAACAACCTTTTTAGTTACCAGACAAGAAGTAATATGAACAATGTTGAAGCCAAACACTCACTGATACTTATCTAGATATGGATTCCCACAGATGATTTCTTTTTTTACTTTGATTTTTTGTTGTTGTTAACTTTTGGGACATTCCAAGATTTCTTAGGGGAATACTTCACAAAAAATGTATGGGGAAAGAATGGTTTTCCATTTGGAGCCACAGAGCTTCCATTTGATTATATTATTCCTAATGGTTCACCCTTAGTCTGTATATGAATAGTCTTTTTGCTCTCAGTGACATAAGCTTCCTTTTTCTGAGGAAGTTTTTAACATGGTGGGTGAAACGTAAGGAACAACTACCTAATGATTGTGTCACTCCAGAGGAAAATCATTTTTCTTTTTGTATTTCGTCTTTTTGTTAACTGCTGTCTTCAGTGTTACTCATTCATCCTAAGAAAACATATGCAAACAAGAATCAGATTGGATCAAATGAACCTGAAACTTAATGGCACTTTGTTTTTCTTACCAAGAATACATCTATGAAGAAAAATGTTGCATGGTAAGTGAGTAGCCCAATTAATATTGGGTATTCTGTTTTTTGTGAGTTTATATTGTCATTAATTATTTGAAATACTTTCCTTCATCTTATCTAAGACCTGGCTACCTGACCCTAGATATGTCTGTGACTGTTCTTGGCTTTAAGTAATTAATTTCAACTTAGCAAAAATTATAAGAGATACAGAAAATAATTAAATTCCGTGCTTGATTTGTGACAGCAGCCACAATTTTAACCTGATCTTCAGATATTTAAATTGCTCTGGGATTCATGTTGCTCCCAAGCCAACTCAATCAAACTACTAACGGATGTGCAAGCATTACATTATTTTATATGAGCTAATGAAAATTTACTGCTGTAAAATATATTTCAGGAAAGTGTAATTAATTCATTATCTTATAGCCATGTAGTTCAACCAGTTAAAATGGGGTAGAAAAATGATGTGATTTATTCTAGAAGAAACTTGTACGTAGAAGAACTCTTTTTATTGGCTTTCCAAAATGGTTGCCCACATGTAAGGCTAATGATAATTGATATGGAACAAGGTAAGAATCAACATTTCCAACTCACCTGTCAGTGATCTAGTGGTGGCACTTTCATAGAGAGGAACTCCTTCACCCACATTGTTAAAGGCTTTTAAGGAAATTACATAATGGGAACTTGGCTCTGTGGGTGAAAACAAACAAGGCAAAACACACATTGTTAAAATCAATTTCAAAGACAGACTGGATTAGCATTTTCATGAAAAAAAAAAAGTTAAGTGAAGGCCTGTTCAAACTAAGCCAATAGTTAGTAGAGCAGCTTAGAAAGCTATTCACAGACAAACTAAGAGTGAATGATGTTGCTTTCATTTAATTCAGGCTCCTAATTTAGGGCTAATTTTATACAGGCAGTCCCCGAGTTATGCAGATCCAACTTATGTCAGATCTGCAGTTACGAACGGGGATTTTCTCGCCCCGGACGATGGGAGCGGCGTGATGTCCGGTCCCACCGCCCGCGTCCTCTGGGGCAAGAAAAGATGCTCTGCGTCTCCCTGATCTGCTGCGGGGCGGGGGGGGGAGAGAGGAGCCAGATCAGCGCCGCGGTCCCGCCCGGGTCCTCCTCCTGCAGACCAGGGAGACGCTGAGCAAAGTGGAGGAGGACCCGGGCAGTACCGTGGCGCTTCCAGATCAGCGTCTCCCTGATCAGCTAGTGCACCCCGCCCCCCCAGCAGACCAGGGAGATGTGGAACAAAGCCCCGGGCCTGTGGTAGAGCAGGTGGGGCGCTGCCGGTTGGTCCCGCAGCACCGCTCCTTGGCGCTACTGGACCAACCCGGCAGCACCCCATCTGTTCTGCCCCAGGAGTCCTGATTCAGCCGCTGCTGATCAGTTTCAGCAGCGGCTGAATCAGGACACCTGGGGCAGAGCAGCTGGGGTGCTGCTGGGTTGGTCCAGTAGCACCGAGGAGCGGCAGCGCTACTGGACCAACCCAGCAGCACCCCAGCTGCTCTGCCCCAGGCGTCCCCAAGTCAGCCGCTGCTGAAACTGACCAGTGGCTGACTACAGGAAGCCCCTGCCCCGGGCTTCCTGGAATCAGCCACTGATGAGTTTCAGCAGCAGCTGACTTGGGGATGCCTGGGGTTCTTAAGTTGAATCTGTATGTAAGTCGGAACTGGCGTCCAGATTCAGCCGCTGTTGAAACTGATCAGTTTCAACAGGCTGAATCTGGATGCCAGTTCCGACTTACATACAGATTCAACTTAAGAACAAACCTACAGTCCCTATCTTGTACTTAACCCGGTGACTGCCTGTAGTCCTTTCTCAGTCTTTAATCAAAGTTCCCATTTATGTCAATGAAAGTTTTGCCTAAATAAAGACTGCAAGATCAGCCTTGTGTTCTATAAGAAGTAACTGATGTCCAAAATAAAACATAAGAACAGCCAAAGTGGGTCAGACCAAAGGTCAATCTATTCCTGTGTTCTGTATTCCAACAGTGGACAATGCCAGGTGTCCTAGAGAGAATGGACAGAACAAGCAATTCATTCTCTGTTGCCCATTCCCAGATTCTGGCAAACAGAGACTAACGACACCAACCCTGCCCCTCCTGGATAATAAGTAATGATGGACCCATCACACTATGAACTTATCTTGTTCTTTTCTGAACCTTTTAGAAGGTTCATTCAGAAGTTCACACTCCCCTTGAATGTTGTATGCTTCATGTCACCATGCAGCATAGATTCAGTGGCACATCAGAATTGAATACACTGGCTTCTATATGGAAGGAAAGTTGTTAATACATATACTATGGCTGCCATTCCATTTCAGTAAGAGGATACATTCCTTTTTCCCAGCTCCTGATGAGGTCCCTAGCTCATCACCCAGATACTCAGGCTGTGTATCTGTGGAATACACATTTGAGACGAAGATTTTAAGGTCTCAAACTATAAATCTGATTTTTTTTCAAATGCATGACAATGCATTTAAAATTTATTCCCTCCCCAAAACACACACATTTTGCTGAAATTTTGTTCTGAACCAAAAGTTGAGCAACTCACATACCATTATAATGACTAGTTTGTTGCTGAGTAGTATAGCTCACTCCCTAACTTCATTGTGACTGAAATTACATTTGTAATAGCTATTGTACCACTGTTGATCTTACTAATACTGAGAATTTATCAAGCCTTCAGTTATCTGAATAATGCTAGCATTCTGGCATGAAGCTCAGCCATTGTATATCACTCTGGTGTGTAGTTAGAGATTGATAATTTACTAACTGTTGTGCTAATGAAGACCACTAATCATCCAAGAATACACATCCAAAGCTATGAAACTATTCTGGCTGTGCTGTCAATGTATGGATGTGGAGGACAGAAATACTGACATACAACTACTAACTTTTGGCAACATCAATATTCTTTGAAACCTTCACATATCATAGATTACAATACGAATATTCTAAATATGTCCCCCAAAGAGAAGAAAATAAGATGAGAAGAAAATATAACGATTATTCTCCTGAATATTCTATTGTGATATGTTGAGGGGCACATTTTCCTCAGTAGAGAAGTTAGTTGTTAATTATATTGATGTGAACTTTAATCAAGAATGCTGCATGTTCACATATGGGCCAAACACAACAAATAACTTTCTTAAGATTCCTTCATAAATAAACTGTTTTATGTGAGGAGACATGAATTAAAGTTACATTACAAAGGAGTTGCTTTGAAATTACATATTTTATTCACATTAATATTAAATGAATTCAGCAGAAATGTTGTTACTCTGAATACAGAATGAAATAAAAATTAACAATGTAGTGAATTGCATTGCTATTGCCCCAGAATTTTGTAAGTAATTTTATATTAAGCAGAAACTGTGATGTATTTGCTCAATATTCAATATACAGTAGCTATTACAAATGCCTTGTTCATTTCCAAAAAAAGAGATTAATTATTTCAAACTGGTTAATGAATGACCATAGCATTTTCCATTTTAATGCTCTAACCAAAGTTTGCCAGGATTCTCCATCAGTAAATATTCACAGTAATATCATTAGTCATGATGCAATTATTTAGTATTCGTGGAGTTGTAATATAGATAATCATGTGATTTCCCTCGTGCAGTAGCTTTCTAAGATTTCTAATTTTTGGGGTACCTGACTCTGTTAATTTTTAGATTATGTGAAGATATTGTAGTTATTATTATAATATTAAACATTTACCCTAGTATTTTCGAACTTTTACAGTACAATTTTACAAGTTACTCTCGGAAAAGAATCATAACATCTGATCTGCATGACTAATGAAAATACATCTTGAACTTCCAATATGGAATACTTGAAATTAATTACTGTCCAAAAATTATTCTTAGGAATTACTTGGTAAACAGTCTCAATATTAATTGCAGAAACTCAGGAAGTTACACTATTGTAATTCGAGGAGAGATGTTTGAGTCACAGCCTACTTGAATATCTTGTTTTTTGAAATAACCCTCAGTGTGTAACTGAAAAATGCTCACTGTAAAATAAGGAGGAATTTCTTTTGAGTGGGAACCACTCAGATCTGGCCCTGGAGAAAAGAACCAACATAGATCAAGCTACCGATACAGAATACATCTGCTTTTTGAGATTGCCATGATGAAAGCCATACAGAGCTGTTCAGACATGCTAAGGGAATTCACTCCACTACTTGTGGGAATATAAGAGTTCATGTGATGCTTTTGAGGACTGGAAATCCCAGGGAGGAATTCTGCCTTCTTGAACTACGATCCCTCCTGGAGTTTCCTCCAAGGCAGCGGGGGTGGAGCACCACCAACAAAAATATGTTGAACTTGACTAATTGGAAAATTGATCTGATATCAATAAGATGAAATTCAATAAAGTCATATGAAAATCCTTTGATTAGGAGGGAAATAGCAAATAAAAACGGGGAATAACTAGCTAGATAGCAGGACAACGGAAAAGGATTGAGGGATTATAGTGGATCAGAAATTCAATAGGAGTCAACAGTATGGGTATGTCTACACTACAAAGTTAATTCAAACTAACAGCCGTTAGTTCAAATTAACTTTAATAGCGGTTATACATGCAAACCGCTATTTCGAATTTAATTCGAACTAGCGGAGCGCTTAATTCAAACTTGGTAAACCTCATTCTACGAGGAGTAATGCTAAGTTTGAATTAAGTAGTTTGAATTAAGTGCTGTGTAGCCACTTAATTCAAACTAGCTGGAGGCTAGCCCTTCCCAGGTTCCCCCAGGTGGCCACTCTGGGCCAAACCAGGAAAACTCCTCTCCTCTCCCCCTTAAAGGGGTAGGCTCTGGCCAGACTTGCTAGAGCCAGCCCTTCCGGCAGTCTCTGCCCCTAACCCAGTGGCCCCAGGATGAGCCAGGCAGCCAGTGACAGCCAGCCGTCCCCCGTCCAGTTCCCCAGCACCCAGGGGCCAGCCAGGGGCCGTAGATGACGCGCACCCTCCTGGACTAGTTCAGAGGTCATGGACCTCATAGAGGTTTGGAGACAGGCCCCCAACATCCATGATCTCCGCGGTAGGAGGAGGAACACAGCCGTCTACGGCTGCATAGCAGCCACGATGGCCCAAAAGGGACACAAGCGCACCCAGGAGCAGGTGCGCCTGAAAGTCAAAGAGCTGCGGCAGGCATACACCAGGGCCACCAGGAGCGGTGCCGCAGCAGGGGCTGCCACCTGACCCTACTTCCCCACCCTCGACCGACTCTTGGGGGGCAGGGCGGTCTGTGCCAGCCCGGGAGGCAACGAGCCAGGACCAGAGGGCCCTGGCCCGGGCACACCGGAGGGGCCACCGCCAGCTGTTCTGGCACCAGAGTCGTCAGGGTCGGCCAGGGAGGCCATACCAGGTAAGTGCCAGCACTGTCCCCTGCCTGGGAGAGAGGCGGGGAAGGAGACCAGGGACCACGTGCATGGGCCATGCCTCCCATGGATCAGGCAGCCACCCGTGCACATGCTCGCATGTGCCATGCCACCCTTGGGCACGTGGCTTCAGCTGCGTGACACTCAGGGGCCATGGCCCAATAGGCACATGCATGTGTGAAGAGATGTGACATGCTCCCAACCCCGGGGCGGGACTCAGCAGGATGCTCTCCCTTCATACGCCCCCTCTACACAGAGATAGGGGACATCTGCCCCCCGCTTCGGCCGCACTATAGAAGGCACAGGGGCATGGGTGCGATCTTGGTGCAGCTCTTAGTCCCGGGGAGAGCCAGACATCCTGACCATGGCCTCTGTGCAAGCATAGTGACTCTAACGATGCAGGACATGGTCACCCTGATATCGCAGGTGGGGGCTGTTCATCATCCCTTGTGTCCCCAGGAAGAACTGACCACTTCTCTTCTTTCTCTACAGCTGCACCAGCTGCTCGTGCAAGGCGCACCACCCCAACTGGGACATGCTCCCGAACCTGCGGCATGGTCCGGACCACCACCACATGGCAGGAGTACTGGGACCAGCACCTGGGAGCCCTGCGAGCTCTGCACCGCATCATCCAGGCCTGGATGCTGGAGGACCTGCAGCTCCGCCGGGAGCAGCTTGCGAAGGACCGAGCGAGGAACTGTCACCTGCAGGCCCTGCTGCAGAGCATGGTGCCCTATGCCGGTCCTGCGCCCGCTGCCCCCCCAACTACTGTCCTTCCTCCCACTCCTGCCCCCCCACCTCTTCCTCCTCAACCTCCACACCCTCCCCCTCAAAGTCCACACCCCCCACCTCAACCTCTGCACTCTCCTTCCCATCTCCCCGGGGACACCGAGGCCCCCTCCCTCACCATGCTCGGAGGCGGTTGGCCCAGCGAGACCCCGACCCCTGAGAGCTGAGCTTTCCCTCCCCCTCTTCCTCTTGCTTCCCTCTTCCAGCTCCCTCCTCCCAGTTTTCTCCCTCCCCTCTCTCACACGCCCTCTCCCGCCTCCTTTCCCCTGTCTCCCCACAGTTTCATTCCCTCTCTCCAGTTATGTTCAATAAACCCAGTTAATATTTTTGAAAATACGTGTCTTTTATTTGACATCAGGAAGGAGGGGGTTAGGGAAGGGTAAGTGGAAGGACATGAGGGAGGAATGGGGCACGAGCCCCCGCTGGGGAGGACCGGTGTGGCTCTGAGGGCTCCTCTGGGTGGACGTTCTCCCGTAGGCCTCCTGGATCTTGACAGCCCCCTGATGGACCTCCCGGATGGTAGCCTGCAGCAAGTACAGCCGGGCTGATGGCAACGACCCCACGAGACACACCGACGTGCCCAGGGACAGGTCTGGTTCTATGTTGCAGAGTGCCATGGTGTCCCGAGTGAGAGGAAGCAGAGCACTCTGAGACACAAATGCTTTGCTGTCCCTCAGCGAGGTGGACCAGCAAGCAGAGAAACCTGAGAACTGTCTGTTCAAGATGGGTGGTCGGATCCCTTTAAGCACAGCCCTTGGCTAGCCTGAGGCAGGAGCCCCACACACTAAGTCCGACCCTGATGCCCTACCAGCACTGGTTCTGGCCAGCCTTACCTTTGATTCAGGGTCCACTCAATGTGGACGTGCTATTTCGAATTAGAAGAATGCTATTTCGAATTAGTTTTTGTGTGTATATGTGTTATTTTGAATTAGCTTAATTCGAATTAACTAATTCGAATTAAGTTAATTCAAAATAGCGCTGTAGTGTAGACATACCCTATGATATTGTTGTGAAAAAAGCAGTGTCCAATGTAAGAGAAGGGAGGTAATTGTCCCACTCTATTGTGAACTTCAAGGTACGTCTAGACTACATGCTTCTTTTGAAAGAAGTTTTTTCAAAAGAATCTTTCAAAAAAGCTTCTTTTGAAAGAGATCGTCTAGACAGCCACAACTTTTTTTGAAAAAGCGATCCACTTTTTCGAAAGAAAGCACCCAGGCAATTTGGATGCTTTCTTTCGAAAAAGCTCCGTTTGCAGTCAAGAACGTCTTTTTTTGAAAGAGCTCTTTTGGAAAAAGGCATTCTTCCTCATAAAATGAGGTTTACTGCTGTTTGACAAAACTGCTGCATTTTTTTCTAATTAATTTCAAAAGAACACGGTGGCAGTCTAGACGCAGGTGAAGTTTTTTTTGAAAAAAGACCATTTTTTTGGAAAAATAACCCCCCTGTTGTCTAGACATAGCCCAAGTGGGGTACTCTGTCCAGGTCTAGGCCTCATAATTTAGGTAAGATGTGGACAAATTGGAGAGAGACCAAAGGAAAGCCACAAAATCATAAACATTTAGAAAACGTAACCTATGAGAAAAGCTTCAAAGGGTAGCCAAGTTTGTCTATAACAGGAAAAACTTAAAAAACACCGAATAGTCTAGTAGCACCTTAAAGAGTCTTTAAGGTGCTACTAGACTATTTGTTATTTTTTAATTTTTTCCTAAGAGAAAAGGTTTAAAAACTGGGTGTTTTACTTTGGAAAAAGGAGAGGTGGACCAAATAACTGTTATCCAATATGTTAAGGCTGAAAAGAGGGCTGTGATTAATTATTCTCCATTTCTATTGAAAGCAATACAAGAAGTAATCAGCAGCAGTAGAGATGTAGGTAAGATACTAAACAACATTTTGTAACAATAAAGAAAGTTGAGAAATTTAATGAGCTTCCAAAGGAAGTTTTGGAATCTCTGTCATTGGAGGTTGTTAAGAGCAGGATGGGCACATCTGTCAGCGATTGTCCAAGCATACTTGCTCCTATCTCAGCACAGTGGCTGGTACTCCTCAGGGTTTTTCGCAGCCTTATATATCTATGTGCTTTAAAGGCACAATGAAGCCCTGATTCAGAATATTTGTACTGCCATTAGGTGAAATGAGATTACAAAGAAACGGCAAGATTGAGATGTTCTCCATGTTGGACAATCTTTTCCTTTTCCCTATGAACAAGACTAAAACGTAGATCTGAACTCAGTATGAGAAAATTATATCCTATTATATACTGTATTTTAATCCAATTAGCAGTATTTAATCATATTTTCTGTCCTCTTTATAAAATACTGTATTAGCATAGCATTAGGAGCATGTCATGGTGATGTTCAAAGAAGTTAATTTCTTCCTACCTAAACTTCCCCTGTAGTTACAGCTAGATAAAATAATTTTTACTTGCCAACTTTAACTTTTGCTAATCATTCTATAAAAGGCCATCTTCCACCACAGAAATGGCTGCATTTCAGTGACAGATAAAATCAACACTATAATATGAGTGGATAAAAACGTTGGGAGAGTTGGAATTTTTGCTTGGTTAGCAAAGGAACACTTTAAGTGATAATTGTTGTTATTAAAAATGACATGCTTCTTGAACACATTTTTAGTAAAATAAAAGAACTACCAGTATATTGTCTATTTTGTAATATACTACAACTTGCATTTGTTTTTCTTCATCTGCTAAATTACATATTGCATTATAACAGAGAGAAAATTACTGTATTTAAAAATGTTTAGTACCATGCAATTTAAACTAGCCTTATAGGTTGCACTTCAAACATCCCTGCTACATGTCTATGAAATATGAGTGTAAATGAAAAACAAAGTATTTGTGTATACATCTGTAAGCAATGGGAGCATATATAAATAGTAAAAGCTGGTTTGTCTGCAGATGTGAAAATTCAGTCAATACTATTTTCCGAGGCCAAAAGGTTTAAATTTGCTGCTGAAATTCAATCACCTACATGTATATTTAGGCACCTAAGTAAATGGCCTGCTTTCTGAGATACTGCAGATAGGAGAGTGTGACCCTCTTAAGAAAACCGGGTGACTCTTTGTTTACATTCCTAAACATAAACTTAGGCTCCTTAATTAGGCACTGAAGTTTGAATGTTTTGGCCTGTAAAAATATGAGAGGTTGAACTTTCAAACCCACTACAGAAAATAAAAAATGGGTTAATGATTAAAATACTGGATTGGGATTCAGGACACCTGGTCTCATGCTCTGGTTCTGCCATAGACTTCCAGAGAGACTTCATCTTTCCATGTCTCTTACTTATTTTCCTATTTGCTATCTTTTGTTTTCTTATCTATTAACCCCTCTTTGTTGCTATTTGCTTTGTGTAAGGACTACATCTCACTATAGGGCCTAGTTGTCTTACACTCTGATCTCAGTTGGATCATCCAGACACTACTGTAATACAAATAATATAAAATGATAATATATAAACACTTGATTATATTTTAAAATAGTGTTTGAGTTTAATCTCTATTGGTGTGCAGGGACTGCAGTGTTGCCATACTGTTATTGCACAGAGATGCAGGGGGGGTGGAGAGATATCCTTGCTCTCCTGTTGGGCAGAAAGTCAAAATCTTTCCTTTCATTTTTCATCCAATGCCAGTAATTAACCTAGTCCATTAAAAATATAATGGGGAGGGGTTTTATAGGGAAAATATGTGCAGTCTTTAGTCAGGCAAGCCGCCGACTGACTTTCCTGAAAATTCAACTGGAGTCGGTATCCTACGATTTGGCCTGTTCTGTGATCGGTATAGTAATGTTTAATTTGGATGACTCCTTCACCATGCTTCTCTGATTTCCAAAGGTCTTGCTCTGCAATACAGCCAATGAATCAGTACAAGAATTAGCTGTATGCATAGCCATAGGGCCAGTGTGTCTTTTTAGGGTACAGTCCTAATGCAATGAGGTAGTAATGCTACTTTCAACCAGCGAGTTTCATGATATTAAAATATTTCACTGTGATAGGCTGCTAATTTTTACCATAATATATTGGAGACTTTTTTTAATAGACAGCTAGATACATGTGCTGTCTTTGGAAAGATTTTGTTTCTAAAAAATAGGGAACTTGATTCTCATTATAAATTACCTCTTCTCTGCTAAACACTCATCTGCATTATTTGAATGCAGTTCAAGAGATCCCATTAACAGTAAATTCCATCTTTACAGTTACTTTTAAGATGTCATCTCATCATGTATTATACCTGTTCACTGATTTTGCTCATGAGTCACATCCTATGTGCATCACAACAAAGTGAACAAGCTTTCAAAGAATGACCATGACTTGAACATGCATAGAAATAGATCTCCTCCCCTGTGGAGACATGAACCTTTACAACTCCCATGGTGCATTACAAGTTCAGTGCATACTTTGTATGTTATAAAGCTAAACGAAGCTAAAAAAATGGCATATATGTTTGGAATTTAAGTTTCAAGCGCAGCTGAAATCAGTAAAGGTTAAGTAGTGCAGCAGAAACTAAAGCAAAAAACGTATGGACAAACAAATTAAAAATGAATAACCATAATCTAAAAGGCATTCTGACTTCATAGTAAAATGAGCTCTTTATGTGAGTAGTGTAAACTCATTTTTGTGCAAGATTTCTCTGGATACATGTACATAAATTAATAATGAGACTTGGGAAGCAGGAAAGGCTCAATCCAGGGAAATGCGAACATATGAATTTAGGATATGTTGCTCTGATTTGCACCAGTCTGACAAGGCAAGGTGAGACAACTGTAAGCCTGTCTAGGGCAGAGCACAAGCTGAATCTGTGCCTTTGTAGAGATAACAAATCTTTGAGAACATTTACTTATCACCAGATTATTATGATTTGGTAATAACCCTGCCATTTTGCCAATGTTTCTGAACAAATATACATGAAGTTTTCCTGTATCACTTACTATACAAGAAACTGGGGTGAAGGAGTTTATTCCTGAATGTTCTGAGCTGCAAAAAGGAAAATTAATACTAAATATTAATCTTTATGATTATTTAGAAGATTAAATATTAATTATATATCTTTTATCTAGTTCCTTTGATCATTAGACATCAAAGTGCTATACAAAGAAGGTAAACATCATTCTTTCCATTTTACAGATGGGGAAACAGAGGCACAGAGAGATAAGTGACTCACCCAAGGTCACTAAGCAAGCTAATATTGCAAAAACAGGAATAGCACACAGGTCTTTTGATTGCCTAAGTGCATTAGCCATTAGGCTACTCTACTGCATTATACTAGTCTTTTTGTTCTCCTGCACAAATTATGGTGTCCTTCACTCTCACTAGAACCCAGATCTTTCCCTCTATGGCTGGGGAGGCAAACACAGAAACTTCTGCAAGGGCAAATGGGTGCTCATTTGAGGGAAAACCTGTGTGTACTGCAGAGTCCACTTTTGGTCTAATGTCTGTCTGTGCACCTATTCAGAAAAAGGAGTAATAGGACTTGCTTTCTCCCACCTTTTTTTGTCTTCTCCATTTAGACTGTAAGATCTTCAAAGAGGAGTATGCCCATTACAAGGTGTCTGAACAGTGTCCAGCACAATGGCCCTGATTTCTGTGGGGCCACTATTTCTATAAAGGTTTCACTATAACCATAATAGCAATGACAAGAGTGGTGCTTTCTGTGAACTGGTGTTTAGACTGGCAGGCTGCAAGGAAGGACTAGTAGATCTTCAACTGTGAGGATTTATCATCTCTTGCCTACCCCACATAAGAAAGAGTGCAAGGTTTCTAAAGCCCACTCTTGCCCTCAGACTGTGGCAATAGGTGGCAATAGAGAGACTCTGCTGCTGTCCTGTGAACTGAGGTGGTAAGATTTCTCTTCTCCCCTGAGGAGCTATTTTAACACCATGGCTAATTATACCAGCCGGCTGAAATCATCCTGGCTGAGGGCCAAGACAAGGCCTATATATCATTCCAAACCAGGGTTAAAAGGGCACTAACATAGGGCATAGACCTTGTGTTAATCCTCTTTCGCAGGGTGAGGCCTGATCTATACCTAAGACAGGCTGGCCTAGCTACATCACCTAGGCATGTAAAAAAGTCACATCCATGAGAGATGCAATTAAGCCAACCCAAGCCCTAGTATAGATGCTGCTAGATTTCTGAATTAAAACCAGGATCTGTAGCCACAATATAAGGACAAGGAGAAGGAGGAGGAGAAAGGAAGGAAGGTAAATCATTTTATTTAATGTTTGGTGCAAAGAATCATTTGTAGTCACTTTTCAAAGGAAGGAAATGGAATGAACAGTCCCTGGAGCTTCTAATTCATTTTATTAGTTAATCCTGTGTTTTAATTCAATCTTTGAAGGAGGCAGTGGAGCTGCATAACACATAACATGTTTTTGTTTGATTTATACTAGTCCATTTTGTTTTTAAAATGTAAAGGGATGAGAAAATCCCAAATCTATAATAAAAAGCACTTTTGTTTCCTTTCATGTCTTTGTTGGAATACACTACTGTCATCTGCAGAGATTAAACAAAATGAACAAGTTCTCTCTCACACGCGGTCTCCCTCTGTGCAGCAAAACAAAATAATTATTTGCTTGATTTGTGTATGAAGGTCAAATTCAATCTAATCTTTAGTTAAAAGGAAGGTGAATTTGATGAAATCCTTGATGTTCCTTATGCTATCTTCATTAAAATAAAACCTCAGATCTCAAGAACTTCATCTGTATTTCCCATTGCTTGTATTTACTGCTATTCGCTTTGTTCTAATTCTGTGAGCATTCCACAATGCTTAATGTTTAATGGACTCAGAACTATAGCACACTACCATAAGGGTGCATGATAGGCAGTCCTCAGAAAGTGTCTCTGGACTGGCTCCACATAGGCTGACGCTAAGGCATGTGTTGGGGAGAATGCCACAGACTCCATGTTTACTTTGAACCAGTAGCTTCAATACCCACTGTGAGCAGGTTCGTATGGGGAGTACAACTGCTACTGCTACCATGAGCCTTAGGCTGGTTGGGAAGTGGATTTCACCTCAGCAACGTATCCTGCCTGAAACCTACTCAAGTTCTACTAGTGAGAGGTAGATTTCAGCCAAAATTAATACAACGTAAAATATAATGTAATGTAGCAACACAGTGAAGAGGAACTAAATAAAATTTAATACACCCAAGATTTTCTTGTGCGCATTCTCCTCACATATGATACATGATTAATGAGAAGGTATTTGAAATAATTCTAATTCACTTTTCACTATTTATTCTTTCTATTCTTTTGTTGTTATTTGCACTGCATTCTGTATAAGAAACAAAAACTATCTAGAAAATTTCACTTTGGTTGTTTTCATCAATTTCATTTTCCTGCTCCTTACCGATGACAAGGCAACAACATTGGGTTCGCAAGCACTGTAGGGGAACTGATTCCATTTAAAAAGTAAAGCCTTACTTAAAAATACCAACTAGTGATTACATGTAACAGAGTATATTATTCTTGCAGAAATTCTGCCCCACTGCACATGCACAGGATTCATGTCTCCCCAGCAATTTCTTTTCTTCTGTAGAAAATACATGAGATCAGGAGGAAGAAGGATGCAGGTGGCATGTGAAGATGCAGGATAGCAATTTTGGGATACCTGTGGTATCCCGAAATAATTTTGATGTGTAGACATGGCCATGGAGCGGACATGCCTGAATGCGAGAGGCTAGGGTCCATCCAGGGTCTGTATGGAGGAGGCCTCCCCAACTCTCTAACAATCTTCCCCCACCCCCAAAAAACCCAAATTGTTCCATATTTCTCCTTCTCACACCCCAAAAGCCTCTAGGTTCATTCCCAGGCTCTAACTTAGCAATTACTTCCCTCTCCCACAGCTCCTCCATTACCCCCAGCTGCCCTAAGACTTTGCACAGTTTCTGAAATTTGCACTGTTTATGTATTGTGGTTTAAATTAATTATTATTCAAAACTCTGTATTAATATGCCTAGTAAGGAATCTGTTTGTCAAAAATAATTTCCTGAATCTTTTCCAATGTCTATATTGTTACAGACATAATTGTGGACAGGTATTTTGAAATAAATTATCAAAATAATTGAAACTGGCATGATTATCTTGTGTTATTTATAGGTATAATTGTGCAGAATTTTAAAATATTGTATTCTGATTTTTCTTTTTTTGGTGTAGAATCCCTCAGAAGTAGCACATGAAGATATAGTACTACAATGTATAATTTAAAATGTGTCTATGTGAGAGTTTTATGAATAGCATTGGTGCTTATTATTTATAGTTTAACCCTTACTTTCCAAACTATTGGTTAAAAAGGTTGGTTACATCCCATAACTTAAACTGTGGATGTCATTATTTCCATATATGGACAGCTTCTATGCCACACAGCCATTTAGCTGCACTGGGATTAAACAAATTAAAAACATCCACAAAGTTGTTCTACATCAGAGTAGTGGAGTTCCTTTTCTATCTAGCCGCCTAAAAGCAACACAGGAGCTTAGTTTGAACCTGCAAATTTAGGAGCTCCACATAACTGAAACACCCAATTTAATGAAGTATTCAAATATCCTTATGAAATTTAAAAGCAGGATTTACCTCTAGATAGTGCCAAAAATGTACAAGGTGTTTATAGGGAATAATGAAGCAAGAACTCCTTATTTGAGGAGTTTAAATCAGAAAAACAAATATTTATCTAGATTATGTACAGTGGCTGTATTTTAGGAGATTCAGTTTGAGGAACTGTGAAAAAGGACAACAGGTCAGCATTCAAAAGAGACACGAGAATAGTATTTGTACTACTGTTTCCCAAAGAAACCCTTTCATGTGCTCATAGATAAACTATCTTCACGTTGCCAAAGTCAATTTGATTTTTTTCTTAGGTCAGATTAACATGCTTAAACATAAAGGTCCATGTTTTAAAAAGTAGTCAGGCACTGCTGCATTCAGAGATGAAGTCTCATTTTCAAAAATGATTTTGATACTCGTAAGCCTTTGGGATTTGGGCTCCTAAGTGCCTAAATCACTTTTGAAATGAGACTTGAGCTAAATAAATTATGTTTTGCAATGCTGAGTACAGCAACACTATATACTTTTAAATAAGATTTCTGGCCCAGATTTTCAAATGATGTTTTTTCTTCTGTTCATGGACAGGTAAAGGAAAAGAAGTACTTTAAACAATTAAATGTACATTTTAATTTACCGAAATTCAGTACTGTGTTCATCTGATATTTGACCAATAATAGGTAGTTTTCTGGCGTGAAGTTTTTTAATAGGTACTTCACACACAGCTCTCAGGCTATTTTATAATGCAAAGGAAACATTATTATCAGGGAAAGCGAGGTAAAGAGAGTTAAAGTATCTTGCTTAAAGTCCTACAGCAGGTCCATTGCAGAACTGAGGGTACGGCTAGACTACAAGTTTTTGTCAGAAAAAGGTACGCAAAATGCATTATGCATTTTGTGTACCTTTTTCCGATTCTTTTGTCCAATGAGGCTTTTCCGACATTTGGCCCAACTAGACTGGGCCAAATTTAGGAAAAAAAAACCTTCTTTCAGAAGCCCCCTTCTTCCTTGTAGAATGAGGAACACAGGGGCTTCCAAAAGAGCGTATTTCTCTTCCACAAAAAAAAGTAGAAGAGTAAACTCATTCCCTGGATGCAGCAGAGATGGTATCCTGAAAACTTCCCGCAGATTAGCTGTACCCTGAGACTAAAACATATATCTTCCAATCTCATACACTACCCTTTGTAGTACACTGTCTGTTCTTCCATATGTTTACATTATTGTTTAATATTGTTTATTTGATCGCTCACATATGCTGTTGATAAAAAATAAGGCTTTGAAAATAATAAAATGTTTCATTAAGGTTATTATAGTGAATGAGCTGTCTCAGTTCCGGATTTATTCATTTTTCACTTACTGGAAACTTTTTGTCAATAGCTGTAGTTAATAAATGCATGCATCTTTCCCATCCTTTTTCAGTTTTGGATTTTATGAGTAAGTTTTAATACAAAGCTCCATGGATGTGAGCCCACTCGTCTCATTACAAGGTTTAATGCCTTTTGAGTTGGATCAGTAAGGAAATCATTATAACTTATGCGTAAAAGATTAAAATGGGTATGTGTGAAAGTTCCAGTATTGCGCATTTGTTAAAACGTTCCTCAATAAGGCAATAACCTTATTATTTATACCCATAAGGTAAAAATGACAGCACCTGGCAAATGGTCCTTCTTAGAATTATTCATCTGGGAATCAGTCAACCACTTATTCCTTTGACACGGAATGGGTTGAATCAGAGCAGTAGATGATTGCTCCTGAAATTTATGAGACTGATACAATATCTTTCAAACACTGCAAAAGCAAATACAACAAATTCTTCACTGACAAAGCTGAACTCATTCCAGATTTTTATATTCTGACAGGCCCAGGCAGTATGGTCACTTTCTCTGAGAATTATCACTCTTCTTAATTTATTCTGACTTTCTTTCAAGTGTTACTGCCATCTAATCATATTCAGGATGATCACTATACAAAAGAGCATCCCAAACAGTTGTGAAGACAAAATGAGTGTTGTCCTTTATGCTTTTGAAGTGATTTATTTAATATTCAAGCTGTACTGCTTGGGAAACTTCTGTAGCAGCAGCAGTGGAAGTCAGATTAGGTAATTAAGAAGGGTTCTGAGGTGCAAAGAGCTCATGAAAACCTGAGATGAGGTACAAGTAGACCGATTAAAATGAGAGAAAAAGAATAATTTAAAGCATGATTTTTTGTTTGGGAGATCGTATGTTATGAAGGATCCACATATTCTGGTATGATATTGACAGTGATTGAGAGAAATAACATTCAGGAAGTCCCCAACTTATGAACAGGTTGTATTCCAAAAGTTCATTTGTAAGTTGGTTGTTTGGAACTTGGGACATATTTTCCCATAGCAACAATGTTATAAATGGTACTTAGGTTCCAAGGGGAGCACACAAAAGCCTGTTTACCCCATATTTTAGCTAAATACTGTATATTTGCAGTAAAAATAGTAGAAATAGTTCTTTATTTAACTTTGAATGCTGATGTTTGTGGAAAGGCAAGTTTAATTAGAGGAGGATGAGGAGGTAGGTGGAGATTCTGAAGGGGACTTCCGGACATCCCCCGGCTGCTCTCTTTCTCCCCCTGCAGGTTGCACCCAGTCCCTGCTCATCAGGAAGCAATGAGTGGCATGAGCTGGAGGACTCCAGAGAAGCAGGGGGTGGCTGTGCACCCAGCCACTGGACAGAAATGGTGGTTTCCCCTTCAAAGTTCCACTTCTCTCCATCCACGGACTCACAGCTGCCCTCTTCTCTTCCATCCTGCATTTGTGCTGCTCACCACCACCTGTGCCTCTTGCCTTCTCCCCTGCTGAGGCTGCAGGTGAGCTTTTGTTTGTATGTGCAGATGTTTGTAACTTGAGGAGAGCCTGTACTCATTGGACCTGCTAAAATGACCTATTCCTGGAGAGTGTTGGTCTCTGGCTCCACTTAATGGATAGTCCATTAAGAGAGTTATGAATCTGCTACTTCTGCCAGCTGGTGGTCTTGGAGCCAGATTTGTAAAAAGTATTCAGCTATCTCAAGCTGCTGATAGGAACACAGTAGGATTTTGAAAAGCATGTAGGCACCTACCTCACATTGAAGTCAATGGCACCTCATTGCATCTTTAAATACCTTTTAAAACTAGGGCCTAAATGACTGGTAGCAGCTTTAGCTCAAGTAAAAGCACCTTATTGGTGCAAAACCTCTTGTGAACCCATGGTACTGAAAGCCCCAGGAGAGAGCATTACATTAACTTGCACCACAGCATGAGAAAGTTAAAAGAGGGTGTTGGATAAAACTTTTCAGGAAGAGTATAGTGGAGTAGGAAGGGAAAACACCTTTCAAAGATCCCTCCACTCCTTCAATTCCCTTCTCAAAACTAATGCCATTCATATCAACAGGTGGGAAAACTGATGAGGCCAGTGATGATTGGGACATGAATGATAGGAGGAAAACACATCCTGAGATGTCAGAGTATCTACATCCTTAAACATTTCTAGCCTCTCTTGCTTGGAGAGGAAGGAAGCTGATTGATTTTTCATCCGCCCCTTTTAAACTCTAGTTTTGGCCACAAGACTTTCCTTTTGCTCTGTTCTAGCAGCCCCACCCTCTCGGTTTTATACTCCTATCTCAAAGATTTGTGTTTTGCAGATGATGTGCATATGACCTATCACCTGTTTCAGGAAGGAATTTGATTCCCCTAAGCACCAGATTGGAAGTGGCCTAGAGTGTCCCCCATCACAGCATCCTGGAGACACAGTTAAGTTAAACAGAAACAGGATTTAATTATTGATAGTACTCTGTAAGGATTTTAGTTCATTGCAACTTGTTGCAGAAGTGAAGAAAAACCCTGTGATTTTACTGAGGAGTCTTGTGTTCCAAGGACAGGGACATTCAAATGGCATTTGGGCACCAAGTTCCCCCCCGTTAGTACCCTCTATCCTGTCTTATAGAACGCAGAAGAATAAGATGAATCCTACAGGTAGGTGGAGCAGAATCTATCCCAAGTTACAGGTTTGATGTTAGGAGCCGCACAATCCCAATACCTAATGTCTGTTAGGGTGGGTGATCCCCTTTCCTTGAGTTTACATTTAATAAAGTTATGGCCTGCCAATTAAAATCCATTCCTCTGTTTGCCTGCATATGCTACCATGTCTACATCAATTTCTTTTGCTTACATTTATAATACCACTCCCCTACCTAACTGTCACTAGATTTGGTGTTACAGCTGCTCCCCGAGTCACTAATGAGTTACGGACCAAACACTTGGCCGTAACTCGAAGTATTCGTAACTCGGACCCCATTGAGTTACATGGCGACCGCGCTGTTCGTAAGCGCGGATCACATTTGTAACTTGGGGACCGCATTTATGACCACTTCAGTCGTAAATAAGAACGGTTGTAACTCGACCGTTTGCAACTTGGGGACCGGCTGTACAAGATATTGGACTTGAAGCCTTTAGGTCAGTGGGGAGGGAGGAATAAAAAATAGCAGCTGCAGCTATGTTTACCTAAGCCTCTGCAGGTATTGGATGGTCATAGGTCTAGTTGGCTGTGGATCGCCGTTCATCGCCAACAAGAGCTACAATTGTCTGATACTTGCAGAGGTGCAGGTAAATATAGATGTAAGGTCTCACCAGAGGTTAATCCTATGGACCAGATCTGCTCGCAGGCTGGAATTTTCCCACCCCTGCTTTAGCTAGTGTACCATTGACTACATTGCCCATTCTGCATGTTGGATCAACCTAATTTGTGGAAAACTTTAGTAGAGGGGAAAAAATGCTCAGGAACAAATTCTGACTAACTGGTTCCTTTGTTTTTGTTAAATGGCAGGTGACTGGAGATTTTAGCATGTCAGAATTAGTAAGCAGACTACAGGTTCTCAAAGGAACTCAAAGGTTCTCCTTGGGCAAGAACTTTTTTATTGAGAGTTGTACTGTGCTGAACACATAGGTATGTTCTTGGAAAGAGATTTATGAAGGTAACATATACTTGAATTTATGCATGTATATATGGTGTTTACAGAAGTCTAAGTAAAATTGTGAAATCATGTGATGAACTACATTTATATAGCATCTTTGACAGCCTGATTTGTACAAGAGTATTAATACGCTCTACCTTCATTTCTGCCAGTGTGTGATGGGCCTGCTTTCTCTTATACCTCGTTATTCAATCCTAACTCTTACACTCTATTCTTCTCAAGTTCTTATGTTACCCTCACTACTATAGTATCCAAGCTCTGTCCAACAGTACATTAATTTGTTGGCTACTTTTCCTGCTATAGGCCCACTCAGCTATCTCCTCAATTTATATTCATGTCCGTTCGCATCAATTTACACATGCTTCACTTACGTCACTATGTTGCCTCTATACTGGTCCTGATTTTCAGATGGGCTAAGCACCTACATTTTCCATTGAATTTTAACTAGAATTGCTGATCCTCATTCCCATTTTCAAGCTCTTCACCATTCTCCCCTAAGATGTCCCTGTTGCCTCAGTTCATGAAGGCAATGTATTTTCCTCATTTAAGAAGCTCATAAAAGCCAATTCCCTGAGGCTATTAATTAAAATGATCTCCAAACATGGATTTAGGCACCCAAGTATCAAAACATTTGCCACAGAAATGAATCAGCATGGATTTGTGCAAGGTAAATCATGTCAGGCAAATCTGATTGCTCATTAATGAACAAATCTATTGCTCTAGAATCCAAATTATGCTTAATTAAATATTTAGCATATTTCAAAACAACACCCAAAGCATAAACAAACCAAAACAAACACCACAGCGCATTTCAGTCATAGGGAGGTCAGATTAAGAATTAATTTGGGCCCTGAAACAAAGGCAAGATTCTCAGTTTTACTTATCTACTGGGTACAACTGAAGTGTGTGGCCTGAAAGGAGATGGTTGATGCTCCTTGATTCTGAGGCTGGATTTACTTTGGTCTCTGATGAGCAGTGGTGTTGAATGGGGTAGTAGAAATTTGTCATTTGTAGCGGGAAGGGAGGTCTGAAATTTCACAATTTATTTTAATCATATTACATATTGTATATGTATTCTGTTATCATCCCTTAATATGTATGAGTTGTAGGACATTTTACAACAGTTCTGATGATTTCATATAATGTCTATCTTTTTTCCCTTCTGTCAGAGAGACTGTCAGTATTTTGATCTCTATATTCTTGAAAACAACGTCTAATTGTTTTGTAGTAATTTCCTTGTAGTGATCTTGAGTAGAGTTAGGTGAACAACATCAGAAATGCTGGAATCCATTTGATCTACTTTTTAAAAGAATTCTCTAGTCTTTTCATTGAATCCCTTTATGATTCATTCTTTTGTGAACATTTACACAACTGAATTTAATTAGCACAATTGTTCACAGAAAATTATTTTCAAAGTTGTATAAGTGAGTATTCACAGAAATGAAGTTGAAAAAGTACACATACCAAATTTTGCACTATGATGTGTTTGTGTCCCTCGGCCAAGTAGGGAACAAGTGCATATGATGTATCTGGAAAATCATAACTAAATTACACTTTTTTGTTTTGAATATTTGTAATCAAACCAGACTTTAAACATCCACAAAAATTGTCCAATATATTTGAATACTGATGAAATCCTGATCTGCTGGAGATGTTCAGTAAGTTAAAAAAAAAAGGCTACATTCAGTGAATCAGTTATTTGTAACTAAACATGACTAGAGTAATTTCTAGAAATGACAATAGATTAGACTAATTGAAACTGCAGAAAGCCATGTTATAAGGCATTTATTTCAGGTGGTAGTTACAATATCTTTAGAAAAAGGTGTTCATTAAAAACTTGAAAGAATGTGGTTGTATAACCATCTCCTGGGGCCTTGCCAGACTCCCAAGAACATACTGACCTATAACAAAATGCAGGACTATGTAGCACTTTAAAGACTAACAAGATGGTTTATTAGATGATGAGCTTAGTGGGACAGACCCATTTCCTCAGATCAAATAGTGGAAGAAAATAGTCACAACCATATATACCAAAGGATACAGTTTAAAAAATGAACACATATGAAAAGGACAAATCAAATTTCAGAACAGAAAGGGGATGCGGGGGGGGGGGGGGGGGAGGAAAGGTGAGCTAATGGTATTAGAGGTGATAATTGGGGAGGCTATCTTTGTAATGGGTAAGATAGCCAGAGTCTTTGTTGAGCCCCCTGCGAAGAGTGTTGAATTTTAGCATGAATGACAGTTCAGAGGATTCCCTTTCAAGTGCAGATTTAAAAGGCTTCTGAAGCAGGATACAGGTAATTCTGTTGTAATGAGGTTTAGCAGAGCGTTTGACAAAGGCTTGCCTTTTCGACAGAGGCGGGTCCAGACTGCCCTGCTGTGCCGCCAAACAGCTGATCGGCACAGCGCAGTGGCCATTTTGATGTAAATGAAGCAGCGATTATTTAAATCACCGCTTCATTTTCCTATGTCTACTAAACTCATCTACATGGCTCCGTCCATGGAGCCATGTAGTCTAGACATACCCCCAAGTATAAAGAAAAGTTTTATTTGTATAGTAGCAAATGCCAGTCTGAGACTTTTCTTGAGAACCAGGTAACCATAGAGTTGAAGCATATCTAGTTTCTTGTGCTGTTGGATTCTATTATTTTAAAAGTGTACATAGTGATCTGAGAAGACAGCTGGAAGACAAGAAGTTCTAGGTTCCATACCTAGTTATCACAACAACTACCTATATACATTCTAGAAACTCATTTAACCTTTGTGCCTGGCCATAACATAGAGATGCATTATGAGATTTAATATTTCTAAAGCATTTGAACATACCTAGGACATCACATATGCACATTAAATGACAAGAAAATATTACCTTGAAAGAAAAATGCTATAGAAGAAAAAAGAAAACTGATTATTTCTCATGACTCCATCCAAACTTTGAATCATTTCCCCAATACTAGAATACTAGTAGTTCATTACCAAAGTATCCAATTCTCTGTATACCATTGCCCAGCATCAATATGAACTATTAGAGAGAGTGGAACAATGGAATAATAGACTATTTCTTTACAACTTTTTAAATAGATACCCATTATAAGTTCTGTGATTTTCATTAAATTCCAACTTGGACCAGCCTTGGGAATAGCATTTCTAGTTTCTGCTCTGTGCAAAATGGGGAGAGGACAGCAACAGAAGCTGGTAATGGGCTTATTCAGATGTAGACTTGCTATGAAGTGAAGGACCCAAACTGATATGCCACCAAAGTTGCAGTCCAGAAATTATAAATGGCTGATTATATTTTGGAGTCTATCTTCATTGGATCATCAGTTAAAGATCTACTGCACAACATGATCACTTGATTAAAGGAAATTTGATCATATCTGATCTGGCTCACATAGTTTTCAACATGTTATCAAGGACAGAGAAAAATGTCAATCAATCACTGACAAATAAATGCATGATTTCAGTTTAGTAGCTGAAGTATTTGTTCTAAACTCCATGATGATAAACTATTTCTATTTCTTCTTTTTTCAAGCAATATCACTGATGTATCTCATAGTCTTTTAAAGGCCAAGCAAAAGATGAATTAGCAATATCTTCAGGCACATTACGAGAGAATATATGTGCTCATTAGACTAAGAAATTGTAATGATTTAAGATCTATTATTGAATATTGTTTCAAAAGTTATGAATGTAATGTAACTAAGGCCTCATCCCCACTGTAAATGCAACTTTATTCCAGTAACCTGATTATAAACACTTTCACTGACATTTATGCTGCAGAATTATAGTGTTACCATTTCATTACAGGAAGACAACCAAGTGCCAGTCTTGGTCAATGGCAGGAGTGAAACCATGATAGCCTCTGCTATTGGCAGCTGAATATTAACCATTGTTTGTGTTGGCACAAACCATAACATGGCAAACTCTGTCTCTAAGGCTACGTCTACACTGGCCCCTTTTCCGAAAGGGGCATGTTAATTTCACAGGTCGTAATAGGGAAATCCGCGGGGGATTTAAATATCCCCCGCGGCATTTAAATAAAAATGTCCGCCGCTTTTTTCCGGCTTTTAGAAAAGCCAGAAAAGAGCGTCTACACTGGCCCCGATCCTCCGGAAAAAAAGCCCTTTTCCGGAGGATCTTTTTCCTACTTCGAAGTAGGAACAAGATCCTCCGGAAAAGGGCTTTTTTTCCGGAGGATCGGGGCCAGTGTAGACGCTCTTTTCCGGCTTTTCTAAAAGCCGGAAAAAAGCGGCGGACATTTTTATTTAAATGCCGCGGGGGATATTTAAATCCCCCGCGGATTTCCCTATTACGACCTGTGAAATTAACATGCCCCTTTCGGAAAAGGGGCCAGTGTAGACGAGCCCTAAGGGTACATCTACACGACAGAAGAAGATCAAAGCTGCTGCTATCGATCTTCCAGGGTTCATATTAGCGGGTCCATTTAAGACAGCTAAGAGGGACACTGCAGGTTGATGCTGGTAACCCTGCTTTCATGAGGAGCAAGGGAAGTCTGGTTTCAAGATTAAACTAGATGGGTTTATGAAGGGGATGGTTTGATGAGATAACATGATCTTGGTAACTAATTGTCCATTCATTATCAGTGGGAATAGGTCAATGGAGGGATGATAGGAGTTACTATAGAGAACTTTCTGGGTGTCTGGCTGATGAGTCTTGCCCACATTCTCATAGTTTAGCTGATCGCCATATTTGGGGTCGGGAAGGAATTTTCCTCCAGGGTAGATTGGCAGAGGCCCTGGAGGTTTTTCGCCTTCCTCTGTAGCATGGGGTACAGATCACAGCTAGAGGATTCTCTGCATCTTGGGGTCTTCAAAGTATTTGAAGGCTTCAATATCTGAGATGTGAGAGGATTATTCTGGGAGATTCTGTGGCCTGCACTGTGCAGGGGGTCAGACTAGATGATAATAATGGTCCCTTCTGACCTTAAAGTCTATGAGTCTAAGTCGAAGAAAGAGCATACTTCCTTTGACTTCCTGAAGTGTAGACAGCACCAAAAGCCGAGTTAAGCTACTTTGACTTCAGCTATGCAATTAACATAGTTGAAGTTGTGCATCTTAATTCTATCTTGTCCTGTAGTGTAGATGTACCTAAGTGGTTACAAATTTGATTTGTATTTAATGTCTTAGTGGTAGCGTCTTAGGAAAAGTTCCCCAAATTAATAAAGGCCAGAAATAATTTCTTTTTTTAATCATGAAAGAAAAAAAAAGATACCCACCTAAGTTTTCAATAGAGTAGTAGCGCTGTTTGCTGTCTACTCTCACTGTCTCGGCATATGGGCTACCCACTCCGTAGCCAATGATGTATCCACGTACAACAATGTTTGGATTCAGTGGTGGAGTCCAACTCATGACGATACTGGTGGTCAATGGCCTGACATGCAGAGAGCTTGGCTGATCAGGAACCTGAGATTCTGGGATACAAAGAGAGGATTCATTAATATCCTGCACATTGAGTTTTACCGTTCACAAATCAGAGTATAAATTAAGGAATACATTGTAAGAAAGTAACCAGGAATCCACAGTTACATGCATAGTCTACATGCAATTTCTGTTCTGAACATTCACCCTTGTTTTGAACTACATTCTTCAGCAACAAGTATGTTGAGAAGTTTCTTCAACATGTAAGATACCTTCTCCTTTTCTTAATAATCAAATATCCTTTTGTCCATCTTATCTTTAGTTTATAGATATGAGGAAGATCTGATATTATTCAGGAAGGTGGGAAATGAAAACGTTTGGAATTGATAAAAAAATCCCCATAAAAATGTTGAAGTTGTTGAAATCAGGTAGATGACTTACGGGCCACTCATTTAACTACAGTATTTAAGGAAGTGGTTGACTTTGTAAGTGATATGATAGCATTTTCTGGAAATGACATATCTCATTCCTGTGAAAATTGTAACATTAATTATGAGTGAGGAAGCTCTAACTTTCTTGGACATGCCTATCTTGGCTTGGAGGCTGCTCTGAATAATACAACAGCACTCAGATAATAAAATGAAATAATACAATGATACTTTTTTACAGGCTCTCTCAAGGCGTATGCTTTTTTATGTAGCACTTAATGACTTAATGCCTAACTAGCACATTTTGTCTTCAGTGAATCCACTTTTATTTTAAAGAATAGATGACTAAATGCCTTTTGTTGGAGTGTATAGTAGCTACCATATCACAAGTCTCTTTAGAAGAGCAGCACAGTAGCTTGTCTTTTTGAGAGCAGAAAGAGACAAACTACTATTTCCCCCCCATGAAGAGGCCTGTAATATAATAGGCAAATGACTGGGGAAAGCGGTATACAATGGTGGTGTAAACTCTGACAAAAGACATTTCGAGATTGTGAAGCATTCCCACAATAAATCTTGGAAAAGACCATAAAAAGATGGAATTAATACTTTTCAGTCCTATTGTCAGATATGGTACAATGGTGTCCTTGGTATTTTATGAGATTTTAAATGAATTCTGCTTAACACATTTAAAGTTTTTTGAAGAACTACTCTATCTGGTTAGTACATTACCATTCTGATACACAAGTTCTTTGCACTCAGTTTCCTTAACATTACTATACATGTTCTTAACTTTAAGAATGAAGGAAATGCACTGAAGAATAGTAATAACAAAACACAAACTGGATTTCACCAGAAGTGTCACTGAAAATCAAATACAATTGCCATTCATCTTCCTCTGACCTCCACATTTTTCTTCAATGCAGAATATAGAGGTCCTTGAAGGTCTGTCATTGAATACTGATGATTTTTAAA
Source organism: Pelodiscus sinensis (assembly GCF_049634645.1). NCBI lineage: Eukaryota > Metazoa > Chordata > Testudines > Trionychidae > Pelodiscus > Pelodiscus sinensis. Next base: position 113,256,688 of record NC_134716.1, read on the forward strand.
ATGACAGAAGTGGTTCTTACAAGAATCAGACATATAGTAGCAGTTTTGCACCTTGTAATAGAAAGTCGTAGAATGAGTCAATACTGGATTCCTTGCACACAGTAGAAGCAGTGAATCTCAAGGTGTTCATGAAATCAGAACAGTCAAAAAGCTATTGGAATCAAACAATAATCTTTACATCTCACTTATATAATACATGGAGATTTCAACACTAGCATAGATGTCCCTAGGTTGCTGTTGGGTTCAAAGAACTTTATTCTGATATGCTGAAATGGTTGTATGAATGAATTCAAATACATGTCTCATACAATTTTAAACAGTAGTGCCATTGTATAGCTAAGTTCTTAGCATTAACAATCTACTCTTGGGAGTGCTTGTTTCCTGTTGGCAGACTCATGGAGACAAAATGAATTGGTTCACATTTGAAGGTTTTGTTCGCAATCAGAAAGAATAGAAATGCAACACCACTCAGATTCTGCACGCACGCGTGCGCACACGCACACACACACATACACTATACTATGACTCCATCCAGTGACTTTAATTATGTGCAAGATTGCAGAATTTCCATGCATAGTTGCTTCCACACATCCTGGCTTGAAGTGGCTTCTATCGTATACAGTTTGATTCAATGGCCCTCAGTATCTCTACTATAAAATTGTTCCAGCACCCCATTTCCATGGCTGGTAGTGGTCCTGATTATAATTTAAAATGCAACAGAACATATCCACGTGCATAGCTTTTTGTTCTTAGCCTTATTACCAGGTATTTTTTTACCCTCAAATCTGCTTTGACAGATCTCCATTCTACTTCTTTCTTTGTAAATGCTTTTACTATGAATAAAGATTCCACTCTCCTTGAACTCTGTAATTGTGCATGGAGTTTCTCTCACCATAAAGTGATGACTCCCGTCCTCATTCATAGAAGGAAAAATTCTGTGTGTGCACCAGCTAACAAAATTAATCAGAATTGCACAGAAGTATGCAAAGGCAGAATCTGACACATAGAACCAATGAGAAAAACCTCTTACTATTTCTTATGCCTGAGGTTAGGAAACACTTCATGTTACTGTGATTCTTCGTTATTAACTTCTCCACTATAAACATTTTGAGAATCTTAGGGCTTCTCTTCTTGGTGCCACAGTTTGGTCTGTGGGAATCTGAGCTGCACAGCATTTCAAAAGTGTATGCCGTAGAGCCTGTTGATGATAACTAAAAGGTAGCTAGTTTGAGTTTGTAGTCCTATTTAAAACAGGACTACATCAAAGCAAATTAGGTACATCAAAGCAAATAAGCAGAGTATACATGGATCAGTTAGAGTTTGCAATTTACAGCACTCTTCTGCAGTGCCATGTAGTCAAGCTTGAGTCTCTAAGAAATGAAACCCTATAATGTACCATAATTTCACTCTATAGTGTGCTATCCTTTTTATTTCATCCTGTACCAGTGACTCTGCTTTTACTGAATGGTCAAAGTACACATGCCTTTCATTCATGCAATGTTGAATGTTTAAAGGTCCCTATTTCCTTGGGTTAAGTGATAGCACTAAGGAAATTATTTATATTGGGGTCACTTTAGCAGTTGTGGTACAAGGTTTTCTGGAGTTCATAGTTGTATATTTTAGAGTTATAATTAAGGCTAGTTTATATTATTTTCATTTTCCTCCTGTATTCCACAAATCATTTTTAGAAGAAACTGCACTGTAATACAGGTTTACTTTGCTATGCTCTTAAATGCTAATTTAGAGCTGAAGTGAAACCATATCACTAATATGTATAATAGCTTCCATCTGTTCAATGCACTAAGCAGAAACTGAAAATCCTAAACCTGCTTTCCTGGAGGATACCTTTATAAACTTGAATCTCTTGCATTCTTGCTGAAGCTATTTAAATCAGACCCTTTGGGGAAACTAAATTTCCATTTTTTTAAAAGCACAAAATTTGAGGCTCAAAAATAAATATTTAAAACTTCCCAGCTGTCAGTAAGGGCACACAAGCTTTCTAGGGAACCTTGAATAAGCAGTGATGTTTGGATTTCTAATCGCTTTAACAAACCACACTAATTAAAAGGAATATCCATAGGGAGTTAGTGTAGTTCTCCAAGATACTGTTCATCTTTTTGTTGCTTATGCCAGGCAAATCTACAGTGAAGGCAAGAGAAACTGCATAAACCACAGGAGCAGAAAGGGAATTGCAGTTAACAATCTGTGCAACAACATTTCTACTATTTAGCTGACAGTTGCAGGACTTTGCATAACTACAGTAATATGTTGATTTCTCCTCTGAGTGTATCAAATTATCTCAGTAGTATATATATTATGCAACACAATGCATGCAAAGTGTCATATTACTACAGCTTCAACTACACATTTTTCATTGGTCCTGTAAATGCAAATGTTTAGATACAATATATGAAAAAAGTCTTCAGTTTAATTTGATTATCAGTGTATTTTCATTTTCCCTGCATGTACCCTATGATTATGCTACTAGCAGTTTTGCGTGCATATATATACATATTGTTGGAGGAAAACAAATATTATATTTGATGTGGATTAAATGCAAATAAATCAAATGTTTTCCAAGAAATGCATTATTTCATTTTGCAACATAAATAAAGAAAATGAATGTATTTGTTTTTAAAAGCCATGATATAAAATATGGAGAGATGTTTAGAATATATTTATTTTTTACTTACTAAGATCTAACTCCAAATAAGTGGCCAGCTGCTCTCATCTTGAGTTATGTGTCATTTCTGAAAGTGCTATCCACCCAAAATAGTAGTTAGTAGAATGATAGCATAAATCACCAGATACCATAGCATATTGTGACCATACTGACTGGTCACATCACTTTCAAAAGTGTCATCACCTCTTTAACATTTTTATTGAATACAATATGTTAGGAGTGAAATAAGCCAAATAGATTCATTCCTAGCTCCTCCATATAAATGGAATTGGATGTGCTGAGGAAGCAAAAATGCTTACGGTAGGTGTGCTGGTTGTAAGATCATCAGGAAAGATACTCAGTCAAAAAAAAAAAAGCAACATAATCTCCTGTTGCCTTTTTACTAATCACCTGTTTATTCATCCATCCATTTTATCTTTGTCCCTCGTTAGATGATTTTGTCTTTACTTTGCTTTTGAGCCATTATTACTTTGTTCTATCTCTTTTGGTTTCCCCATATTTTCAGCTGACTACATTTTTTATATATTTGCTTCTTTATAATTCTCCATAGCTTTTCTTCAATTTCTATTTGCATCTTTTTGTTCTATTTTACTTGCATTTCATTTACTTTTGAAAGTAGGCAGATGTTTCCCTTTCTTTTTTTTAAGTTCTTGAAATTTTCCAGTCATTCAATATATCCCTCTGTATTCAGTCACTATCAACATCTGGTTTTTTTTACATTCAGTATTTTTCAGGTTGTCGAATCCTATCATCTTTCACTTATTATGTGGCTTCATTGCCAAACGTCAGAAAACAAATTTTTCAAAGACAATAATCTGCAAGCTATTCATAGGCTCAGTTTGTTGAGTTAGATCCATCACTATTATTTTAAGTGTTTCTCTGACTGGGTATGTTTATCGTTCATGATGTTATTGATTTACTTCTTACTAATTTTCTTTCAAATAGTCATGACCTACAGAAATGAAATTCTAATAGCTGATAATTACAACACAGACTTTTGGATCTTTATTGATGGTCAGACTAGAGACATAGCGTAAGGACTATTAGTTGATTATTATCCATGATTGCGATTGCATATTTTGCAAGGTTAGCAAAAACTGGAAAAAAATCCCACCAGACGCACCAGTATAAATGGAGGAATAAAATTAAGTTGTCTTGTCTTGTCCCTTCCACTTCACTTGTTCAGAATGCAGCAGGCAATCTTAATAATAGGTAATCACTGAGTTTTCTGCTCAAAAACACCCAGACAACAGCTCTGGTGACTATAATCATTGGAATCTAACCCAAGACCTGCACAGCATCTGGTTAAAGCTCTAGGTAACAATTAGAATGACACATGTCAGATAAAAACCTAGGAGTGTGGTGATAATATCTGAAAAGAAATGTAATTACCATCAAGATCATTCTCTGGAGTTTCTGCTGTATACCAATCTGAGGAGGGTCCTGTCCCATTGACTGTCATGGCAGCTACCTGGAAACTGTACTGGCTTCCTTTATCAAGCCCTGTTAAAAATGCAATTTAAACCAAACAGAAAGAGAAAAATAGTTTTATCAAGATTCCAAAGTTTGTATCGGAACTAAAGCAAAGTTAATAGTCTTCAGTAATATTACAACTTCCTTACCATGTTAAGTTGGGTATGTGAACAGTTCTGCACTAATATGCTCATTTACATGAACGGCAATAACAGGTATGTTGCTACAGGCACATTCATTTACAATGGAACCACTGGTCACAATAACTTCCTATTATTGTTGCTGATTAGTACCAATTCAGTTTAGCTCTTAGGCTCCATTCTGTACCACATGTGGATATGGTGAAGCAATCTGGCTATCAAACCTTCGATCAGTGTTTTATGATTGTCTTTAGCCTACCCTGACAATGAAATACAAGAAAACCTGTACTTATGTTCAGCTGCAAACATTCTCTAATGAAGAACTATTAAAAAATTATTAAAAAATTAAAAGCAGCAATTTATCAGACATTGGAACCTACAATAAAACAGACAACAGCCTTTTAAAATCTTTGTTGTAACTCTAAGTTGCTTTACTATTGCAGGTCTCTGCATTATCCTGCAAAAATAGCTGCATTCCAAATATAAAAAAAAATCTATAACTGAATATTTAAGTCATCCATTTAAAACAACTCTATAGTTCAGCTTCTGTAACAATCATTTTATTATTTTTTTAAAATATGTTTATATTGGATCATATAGTAATGAGAGGCTGTGTAGGCTGTTTTTTAAGTCTAAATATATAAATAGGTATTTCCATTACTTTCCCAAAATACAATATCTAATTTCTATTTTTTTGAAATGCAGAAAATCTAATTCATCACCATCAGGAGCATTTCTAACACTCCAAAGCTCTGAGCAGCCACAACTTTTTATTTTGAAATTACCTATCATAGAAATTTTTCATCCTTTCCCAGTATGCATGAATGTTGTATGTCTCCAAAGCTACTCTTTTTTGTAGCCGATAGACACTAGTCTGCAACCTGACTCAAGTAATCCCATTATCTTTGATGCTATTTACATGAGTAAAGCCAGGTCTACACTAGACCCAGAAGATCAGGTTAAGGTACGCCACTTCAGCTACATAAAATACATATCTGTAGTCGACTTACCTTAAGCAGAGCTTGGCACTGTCTTCACAATGAGAGGCTGATGACAGAAAATGCTCCCATCAGCTTCTCTTACTCCTTATGACTACAAGGAGTACTGGCACTGACCAGAGCCACCCTCAGCATTCAGTTTAGTGGGTCTTAACTAGACCCACTAAATTGAATTCCAGACGATCAATCTATAGCATGGCAAGTGGAGATGTGGCCTAAGAACTATTCATACTTGCATCATTAGGTTTTAATTAAGTGAAAAGCATAATCTGCTTTTGATTTTCTGTGACTCTAAAGAAAGTTGGTATATTTTCAAAATAAATGTATTTTTTGTCCCGTAGATACGCCCTTTCCTGACACAAGAAATATTTTAAAATCTCAAACAATACTATTCTATTTTAAAATAAATGGAATAGGGATTTTTCAGGGGCAGAAACTTGGTTTCACCTAAGGAACCTAACTTCTTTCACCATAAACAAATATTCCTTGTGCAATATAAAAATATACCTGTGAATCCCTGGGCAAACATTACAGAATAAAGACTAAGTTTAGCGAAAACAAGTTAAACATTATTCATAGACTTTAAGACTAGACGGCTCATTGAGAATAATACTTTGTTGGGGGATGCAATTTGTATTACAAATAAAATTGTGTGTGTGTGTGTTATTGTGGAATTGATGTATCTTCTCTAGTCGGGAAGGAGATGCTAATGTATAACCTCCATTATCATCCTTTTGAAGCTTCTTCCCAGGAGAGTTATGCATATATAGTAATTCAAACTGGATTCTTTGGGATTTTTGGATAAATAGCCTGGTTTTAAACTGGCTCAGAGCCTTCTTTTTGATCAAGCAAATAGACAGAATCCTGGTCCACAAAGGTCCCAAATCCTCCGGGGGGAGGAGGGGTTGGAAGTATTGGGCCTCCTGAGGTCCATCAGAGTTTGTGCTTGTTGTGAACCGAAACTGTGAGGAACTTGTAACCACAAGGGGATGTGAAGGGCTGCTTCCACCAGAATTCATGTCCGGGTTGTGGTGAACCTTGGTAAATTATTAGTATGTCTGCAGATTACTTATTGTTTCTAGTATGTTACCTCTGTAGCGCTTTTAGCTTAAGAATAAAGTAGTCTTGTACAGAAAAAAACCCAAAACCCTGCATGGTGACTTATAACTGTAGCTTACACCTATTAACCATCTCTGAAGAGAAAATAAACAGGTGGTTGGGCAGCTTGCCTGTGCTGAGAATAACATGGTGAAGGCAGGGAACTGTACAGCCTGAAAATACCCCACTCAGAAGAGAATGAGAGGCAGGGTTTCCACCAAAGAATGGGAATGACTGGGAAGCTGGAAGCCTGATAGTGTGTGTCTTGGCTGGGCCAGTAAGGAGAAATACAGCTCAAGCTGTCCTGTGACAACATCCTTCACCAGAAAAGAATCAAAATTATTCTTTGTTTAATTTAATGTTACCTTTAAAGTACTGATTTGGCTTCTTACACTTAGCATTACAATTATATTTTTAAAAAAGTGTCATTTTCGATCTTTCATGCTGGGAAGAGTGGTTTTCCTCCATAAAATAAAAAAAGAGGGGTGAAGGAAAAAACGATGTGTGGAAGATAACATTGTACTGAGATAAAGAATGTGTTGTTGACTCAGTGGTCTGAGAAACTAAGCTAGGTTTACACTGAACAATAGTAACTTGCTTTCAAATACATTAAGGTGATGAGATCTAGGAGACAATTGTATGAAAAAAGCATTAAGGAGAAAACAAAATAAAAGAATAGAAAGGTTGTTTCTGTACAGCCCAATAAATGACACCTGCCAACAAAGAAATCAATGTTTCCTAGAAGTGAAAATATATTTTATTCCCAAACCATTTAATTCATCAAAACCTTGTAAGGCTACGTCATGAACACTGACCTGTGAACAAGTACCAGAGGTTGTTTGGTTCCAGTGTTTCTATCTCACCCCTGCGGGTAGTCTTTCTGTGTCGGATTTTATAGCCAGTAATAAATCCATTTTGTGTGCCTGTTGGTGGAGGTAGCCAACTAACTTTGATGCTCTGTAAAAACAGGAGATGTTAATGTAGAAATTTTTGCAAAAGAAGATGAAAAATTGAGCTATAATAAATGGAATCACAAGTAAACAAGAGGATGTTGGGGGGCAGAGAGAGAGAAGGGATATGGGTCAAGGGTTATTTTGTAAAAACAAAACAAAACTGATTAATTTTAATGATTATTGCTTACTTTAGCATGAAAATACACAATTTAAACCAGGCATCAAAGAGGTTTGAAAAGATTAAAAAATTGTATCAATAAAACTACCTAAAATTAACTAAAGTGGATGGTTGAAACTTAGGAAATAAATAGCATGTCCTTTTTCTGGAAAAGTGTCTCAATTTGAGGAACATTTCATTTCAACAGGCCAAAGGGATATCTCAGCTCCTTCATGAACTTCTGTGATATTACAGCTGTCATTTATATATGTGAACATGTACTGCAGCTCATTTCTGTTTTCTAGTGAACCTCTAAGTTACACCACCACTTCATGTTAGCTGTAGAAATATTTAGAAACAGATTCTAATAAAGAACTCTCTATTTCCATTGACTTTAGTGGAGTCACTTCTGACTCCATCAAAAAATAATATGTTTTGGTTTTAACCTTGTTGCTACTTCTGAGACACTGAAGTATGTTAGCAGAACTGTTTGATGAAGTCAACAGCAATAAAGTATAAATACATTGGCCTACCTTTAAAAAAAGACTTTGGTTGTTTCATTTTTGGAGAACCTTAGGAGACCCTGATTTTCAGATGTATTTAGTGCTACACTCTCTGAAACCTAGGTAGTTGCTTTTAGGATCACTTTACACTATGTTGGCAACAGACACAATAAACCCCAAAGGCATGATTTCTAACTGAAAAGTGAAATTTTAGCTACAATTTATAGGGGAGTTTTTGTTATTCATGAATATCTCTTCCCTTGAACAACTGTCTAGGAATAAACCCTTTGTAAGATTGGTCCTGTGAGCGCTGTTATCTCCCATTAACATCAGCAGAAGATTGAGATGTTCAAGACCTCACAGGATCAGGGCCCAATACAAGTTACATACCCAGACAGAATCTATGCAACCAGGTTTTGGACAAAAGAAAAAGTCTTGAAAGTGGGTAGTTCTGATCATATAAAATTTATTATCATTATTGAATTGCTTAGTCCAAGCACAGCTATAAGTTATGGCATTTATAAAATTAATTACTACAATATAAAAATCAATTTTGCATATCTGCTTCTTAGTGATTAATTGGTCCAATCAACTACACATTTCAAAATCAATGTGTGGGGTTTTCAGAGGTAAATAATGTAATGTAGCAATATGATGGGACAAGCTGCATTTTTCAACTCAAGGAATATTTACAAAAAATAAATTTAGCAGCTGTGGCTGTAAAAATGGCATTTATGTAATATGTTTATGGGAAAATTCAACTGCTCAGTAAGACACTAGAAACATGGACATAATGAAGAACATAAAACGGTTTCTGTATCTGGAAGGTTAATAGTAATTCTCTTAACATTTGCTTAATTGAGGGACTTTAATTCATAAATCTGAGCACTTCGTGGGCCCTAACAACTGCATGGTGCTGTGCATCTCCACATGGCTCTGTGCATCCCCTTACCTCCCTTTGATACTGATAGTGATGGCAGACCCTTGAATGATTGGCCCCAGAGGAGCAATGGGTTTGATCTCACACTGAAGGTGTAATGCATAAAACTATTTTACAGCTAGACAAGCTCCAGTCCCTTACAGCTCTACCCAAAGCTGTCACCATTATGGTAACAAGTTCACTTTCACCTCAACTCCGTCTCCATGGACATTGCAGCAATGCTTTTTATCAATAGTACTTAACATGTGACCCTGGCTGCTCAAAAATCAATGGCTAAAGCTCTGAAGTGCCTCTTGTCCTTTACTTGGTTTGAGAGAGAATGGTAATTACTCATACTTTAATCCTTTATGTTTTATAGAAGGGACAATTTACCGAAGGAAAATATTTCACTTCTATCCTGCCAGGATTTCTAAAGAAACAATAAAAGGATTCAGCTCTCAAGCTTGTTTTATGAGATTTCTAGGCATGGCTACAAACAAATTTTAATAATGCACTAAAAGGATTTTTCACCACCGGTGCATTATTGCAATAGTTCCACTATCAGATCATGTCCACTGGCTTTGGTCATCACTAGAAGCACCACATGGGTCTCAGTAGCCAAAGTGCTCATTGGCTTCATTCAGGGCTGGGAAAACACTGCACTTCTGAAAGTCAGACCCTATAGTAGCACAGAAATAGAAATAGCTCCACCCATTCACAGCAGATGGCAAAGATTACAACTCTCCATTCTAATGTGCAGGCACATCTTCAATGTTTTCAAAGGGCCTATTCTTTTAATGATTACAATCTCCATTGCATGATACCGATTAGTTCAACTGAAGACTAGTAGTGGGTAAATCCGTTCAGAAAGAAAAAGTACTTCCATCCAACATTAATTGTCTTGTTTTTACCTGTTGTGCGTATGCTACAGCTTTTCTTCTACTTTTTTTTTTTTTTTTTTTTTTTGCAATACTAATGGATAATGAGGATGCAATTTTCAAAGAAAAGGTCAAATGAACATGCAAAAGTGTATTTACAGTTACACCAATTAGATATTTTCCTGAGAACAGTTACCAGATGTGTGTAAGTTTTGCACCTAATTTGGCCATTTTTGAGTTCACATATGTATCTGATTTACACATGCCCCTTGTTAGAAAACCTAACCAAACTACAGGCAGTCCCCGACTTACGCGGATCCGACTTATGTCGGATCCGCACTTACGAACGGGGCTTTCTCGCCCCGGAGGTCGAGGTGGCGGATTGCTACCTGCGAGCTCCGGGGCGAGAAAGCCCCGTTCATAAGCTGCTCTGGTGCCCCTGGTCTGCTGGAGACCGTCTCCAGCAGACCAGGGGCACCGGGTGGGTTCCCGCGCTTCTGAGGCTTTGCCAGAGCAAAGCCTCAGAAGCGCGGGAACCTGCCGCGGCTGCGGCTTCAGTCCCAGTGCCTGTGGTCTGCTGGGGACAGTCCCCAGCAGACCACAGGCACCGGGACTGAAGCCGCAGCCGCGGCGGGGTCCCGCGCCTCTGAGACTTTGCCAGAGCAAAGCCTCAGAGGCGCGGCACCCCGCTGCCGCTGCGGCTCTGCTCCCCGTGTCCCTGGTCTGCTGGGGGGGGGGGGCGCAGCTAGTGTGCCCCCCCCCAGCAGACCAGGCTTTTGTTTTGGACCCTGGGGCAGAGCAGCTGGGGCGCTGCCAATTGGTCCTGCAGCGCCGCTCTGGGCACTACTGGACCAACCCGGCAGCACCCCAGCTGCTCTGCCCCAGGTCCTGATTCAGCCGCTGCTGGTCAGTTTCAGCAGTGGCTGAATCAGGGCGCCTGGGGCAGAGCAGATGGGGTGCTGCTGGGTTGGTCCAGTAGCGCCGAGGAGCGGTGCTACTGGAGCAACCCAGCAGCACCCCAGCTGCTCTGCCCCAGGCGTCCCCAAGTCAGCCGCTGCTGAAACTAACCAGCGCTGACTACAGGAAGCCCGAGGCAGAGTTGCTCTGCCCCAGGCTTCCTGGAATCAGCTGCTGATCAGTTTCAGCAGCAGCTGACTTGGGGAAGCTTGGGGTTCTTAAGTTGAATCTGTATGTAAGTCAGAACTGGCGGTCAGTTTCTGCAGCGGCTGAATCTGGACGCCAGTTCCGACTTACATACAGATTCAACTTAAGAACAAACCTACAGTCCCTATCTTGTACGTAACCCGGGGACTGCCTGTAGTCCACTGTGGGGAAGAGAAATAGAAATCCTTCCACAATATCCTATGCCAATGATTTACCCGGGCTAACTATTCATTGTGTGAAAAAGTGTTTCTTAGAATTTTAAATTTGCCACTATTCAATTTAATAGAATGTACTTTTTTGTATTATCAGCTAGGGTAGACAGACAGTCCCAATCTATGTTCTGAATTTCAATTATAACAAAATCCCCTGAATAACCCTATAGTTGTTGAGCCAATCAGAGAAGAAAATATAGGCCATTTCCTGAATCAAGTATATTTTGAAAAACATGTGGGACTTGAGAAGAAACATAAAGATTTTATTTGAGGAACAAGTATAGTCTTACGGTGCATTTTAAGGCAAGTTATTGCCTTAGCTTTCTCAAGTAAATGTTTCCTTTCTGCCTTAGAACATGAAAATCAATGTATTATTTGAGCAATAAGATGCGCTAACGTTGGCATAACTGTAAAATAATTGATTTCACCAGAAAGTTAACTATCCTGAGGTGAAGTGAAGGGAGTTTAATGTACTGACACTTTGCTTGCTACATATAAATTCTCTCGCTTACAGGGTAAGATCAATTTCCAAGAAATGCCCAGGGTTTTATGTAAGTCTAATTGGCTTCCATGCAGCAAAGCTGACAGCCATCACATGCTCTAGGGCAAGGTGTGTGTGGAGGGCCAGCTCTGCACCCCCAGGAGGGATGGGGCCAAGGGTAGAAGGAGCAGGGCCCAGGGCAGTTACCCCTTAGGCTGCCCTAGACTGTGGCACATGCCTCCTCAACCTATAAGGCCATGCTGACCAGTATACTGACACCAGATCCAAGTGACCCGGGGCTTGGCCACCACTGCTGCCACAGTAGCAAGAACTAGGAACTCCAGGTTCTTTTAAATCTCTGGGTCCTGGTGCAATTGGCCCTTTGCCCCTCCCGGTCAGTGGTCCTGCTTCCATGGGACAAAGATTATGATCATATACAAATTCCAAACTCTCTATTTAGGAACCAAATTATGAAAGTCTATGAAACTGCAGTATTATGCTTTGTAAAACATAAGTATTTCTCACTTTGAAAGAGGGGACATGTTCCTCGATTCTGAGAGAGAACAAAGCCCAAGCACTACAAATGATAAAAAAAAAACAACCCTCAGATGTAGTACTTTAATTGATCACCCTGTTATTGTGACTTGTCCACCTAAGTTTCAATCCGTATATCTATATATGCATATAACAAAGTAACCAAACTACAATACTCCCAGATAGGGTCAAAACCTGATTATTGACCTGATCAATCAAGCAGGTCCTTAGGCTCTTTGTGAAGGTGTGGGTGGAAGAAGCTTTGCCAAAGACTTCGGCTATGAAGCAGCTAGAGAGTTCCCCATGGCCAGTAATGCAGTCTTCCAGTTTCAAAAGCTCTGATTTCTCATTCCTTGGTTATTCCTTACCCCTCATTGTGCACAGAAATCTGCCTGTAGAATTACCTTCTGCACAAAATATTGGGAGTTATTTTCCTGCACTGATTCCTCAAATCGGTCTCTCTTTCTCTCATATATAATTCTGCTGTATATGGAACCACTGAGCACATAAGAGATGAGGGAGAGCAGAATTCATTCCTTATCAAGTTGCATTCAATTAAAGCTGCTTAGAAAACTTCAGAAGCTGACAGAAAATGGGAAGACACTTTCGTGAATATCATGAATCATTTGCCAACCATTTCAAGCAATTCTGTGTGTATCTGGAAATCAATGAAATAAACATAACAGGCAACTCAAACTTAGGGCTTAGTTTCACTAACATACCAGGAAAACAACATAATTGAATTAATGATGTTTGAACTCCATAATGTCTTTCTTGTATTCTGCATCAAGCAGCATTCACTTCCTCTCTTTTAGAAGAGGCCTAGCAGTATAGGTTAAAAAAAAAGAACAGGCCCAAACTTCACTCTAATGCAGGGTGGGCTATCAAATGGCAACAGATCCCCTGGCTTAGCAGTGCAGACCAGGACACCCTCTTTCTGCAGCTCCCATTGGCCAGGAATGGTGATCCATGACTAACAGCATCTGCAATCGCCCATACATATGGAGGCACAGGTAAATATAATGGTGGCAGCCTGCCAAGGGTTAACCCTGGGGAACCAAATCTGGCCTGTAGGCCAGTGTTTGCCAACCCCAAGTCTAATCTAAACCCAAACAGAATATTTTTCTTTAAGTACCTAAGTCCAAATAACTTGTATTTCCCTCTTATCCTTGAGATACTTGCACCTCTTGACTCTGGCTGACACTGGAAGTGCTAAGCTATCTTGTAAATAGACTGTTCTCATTGTAAGCCTGGAATATAAAATATAACCATCCTCACAAGACAGCTGTTTGCTCAAGCTTACAAACCCAATATTTAAGATATTTTTTTTTTTTGCAGGTCAGCTAAGCCTTCCTACTCAGAGGGCATATCGAAACTGAGGCTCTGAACATTCAGAGACTCAATTAGAAGATGAATCATGAGCTGGATGACATTTGTCCTAGGAAAAACACTGAACTTAAAGTGCAACACACTACAGAGAGAGATGGCATAGTCGAGGGTTACCTTACTCCATGATATATTAGTGTAAATGAAATGCCCTCCATACCTTAACACATTCTCTTGTCCAGAGCGCGTGTGTACGCACACATGCATGCACAGAGGCAGCAGAGATCTAATGTTTAATGTTAACACTGCATTTCCTCAACTATAATTGCTGCTGTCAGATCTATTTCAGTCCCCAATCCTCTTCAGAATCATCTCCACTCCACACCTGACTTCCTCTGTACAGTTAGGAAAGCCTCCATTGTACAACTAACACGAAGCTGCAAACTGATTTACAAAACAGGTCTGATGCCACTGGCAGCTGCCTTGAATTCCAGCAGTTTTGAAATCCCCAAACATGTTGTTTTCCTAAACCACTTTTGCTCAACTGTTAATCATAAGAAAAAAGATTCTAGAGTTTGTACAGCATAAAGACCCTCCAAGTATTGTTAGGGTGTTTCTCTTCTGCAAACATTTCCCCCAAATAGCTCTCAGATTGTAATTATACTGTCAAATATTAACACCATCTAAACACCACAACCTTAAAAAAAATCAGGAAAAAGGATACCCCTGAGGTACTGGAGGTTCTCCTGATTGGTACTGCCTGGAAGGCTGGTGAGATTTTTGCAGAGTGCAATATTGACTTAACTTTAGCTGTATCTTGATTATGCAGGTTCCAAGAGGGAGAGGGGGAACCTAACCATACACATATGAATAAAGAATATAAACAAGTAAAGAGAAAAATTGTGTAGGGTGGCACAAGACAATATAACTAGTAGTAATGGGATGAAATTAAGGGTGAGAAAAGCCATTTCTGGTTTTTCACCCCTTTTTCCTATGCTTGTGTGTTACAGTTGCAATTACTGCAAATGCAATGATATATTGGTCATTCACCTAACTCCTTAAATAAATAAATAAATAAACCTCCAAGGAATATTGTTCTCATTCTTTCTAAACTAGCCTACTTCACTATTACCTTTAAACATGATGAGGGTAAACAACATGTGCAACTCATTTATTTCTTGCTGGCAAAATATAGCAATAGAAATACTATCTAGCTGGTCTGGAATTTTTCAGCAAATAATTTTTTCCAAATACAATGCTACTTTGTTGATTTTAATGGGAGAGGTTCTATTTTGATATATTTCCTAATTTTTTTAAAAAAATGATAAGTTTCAAAGTTGTGAAAAATATGATGTCATCATTTTCTAAATGACAAGTTCCAGAGTATTTTTTTCTAAAACAAATTTTCTTTTTGAAATTTAAGTTAATTTAATTTAATAAAATAAAATAAAATAAAAAAATAATACTCATAATCATAAAGAGGCCAAAACTGAAGTGAAATCTTTCAAAATTGTCACTCTTTCAAGTGACTCAAACTGATTTCCAATTTGCAAAAAAATTCAAGATTTTGACTTATTGTTCCAATTTCGGATGAGAATAATTTTTGAAATCTCAAAAATTTTCCAAATAGAGGAAAATCATCTTCTATCCGGTATTGTGATATAAAGAAGGTAAAATATTGCTGTTCAGTATGAACCCCTTTTCATATTACTCAAGCTTAGTTATTCAGAGCTTAGCTTTGCTCTGCCCTCTCCCCCCAGTCAGTATTGTAATTCAAATAGATATATAAACACTTGAACTAATTAATCCCCATGAAGACCAATCAGAAAATTGACATTGATACTAACTACAGGTTCATGGCAAAATAGGAGTTATATCATTGTTTATTGATTGTCATATTGCATATGTAATGGCCCTGGCATTTGCCAGTTCCAGACACACACAGGGACAGCAAAACCATCTACAGGAGGCTGCTTGTTATCATGCAAATAAACCTATTAAAATTCAAACATCTATTCAACAGCCAGTCAAGCCAGTTCTGATCTATAGTGCCAATTTTATTTATATGAATTGACGTGGGTGGAACTGATGGTACTGATGTTCAGAGACAATTTTATTCTCCTAAGACTCTAATAGTTCACACTTATAAAATGCTCAAGTCATCTTTCAGAATGCCAAGAGGTATTTTTCTGTTCTAGGGTCCATAGGCAAGTATCAATACTTCAATTGAGTTTTCAATTACAGATGCAATAATTATGCATTTGATTGATTAACAATTAGCAGCACCTGTAGTTAACTATCTTTTAATTAGTGATTACACCAGTGCTGATTACTTAAATGATATCTGCAGGAGAGCCCCATGATTAAGAGTTTGTAAAGCAAAGGGCACAACAATTCCAAAATAATTAGACTATTAAGATTCAGATTAAAACCAGATCTCTAAATATTTCAGAGAGAGTTCCATTTTATACAATAGTAATGTTCTTTTCCTTAATTATGCAGCACACATCTGTGGAGCATCTTAGCAATCACTGTATGGGAGCTAATCCCCTGCTTCTCCCTGGGATATGGAGGTCATAAGGAATATACAAGTTGTCTATCAGAAAAGGCAGAACAAAACAAAACAAAAAAAACAATGGAGCCCTTACTAATTTTGTTTATTAAATATTCATGCTGATGCATTGGGAAGAGGTTTTTTTTGTTTGTTTGTTTGTTTGTTTTAAATGCATTCTGTGATGCTGGCTGACCAGGTGCTAGCTCATGATGAAAGCCAGAAGTCCTAGTGGAAACTGTCTGGTTCACCAGTTTGAGAGCATTGTTAAAAACAAGATGTTAGAATTATAAGAAAGTGTTTAGGGTTTAGACTTCACAAAATGCTTTTAACTTGCTGCCTTCGTTCATCTCACTTGTAACATTATAAGGTAACATCTGAGGGTCTGCATTTTGATCCTCTGACACCATGTAACTCATGAGACAGGAGACATTAAACAGCATAAAATGCTGATCTCCAACAAAAGGAAGCCCCATCACTACCAGATGGACTACAGTGGAACATTACAAAGGACAAAAAATTTTGTTGTTCATGCCCATGAAGATGAGTCTTGCAAGTGAATTCTTCCCATCAGCTGAGTTTGCAGCTCAAAAGCAGAATGGGGGAGGGGATAAAACTCCTATCAAGGAGGAACTGTTTCTTATTGCTGCTAGGACTCCTAAGGCAAGGTTTCCGGACATAAGCAAGAGATTACCAGCAGCATAGCCTGGGTTAGCCCTAAATCACTTTTTATATGTAGGTCTGCCTGCTTTAACCTTGAAAATAAAACTCATGTCCTTTTCCCATTAATAAATCTGTGTATAGTTTATTTTAGGAGTGGCTACAAGCATTGTTTCGGGTGTGATCTAAGATGCAAATAACTTGGAGTAAATGCCTCATCCTTTGGAGACCTGGCTGAAATTGACAGTGTAAGGGATTGTCCATCAGAAAGTTAGGCTTACCTCACTGGCAGATTGGTGTACACAAGGGAACCGTCTGTGACTCCATGTTCAATCTGATATAGTGCCTGAGGAGCTTACAGTTGACAATTGTTTGGTAAAACCCCAACTTAAGGTTTATGCCTGAGTTTTTAAAAGCCTTCCATAAGGTTGGTACTACTGCTCAGGACAACATATTCATCAGTCATTCGTCTTCCAAAGAGCTCTTGATTTCTCTGTCACTTAAAATCTGTCTTTTCTAATAACTAAATTTATTTTTGTTTTCTCTAATACCACTTTGGGAAAGTCAAAATTAAGAGACGAAAAACAGTGCATATCATCCTCCACATTGAGGGATGGGAGTGAATTTCCCACATCCTTCAATGAGTTTATGCTGTATAGTTCTCTGTGCAGTGCAAGCAAGACAAGACAATTTTGGATTCTCATTCTATCAAGTACATGTACTTCAGTGCTCGACAACTCCTTAGCTGAAAGCCTTCCCATTCAGTTCTGATTTCAGTGTCTGTGATTTATCTGCAGCTGGGCATGTCCCTTTCTGTTTGTGCGCTATAGGAGGCTTGTGGTCCAGGCTCAGCAGAACAGGGTGAAAAAGCCCAGGCTGGTGGTGCTCCAATATAGCAGTTGGCACCCCAAAAGGGAAGGCAACCAGTCTCACCTGCCTTCACCCACAGTCCCCCTGGATCCAGCTCTGAATCTTCGGCATCCTCCTTCCATAAGCAGCATGCAGCACATCCTAAAAAGGCAGTACATTCCCTACCAGCTAGCAGCAGCATCAGCCCAAGTGCCTCTTCCACTGCCATTCTCTCTGGCAGAAGAGGCCAAACTGTGTTTCACAGGCCCATGTGGCTCTTCCACCATCAAATCTCCCCCTCCTCCCCTCACCTGCCAGACTAGGTAGAGGGAGCTCAGAGCATTTGCCTTGCAGTGTGGAATGGGATAGTGTCTTCTACCCACCAGGGAGGAGGGCTTTGGGGCTTCTGTTTGACAAGGCACACCATCCAGCTCTCAGGGATAATGTTACAGGGGAGACACCTGCCAGGTCTTGGGGCTTCAGTTTCTGCTCCAGCTCTCAAATGTCTCAAAATCATAATATAGAGCTCGGAAAGTCAGTAAGTTTGGCCACTCCTGTTTTATGGGCATGAGCAGGAGACCCATCAGTTCAGCACCACGTTACCCTCTGAGGCTGCAGCAACAGCAGAATAACCAGTCAAAGATTACTGAGTATGTTGAGTACAATGGGGGTGTCTTTTGCTCCCAATCTTCACCCTCCCTTGTGGTGCTCCTGAAGGTATAGGATTATCCCAATCATAAAATAAATAATACACCAGGAGCTGAGGTAGAGGATTCATAGCTCATGTAAACATACTACCATTGGTTCTCATTAAGCTAGAGCACTAATAATAGTGTAATTGAGACAGCAGGGCAGAAGCAAGGGGACTAGATGTGTATACCACTGTGCTCTGGCTGCTTTGTACTCGGCCCAGCTATCCTGTGTTGCCTCACTTTTCACAAGTCATGTTACCCTGACTATGCTGTTATTTTTAGTGTGTTTGCACAATCTGAGGTGCACCCATAGGTCTATACAAGCTGGGAAAATAACCGTAGTTTACTACGTATTCATAGCCTAAAAAGATCAGAGAGAGGCAGCATTCTGCATGCATAAGCAGGTTTGAGCTCATGAAGAAAAAAGAAACCACGTAACTTGCTGACTGAAGACAATCTATGCTAGCAAGCGAGATGGATGGGGAAGTTACTCTGCAGGAGGCTGAATAAGCAGCTAATCAATGAAGAGGCAAAGTTACAGATGGTGTGTACATCGTGAAAGTGCATGAACACGAGGCCTACAAGTAGGTGACCATATCCTCAAACCTGAAGCTACAAGAAAGCAGCTTAAGACTGAAGCAGGAAGGAATAAGTACAGAATGTTGCATAGTTTAAGAGATATTATGAATGTTTGGGTTTGAGAATGAATGGGCAATTACACATTCAGATGGCGAAAATTCATAATGAGGGAAGAAATGGATTTCCTATCCAAGAAGACACTTCCCTATTTCTATTTTCCTTGAGTCCAAAAATGTTGTACGTGTTATCTTGCTCAGGAATTCATTATGGGAACACTGAAAGAATGAGGTGCATAAAGGGAATAAGAGAAAGAATGAGAGGATGACAGAATCTGACATTTCTGCCTCCACACCGCTCCCCTGCTCCTTCCCTTTCCTTCCAGTGTCCCTTGCACAGCAGGGAAACAGGCAGGAGGAGCTGGGTGTGAGAAGCAGAAAATGACTGGAAGGGCCACTGGCAGGCGAGAGGCACTGGTGGGGGATCTGGCTGCTGTTGGATGCTAAGCACTCACTAATTTTTTTTAGTCAACACCTATGCTTAGAGACAGTCTTGTGTCAGCATATGAATCAGTTTGTTTATTTCCACTCCAATCCCTTTTCATCACAAATGATACCTGCGTCCTGTCCACACTTACCATATTGTGCACATGACTGGCCTTATTGAAAGGAGCTGGCTGTAGGCCAAATGGAACATGGGTGCCTGCACTGGGATCTGCATGTCATTTCTGGAACTTAGGGTACATCTAGACTACGTTCTTTTTTCGAAAGGAGATATGCAAATTTGGCACTAATTTGCATTTCTTCTTCCCATTGCTTTTTTGAAAGTGAAAGCAGTTTAAATGGTTTTTTTTTAAATAATTGAACCCCCCTTTTTTGAAATAACCCTTCTTCCTTAAAAAATGAGGTGTACAGGGTTCTTTAAAAAAAAAACCCGTCTAAACTGCTTTCACTTTAGAAAAAACTGCTTTTGAAAAAGTGATCAGAAGATATGCAAATTAGCACCAAATTTGCGTATCCCAGTTTGAAAGAAGAACGTAATCTAGGTGTACCCTTAAAAGTGTTTCAATGGACTATCCTCAAGAAAGCTGGGTGGTTTGTGTGCACAGTCAGGTCAATTTTGGCACTTATTAGCACTGCTTTACAAGTTTTAACTAAACAAACACAACATACTCTCTTGTAGAGGAAAAAAAACCTAAAGCAGGAAGATTTAGTGACTTGACAAAAACACAGGTGGAGTCAGTGTCAGAGAGAGGATTGGAAGGCACTTGCAGAAAACAATGGTTTTTCCATCATATTTCCATGGAATCATGATTTTAAAGCCAGCAGGGATGTTTATAAACCTCTAGTCTGACTTCCTGCATGACAGAGGTCATAGAATTTCACCAAGTGTTTACTACATTAAGGACATAACTTTTGAGCTAGAGCATATGTTTTAGAATGACAGCTTTTCCCAGCTGTGCATCGGTTAAATTCGCCCTGCACAGAATCCCAACACAAGGCATCTGCAACAATTTTAGATCTCAAAGTAGTGCTTAAGTTGGACGTAAGTTGGTCATAGGACTTTTGTAGATGTCCTGCTTAAGGTGAATTTTCTCCCAAAGGGGCCTAATTTTGAAGTTTTTTAGCTTTCATGAAGATTTCATTCAAGACTTTAATGCCAAAGGAAATTTTATTTAGCTTGGTCTTTTCTCAAGGTCTTCTGAATTTAATCCAGTTACTTCAGTGGAGTTTTCTGGCATGAGTAAATGTAACAGAATTCACCACTGAGCTATGCATGACTTTTTGATAGATATAAACCCTCATGCATTTCAATACAGTGCTTTTACCACTTAAAACTCACAGTGACTATAGGAAGAATAAGTCATCTCTTACTGCTATTCTTCCGTATCTTGATAGTTTGCTAAAATTTGATAAACAAACTAGAAATAAAAGATATCTCGCACACTGGCAAAGCTATGTAGCAGATAAATAAGCAAATTGTGAGGGCCCAGACTTGTGATACCATCTAAAATTAAAATATTAAGTTTGGTATGTTGGTGAAAAATGAGGGTACCATTTACCCTAAAATAAATCAGAATGCAAGCATCAATATCAAAGAGCAACTGGAAATTACTCCTTTAGTCTCCTTTCCCCCAAAACAGTCTTATTATCTTAGAATTTTAAATCCTGACCACAGTTCACTTCTCCACATTTTGTACCCCAAGGCTGATCTTATTCATAAATTCAGTTTGAACTTTATCTGATCTTTTGCTTTAAGGTTTTTGAACTCTGTAAAACATTGGCTCTTTAAACAAAATACTTCAGCTATTACATATCACCTTAAATATCTCTGGCTGCAGCCAGCTATGAAAATGAATGATCTTTAATAATTATTTCGGTGAGGATCTCTATATTTTCATCTTGAAATTATAGGTGCTGGAGGGTTCTGTAATTTTCCTGGACTTCAGACACCAAATTCATCTCGAAAAGGTAAATGACTAGAAGTTACTAGACAATGCAGCACATTATATTGATTTTTAGGATTAATGACTAGGATCATTCGGCACAGTCTTTAAATTGTGCACCCACTGGCATCTGTTTAATTAATTTTCCCCCTTGCTTCTTGTGCACATTCAATAACATTAAGCAAGGTTCTTAAAAAAAATCAACTTTGCTATAAAAATAGATTTTCCACCCCCTCATCCCCACCCAACTGAATACCTTTTATAGCTCCTGGGTGAAAAAAGACCCATTTTCAGCTGAAAAAGTAAAAGTAATGTGCCCCAATTACAAACCAATTACATTTACAAAAACAACGCCAGATATTTAAAAATGCATTTCATAACCAGACATTTTTCATTTTTAATGCTAGTTAATAATGACCTACTACCCTCCTGGTTGAAGACCAGCAATTTAAGAAGTGAAAAAAATTGTATAAGACTTCTATAGCTATCAGCTAAATGTTGATGGTATCTTGCAGTTTTGAACCTATTAGGCAAATATAGTTTACATATCATAACTATGCTAAAAAATTATTACAACACAAATCTTTCTGTCCATCTGGCTCAGTTCCTTATGACACCGATCAATGTAATATGTAGGCAGGAGCATTTCTGCTTCCACTGAAGTCCATGGAAATTTTGCCATAGACTTTAAACAGGAGGTTGATTTTTAGGCTTTCCAGGTGCCTGGAATTTTACCTGAAAGTCTGGTCAAAAGCGGAACTTGGCAATGTCTGGTGAGACTGGACGAGAGATGTGGAAAGGCTCTAGGGGCAAGGAAGAGAAAAGGGGAGGTGTGAGCAGGGGCTGTGGATGAGGTAGAGTAGGGGTGAGGTCTGTTTTCAAGCAATTAAAAAGTTAGCAGCTTTAATCAGGCTTCTTTGGACCAGCACTAAAATAAGCAAAATTGGACAGATCTCTCAATATATATATATATTTAAAGTAGGAAACAGAATTGGAACCTAGAGCCAGGATTCTTCAAAATATAAAGTTAGACTCCTAAACAAATAGCTTGGGCTTTCCAAGTCCTGAGAACCCATAACTTCAATGGGAGTCCTGGACAATCCACACCATTGAAAATGTTGACTTAACTGGCAGTAGAGACTTGGTGGGATGTATCTCATCACTGGAATACTGATATAGCTTGTTCACGAAGGACAGACAGGGAAAAAAGGAAGGAGATGTTACACCATACAAGCTTGATCGGTGGTCCAGGAGGAGGTGAGAGGAGGACCACTTGAAAGTCTCTGGGTGAAGATAAAAAGGTTGAGAAACAAGGACAATTCTCTAGTCGGGGGTTACTATCATCCACCAACTCAAAAGGAGGAGGCAACATTTCTAGAACAAACAAAATAAATATCCAAACCACAAAACTTGGTAGTAATGGGTGAGTTTAGCTAGCCAGACATCTGCTGGAAAATTAATACTGCAAAATACAAAATGTACTTAGAATGTACTGGGGACAGCCATTTTAGTGACTAACAGGGAGGAACTGGCGGAAATCTAAAGGCTGAAGACAACTTGAGAGAAAGTGACCATGAAATGACAGGGCTCATGTATCGAGAAGGAACAGTAGAATAGAGACAATGGACTTCAATAAACTCAGAGAATTAGTAGGTAACAGCATTTGGGAAGAAAATCTGAGAGAGAGCTGGTAGTTTCTCAAATCATATGGTGAAGGTCTGAAATATTAATGACATAAAAATTAAAAAAAAGAATCCTAGAAAAGGTCATTTGTTCACTGCATAGTTTCTCTGTTTTTCTCTGAGTCTTAGCATGTTTCTTTCTTTGTGACTCAGCTCTCTGACTTGTTCACATAGATATAGTCCCTTCCACAATCTCAAAGTCCCTTTAGACCAGATGTCCAGTTGGCATCTCCCACATTCCTGTGCCACTTCCTAGTGGCTAATGGAGGAAACTGGACATCCCCCTCCCAGCATTACTCCAAATTCCAGCCTGGGGAATTTCCAATCAGCAGCCAAGATCAGAACAATCTCTATCTTCTGGTCTTGCTACTCTTTCCCTCAGATGCTTTCTACTCCACCTCCCACGGGCTTTCTACAGCTTTTGGGGGTAAAACCTTCCCTCAGGAACAGGATCCCAGGGGTTTCCTCCTTTTCCTTTTCTAAGCCCACATTGTGACTGATGGTTTCCACACTCTAGATCCTTTCTGCAGCAAGCTTCCTAGCTTAGTACCATAGCTAGCTTCTCACACAGTGAGTGTGGGCTTTATCAGACATCAGTCAAATCATACTCTTCACCAGATGCAATTGATAAGGTTAATTGGCCCTATGTGTGCCCTATGTGTGACTCATTTAGGGCTGATGTGGGAAAATCCCATTCCAGGTGGGTACAAAACTGGTAGAACGATAGCACACAATGGATAGTTGTCAATGGTTCACTCTCAAACTCTGAGGACATATATAGTTGGGTACTGCCAGCATTAGTCCTAGGTCCAATACTATTCAAGATTTTCACTGATGACTTGGATAATGAAGCAGAGAGGATGACAACAAGGAGGGAGGATTCAAGAGAGAGAATTATAATTTGAAATAGCCTTGACATGTTGGGGAAATGGTGTGAAATCACACCATCAGATTGAAGGCAAGATGAATGCACAGTACTTCACATAGGAAGGAAAAATCAAATGCACAGCTAGAAAGTGAGAAAAAAACTGTCTAGACACTACTACTGCTGAGAAGGAGGTTACAGTGGTTCATATGTTGAATATGAATCAACAATGTGATGCAGTTGTGAAAAAAAGTAATATCATTCTAGACTGACTTATGTAAAATATGGGACATAATTCTCCCAATCTACTTGGCACTCTGCTGGAATATTGTGTTCAGCCTTGGCTACCACACTTTAAGATGAGGACAAATAGGAGACAGTCTAGAGCAGAGCAACAAAAATGATAAAAGTTTATCCTAAAATCTGACATATAAGCAAATCTTAAAAAAAAACTGGGAGTGTTTAGTTTTGAGAATAAAGAAGACTGATAATAGCTTCAAAGACACTAACACTGTTATAAAGAGGACTGTGAACAATTATTCCTGCATGCCCAGATTATTTTTTGGCATTGAAATTTTGTAAAATAATCATTTAATAATCAACTCCATTAACAACCCTAGCTGGGTTCCCAGTTGCTGATCACAATTAATTTCTAGAACCTGAAGGAATATTTGAGAACAGTGAAGTACCACAGACTGTCAGAATGACTTTTCACAGTTTTCATTCTCATGCCTTGTTATATATTATTTAAAAAAGGTTTTAATAATGTAGGAGAAGATGTATTTTAATTTGCACAACCCTCATTCATGTGGACACAATGGTCATGACATTGGAGTTTAGAATAAGAATTGTTCATTTCTTGGATAGTGTGGACTGCTAAGAATTTATCACATACCTTCATGGTGTGCAGAGCTCACCAATGCATTAAGCAAATCATATGGCTGATTTCAGAGCAAGTTCAAGCTTTATCACATCAAAATGCCTTATTGAATATCATCAACCTTTCATCAGAGTGGGATCCTGGAGGAGATTGTCTTGGAGCTTTCTTCATAATATTTAAGAGTCGAGGGCCTGACTCCATTACAACAGCTTGACATTGGTGAAACTTCAGTGTAGTTTACTTGAGTTAAATGCATCTACATCCAGAGTGAAGTATCACCCCCTTTCTTATCTTCTGACCAAATCATTATAGGCATAACAAAATGCTACACGATTCAACAAAGCAACCCCCTAGAAATGCAATTATTTTCCCTTACGTGTGTGGTGCTGTGTGTGTTGTTATCCTACAAAACCTCTTTCTAGGACTCTTACTATGTCTAAACTACACCCCTCTGTCAGCAGAGGAATGTAAATTAGACCTATCGAAAGTGCAAATGAAGTGGGGGTTTAAATATCCCATGCTTCATTTGCATAATGGCGGCCACCACTTTTTTTTTCAAAATGGGGCTTTTCAAAAACACCTGGCAGTTTAGATGGGGCATTTTTGACAGAAATGCCCCATTTTGAAAGGGTACATCTTTATTGCACCCGTAGATTGAAATAAGATATGCAATTTGAGCTATGCAAATTGTGTATCTTATTTCAATCTAATTCAGAAAAAGCTTATTTCAAAATTTGGCATTGTCTACAGCATGCCAAATTTTGAAATAAACTGCTATTCCAAAATGTCCCTTCATCCTCCTGGAATGAGAATTACAGGGCATGCCCATTATTTCGAAATAGACATGGAATAGTTATTTCGGGATACTTCTGGTATCCTGAAAAAGCACCACGGTCTGGATGTAGCCTCAGTGGGCACGTGTCAGAAACAGTAAATCACTAGTACATGAGCTATTCTAAGATTAGTGGTTTATAAATTTGCAGAACAAAGCATCAGAGTTATATTGGATATAAATAAAAGTCAGAGTTGATTTTGATGTGCTCTGCTGAGTTGAGGCAGCATGTTTGTAAAATAAATTATAAAGGTTTGCACAGGTATGAGCCACTAAAGATTGGAAAATGTGCATTGTACAGTGCATTCCTAGGAACTTAGTTGGTTCTATAATTTGCATCACAACTCCACAAGAAGAAAGCAGATGAAAAAAGAATCTTCATCAATCCCATGATTTTTGTTTGGCTTTGCTTATTTTTTTTACCAAATGTCAATTCTCAGATTATTCAGGCTTCAGTTAAGATGATAGAATAAATTGGTGTTTAGGTCCCATTTGTATTTGGCACAGAAACCTAGGACACAGAATAACAAACATACAGAATAAACCATTGTCCAATAGCAAAGAATGAAATTTTCATCAACTTCCTTAAAAGAGGCTGGCTTCCATCTTTCCAGCTGTGTGATAGTACTCTTTTGCATATGTGAACCTAGACAGATAGGGTAATAGAAATGGTAATTTGATTTTATGATGAATTTTATAAATAGGGATCTCAAAATGCTTTACAAAGGAAGGTAATTATCGTCATCATACTTTTACTGAAAAAGGAAACAGAGAGAGGTGAAATGACTTGCCCAAAGCCACAAAGCA
This sequence comes from Pelodiscus sinensis, assembly GCF_049634645.1. Taxonomy (NCBI): domain Eukaryota; kingdom Metazoa; phylum Chordata; order Testudines; family Trionychidae; genus Pelodiscus; species Pelodiscus sinensis. Next base: position 113,283,047 of record NC_134716.1, read on the forward strand.
TGTCAATGGGAGAGCCAGGGGAAAGCACACAGACAATGGTCAGCAGAAACACAGTAAGGGCAACAAACATTAAGGATCTAGAGCATTTGCCATGCAACTAGGGAAGTAGCTAGTTACAGGAGGAGGGCACAGAGAGGTCACTAGGCCCAGATGTGATTATAATCCAGTCAACTGGCACAGTTATCTAAAGAATAAAGATGGTTTAATTTTCAAATCTTGAATCAATTAACATTTCCCCAGTGTTTGTAGGTGTTTGTGCTGGGAAGGATGTTTACTTTAGCTTATTATAGTGGCAGGATCAAACAGTGGAGTTCATATCTGAATGCAAGCATAGCCAATGTATGGGGGTGTACGAATCTGGGACTTTGTTTTGTACTCTGTACTACTGCAAAGTGCTGAGTGAATGAATAATAATTATTATAATAAGCAATACATGTTTGAGGGACTTTACTACTCTTGGTTTCAGTAAGTAAATCTGTTAAAACACTGGCATTGTCTCTTTAATATAATTTATAAAAATTAATGTAACAAAGTATTACTAAAGATTCTTCAAAGTTAAAGAAAAGAAACCCTCTGAAAAAAAGGAACTCACTAAACCTGTTCCTCATGAGGTGTTTTTTGTAATATATACAGAATTTTTCTTTTTAAAGTTCACCTATTATGTGTCAGCACAGCTTATCCACAAGCACACTGATTATCTCCTTGCCTCAGGCATGCCCAGGAGCCCATCGTTTATCTGGGAACCCACAGTAGATTAATTGAAGAAGCAGTTACACAAGGATGTGAAGCATGTGTCTTTTGGTCCATACGAATGTGTCTTTTCTTGGTGCATGCTGTATGATCTCATTTCAATAGCTCATTTGGATCAGAGAAGCAAGATGCTGAAATAATGCTGTGTTTAAATGAAAAGCATCTAGAAGACACCATAAAAATGCATGAAGGGATGGTATGACAGGGTAGCACAGCCCCGCACTTGCGCTGCGAGCCACAGAGAACCGGCGCCATGACCCTGATCAGCTGATGGGCGTCCGGCACCATGCTGTGCATCCGATTGGCAGCAGCCTGAAGATGACGACAGGGAGGCGTGTCAGGCACCTGTGGGAAATGACGTGCCCCTAAGTCATCCCGGGGAGAAGAGTGACGTAGACGCAGTGAATATGAAAGCGAAGACGTTTCCGGGAAAGAAGGAGGAAACACGAATGGCTGAGGGAGAACCTCACTGGGGCAGAAGATTAGCAGAAGGACACCAAGAGACCCCGTGGGCGTGAGGTAATGCCCCGGGAATACATAGAGGACCCCAGGACCTGGGAACAGGTACAATTAAGGAGACGGAGGAAGGAAAGGGTCAAGGGCAGATTTAGGAGAACCTGAGGACTGGTGAGTTGTGGGCAATGGCCCCACCAGTCTAGACAGGGACGAGCGGATCTCTTGTCTTAGGGCACTGGGCTGGGGCTCAGAGAGTGGGTGGGCCCGGGCTCCCCATCCCCCACCCCAGGGTGATTGCTAAAGCCGAGAATTGGGTCAGAATTGTGCAGTGGTAGTGGGAGGACCCCAAAGGGTCAGATGGAAAGTAAGGAACCCACTGAGCATTCAAACAACAAGTGCAAAAGGGGAGAAATGTTAAATAGAATGTTGAATGTATAATGGTACAAAGTGCAGCTTAGTCAATCAGTAAAGAAAATGTACAGATGTGAAGATATTTAGCTCTACAAGTGATATTTAATAACTAGCTTTTTTCACAGGCTTATTGACTAAAAATAAAGCAAATAATGCTGTATTTCATAATGATCCCACATCTAGTTCTCCCTTATGACAATGAAAAAACAAAGAGGTCTTCAGCATCATTTGGTTTCATTATTTAAATGGTAATGTATTATCAGTATGGGTAGCTGTCACAGAATCTAAATAAGAACCTGATTTGTATACATTAAACTCCATATATATTTTCACGTCTTTATTCAATGCTCATTGAAATTAGAGTCTTCTGAAGAAATGGGCTCTGCCCACGACAGCTCATGATACCAGCTACAAGTTTTGTTAGTCTTTAAAGTGCTACCAGACTATTTGTTGTTTTTTAAGTTTTTCCTGTTAGGGTGTGTCTAGACTGCATCCCTCTTTCAACAAAGGAATGTAAATTAGGCACTTTGAAATTGCAAATGAAGCTGGGATTTGAATCCCATGGCGCTCTTTTGGAAAAGTGCTATTTTGAAATAGAAACCGCAGCCTAAACATGGTTCTTTCAAAAATAGAAGCGTTTTTAAAAAGGTTTTAAACCTCATTTTTAGGTTTACCTCATTGAGGTTTACAGGACCTTTCAAAAAAGGCTTCTATTTTCGAAAGAACTGTGTCTAAACTGCAGTTTCAATTTCAAAATAGCGCTTTTTCAAAAGAGCGCCATGACGCGATTATGCAAATGAAGCACGGGAAATTCAAATCCCAGTCTGTGGATTTGACTACCTAGTCTGTGCCGCGTGTAGCCACCCGGCACTGGGTTCGAATGAGCCGGGATTTAAAAATGGCGGCGCCCGGCTTATGCAAATGAAGCCCGGGAAATTCAAATCCCGGGCTTCATTTGCAAGTGTGGTATGCCTACATTACCCTCCTAGTTCGATCTAGGAGGGTAGTGTAGACATACCCTCCGTGTCTGTCCTGCTTCTCAGTGGGGGCAGGTACCTTAGGTCAGGCAGTGAGGAGCCCCAAAGAGTGGGAAGGCAAGTGGCAGTGGCTGTGTCAGCATCTCCTCATTACCTGTAGTGTTGCCAAATGAATAAAAGTACACCATCTCCTATACCCTCCCCCACTTGTTCCTCCCGGCCCTTCAACCCAAGAAAGAAAAACTGTGAAGTATACTGGAAATTTCACATACTTTCTGATTTCTTCCTGAAAGATCACAATGAGCTTGTGACAAGAGTAGATTTAGGCATTAAAGGGGTACTTTGACAGTTAGGTTGGGTGCAGGAGCAGTCTGAGGGTATGAAGTCTGGCTGGGAGGTTGGATGCAGAAGTGAGCTGGGGGGGGAGTCTTCCCCAGAGGCTGGGCACAGGAGCGGGGTGAAGGTGCAGGATCTCAGTGGGAGGGGGATGGAGGTGCATAAAAACGATGTGGGGGGGGGGGACTTACCGGTTACATGCCTCCTGCCACTCTCAGGCAACACCTTCCCCTCCCCGCTCCCATTGGCCATGATTCTAGCCTAAGATAGCAGCGGGGAAAGCCTCCAGGCAAGCAGTTTCCTGTGCTGCCATTCTCCCAGCCAGGAGGAGGGGGAGTGCAGCACATGGAACTGTTTCCTTCCCCTCCACAAGTCAAATCTGGCCCATGAAGCTCACCCTCCCATCTCCGCAGCAGGAAGCCGGCATTGGAACTCCAACCTCATGAGGAGGGGGGGGCGGGGCCAACACAGATTCCCCACTGTGGGGGTGGGGGAGGGTGGTGAGGCCTGAGCTTATAGCCCACATGCGAGACAGTCACACTTTGATAACCACTTTTGTAAACTAATATGATAGACTAAGTTTGCTGAGTGAAAATGCTCCAGTTTCTACCAAACCAACTCGAGCAATGTGCAGATATGAATGTGATCATTTTTACCTATAAAGAGGTGTGAGGTAGGGAATTTACATCGACATAGGTACATTGCTCAGGGGTGTGAAAAATCCATGACTGAGCACTGTAATTAAGCCATCGTAGACAGTGCCAGGCTGACAGAAGAATATCGCCTACTCAGGAGGTCGATTAACTACACTAATGGGAGAATCCCTCCTTTAAATGTCTATAGTGCTACAAGGAAGAGCTATAGTGACAACAGTGCAGCTGCAGTTTCACCACTGTAGCATTTCAAGTGAAGACATGCACTAAAACTACAGAAGGAAAAAGAGAAAAAATGTGGCCCAACTAATATGAAACTGATCTGTCTCACTAAGGACATCCACAGTATTATTATGACAATTATTTTATTTCTCCCTCATCATTTCAGGGACAAGGATTTAAGTTCAATTTTATTATAACTAACCAAAAAAACTAATTAATGAATATTAAGCTTATATGTTAAAATCTCAAAAATTAAGTTTCCAAGAGGATAATTCACTGAGTCATGTTATACTGGAGTGTGTGATCCAGGGGTTTTCAAAGTTGGGTCACAGAGCCATCCAGGTAAGTTGTTGGTGAGCCACAAGACGCTTTGTTTATCGAAGCGTGCCTGGACACAGAGCTTCGCAGCTCCCATTGGCTGCAGTTCACTATTTCCAGCCAACGGGAGCTGCGAGGCTCCATGCCCATGGATGCTTAGATAAACACAGTGTCTCGCGGCTCACCAGTAACTTTCCTGGATGGACCCACAACCCAACTTTGAAACCACCTGGACAGTGGTCTGTTTTGCTAGATGAATGTTTATCTTTCTATATCATAAAATGCATATCTTAAGTATACATTTCTTGCAATTTAGCTAAGCTAATATGTTTGTTGAAACCTTGTATTGCATTATTTCCTTGTGAGTGATTTTGTCTGTGCAAACTTAATGATGAAATAACACCTTTTGGCATTTGGTTTCCTAAAATGCTCGTGTAAAAGAAAAATAGGTGGTATTAGTATGTAAGTGGCCCTAATTAAGTTTCCACTCCACAAGATGGTGAATATGGTTGTGAGGTCCTAGTCTTAAAATGGAAAAACTGCAAAATTTTAAGCTGATACAGTTAAGGGCAAGAGGCCTTACACCTGAGGAGCACTCAGCAGGTATGTCTAAACTACATCCCTCTGTTGAAAGAGGGATGTAAATTAGGCAAATTGAAAGTGCAAATGAAGTGGGGATTTAAATATCCTGTGCTTCATTTGCATAATGGTGTCCGAACGCCTTTTCGAAAAAGGGTTTTTCACAAGTGAAAGCGCTGTCTAGATGTGGCTCTTTTGTAAAAAAAAAAAACAAAAAAAACACGTTTTTTGAAAGATCCCGTGCACCTCAAAAAAAGACTTATTGCTCAAAAACCCTGCAGTATAGACATAGCCATAGAGAATTGGCATCATACCTACTTAGATGCTTTTAAGGATTCTAGTAGGTGCCTAACTGCATCTTTCAGCTAAATAGCTGAAAATATGGCCCTTAAGAACCAAAATGGTGTTGGCACTTGTTCCTAAGTTTCAAGCCTCTTTTGAAAATAGGACATAAGCAAAGCTGAAGATTTCACCTCGAGCACAGAAAAATCCACTTCAAAAGGGGCATATTCCAGAGAGTTATGAAGTCATGAAAAATGGAATGTATGATCAAAACTGATTTGTTAAAAGGACAGTAGGCACTACACAACTACTGATACCTATAATAAATTGGATAATGAAATCATATTGGTAGCTCATTAAATTAGTTTTTTTTTATTATGTGGGTTAGAATAGTGCCTAAAAATCAGAGCTTAATGCAATGTAAAAAATTAAAAAGAAAAAGACAGTCATTGTTCAAAGAACTTCCGCACTTGCTCTGTCTTTTCTATATAGAATGAAATTGACTTGTATAACTCAGCAGGTCAATGTAAGATCCAGAAACAGAATCTAGTTTTCCTGAGTCTCAGTCCAATGCTCTGCCTAGTAGACAAACTTGTCTCAAATACGTTAAAAGAATTCATTTCAAAGTGAAACAGTGTACATGTGTAGGTTCATTTTTAGTACCAGTTTCATTTTCATCATACATTCCTGTGGTTCCTACTTCAAACATTCAAAACTCATGCAACTACAATTTTGGAAAGCGATTTTCTTTCTCGTTCTTCACCCTTCCAAAATAAGCCTCTCACAGAAAGCCATGGACAACTCTTAATATTAATCTTGTTCATGGACAAATTTACCTTGGAGACCTTTTAAATACTCATTCCAATTGCCTGTGTTCAAGTGGAAATCAAATATTACAGATACAGTGGAAGCTCCCAGCTACACCAAAGCAATAAGTCTGCTGTACAACTTTTTCACAGGGGAATCTTTGAGAGTTTCAAGTGCTTTCTTTTTTATTACCTCAAAACAATTATTTCTGTAGTTAGAACACAAAGAGCCTTCTATGGATTAAAAAAAATCTCTTCCAGGTTTATTCTTTATTAGAACATTATACCTTGGAAAAATGCCAAGAAGGTATCTAAACATCTCACCTTCAATTCACCAGATTTGACACGTCAGTGCACTTACAGCAACTTTCATTATCTGTGTTTTAAAGGTGCATTTAATAAAAAGTGCATGTTTAGTAAGGGAATGTTCCTACATACATGCAGAGTTTGATTTACGCTAACAGCCAAGGGAAAAACTAAAACAAAGTTGTTTGCACATGCAATTTCATGAATGTGCATGTCAATACTATAACTGCTCACACAAATAAAGTACATATTTTTCACAAAATATATCCCTAAAAGAGATAAACATGTATAACATGACTATGTGAGACCAAATGCAGGAACAAAACAACTGTCTAAAACCATGAAGGCTATACGTACCAAAAGAGAGGCAGAAGTAGAAGAAAAAGAATGAAATTGCAAACAGGAAAAGTTAATGTGATTGACGAAAGACTGATAGTGAAATATTAGGCCCTGGAATAGCCTCCCAAGGGACATGACCAATAAACATTATCACTTGGATCTTCCAAAATTAGATATAAATTAAAACTAGAAAAATGCACAATAGGTAACAAAGGATAAGTTAGGCAAAGAGTGGAGACCTGATGATCTAATGACTCTTTTCATCTACAATTTCAATCATTCTGTGACAGAATCCCATAAATCAGAAACCTTTATTTGCTTTATTACACTGTAAATGTAAAAACTCTCTTAGTCTAGATCAATGAACCTCAAAAATAAAGTTTACGTGTCTTCTGCTTAGGTAGACATATGCTTCATCAAAGACATTTATTGCCTAATTTGTTTTAAACTGCTTCATATTTCTTCACTTTCCCACTGCTGTGCTCTTGTAATTATAAAAACTTTATCCTAAAAAAAGGCAATACACAATACATTCAACTAAAACATGATGATTTAAAAACCTACAGTACAGATAAATAAAATAACCCTTTGGGTTACAATTCTGTGGAAAAGCTCAGTCACTTCTGATCCTTTGAGAATGAAGGATTGTCCTATTATATTCCCTGTCTTAACTATATATTGCACTCTAAATGTTGCATGTCATTTTCTGACTTGCTACTATATTGTGAAAAATTATTGGAATTATACAGCTTATGAAAACAGCTCTCTGACAGCTGGTTCATAATTGAACTGGGTATGGGAGTAGCATTCCTCTCTTACCTCATTCCAAAAGATGGATTATCACCCTCTCTTAAATGAATAAGAGCAGCAGAGTCAAAATCACTATTTACCCCACCCACAAACCAATGAGGCTGTGTCTAAACTACATTCCTTTTTCCATAAAGGGCTGTAGATTAGGCACATCGATGTTGCAAATGAAGCCGGGATTTAAATATCCCACGCTTCATTTGCATAATGGCGGCTGCCGTTTTTTCAAAAGGGAGCTTTTCGGAAAAAAAACCCGGCAGTTTAGATGGGGCATTTTAGACAGAAATGCCCCATTTTGAAAGATCCTGCAAGTACAGGATCTTTTGAAATGGGGCATTTCTGTCTAAAATGCCCCATCTAAACTGCTGGGTTTTTTTCGAAAAAGCCCCATTTCGAAAAAAAGCAGCAGTTGCCATTATGCAAATGAAGCATGGGATATTTAAATCCCGGCTCCATTTGCAATATCAATGTGCCTAATCTACATCCCTTTATTGAAAAAGGGATATAGTTTACACACAGCCAGAGAGCGCACTATTAATTACATTACACCTAAGGTATGTAAGTGAATATGCTCACTGAATATATCCTATTGTACTTGCACATTAGAGATATAACTTTTAATCATCTGCAGAGGACTCCAGCAGAGGAAGTAGGCTGAATGTAGGCATATACCACACAAACTACAGAACTTTCATTCTTAGAGAGTAAATTCTGCTTTTAAGCCAGCATAGAGTAAAATCATAGAATCATAGAATCATACTAGGACTGAAAGGGACTTCATCGAGTCCAGTTCCCGGCCCTCATGGAGGGACCAAATACTGTCTAGACCATCCCTGATAGACATTTATCTAACCTACTCTTAAATATCTCCAGAGATGGAGATTCCACAACCTCCCTGGGCAATTTATTCCAGTGTTTGACTACCCTGACAGTTAGGAACTTTTTCCTAATGTCCAACCTAAACCTCCCTTGCTGCAGTTTAAGCCCATTGCTTCTTGTTCTATCCTCAAAGGCCAAAATGAAAATATTTTCTCCCTCCTCCTTATGGCACCTTTTTAGATACCTGAAAACTGCTCTCATGTCCCCCCTCAATCTTCTCTTTTCCTAACTAAACAAACCGAATTCTTTCAGCCTTCCTTCATAGGTCATGTTCTCTAGACCTTTAATCATTCTCGTTGCTCTTTTCTGGACCCTCTCCAATTTCTCCACATCTTTCTTGAAATGCGGTGCCCAGAACTGGACACAATACTCCAACTGAGGCCTAACCAGCGCAGAGTAGAGCGGAAGAATGACTTCTCGTGTCTTGCTCACAACACACCTATTAATGCATTCCAGAATCATATATGCTTTCTTTGTCCTAGCATCACACTGCTGACTCATATTCAACTTGTGGTCCACTATAACCCCTAGATCCCTTTCTGCTGTACTCTTTCCTAGACAGTCGCTTCCCATTCTGTATGTGTGAAACTGATTGTTCCTTCTTAAGTGGAGCACTTTGCATTTGTCTTTTTTAAACTTCATCCTGTTTACCTCAGACCGTTTCTCCAATTTGTCCAGAACATTTTGAATTATGATCCTATCCTCCAGAGCAGTTGCAACCCCTCCCAGCTTGGTATCATCTGCAAACTTAATAAGCGTACTTTCTGTGCCAATATCTAAATCATTGATGAATATATTGAAGAGAGCCGGTCCCAAAACAGACCCCTGCGGAACCCCACTTGTTATACCTTTCCAGCAGGATTGTGAACCATTAATAAATAGTCTCTGAGTACGGTTATCCAGCCAGTTATGCACCCATCTTATAGTAGCTCCATTTAAGTTGTATTTGCCTAGTTTATTGATAAGAATATCTTGCGAGACCGTATCAAACGCCTTACTAAAGTCTAGGTATACCACATCCACCGCTTCTCCCTTATCCACAAGACTCATTATCCTATCAAAGAAAGCTCTTGAGATTGGTTTGACATGATTTGTTCTTTACAAATCCATGCTGGCTGTTCCCTATCAACAGAGGCCTGTTCCATCAACCTCTATTTTCCCTACATCTGGAATTTGCTTAGATAGGTGTGTAACCCCTCCCTGCAGTTGGTCAACTCCTTTACCTACCATATAACAACTAACAAAAATGACTAACCCCAGCATTTACCAGAAATCCCAGGGAGCCAGGGAGGGACAAAATACATTTGAAATACATACTGAGGTTAAAAGAGAGGAGTCTGCATGGGGTGATATGCTCAGACAGTTGGCTAGGCCAATAAAGAGCCAGGACTGCAAAGCCCTTCAGTGGGAGGGAACAGCCTGACTGAGACAAAGATTAATTTTGTTTTAAGATTTGAGCATTTTCCCGAGGGACACCATCACAGGGAGGGCGGGAATATTTTATTATTTGATCCTTTGGTAATTTCTGTAATATTCTGTACAAATGTTAATGAATTAAATTAAGCCTTATTGAATTAAGTATCCCCAGGGGCTCACTGTATTAGCAATGCAAAAACAAGTGTGGGATTGTAGATAACTTCTCAAGGAGATGTAGTAATACAAGCCATGAGAAGTGTTAAGAACTTCAGATGACTCTGAAACAATGTGCTGAACATTGCAAGGAGGGGCAGACAACTTCTCATCTCTAGATGCATCCTTTTGGAGCTGTGCTCTGAAGAGAAACCCATTGTCTGTTGACCACCTGTTACAAAATCAGAGGCCTACTCTGGAGAAAAGGATGATTCTCAGATTTCTGGACATGGGCTTCTCTTGAGCTGTTAGAAACTTTCAACCACAGAAAATCCCCTAGGTAGAGACAAAGAATTATTCACCAGGCAAAGCTCTTGCTAGAGTTGGTATGATTTTTGCAATGCTTTTTACCATAAGAATAAATATGCCTTCTTTAAAATAGCTGTGGGATAACTCAGCTATGGCAAGCACTATTTATTGTCTCTAAAGAGAAGACAGGCCTTTGTCTGCAGAGGAATTCACAGTATAGGCAGACAAATGTGCAGCCTGGAACAACCCCAGTCAGGTGGGAGAAAGATGTGGCTCTCCACCTAAGAGAGGTGATGGCTTTCGGAGGGTGCTCTTGCTGGATCACAGAGAGGACACAGACGTGCAATTGTCCTGAACTGTGAAAATAGGTATAAGGCATCATAGCAAAGAACCCAAAACTAATCCCTTCCATGGGGAAGGAAGAAGGCACTCCAAGGCTGTGTCCAGACTCAGGGGTTTTTTCGAAAAAAGTAGCCTTTTTTCGAAAAAACTTCACCTGCGTCCAGACTGCAGCCGCGTTCTTTCAAATTAAATCGAAAGAACGCGGCTTTTCTTTCAACGGCGGTAAACCTCATTTCACGAGGAAGAACGCCTTTTTTCGAAAGTGCTCTTTCGAAAAAAGGGCGTTCTTGAATGCCAACAGGGCTTTTTAGAAAGAGAGCATCCAGACTCACTCGCTGCTTTCTTTCGAAAAAGCGGCTTGCTTTTTTAAAAGTACTGCTTGCAGTCTAGACGCTCTTTTTCGAAAGAGGCTTTTTCGAAAGATACTTTCTAAAAAGCCTCTTTCAAAAGAGGCTTGCAGTCTAGACATATATAGACACCAGGAAGGTGGCCTGAGTCACACCTCAAAAGAGGTGCTACAATGATTAAGGGATAGTTGGTTTGGGAGTTAGTGATATCACAGAAGATCTCTGTTCTTTTCCTGTGTGATCTCAGGGTGGAGGTCTGATTTAGAAAATATTCTATTTCAAATATTTATATAGTTTTGAACTGCAGTAAGATCCTGAGATAGGTGCAATTGGGATATTTGATTGACTAAATCCTTCTTATCCTCCTAAAGATAATATTGCACAATGCAGCTACGGCTCAGCGCCATTGAAGACCCTCACACAAATGCTACTGAAGAGTGGGTTTTCATTATGCTATGCTGTTCCAAGTTGTCATTCTTTCAGCAGAGGCGAGTTGTTTATCCCTATTGCAGATAAGTTTGTAAATTGTACTTTTTACTGTTGAAAGTCGTCATTTTTGTTATGGCATTATCTTCAGAGGCAGAACTGCTGCATATTTGCTTGTGAACAGGAAAATTTCAGGCAATGAGCTTGCATTGTCATATAATCTAGCAGCAAAAACAAATTAAGTCTGCTCCTGCTGGATGTAAAGGATTCAGATTTAATTATAAGAAGGCCAGCAGAGCTTAAACAGGATATTTGAAAGATTACAGCGTTCTGATTCTGATTTGACCAGACACCCAGGATCAGTCTCGAGGTCAGAGGATATATATTACTAGATCACTTATTACCTCTTGGTTCTGTTTTCCTGAATGTTTCAGTCATCCCTATATTCCTTTCAGGATCTCATGAATGTCTGGGTAAAGGAATTTGAAATCAACTAAATATGACAGACAAACAAATTAGGGTAGTGGGTTGGGTGTTGATGTTGATTTTTGTTGATATTGTTTTTGTTTTTTATGCTTTGTGTCTCCTAAGTAGAACTCTCAGCCATTATTTTCATAAGGTTTTGGAGAAGATTTCAGTACATCATGGCAATCCATCCATACTAAGGTGCAGGAGAACTCCAAACCCCCATGCATTGTGGTGTTTCAATCTTAGAACTATCATTAAGGCAGCAAGTGATAGCATCCTGCTCTTCCGAGACTTTTTCCCTTTGTTTTCTAGCTCAAAATGCAAAACAAAATAAAGGTTGAACAGATTTTGCACCAAGAAAGGGTCCTCTCCTTTCATGTGGAAACAGTAGGATGCACAAGCTGAAAGTAACTAAAATCTACTTTGAATTCCTTTTTTTCCTCAGGAGAGGAAAAAGAGTGCAGGAGCAGTATTAATGTAGTCATTTGTATCAGCTCACAGTAGGTGTAAAATGCTACCAGATCTCAATGATAACTATTTAAACCCATTTGGCACTAATGTAAATAACTACACTAAAGCCACATTTATACTTACTGCACTGGAGATTGATCTAATATTCAATTTAACAGGTCTAATAAGGGTCTTCTAAATCAAATGCTGAGGGCACCCCCAGTTGACACTGGTACTCCTACTCTTCGCAAGGAGTAAGGGAAGCCAACAGGAGTGTTTGCTCCCTTCAATCTCCCACTGTGGAGACAGTGCTAAGCTCAGCTAAAGTTACAAAGACTCCACATATATTATTTACATAAATAACATAGCTGGAGTTGTGTACCCTAAGCTGACCTTCTAGGTCTGTATAGAACTAGCCTAAGTGAAAGACCATTGTGAATTGGGCCTACAGTTTTTAACCCAGAAACTGATCGTTTCCTTGTCTAGATCTACCACAGTCCTAGTCACATTGCCAGCCATTCCTAGCAGGCTCTAGGAGGTAGTCTGTACTTCCCCTTCTATGCTCCTGGAATGGTAAGAAACACCATATATATCCTGCCTCATCAATGAAACATTCCCTCCAGGGGAAAAAGAAAACAATGTGGTACACCTGGGTCTTCTGAACCCTAACCCTTGCCCAACTTGGCATTCAGGTGGGTTCAGACAGTATATTAATTCCAATAATCTAATGAGGTATGTACAACTAATTTCTGGACACCTCAAAATTCATAGCTTCTCTCTAAACCTCTCTGTTTTCCCACTCATATTAAGTATGCTTGAAGAAGCATGTGCAATACACAGCATTCCCTAATACTGTATGGTGGCTGGCTATCTTTGGAGTCATTCTGTGCCTTCTGGACAGATTCACCTGTTACCATAAATATGTTTTATTGTTTGTGTGTATGTGTGTGTGTGTGTGTGCATGCACATGAGAGAAATGTATGGTATTTTACATAATAGGAAATGAAAAGCTCCACATATAAAAATAGGATACCTCTGATGGTCACCCAGGAGAATATGTAGATTCCAGTGATATAGAGCGTTTTTACATTCACTCCCGGAGAAATAAGGGGCAACTAACAGATGCATTTCAACTGTCTCCTTTTCTAGGGCTTTGACTTTAATGGCACAGTATAGGAAAACATATAAGTGATAATATCTATGCAGCTCTCTCTCATTTTCTTGTAGCTTTTATGATTGAAATAACTTTGTTTTCCTCCTTCAGCAATTTTGAGTATAGGTTGAAACTCTCTAGTCTGGCACCATCCATGGTCTGGAATGATTTTTGTTAGCCAGCAGTCCACTTCTTGTGTGTATGGTCAAGTTTCCCACAGTCCCATAAAGTTTGTTTACAGACACCAGTCCTGGCTCTAAGTATTATTTGTGTTATTTAGCTCTTAATGCCGTCTAAGAGCTCAGTAAGCAGTGGAAGTATTGGTAATGCTGCTAGATAATGTTGACCTCCCAAGGTTCAGCAAATGCTGTGGTTCAGTCCTGTTCAGGTCCCGAGGGTGCCATACTAGAAAGGTTCAACCTGTACTAGAAACTCCAATGAGCAAATATGCCCTTTCCTCTATGGAAGAAAGGGTACAATACTGAACAATGATTTCATGTACTGTGTACAGAAATTATACTATATTTTCCCAAGAAGTGGACAGGCATGCATTCATTTCAAATGTGGGTATTTTCCCCCACAATCTCAAGATTGTGATGCAATTTCAGTGAGAAGACTATAGAAATCAAGCAAAATTTTCAGCCATCTAAAACAATACAGTTTAGATAACTAACAGCATTGTTGACAGCCTAGTATCAATCCTCGTTGACTGCATTTCCTCCCTTTGTATTTCATAGGGTATGTTTATCACCAAAACGTTTGGCTATATTATTTTTTTGGCATCCAAAATTTATTTATTTAGCATCTAGAGTGCCCAACAGATCATTCTTAAGTCACAGCACTTTAGTACTAAACTGGCCATGAGAGTCATCCTGTTATTTTTATTTATCCTATATATTGGAATAAATATTAAATCATGCTTACTTGAATTCAATAGTGTTCTTTTTATGGTATTATGAGGATTTTAAGTTTCTTAACAGTGAAGAGTTACAAGCTTTTTATATGCTCCTAATGGATTTTTCTGTATTTTCTGTATAACTTGTTTGCTCCAAAAACTTGAATTGTGTTGTGATAGCAAAACCAAGCCTGTTGCTTATTGAGTTCTAATATAACTAGCAATTAAAGGAAATCTCACAAACCTGTGTATTTTAGATTTCTGGGTAAATAAACAAAAAGACAGGAGTGGTAAACCAAAAGTTAGTGTTATTCAATAGAAGTCAAGCTGAGTCCTACAATAAAGAATGGTTGGTAGGACAGAAGGGATTTCACAACTCTGGGAATGAATTGCTAAACTTGCAGATATTTTTTTTACCAGTGTTAAGAAAATACTGAAATTGTCAAAGCCATGTAAATCTATATGCTGTGCCATCAAAATGCAGATGAATTTTCTTAAACACATAGCATCAGTTCAATACCTTTGAAGATGCTAAAAGAACATATTGTCAATGTATCTATCTGTATAAAAAACAATTAAAATATAAATTATAATGGTAAGAAATGGAAATAAAAACATTACTGTCTTATTTTTTTTTTTACTAAAAACACAATAAAAATAAAGTACAACTACAAACTTTGCAAATACTGTAAAAATGTTATGACATTCTACATGCCATTGGAAAATCAACAGAAGAGAGACACCCTTGTAGCTGATAATTCAAATCAAGTGTATCTAGAGACAGTGGAGGAATGACTTGCCATTGTGTTCCTGATTCAGTAACTCATTTTATAGTGCGTAAATAGTTCCAATGGCTCATTTTATTGTCACTGTGTTTCAGTTGAAAAAAAAAACTTGTCATAATGAACAAATAGACATTTATAACAGACTCTCAGACAGCCACGTTTAGCAGATTATTTGAATGGACACATCATTTTGGCTGGGCCTTTACCATCTGTTTCACTCTCTGATTACCAACATAAAAGAAAGCAGAATTCATAAGCGCATCATAAAATGATGCTAATCATTGGCATGTGTGTGTGTGATCTCTCCATGATTTTTTATGCATCAGAAACAAATTACTAGGAAAATTCTGCTCATTCCGCTCTGACATGCAGATTATTGTACAGGCCACTAGAATTCAGGGTAAGGGGACTATAAGGTAGTCTCCCTAACATTTCTCATTCTAGATTTGTTGTGAAGCACATTATTTGAGTTATTGACTTTAATACCCAATACCCAAGGGAAAAGCATCCATAGAATCATAGAATCATAGAATAATAGGACTGGAAGGGACCTCGAGAGGTCATCGAGTCCAGCCCCCCGCCCTCAAGGCAGGATCAAGCTCCGTCTACACCATCCCTGACAGATGTCTATCTAACCTGTTCTTAAATATCTCCAGAGAGGGAGATTCCACCACCTCCCTTGGCAATTTATTCCAATATTTGACCACCCTGACAGTTAGGAATTTTTTATAAATTTATGACTCTCTTTATAAATGCACACTTATTTGCTTTATTGCTGGCAATAGCTAATTGTGTGCCATGAAAAGTGTGTGTGTGGACCTTTTCTTGCTCTAAGCATGCAGAATGTCTTCAATATCAGACACTATACCTACTGGATTACTAGCTTTGTAATCATACTAGCTCTGATCATAAAACAATTAGTAATTCACAAACTGCCTGCATTATCTTTTCTTTAGCTTTATTAAAATCTTTATAATGCTAAGGGACTTCTATTAAATCTCTTTCTCATGAGCACTTTCTCTTAATTCTCCTTGGTCCACTAAGGGTATATCTCAACTGCAGGGTTTTGTCGACAAAAGTGGCCTTTTGTCAACAAAACTATACCTGCGTCTACACTACTGCCGAGTTCTGTCGACGGCGGTAAACCTCACTCTATGAGGAATAATGCCTTTTATCAACAGAGTTCAGTCGACAGAAGGTGTTATTGCATCTACACTGTCCTTTGCGTCTACACTCTCATGTTGACAAAGTGGCTTGCTTTGTCGACAGAACTGGATATAGTCTAGACACTCATTGTCGAAAGAAGCTTTGTCGACAGTATCTGTCTACAAAGCCTCTGTTGACAAAAGCCTGTAGTCTAGACATACCCCTATAGACTGAGTGACGGGAAAAGGTATGAGCTCCATTTGCATGGTTACAGGAATTTCTAGCTTGTTATTATGTGTCTATGTAAACAGTCAACTGTGAAGGTCTTAAAATTGGAGGCAAATGCTAATCAGCAAAATGTCAACTACCAATTTGTCCTAATGGCTCAACAACCTGGGCTGACATATGATATATGAATGGAAATTGATCTGATATATGAAACTGATATATGAATGGAAATCCATTTATTCTCAGACATAACATTTCTGGACATTCACATTTCCAGAGATAGTGTCCTTGAGCCAGCCTGACCAGCATCTTTCTGTGCTCAAAGTACCACAACTTCAGGAATTTTCATCTTTAAGGAAAACTTCCACTGACTTCAATGAATTCCGGATTGAGGCCTGAGGGATGAAAATACCTAACATACCCAGAGGCCTTCTGAACACCTTACAGTTAGAGACTCATACACATTTGGCTAAACCAATTGTACTTATTTCTTATTTCTTTCTATCTGCCAGATAAATATTCTTTCAGTGATTGCTGGCTAAAATTAATCCTGATCCCTAATTAATTCTCAAACCCTATAAACTTCAAAGATGACTAGCACACACATACACAAAAAAAAACTGTCTGAAAACATGTGGTGCAGTCACTAGCTTGAAGCACATCTCAGCTCCTGAATTTGAGGTGCACTAGATACATGGGATTCAAAATGAGGAATCAACTTTTCTAACTATGGAATATTCTAGCACATCAAAGCAATAGCAAAGAGAGAAAACAGAGGGAAAAAATTTCCTTGAACTTAGTTTGCAGACAATATATATCTATAGTAAAAGGGTATTGATAGCTTTGTTGAATACATCAAAAATACTATTTGTGATCTCAGAGAAGATCTTTGTACATCACAGAAGCTGTTCTAGCAGACTATAGTATTCCTTTCCTCAGAGCAGGGTCTCTTTATATTCCTCTTCATGCCAAGTAACAAACTGAGCGAATATTATGATGAACCTGGTGAAAAGATGTTTTTACTTTTTTCACTACACTGAATGCACAGTTTGGTTCTGTAGTGAACTGAGGGACATAGGAAATTGTTTAAAAGGCTTGTAATAACTATTTTAGCTATTGACAGCTTCACACATTCTTTTTAGCACTTTGCTCCAGGACCTGAACAACTTCTGAAATGAACCTGCATAAGATGTAAAAAGAAGCTGCTGTAAACTGCTGAAAGGTAGCTTATGAATATGAATGATCCTTTCCCCTAGTTTGTTCCAGAACATGAGAGAGGGGAAGTTATCATCTGAGAGTGTCGGAGAAAGAAGCAGACAGAAAGCAAAAAAAACCAACCAAACAAACAAAAAAAAACCAACCAAGCCATGCTTTAGTTGAAAAAGACTGTTTGATAGTAGAATAATTGCAGGAACAAAGTCTCTTTCCTGACAAAAGGCTAATACCTATAAAACAAAGAATCTCTTTCCAAAGAGGTAAAACCTATAGATTTAAATTTTCTTCATAGATGATATACAGATATACAGATGGCTGACTGCACCATCAGAAAGCTGCCTAATGGAGAGGAGTGTTTTAGAAATGCTTAAAGTGGTTGTCATTAAAACCTTGATATTTTTGCTTTCTTTACTGTATTAATCAATTGCATATGAATTAAAATCTATATAAATCTCATATATAAATACTACACTAACAGTAACTATCAAATGGCAAATGCAAAGATTTTAATTGTGAACCACTGGAGTTTTGTACTATATCTGCATTTGGCCATAGTACCAATAATAATATACATATATACAGTGCACACAAGCACACCTGATAGAGAGAGAAAAGCAATTTCAGGAAGAAGCCTAAGAAAGTCAGATGTAGAAAGTATGACTCCATGCCTGACTTTAGTTATGGAAAATTTGAGGTCAGGATGTAGAGTTTCTTTTAAATGATTTAGCCTATCCAGATTTTGTAAATTCATAGCCTAGAGATAAGTACAAATAATATTGTGTATTGATGGGTATTTCAGTTTAAATACAATGCTTAACGATGGCTTTGTTCTTTAATAAAATATATATTATGCACATAATATTGTTCAAGGAGCATAGGAATTGCCATTTTGGATCAGAATCATTGGACCAACTAGTCCAGTAAACTGCACCTGATGGTGGCCAGCATCAGATGAAGAAGAAGAAAGTACAAGTATGCTGAAGAGGGCTAGTATGGAAAAGCTTGCACAAAAGAAAGTTTATTCCTATTTATCCATGGTACTTAAATGCCCCAGTTACTATAGTATGACTCTCTTACAATCTTTGCTATACCTCTATGAGGAGGAAAGAGCTCTTGTGCCCATTTTACAAATGAAAAACTGAGGCACAGAGTGACTAAAACTAGCCCAAGGTCACAAATGAAGTCTGTGGCAGAGCAAAGCATTTCACTCTTGTCTCCAAAGTACCTTATCACCTGAGCCATCCTTCTATAGTTCCCCAGTGAGAGGTAAACTTATGGTATTTAAACATAAGGTTTCTTTCTATCTAAATAGCTTTTTCACATTTTTAGATTAGTTTTCTTTCTCTACATGCAGCATTCATAGCACCACACTGTTAAGGCTGCCAAATACTTCCCATTATAAGATCCTATATTAATTTGTTTGTAAGTTTCCCATTTTTAAGCATTCCAGCTGAAAATTTCCATGCTGGGTGAATTTTTCATGAGACTCAGTTGTTCAGGAAAATCAGAGCCAAAACATGCTATTTCCAAGAACGACTGGGGAAAATGCAGTAATCCGATAATCTGGAACCTGTGGGATGTAGGTGGTGCCGGAATATCAAATACAGGCAGTCCCCGACTTACGTGGATCCGACTTACGTCGGATCCCTAGATACGAACGGGGTGAGGCAACTCCCGCACATGCGCAGCAGCATTCCCGGGGCTCGCTCACCTGGGTCCTAGGATCCTCCTCCTCCTCGGGCCGGCTCCGACTGGGGTCCCGCAGAGCTGCCGGGCAGAGGAAAAGTGCCTCCCCACGCCCGCTGCCCCCCCCCTGCCAGCAACAGGCTGCCCCCTCCCCTGAGCAACAGGCTGCCGAACAAACAAAAGCAGCCTCTCTGCCCCTCCTCCCCTCTATACATGCCGGGCTCCCTGAGCGCAGCAGCGTCCCTGGGGCTCGCTCACCTGGGTCCTAGAATCCACCTCCTCCTCCTCTTCGGCCGGCTCCAACTGGCCTCTGCCTGCAGCAGCTGGCCACAGGGACAGGGATCCCGCAGAGCTGCCGGGCAGAGGAAAAGTGCCTCCCCATGCCCGCTGCCCCCCCCCCCCCCGGCCGCCTCGCATCCTGCACGCCTCCCCCCTCCCCCCCTGCCAGCAACAGGCTGCCCCCTCCCCTGAGCAACAGGCTGCTGAACAGCAGACAAAAGCAGCCTCTCCGCCCCTCCTCCCCCTATACATGCTGGGCTCCCTGGGCAAACAAAGACTCCACCAAAACAAACAAAGTGCTGGCCTCATTGTGTTAGCAAAAAAAGGACCCTCCTCCTAGAACCCTGGGTGGTGTGTGGAAATAAAGCTATTAGCTCAAAGCATGGTGCAGAGCTGTTTGGTATTTGATAAGTTACTCCTTTAGTCCTGAGTTTGTCACAGGGACAGAAATAGATGTGAAATCTTCTGAACAGGGGAACAGACAGCAAAACAAACATTAGAGGGGAGTTAACCTTTCCCTATGCTATCCAAAACTAAAAAAAATGTTTGGCTAGAGTTTCCCCTACAATATGTACCAGTTCCGACTTACATACAAATTCAACTTAAGAACAAACCTACAGTCCCTATCTTGTACGTAACCCGGGGACTGCCTGTATGCCAGACTATCAGGAGGTACTATAAACTGGTTATATATATACTGTATACATTATATACTGTATATAAAGTGTTTTAACCCTTTTTATTGTACATACTATATACAGTATACTGTAATGTTTTAGTTTTTTTAAGCCTTTTTTACCCTTTTTGCTCAGTTCAGCTGCTGCCATTGCTGCCTTGTGACTCATTTTTTGCTGAAGCGCACTCACTAGGCTCTTGCCATTTTGATGCCGGACTATCAGGAGTGCCCAAGTATTGGATGCCGGACTATTGGAGTTTTACTGTACATTGATTTTGCCCATATTTTAAAAAATATGGCTAGCTTTTATTTCAAAATGTCTAATATTCCCATGCTTTGGATAAGGGACTTGATATTTGACAGCAGGACATTATGTCAAGGATATGCTTTTTTCTTTCCCAATGAAAGTTTGCCAATATTTGACCAAGTTGCAAGCCTTTGGGTAAACCAAACCAAACCTCAATTTGTACATGCTCAGTAGAGTCTTTTTAGATTTTAGCAGCTAAATTGACACCAAAATTTATCTGCACAGGAAAGGCACTATCTAGGTCTGAGCAGGACTTTTCCTGAAATTACAATTAAGTTCTGCTGTGACCTCAAGCAATTTGGGGTACAGGCATCCAAACTGAGATTGAGGAGCTAGTCTCCTCCTGTCTCTTCCTGACCCTCCATCCAGCATGGTTCCAGCAATACGGAGAAGGGGACAAGAGTTAGAGGGTGGAGAGAGCAGTAGGAGGTGACAGATTTGATGAGCAGAGACCTGGATGAAGAACTGTGGCTGACTGGACAAAGATCCTAGGAAAATGAAATGAAGCCAGAGGTGCTGAAGGAAGGAACACCCAGATTGGATGAGGAGCCCAGGGAGGGAGATTGTGATTAGAGCAACACAAAAACTAGGAGCCTGAGATTAGAGCATCAGGGTTTCTAAGCCCCCTGTTTCTCAGTAGGGTCCTCCTTTGACTCCCAAGGACTGGATGCTCTGTTTCATTTTGGCAAAATTGAACAGAAATGTTTAAAATTTTCCCCAAATTATGAATATTTTCAGAACGTACTTTCCACTGAAAGTTCTTAAATGTGTATTTTTTGTTCTGATTCCAACCCAAAACATATTTGAAAGGTTAGAATTTGGATTCACCTCTAACTGGGCTGGGGAGCTGGTGCATATGGGGCAAGTGGGTCAAGGAATGGGTGACTGAGGCCAATGTCTGTCATGGGAGAGACAGATTATCTGAGGAGTCAGCAGGGGGAAAATAGGACTGTGTGAGCAATAGAACTGGAGACAACAAGGAGGAAGGGGGGCTGGTAATGGCTAGATAAGGAGACTTGGCGTATTGGAGGAACTAATACAGCAGGTTTGCAGGGCTGACACTAGATTTGCTGGGACTGGAATGAAAAACCTGAGGGGTGCACACTAGGCGAGGAGAATGAAAATGGGAAAAGGAGCCAGGATGGGAAAGAGAAAAGTCTGGGACAAGATTAAGAGGAGGGGGAAGAAAGGGACAGGCATGAGGACGAGCGTGCAGAAAAGTTTGTGCCCTTCAGAGCCTGGAATGGAACCCAGGTTTCCTGCTTCTCTGCTCGCAGCAAATATCTGTGGAATCAACTGACACAGTATCTCTCTTGTTTCCCTCCAGTGCAGGGACACATAGCAGATACTATTAATAACTTCAGTTAACTCAAGTGGCAGAGGTCTGATTGGTAGATATAAAGTTTATAACCCTACTGCTGACCTGCAGGGGAAAAAAACATGTAATTAAAGATTATACCATAATGCCATTGCACAAGGGGGTTGAATTAAGATTACACAGGCAGACTTAATTGTGATGCTTCATAACTTTTGAGTGCTTGATTTTGCAACCTTAGAAATGTACTTTTAAGACTATTTTTAAAACTTGTTTTCTCGGGTGTAATGAAATACAGATTACACAGTAGGATGAAAAGAATACTGAACAACTTTAGTATCTTGTGACTATGACAGGAGATGAAAAACTTCACCTCTGTGGACTGTTTCCTGCCTTGCAATCAGGTTGTACAGATTAGTACCTGCAAAACAACCACCAGCAGACCCGATTCTTTGCCTGTACTGATTACTTCTAAACTGATAGCCAGGTCTGCAATCAACAAGCAAATAGGTGAATCGCAGTAGAAGTGTTCAAAGAGTAGGCAGTATTTTTCAGAAATTAATTTCTTACTGTGAATATGCTTGAGCTTGCTTATTTCATGAGAGTATTGGGAGCATTAATTAGTTATATATATAAAGCACTTTAAGAATTAATTGTTATAGCTCAATTATTAATCATTGCGGTAGCATACTCTTTGGAAACAGACTTTTACTTCAACCAATATGTCACTTAGATGTACAAATTTGTGCAAGAGAAGAGGTCTAATTTTATACAATGAAAAGTATCTTTATTGTTGAATATTTTCAGATAAATTGTGCTTTTGAAATTGAACTGCAACCTCCTGAAGTCTTCAACATAAAAGCTCTAATATTTTGCATATTTTGCATATTTCACCAGGTAATGTCATCCTCTAAATTTTTCTAGTTTATATTTCTGTGATCACTGCAACAACAAAGTGGCATCTTTTGCCTATTTGCTTTATTACACATGTTATCGTCTCACAGCACCAAAGATATAGTGTGTGACCATAGTAGGCAATGGAAAGAATATTCATGGCATGGCACTGAGAGAGCCTTACTACCTGAGTTACCACAATTATCAGACATATGTCAGACACCTCATATTCACTATGTTTGGATCAATTTGTTTTAGTCTGGCTGCCACTCAACTGCCCAGCTCAAGCTAATCTGTCAGAGTAAAAAGCAACAGTATTCTCAAAGAATACTGAATACTTCTACTGCAGTCCATTAGTCAGTTATTGTCTTCTTGTTCCTTATGTGTGCAAAGCATTCTAACTCATGCAATATGCTTTCTGGGATTTTCATCATTGTCCCCTACCAAAATGAGAACCAGTTTTGTTGTCAGTTTAGGATCTTTGGTCTAGGAATGCAGAGAACAGGAATTAACAGTTCAGTTTCACTAGTCATACTGCCAGTTACATAAGCATCAGCATCCTTGTTTTCCATAAATTTGCAGCAAAATTTCATGTCCACACTCTAATATAGTACAGAAGATGGTGGCAGGTCACTGACAGACTGAAAATTATTTTCTAAATTGCCGTTAAGCTGGAATCTTGAATTTCCCCATACCCACAGATTGTAGGCCACTAAGATTCAGATATGAAATTTGACTGTTTCATCAGAGGTCATCAGAAGGTCAACAGCCTTTTCTTTAAAAAAAAAAAAATTCAGATCTAATCGTTCCAGCATTCTTACATGTGCAGTGGGGCAACAAATGTTAATGATTATAGTAATTTCTCCCATAAGCCAGTCATGATGAATAAAAAGCCTCACATTTGAAGATATAAAGGTCGTTCAGGACCACCAGTTATACTTACTGAACTTTATTCAACAACATCTAGGTAAATATCTCATAGGTGGCTACAAAAATTACATTAATTTCAATGTTCTCCTCTACGAGGCTGTAGAACAATTCAGAAGTGACATATAAAGGTGGGGTGCAGTGTAGGTGAAGCCATGTCCCAGGATATTGAGACCTCACTCATCTGATTTTTCAAATATAAAAATGGTGTAAGTTGGCCATCCTCAACCCTACCATCAAGCTATAAATCTGTGAGCATCTTTAAATGAAAGCAATTTACCGACCAAAGAATCAGAAGAAAATGTAATTAAAATTATCCTGTTTTAAGTTATCCTACCACCTAACTTTTCAGCATGAATTTTTTCCTAATTTAAGATCCACTTGCATGTCAAAGGAGGTGTACAAAGGTCTTAGAAGTGTAAGTGTATTTTAAATCAGTATAAGAGATTCTACGTTAAGCCACCTAGAATAGTGTTTCTCAACTTTTTTTATAAAGTACCCCTTTAAAAATTATAAGTACCCGCAGTACCTAGAGTTTTCAGACACACAATTTTTTTTTCTACTGTTGCAACACATTTGTTTAAACAACTTAATTGTAGCCGGGTGGGCGATGAAATTTTTGAGTGTAAAATGTATAAAAATAATAAAACACTGCAAAAAATCAGTTTTCTCCAAATTTCAGTTGTGTTGATGTATTCCCCAGACTTCTCATGAGTACCCCTAAGGGTGCTTGTACCACTGGTTGAGAAATACTGACCTAGAATATCACCTCTGCATCGTGGCCCCATTCAATTGTTCAGGGTCAACTGTTTGATGAAATAGCATACGGCTGAACAGAGATCACTATTAAAATGTCAGTGGCAACATGCTGGTGTTAAAAGAATGACCTCTTTATGTGTGCATGGCCAATATAGCACTCATAGCTCTGAATCAGGCATATGCAATAAAGTTTATGTGGGAAAAAACTACCTCCCTGCCAGTTCTATGTTGTTTTAAAAAAATGTAATGAAATTACCACACACACTATATTCCCACTTCGTTCTTGTAGTCCTGGCCAGAAGGTCTCCACTCTATTTTCTGACCTGTGCACGAACAGAATTCCAGATTCGTCTTCCAGTATCATGAGGCACAAGAAAGGGATTTGGATAATATAGATGTTCAGCTAATAGGATTTTGGATAGCAATAAATATAATGTATGTCCCTTATGAAATTTCTATATACCCTTTGAAATACGAAAAGGCATTAGTGACCACAGGCTCCTTTCCTTGTTTTGAATTAAAAAAGCAAACAAAATAGCAACATTTCAAAGTTGGAACATATCCTAAGCAGGTACTTTGTCGCAGCTGCTGATATGGACTGCTGTTAATACTCATAAAAATAGTTTCAAGACAACTGTCAATATCTTGACAAAACTGCCCTCCACCTTGTACATATATTTGTATGGCAAACAGACTCATCCTCCTCTCCCCACCTCCAGGAGTAGGCCACTATTATACTGAAATTTCCTTGATGTGTGACACTAAGCACATCAAAGCATTCGTTGGGGTCCAAAGTACCATAAAATCTACCAACAAAAAGTATCCGTTTTT
Source organism: Pelodiscus sinensis (assembly GCF_049634645.1). NCBI lineage: Eukaryota > Metazoa > Chordata > Testudines > Trionychidae > Pelodiscus > Pelodiscus sinensis. The sequence goes on from NC_134716.1 coordinate 113,308,175, forward strand.
ACACTCAGTGAGTCAATCCAACAGTGTACGCAGACATGTGGGAATACTGACTGCTATTTGGCTCTCATATAATATGTTTTTCTATTTGTCCTTGTGTGTGTTAGCATCTTCTGTACTTTATGTCTTCTCAGCTATAATGGCAGTTTTACTCTCATTTACAATCAGAGAATCATTTACAATTCTGCTGTTCAATTTAAAAATCTGTTTTTTTATTGCAAGATATTTCCTAGTAAAAACAATTACAGAACAGGCATTAGGTGCAGAGGACTAAGTAATAACAAAACCAAATAAATCAGTGTGGAATAAAATCCCTGGAAGGATTACAGAATTAAGACAAAATAAATTAGCATTAGAGATGAGCGAATAATTCACAATGAGTAATTTAGCCTCCTTTCTACTAACAAAACATCCATAAGAAGCTTGCAGTTTCCTCACATTTATTTAAAATAAAAATGTAAAATGTTACTCTGATTTGATTATACACACTGCATAGCTGAACTGTTTAAATTTGCTACAATGGGTCCTATGTGTCATATGATAATGCGCTTGAAGATGTTAGAATACCAACATTCTTGTTGCAAAGACTTGGATTTTCCAAGTTTAAAAATTTCATCTTGTTTGCTTTGGTCACCTCCCTTTAATTAGCACAAAGGATAAAGCAATAGGATAACTGAGAGCAAATTATGCATGGAAAAAATAGTTGCGACTTAATGAATAAAAAGTATGAGTCCAATTTTCGTATGGAGGGAGGGGCAATAGACTTCCAGGGACCCGCAGTAGGATGTGGAGTTGCCCAGTTCCATGTTCCCAGAAGGGGAGGGTCTTCAGGCAAAAGGGGCAAGGCTGGAGGCAGCACCACCCAGATGGTGCCAAGCCCCATCACTTCCCCACACACCCAGAGAGGAGTGTGTGGCACAGTGCTCTGGTGGTGATTTAAAGGGCTGAGGGCAATTGCCTTTATTGCCCCAGTGTCGGCATTCATAAATAACTGAAAGTCAGGGATTTAGGTCCCTAAATCCTATTATTTTATTAAAGTAACTTGGGCACTTGGACTGCCAAAGTCATCTGGACATTTATGAACATTTTACCTAGTTTATTTTTTTTCTGATAATTCTCACTTCCCATATTAAATTAGCTCTCCCATCCAGTTTTACTGAGGTAGGAGTAACACTGGATATTATCCAAACTGATGGCCAACATTGGACTGAGGTAGTAAATGCATAACTAAAGAACTTTAAAATATCTAAGCGTAAGTTCAAACATTTTCACAGTGTTTTCAAAATCCCTCAACAATACTGAATTATGCATAACAGAGACTTGTTAAATGATACTTAAGACTATCTAAAATACAATTCTGTTTTGAGAGTTCATTCCACATTCAACAAAAGTCTGTTTTGTTTTGTTTTTTGTAAAAATACACAAAAGGCAGACCCATTCTAGAAGAGCCAATAGCCCAATTTCCTGATGGCATGGGAGGAAATATTGTTGAAAGAAAAGTAGGCAACTGCAGTACTTTTACAACATTATGCTTATTAAAACTACTATTATACTGCTCTCTGAGGAGTCGAATAAATAGGTTTATGCAACAGGTCAAATTAACGAGAAATTAGTTTAGAATCTTATTGCTGCTTGTCTTGTTATGAATATATCCTATATGGTATGCTTAATAGGCATAAACACTGAAGGATCAATATCACTTAAAGAAAAAAAGAAATTTTATTGGAACTCACTGAACTGTAGAATTCATAGATTTGACAGAGTCAAGATAGACATTTTTACAAACAGCTAATTTACTAGTCCCCTCTCCTTCCCCCCACCACAAAAAAAAACCTTTTAACACTTACTAAAAGCCTCCTAGAAATGTTTCAGAGGGAAAGTAGTTATTCTGAAAGCATGAATCCAATTTCAAAATTGGCCTATCATAAGAAAACTTGCATAAGCAATTATAATTAGAGCTCACTGAGTGGGAATTTTCCCAAATGCAAGTTCAAACAGTAGATGTTTTGTGGAAACATTTTAGGTTTGACCAACTTTTGTATGGCCAATTAGTTTCTGGCCAGCTCACCTGGCTGGATACTATGAAGCCAGAACTTTCAGGATTTTAGACTCTGGGGCTACCCATCCACATGGACTGTCATAGAATCCATGGTTCCAAGGCAAATCCGCACCTGAAAATCAGGGATTTCAGGACATCGAGGTTACCCACTTGAAATCTTTGGGACTCTCCAAGCTTTTTATTTGGGAATCTCTGTTCCCAAGCTCTGAGGTGCTTATCCTCAGCCATGATTCTTAGAACTTCAAGGATGCCATTTCCATGTGAATCTACCAGTGTCCTTTGCAAAGTGGATGCCTGCAAGCCTGGGGAGACATGCCTGAGCTAGGAGCTCAGAGCTAGGGCTCTCCTGCTTCGGTTAAGAATTTGAGTCTAAATTAAAGGGGACTGGGGGGAGGGGAATGCACATCAGATACAAGTCTCTACCAGTACTGGAGTCTAAAGAGATTTTTAATTTTCAGGAACAAATAAAAACAAATATGTATTAACTAATATATCGAAGATGAAAAAGAGTAAGTGAAATGCTTCCTTACTAAAACCTCAAGCAGGGTTAAGCGTTTAAGCAGAATTATTTTCTTAGAAGAATAGGAGATAATATAGTGATAAAACATACCGGTGAAAACTACTTCCTCTGTATGAAGCCCAAGTAATCAGTTGTAAACGTGAGACATGTGAATGACCACAGGAAGATTAAATCACCTTGTCTAGATTCTTAAGTTACATCCATCATTGTAGTATTTAAGTGTCTGGAAATCCACCCCATATTTGGGTCCTAAGCCTGGGACTGCAGTGCAGTCCTCCATGACTGCTACTTCAACTTATGGGCTAAAGTAGTAGCCATCGTCTCTCTGTAACACACATGGGGTGTTGGGGCCTCATATGGCCTTCTACTGTCCTGCACCTTATCAAGGTTAGACAAGACTAGTTTGGAGACCATAGGGAATACCCCTCGTTTTATAAAATCCCCATGAAATTCCAATGTGGAGAATAACTGACATATATGGACTTGAGTTGGCTCTCTGGATCAAATGTACCCATAGAGGTGCATCCATTGGATAACCCACTGAAGATAATTGAGAACAGCATTTGTCTCATACTTTACAGGGACCACAAAAATGAGTAGGTTAGATGACAGGAGATCTCACTCGCCTTTCCCACCAATTAAATCCTTCTTAGTTTGGTAATATTTAATACAGCTACTATCTAACAGCTGATCAGTTGTCCATATGAAATGAATTGACTATTTCAGTCTGCACCCAATGTACAGGTGTCCACATCACACAAAAACATTAAAAAACTGCCACAAATAACATTTTTCCAGTAGACTTCAAGAGCTCAATAATGGGATGGGTCTGGAGACTGAATTATTTAGAGGGGATCCCCATGGATTAGGGCTGAGGCACCTTCAGTCTACCTCTTTTCCCCAGAACTAAACAATTTGCTTTTAAAGATTCTAGTATAAAACTAAAATCATTGCTCAGGGCAAAGAAACATAAGAATAATAAATCCATATTTTCAACTACAAAATGAAAAGTTTGAAGAACTATATTCATAATGCCATGGAGAATGGAAATGGATGGATGATATTTTATATTTTTCTCATCTGATTTTTATGCATGAAGATTTTTATTTTCTTGCTGAACATATTCTCTCTAATTTATTTCCAGAGAGGAGGCTTTTAGCTTTTGTAAATTCAAAGATTTCTTCAGGCTGTTTAAAGACAAGTCTTTTGCCAAGAACACATCAGGCTTGCTAAATATTGCAGGTCACAGTGTATTCCAACAGTACTTGAGATTAAATGTAAACAAAACAAAATCCTCGCAGTCTCTTGTATAGTTCAGCAGAAAGAATTTGGAAGAAAATTGCATTATTAGTTCTTGCAATATTAAGCTCTTTCTTCCACCATTACTAGGGTTTTTCAACCTTGATGTTTACAAAAATTAACAAAGAAACATGTCATATTTGTTCTCTGCATACCCACCAGTCCAAAACAATCCCATGAACTTTTTTTAGAGCATGTTCCAACAATGTAATTGCACATGTTTATTCAATATCAAATATAGCAGGGCTATGATCATGATTGTGCTATCTGGGGACTATTGCAATACTAATAATTGGGTTTTTTGGGTGGGGGGCAAGAGGGAGTGGTCATGAATGATAATTTCATAAGTAGCAAATAAACCTCCAATTAAGATCACCTTCTACCGTGAAGCATATTAAGAGCCAGCAAAGATTCTGGAAATATGCGCTATGCTTACATTTGATTTCTGGTTGTAATCATACTAATCAGAGAGTTAGTTAACTTTGGAACTGTTGAACTCTGTCTTCTTGTTAATGAGTAAATGTTCCTTGTCAATTCCAATTTACTCCTTTGCCACATTTTATAATAGCAGTGAGATCAGGCAATTTATTTTCAAGCCATACATTTGTTTTTTAATCTTGAAATAGTTTGTATTTGAGCAATTATATTTTCTTAACAGAGACATCATCTACATCATAGTTTCCCAGCTCAAAGACATCAGCTCATTTAAAGTTTTCCTTAGCAGCAGCAACTTTTGAAAGGAAACTTTCACCTCATTTCCAATAGAGCGTCTAAGCAAAGCCTTGTATCAGCAGACCCAATTCAGTACCCACAAAGGCAATAGAAATACTACCACTGGAGTTATATCAGGATATTACGAAGATCCAAATTCAATCTGTGCCTAAAACAAAATGGCCTCATTCTTCATAGTCTCTAAATCATTTTTAGCCAATGTGACTACCGAATTCCAGACTAGCAATAGAGTATCAAGCCCTCAATGTACTACATAGGGTAATATCCATTAAAATATAGATCAGCACATAGGTCCTGATCTAAGTTTACAGTAAGGGCATGTTTACACTCATAAGGTTCTGCACAGTAAAATTCCATTGCCACTCAGAGATCTCTGAAGGGAAATTGCTGTTGTGTGTTCACACTGACAGCTGCTTATGCAATAGCATGTTCACACTTGTGGTATTCACATAAGCACAGCACCATGGTGGATGGGGGAAGGGAGGGTCCCAAGAGGAAGTGGAGCCCTGGGACAGTTAAACATTTGTCTATGTCCAGGTATCATATGAATTCTTGGAGGGCTGAACTGTGATGGGACAGAATGCAGAGGGGGCTGACTGCAGCCAGGATATTGATAAGAATGTGTTGGTGCTTTGGGGAAGGGTATGGAACAGTTTTGTGATACTAGTTGTAGGGGAGGGCAGAAGTGGAGTTATTTGGTTTGCAGTCCTATGAGCACCTGAAATATGTCTGACTGACTCTCCATTACATTTACGAGCCATTCCATGGCTTTATTCTGAAGCACTAGATTCTCTTTTAGTTCTCTTCTTACTGTCCTGACACTCCTTCAGTTCTTGTTTTGCTGTCATGGAGTGCAGCATTACATCATGAAGAGAGTCCTCACTACTTTTCCATGGCCTCTTTCTAATCCTGCATAGCCATTCAGATGGTGATAACAATGAAGGCTCCCAAGTGCAGATCTCTGCAGCCAAAAAGCTACATTTTAACGAAGCCCTATTGTTTGCAAGACAGAGAGCCCTAAATCAGTGTTTTGAAACACAACAATTATTCCTAGGCCTATCACTAACCAGCCAACCTTAGGCAAGCACACATGAGCCACAGGACTCAGGGGAATTCAATGTTCCAGGACAGTGTTGTGCACTGAGCATGTTGCTCTTGAAAAGAGGGAATACTTTAGGGGGAACTTACAATCATTACTGTCCCCACATTTTCCATAAGCAGTGTTCATTACTGAAGATATCTCACTGCTGAGAGTAACCAAGGAATCAAGGGCAGGGTCTTCTCCAACACTGAAGCTTCTACCTTAAGTCCTTATGAAGCAGGCCTGCATGCAGAAATAGTTCTCTTTCCCTGAGTGATGGCTGAGTGGCATGGGAACATTACCTTGAATGGGACAAGAAATAAAGGAGAACCTGTAGCAGCAGATTGCCCAGTATCTCCATGAGTCTTTCATAGAGATCTCTGAGGCAGATTCCTGTGAAGTGAGGGAATCCATCAATATCCTGTTACTCTGCTCTGCATAGAGATGTGATTGTCTTCAAATCACACAGACCCAAGGCAGCCTTCTGCAAATCCCTCCCTGCAAACTCAGCACATAGAAGGAAGCCAGCCTCATTCAACCCTCTTGCCCCCAACAACTCACTAGAGTGACTCCTAAAATCAAAGCCACTTACCAGGAGATTCCTCTACTGTTTTCTCTTTGCTGTACTCTGATTGCTGTGACTGACTAGACTCCTCCAGATAGAGAAGAGCACCTGGCTGAAAGTTTCTCTGAACACCAAGTTGTCCTCAATCTCTAGGTTCCCCTCCCTACCACATCCCCATTCACCATTTCCTCCTGGTTCAATTCACTCTTGAATTTTCCCTGAGCTGCAAAAGTAACTCCAGGGGTCTTCATAGCAGAAGTGATGCTCACCACTGAGTATCATGTCCAAATCTTTGTAGAACTTGCATCTCATGGGTGCAGCACCAGAGCAGCAGTTTGCATCCCGTACCTTGCAATAGGTGTTCTGCAGTTCCTTCACCTTGACCTGCACTATAGTGCATCCCGATTATGGCCCCTTTCCATCATTAAGCATGCTATCTGTTCATGCGTAATTCAAAATTCCTGTGGCTGGAGCACAGCTGGGACTAGACAGTCTCCTCTCCAGAAATGCTGATGAAGTCCAGCACCTTGGCACTGCTCCAAGTGGGGGGGTCGCCTGGTGCATGGCACAGCCATGGTCACCTGGAAAAAGGTGCTGAGATCACTGCACATGTCACCAAGCTAACAGGAAGAAGACTTTCAAAATTCCCAAGGAATTTAAAGGGTGGAGCTGATGGCAGCTCACCTGGCATCAGGGTAGTAGAGTTCAAACTGATGACTAGAGAGCTGAGAACAGGTATTATGGGATATCATTGGAGGCCAACTGCAATGCTGTAATAAACCAGGGTGTCTATCTACATTGGCATCATGGTACTGTAGCCTCTGTGAAGAAAGGTGCATGCCTCTCGTCAGAATGGTTTTTATGCAGCGCAGCAACTATCGTTTCTGCTCATTAAGTAGCTTGGCAGCGTGTAAACCTTGAGAGTTGCAGCTTAGAAAAGTTTCTGTACTGCACAGAAACTTGCCAGAGTAAACACATTCTAAGACACTCTCTCACTTCAGAAGTCCCAGCATCTTGTTTGCTTGTATTCTGTCTCATGCTGAGCCTCTTAAGGGACTCGAACCATAGCTCACTGAAATCAATTTAAGTCTAAGAATGTCTGTACCTTTTTTGATCAAGCCCTAAAATTTCTTGGTTCATATGTAACCGTTCTATCACTGAAAATACTTGGAGAGATGAGAAAATAACTATGAAGGTCGGCTGAAAAAAGTCATTATGAATAATTTCCACAGTAATTAAAAAGTGAATGAATAAAGATACATTGACAGACAAGTGATAAAAAGGTAGCTGTAAATTCCTTGAGTGCTGCTGGAGTACATTCAGAGGACTAAAGCCCTACAGCACCCCACAACTACTCTGCAGAAATCAGAGATTACACCATACAAGTCCTTGCAAAAGGATAAGTGTGACACTAAGTGTAGTACCTATTCATTAATGCAGTGAAGGGGTGAACCAATGGTGTAAAAGTAAGCAAAATTTAGTGAAAAATCTGAACACAAAGCGGAGAAAGAATCGTGAGTGTGAGCTTGAAGAGTCAGCTGACCAAATCCATTACAAGAGACCGTTATGTTGTCCATAGTGCACTTTAATGCCTGGAAATGCAAAGCAGGCTTGGAGAGGATAAGCTTCAATGATGTATTAAAAATATAAATAGATAAAGACTAAAAGCAAAAAACTATACCCTAATGGCCTAATCCATGTCTGGGGAGTCTTCAGTGCCCTTCAGTGCCCAAAATAAATAACCACAACCTTGAGAACCCTGCTTAGTAAATAGAACATAGCATAATTAATGTACTTGATGGTAGAAGATAAAAAGTAATAGTAAATAAATTATAAAAAGCATAGATCTGATTTAATGCATTCCCAAGGCGTTTTCAAACTGTGATCTATTTCCCATTGTTAGTACATGAGCCTGATGTTCCTATTCATTCATTCATTTCACATTTAAAAAAATAATTGAAACAGCAAAGTTTGGCAGCTTTCCCTCTGCTGATACTTCAATGGTTTACCTTCCCAGTAGTCTTAGTTTCTTCTTTCTCCGTCCCCTGTCCTCCTGCCCCGTGTTTTCAGACCCATTGTCTTAAAAGAAATAGCTGGCAGTTATGGAGTTACCAGTTGCATACACTAGTGTAAAATGTGGGAAGACCCCATTCTAGGCTTGAGAGTTTCAGTTACTATGTGGATTTGTCAAATGCATTTTTATGCCTTTGCAAAGAATGATGAAAAAAGGAAAAGTGAAGTGTAAGAGTAAGACACTGTTCAGTGTGTGCTACATGCCCCACACACGCATGTGCAACCCACAGCTCAAACTATAGAGGCTCATACTTTTAGCTTTGGGGAGCCGGGTGGTGACCTTAAAACAGTGGGGTCTTCTCTGAGATCTGATTGTAACCAGCTGTTCAGTGAAATTCATCCCTTTCTCTGCTGAGCCACAAAATATATTACTTTAATACAGCTGGAAATTCTCACCTTTCCTAGCACACAGTTCTAATGATCATCCATGGGTTCATTATAGCCAACATTAAGGCTTATGGGACAACTTTCCTCATAAACTTATGCAACTGAGTTTCCCCAATACTATATGGAATGGGATAATCACCTTCTAAGAATGATCTGTACAGCGAAGGTGATCAGCTAAGGCAGGGGTCTCCAAACTTTTCAGCCCGAGGGCCGCATTAACTATCAAACAGCAGTTCGGGGGCCGACTACACACTTGAGGTCCAAATAAAAAACAATCAAAACATGGATGTTGTTTTAATTATTTATTTAATATTATTTTATTCAGTTATTATTTAATAACACATCCATACACTACACATGAACACCTGTATTAGTGTGAATGGTGAAATTGTTTCCTGGATGCCAAAATAGCAGACATTTCTGGCTTTAGATTTGTTGTCCCTAACATCAACAGTGACCTGAGATTATCATCGGACAAGTTTGTTTTCAAATTGTTCTTCACGTATTTCATTTTTGAAAATGTTTGTTCACACAGGTATGTTGTTCCAAAGATTGAAAGGTACCTTGATGCAAAAGTTTTGACATTAGGAAAGTCTTCCTTGGGCAAAAACTGGTAAAAACCCACCAGTCCTATTTTGAACTTGTCCCTAAGGAGGTCATTTGCTTGCAACTCAATGACTTCCAGCTGCAGTTCATCTGGGCAACTGGCCACATCTGCTTCAAATGGGTTTTGAAACAATCTCACTTCTTCTGCCTTTGAATCCAAAAAGGTCTCCACGGGCCGGATGAGAGGGCCTCGCGGGCCGCATCCGGCCCCCGGGCCGTAGTTTGGAGACCCCTGAGCTAAGGGAAAGAAATCATCCACTGCATCAATCAAGGTTTAGAAAATGCCACAGAGGCATCCACAAGATACCTGTGGTAAAGAGTAAGAGGTAGCCACGTCCCTTGAAATAAAAATAGTTATGAAGACTTGGATACACGGGCAACTTCAGAAGATAACTATGTCAAGATGAAGTGGGCATTCTTCTTAGAAGCAATGCTTCTTTGTAGAAAGCTTGAGCCTGATTCTACATGGCCCTGCATCTTGTATAGTCATTTGCACCTATGCAAAGTGTACAATGACTTTTATTAAAAGTCATTTACCCCTGTGTAAAATACTACCTCATAAGAACTGTCTATTTAGTTACATCAATGGCAACATTCTGCACCGAAGGCAGTGGGGAATCAGGTTCCTTACCTCCAAGTTGCTTTTATGCCAGATGTTGCTAATGGGCCCAAGAAAACTCAGTTCTCTGACAATTTAAGAATAGAACCCTCTAGGGTTTGCATAAATCTGTCTGAAAGCAGTTAGGAACAGCTGTGGGCTCTATGCCCATTTCTGATACCAGAAAATGGAAACCCTGGAACTGGAAATTAGATAATACATCAGCCACATAATTATTCTTGGATGTTTACATAACTGGCACTGAAAAGGATTAACTGTATTACTATTTTCCATGGTATAAGTGCCTTGACCATCTCTGAGACTGATTTTGATTCACGGGGTTGTTTATTCTTAATCATGACCAAATGTTTTATCATCTAAATGAAATATTACTTTTTATTCTTCACACTTAACCCCCAAGTTGCACCTCTCCACATGACAGAAAAATTGGAGAACAAATAATCCTTTGTAATTCCCAGATTGCCACAGTCTCGTAATCACTCTGAGGTACACCATGACTGCCATCACAGCAGAGGACAAAAGAACAAATTATACAAAATAAAACTATCACCCCATTTCCAAAATGTTTGTCCATTTCTAGAACCAAATCCGAATTGAACATTGTTTAAACTTCTGGCATATTTTGCTGACTTTTTTGTTCCTCAGAACTAACTTCTGCTCTGACAGAAAACAGAAAGTAATGGAATGCTCACAAATGCACCTTTTAGGAAGGTTTGCAAGCAAGTTTTGCAAACAAAATAATTTGATCCAGCTTAGATACATTTCAGATAGCCACCCACATGTTTGCCTCAGGTAGAAGGCAGCATATTCTAGTTGTTAGTGAAATGAGATTGTTTCCCCACTTAGTCACTGTGTAACCTCAGAGAAGACATTCAATCTCTGTTCCTCAGTTTCTCTTTCTTTAAAAGGGGGAAAATAGTAATATTCAGCTTTGAAACAGTGCTCTGAGATCTTTGTGGTTCATGCATTGTATTACTTTTATCCAAACCTACAGGATAACTGCTAACCTTTCATTGATATAATGAATTCCAAAATGCCAGAATACTATAATATGCAAGTCAAGCAAATAAATACATTCACTAGCATGGAAAGAATAACTCTGTATTTCTTATGTTTAAGGAAGATCTTCTGCACCATCAAACTCTCTTTAATATTAGGTGTTAGGTTAGATTAATGACTTAAAATATGGAATTTCTGGCAATGGCTCAGAAAACTCCTTTACAAACTACGTTCCAAAGCTTACACAAGCATAACAGATTCCTTCAGCATAAAATCTCTATGATCACTATGATTCAAAATAGCCAAGAAATTTCAGAGGCTTAGAACTATCCACTCAGGGTCTATTTTAAAGGGTGAGTATAATCATCTGTCTTCAGTTAATGCGATTTTTGGGTATTGATAATTCTTTTCAATGTGGTACAGTGCTTCCTGAGATCATCAGTCTAAGCTGGGTCTATATATGAAACAAAAGGATACAGTGCACTCTTCTCCTTATAAACAACTTGAATCTAAACTGCCCATGTGAAGGATATTCAGAACCTCATGGGCAAGAAATTAACAAAATAATATTAGAGGCTGAACCATAGACGTAACAGTTCAAAGTCCTTGGGGGACAGTGACCAGGAGCGGATATACGGCAGGGCAAACGGGGCGGCCGCCCCGGGCCCCGCGCTTCAGAAAGCCCCGCACATGCGCCGTGGTGCCGCTGCGCATGCGCATGGCGTCACTGCGCATGCGCCGTGGCAAAGGGGGGCCCCGCGGAATTATGCTGCCCGGGGCCCCGCAAAACGGTCATCTGCCCCTGACAGTGACAGTAGTCAAAACACTAATTCAATACTTGTTGAATGTTGATACTGAGTCTCCTAATGATGCATTACTCAGTTATAGTTAGAGGAAGCCATTATCTGATATGCCTTCCAGATATGATACATGACAGATTTAATATTTTTTCATACTCCTTTATTGGCACCAGGCCATTGGCAAAACTGTTTGAATTTGGATAGGAGAAATGATGTTTCTAAGCTCAATATATTAAATGCTCCAGTTTGCATTGGATGTGTTATATAATTAAACTACTTGGATTTTTAGTTGAATTGAACATCTTTGAGGATATGTATGCATGGGTGACAGTGAAGCACTAAATAGATTAGGAAAATACACTTAAAACCTAAAACTAAACTAAAGATTCTGTCCCATATACATAGCTAGAAACCTCCTTAATAAATTTAGGGCACAAAATTTGAAGCACAGTATAATAATGCCTTCTTGCTACTGAAACTTTTTGGGAGGGATAAGTGTAAAGAATATTTACCAAGAGAATGACCCACAAATGATCTTGGTCTCTGGGAGAGTGTATAATTAAAAGCGAGGAACAAAAGATATGTTGACTTACAGACTATCAGCAAATGTCTCCTTTTTAAAGGTTAAGCTCAGTTCTTCCCCATAAGTAATAGGTTTAAAGGTTAAAGAGCTCCTGCATTGCAGTGCTCTCCATAAGTAATATATTTAAAGGTTAAACACATAACCTAGAGGTCTCCTCTCTGTCTAAGTAGTGCTGACAATCATTGTTTTCACCTTTTGTTGTTTTAAAATGTTCACTTGACTCTTTTACAATACGTTTTGTGTATGCCTCTGGATCTTATTAATGTTTATACCTGTCATCATAGGTCAAAAATCTGCAGAATGTTTGCAAAAGCCATTCCCCATTTAATTTTTTCACCCTGTGGTGGTTATTCATTTGGCAAGACTGGAGAAAACATGTTACCTCAGTTTAAAAAATGTAGTTCACCTTTAGAATGTGTTTCTATTAATAACATCACTTTGCATTGATGTCACTCTTCCATGCTTTACAGTGTTTTGGAAACATTAGTTTCCTAAATGATTCTGACATAGAGCAGATCAAGGACCATACTCAGCTACAGCCTAATCATTTACCCTCACATTTCTACCTCTTTCAACAGAAAAACTTCATATTGTAGAAACACAGAACAATATTTTCAATCAGGGCATAGAGGGGCTAAAACATAGCACTTAAAATGGTGACTTGATTTTCAACAGTAATGAGCTCCCATGAGCTTCCACTGCCTTAGACAAGCCCCTCTTCCTGGAAGCAGAGCTTATGTAGGCAAATGTACACCAGTTACAAAATTAGTTATACTGGAAAAAGCACATTTTCCACCAAGCACTATTGTATTTACAGTACACTGGCATGTAACAGTGTTAGGGGTGTGATTTTATTTTTACCTCTGCTTAACCATCTGCAAAATGGGGATTAGTGCCGCTTAGGGTAGCTTACAAAGGTGTTGCAATTGAATTCTGATTAATTTGTTCCTGAGCCTAAGCACCCTCCAATCCCTCAGAAGTCAACATATGTGCAGGGCAGTCAGCGTCTGGCAACATGAGGCCTTAATAATGGTCAGCACTTTGTTATCCTCAGATGAAATAACTGCAGTGTAAGTGTAAGGAATTATCATAATTGCTTAATACCCTACTGCAGGGAGCCCAAACTTTTTGAATCATGCCCTCCCCTTACCCAGTCCATGTCCACCCCTGGGAGCCAGGGTAGGTGGTGAGGAAGTGAGTAGGAGAGGACAGGGCAGAGGAGTCATTCTTTTGGGGTGGAAGGTCAGAAGGACAGGATGAGCTGCATGCTGGGATGGGAGGGATAACGGGGCAAGCCAGGAAAGGAGGAGCAATGCGGGGGGCAGGATGGGGGAGGTGCTAGTACTGTCCCTGAGCACTCCTTAGGGCTCCAGCAACTGCTGCTGCTCTTCTGCCACCCAGTGGGTAACTGGTCTTTTGGCATGCGGACAGTTGGCACTGATGCTGCCAGGCAACCAGTGGCAGAGCAGGGTTCTGTGGTGCTCCCAGCTCACTGCTCTAGGGGCTGGCCTGGGTTCCTCTGCATCCCTCTGCGGGGGAAGCGTGCCCCACAGTTTGGGTACCAGTAAGGTGTTCAGATACAACAGTGATGAGCTCAGTGTAAGAACAAGTGTATAATATAAAGGACTAGAACAGGGGTAGCCAACCGGTTTAACAAAGAGAGGGGAAACAGCGGTGGAAAAAATGTGAAGAGCCGCACCAGTATTGTCAAGCAAAAAACAAAACAAAACAAAACAAAACAAGGCTGCCCTTTTTAAGGAGGAAGCAAGTTTAGGCTTTTTGGCCATATCAGGCTCCTGGCAACAGCTGCTATCTTGGGCGCCATTTTGAATTGCCGACCCGGTGAGCTCAGAGAAGCTGGGGTGCGGGGGGCGAGGGAGGAGGAGGCCATTAGGGGAAGGGGGGCGCAGGAGCGGCTTCACGATCTGCACTCTTTGGGGGAAGAGCTGCATGCAGCTCAGCTACAGCTACACTAGAACCTGCCTCAGTTCCTGGGTTTGGCTGGCCTTGTAGGCTGCTAGTGGTGGAGATGCACTGTGCACATGCTACTTCTGGTCCAACACCAGGTGGTAGAATGCATACAGGTGGCCAGAGGGAGGAATAAATATTATATGTGCAGATAGAGGGCAAGGCCAGGATTCCTCTCACCCAAATCATGGTAACCAGGATAAGCAATTTCTTGGTGCTTTAATGAAAAGGACAAATTCATTGTAAGACTGTTTGAGGATAATTTACATGCTATTTTAATGCATATTTCATAGGAAAATAATTTTAAACCGTTCACTTAAATGTGTAGTGACAGAGACGTTGATCCCTTTACTCCACTCCAGTATGTAATTTCCCTTCAGTACAGAGAAGGCGCAAGACCCAGATGCCAAGCAATGAAAGAATGTTTTTCCACTGGCAACATCTGGCTCCTCCGTGTCTCATGTCTGTCACATTGTATCCCATGGCATGGCTTGTGATGGCTGCGTCTGTCTAAGTAGCAGAAATTAATTCCAGGAGCAAAATCAGACTCAGAAAATGAGCCCAGGGGTGTTTTAGAGTTACTGCTTTTAGAAGGGCGACAGCCACAGTTGCATGGAAATGATACAGACAAAGGGAGGGCATTGCCTTGGAGGACAAATATTGCATGCAGGCCCACTGACAAAGTGTAGGAGGCTGGGAGCAATTTCCCAGGGGCCCAGGCAATTTAAAAGGGCCCAGAGACCCTGGCTGCTGCTGCAGTAGCTCTGCCTGCAGTCTGGGGGAAATATCTCTTGATTCAAAGATGCTGTTAATATGACTCATGCAGGTTCGGGGG
The DNA here is from genome assembly GCF_049634645.1 of Pelodiscus sinensis. Taxonomy (NCBI): domain Eukaryota; kingdom Metazoa; phylum Chordata; order Testudines; family Trionychidae; genus Pelodiscus; species Pelodiscus sinensis. The sequence goes on from NC_134716.1 coordinate 113,323,298, forward strand.
TGGGGTTACTTGGCCCTGGAGTCTGCATGGTGCATATAAAAAGTGTCTTTGACTCAAGAGATGCTGCTGCAGCTTTCCTCCAGAACAGGGAGATTCAGGAAGGAAGGGGAGGCATGGTGTCACTGCTCTGTGGCTCATCCCAGCAGGTGGAGGATAGGAATGGGCTAGGCCCTGGTTTCCTCTGCTACATGGGGGAGGACTTGTGGCCCTGGCCAAGGGAGGGGGAACAGTAGGCCCATTGATTTCTGGGTCCGTTATGACCAATGGGTTCTGTTTCCAGGACTCTCACTTATTTTGCAATGGGCAAGTCCTCTAACCTCTTTGTAAAATGGGGATAACAACACCACTCACTCTTTGGTCAGCATTGTGAGGCTTATATTAATATTTGTTATTATTTATATAAAACAACATAGGTGGCTTTACAAAGGAGCAACCCACACGAGAAAATAGTATTGACTGGTGACTAGAAGCTGAAGAACTGAATTCTAAATTAGACAAAGGAGTGGAAAGGGAAAGAAAAGCGACATAAACATGTGATTTTTTTAAAACAAAAAGTTTGGTTCCCTTCCTGATATTTCTGAACCATCAGCATTGTAGGCTTCTGTTTGTTTTATAGTGTCCATCTCTCTAAGGATTCTTTTTCAATAATAAAAAAAAATTACCTTGCTTGAAAATTATTAAGAATCAAATGAGCAGACATGATGTGGATCACAATTTGCCCTTGCCTAAGTTGATCAAAGTCAAGCTCAACATTGTGCCAAACAACCCTCAAGAAACCCTCATGCCCTCAGGGTTTAATTGTAATTAGCTGGCACATGGCTGACTGTGATTTACTCAGGTCTACCCTGACTACAATGTAATGGCCAATAACTAACTTTATTCTTGACAACTGTGTTCAAACACATGACAATTTTGCAGTGTTGACCAGTTCTCAGAGTGGTATAAGTGGGAGGCAAATCATGAAGCCAAAAATATATAGAGGATGGTGATTTGCTAAAGGCAAGTAAAGTAATTTAAAGTAATTTGCTAAAGGCAGTGGACCTGATTCTCTATTTTGCTCCCCTCCCCTATCTAGACCTTTGCAAACTAAAGATGAAGTAACTAAAAAAATGCTATCACCAGTGGATGTCGATATTTCAGAGCTGCAGCATTTCATTTTGACTTTGCCTAACGTGTAAATGACCGCACAATGCAAGTATCCAGGGAGAGTGAGACTCACTGAATGCTAAGTGTTATCATTATTATGTCTGTAAAGTAAAATGAATATCCAACTGAATATTACAAATAAAATATTCAAAAGCATATTCCATTATCATCACTTGTTTTTGCTAGCTGTGTTTAGCCATTGTCTCCTTCAGCAAGGCTACAAGAATCTTATGCTTATTTCAATTTAAATTGATGAGGATGATCATCATCACACTTCTCTGAACTTTTCATATACAGTTAAACAACTACTCTCTCTTCTCATTTTATTAACTGTGTGAATTTCATTCAGGGTGAGATTCTGCAAGCAGTACTTCACAAAGCACAAATGACCATTAGTAGTCTCAGGTGAAGTCACACTTGGCCTTGGTGATAAACCTTTGATGGATCTTTTTGGGTGTTACTGTTGTAAATACTGCAGCCTAAGCAGGGTTGGGTCTGATTCTGCTCAGTTACATCTGCATAAAACTGGCTTAAAATTGTCTTCAGTGGAGTTATTTCTGTTTTACATGAGAACACGAGAAGAATCAGGTCAGTTAGCTTTAATCTAATCTTTGATTAGGAGGAATTATTCTGATTCCCTTAACTATATTCAATGGAGCTGACTGCCACTGCAGGCCCCAGGGCAAGGTGGGGGCAGGGCTGGCTCTGTGCTCCAGGAAGAAGCAGGCCCAATGGCGGAAGGGGTAGGGTTCAGGGCAGGTAGCCCTTAGTGCCACCCAGACCATGGCATGCTTCCACACCTTAGGCCTTCAGAGTTCTGCAGAGCCATATGGAGCCTTACTTCACAAGAAGTCCCATTCACTTTCATGAAGTGACTCGTGGATGATAATTATCAATAGTAATATTGTAGATACTAGAAAACCTATTCATAAGCCATTACCCCCACTGTTCCTGGTGGTACAGAGAATAAAAAGATAGTCCTTATTCCAAAGAGTTTACAATCTAAGTAAAAAAATCAAGAGACATGGTGGTACAGACAGACTGAGGGGGGAATAAAAGTGAACAAGACAATACTGGTGAGGATATGCAAAGATTCTGTAGGCACAACAGCACATGAGAATTTTAAGGAAGGATTTGAAAGAGTGCAATGTCTCTGTGTTTGCTGTACAAATCCTTGATGCTCCTTTCATACAGTTCTTTTAAAGTATCATGCAGATAATGTAGACATTGAAATATATACAACTACTACCTACTTAAAGATTTTAAAATTGCCTATCTACTAACAGGCATTAAAGCTTCTGAGAATGACAGAAAAATTCAAAACCAACATTATATTTTAAAAGAGCACCATTATAACCAAAATCAAAATAAACAAACCAAAAACAGTGACAAATTTTCCCTCACATAGAGTTCTGTTGTGAGAAAAGTCCTTTCCAAGTTAAAAAAAAAAAGGAAAAATATCAACTCAATCGCTATCGCCTCTCAGCTAAAATAGCAGCAGCTCTGTCAAAGAAATTAAACTGGTATTTTGAAGTGTTTAGATCCAAGACAGGTCTCTTTCTCTCTCCAAAAGAAGAATTTCTTATAGTTTTTATCCAGAGCTAAAGAGTTAGGTACAGAATTGTATACATATCCTCTCCCACAAGAATAGCTAAATACAGTTTTATACCAAGTAATCTGCTTTTAAATTAACTTTCTTGGTACATGGCACATTTGTGTAGGTGGATCATCCTGCTAAAGTCACATTATGAATTCTACAGGTTTTGTTTTCTTTCCCATGATTTCCAATTTTATCAGTCAAATATGAAACAGCATAGAGTTGTAAATACCTTTATGGTCAAACACTGCTCTGGGATGCATGGTATCTCCTACTGACTAATGAAAAGAGCTTCTGTGCACAGCTTGAGGGTTGAATTTCACCCCATTTAGAAGTTGAACTGAATAGAAATACTTACAGAAATACTAATAATTCTCTTTTCTGTATTGCTGAGATACCACAGTAGACAAGTATTAGTAGGAAAAAAGAATATGGAATAGTCCATTATGAAGTGGAAGTTATGAAATAAAATGTCATAAGAAAAGACTTTTGACCATTTAAAAGAAATACAGGAAGTTTTGATTACTGTTCGTAATTGGTCATGAATTGTCACACACAGAGGGGAGATGATGACAGACTTGCTAGGCCCCTGGACAAGATGTGTGTGTGGGGTTGGGAGGGCAGTGTCATGCTCCCAGATTGGGTGGGGCCTTGACTGAAGAGGAAGAAATGGAAGCAGACAGCCGTCAGCGTCCCCCAAACCATGGTGCCACTCAGGGCTGGATTAAGGCATGGGCTAGCCAGGCATCTGCCCGGGGCGCCAACCCATGAGGGGTGCCTGATGGCAGCTGTAAGGGCCGTGTAGTGCCCCTCACAGCTGCCATCAGGTGCTGTTTGCCCGGCTCCCAGATCAAGGGCTGCAGCAGCTTCCAGCAGGCACACTGCAGCGGGGCGGGGACCACGTTAACCCCCGCAGTGCCGGCCAGCAGCGCCCTTCCCCCCGTGATTGTGGGGCCCTGCATAGCCAGGCTCGACCCGCTCCAGGCGGCCCCGGATTGCACGCCAGCAGCAGTAGCCGGGCTGGGCCAGGCACATACGTCCTGCCACTGCCAGCTGTGCGTGCCCTTTCTCACGTACCGGCACAGGAGTGGGGCCACACATGGAACCTCCCCCATGTGCTGGCATGGGGGTGGGACTACGCATGCACCCGTCCCCAACCTGGGGCGCAATTAAACTGTCTGCCCGGAGTGCCGGATTGGCTTGGTCCGGCAGTGGTGCCACTAGCCTTGGGAGTCACTTGCAGTGTGCAACACTGTGTTCCAGTGGTGATTTAAAGGACCTGGGATTCTGGGTACTGTCGATGCTATAGTAGCAGTGGCAAACAGCCATGGACCCTTTTGAATTACTAGTCTGCGGGGCAGTTGCATCGTTTAGTTTTCCTTGTCAGTGGGCCTGCACAAAGAGCTCATACAGTATCCAATAGGACACTCTATGATTCTTGTTACTCTGTCTTCCAGTAACCCTCAGCCACTTGCTTATTTCATCACCTTTAATATCTTGTATTTTAGATTGAAAGCTCCTTCTGGGTGGGGGCTGTTGTTTATTGTACAGAACCTAGCAAAATGGAGCCCTGATCTGACTGAGGCCTCTAGGCACAACCACAATATAAATATTAATAATACTCCAAAATGTTCTATGTAATTAAATTCTTATATCTCCCACCACTAGGAAAATATTATGAAACCAGGAATCTTATTAAACTCAGCATGAAGTTCAAACAGGTATGAAGACTTTTGAAGCAGGTTATTGTATTAGAAAAGATTGCATTATGAAACATAGTTGCCCGGTGCAATATTTAAATACAATTTGGAAACTGTGCGAGAATAAAGTTCAGCTACTTTTTTATATTTAATCAAGTTGTGAAGTGGAAGTGTTTAACTGAACTAATTCTCAGTGACTACTGTCAGGTTAGATGTAAAGAAAAAAATGATCAGGACAAAACCTGACAGAACATAAAAGTGTTATATTTTAGATCATTGCAAAACCCAAGAGAGAAGAGAAAAACATTACAAACCTCATTCAGACTTTCACAAGAGTGGTAAATAATGTAAAGTTCAATCTGAAATTGGCAGTTAAATTGTGTGTTGGCAAAAAAAATGCCAAAGGAATCATATTTCTTAGCTATAAACTAAGGCATTTTAAACACTGTCCATAAAGTCAGTTCTTCTGTTTGATTAACTTTGTTTCCATAGATTTAGTGAATTTACTTTTCCTTTTATTAAGATTGTTCTTCAAAAAACAACCTACATTTACCAATCTATTCCAACTTTTACAAATGGTGTTCATGTTTCTATATACAAGTCTACCAATGTATTTTTATTCTAATACATGGAGGTTCTTAACGATGGACAAACATGAAATGATTCAGAAATTCTCTTTGGGATGCAAAGGCACCCAGAAGTTGAGAGGCACACTCTTTGGATGGATTGCTCACGAATGGTGCTGTATTGATAGCTCTAGAAAGCAGTAATTCCCTGTCAACAGAAGAACACTTCAGGGACTTCATAGTAGATTCCCCACACTATCTTGACAACATGTCTCAACCTTGATACAGAGATAGAAGGGCAGCTCAGATTCCATATCCATCATTCAAATCCTTTGCTTTCTCTGTTTTCAGACTGTCAAAATGTGTGCACATTTTACCAACTATTTGGTTGTGTGATATTGAAACTTGTTCACTGTGGAAAGGACTGATATAAACTTGTTTTGCATGGACACAGAAGACCTGTAGGCCATGATTCAGCAAAGCATGTAATCACGTGCATAAATCCATCCCCATTTAACAGAGTATTTATGCATGTTCTTAACTTAAAATACATTCTAACATTCCATTGAAGCTTTATGATTAAATGTTTTGTGAATCAGAGCTACAATAGCAACTTCTGATTAGGACTGAAATAGAAAGCTTAGAGATAAAAGGCTTTTTCCTTTGGCAATGGAAACATCAATATCATTACTATATGAACAAACTTTAAAATGGACTTAGTTCATCCCTGTTGCTGTGAAGCATTATTTCATACAGCACGTTTTTTCCTATTTTTATTTTAAATGTCTTAACTTTGAATGATCAGTATATAAGGTCACTGAAGATTACCAGCTGCTCTGTGACATTTGTATCTTGAGAGTAAGTAAAAAATACACATAAAGGTTTGGAACAAGATATTCCTATACACCATTGCCCTTGGGTACTACATGAAGGAGGATTTAAAAAGTAGACTTGCATTTAAAAAAAATACTCATTTGCATTCAAGAAAACAAGAGATGGAAAATGGAGATTAGCTTGACTGAAATTTAAGTTCATAATTAACATGAGATTGTAGAAGTGTTTCCAAAGCAATAAGTTCATCCTTATTAATGAGCTTTTGATTTAATTTGTTGCTTAAGTGTCAGTGGTGTGAAAGGTAACGTCTGAAGGGCATGTTCTTTGAAACTGTCTGTAAGTACAGATTTTACATGTGGACACTTTCCCATTATATTTCATGGCTGCTGAAATTGATAAAGTTTGTATGTACATTTATGTAATGCTCTGAAGTGTCAACTGTATTGTTTAAATAGCCTTCATATTGCAATGAGTTACCAAAGAAAAGTTTATATTACTCCAATAAAAGAGGGGAAAAGAACCTCTCAAGCACACTGCATAATAAAGTAGTTCATTGCACTTTATATAATAAAATGCTAAACAAATGAACACCGAAAATATAAACTATCAAATGGAGAAGACAGTAGTAACCAACCTCAGCAAAGGATATGACTACACTGCAATTGGAGGTGTGAGTGCAGCACACCCAGATTTATTTGAACTCACTTTGAGCTAGCTGGCTTGAATAACAACAACATAAGTAAAGTCATAGCAACTGGGAGTAGCAGCAGCACAGGCTTTATAAACACACCAGGGTCCCTGGGTATGAACTCATTTGACCAACCAGTGCTGGAGCTTCATTTCTATTTTTAATTGAGATAGCTAGATCGAAGCTAGCTTAGGTATGTGTACACATGCTGCAGTTGCGCCTCTGAACAGAATATAGACACACCTTAAAAGCGTGTCTACACAGCAAGTGGCAAACTGGTGCACAGTAACTGGCCATGTTAAGCCCTTAATGGTCCTTTAGATTTAATTGACATTTGTGCCGTTGTGGAGGAAAAGATGAATATATTTGTTGCTATAAAAGTAGCAAGATAGCAATAGTCCTGCACAGCACATAGAAAGACTGCAAGCCATGTGTATTGAACATAATTTTCAGGTGAAAGATTATTCCCAAGGGCAAATTTGTCTCTTTGTCTTCAAAGTGATTGTTTCTTTTAGTGGTCATTTATTATTTGGAATTACCTTTCCTTTGTTCACCTCAGCTTCACTGAGAGTGCTGTTACCTGAATCCTGAATGAGAAAGACACTATTTGAGATATTTTACCGATACCTTCCCCTCCACTACCATTTTTTTTTCTGCATTGAAGTAACTAAGTTCCTCTGTTACAACTAATCTCAGTTGACAATCTTTGAACAAGACCTGGGTTTTATAAAATTGATCAATGATATTATTCAGTGCCTGTGGATCTGCTTTGTCTTAGTAAGCTAGCATGGATACTTACTGTGATTTCTATTTGGGCCTCTATAGTGATTTTTTATGTGGTGAGACGTGATTGGCATCAGCTGGTATTAATTGTTGTGTGAAGATCCATTAATTTCCTGGAGATTAAGTCTAAATCAGTCTAATATGTGCTATCATATCATGTCCATATTGAAAAGACAAAATCAAAGAACACCCATTAGGAGATGGTTGAAATTTTAAATTTCCATCCTGAATGAAATGCCATGATTTCAAAATGGATATCATCCCCAACCATTCAGTAAAGTTGAAATGTCAACCTTTTCATGGAACAAAATATTCCAAATATTCCAGTATTTCATTTCAACCTTATCCAAACATTTAGATTCAATGAAATGGAAAAGTTCCATTTCCACTTTATCATTTTGATGTCCGTGTTATATTGAAATGATATAAAAGTTGAAACAATAATATCCAAGGCAACCTTATCAAAACAAATAGTTTTGATTTTATTAAAAGGAAACATTTTGATAATTTTCTGAAAAAATAAACAAAAATCAATGTTCCCTTTCAATGTTTCAATTTTATTTGATCAGTATTTTTATGACAGGAAACTGTTTTGCTAGCAAATTTTTGACCAGTTCTGGGTCCTCATATAGGGTGGAATTTCATACCTGTATGAGAAAACTCATCTGTTCAGGAAATAGAGTTTTCCTCAAAGGCTGCTTCCAAACTATGAAATGAATTCCCACAGGAGCTAAGAACCATCACAAACTACCTCTGCTCAAAGTGCAATACACTTCTTTGACCTGCCTTTTCTAGTACAATCACAGAGCAGCAGTTAATACATATTTATTTATTAGAAGAAAACAATTGCCAAAACACTAGACTATACACACAATTTCTCTGTGGGGGGAAGGGAGGGATGAGAAAGAAATGAACCTCACATGATAGAAGTTAGTCCCATCACTTACTGCACTAGTGGAAAGTATTTGGATACTATAGTAACTACAGTAGTGAAAAATTATATAGACTAGAATGGTTAGTTACATTTACAATCAGATATTGGCATTGAACACTGTGAGGCTCAACTCCATAGTACCGCTCATGTCACCAGGGCACTACTCACCATGCCTCAGGGTCAGCAGCCACCTTTCATGATGTCCAGTTATAGAATCATAGAATATTAGGATTGGAAGAGACCTCAGGAGGTCATCTAGTCCAACTGCCAGCTCAAAGCAGGACCAACCCCAACTAAATCTTCCCAGCCAGGGGTTTTGTCATGCCTGGCCTTAAAAGCCTCTAACACAATGGTATATTGTAGAATATTAATATCTGCAAATAAAAGACAAGCCAGAAAACCAAAATAGGGACGTCCCCACTTCAAACAACCAATTCTCTAAGGGTCTGGTCATTCCAGCTACCAGAATGCTTGTACTTCCAGCAAGCTGTATCAGTCTCTTGGCAGTAACTAGGCTTCTCTCACAGAAGGAATAGCAGAGCTTTTCCCTCCTGCCTGGGCACCCCCCAATTCAACTTGCTTTTTTTATTTTAACTCCTGTCTCCATATGAGACATCTCTGCAGATGTAGAATCATAGAATCATAGGACTGGAAGGGACCTCGAGAGGTAATCGAGTCCAGCCCCCCACCCTCAAGGCAGGACCAAGCTCCGTCTACACCATCCCTGACAGATGTCTATCTAACCTGTTCTTAAATATCTCCAGAGAGGGAGATTCCACCACCTCCCTTGGCAATTTATTCCAATATTTGACCACCCTGACAGGAATTTTTTCCTAATGTCCAATCTAAACCTCCCCTGCTGCACCTCAAGCCCATTACTCCTTGTCCTGTCCTCAGAAACCAAGAGGAACAAATTTTCTCCTTCCTCCTTATTACACCCTTTTAGATATTTGAAAACCGCTATCATGTCCCCCCTTAATCTTCTTTTTTCCAAACTAAACAAGCCCAGTTCATGAAGCCTGGCTTCATAGGTCATGTTCTCTAGAACTTTAATCATTCTTGTCGCTCTTCTCTGTACCCTTTCCAATTTCTCCACATCTTTCTTGAAATGTGGCACCCAGAACTGGACACAGTACTCCAGCTGAGGCCCAACTAGCGCAGAGTAGAGCGGCAGAATGACTACACGAGTTTTGCTTACAACACACCTGTTGATACAACCTAGGATCATATTTGCTTTTTTTGCAACAGCATCACACTGTTGACTCATATTCAACTTGTGGTCCACTATGACCCCTAGATCCCTTTCCACCATGCTCCTTCCTAGACAGTCGCTTCCCATCTTGTATGTATGGAACTGATTGTTCCTTCCTAAGTGGAGCACTTTGCATTTCTCTTTATTAAACTTCATCCTGTTTACCTCTGACCATTTCTGTAACTTGCTAAGGTCATTTTGAATTATGTCCCTATCCTTCAGAGAAGTTGCAACCCCACCCAAGATACGGTTAATTGGGTCCACAAGTTTTAATTAACCTCTTCCTTACCAGTGTGAGTCTTATAAGCATCATCATACACAATGATTTTTAAAATCATTCTGATTTCTTTCAGAAACAATTTCTAGTGCATTTGTCCAAAAACCTTTAGACTTTCAGCAGTTTAGCTGTCCCTATCACAGAAACAATCATTCGGATAAACTCATGTGGCTAATGTTGATTGCATTTGACTGAATTGAAATATGTATTTTTTCAATCTGCTAATTTTCAAGAACCACTATTTTGTACACAGAAATATCTGTGCCCAGAAGTGCACATGGGAAAAGGAGTAATTGTGCACAAAGTCATTGCCACACCAGTGAAGTCAACATAAGTTTTTCCATTGACTTCAAGGAGAACAGAATTGAACTCAAAGAATGAATTTTTAATTTGAAAAATAGATACTTATGTATTCAGGTAGCCCTTATACATACACAGTTACACTGTGAAGTTCACATTTTCATCTGGCACCAATTGGCATAGCTTTAATGTCTTTCTCACTGACAGGAATCTAGCCCAAATTTTGGGGAACATATGTGGAAAATGCCGGTCATCTTTGCATCCACACATTCCAATAGCAAACCAAAAACAGATGTACATCCCAGAAAAAAAAGTGTATTGTATGTATTGAAAAACTAAGGGGAAAATAATAAATAGCTATTTACATTTCCAATAGCTTTAAAATGGGAGTCAACAATGTGTTTTTGTTGAGATAGAATGAACACAAAATAAGACAGGGAATCAAGAGTTTTGTTCAATTTCCCTTGGCAAGTCAACTATTGGTGCTTCAGTTTGCTTGTGTCTAAAATGATAATAATTACTCTACTTTGTTAAAAGAGTTGAGATTCACAGAGTAATAACAATAGCTGCACTTACAAAGTGTTAGCAATGAAGCACATCAGTTTTAAAAGCAGAAGACTTAGACAGATTCCCTACATTGCTCCAGATTTATTGGCATGTCTCTTTAGCTTCTCTGTGCCTCAGTTTACTCAAAGGTAAAATGTGAACAACATGTAAGTCACAGAATGTTTGTGTCACTTTTTTGTGCTATAGTGAGTACTCTTTATAAACTAGCCAATTAGCCCGTCATAAGACGGGATTTTCAGGTCTCTCCTCCACGTTGGTTTTCTCTCCTGAGCCTCTGGTCTCTTGCTCCATCTCTCTCTCTCCTCCTCCTACTGTCTCACTGTCTTCCCCCCCCCCCCTCAGCTCTCCTCCACCTCCTGCCCCTCTCTTTCTCTTCTCCTATCCTACCTGCCTCTCACTTGGGGGACCGCGGAGCCTGAACAGCCATTTGGGCTCTGCACTCCCCGTGCAGCCCGGGGAGCGTGGAGCCCAAACAGTTACTTGTGCCACTTGCTGCCCCACGGCTGCCTGGCTGACCAGAGCAGAAGTCAGCTGACCACCATGGCGGGAGGCAAAGGGAGGCAGGGCGGTGACATTCACGGCCAGGGAGCGGGACCTGGAGCCGCTGTCACACTGCACGTCACCGCCCTGCTCCCCTTCCCTTCCCACCGTGGTGCTCAGCTGATTTCTGCACTGCTCAGCCGAGCCACTGTGGGGGAGCAAGCGGAGCAAGCCGCCGTTTGGACCCCGCACTCCCCATGCAGCACGGGCTGCCCAGAGGGAACAGCCAGCATTTCAGACAACAAAGCTGCTCAGAGGGAACAGCCAGCATTTCAGACAACAAAGCTGCTCAGAGGGAACAGCCAGCATTTCAGCATTACAGACTCTCAGACACTGGGCTACTATATATATGACTAGCCAATTAGCCCATCATTAGACGGGATTTTCAGGTTTCTCTTCCACGTCAGTCTTCTCTCCTGAGCCTCCAGTCTCTCACTCCGTCTCTCTCTCTCTCTCTTCCTCCTACTGCCTCACCCTCTATCTCAGCTCTCCTCCACCTCCTGCCTCTCTCTCTGTCTCTCTTTCACTTCTCCTCCTCCTCCTGCTCTCACTCGGGGTACCACAGAGCCCAAATGGCCGTTTGGGCTACACACTCCCCGTGCTGCATGGGGGGTGCGGAGCCCAAATGGTTGCTTGCGCCGCTTGCTCCCACGCGGCAGCCTGGCTGAGCAGCGCAGAAGTCAGCCAAGTGCCACGGTGGGAGGTGAAGGGGGACGGGGTGGTGACGTTCACTCCCAGGGGCGGGGCCTGGAGCCACCATCACGCTGCATGTCACCGCCCCACCCCCTTTGCCTCCCAACATGGCACTCGGCTGACTTCTGTGCCGCCGCGGGGGAGCAAACGGCGCAAGCAGCCATTTGGGCCCTGCACTCCCCATGCAGCAATGGCTGCCCAGAGGGAACAGCCAGCATTTCAGGGAACAGCGCCCTCCAGAGGGAACAGCCGGCATTTCAGGGAACAGCGCCCTCCAGAGGGAACAGCCAGCATTTCAGGGAACAGCGCCCTCCAGAGGGAACAGCCAGCATTTCAGGGAACAGCGCCCTCCAGAGGGAACAGCCGGCATTTCAGGGAACAGCGCCCTCCAGAGGGAACAGCCGGCATTTCAGGGAACAGCGCCCTCCAGAGGGAACAGCCAGCATTTCAGGGAACAGCACCCTCCAGAGGGAACAGCCGGCATTTCAGGGAACAGCGCCCTCCAGAGGGAACAGCCGGCATTTCAGGGAACAGCGCCCTCCAGAGGGAACAGCCAGCATTTCAGGGAACAGCACCCTCCAGAGGGAACAGCCAGCATTTCGACGTTACAGACTCACAGACACTGGGCTACTATATATATGATAAATAAGGAGTTTCATTGAGACTATGTCTAGACTACATCTCTCTTTTGAAAGGGGGATGTAAATTAGAAATATTGAAATTGCAAATGAAGCTGGGGTTTGAATTTCCCATGCTTCATTTTGCATAATTGCATCATGGCATTTTTTCGAAAAACGCTATTTTGAAAGTGAAACTGCGGTCTAGACATGGCACTTTCAAAATGAAAAGCCTTTTTTGGAAGATCCTGTAAACCTCATTTTTTGAATGCAAGATCTTTCGAAAAGGGATTTTCTTTTTGAAAGAACTGTGTCTAGACCGCGGTTTCACTTTTGAAATAGCATTTTTCAAAAAAATGCCATGATGCAATTATGCAAATGAAGCACGGGAAATTCAAACCCTGGCTTCATTTGCAATTTCAATATGTCTAGTTACATTCCTCTTTCAAAAAAGGGATGTAGTTTAGACGTACCCTATACGAGGAGAAAGACTCAGGCCATGTCTCCACTTACTAGAGGATTAACACTCTGACAATTGATCTTTCAAGGTTTGATTTAATGGGTCTAATAAATACCCACCAAGTTGAATGCTCAGGGAGTTCCCATTGACTTCGGTAATCCTCACTGTTGCAAGAAGTAAGGGAAGTCAACAGGAGAATTTCTTCCATCAACCTTCCACTGTGGAGATGGCGCGAAGCTCAGCTTAAGATATTTATGTTAATTTTCATATGTGGAGTTGCATGCCTTAACCTGACCTTCCCCCCACAATGTAGACTTGGTCATAGTCAGGTTCTTCAGGGGGATAGTACTTTTCATGGTTTCTAGAGCAAACTGAACTGCTTGACTAGTAATTGGGAAACCCTTTTGTATGCAGGAGAATTAGCATTGTGTCATAAATTCTGGACTATAAAATCAAATATTACAAGAACAATGCATCATTAAAAGCATTTTAAGGGGAAATCTTTTTTTGTTTGTTAGAATCAACAACAAAATTGCAAAGTCTCATTCATCAGCAATTAATACCAATTCTCATTTGCTACACTGTTACTGTACAAAAGTTATTGTCTTAATTAAACCAGCTCAGGTGCATGTAACGCTTTGGCCTGTGGAAAGGAAAGAAAAATAATACCCATAAAAATGACTGTTACTAAAGAGAAATGGGAATTTGGAATGTTCCATTCATCTAATAAGGAAGGATAAAGAGATGAATAAACCAAAGCATTGTGTGGATTTTAGAACATTTTCACTTATGTAAAAACTACACATAAATATGGTGTGTAGATCCAGGATGCAATATATAAACACTGACAATGAGAAGATGAATATATGGCAGACTTACCCGTGAATTAACCACTTCCAAGGAGACATTCTGAGGCATCCCACTTGGTACTAAAAGGGGGGGGGGGAGAAATGGAAATATTGTAATTAGTAGGAGAATCATAAAAGGTGATGTCAAACCTCTTTTTGGAAAGATGTGAATATGGCTTTTCCATGCATTTAAATCTTATTATAAATGTGTAGTTAATACAAGTGGTACTTCAGAGGGCACCTAGAGTGACAATAATAAATGTATCTATTTTTGGTAGACCTATTAGTGAGTCCCTAACACAGTTAGTCAGTAGATTTCCTGCAGTGTTACCAAGTAGTTAATTTCAGTTACTTGTTTATTTCAGTTGATGTTTATGACAAAATCTTTCAGGTAAGTGCTCTGGAAAGTACAAGGCTATTAAAATACATGCATTTCAGAATTCAAGCTTCATTCTGATAAATCAGTATATGCTATCCTAATAGGTACTACTTCTGAAGATCTCCCAGAAAATTAAGATTTTGAAGCCTGTTTCTGATACTAGTAAAATATTCTTTAAAATATATCTTCTTGCTCAAAGTAATATATGTAACTGGGAAGACACTGTTTATGAATTTTACAATTAATTTTATTACATCCATACTAATAAACATACTTTAATTCTTCAGTGAGACGAATGCTTATTTCGCACCTCATCTTACAAGCTGCTGAAGACCCTCTTTCCAGCTTCTGATGCCCTCAACTACATCCAAACACAATCACCAGACACCAGAGAAGCACGTCTTTAATGTGAACAAATGACTGACAAGTTCCTAGCTAGTTAAAATTAGAATTTCCTTAAACTGTAAAATGTATTTATATTAAACACCCTGTGACAGGGCGCTTGCCCTGCACTGGCCCTTTAAGGGCAAAACCCAAGCCCAGAGAAGGGGCTGAGAGCAAAGCCTCAGCTGAGGCAGTTCTAGTGATGAGGGCCCAGCTGGGAGCTATATAAGAGAGAAGGGCAGGGCTGGCCTGAGCCATTCGTGCGCCCCACCCCCGCCCAGCCCAACAGCCCCGCATGGCACCCCCTGCAATGGGGCACTCTGGGTAGTAGCCTGGTCAGCCCGTAGCTTGGGTCAGCTCTGGAGAAGGGCCTACTGCTGCGGAGGAAGAGCAGTGAGGGCCTGGCTGCTAGGGAAGCAGGAGACTCCCTGGAGCTAGAGCAGTGCTGGGGAAACAAGGCATGGCTAGGGGAGCTCTAGCCAAGCAAGTTCCCAGGCTGCAGTGCCTAAGCAGGAGAATAGAGTACTCTGGGAAAGAGAGGACCCTGGGGTGTGACCAGAGCAAACAACAACATCCCCCGGAAGGGGGGCTCAGACGCTGGTGTGGGCATTGCCGGAGGGCAGTGTCTGGAAGAAGATGCTGGGGAGAAACAGGGGGCAGGAGAAACAGGGGGGAGCACCATCTAGAAAAAGGCATCCAGCAAGGCCAGAAGAGCTAATTCCCAGTACAGCCGGCTAGTGTTGCCATGGCGGTGAGTCGCCTTTTCACACACCCCCAAAGTGTTTTTGTGCACCTAGGACTCATTTCTGCCATTCTCACCCACGTTGAGTGATGTCATTAATACCAATAGAGTAGTATTGGGGCTTCTACATAAGGTTGGCAGAATAGGTCCATATTCATTATTTGCTTATAGGACTGACAACTGTCTCCACGATGCCCAGATATCTCAGCAGATTTATGTTACAGATCTCGCAGTAGGAGGTTTTCATACATATTTTCACCTAGCACACAGTTAATGTTCAACCAATAGTTCAATACCAATAGATGGTATCTTCAATCATGAATTTTTGGTTTGAGGCGCCTTTGCACTTTTTGTCAACTGCAATAACACACACGCTACCGGATCTAGCCCATGGACACAGAATGCTGGGTGCCTCAGGCAGACTCCCTGCTTGGTGCTCAGAAAAGGGGCTGCCAGGCCATTTGTATTTCTCAGCTGTGAGCCGGGCTTAAGGGCAAGAGGCTTCAGGCATGACCAGAAACCTGCCAATGGGAGCTGCCTCTCTGAAGAACAGGCAGCGGGCAAAGCACTACGTCCCCCTTCCCTCAGGCTCTTATTCAAAGATGCACATGACACCTGCAGCCTATTTGGGAGCAGGGCAGGCAGAGAGGCTACCTGAGAAACATATTGGGCTGTTGGCCAGAAGTCACCTAGGTAAGTCTCCCGGCCAAAGCCTGCCTTTAGCTCCCCAGTCCCTCCCTCCTCCCAACCATCTACCCTAACACTCCTACCTCCCTACCCCACATAAGCCAAACCCTCTGCCCCCCTTCTCAGCCTATATCCCTCCTAGATCCAGCATCCCAATTCCCTGCCCCAGATCACAATCCCCTCCTTCCTGAGGTCATAATCCAAACCCCTGCACACCAATCCTGTGCTCTAGGTTGCAACTGCCTCCTTCACTCAAACTCCCTCCCAGCCTCTCCTGTATCCCAATCTCTTGCCTCAAGCTCCCTTCTGCACCCAGCCTCCATCACAGACCCCGCAACTCTTCCATTAATATCATGAAAGAGTGTGACCCTCGACCACTTTCCAAAATCTTAGTGTGCCCCCCCCCCCCCCATCAAATATTATTGCCCACCCATGGAGTAGATGATCATAACGAGTCTCTTCTGGACTTAAAAATATGCATCTGTGAAATAATGCAAATGGCACTAATACATATATTAAATACATTTGTACTTATATTGGAAGTACAGAATCATAATAACGAATATAAATCATAGTTCCATGGATTACCCAAAACAGCTTTGATCAGCTTTAAAGTTTGAAAATGAGAACTTTAAAAAAATTGTGAATACAAGAGCAAGACACTCTCACTCCAAAGTAGCTGATTGCTTGTGGGTAGGACACTCACCTGAAATGTTGGAGATGGAGGTTCAAGTCAGGCCCAGTAAATAATTAAATCTGGTTCCCTGACATCACAAATGAGTTCTATTGTCTACTCTAGAAGGGGTCTTTCACTAGAAACTCCATACTGAACCTGAGGAATGTTTATTCAAAACAGCTACACTTCTGCAAAAAGTTTCCATTTTGAGAAACTAAAAGAAATGGGGTGGACTTTTTGAAAAATTTCCGACTAGCTCTAAGTGCTATGAAAATATACACAGAAATTCATGTTTTCGATGAGTGGTGCAATGAAGTATTTGGCAATGATCTTTAAAACCTTTCCTCAATAAAGAGCACATCACTGGGGTCTGCTTTGGAAAGGATGACGGGCAATCAAATATTTGAACACAGCTTTGGGTTTCTAAAAGTGAAAACTGAGTCGTTAGATTTTTCCCCAGTGGTACTGAGGTTTGGGGACACGGTCTGCAGAAAGTGCTTCCAACTGAATGATGTTCTAGTTTGTTGATGTCTGTTTTGTGCTTTTTACATTAGGAGAAGCAGTATGTGTAATGCCAAGAGGCGGAGCCAAACCTGGAACCTCTGGTGTTTAGTGCATGAGTCTCTATAGCTTGAGCTAAAAGCCAGCTACCTCTCAGCTAAGGCTGTGGAGTACACTCATTCTTCCTCTCTGTAAGTGGTCTAAGTGCCACTATCGTACACGGGACAGTAAACCATGCCCATTAGGTGTGTGGGTTACATATGCATCAATGGATAGGGCACTATAATGGTAAACAGGAGACCTGGATTCTATTTTAGCTATGCCACTGACCTGCTTTGTGACCCTGATCAAGTCACATCCCATTCTTTTCCCACCTTTTATCTGTCTTATCTATTTAGATTGTTAAACTTGATGGGTCAGGAACTATTTCTTACAATGTATTTCTAGCAGTGCAACTACAATGGAGTCCTACTGTGATTGGTGCCTTAGGCAATAACATAGTTCAAATAATAGTTAATAATACCAACAATATGTTGGTATCCAAGGATGAATCCAAATGCTTAACATCCAAGGATATGTCTACAATACAGAATAAGGCTGAATTAAGATACACAACCTTAACTCGACTTTTGGAGCTGTCCATATTGCAAGAAGTTCAAAGAACACTCTCCCTTCAACTTTCCTTACTCCTCATGGAAGCAGAACCACCAGCATCAACCAGAGTGCCCCTCTGAGTTCACTAGACCCACAAATTCTAACCCTGAAAGATCAACAGTGGCAGCTTTGATCTTGTCTGTAGAGTAGACATAGTCCAGAAGAATAGGTTGCTCATCAGTTACTCCGGAGACTGTACTCATTACTTCAACAAATTTAGAAACAAAGAATTTACATCTCTAAGGTACTCATTATTTCATACCAAAGAGAGAAGCAATTAAGTATTCCTGTGATATTACTGATCTGATCAGCGAATAATGGATCTCACACAAGAAAGCCTGTTCTCATGACCTAATTTACGGAATCAAGCACTCAGGTAAGATTTCTATATATATTATATCAGAATGTGTAATATGATCATCACCAGGGCTCGACAAACTGTGGCGAGAGCTACTCGCCAGCCCTGCACCATGCATGCGCGCAGCACGAGTGAATGGGGCGCACGGAGCAACCGGCTGAAATCTACTCACCACAGGCGAGTAGAAACAGCAGTTTGTCGAGCCCTGATCATCGCCTTGGTGCATGAAGGAATTGTACACTTATAAAAACTCTTTGCTCACACTCTGTACAAAGATATGACTTTTTTCTTCTGTCCTGTCCAGGAAGAAGCAGGAATTGTCATCAGCAACATCTATTTCTCCCTGCTACCTTATCCTGAAGACAAATAAGGGTATGTCTACACTACACCGCTAATTCGAACTAAGCTAATTCGAACTAACGCATCTAGAACTAAAAACTAGTTCGAATTAGCGTTCACATTAAGTGGACCCTGAAGCGGGGTTAAGGATGGCCGGAAGCAGTGCCGGCAGGGCATCAGAGGAGGATTTAGAGCGTGGAGATGCTGTCTCAGGCTAGCCAAGGGCTGTGCTTAAAGGGTCCCGACCCCCACCCAGGACAGACAGTTCTCAGGGGTGCCCTGCTTGCAAAGCAGTCCTGGCTTGGAGTGCCCTGAGTGCCCACACTGGGCACATCACAGCACTCGGCCATCAGCCCGGCTGCACTTGCCACAGGCTGCCATCTGGGGAGAGGGGGCAATTGGGGGGCTGCAGGAGAGGTTCCACCCCCAGAAGCCCGCAGAGCCAGCCCAGTCCTCCCCATCGGGGGCTCGTGCCCCATTCCTCCCTCACCTCCTTCCACTTACCCTTCCCTAGCCCCTCTTCTTGATGTACAAAATAAAGATAACATGTCTTCCAAAATGGAATCTGTCTTTATTGAACAAAACTGGGGGAGACTGGGAAAAGGAGGTGGGAGCGGGGAAGAGAGAGGGTGGGAGAGGGGAGGGCAACTAAACTGATCAGGGGTTGGGAACAGATCCCATATGAAGAGATGCTAAAGAGACTGGGACTTTTCAGCTTAGAAAAGAGGAGACGGAGGGGGGACAGGATAGAGGTCTCTAAAAGCATGAGTGGGGTGGAGAGGGTGCATACAGAAAAGTTCTTCATTAGTTCCCATAAAGAAGGACTAGAGGACACCAAAGGAAAGGAATGGGTAGCAGGCTTCAAACTAGTAACAGAAAGTTGTTCTTCACAAAGCAAAGAGTCAACCTGTGGAACTCCTTGCTTCAGGAGGCTGTGAAGGCTAGAACTAGAACAGAGTTTAAAAGGAAGTGAGATCAAGTCATGGAGGTTGGGTCCATGGAGTGCTATTAGCCAGGGGGTAGGAGTGGTGTCCCTGCCCAAGGTTTGTGGAAGGCTGGAGCGGGATGGCACGAGACAAATGGCTTGGTCACTGTCTTCGGTCCATCCCCTCCAGGGTCCCTAGGGTTGGCCGCTGTCGGCAGACAGGCTACTGGGCTAGATGGACCTTTGGTCTGACCCAGGATGGCCATTGTAAGCTCAGGGCTCAGGGTCGGGGGTCTCAGTGGACCACCTTGATTTTCATGCACACCTTCTCCTGGGTGGCCAGGCTGGCAGCTCTCCTGCCCCAGCTGGCCACTTTCCTGTGCCTAGTGAGGAGGTCATGGACGAGGTCCACGATGTCCGCACTAGCCCAGGCGGGTGCCCGCCTCTTGCGTTCCCGGGCAAGCTCCCGGGAGCTGCCAGCCTGTTCCCGGGAAGAGGAGGAGGGCTGGGAGGCATCGGGTGGGTGGCTCGATCCGTGCTAGGTGCAGGGTCTGCTGGCTGGGTGCTGGCAGGCTTGCACCTGGCACGGGCACCGTAGCCAGCCCGTGCCCCTTTAAGGTGTCCGGGGCCGGGAGGGGGGCAGACAAGTTTCCCTGGTGTTGGCCAGAGTGGCCACCAGGGAAACCTGGGGAGGGCTAGCATCCCACTAGTTCGAATTAGGGGTCTACACACCCCTCAATTCGAACTAGCTAGTTCGAACTAGGCTTAATCCTCGTGGAATGAGGATTACCTAGTTCGAACTAAGCGCTCCGTTAGTTCGAATTAAATTCAAACTAACGATGTGCTAGTGTAGTGCCTATGAAAGTTAGTTCGAACTAACGGACGTTAGTTCGAACTAACTTTGTAGTGTAGACATATGTGAGGGGGTTCGCACTCACCACCGTATCCCCCTGCCGTCTGTCTTCCGGAATTGGCTCCCTTGGCAGGTGGGGTGCCTTCTCTGGGGTGGTGTCTCCCCTCTTTACTCCCGGCTGCGGCGTCCTCTTCGCCACACTGCCCTCCGGCAGTGCCCAAGTCTGTCTCTGAGCCCCCCTTCCGGGGGTTGATGTTCCTCCAGCGGGCCTTCTTTCAAGCCCTGCAGTCTGGGGATTTGCGGGCCCTAGCCCTGCCTGGCCTCCCCAGCCCTGCCCTAGCTCCAGGGAGCCTCCTCCTCCCTCGGCAGCCAGGTTCTCACTGCTTCCCCCCACAGCAGCAGCCCATTCTCTATTATAGCGCCCAGCTGGGCCCTAATGGGCTAGTACAGCCGCAGCTGGGCTAAATTCCCCGGCCCTGGTTCAGGCCGGGGTCTGCCCTTAAAGGGCCAGTGCAGGGCGAGCGCCCTGTCACAACATACCCTAAGAGTGTTTGTCTGGATGGTTTTGGCACAGCACGTGTGTCTGAGCATTATGAGAAAGCTACGACAAAGAGATGGGTGGATCTTTCACTTTCTCTTGATGGTGGTGGTCAGCATTCAAATTTATGGGCACTTAGGTAATGGAAAATATTCTGTGATCCAATCCTCACTAATACTGAGGTATTTAGAAATGTGGGATTTTAAGAGTGATCTGATCAGTGTCATAAGCATCTTGTCTCTTGAATTCAGGAGAGATGACGCAGCCCATGCATGTCAAACTTGCTTTTTTTAATTACCACATTCAACTACAATGTTGTGTATAATTTGCAGTATCGCCTTAGGCCAGGGGTGGGGAACCTCAGCCCTGGTTTGCCTGGATCTGGCCCCCAAGGCTCAGGGTTCCCTCCTAGCATTGGGGAGCCTGCACTGGTTCTCTAGCCCCTTGGCCACCTGATCGTGGGACTGGGACACACAAAATCTACTAGCCTGGGCCTCCCTAGGCTCTGATGTGCAAGGGGAATGTGGGGAGTGTCTTTCTGCTTTCAGGGAATGTCAGTCAGGGGCCATGTCAATGAGGGTTTTTTGTATTTTTTCTTTGCTTCTCATTTATGTGCGACCCAAAAAAGATTCCCCACCAGTGCTATCGATTGTCATTTTCAGAAGATTCCTCATCCAAATGTGTTAGCCAGCATTTCTTCAGGTTGACTAGAATTGCTTCACTTGTCCACATTGATAACGTTTTCATTGTTTCTCTCTCCTTCCTGTGTGCAACACCTTCCAATTCAGCTTTCTGTGTAAATTTAATTAACGTGTTCTTTATCCCTTCTTCCAGATCTTCAATAAACATGCTAAATAAATCCAGGCCCAGTACCAGTCTGAATCACCTTCACAGGAATATGCCAATTGTCTTAACCTTTGTTTACTATACTTCAGCCAATGCGATTGTATTCATAATCAGGACAATGTAGTTTTATACTTTAGCTAAAAAAGATCTGTGTGTCATTGTATCAAATGCTTTACAATTGTCTAGAAAGATTACAATTGCTTTATTTCCTAATTCTACCAGTTTTGCATCTTGATCAAACAAAGCAATTGCATTTGTTTGGTACAATTTGTTCTTTGTGAACTCACACTGCGTATCACCTATTGTTCCATTATGTTTAATTAATCATGGCTCCATTATAATCTAAGTATTTAGACTTCACCTTGTTCTTGATAAACCCATAACATAAAGCTCACTAAAATCAATGTGAATATACTTCCATTAACTTTAGTTGTCTTTGGATCCAGACTCAAATCCTTAGAACAGATTTTGCAACTTTCACATTTATAGAATTTTAAAAGCACCAAGTGTACTCTCTCCATAGGCAATTACTCTCTGTTGTGTCATTAAACAAAGCAGGTACACTAGCACAAAGAACTCCAAAATAACTTCCTCCATATCAAAAAACCAATGTGGCCAAGTGCAATTATACCTCAGATCATTAAGCACTTTTTCTTTGCCTTCTTCTGCTGTATCATCAGATTTTTCAAAACATAGTACATTGTATTTACTTTTGATGTTGCCAATTAAAAACAAACTAATATAACGTCAGATTATATGTAGGATGGGTTAGAGATTGGTGGTATGAGTCATGCCTGGGAGTCATTCTGAATAGGAATATGAAACTTCTTAGCATTCAATAAATTCAGGCCTCATTTACACCTGTAAAATCACATTCATAAATGTAAGGCAGTGGCCTGTACAGTTGTAGGGGAGGCAGAATGTTGTCCTGAAGAATCTTCCTTATTAGTGTTGGTGTATGAGCCAGAATGAACACATTTTTACTTTCAAATCCCAGGCTACATTTGTAAATCTGGAGGTTACAAAAAGAAATATCACATCCTACTTGTGAGGGGATCTGATATGGAATCTCTGAGAGACGGTTGCTACAGAGTCACTCTTCAGAACTGAACATAAGCTTGTTTTTTAGTTTCTATTTGGTTTGGATTTTTTTGGGGGGGGGAGGGTGTTTGTTTGTTTTTTGTGGTATTTTTGGTTCGGTGCAGACCCTACATTCTAATAGATAGATTGGATGATGTGCACATGAATTGTAGTTATTTATTATTTGTATTTTTATGTGCTGACAAGATACTCAGGTGTGTGAAAAAAAGAAATCAAGCAAGTCCCCGCTCAGAAGAATTTATAAGCCAAAATACAGCCAGAGATGACAAACTGGGAAATCAAGAGGACAGAATAATTCCCCTCCTTTTCAGGGAACAGACTGGAAAATAACAAGAAGTGGTACTTTCCATAGCTATACAAACTCCACTTACTTGCACTAAAGGAAAAAACCACACACCTTTTCTGCTGGATAATATTCTCATTTGTGAGGCAAATCCTATCCCCTGCCATTGCAGCATGAAGCCAGCATAGTTTTGCTGTTCAAAGACCTGGATGAGATTTATGAGCACCACCTTTGGCACAACCTAAAGCTATTCTGCAGACACTTCCTGCACCCCGCCTTTCAGGAGATTGGAATTGGGGAGGTGGTGGGCTGGGGGACAAGCTTAGAGTAGCTGCCACTACTGGTCGTAAGTACTTGGCAGGTGCGCCGATGATTTCATGATGGAGGCATGTATCTAGTTAGATTATGGTAGATTAATTAGAGTAGACATCAGAGATGTTAGTGATTATAAAGGCAGGGCTGAGAGAGGAAGTTTGGTGCAACAATTAGGGTGCCAGTCTAAGACCCGGGCTGCCTGAGTTCTAATTCTTGTCTCAGTTATCCATCTGTAAAATGGGGATATTAGCATTTCCCTATGTTACCACAAGGTACTTAGATACCACAGGAAAGGGGAGCCGATAGAAATACCAGAGAGAACAGATAATTTTGTTACATTAGAGTTAATTATACCCAAGAGATCTGGGGTGTTACCAGAACCTCAAGAGGTTCTCAAGCATGACACTTCTCAGTGTTTGATTAGGAAAAAACACACCTGTATTTATGAGTTAGAACCACACAGATTCGGTAATTTTCTACATTAAATACCATCAAAGCCTGCATTTCCTCTGCTGTGGTTACTGCCTCCCTCCCCTATAAGTAGTCATATCAATAGCTCAAGGTATAGCACCAGCTGTTAATATCTGACTGATTTCATATGCACAGTGTCCTGACTTTGTCAGTTTGATCCTCACTACTTAACATTTTAAAAAAATGCATTTTCATATTACCATTAGGATATTATTTTTAATCAAATATTCAGAAAGAATTAAATAAAACTGTCTGCCAATTTCTAGGATTAAACACATTTTGATAAATTCATAGGCATGATAGTGCAAAGCATTTCTGGAATGGCAAACAGCCTGACCAAATATTAAATGAGCTGTATATTAAACAGAAAATTAAGCATTAAAGATCTGGTAAATTCTATTAATCTGTGGTTCTATAGTTCCTGGAATTGAAGAAGCTGCTGTAAATCCCCGTGATTAAAGTGTATTTCTTAGACTGGAGGTTAGATTCCAGAGCTTCATGGATAATTCTTTGCTACAGACATGCAAGGAAGTAGTATGCTAGGTTTCTTCATGACACCATATACTGTATCATAAAATGTCAATGGCCACAGCAATTAATACAACAAGGATCTAGTCTGACATACTATGTAACACAGGACATCAATACAACTCCACACTCATACACTAAACGCAACAATGGACATTAAACCAAAGTATTACAGCTCACAATAATGGACACACACACACACACACACAAAGAACGTGAACCTAGGATATGAGGACACTAGCATGCACCACAACAAATAAAATCATGTAGAACAACAATGTTAACATTTCGTCATTTTAATTTTTACTTCTGTTTAAAATAAATCCTTGGAAGACTGAAAGGAAAATCTGTTTCTTTTATGGAATTCCCCTTTCTCAACTGTATACCTGCATATTTGTTGTAGTATTAATCATAAATAATGGACCACCATCACTGTTGGACAAATCAATTAAATTTAAATGCTTTTTCCAAAGAGAGAAGGAAAACTAGTTGGCCAGTACATTTTAGAGGGGTAGGCTGGCCTAGTAGTTGAAACACTGGACTAGGGTTTTGAAGACCTATGTTTAATCCCTGGCTCTACAAGGACTTCCTATTTCATTTTACCTTGTTTCTGTTCTCCATCTGTAAGACTGGGATACAAATTCTTCCTTTCCCCCACTTTTCTTTGTCAGATCTATTTAGATAATTAATTATTTGAGGTGGGAATGTCCACTTTTATTTTCTTGTATAGTACATAGTGGAATAAGGCCCTAATCTTGTCTGTAGTCTTTATATTCTAATGAAATTTCACTGTAATAAGTTTTGGTCCTTCTTAACTGTATCACTTTCAGCTTTAGACTTTTTAATTCTCTCCCTCCTTCACCTCTGAAAGAGTACAAAATTCAAGAAGGCTTCCAGCACTAGATGGTTTGGTCATGTGCCTTTGTAACATCAACCACCATTTAGGCTCAAAGGAAAAATAAAACTATTTACAGATCATTGCTTTGAGCACTAGGACATTAAGTTCCTTACTTACCGCTAATGGCTTTTACTAGAGACCTACATTAATGAGCAGGTTTATACTTCATATTGCTAATTTTACACACAAGAATCATACATGCACACAAATAGAATACACATTTTCAAGGGATCACAATGACAGGTTACTCGCCGTGTTTTGCATAAAGCATATTTGAGTTATTCATATTCATATTCAAAACATATTTCCATAAAAAATATGGGGGCATAGCATCAGGCATTGGATTGGGACCTTAAAGGTATCTTAAATACAATTTTCCTCTCCTCCCCTAATTGCACAAAGCCTTCAGTGTTGCAAAGAACTATTGTTTATACCTTCCTGTTGCACCAGGGGCAGTTTTATGTCTGTGTTATGCACTTGATGAATACAGCAGGCTAAGTTAAAAAGACAAACTTAAAGCTGACAGGATCAAAACTTGCATTGTAATAGTTTTACAAATATTTCTTGGGTATTGAAAAATCTGTTAGCTCTAAAAGAGGAGGCGAGGAACCTGGATACTATTCATAATTTTCTGCTGAGCAGCTCACTCACACCAACAAAACCAATACTTCAAGTGCTGAGTTAGTATGGATTCTTGATCATTTATACTACATCATCTGTGTCTACTGCCTGCCTGCTCCTTTCCTGTAAGCTCAAACTGCAACTGACAGGAAGCTTGCTCAAAAGCAAAAGTCTTTGCAACTTTCAGTCATCTGCAGCAGAACTTATGGTCACAGCATGAAGGAAATCTACACCCTTGCATACTATACAGTACACAGCTTCAACACAAAGCAAAGCTGGTACTAATAGATTTCATTTCAGGCCAGCACCACACTTTCTCCTCTTGCTTAATAGCAGAGAAGATAAATGCTTCTTGGGAATCTGTACACTTTTCCTGCTCTTTTCTGGAATAGGGTCACAAAAGCCTTCTTTTCAGTGACATTTTGTGCTCCCACAGACGTGATATCATCTCACACACTTTGCAGAGGATAATTTTCAGATTCATGAATAACAATTTCTCCCTTTCTCACTTATGATGACATTTAAAACCAAAGTGGAGAACCGTGCCACAGTACTGCACTTCACAGTGTGAATTATATCTACATAAATTATGCAAAATATTCATTTTCACTTGTTTTCCTTTTGTTTTTATAATTATAAGTGTGAAGTAATTTATTCTGCCAAGATCTAATCTGTATTACAAATGATGACTGAATTAGATGGATAGGCATTAGTAGTGCTTGAAATTTTTTTTAAAGAGGTGTCAAACGTAAAATAATTGAAAGTTGAAGTGCCAAATGAGGTGTGAGTATCACAGATGAACCTTGTAAAGAATACTACAATGATGATCTGAAACACTACTGCCTACAATAATATTATCATAGTGTTTTTACCGCTTCTGTAGGATAGCAAATTTTTGTTTTTTTAATAAGGGAAATAAATACTTGTAAGTACAACAGAAGTCATGACAAGGGTTCATCCTTATACATTTAAGTCTTCTTCCATCATAGGCACTGCTTAAACTAGGAAAGAGGAATGTTTTTAGCAAGTGTGTTAGCTGATACATTTATAAACACCATTGTCTTTGTCTCCACTGGCATTGAAGTGGTGTTTTAAAATCCATTCCTTAAGCTTTCTGCTAACACGTTTGCTAAACACTTCAGTTTTCCTAGACTAAGTCTTCACTGGAAAAGAAAATCTGTATTTTTTACATCTGGATAGTCAAGTCTCTGTAAAAATGTAACAGAAACAGGGATAGGTTAGTTTTTCATCTATTTGGAATTACTCAGATCTATATCACCACCTGAGAGTGTGGCTTGTCTTCACTAGGATTTTACAACAAGATAGTGTAAAAAACACCCTTTTTGCAGTGAAGAAACAACCCTGGTAAAGACAGCATTGTTGGGAGTTTAAAGCAAGCAGTCTAGCACAGGAGCAGACTGTAATTTGAATACCTAAATTCATAAACACACAGAAAAAAATAGACACTACCATGACAATCAGATTATATGGGATTATAAAAATCCCCACCTAAATAGTTTAGCTTGCACCCTGTGGAATACATCATTTTTAAAACTCAGGCCCAGGTAGAGGTGCCCTTGGATGCAAATACAAACTTTTTAAATTTTAGTTTAAGAGCTCTGTATTTTCTCTGTACATCTTTTCTTAAATTCTCACCTACTTTTGTTTTGTCTAACCCTCCTATACAACCACCCCCAGTATTGGTTACTCCCTTCTAACTTTCAGGGTTCTGTTTTCCTCTAAAAAGATATAACATGTTGCTAGTACTTTAAAAAAATCTATCCAGAGAAGTCATCAAGATACTATTAGTAGGACACAGGTCCATTTTTTGTACGCACAATTATTGGGCTAATTCTCCTATCATTTACACTGGTTTTAAACCACTAATCAATGGAATTATTCCTGATTTACAAGTGTGGGAATCAGGCTCACTGACTTCACCAGGAATCCCTGAAGTACTTATATATGAATATCAGGCATTAGATGTTTCCAGGATCAAAATAAACATCAATATAACGCCCCCCAAGAGGTACAAAATACAGTGCAAGCCAAGAGAAAGAGTGACTATGCAATCAATGTGACAGAGAAGAAAGTAAAACAAACATTTTCTATTCCAGTGTGCCATACACGAGGAAGACCTAGAAAGGGTTGTTTTTTTTGTTGTTTTTTTAGATTACCAGATGTAATAAAAACTTTCTATTAAACAGTAGTAAGGACAAACCTAAGTATAATTTCAGAAAATGGGATGGTTGTGGGGTACAGGTAGCATCAAGGGGCATAGGTAGCATCAAGCTAGGAACAACCTACCAAACTAGGAAAAATGAAAAGAACAAACAATCATGACAGATATGACCCCAAACACCCTCTGAAGCAATATAATAGACACCGGCAGATAGTGAATCTATTATTTCTGTCTCTGAAAAAGACTTGAATATATTTACTTTATTTAATAGTTTACATTTCCATTTAGTTTGTCATGCCTACTATTGATTTGAATTAAGTAGATGGTAAAGGAACTCCCAAATGTATACTAGTCCCAGGATAAAACTTCACACATAGTGTGAAGATAGTTCACAAAATGCACATTTTTCTTCTCCTCATATTGTCCATCCTGGCATCTGTAATTCTAACTTACCATCAGAAAGAGTCATGACTGTAAGATCTGCAGTGGATACCCCAGGGCCATAGCGGTTATAAGCCAGGAATCGTAAGGTGTATTCCGTGAATTTTTTCAGCCCCTCCAGTTTGTATGATAGTCCATCAACCTCTATATTCTGGGCACATAAAAATGATAATTGTTACTAAGAGAAAACATTAAAGACGGCATGACAGTAATGCAGGGGGATGAACGGATTAGACATTAGGGCTTTTTCTATCTCTAAGTGGTAACACTAAATCCTTATATAAGTCGCTGTAAAAGGTAATTTGTAACATAGCACTGCTTGTTATAGCTCAGTTCTTAATAGACTCTATGATATTAACCTACCACATTTCAAGATATAGCTGACTTTGGTACTTAGACCTTTGGTTTAGTTGTTATTTAAAGCGCAGTAGAAAGTTTTCTTGCTTAAATCAATCACTCCTTCTCCTATAAAAAAGTGACAAGGAAAGGAAGAAGGGCAGAGAAAGGAGATAAAAAGGCTAGAGTCATGCAGGAATTCCGGGAGGAGGGGGAAGGAGAGAATGAAATAAAGGAAGACAAGAAAAGAGAGAGAAGATTTTGGGGGTGAAAAAGCCAGCTACATCTTCCGTGGGATTTAAGATGCTTGTGTTTTTTACAGGCTATTAATAAATTAAAATTAAACTGTCTCAAAGGCAGTATTCCCAGTAAGTTGAGCACTTGAACAGCCACCCAGGAGACATTCAAAGCCACCCAGCTGATTAGCAGAGCACCCACAGCAACCACAACCAACAGCGTGTGGTCCTACTGGTGGTGTGCATCCACAGATGCTCTGGTGCACATCAAAAAAGTGAGTCCCTATTTTAGTACCGTGTTCTCCTCTAAATCTCTATTTTTTTAAAGAGTCACATTTAACCCATACTGCATCCCTCGATGACCTCTATGGGATCCCTATGCCATCTTAACTTTACATCAACTACTGATGTATTGTGTTAATGGTCTGAAATGTTAAAACTTTTTGCTATAACTCCTCACTTAGCATCACCCCAATTAACACAGTTTAGTTGTTATGTGCCTGATCTATTAGAGAACATAAGCAATGATTGCTTACAGCATTGTTTTGCCATCAGCTAGCAGGAAGAGCCTTGGAACCAAAGTGGGCAACATTCCCCCAATTGACTTCCCTCTGTCTATCCCTAGTGACTCCCACCTGCAGATCAGCAACTCCCACCTCCCTCCCCGTGCCTTCTACCTGCAGCAATCAGCTGTTTGGTGACATTCAGGAAGGGAGGGAGAAGGAGCTAGGATATGGTGTGCCATAGTTCCCCCTTTTCCAAACCTCCTGAAGGCCACCAAACAGTTGATGGCTGTGGACAGGAAGCTCAGGGAAGGAGCCCACTGTTCGCTCCCCCCCAAAAAAACTCCTAAACTACCACCACACAACTGATTGCAGTGGGTGGGAGGCAGGGAAGGGCATGCCTCCCACCCATGCCAATCAATTGTTCGGTGGTAGTTCAGGAGTCTGGGAAGGCAACCTCTGGGAAATGAGGTGGAGTGGAGGCCAGCCTGGGGCAAAGCCTGGAGTTGAGCATTTTGAAAAGTCCATGGAAAAGAACCCATCTGACTGCAACACCTTTGTTTTAGGAGAAGATCAGGGAGCTCATGAACAGGTCCCCAGACAATCCTTCGATTAGAGCTTGTTTAAAATCAGTTCCTCAATATTTTAAAGTACATTGTAAAGGCCTGTGTAATATTCAGTTAACGTGGCATGTACATTCTCACATTTCAAACTAGAGAGGAATTCTAAAAACTTGATTTTTTTTAAATTCTCTTTACTCAGTGCATTCCAGTGCACATTTCCAAGGCACTTAAGCTGAAGAGTAGATATTGTAGTCTGCTATGCCACTGAAGCACCAAAATTTCCACTATCAACTGGTATAAAGCTGCAGAACAGATAACCATGGTTGCTTGGATTGAATACTTCCTCTCCATCCTGTTTGATTTAGTCACATCTGCCTGCAAACATCTGCTTTCACAACTAAGTGAAAGAAGAGAAAAGGCTCCATTAACTTGCTCACCTGTTCCTTTCCAGTTGAAGTCTCTGTGCAGAACAATCTGTAACCTTGGACTGGACCATTTGCATAGGAAGGGGGTTCCCAGGAAAGTAGAATTGAGGTAGGTGAGGTAGATACAGCCCGCAGGTTTTCTACTGGCCCTGGAACTTGCACTGTATGAAGAAAAATTGCCTGAATAAAAGCAGTCATTTATTTCAGCTCAGTCTCTTAATCATTTTGTTCTCCTTTTGAGTGCTTGGGCAAGATGATTTTGAGTGTAATCCTAAAGAAGCACACATCTAATGCTATAGAAAACCATGCAGAGATGAATGTTTTTAACACTGGAGTGAAGTGCATTCCTCAATGAGGGAGTGATTAATAGACTTGAATGGTGTGGGGGCAAAGCTTGAATCCATAAAGAAGCTCTGCAGAAAGACACAACATGGCATCACAATAACCTTCTAAAGACCGTTTTGGCTTCTACCAGTAAGAGGGTGATTTGGCCTGCACCTCAAACTGAAAAGGAGGCCACAAATTTAGACACTTGTTAATTTTTTGGCATTTGATATGTTTTGAACTTGTTTTTATGTGCATCCATCTCAGACCACAATGACACACACTCTCAGCTGAGAACTGCAAATTTAAGCAAGTAATAGATGTGATTTGGAGAAAGACAAAATTTTTGTTAACTGAAATAGAATTTGTCCTATTAAAGAGCTAAAAATGTTCATAAATATTAATAAAATATGTTGGTTCTCATGGCACAAGATTGACCGTGATGACCGTGTCCTCTCAGATCAGTTGATTTTATAAACAAGCCACTACAAGTGACTGGTGCTGCATCAGTGTTGTCATTTTTTATTTTTACTATGGCTAGGATCTTCAAAAGTAGGAAGTGGCCCAGGCCTCTTTGGACCTCTGAGAGGATCTCATTCCTACTGGATAGAAAGAAGAGAAGTTGCTCTCCTTTCCCTCCCATTTGATTCCTTCACCTTTCTCTAGTTCTACTTTTTCCTTTTTTTAAAACTCTCCCCTGATTCTTGGAAATGATCTCTCTATCGAAGAAAGAAAAGTAGAAAAAAAAGTCAATCCCAAGACTAGTTCAAGAAAAACATGGAGTTTAGCAGACTCATTATTCTCTACTTATAAAAGAGCAAACCTCAAAGAACCACAACTTAAAAATACCAATAAAATGGCTTTTCAGGGAAATATGACATAACTTTGCCAGAGGTCCCAAGTATCATCTATTCAAGCTCTCGATAGCCTGGCTTCACTGCTAATTGTTTAAAATTGATTTATTTCATTGTATACTCATTCTGTTTCATAACAATAGCTTTGTGTTTGCACAGTTACCAAATACTCTGGAGATGATACTGGAAGACCACACTCAATACTTATGAAAATAAAAGCAACAATTTAAGGCTGTGTCTAGACTATATCCCTTTTTCGACAGAGGGATGTAAATTAGACACTTTGAAATTGCAAATGAAGCCAGGATTTAAATATCCTGTGCTTAATTTGCATAATCGCGTAATGGCGCTCTTTCGAAAAAGCACCATTTCTAAAGTAAAACCATGGTCTAGACTCAGTTCTTTCAAAAATGTCAGGCTTTTTTGAAAGATCCTGTACTCTTCAAAAATGAGGTTTACAGGATCTTTTGAAAAAGCCTGCCATTTTCGAAAGAACCACGTGTAGACAGCGGTTTTACTTTTGAAAAGGCGCTTTTTCGAAAGATCCTGCTTTAAATCCTGGCTTCATTTGCAATTTCAAAGTGTCCAATTTACATCCCTCTGTCGAAAGAGGGATGTAGTCTTGACACTGCGAAAGTGTTAAAAAGTCCAATCATCTTACAAAATCTTGCCATTATTGTAGTTAGTGCAGCCAGTTTTAATGATACTTTAGCCTGGAACAGAATTATTTTCAAGCAAAGGAAAATCTGGAACCAAAACAGGGATGGGCTTAATTATTCTCCATTATCAGTGCGAAAATGTGATTTCATAATATTTGGGGTAGGCGGTGAGAGAGATTTTATTTTTGACATGAACCAACCCAAAATTAAATTGAATATATTTTCTTTACAAATTTCATGGAAAAGTCCCGCTAACCCTCAGTGTTGCACAGCTGTCGATATACTAATATATTTTTCACTCTGAATTCTGTTCTGTTCTGTATCATCAGTGTTATAAATTCACTCTTGGCTTGAACAAAATAACAAAAGTGCTATACTTAGGAGAAACCCCTCACTACTAATAATCATCCCATGCATAATCATTCCCCACATATTGGGCAATGAAAATGAACCACTATGCTGACTAATATTTTCAAATCTCTCACTATAGTTCATCTGTCCCTTCAGCTGGAACCCAAGGAAAAGTAACAGACGAGAGAAAAAGAAAGAAAATTGGCAGAAAAGTTGCAGGCGAAGTGGGGAATCAATT
Source organism: Pelodiscus sinensis (assembly GCF_049634645.1). Lineage (NCBI taxonomy): Eukaryota > Metazoa > Chordata > Testudines > Trionychidae > Pelodiscus > Pelodiscus sinensis. The sequence continues at coordinate 113,356,311 of NC_134716.1, forward strand.
CTGAAAACAATCTAAACTACTGGTGTGATCAACAGTGTTTAACATATCTAAGTTGTTGTTGCATGTCAATACCTTTTCCCTGCCTGACTATGAAATGGTTTATTCATATTTTACATACAGAAATGCTGTCACGCAAAACAAACTTTCCAGTTATTGTGCAGCTGGCAGATAACAGCATTACAATTCTTATAAAAGGCTTTTCACACAGTCAAATGCCTGTTACCAGACAATTTCAAAGAAGAAAGCTGTTAGTGTAAAACTAACAGTTTTGTGGCAAGTGACAGGGAAAGAACGTGACACGTCCTTCTGCTAATACCCATGTATTTGACAATATGCTAAATGCAAAGCGGAGAATATCTAAAAGACTCCCTCCAGCTCTGAGGTAAAGACCACAGTTGACAAATTCATTGCCCTGCCCCAAACAGAACTCTCTGCAATAAGGATAAAGCAAAGGATACAGGAGCAAGTCCGAGATGTGACTGAACTGATCTCTCAGGAACCAAGGACCATCACAAATCTCGCCACTTTCTACTACAAGTACAAGGGGCATTTTTTTTGACCTATAACAAATGCTAGAAAACTTACCCAGCATTGCCCAGGTCCAGCCTGGGGTGGGGGATGGAGCTGCACACTGCAACTGCTAACTTCATCCAAGGGATGGTGCGGAGGTGGGGAGGGGAGCTGTGCAGGCCTCCCAAACACACTCCGCAGGCCCCACTTGGAGATGGGGAGGGAAGCCACAAAGACCTCCCAATGGTCTGACCTGGAGGTAGGGTGGGAGGCCATGCAGGCATCCTGCCTGCACTTTCTGGCAAGGTCCAGGGAACCAGGGGCTACGCTCCATGCAGTGGCCAATACCAGCTCCCCAGAGCAGGCGAGGGTATAAACTGCTGACAGCCAGTGGCTTCTCTCTATCAGTTTCCTGGCCAAAAATAAACATACCCAAAGGTGCTTTGGTATTTTTCTCTATGGGCTATGCATTTTGTGAAGTCATTTTTATATTTGACCATTAAATAATCACACAGAACAAAACATGCTAAACCTGCTCATTTCATTAAACATTTCCCTCCTGAAGTTCATGACACTTTTCTAAAATACAAGCTACAGTACTTGTCAAATAATTTGATTCTACACAGCGCCAAATTTCAAAATAATGTGCTATTTTGAGACATCCCTTAACCCTCGTGGAACGAGGGTTACAGGGATGCCGGAAGAGTACACCCATTATTTTGAAAAATATTTTGAAATAACGGGCACGTTTCAAAGATGCGGGGTAGCTATTTTGGGATACCTCCAGTATCCGGAAATAGCCCCGCTGTCTACATGTACCCATATGTGTTACTGTTGCAAAAAAGGCAAGTGCTATTGTGGGATGCATTAGTAAGGAAGACACAAAAAGTAATTCTTCCATTCTTCTCAGGACTGACAAGACTTCAATTGGAGTACAGTGTCCCATTCTGGGTACCATACTTTGGGAATATGTATAAATTGAACAAAGTCCACAGGAGAGCAAAAAAAATTAAAGATATAGAAAATATGAACTATGAGGAAAGATTGAAAAAATGGGTTTGTTTAGTTTGGAAAATAGAAAATAGAAAACAGAAGGAGTGGGGCATGAAACTACATACATAAAATTTGTTATAAAGAGGAGACATACATTTTTTCCTCTTATGCACCCAGGGCATGACAAGACATAATGGGTTTAAATTCTATAAGGGAGATTTCAGTTAGACATTAGAAAAAACTTTTTAACTATAAGGGCAGGTAATTACTGGATCAAATTACTTAGGAAGGTTGTGGAATCCCTGTCATTGGAGGTTTTTAAAAAAAAAGCTAGGCAAACCTCTGTCATTCATTCTAGAAATGGTCTAGAATACTTAATCCTGCTTCAGTGAAAAAGATTGCATTAGATGGCCTATCCAGGTTCCTTCCAGTCCTACATTTCTTTTATCTGTAATACCTGTAACTTTCTTAATTTCTCTATTGCTGCTGATGGTTTCACTGTCTCTCATTGTGCTTGACTGCAGGCAATGGGGTCCTATTTCAGAAAAGCATTTACTTCATGTCCATCCCTATTCAGCCAATCACTTAAGCACATTCTGTGATTTAAACTTAATTTTTTCTTAAAATTAGACACATGCTTCTGAGCTTTGCTGAAGATGGATAGACTGCTGAGATGCGGTGTGAGAATTTTATTTACTTCCAGCAGAATGCCCTCTCTGATGAGATAGGTCAAGGCAGATGAAATGCATGTCAGCATTAGAATGCATAAGAAAGGCAGAAAACATTCAAAGCTGCTGAAATATAACACTTTTATCTTAAAAAAGTAAAATGTTTTTAGATTAGATGTTAATTTACAAAAACTTTATGAGCTAATTACAGTAGGTACAGAGAATAAGTTCAGGACCTGTTTTTCAGTGCTTGGCTAAGGGCTAATGTCTACTTTGGCCATGCATAACCAGATTTACTCACTTCCCTGACTCATGAAACATATGTTTGCACATATGTAGCTGTGTTTTTCTCCATTCTTTTGCTCTGCATTCTCAAAGAGATCTTTTGATTGATATCACTTACTCAAACTTTTGTGTACAATCCTTAGTTGATTATATAATATCTGTCAAATCCTGTAAGCTCATTTCAGGGCAAGGGTCTCATCCTTGAGCGCCCTGAACACCTCTAGAAGTACTGAAAATGAATAACAAGAAATCCTTTACCATGCATTCAAATCCTGACCTGTATGTCTTTTATCTGAAAACAGTGTCAAGATGGCTCTCTCTATTTATTATTATTGTCATTATGCATTAAAAGACCATGCAGGCACCCCCATCATATTTGTGATTGTTGCTGTTCTTCTGTTATATGTAACATATTTTAAAAACATTTTTCTAGTGGTTCATTCTTCCTTATGAGATGCAATAATTAAAATGTTCTTTTTATTACATTTCACTGTTCCTTTAAAGGCTGGTTCCTATGCTGATTCACAATGAAAACATTTCAAATGTGACACATTTACGAAGCCACTTGCATTCATTGATAATAGAATGCATGCTTTGATTGCGTCTTTGATTTTTCCCCCCTCTTTCCCTGTAGTTAACAGCTGTAATGATATTTCTATAAAATCTGTTTCCATGCTGTATGGGGAGATGTGACTTCAAAAAGCCTGCAGGCAATGTAATTATTAGCATAATGAAACCCCTGCTTCTCTGCATTCTATACATTTGAAAGACAAGACAGCAGTTTGGCAAGAAATGCAAACATTACCCAGGCTGTCTCTGCCTGCTGATCCACAGGAGTTCTGCCGGACACAGATTTTCAGAGTAGCTGTCACTTAAAGATATTTTCACATTTCGTTCTGCTTTACATCTGGTTATTCTGTATTTACTTACGTGATGTGCAACAATATTCCACAGTCAAATTTTTACATTAACCTACTGTATGGAGCTTTCTTCACATTACTAGCGAACACTATGGGCCTTATCACATGTCATCAGATCAGCAAACAGCAAGTCTCTTCCACACACAGGTCCCCGATTTCTCTGCAGAAGTGTTTCTTTGTGGGGGGAAGTTGCCTTCCTTGCACAAGCTCTTGGTCTATGTGGATGGGGACTAATTTGTATATAGTTATCAGGGAAGCTGACAGCCACACCGGGTCTTTGGGCAAGGTGGAAAGTGAGGTTCTGTGCTCCTGGAAAGGGCGAGGCCTCAGGCAAAAGGGGTGGGGTCAGGGCAGCCAGCTGTCAGTGTCACCCAGAGCATATATCATGCTGGCCACACGTAGGCCTTAGAGCTATATGGGGTGCCATTTAAAGGATCCGGAGCTCTGGACACCATTGCTGCTACAGTAGTTGTAGCAGCTGGGAGCCGCAGGCCCTTTAGAATTGCTGGGACTGGGGCATTTGCTCCCTTTGTCTTCTCTGCCACCATCTATCAGTGGCCTGGTACTTAGGGGTCTTGGGAACACACATCTCCATCCACTTAACCCTACTCCAGTGAATCTGATTTTAAAAAAGCTGTGAAAAAGGGAGGCATGGGAATAAGTGACTTGCTTATTGTCACTGTCATATAAAGGAAGCAGAGGACAGAGTGCATTCTTCAGTCACACAGCTGTGACTCCCATTGAAGTGAATGAGATTAGTCAGCCTTTGTCTTGACTCCACTATAGTCACAAAATAACAAATGACATCAGCAAATGATAATACAATTTGCATGGAGAAACACGCACACCTACACCCATCTCCATGGAAAGGAAGACAAAACATTTGGAACAAAGGAAAAAACAATTTATATCAGGGGTTGGCAACCTCAGTAGGGAGCCAAATATGGTTCTTTTGCTGCTCAAGCTCAGCCCCAGTCCCTGTCATGCTCTCCTCGCAGCAGGGAGCCCGCACTGGTGCTCCAGTCTCATCCCCTCCATCTCCACACAAGTTTGGAGTGCCAGAGTCATCTTCCTGCAGGGAGGTGGGCAGACACCTACCCCCAGCCTGCTCCTGCACCCTAGCCAGACACTCTACCCCAAAACCTGTTTCTGCATTCTCCCTTCCTCCTGTCCCTTCCCCTGTGGTCAGACACTTTATCTACTCCCAGCCTGCTCCTCCAACCCTCCCTTGCTCCTGCACCGTCCCCGCAGCCAGACACCCTACCCCCAGCCCATTCCTGCACCCTCTCTCCTGGCCAGACACCCTATCCCCAGCCTGCTCCCACACTCTCCCCCTTGGCCAAACACTCTACCCCCATCCTGGTCCTGCACATTACCTTCCCACCAGACTCTGCACCCTCCCTTGCTCTTGCCCTCTTCCCCCAGCCATACACCCTACTTCCAGCCTGTTCCTGGACCTTACCTCACCTCTTCACCCCTGCCTGCACCCCACCTCCTTCCCAGATCCTGTACCCCCATCTCTATCACACTCATTGCTAGCCCTGTCCCGCACACTTTGATCCCACCCCAAAGCTTAGGGGGACCCACAAAATCCACTAACTCTGGAACCCCAGAAAAGTTAGTCTGGCCTAAAGCCTTGAACCTCAGTCCTCCCAGCCCCTCCCCCCACCTTGGGGCTGGAGCACCAGGGGAGTAAGATGTTTCGGTTGGGGGCCACACACATCAGTGAGGATTTGGGGGTTTTTTGCTTCTCACTTGTGTGGTCCCTGACTGATTTTTCTGAGGATCAGCAGTCCCCAACCCAAAAAAAGTTTCCCTACCCCTGCCATAAAGAAAGACAATGTTGAAATCTTTTCTGTTGGACATAATATTTTACTTTATTTAAAATGAAGCCTGGCCAACAAGACCCCCAGCGGGGCCAGTCCCTATCTGGCTGCAGCATCCTTTCCGCAGGCCTGATGCCCCATGGTCCAGCCCCCAACTGGTTACAGGAAGGGCTGCTAGCAGCCCCCCTCCTGCTGTGGCACAGGTAGGAGGGGAGGCCGTGATCAATTTGCAGCGGCCCTGGCCCAGCCCCTCATCTAGCATCCACTGCCTGGGTGCAGCAGCCCAGCCCTGACCAGGTAGGGTAATCTGGCTCCAGGGCCCACTCCCCACATACTCTATTTCCCACACAGCACCCTGCCCTATCTCCTATACCTTCCACACCTCCCAACTCCAGCCCCGAGACACTCATACATCCCAATCCTGACTCCTGCACCCCTACATCCACAAACTGCACCTCCAGCAGCAACAGAAGTCCCGTTACATAAAGTCTGTGAGTACAATGTTTGATTTATGCTAATATCAATCATCATGTTCATTATCAATAATATTACGTTGTATATTTTCAGTAGTTCAAATGGGCATTCTTATACTGTTCTTTGTTGATCACTTTGTTCTGAATTTTGATGTAGTTTGGCTCTTTTGTTTGAAAAGGTTGCTGGCCCCTGGTTTAGATGGAAGAACTCCCCTGCTTTCTCCTGTACAAATACATTCTTGATTAGAAAGATACCATGGATTGCCTTAGTTTACTTTTATAGTTTTTTTTTTTGACTCTGGGTTTTTTTTTAACCCACCAGGTTAAATAAAATTTAAGAGGTTTTAATTTACTTTGGAAGTACGAGTACAGCACCAGCATTATTATAAATGTTATAATTGAAACTTTTTACATAATTTGGCAAACACTATTTAAATCCATTTTTAAGATATTTTATTGCCTTACTGGCGCTGCCCATGATTATAGGTTTGACCTCTACTGCCTGGTTGAGTGCTGCAGAGGTAGGTGTTTGGCATTTTTGTGTACCTTAGACGGCCAGCCTTAATATATTTTTGGGCATTGGCCACCAACTTCTCGATCTTTGCCTGCAGGGCCAGTAAACCCTCCTTTAGGTACTTACTTTTGCCGTGCCACTTAGAATTTTATGTTGGGTTACTTATTAATGCCGAAGTGCGATAGAGCCACATTTTATTAACGGTCAGGATCATCCGGCGAGGGGCTGTTATACACACAGACGGATATGTAGAGGGGCAGGATGGAGTGATCTGTCTGGGTAATTAAACACCAGTAGGTACCGTTTATTTGGACCAGCTTGATGTTTTTGTTTCTCTGAGACAACCACATTAAACCTAGGCAGATTCGTTATGATGTTAAATGGGCAGGTACATAAAATTTTTTTATTAAAGTGGGTGCAACAATTCCTGGGTATAGGGAGGCTCCCACACCTTCAGAATAAGCGATGTTCTCGATCTATCTATATGCTCCTGCTTTGGTACAGGCAGGGAGGTTACCATTTTGATTTGATTTGAGTGAGGAATTCCCAGAGGGGCCAAAAACAAACTGTTATACTATGCCCTGTTTAGGTGGGCCTTTGAGTTTTTATGGATTTTTTACTTTCCCACTCCCATGGGTAGGCACGGAGGAGATGGGGACTTACCACCATAAGGGCTGGGTGGTTAAAGCTATTTTATTTTCTACACTAGCCAGTCTTGTGGAAGAACATATGCAAATGAGGCGCAGCAATGAATATCACCGTGCTTCATTTGCATACTTAATGAGCTGCCATTTTTGTGCAAAACTCCCCTCTTGCGCAAAAGCCATTCTGCCTGAAAATAAGCAGCAGAACAGCTCTTGCGCAAAAGCCCCTTGTGCAAAATGGCAGTTCATTAAGTATGAAAATGAGGGCACTGCGATATTCATTGCCATGCCTCATTTGCATATATTCTTGCACAAGACTGGCAGGGTAGGTGTAGCCAGTATGTCTACACTGCAGACATGCAATGGGCCCAGGTCTGTTGATAGGCTCACAAGGAAGGAGGGTTTTCAATCTGAGCCAGAACACCACAATTTTACAGCCCTGCAGCCTGATCCCAGACCAGCTGACATGGGACAGCTGCATGTGGTTTGCTGTATAGATATACCCACAGAATACTGACATCTGAAGGAGTCATTAGCACAGCTTTTAAGCTCAGAGGTCACTACTCTGGTCTGTGGAGAGTTGGTCTGGTTCACTTTGCACAAATTTTCATTTTAGTATCTAGTGAAAGACCAGATTATTTTTTTTAAAAAATTACTCAACACCTACCTACTCACCTGGTGTAGCCTCGAATAGATTTTCATGCTGAGCTGTTATAAAAATCTTTGAGAACTGATCTCTTGGGTATCTTGTTGGCTCCTCTCATTGTTTGCAGTTGCTAAACCGCAGTAAGAGACAGCCAAACATAGACTAAATGGTTTATTTGTATTACCTTTCCATAGGAACAATTGCTGTGGTTGCCAAAGGGAAAGTACACAATTGTAAATGGAATGAGAGGAGGTTTAAGGAATAGTGTCAAGGTCCAAGAGAATCTGTTATGGTATACCTGTTGTCCTTGGCTCTATCATAGGCTTCCCAAGTGAGCTTCAGTAAGACAAGTAATGTTTTTTCTGCTTCAGTGTCCCCACATAAAATGAGGAGAATGCTTCTTTTTGCCCACTTTGGGTACATCTACACTATAGGACAAAGTCAAATTAAGATACACAACTTCACCTATGTTATTGTGTAGCTGAAGTCGAAGTATCTTAACTCAGCTTTTGGAGCTGTCTATGTTGCAGGAAGCAGAAGGGAGAACACTCTTGCTTCAATTTCTCTTACTCCTCATGAAAGCAGAACTAATGGCGTTGACTGGAGTATCCCCTCAGTTCAAATCAGCTATCTTAACTAGACCAGCTAATTTGAAACCTGGAAGATTGACAGTGGCATCTTCAATCTTACTCTGTAGTGAAGACATATTCTTCTAGTCTTATATATCTAGATTGTAAGCGTTCTGAGACGAGGACTTAGTCCAAGTATGAACAGACCCAAGAACAATGAGGTCTCAATTTCAGGATCTAGACAATGGTTCCAAATACATATTATTTATAGAGAGCACTGCTTTGATAATTATCATCATGGGACAAAGGCAGAACGGGTGATCTTATAATGCCTCTGTACCAATTATGCAATTTAACCATGGGAAAGAAAACTTGGTTGCATCATGTCAATTTGAAGTATTAAAAGGCTCTTCCTTTCTGACAACCCACTTTTATGATAAAGTTTTATTTCAGTGGAAGTATTCAGAAGATAAGTTCATCACTAACACAGTGGACATTGGCTGGTTTACAGAAAGCTGTATGAAGACAAATAGGTTTCCAGAAATAGTTCTGGAATGATTCCGAATAAGCTGAAACAGTTGTGTTCTCATGGTGACAGATAAGATTCATTTTACTTTATAGTAATTGCTAAATCATGTCAGATTATGTCAGACCAATAACTAAACTAAAACATAGGGATGCTACTCAAGCACTATTAAGCCAAAATGATTTCTTATGGACCTGAAGATGAAGGGAGGAAATTTCACCATAGACTTTCTTAAATTGCAAATCTATTTCACATTGAGTAGACAGTTTTTTTCTATGTTAACTTCTAGGTTGCAGGTCTTATTCAAAAGGTCTGGACAGACTGTGTTCTGTCTTAAGCAGGTTCTTACTCCAGAGAAAGGGATAGAAATTCCTGATGCTTCAGTGGACAATGATTTTTCCTTTATCACATGTAGCTGGACAGGGTTCCACACAAACACAGTCTTAGATTGTGAGGGATCTACATCCAAGCTTCTTGACTCTGTACTGGAGTGTGGCCTCCATGTGACACACCTGTTAAAGTTTAAGGTCCAGAAACTGAAGATATCATACAAGAAATCTGAAGTCTCAATTTGTATGTTGCAAAATCTCAATTGCATATATATGTAAGTATGTATTTAAAAGACTACCACTGCAGAAATGGGGATGATTTCTGTCAGCCAAACCAGAAACCTCCATTTTACATTCATTTGTGTTTCTGATGCCACAGAAGCTCTGGTGTGGGGGAACTCTGAGCAGGGCCGGCCCAAGCCATTCATGCGCCCCGGGCCCTGGTAGCGCAGTGCATGCGCGTCCCTGCCCCCAGACACCCAGCACATGTGCAGCCCCACCCAGTCTGGCAGCCCGGTGCGGCACCCCCTACAGTAGGGCACCCCGGGTGGTAGCCCAGTCAACCCGTAGCTTGGGCCGGCTCTGACTCTGAGATCATTCAAGAGGAGATATGTTTTTCTCTCTTGCTCAATGGGGATATGTTTCAAATTCATCTTCCATATGCTCCACAAGGCTTACAGTCTCTGTCTCCAGTTTTGGACCAGCTGGCTCATCTCCTATAATGAAAGCCACCTACCAACGTAAAGTCACTGTGTCCCCAATACATACCATAGGCACTGCGCTCTGAAATCTGCCAGGATATAACAATGAGATAGATTCTCTACAATTCTAGACACTAGCCATGGACTGGAGCAACCTAGCTGAGATCACAGATTAGTGGTGAATCTGGAAGCAGAGGGAAGTATTGGGCCCTGTGCTGATACAACAATACACCAAAATGCCAATAATTTGAGTGATTTCTAGTATCCTAGAAATGGGATAAAAAACATAGATCAAAGGGGAACACACATATCCATTGGAAAAGTAATATCTGACACATATATTATCTTTTAGGAGGAAATAAAGCATATCACAAAAAGTTCAAACTTGTATTGATGAGTGGAAACATATCAACTAAAATCAACAGAAAAAACAATTCACTTCAGTCTTAGTGGAATTCCCTCTGAAATGACTATAATTGACCCTGATGCAATCCACTCAACCAGAAATAGACAGATTTCCACACTGGGAAGTTTATGTAGACATTGATATCAGCCATAGCTAGACAGGCCCCATCAAAATGGTGACAAGAGAGAATAATCAACTAGGTAACAAGGCAGGGGAATAAAGGCTCATGTCAAGCCAGTGATTCATAACAAGGAGCAGGCACAGATGCATCCATTTGGTTTTCAGCATCTTTCCTAGGCTAATGCCACTGTACCATGAGGAAGCCTAGAATAATTGCTTTTACTGCTACTGTTATAATTATTGATGCTTCCACACTAATTAATGCGGATATTATACTTATACCAGACATGTTTCCTTGGAAAAGGAGAGATCATAAGAAATACTCAAATCATTAAAATTCAGGGTCATATTTATACCTAACAAAATATAAACAGAAAAAAATCAGCAATAAATATAAAAAAATGACCTTTGTGCTAAGAATAGAATGTCTTCCTAGTGTAGAAACAACCTTGGTAATCAGGAGCAATTTAATTAAATACCTGTGTGCCTCAAATTGTCACTAATTCAAAGGACGCTTATAAAGTACTTTAAATATTACCGTAAGTGTGATGCTAGGAAAATCTCTTTAGAGGATTATACATAAATGTACTAGTAAAGATGCATTGTATGCTTCTAATGTAAAGTGTAATCTTGGGTTTCGAATATTGTGGGACACAGGATGCACGTCTCAGAAAGGGGATATGGAGTCATTCAGTCATTTTTAATGTTGCCATGTATTTTGAGATTTACACTTTTTGAAGGAAACAGTTTATTTTTCAAATAAAAAAAGAGATGTCCAGTGTGTTATGCAAGTTAATTAATATGAATGATGAACAGTAAATAAGTAGTTGGTGCTTTTTAGAATTAAACCATTAAAAAAACGTACTTTTTGGTTTTGAGGAGTTCTGTCATCGAACTCTAAATTTACCACTGTGATCACTCAGAAAACTGCTCTTAATAGGCCAGATTCTGCCACCTTACTTATGATGAAATAACTTACTCATAGCACAATTTATATTTAGTTCTGATTCAGCAGTGAGGCGGGTAGGTGTAATTATCCATAATTTTCCCCATTTTACAAATTGAGAAACAGAGGCATAAACAAATGAAGTGAGCTGCCCAGAAGTGGGTACTTCCACAAGGCTCTTTTTCCAGATCTTCTCCTGCCTGCAGTGCAGTACTCAACTCTCCTTATTTGAAAAATAAACTGTTGCATCTGACGAAGTGGGACTTTGCCCACGAAATCTTATGCTCCAACACTTCGGTTAGTCTGTACGGTGCCACAGGACTCCTCGCTGCTTTTGCAGATTCAGACTAACACGGTTACCCCTCTGATACTTAACTCTCCTTATGAAGCCCCTCTTTCAATCCATGTGTGCATTGTAGGTGTGACAGGTTGTAGTTGCCAGATAAGCTCCATAGCCCCGTCCTCTCCTTTATGGGAATTTTTAAATTCCATCATAGTGGCTTAAGAATTAAGTAATTTTGCCACCTCTCTCTTGAATGGCATTTTGATACAAAAATGAGTTTCCTTCCTCCTCCATAACTACAAGTGTTCCATGGCAGTGCCATGTCTGTGGTGATGATTTGTTTCTCCCATCTCCACTCCATCCGACCCGTGGATTTAATAGATATAATATAATCACATGATTAAATACTATGTTTAACTCAAACTGACTGGCAACTACATACTCTGATATTGCAGGGGATGACATTGTGTGACTGACACCTATCATGTATAGATTTGTTTTATTTAATATTATTATTTAATATCAATACATTCTGAAAACAGCTGTACAGGCAAGGAGCATATTTTTATTAACAGCTTTAACTTTGTGGTTCCCACATCAAAGCTCTTTCTTTGAAGTAAAAATAACTGGGCCTATGGGATGCATATTCCATATATGGTACTGCTTATGTATAATGAATGAAGGGGTGCAAAAGTCAAATAGAGGCCCGTTTTAATACAAAATTAGATTTTCAAAAGAGTTCAGCTACCAGCAGCTCCCATGGTGACACTTTTCTTTTGAAAATCTCACAATTGCTAGTCCCAATCATTAAAAATCCTAAGTCAGCCCCCCTAGAAGCACTGGATTGACTTAAATATAGTACATTTAAAGTTCCTTTTACTTACCTACTGGCTTTTTGAGCTCTTAGCGTTTTTTTGTGCTTTTCTCCAAAAATGACAGCTCAGAACTTACTATTATGTTTCTTTTAATGAAACCTGGTATTCTTACATAATTATATAAATCTCAAAGCTTATGGTCACATTTTTTAAAAAAGTTTTTCATTTACCTTTTTTATTCACTGAAAGAAATAGGTGCCCTGTTTCACTGTAACTATTTACAATGGAACTGAAACAATGGGAGGTAAAGATGAAATGCATAGCATTTAATCTCATCAGCCTCTGCTGCTCTACACTATTTCACCTTCAGGGAAGTAGTGTTCAGAGCTTAGTCTCAATTAGAAGAACTAAATTCACACCATTACACTATTCCCGATTCAACTTTTAAAAGACTGAAAAAGTGCAACCTGGCTTGGCTTGCCTAGTGGAGTTGTTGGAAGCACACTACTCAGAGGTTGGAGTTAGAATAGAACAGAGTTGTGAAACAGAAGAGCGAGGTTAGCTGGATGAAAAAAAATCCTAAATGCTTGGAAGTGTTACACATGAGGAAAAAAAATGTTTAATACTGGGGGAAGGGAGAGGAAGTTCCTTTTTCCTTTGTGGTTCCCCTCTATTTTTTCCTACAAGAAGACCATCTGTCCTAAAAAGTAAAAGTAATTAGAATTCTGCCCTGCACTCCATGTAAATTAATCATTAAATTAAAGGTCCGTGTGGCAATGATATAAAAGTATTCTAAGATGTATTTCACTGAGCTGTTATAGACATATATAATGGGGCACATATTAAGTCAGTAGAATACGTGTCACAAAGTTTCCTAGCCGGGGGAGCTGAGAGTCCTGCTGGTGTAACCTTGAGTGTTACACTGGGACCCTCGGCAAAGTGTGTGGAAGAAGGCGCCTCTGCATTCCTAGGAGGTGTGGGGCTTCAGGTAAAAGGAGTAGGGTCGGGGCAGCCAGCCCTCGGAGCCACTCAAAGCACGCTGCACCAGCCTCCCCAGACACTTAGAGCTGCCTTCAATGCACTGTATGGCATTCTGGTGATTGTTAAAAGGAACTGGGGCTCCAGGAACAGCCATTACTGCAGCAACGGCAGTGGCAGCAAGGAGCCCTGGGCCCTTTAGAATCACTGGGCCATGGGGAAGTTGTCCACTTTGCCCCCACATTCGTGGGCCAGTTATGTCATATGATACTCAGAATTTGCTACCAGGTCATCGTAGTAGAAGTTTGTTTTTTTCATACCTGGGAGAACTTGGCAATTTTCTCTAAAATGCTGATAAATTAAGTTAAATCTGACTGAACCAAGTTTAAGTATTTTAGGGGTTCTTTGTATTAAAAAATGCAAAGGTTTATGCATTATTGTGGGATTGTATGTAATATCTCTAGTAGACACATGACTAACACTGTTCTGAAATATGATTTGTCCTTTTCATATCTGTTCACTTTTTTTTAATTGTATCCTTTGGTATATATGGTTGTGACTATTTTCTTCCACTATTTGATCTGAGGAAGTGGGTCTGGCTCATGAAAGCTCATCATCTAATAAACCATCTTGTTAGTCTTTAAAGTGCTACATAGTCCTGTATTTTGTTTCAACTAACCTTAGGAAGTGTTATGCACTTCAAAGGCTTATTTGAAACAATGTGATAGACAAAAACTCAGGTTTCCCAGGAAATCTCTGTGGGGAGAGTGTATGTAACTCTACCATCTCCAGTTATGCAAACTTGACCTTTGAAGCTTCATACTGAGAAACTTATTTTGGGGGAATTCTAGAGTCTGAGTTACAGAGGAGAGCAGAGCAGATGATCACAGTAGTGCCTTCTGGCCTTGGACTCTGAATATCCTTTGTCCGCTGATCACTTGTTCCATGAGGACAAGGATCAGAAATTCAAACTGTACAAGGGAGTGACTTAGAGATTCTTGCTCTGAGCAAAAGATATTATGGACTAGTAACCAGAACGGGGAAAAAACCTTGGTGGAATGGAAGAACTGACTTCTGTCTGAGCCCTTAGAATCATAGAATACTAGGATTGGAAGGGACCTCGAGAGGTCATCGAGTCCGGTCCCCTACCCCCATGGCAGGACCAAATACTGTCTAGACCATCCCTGATAGACATTTATCTAATCTACTCTTAAATATCTCCAGAGATGGGGATTCCACAACTTCCCTGGACAATTTATTCCAGTGTTTGACTACCCTGACAGTTAGGAACTTTTTCCTAATGTCCAACCTAAACCTCCCTTGCTGCAGTTTAAGCCCATTACTTCTTGTAATGGATAGCAGGTTTAAAACTAATAAAAGAAAGTTCTTCTTCACACAGCGTGGAACTCCTTGCCAGAGGAGGCTGTGAAGGCTAGGACTATAATAGAGTTTAAAGAGAAGCTAGATAATTTCATGGAGGTTATGTCCATAAAAGGCTATTAGCCAGGGGATAAAATGGTGTCCTTGGCCTCTGTTTGTCAGAGGCTGGAGAGGGATGGCAGGAGACAAATCGCTTGATCATTGTCTTCGGTCTACCCTCTCTGGGGCACCTGGTGCTGGCCACTGTGGGCAGACAGGATACTGGGCTAGATGGACCTTTGGTCTGACCCAGTATGGCCGTTCTTATGTTCTATCCTCAGAGGACAAGATGAACACGTTTTCTCCCTCCTCCTTTTGACACCCTATTAGATACCTGAAACTGGCTATCATGTCCCCCCTTAGTCTTCTCTATTCTAAACTAAACAAACCCAATTATTTCAGCCTTCCTTCATAGATCATGTTCTCTAGACCTTTAATCTTTCTTGTTGCTCTTCTCTGGACCCTCTCCAATTTCTCCACATCTTTCTTGAAATGCGGTGCCCAAAACTGGATACAATACTCCAAATGAGGCCTAACCAGCGCGGAGTAGAGTGGAAGAATGACTTCTTGTGTCTTGCTCACAACACAACTGTTAATGCATCCCAGAATCATGTTTGCTTTTTTTGCAACAGCACCACATTGCTGACTCATATTCAGCTTGTGGTCCACTATAACCCCTAGATCCCTTTCTGCCGTATTCCTTCCTAGACAGTTGCTTCCCATTCTGTATGTGTGAAACAGATTGTTCCTTCCTAAGTGGAGCACTTTACATTTGTCTTTATTCAGCTTCATCTTGTTTGCCTTGGACAATTTCCCCAATTTGTTCAGATCATTATGAATTATGACCCTATTCTCCAGAGCAGTCGCAACTCCTCCCAACTTGGTATCATCTGCAAACTTAATAAGCGTACTTTCTATACCAATATCTAAATCGTTGATGAAGATATTGAAGAGAGCCAGTCCCAAAACAGACCCCTGCGGAACCTGACTTGTTATACCTTTCCAGCAGGATTGTGAACCATTAATAACTACTCTCTGAGTTATTTAAGCTTGTTAGACTTGGGGTGATCTTTGTTTACTGGCATGCATGTAGGTTCTTTTATAGATTTTAATATGTTTTCTCTGCAATGCTTTTACCTTTAGAATAAATGTGCTTGCTTAGGAAAAGCTGTGTAGTACCTTATAACTGTGGGCATTTTTGTTGTTTCTAGCCTCTGAGGACTCATAGACTTTAGGATCAGAAGGGACCATTATGATCATCTAGTCTGACCCCCTGCATAATGCAGGCCACAGGATCTCACCCACTCTCTCCTAGAATAATCCTCTCACCTATATCTCAGATATTGAAGTCGTCAAATGGTTTCAGGACCCCAAGATGCAGAGAATCCTCTAGCAAGTGATCTGTGCTCCATGCTACAGAGGAAGGCGAAAAACCTCCAGGGCCTCTGCCAATCTACCCTGGAGGAAAATTCCTTCCCGACCTCAAATATGATGATCAGCTGAAGCCTGAGCATGTGGGCAAGACTCACCAGCCAGACACCCAGGAAAATTTCTCTATAGTAACTCCTATCGTCCCACCATTGGCCTATTTACCGCTGACAGTGAAAGGTCAATTAGTTGCCAAGATCATGTTATCCTAAAAAACCATTCCCTTCATAAACCCATTTAGCTTAATCTTGAAGCCAGATAGGTCTTTTGCCCCTACTACTTCCCTTGGAAGGCTGTTCCAGAACTTCACTCCTCTAATGGTTAGAAACCTTCGTCTAATTTCGAGCCTAAACTTCCTAACAGCCAGTTTATATCCATTTGTTCTTGTGTCCACATTGGTATTAACCTTAAATAATTCCTCTCCCTCCCTGGTATTTATCCCTCTAATATATTTAAAGAGAGCAATCATGTCTCCCCTCAGCCTTCTTTTGGTTAATGTAAACAAGTCAAGCTCCTTGAGTCTCCTTTCATAATACAGGTTTTCCATTCCTTGGATCATCTTAGTGGCCCTTCCTTGTACCTGTTCCAGTTTGAATTCATCCTTCTTAAACATGGGAGACCAGAACTACACACAGTATTCCAAATAAAGTCTCACCAATGCCTTGCATAATGGCACTAACACCTCCTTATTTCTACTGGCAATACCTCGCCTAATGCATCCCAAGATCATATTAGCCTTTTTCACGGCCATGTCACAATGGCGGTTCATAGTCATCCTGTGATCAACCAGGACTCCGAGGTCCTCCTCTTCTTCTGTTACTTCCAACTGATGTGTCCCCAGCTTATAACTAAAATTCCTGTTATTAATCCCTAAATGCATAACCTTACACTTCTCACTATTTGGAGCTCCTAGCTCCAAATGTGCCCACTGGCCTGTAATCCCTGAACATTGCACTGACCACCAGTCCTGTATGCCCTTTTCCCACTCACTGATACCAGTTTTCCACAGAGCCAGACCCAATGTGGGGGAGTTATAGCACAACATTTTGCTGCACTCACCATCCCCTACCTAGTGTGAATTGTAGGATGGTGTAGACACATCCTAAATCTCAGATCAGAATGATAGAGCCAAACATCATGCTGTCTGAGATGGTGCACAAGTCTATTAGAAGGAATTGGGCCAAATTCATCAGTTCACAAAACATTTTTCAAATGAACATCCAGCAGAAAAGAAGATTTTATTGACAACCAGTCTGAACCAGTGATCTAGAAATGAAAATCACCTTTCCCTCTACCCTCCTCCTATATCCAGATGTCTGGGAAGAGCAGATTTATAAATTCATGACATTTTTGACATCTTTCCAAAAACATCCCATGCCAAGAGTTTCAGCAATGCCTGAGTAGATCTAGATGATGACAAGACAACAATCTGTTAACAGTCTCACTGTTACATGTTCTGCTTTGATCTGTTGTAAAAGAGGCCACTGCTTATCTCCTTGGCATGCAGCCACAACAGCAGCCACTGTAGTTGTTCTTAGGATCATTCTTTGCCAGCGATGATGATAGTTCCTTCTGGCCTTAAAGTCTGAGTACATAATGCTAATCACCCCAGGAAGACCAGATTCTGGACATAAAGAGGTTAAATTGCACCTCTCCTGCTAAGATGTCATGACAAGCTGGCTGGCTATATGATTTTGCCCTTGACCAAATGTATAAAAAGACTGTAGAACATATGTCCTGACAAACAGACAGATGCTTCATGTCATAAAAATGACATATGGAGGTGTAAAAAACATAAGTTCATTGACCCATCATCTACCTACTCCGGACAACACATCAATCTGCACTTTTTAATAAGATTTTCTAGTGTTAGGGGTTAATAATCCATAGACCAATGTTCCATACATTACTTTGACACTTTCTAAAACAGAGGCTGGTATTATTTTGTTTGCCAGAAAATATGTCATTACTGTTATTATTAATATTGAATATGTGAGCTAGAAATTCTAGATATTGACATGTGAAATGCATGAATGGAAAATAACCGAAGTAACAATGTGCTGAACAATGTTGAACATTAAAATCGAGGGGCCCAGTTTAGCATCCCCATATGGCACTGGAAAGCCACTGAGGAGAGATACAAACTCAGTCCTTCCATCAGTATCTGCTCAAGGATGAGTCTGACTTTTTCTTCCTATCAAGAAAACTAAATTTGAAAGATGAAAGGACAAAGGTGTGAGTACATGTTACACAAACACATGCACTTTTCTTCTTTAACTTGCTAATTCTTCTTTCCCTCTCTCTCTCTCTCACTATGCAGCTAACTGTGGCTTGATAGTTGACGTTGGGTTCTGAAATGGGCTTAAACAGGGATCACATTTCTGGTTTTTTTTCAACACCTTTTAATATGAAATTTCATAGTGTTTTATCCTTTTTGGCTTAATAGTGTTTGAGTAGCATGCTTATGTTTTTATGCTTTTAATCCTCTTTGAAATTTCTAAGATATTTTGATTAAATGCATTTGTAATAGAAAGTGTTTCAACTCGGTTGTGGCTGAAAATTATCTGCATCAATCTGATCTATTTTTACAAGTACAGGCAGTCCCCGGGTTACGTACAAGATAGGGACTGTAGGTTTGTTCTTAAGTTGAATTTGTATGTAAGTCGGAACTGGTACATATTGTAGGGGAAACTCTAGCCAAACATTTTTTTTAGTTTTGGATAGCATAGGGAAAGGTTAACTCCCCTCTAATGTTTGTTTTGCTGTCTGTTCCCCTGTTCAGAAGATTTCACATCTATTTCTGTCCCTGTGACAAACTCAGGACTAAAGGAGTAACTCATCAAATACCAAACAGCTCTGCACCATGCTTTGAGCTAATAGCTTTATTTCCACACACCACCCAGGGTTCTAGGAGGAGGGTCCTTTTTTTGCTAACACAATGAGGCCAGCACTTTGTTTGTTTTGGTGGAGTCTTTGTTTGCCCAGGGAGCCCAGCATGTATAGGGGGAGGAGGGGCGGAGAGGCTGCTTTTGTCTGCTGTTCAGCAGCCTGTTGCTCAGGGGAGGGGGCAGCCTGTTGCTGGCAGGGGGGGAGGGGGGAGGCGTGCAGGATGCGAGGCCGTGGGGGGGGGGCAGCAGGCATGGGGAGGCACTTTTCCTCTGCCCGGCAGCTCTGCGGGATCCCTGTCCCTGTGGCCAGCTGCTGCAGGCAGAGGCCAGTTGGAGCCGGCCGAAGAGGAGGAGGTGGTGGATTCTAGGACCCAGGTGAGCGAGCCCCAGGGACGCTGCTGCGCTCCGGGAGCCCGGCATGTATAGAGGGGAGGAGGGGCAGAGAGGCTGCTTTTGTCTGTTCGGCAGCCTGTTGCTCAGGGGAGGGGGCAGCCTGTTGCTGGCAGGGGGGGGGGGCAGCGGGCGTGGGGAGGCACTTTTCCTCTGCCCGGCAGCTCTGCGGGACCCCAGTCGGAGCCGGCCCGAGGAGGAGGAGGATCCTAGGACCCAGGTGAGCGAGCCCCGGGAATGCTGCTGCGCATGTGCGGGAGTTGCCTCACCCCGTTCGTATCTAGGGATCCGACGTAAGTCGGATCCACGTAAGTCGGGGACTGCCTGTATTTAAAAATACTGTCTATCTACACACAAAAAATTGGTTGAGAAAGAAAACTTGAGTAAATCTGGACAACATTTAAAAAAAATACATGGTATGCAGGACTATTTTAGCCATTATTTGTTTAGTCGCAACTGACAAACAAAATCTTTGCTGTTAGGACATGTTTGCACTAGGAAATTATTTTGAAAGAAGTTTTTTTGAAATAATAAGTCCCCAAATAACTATTGCAAAATAGCATGTCCATATTACAGGGAAGGCTCGAAATTAGTCCGAGGCAGACTGTGTTAATGTGGTCGTACTCCCTCGACTTAGAGCCCCAGGAAGCACAGGGGAGTAATTACAGGCAGTCCCCGAGTTACGCGGATCCGACTTATGTCGGATCCGCAGTTATGAACGGGGCCCTCTCCCTGGTCTCCAGCAGACCAGGGAGAGGAAGCAAAGCAGCGGAGCACGCGGGCAGCGGACAGCCCAGACGCGTCTGGGCTGTCCGCTGCCTGCGTGTTCTGCCGCTTTGCTCTGCTTTGCTCCGTCCCCCTGGTCTGCAGACCAGAAGGACGGGGAGCAAAGTGGCGGAACACGTGGGCAGCAGACAGCCCAGACGCGCGTCTGGGCTGTCCGCTGCCCTCGTGTTCAGCCGCTTTGCTCTGCTTTGCTCCCCGCCCCCCTGGTCTGCAGACCAGAAGGACGGGGAGCAAAGCGGCGGAACAAGCGGGCAGCAGACAGCCCAGACGCATGTCTGGGCTGTCTGCTGCCCACGTGTTCTGCCACTTTGCTCCCCGTCCTTCTGGTCTGCAGACCAGGGGGACGGGGAGCAAAGCAGAGCAAAGCCGCGGAGTCCGAGGGCAGCAGGACAGCCACCGCGCGTCTGGGCTGTCCCGCTGCCCCTGTGCTCCGCGGCTTTGCTCCAGATGCCTGTGGTACAGCAGCTAGGGGCTGCTGGTTGGTCCTGTAGCGCCGCTCTGGGCGCTACTGGACCAACCTGACAGCACCCCAGCTGCTCTGCCCCAGGCGTCCTGATTCAGCCACTGCTGGTCAGTTTCAGAAGCGGCTGAATCAGGACGCCTGGGACAGAGCAGTTTGGGTGCTGCTGGGTTGGTCCAGTAGCGCCGAGGAGCGGTGGTGCTACTGGACCAACCCAGCAGCACCCCAGCTGCTCTGCCCCAGGCATCCCCAAGTCAGCCGCTGCTGAAACTGACCAGTGGCTGACTACAGGAAGCCCCTGCCCCGGGCTTCCTGGAATCAGCCGCTGATCAGTTTCAGCAGCAGCTGACTTGGGGATGCCTGGGGTTCTTAAGTTGAATCTGTATGTAAGTCAGAACTGGCATCCAGATTCAGCCGCTGTTGAAACTGATCAGTTTCAGCAGCGGCTGAATCTGGACGCCAGTTCCGACTTACATACAGATTCAACTTAAGAACATACCTACAGTCCCTATCTTGTACGGAACCCGGGGACTGCCTGTACTTTGAATGACTCGGGGAATAGTTATTTTGAAATAGCAGCAGTCAAGCAACCACACTACTGCTATTTTGAACTAGCTATTTTGAAATAAGCGTTATTGCTCATGGAAAGCAGGAGTTATTATTTTGAAGTACCCAGCTCCTTATTTCAAACTAACAGGCTTGGTAGTGTGGATGCGCCACTTGTTATTTCAAAATAAGGGGAATTATTTAGAAATAACACCCTAGTATAGACCAGGGCTAAGTGACATAAAATATGATTTTTCAAAAGCACTTAGGGAAGATTTACAAAGACACCTAAATAGAAAGCTGGATACCAACAGACATTTACAAAAGCAATCAAGCAGGCAAAGGGCCTTTCTCCTACTGGTTTCAATTAAAGTCAGTGGAGCTTGGGGATAATTTTTGAGACGCATATATATGATTTAGGAGCTTAAATCCCACCAACTTTCAATGAGACATGGGCTCCTAAATCACTTATAACCTTTGGAACTCCCACCCAACTTCTATGCAGTTTTATTCTCTCACAACTATTTTATTCTCTCACAACTGCAGATCATACTCCACAACCTTAATTTTGTCTCTTATGAATGTTAGCTTTTCAACAAGCACTTTATCAGACTAACTCTTCCCAGTGCAATAAGCTACCACAAATTCATAATTAACAGTGCTAAGAGGGGGCAGTTTGGGAGAGCGATAATAATGGATTAAGTGGTCAAGATTAGGTCCTCAGCAGCCTGAATCTCACAGGATATGTGGAGACTTAGTTCCTCAGAAAATCAGGATGCTTCTTTAAGTATCTAATGTTTCGATGAGGGACCTAATACAGGCATCCAAATGGCCTCAGCATTTGTCTTCTGTTGATAATAAGTTTGTCTGCTCTGAAATGGTCTCTGAATAATCAAGACAGTTCTGTGTTGTCATTGATATCTGACCACATATTTGGCTCAGTACCACTGGTGGATATTTGTCTGAAGAAAATGAAACGGATTAAATATCTTCTTAAACAAGAAGCTGGCTTTTCCTTGGCTTCTAGGCAAAACTTGAAAGTAGCTACCCCACACATACTGTGTTGGGATGAAGTGGGACTTAGAACTGAGTATCACTGCCTTGATTAATCACAGTCTGTGATGGCACAGCACCATTATTCATTTGATTTTTTTTTTATAATAGAAGGCCAGAACATAGATTCATACATTTCAAGCCTGTTTTTATCTGCTTCCATTATTCTAAAACACTTTAAAAACATTGAAGATTTGCTCATTGACTAGTGTGGAGCAGACCCTAAAAGTGTTAAAAATAAATTAGTGCAACTGTTTTCATAATGATGCTTTTAGCCATTATAAATATAGTGACAGTTTATGTTTGATACTGAAAATACAGACATGGAGGATGGATTAGAACAGAAAGAATAAGCTCCTCTTGGTTAAGAGTTTCCTCTTGATTTATTAGGGAAGAGTGGTTTTATCATTGGGCCATACCGGAGACTTTTATTCAGGGCTCAATCCTTCTCTCACTGTAGCCACTAACTTCAAATAGAAGAAGAATATGGCTTCCTATTTTATACACAATGGACCAGATCCTGAAAGTATTGAGGTTTGTCAACTCCCCTTGTCCTTGCTGAGAAAAGAAGGTCCCTGCACATTGTAGAAGAGATGCAGTATCTCACAGTATCAAATCCACAGCCAATAGGATCAGGAAAGCTCCATAATCCTGTGCCTTCTCATGGAAAATATGACATTAAACAAATGCCAGTCCTTCTGCCAAATTACATGATCTTTCTCCTTTCTCAAGTCTGTATTTTAATAGTGAGAAATGTACTGTTACAATATATTACAGTCATCCCTATAGCACTCTCTTCCAGTACTAGGTGACCTCTCAGATAATGAAAATGCCCTGCCTTTCAGCTCTTCGATAACTAGGATCACAATAAACTGCCACAGAAAAATGGTTATACTACTGAAACCCCTTAAGACCCAGACTGATGGATGTGGAAATTCACATGATTATGTTAAGGAGATGGGATTACCTATAGTCATTCATCTTCACTGAAAAACTGGTCTCTGGTTCTGCTGACAATGATCATTCTGCCACTTCCCTTGATTGCATTTATCTCATTTCCAATCACAATAGATATGTACTGAGATAATAGCAATTGTCTCTAACCTTAAAACCTTTAATATGTGGATCTTTATCACTCTCAAACATATGTAGAAAATTATGGATTGTGACTACTATTTCACTCTTTCATTTTTCACTTTACACAATTGCATTTCTTTAGAATAGGAATAAGGACCTGAAACAGGAAATTATCATCAGTCAATACTGCACTTGTTTCAATACTACATAGTGGATCTGCAAAGTCTAGTTAACTATGCTTCTCTGACATGATGCTTTCTTTTTACATAATTTTATAAATATAGGGCCCTTGATGTCTAGCAGCAGGGATCATAGCAACAACATTATACTGATTTAGTTGTTAGAGGGATTTTTTTGGGTACGGAGAGGCTGGATTAGCCCAGAATGTGCAGCAGAGCATTATATCTGTCTCAAGCAGAAATAACTTTTCAGCCTGTGGCTGATTTCGTTTCTGGAGGAGGAGAATGCCATGTACTGAAGCCCCTACTCCCAAGCCTTCAGCTAACCCACTTTTCCATTGTTAAGAGACTATGTGGCTAGCTTGTAGACTCAATGAAGAGGAGTGTAGGATCACTGGCCCATGGTAGATTTGCTCCCTTATGCACCATGCAGTGTGGGGTGGATACACAGATAACAGATGGGCTTCTGTGCTGCAGTTAAGTAGGTATAATAATAATTCCCTACTTCAGAGGGATATAGTAAGGCTTAATTAATTATTCTTTATCAACCCCTTTAAGACTCTCAGATAGAAGGTTAAATAAAAGTGCAGAGTAAAAGGATTCCATTACACTGCAGATGATCAAAGACAATGTTTACAAGCTGTGAATTACATGAAAGCTAACAGTGAATCAATCAAATTATCAGAGGGGAAGCAGTGTTGGTCTGTCACTTCAAAAATGAGTAGCCCCGTAGCATCTGTAGCACGTTAGATATTACCATTAGATACTAACAATTTATATATATATATGCTACGAGATAGATAGATAGATAGATAGATAGATAGATAGATAGATAGATAGATAGATAGATAGATAGATAGATAGATATGTTAGTATCTAATGTATTACAGGACTACATGTTTTCAAAATAAAAGGGAGTTCACAATTTATAACAGGAAAAGAAGGGAGAAGAGTTTAATAAATATAATATAATATAATATAATATAATATAATATAATATAATATAATATAATATAATATAATATAATATAATATAATAATAGCCCCTCTCCCTTCTTTTTCTGTTATAAATTGTGAGGGGGTCCCCCTTTTCTCTCCACTCTACTGATCTGAGGAAATAGGTTTTGCCCACAAAGCTCATAATAGTTTATATATTTATTAGTCTCTAAGGTGCTACAGAATTACTCATTACAATCAAATTATTTAAGTGTATATTGACATGTCTCCCTATTCATAGTTTCTTTTATTATCCACTTTCAATACACATGCCAAAGAGAAATGGGGTTATTAATAGGTATGTCTTAATATCTAAGGGTGGTGATAATAATGGAGCTAGTGACCCAGCAGGGAGGTTACTATAAAAAAATAGATAGAAAAAACTCAACCCTCCAAGATGGAAATAAACCCTTTTCTCTCCTCTCTGCTACCCAGCTGCTCTAACAGCATTTTGAAGAGTCAAAATAATAACTCGCAAAGTCTTCACATGTGGTATGAAAAGATTAGACAAGTCTTAAGCGGGCAGGGATTGAAATCCTGACTGATAATACAGTGGTGAAATTATATATCATAAAAAGCAGAGAAAAGGGGGTTGGAGTTTAGTTGAAAGGGAGATTTAATCTGGAGACAAAGACTTTCATATAAATCCATCCCTTATATTTTGGACGATTATTTCAAAAGCTGGAACTTGTGCTTGTTGATCTCTTAAACTGATTACTGAGAAAATGTATGCACTTTTAGAAACAGTCATTGACAGACATACATTTCAGATGTCCTTTTTCATTGTTTTTTATTTGGTAACAAAGCTAGATTGCATAACACTTCTGATATTTTCAAATAACAGATATCTTGAAATTCAATTTGTAGTGCAGTTGTATAATTTATTGTACAATAACTACATCATGTTCCAGGAGACAGCAACATAGAGACTGACTGAATTCCAGCGCAGAAGATAGTTGTTTCAAAATGATAAGATCATTTTGTCAAAGGGAAAAAATAATGATAGGGAAAGATATTTTTCTCTACCATCAAATTTTGATTCTTTGGAGCAACCTTCAAGTTACTGAATACTGTACAAGTCCCTATGTTATCTGAGCTTCACAAACACTAAAAGCGACACTGGGGAGGATTGGTGTATGTTTATCAAAGTGTTTTCTTGATAGCAACATTAATGTAATGATTTAAATTTCTCTGTGTGTGTGTGTGTGTGTATTCATTCTTGCATTGATTTTAAAATGTGTGTGTGTGTAATATCACACACACACCCATATTTTAAAACCAACATAAGAATGGTCATACTAATGGTCAAGCTATTTAGTTCAGTATCCTGTCTTCTAACAGTAGCCAATGCCATGTGCTTAATAGAGAGTTTAACAGGCTATCATCTGTCTCAGAAGGGTAGCCAGGTTAGTCTGTAACTTTAAAAATGAGTAGTCATGTGGCACCTTAGAGACTAACAAATATATAGAGTATCAGGAGCTTTTGTGGGCAAAACCCACTTCCTCAGATGAACTGGAGTGGGAGAAAAAAGGGGAATGCAGAATTTATAATGGAAAAGGAAGGGTAAGTGGCTGCTGGAAAACAGAAGCTATGGACATGGAGAATGTTGTTGCATCCATGCCTATCTTGGCTAATAGCCATTGATGGACCTAACCTTCATGAACTTACCTAGATATTTTTTATACCTGTTGAATTTTGGTCTTCCAACATCTCCTGGCAAAGAGTTACATAGATTGATAGCACATTGAGTGAAGAAGTACTTCCTGTTGTTTGTTTTAAACCTAATACCTATTACTTTCATTGAGTGACCCCTACTTCTTGTAGTTTTGGGGGCAGCTGAGTTAGTCTGTTACAGAAAAAAAAAACACCACCAATGGTCTGGTAGCACTTTATAGACCAACAAAATATGTAGAAAGCTCATGATACCATCTACATGTTTTGTTAGTTTATAAAGTGCTACCAGACCATTTGTTGGTTTTTTCCTACTTCTTGTGTTATGTGAATGAGTAAATAGCATGATAACAGCTAACATTTACATAGCACCTTGCACTAAAGGATCTCAAATGGCTCTTCATATTCGTACAGGGTATGTCTACACTGAGTGTTATTTCGAAATAAGCTATTTCAAAATAGTTAATTCAAAATAGCTTATTTCGAAATAATGCGTCTACACACAAAATGCATTTTGAAATAGAGTTTTACTATTTCAAAATAGCACATCCACACTGAGTGGACGCTGAATCGCATTTAAGGCCGGCCGGAATCAGGTCCGGCAGGACATCAGGTCAGGATTTACTTTGTGTGGCTGCTGCCTGAGGCTATCTGAGACCTGTGCTTAAAGGGATTCCCCGCTCCCCTGGACAGCCAGATCTCAGGTTTCCCTGCTTGCTTACTTGCCTACCTCGATGAGGGACAGCAAAGCATTTTGTCTCTGCGTGCTCTGATTGCCCTCACTTGGGACACCACAGCACTCTGCAACATGGAGCTGGAGCTGCCCCTCGGCACTCTGGTGCTTCTCTTGGACGCGTTGCTGCGAGCCTGGCTGCACTTTCTGCAGGCTGCCATCCGGAAGGTCCATTGGGGGGCTGTCAGTATCCAGGAGGCCCTTTGGGAGAGCTTCCACCCTGAGGAGCACTAACAGTCTCCCTGGTCTGCCCCACTGGGGAGCTAGAAGGGGAAAGCAAGGGGAAGAAGGGAGAGGGGAAGCTCAGGGCTCAGGGTTAGGGGTCTTGCCGGGCCAACTTGCTTTTCATGCAAACCTTCTCCTGGGTTCGCATGTGGCCTTTGGTGGCCAGGCTGGCAGCTATTCTGCCATACATGGCCACATTCCTCTGTCTAGTGTGGAGATCATGGATGTTGGGGGCATCCCCCCCACACCTGAATAAGGTCCCTGATCTCCACCCTGGAGCTGGAAGGCGCCCACCTTCTCTGGGCCCTGGAAGGCTCCTGGGAGCTGACAAACTGCTCCTGGGGAGTGGTGGAGGGTTGGCTGCCCTCAAGTTTGCTGGTTCATGTTTTGGGGCTACTGGGTCAGAGGCAGTGACTGCTGGCTCTGGGCTGGCAGACTTGGCGCTGGCACGGGCACTGTGGCCAGAGTCTACCCCTTTAAGGGCTCTGGGGAGAGGGGAAGGAGAGGAGTGTTCTTGGTTGAGGCTGGAGTGGCCACCAGGACACCCTGGGAAGGCTGGAGGGCCCCTATTTCAAAATAAGTGTCTACACAGCACTTATTTTGAAATAGATATTTCGAATTTGGTGTTATTCCTCGTAGAATGAGGTTTCCAAATTTGAAATAAGCCCTCAGCTATTTCGAATTTATTTTGAAATAGTGGTTTGGTTGTGTAGATGCTAGGAAAGTTATTTTGAAATAAGGGCTGTTATTTCGAAATAACTTTGCTGTGTAGACATAAGTGATTTTTCTCCTTATGCAAGGCTAAAATGTAGCCACCTTTGGTTGACCACATCAGTTGAATAATAAGGCAAAAGAACACTATAAAATAGTTTAATGTAGGCCCAATGATGAATGGGGGCCAGAAGGGGCAACTGCCCCAGGGCTCATTCATTTAAAAGGGCCTGGGGTACCCGACTGCCACTGTTGCAGTGCAGCAGACTGGCTGCCCCTAGATCTGCCCCTTCCATCTGAGTTCCGTCTAGGTTTCATGGCAGGAGATGCAGAGTACTTTGCCCAAATAAATCTGCACTACAGGAGAATTTTAGGGAGGCCAAATGTAATTTCTGAAATTGACATTTGTTCTGCCCTAGAACCCTAACTTCTGTGCTGGTGAAGTGGGTTTGTTTGTAATGATCACAAATGAGAGTGTCTTGGTTTCTCTTCTGATTAACACATTCAGTGTGTAGATGTGGTTTCGCCAGTCTACTCCAAAGATATTCCACCTGTGTTGTAACTGGCCTGAAGGTAGCCCTTTCATAAATTTGATTTTATTCACAAAAGGAATTAAAATGAAACAGTATAAAACCCAGCTAAGCCTTCTCAAGAGACTTGACATCTCAAATGACGTGTCATAAAGACATCAGTCTATTTTTCCCCACCATAGAGAGGCATTCCCTTCTCCTCCACTCCTTCCACACTGCAGCGCTTAACTGGAAATAAGTTACACAAATTGAGCTTTGTCAATTGCATATCTTATTTCTAAATAGCTTATTTTGAAATAGGGAGCATGTACACAGCACTTATTTCAAAATAGAGCACTCTTCCTTCGACTACCCTTATTCCTTTTACAATGGGGTCTACAGGAGTCAGAGTAAGAAGTCCTCCAGCTTGACAGCATTTTGACACTATGTCGAAATAACTGCCTGCTGTGTAGACACGAACTAAGTTATTTTGGAATCGTGCTGGGTATTTTGAAATAGTGTTGCAGTGTAGACATACCCTTAGAGTAGCAACACATCATTTGCTACCACATATCAGGAAAACCCATTTAACCCTTTTTATTGATGCAAACTGTGTTATAAACTAAACAAAACTGACCTGCTGTCAAGAAAATTGACTGAATAATGAATACTGCTATTTGAATTCAAAAATTGGAGCAGCCTGAGTTCCTTTGTCTGGGACACTGACTAAGTGGGACAAATGAGAACACTGATATGTTGTATAATAATCAGAATTAAAACATGTTTATCTTCCTTCTGATGATGAAATGTGTGCAAATAATTATACCTGGAGAATACAGAATGTGCAAAGGGCCTGCAAAGAAGCTCCAAAATATACTGAAGATTAATAAAATTATTTTCAAGTACATGCTAATTACAATATTTTCAATGAACCATGAACATATTAAGCTTCTAGAGCAGAGGTGGGCAAACTTTTTGGAGGGAAATTGTATGGAGAGCCAGTTAGGGAAGACTGGGGAAGACTGTGCCTCTCCAAAGAGCCAGGAATGGCCTGGCCTCCACCCCTTATCCAACCTCCCTGTTCCCTTCTCCTCCACCCTCTGTCCAATTCTCCCGCTTTGCTCAGGACCCCTGACCAACACCCAGGACCTCCCACCTTCTGTCCAATACCCCATTTCCAACTCCCTGACCACACAGTGCATCAGGGCTGGTGGTACAGAGTCCTCCATGCCTAGGTGCTGTGAGAGCTAAGGCTACAGGGAAAGGGGGACAGATAAGGAGGGACTAGGGGCTAGCCACTTGTGCTCACTGTACTGCCCAGGAATTGGACTGGATCCTTCCAGCAAGGCTGTCCTGAACCAACTCTCTGTTAGGAGCCTGAGAGACAAAGTGAAGGCTCTGTTGGGCCACATGTGGGCCATGGTTTGTGCCCCACTCCTCCCCTTGGATTTAGAGCACCTGGAAATTTTTCCATGCCCGTCAATGGTATTAGTATTTGGCCCAGGATATAAAGTATGAGAAATGTTATATGTGTGTGTGTAACACAATACACAGCTAACTACATAATGTACTGTTCAACGGTAATAAACAATTTACTGATCAAATCAAATAATCTGAAAATACACTATAAGGATATATATTATATTACTTTGTAAATAGAGGGAAGATTATTTTGGCCATTCCATATGGACTCAGCAAATAATATCTACAATGAAGAATTATTTGTAAACCTTAAAGTGATGTATCAAGATAAAGGCAGAGCTTCTGCTGAAGTAGATCATTACTAACCTTATCTAAATTGGAAACACCATTATACTGCATACTTACATTCAGGCTGCGTGGCAACCTTGATGGATTGCGAGCTCTCTCCTGGTCCCCATTCATTGTACGCCACCACTCGGAACGTATAGATCTCCTCTGGTTTCAAATTTCCCACAGTAAGCTGAAGTGTCTCAGACTGTGTTGTGTTCTGTGCCCGTTCCCTAAGTAAAAACATGAACACAGAAGAAAGAACTTTAAAATTAACACAGTTTCCCAATAAATATATGTTTAATAATATTTAGCAAGCTAGCAAAATATTGCTAACTCTTTTAACTCTGCCTTTGGGCTGTAAATTAACTCATTCAATGGAGCCCAAGATAAATGCTGCGAGGACAACAAGATAGTCAGAGATGGTCTATTATAAACACTTAATAAGAAACACTATTTTCTGGTTCCTTCTCTTTCTTAGTACAATAGGAAAAGGAAACTGATGGGAAACAAATTGCTATTCAATAAACAGCAACATCTGTGATCTTGACAGAGAGATGAATACTGGATCATAAACATGGGGCTAATGACAGAAAAACAGGTTCTGATTGTTCCACAAATCAAGTTTGTCAGTGCTACTAACAGATGTGCCTTCCTGATGATAATGGGGACAAAAGTACACCACCACCCAGCTAACAGTGCTGCATTCAGTAGTGTCAGTTACTGTAGCTAATGCAAAGAGATTGCTCAGAGATTAAGTTTGCTCATTCGATTGATTCCGTGACCATTACAAAGGTCTGAAAGGAAAGCAAATTTGTAAAGTTTGTGCTCTGCCCCATATAGCTCTTCTAGCATCTTGGCAAAAATAGCAAAGCTGATTCAGAAGTGGTGTTTTCCTAGCTTAGGGAGCTAGACAGCATCTGATTCATGTACATGACAGCATTGAGAACACAGAACAAGGCTGTAGCCAGTTTACTGAACCGAGTAAGGATTTTAGCCTTAGTCCCCTAAAATAAAACCATTGCTGGACTTGTGCACGTACCCAAACCTGGGAGAGGTTACAAGAAGTCCTCTTTCCTTTGCATATCTTCTCCAATTCCATTCATGTTCCTGATCCTGGCCTCTAAGCACACAAGGACTAAGGGTGTCCGTTAGTGGCACTGGACTCCCTAAACAGGGCAGGAGGAAGCCATAATTTCATGTCCTTCCCTTCTGACCAGACAGAGACGGTATTCTCAGAGGCACTGGGAATATCCCAGGTCAAATGCCCTAAAGGACTATAACTGGAGTAGTGCTTCTCCAAACTTCTCCTACATTAAGCTGTGTCTTAAAAGCAACAGTAGAGCCATAACTCTTAAGCAGAGGAATAGAGTCTTCAGGCTCTGAGAAACAGTGAAAGCTTAGAGAGTTCCATCTTGGTGTTTGAGCTCCTTAAAATCTCACCTTCACAAATGCAGAGAGGCCAGAAGGAATCACCTAATCTGACCGTTAGCATATCCTAGGCCCTAGAACAGCATGGCTACGGCTACACTGGCCACAATTTCCGGAAAAGCCATGCAAATCAGGTAAGTCAGGATAGGGATAAGTCAGGGATAAGTCCTACTTTGAAGTAGGAATAAGAGATCCTCCGGAAAAGGGCTTTATTCCGGAGGATTGCGGCAGTCTAGACTTTTTTTCCCGGCTTTTCCCCAAGCCGGAAAAAAAGCGGTGGACATGTTTATTTAAATCCGCGGGGGATATTTAAATCCCCCGTGGATTTCCCTATCCTGACTTACCTGATTCAGATTGTAAATAAGTTGTACATTTTTGACGGTGTGAATAATTGACCATCGGAACAATTCATCAAGGATCATGGTAAATTCTCCTACTTTGAAGTAGGAATAAGAGATCCTCCGGAAAAGGGCTTTATTCTGGAGGATCGCGCCAGTCTAGACGCTTTTTTTCCAGCTTTTCCCCAAGCCGGAAAAAAAGCGGCGGACATGTTTATTTAAATCCACGGGGGATATTTAAATCCCCCGCGGATTTCCCTATCCTGACTTACCTGATTTGCATGGCTTTTCCGGAAATTGTGGCCAGTGTAGACATAGTCCATATCTTTTAGGGAAATATTGAATCTTGATTTAAAAATCAGTGGTGGAGAATTTACCATGATCCTTGGTGAATTGTTCCGATGGTCAATTATTCACACCGTCAAAAATGTACAACTTATTTACAATCAGAATTTGTCTAGCATCAGCTTCAAGCCATTGGATCGTGTTCTGCCTTTCTCTGATGGGATGAAGAGCTCCTTAATAATTAGTTATTTCCCATGTAGAGAGATACTTACACACTAAAAAAATCACCCTTTAACCTTCTTTTTTGTTATGCCAAATAATCTGAGCTCTTTGAGTCCATCAGTATAAGGGAGGTTTTCTGTAGACTAACAGTAAATTCACAAAGTGACAGTTTATACCTAGGATTGGCAAATGCCTGTTAATGGCTTCATTACCACTTGAATGGCTCTTTCACAGGTTCGATGTTCTGATAATAGGTCTGGCAGGCTTTTTTTTCACTTTTAATTAGATCCTTTCCTGAGGAAGCAGAGCCACAGAGCAAGAAGAGGAAGAGGCAGGTGGGTCGATACTAAGAACCAGTGGTGCTCCAAATTTTTGGGTGCTCTATGCAACTGTGCATTCTTCACATTTGTAAGCATGACTTTGCTAAAAGGGCCTGAATCTTCAGTGCTTTTCAACTTGTGTAGTCAGTGCAAAGTCATGCAAAATGCTACCAATGGTGCAAGTGAGTGAAAAAGCTGGTATAGTAGCATTTTTCTTTCTGCAAAATAATGAAGAATCAAACGCATTGGAAACAGAGATGGACTATTTATAACTGTTTTGCTTCTCAGATCTAAATCTCAGATAGCATATCTTAATCCATTCAGAATTAGGCATGTCAGAATAAGTGCTCAATAAACAAAATGCAGGACAATGTAGCACTTTAAAGACTAACAAGATGGTTTATTAGATGATGAGCTTTCGTGGGCCAGACCCACTTCCTCAGATCAAATAGTGGAAGAAAGTAGTCACAACCATATATACCAAAGGATACAATTAAAAAAATGAACAAATATGAAAAGGACAAATCACATTGCAGAACAGAAGGGGAATGCGGTGGGGGGGGGAGGGGGAGGAAGGAAGGTAAGTGTCTGTGAATTGATGATATTAAAGGTAGGGAGAGTGGGATGTTTGTGAGTTAATGGTATTACAGGTGATAATTGGGGAAACTGTCTTGGTAATGGGTGAGATAGTTCAAATTCTTGTTAAGTCCTTGTTGGCAAGTGTCGAATTTTAACATGAATGACAGTTCAGAGGATTCCCTTTCAAGTGCAGATGTAAAAGGTCTTTGTAGCAGAATGCAGGTGGCTAAGTCATTTAGAGAGTGTTCTTTCTGGTTAAAGTGGCAAGAAACTGTTCTCTCTTTGTGATCTTGTCTGATATCTGTTTTGTGGGCATTAATCCTTTGGCGAAGTGTCTGAGATGTTTGTCCAATGTACATAGCAGACGGACACTTTCGGCACATGATAGCATAGATTATATTTCTGGATGCGCAGGAATATGTGTTCTTGATCTTATAACTCACTTGGTTAGGTCCAATAATGGTATCAGCAGAATGAATATGTGGACAAAGCTGGCAACGGGGTTTGTTGCAAAGGAAGGTACCAGGGTTGGTATTAGTGTGGTATGTCCTGTGGTGGTTGGTAAGAATCATTTTGAGGTTAGGTGGTTGTCTATAGGAGACTATGGGTCTGTCTCCCAGAGCCTCTTTGCGTATGGTATCCTGTTCCAATATAGGCTGTAGTTTATTGATAATGTGTTGGACAGGTTTAAGTTGGGGGTTGTAGGTGCTCAATAAACAGTGATTCAAAGGCTCCTCAGAAAAGTAGGTACTCATTTTCCATCAAATTTCAATAATATTTGAGGGTATGTCTACACTACAAAGTTAGTTCGAACTAACTTAGTTCGAATTAGTTAATTCGAACTAAGCTAGTTCGAACTAACGCGTCTAGAACTAAAAACTAGTTCGAACTAGCGTTTTGCTAGTTCGAACTAGCAAGTCCACATTGAGTGGACTCTGAACAGGGCTTAAGGATGGCCGGAAGCAGTGCCGGCAGGGCATAAAAGGAGGACTTAGAGCATGGAGATGCTGTCTCAGGCTAGCCGAGGGCTGCGCTTAAAGGGTCCCGACCCCCACCCCGGACACACAGTTCTAAGGGGTGCCCCGCTTGCAAAGAAGTTCTGGCTTGGAGTGCCCTGAGTGCTCACACTGGGCACATCACACCACTCGGCCATCAGCCCGGCTGCACTTGCCGCAGGCTGCCATCTGGGGAGAGGGAGTAATTGGGGGGCTGCAGGAGAGCTTCCACCCCCAGAAGCCCGCAGAGCCAGCCCAGTCCTCCCCATCGGGGGCTCGTACCCCATTCCTCCCTCACCTCCTTCCACTTA
This sequence comes from Pelodiscus sinensis, assembly GCF_049634645.1. NCBI lineage: Eukaryota > Metazoa > Chordata > Testudines > Trionychidae > Pelodiscus > Pelodiscus sinensis. The sequence goes on from NC_134716.1 coordinate 113,390,764, forward strand.
CCCTTCCTTAGCCCCCCTTCTTATTGATGTACAAAATAAAGATAACGTTTCTTCCAACATTGACTCTGTCTTTATTGAAAAAAACTGGGGGAGACTGGGAAAAGGAGGTGGGAGAGGGGAAGAGAAAGGCTGGGAGAGGGGAGGGCAACTAACATGATCAGGGGTTGGGAACAGGTCCCAGATGAAGAGAGGCTACAGAGACTGGGACTGTTCAGCTTAGAAAAGAGGAGACGGAGGGGGGACAGGATAGAGGTCTCTAAAAGAAGGGGTTGGGTGGAGAGGGTGCATTCAGAAAAGTTCTTCCTGAGTTCCCATAAAGAAGGACTAGAGGACACCAAAGGAAAGGAATGGGTAGCAGGCTTCAAACTAGTAAGAGAAAGTTGTTCTTCTTCCCAAAGCAAATAGTTAACCTGTGGAACTCCTTGCTGCAGGAGGCTGTGAAGGCTACAACTAGAACAGAGTTTAAAGGGAAGTGAGATAAAGTGATGGATGTTGGGTCCATGGAGTCCTATTAGCCAGAGGGTAGGAGTGGTGTCCCTGCCCAAAGTTTGTGGAAGGCTGGAGAGGGATGGCACGAGACAAATGGCTTGGTCATTGTCTTCGGTCCATCCCCTCCAGGGTCCCTAGGGTTGGCCTCTGTCGGCAGACAGGCTACTGGGCTAGATGGACCTTTGGTCTGACCCAGTACGGCCATTGTAAGCTCAGGGCTCAGTGTCGGGGGTCTCAGTGGACCCCCTTGATTTTCATGCACACCTGGTCCTGGGTGGCCAGGCTGGCAGCTCTCCTGCCCTAGACGGCCACTTTCCTGTGCCTAGTGCGGAGATCGTGGACGAGGTCCACGATGTCCGCACTAGCCCAGGAAGGTGCCCGCCTCTTGCGGTCCAGGGCAAGCTCCCGGGAGCCGCCAGCCTGGTCCCGGCAAGAGGGGGTGGGCTGGGGGGCATCGGGTGGGTGGCTCTGTGCCGTGCCAGGTGCAGGGTCTGCTAGCTGGGTGCTGGCAGGCTTGCACCTGGCACGGGAACCGTAGCCAGCCCGTGCCCCTTTAAGGGGTCCGGGGCCGGGAGGGGGGCATAGAGTTTCCCTGGTGTTGGCCAGAGTGGCCACCAGGGAAACCTGGGGAGGGCTAGCCTCCCACTAGTTCGAACTAAAGGGCTACACACCCCTTAGTTCGAACTAGCTAGTTCGAACTAGGCGTTAGTCCTCGTAAAATGAGGTTTTCCTAGTTCGAACTAAGCGCTCCGCTAGTTCGATTCAAATTCGAACTAGCGGAGCGCTAGTGTAGCGCATAGGAAAGTTAGTTCGAACTAACGTCCGTTAGTTCGAACTAACTTTCTAGTGTAGACATACCCTGAGTCCCTTAGGCACTTTGAAAAATAGCAATCCTAGGTGTCCCTGTGCATGGCAATCTTGCTCTATACCAGGGGTCTCCAAACTACGGCCCGCGGGCCGGATGCGGCCCGCGAGGCCCTCTCATCCGGCCCGTGGAGACCTTTTTGTCTGGCCCCGCCTTCCGCGTGCCGGTGTGACGAGGCGACCCCCGCCCGTCCCTGGGGCGCCGCCGAACGGGCCCTTCTTGCCGCGGGGGGGGCCCTGTCAGGGGTGTGCGGCGTGTACTCACGCCGCGCCGGGGCAGGAGAAGCGGGCCGCTCCGCTGACAAGCGGCCGCGTGGCGGCAAACGGCGCAGGGGGCGGGGGTTAGCACGGGCGGCGTTCCCCCGCCCAGACTGACAGGGCAGCCAGCCAATCAGGGGGCAGGATGGGCGGTGGTGGTAACGCCCGCCCGGCGACGTGCGGGGGAACGTGAACCCCGGCGGGAACTTTAAAAAGGTGACCCCTTCCGCCCGGGGGGGGGGGAAGGAGTGAGTGGTGGCAAGCAGGAGGGGAGGACAGCGTGCAGAGGAAGGGGAGAGCAGGGGGAAAAGCCCCCCCCCCTCAGGAGTCCAGACCCGACGGCCACCCAGACGGCAGGACCAGCCCCGGCGGGAGGGGTGGGCGTCTGGATATACGACCGTCAGCCTGACGGACGAATCAAAGGTGACCGCCCCACGGTGGGGGGAGGTAGAGGGTGACATGAGGAGGGAAAGGAAGCAGCCCAGGGCAGAACTCGTTAGAGTTGGCGGGCTGACAAGTTACGGCAGGAGCCCCGTCAGCCGGACCGGAGCCAGCTGGTTCCGTGTCCTTAGGGCCCTGGGCTGGGGCCCGTGAGTGAGGGTGGGCCCGGGCCCCCCTTTCCCTCCCCTGCAGCACTGGAGGGAGTGCATGGTCAGAGTACCGGCCGCGCTGCGACAGAGGGCGCAATAGGCAACTGAAATTCCCCGTCGTGAAAGCGGCCCCCGAACTGCTGTTTGATAGTTAATGCGGCCCTCGGGCTGAAAAGTTTGGAGACCCCTGCTCTATACTAACCAAGTCCTTCTTTTTTAAATGCTAGAAAAGATTAACAGTATTATATTAACACACAGAAACCTGAAAATACTTAAAAAACATCGAGGACTTGCAGCAACTTAGAGACTAACAAAAAATGTAGATGGCATGATGAGCTTTCGTGGGCACAACCCACTTCTTCAAGTGAAACCCATTGGGGAACATTTTAACTTGCCTGGGCACTCACTAATGGATCTAGAAGAGACTATACTATTACAAACCAATTTTAAAAACCAGCTGGAGAAAGAAGCTGTAGAACTTGGTTTCATTTACAAGTTTGACATCTGTAATCAAGGTGTGAACAAAGATCTTGGTAGGCCATTGTGTTCCACATCCTAATGACATAAAAAGCTAAGCACTGGGTACTTATAGCCTATTTAGTACAGACACGCTGACAATATTTTTCCCTTCTATTTCCCTTCTCATCTCCTCTCTTTCTCTATTTATTTGTACCCTGGACCCCTTATTCAATTCATCTGAAGAAATGGGTCGTGCCCATGAAAGCTCATGATACCATCTACATTTTTGATAGTCTCTAGGATGCTGCAGAACTATTTGTTCTTTAAGTTTTTTCAGTTACAGACTAATATGGCTACCCCCCTGAGAGTATTATACCAGAGCGGGTTCCATTATTTGTCTAACTCCTATTTGGGGAGGGGAGGGGGTTCCCAGCTATCATACTGAGGGTGTCTTCCAAGTGAAGTATTAGAAATTTGACATCTGAGTCTAGAAATATTCATTTTCAATTGCCAAACATAATTGTCCTATATGCCTTATATCTCAGATTAATGACCTGAGACTAGCTGATGTGTTGCTTTACAAAATCTAAGGAGTTTTTTCATGCTTCCCCCACTTTCTTCTAACTTCAGCAAATAAGAAATGTACTATAGCAAAAAATAAATGTTCCAAACTTGACTGAGTAAGAACTGAGTAATAACCCATCAAGGACCTCAGAATTTAACCCAGGAGAAAATAACACAAAAAGAAGGGCTCACATTAATGAAATCCATTAGGACTTTACATTTGCTTTCAAGTTCACATGGGAAGCAAGCCAATACTGTGGTAATGGGCAGTACTATGATAGATAGATAGATAGATAGATAGATAGATAGATAGATAGATAGATAGATAGATAGATAGATAGATAGATAGATAGATAGATAGATAGATAGATAGATAGATAGAAAAATGGATGTTCCAAATTATGCTTTCAAATCCTAAATTCTGATTTAGGCACCTACATAAGTCATTGAATTTTCATATGAGAAGAATGAGCCACTCAGGGCAGTAGGCTAGGACATGGGAGACCTCGGTTTAGATCCTCCTCTGTGACAATCTTCCTGTATGACTTTGGGCATATCACTTAGTTTTTGTCTGTCTCCTTTCTCTATATATAAAATGGGGATAAAACAGTAGCCGACTTCATAGAGGTGTTATGAAGATAAAGACCTTGACGACTGTAAGATGTTCAAAAACTAAGATAATGAGGCCCATATAAATACCACAAATACTAAGGAGGATCCTGCAGTTCCTACTGGAATCAAGTGCCATTTATATTAGACAACCAGTTTTCAGAAATCTTGTCCAGAATTTTAAATAAACTTAAATAATATGTAAAATAAGTGACAGTTTCTATGGTGATTCACCAATCTATAAAATGGAGCCTACAAGAAGTAATTTCCAAAAGTGAATGTAGATCATCTTATGTAAGTGTATTAGGGTGCTAATAATGCAATTACATTGTTCCCATACACCTCTTAAGTGAACAACAAATGTTTTTACATTGTATCAAACATTTAATTAGTTGTTACATGGTGGAAGACTCATGTTAATGTTCCTTGCTGTGAAATGAATATTATTAATTTAATAAGGTTTTAGCACTTTAAATTCTTTTGTTACTATCTTCACCCTGTGAAATAGCAGAAAAACCTGGATTATAACAGGAAAGTAATAAACAAACATGTGTAGTGTATCTGGCAATAATATTTAAAAGCTTTCTGATGGAAATCTTTCTGGAAGATATGTGTTAGTCAATAAAGGGTTAGCTGAGAGAAATTCTATAGTCTGTATTACAAAGATCATACTAGACACTTTAATGACCTCTCTGGCCTTAAGTTTTCACACTTAGTAATTTGTGACCAAAAAGAAAAACAAATGAATTCCTTGGCCCTTCACAATAATAATATAGATCCTGATACTCCACATCTGAACCTTTATTTCAAAGGTAGTCTTACTTGCTTACAAAAGGACCAATCTCCTTCCAAGTTTGGAACTTAATTTAATTTACCAGAGGGGAAAAAACCTCATTCTGATAGTAACTGAGAAGAAAGATGGGCACAACCCAAATTCCCAGATCCAAAATAATTCAGAATTTCAAGGGTTAGAATCTAAATGCAGATTTTGTTTCAGTGTATATATAGTTTCAGTATATATTACAGTATAATTACAATATACCTCTTTTAATTTTTCATAAATGAAAAAATAAAATTCAATGAATATTGTGCATAGTTAAACAAGGTATGTTTTGAATTGATATTTGAACTGAATGTCATTTTTTTTTCTCAAAATAACATGCACTACATTATGAACAAATTCACAAAAGTAAATAATGGGACTGTCTTTGTGCTGACAAATGAAAAACCTCATAAAGATCAAAATACCTGCATAAATCAGTGCGTACACTTGCCCAAAGTCAAAACAGAGAAGGGGAGGGGGATTAAAGATTGTTAAAGAGTGAATGCAAACAAACAGCCAGAGGGTAAAACTGCATGTTTAAATTAAAGCAGGAAAGAGAACTTTATGAAACAATGTCCAGCACAAGGGCAGGATTTAAGACCAGTTCAGACTGAATCATGACAATAACCCCAAATTTCAGCAGAGAGGGGAGGAATAAGTGACATCTGAACCAGGAGGTAGATATGAATATTGACTAACTCCCTATTATGAAAAGTGAATTTTCACAGGGGGGAAAAAATGCTACACAGTGCACAGTACAAACAGAAACTTGCTCAAAAGAGTTTGCAACGTATAGAATATGCTAAACCTAAAGCCTGGATACCAATGCACACAAACTTTAGGGAATTTAAAAAGCTAGATCTGGATCCAGATTTTGCACCTTGAGCCCATTGCTCATGTTAAAGTTTTGGAAGAAAATGATTAGGGCTGTCAAGTGATTAAAAAATTTAATCACAAATAATTGCACGATTAATCATGCGCATCTCCCCTTTTAAATGCCACTGCAGCTTTTTAACAGCCAGTGCTGCATGGAGCCCAGGATAAGCTGGAGTCCCCAGCTGACTGCAGGCTCCACACAGTGCTGCCCCCTGGAAGCGCCACAGAGGCATTTCCAAGGGGCAGCGCATTAGGAGTCTGGGATCAGCTGGGGAATCCAGCTAAGCCCTGGCTCTGCTGTTGTAAAGCCCCTTTGAAGTGCTGCTCTGGTGCTTCAAAGGGGCTATGCAACAGTGGAGCCGGGGATCAGCTGTGGACTGCAGCTGATCCCCAGCTCTGCTTGCTCTGCCCCATTGAAGCACCTGAGTGGCACTTCAAAGTGGCAGCGCAACATTAATGCCTGTGATTAATGCATTCAAAAAATTAACGCGGTAATCCTGTCCTGCGTTAATCACAGGCATTAATGCAGATCAATTGACAGCCCTAACAATTATCAAAAGCACATTTATGATTGAGGCGCCTAAGACCCATTGACTTTCAGTGAAACATAGGAGTAAGTAGTATTTATGATTTTCATTCTTGTAGCACATAGGAGCATCAGTCACAGTACTAGCTGCTAACAATCTGGGTAGGTTCCTGAGTAAGTCATTTCTGTAAATGGGATATGTCTACTTGGAAAAGTTTTACAGATGACATAGAAATAGTTATCTTAAGTCTTGTTCTACGCTGAGTAGTCTAAAAGCAACTCTTTTTAGTAAGCTTACTTCACTCGGGAAGAGGTTTAAACTAAACCACACAGAGGGTACGTCCAGATTACACGCCTTTTTTAACAGATATTTTCGAAAAAGCCTCTTTTGAAAAAGAGCATTTAGATTGCACAAAGCGGATTGAAAAATCAATCTGCTTTTTCTAAAAAGAAAAAGGGAACCTGGAAGCACTTCTGTCAGGGCATGGGGGCAGCCTTTACTTCCGGGTCTTGCTGCATGCTCTTTGCAGAGATACGTGCTTAAAGGGATCCTCCTGACCAGCCGTTGCTCTGCTCCTGCAGCTGGCTTGCCTACCTCCTAGAGGGACTGCAAAGCTTCTACAGGGCTTGCTTTGAGTGCCCTGCTTTCTCAGACACCACACCATTTTTTGTCCTGCTTGTGTTTTGTACTTTGAATTGTTTTTTTGCCATAGAGCCGGAGCTGCCCCTGGGCAGGCGATGGCCCCACACTATGGCTGTGTCTAGACTACATGCCTCTGTCGTCAGAGGCATGTAGATTAGACACATAGGCAAAGGCAAATGAAGCCGCGATTTAAATGATCGTGGCTTCATTTAAATTTACATGGCTGCCGCGCTGAGCCGACAAACAGCTGATCAGCTGTTTGTCCACTCAGTGCGCTAGTCTGGATGCTCCCCATCCGACATCAAAGCCCTTTGTCGGCAGCCCCATTATTCCTCGTGGGACGAGGTTTATCGGGGCTGCCGACAAAGGGCTTTGATGTCAGCAGGGGAGCGTCCAGACTAGCGTGCTGAGCGGTCAAACAGCTGATCAGCTGTTTGTCGGCTCAGCGCAGCAGCCATGTAAATTTAAATGAAGCCGCGATCATTTAAATCGCGGCTTCATTTGCCTTTGTCAAAAAATCAAATCTACATGGCTCCGTTGACGGAGCCATGTAGTTTAGACATACCCCATGATGTTGGAAGTTCTGCTACATCTTGTAGCCAGACAGCCCCCTCATCTCAAAGAATCTTGCTTGCCCTCTGAGATGTCTGTATACAGGGCAGAGAAGGAACAATAAGAAAATCAGCATAGCCATTAAGCTTTGATCTGCTTTGATGCGAGACCAGGATATGCGAGTTTCTCTGACTCTAGTAACGATTAAGGAAATAAACTGAGCTCGAGGCTGCAAGAAGTGCCCGGCTGGCACCCATGTTGATTCGAACACACACAGTCCCTGGGAGAGGAATTTCCCACTGAGAAAAAGAATGTCCAGTACTTCCAATTTAATCCTCTCAACTCTCTCTTACAAGTGTAAATTAAGTTCACAACTCCCTTGTAAGAGCTGGTCTCACAAAAGACAGACCAGCACCATTTGGCATTACAGATAAGAAAGAGAAAATACGTGACCCAACGGGTATATAAGGTGGTACAGCAGCACACTCTCTTTTGAGTGTCAATCTGCCCTCTCTCTGCTGGTCGGGTTAGGTGTTTGACCTCCCGAGGTTCCACGGGGACGCCCACCTCATATTTTCATCTTTCCGAGGAATTGAGGGCCCAATCCTGGCCTGACACGCTGGGATCGAGTGACGCAGAAGGGGGTAAAAATTGTACCTGTATGTGTCCTTTTGTTATAGTGCATGCATAGAATAGAGCTCTTTAAAGATTAAGCTGTCATTTGGTACTATTATTTTCTATTTCCTATCTTTATCTTCTTTGTAACCATATCTATATCTATATCTATAGATATAGATATAGATATAGATATAGATATTTGTCAGCATTTAAGAAATAGAAAATATCCATTGCAACCATATGATTTATAAGCTTCCTCAATAAACCTGTAAATGTTTAAGTTTTAACCTGACTCCTTCAGTTGCTGTAACAGAACCAGGCACAATTTAAAAAGAACTTCAGCCGGTCATTAGGGACAGTATAGGAAGAGCTTGGGCGTTTGGATTTGTGTCACACCCAGGTGACAAAATCCGTTGGGGGCACTTCTCAGCCTCCCCGAGGCTGCCCGCTGCAAAGGAATCACAGATTCTAGCAGCTAAAATCTGAAGTGTAATAAGCTCTTTCTGTACACTTATTGGGGCGCCCATCAACCTCTTCCAGGTTGCCCACTGCAAGGGACCCCGGTCTCAGCAGTTGAAGTCTCGGGTGTATAGTATACACACACACACCACTCAATGCCCTGACAGTCGGCTGACACATCTTCATGAGACAATCATGATGCTTGTGGCAGAGCTGGATTCAGAGCCCAGTTTTGAGCCCCTCACTCGGGCTGCAGCCCCACTGCCCTTGCCACCAAACTTATTCCTGCAGAGATGAGTTTGGAGGCTGGACACCAGTTCAGACTGGTGGGACCGGCTTGTTATGGAGCAGCAGGATGATGAGGCTTGGCTCTGAAACTTCTGTATACAGAAGTCCGCCTTCCAGGAGCTGTGTGCCTGGCTTGCCCCTGCCCTACAATGCTAGGACACCCACTTGCGGCCCACCATCCCCCTGGAGAAGTGGGTTACTATTTTTTTTCTGGAAGCTGGCCACCTCTGACAGCTACCACTCCATGAGACACCTGTTTGGCGTGGGGAGGACTACTGTTGGGGCCGTCTTGATGGAGGTAAGTCACTCTCTAGGGACAGTCCATGAGGGGGCAGATCAGGTGAGCGGTCAGGACCAGGCAAAGGGAAAGGGTTATGGGTGGCAGTGATAGAAGCCCTCCTGGCCTCACCCTGCTGTGGTGTGGGGGTGGACGGGAGGTTGTCTGAAGGGGGCTCTTGGGGTCTGGGAGGGATGGGGTGGGGGAGCACCACTCATCAGCTCAGGCAACTCCTCTAATCTCCTGTTATGTGTGTTTCTATTTGTCCCTTTCTTCAGATGGTGACGGTCATCAATTCATAGCTGCTTCACAGGACTGTCCACCTCGAGACCATCGTGGACAGATTTGTGGGGCTAGGATTTCCGAACTGCGATGGAGCACTCAACGAGATGCACATCCCAACCCGTGCGCCACCCCATCAAAAGCAGCCCCGTATATTAACAGAAAGGGCTACTCTTCCATGGTGCTGCAGGCCCTGGTTGACTACCAGGGACAATTCACAGATATTTGTGTCGGGTGGTCAGGTCAGGCACACGATGCCTGCATGTTCCAGAACTCATACCTGTACCACAGGCTGCAGACTGGGAAATTCTTTCAGGAGAAAAACTTTGCACTGGGGGATGTGCAGATGCCTATGTGCATCATGGCCAATGCAGTGTACCCCCTTATACCCTGGCTCATTAAGCTGTTCATTGGACACCTGGAAGAGAGCAGGGAACTGTTTAACTCCCACCTGAATCGGGCTTGCTTGCAGGTAGAATGTGCCTTTGGCTGTCTGAAGGGCAGATTTAGATTCCTGCTCACTCTGCTGGACATGGAGGAATGCAACATCCCCGAAGTGGTTGCTGCCTGTTGTGTACTGCACAACCTAATGGAGAGGAGATGGGAGGCCTTCCTCCCAGGATTGGGGACATGAGCTGATGTGGAGGGGAGGCAGTTTGAGCAGCCCCGGACAACTGCCATCTACCAAGCCCACCAGTCAGGACTGCACATTCAGGAACCCCTGAGGGAGAAATTCTCGCAAGGAGCCCAATGAGTTTCCCCAGGGCCTTCCAAATGTGGTTTTCCCCATCCCCCCAGTGCCTTCCCCCCAAAACCCCTCCCTGTCCCACATTGCACACATTCACAGAAAACGGAGGCAGGTGTTCTTGACAATATGTGTACAGTTTATTGCACTGTTGATTGTCCCAAAACCTATACAACTGTTTTGTAAAGAAAAAACAACTTTTGGTTAACAAAGTGAAGTGCTTCTCTTACTGACTCTCACAGGTGGGAAGGGGGATATAAACCTGAGAGGGAAAAGGGCTGACGGTGCTGCCTGGATGAAGAGCCCCTGCCACTTTGGCTGTGGGGGCCTGCTTGGAGATGGCTGTGCATGCAGGCTGGGACAGTAAGGGGCTGGGCAGAAGGTGGGGCTGCACCTGGGTCTGGGATGGAAGGAGGTGAGGTGGGGGCAGGGGATAAGGAAGGGGCAGGCTGAGCAGGAGGAGCAGGAACAGGCACAGGACTGGGGAAGTGATGCATTAACAGGTGTGTTGTGAGCAAGACACAAGAAGTCATTCTTCTGCTCTACTCTGCGCTGGTTAGGCCTCAGTTGGAGTATTGTGTCCAATTCTGGACACCGCATTTCAAGAAAGATGTGGAGAAATTAGAGAGAAGAGTCCAGAGAAGATCAACAAGAATGATTAAAGGTCTAGAGAACATGACCTATGAAGGAAGGATGAAAGAACTGGGTTTGTTTAGTTTGGAAAAGAGAAGATTGAGGGGGGACATGATAGCAGTTTTCAGATATCTAAAAGGGTGTCATAAGGAGGAGGGAGAAAACTTGTTCATCTTGGCCTCTGAGGATTGAACAAGAAGCAATGGGCTTAAACTACAGCAAGGGAGGTTTAGGTTGGACGTTAGGAAAAAGTTCCTAACTGTCAGGGTGGTTAAACACTGGAATAAACTGCCCAGGGAGGGTGTGGAATCTCCATCTGTGGAGATATTTATGAATAGGTTAGATAAATGTCTATTAGGAATGGTCTAGACAATACTGAGTCCTGCCATGAGGGCAGGGGACTGGACTCAATGACCTCTCGAGGTCCCTTCCAGTCCTAGTATTCTATGATTCTATAAAGGCCATTGCCTCCCAGATAGCAGCGCAAAATGTAGTGTGCTGCTGGACAAATGCATCCAGCAAGAGACTGCGCCACTCTGCTTCTGCCTGCATCCTCTGTGTAAATGTGTCCTGCATCCCTTGCAGGACCGACATGTGCAGGCGCACCAGGTCCAAATATATCCAGTGCTGACAGGTTCCCTGCAGCTGTCTGGGTGGTGAGACAGGTGTGGTACTCACCTCCTGGATAGCTGGTCCGGCTGTGGGGGAAAAATAGGGAAAAGTAATCACTCATGCATGCTCACACTTTCCCTGAGAGGGCATGTCCTCCTTCTCAGCAGTCATTGCCTGTCCTAGGATCAGGGGATGCTCATGTGGTCTCAGCAAGGCATGGTGTGGCCTGGTCAGCAGCCACGGCCTCTCTGCAGCCCAGAAGGTGTTCAGGCCACCATCTTGTCCTCCCCCCCTCCACACACACACCATGGCCAAGCAACACAGACAAGTGTCAGGCCACAGTTGGGGTTCCCACAGGTTGCTGAGAGTCCTGAAGCTGTGTGGAAATTTGAGGGTCACCAACCCATGCCTGCACCTGGCATCAATGTCTGCAGGAGCAGGTAGTGCCTCTCACCCATGAGGGTACAGGGGTAGGACAGCCCTCCCTGTGGTCAGCCATGTGTGAGGCCCCCCAGGCTGTGATCAGCATGACACCGTCACAGTACTGCACCACTTTGCTCCCGCCTCCCCTGCCCTGTGTGTGTTGGATCCTCACAGCACTCACCTGATGTTCCCTCCCCGGTGTCCGAAGCTGTCTGGAAGGCCCCCTACGTCTCGGGGACCAGCTCCAGGGTGAGGTCTCGGGGACCAGCTCCTGGTGTCTTCCTCCTCCTCCTCTTGGAGCTGCTGGTCCTGTGGGGTGTCATCCTGGAGCTGCAGCTGCTGCTGCACAGGTGTCTCCATCCCGGACTCCACAACCTTCTCTGGAGACAGGGGTTCCCCTGCCCCCAGGATCCAGTCCATAATATGCTCAGCACTGTGGTGCTTCCCCAGAGTGGGAGCTGCGCTCACAGGCCCTAACATACCCCTGCCGCAGCTCCTTCACTTTGGCTATGACCTAGTCTAGAGTGCGGGGTGGGAGGCCTTCCTTAGCAAGACCATCAGCCATTCTGGCTTAAATGTCCGCATTCCTCCTCCTGGACTGCAGGGCCTGAAAAGACTCCTCCTCAGACCAGAGCTCCAAGAGGGCTATGAGCTCAGGATCAGACCAGGAGGGTGCCCAGCATTTGGTGCCCCTGGCTTGCTGCGGGGATGTATCCCTGGAAGGGCCAGGGAGGATCTCGGGGGGCTTGTCCCTGGGACATGGCTCTGAGTGGCCCTACCAGGAAGAGCTGAGTAGTCAGGGTCCTGCTTGGAGCTGGCTTGCTGCCACAATGCTACTCTTGGGTGCCTGTGCCTTTAAAAGATAGCTACAGGCAGGAACAATAGAGGTGAAAGGTCTGACAGGAGTATCCACCAGAGCTTCTTCCTGGAGGCCTTTATTTTCGAAATAAATTCTTCCCAGAGTCCACATATACCTTTTTTCGACAGATCTGTCGAAAAATAGCATTCTTCTTCGTAAAACGAGGTTTACCGCCGTGGACAAAACTGCTGCATTCTTTCGATTTACTGTCGACAGAACACGGCGGCAGTCTAGACGCAGGTAAAGATTTTTTGAAAAAAGGCCATTTTTTTTCTAAAAAATCCCTGGACACACCCTAACTAGTGCCAGTATATACTTGTATAACAATATCCTTTTAAATGTACCGTCCAGTTTACACTGAACAAAGTTTACACTGAACAGTCACTCTGGCACTGCTGAAAACTTTACCCTTATTTTTAAAAGTGTGACATGGTATTTTAATAGAAAACATAAACAGTAGCATCTACTAACAGATGTTTACCATTCCTTCTGATCACTTGTGACTTTGAATCATGTTTTTTTTCCCCTTTAAATAACTGTCTTTGTTAGCAAATAGTTGAAAGCATTATATCTAAACCAATCTATTCCTTAGTTTAGATACAGGCATTTTCTATGGTCTTTATTTATTTACTAATAAATTTACATTTGTATTATCAGGGCTAGACAGACCTCTGTTTCTACTCGCCCGTGGCGAGTAAATTTCAGCTGGTCACTCCGTGTGCCCCATTCACCGGCGCTGCGCACATGCATGGTGCGGAGCTGGCGAGTAGCTCTCGCTGCAGTTTGTCGAGCCCTGTCTATTATCATGCTTATAGGGAAAAACCAACAGCCACCAATCTTGCTCTTTACCATTAAGTGCTTTTCTTATGAACAAGCAAATTTATTTCAGTGTTTGACCCCTTGAAAACTTCAGAGGGGGAGCTGAGTTAGTCTGAAACAGAAAAAACTTAAAAAACAACTAAGGGTATGTCTACACTACAACGTTAATTCGAACTAACTTAGTTCGAATTAATTAATTCGAACTAAGCTAATTCGAACTAACGGATCCAGACTAAAAAACTAGTTCGAATTAGCGTTTTGCTAATTCGAACTAGCATGTCCACATTGAGTGGACCCTGAACCGGGCTTAAGGATGGCCTGAAGCAGTGCCGGCAGGGCATCGGAGAAGAACTTAGAGCGTGGAGATGCTGACTCAGGCTAGCCGAGGGCTGTGCTTAAAGGGTCCCGCCCTCCACCCCGGACAGACAGTTCTCAGGGGTGCCCTGCTTGCAAAGCAGTCCTGCCTTGGAGTGCCCGGACTACCCACACTGGGCACATCACACCACTCGGCCATCAGCCCGGTTGCACTTGCCGCAGGCTGCCATCTGGGGAGAGGGGGCAATTGGGGGGCTGCAGGAGAGCTTCCACCCCCAGAAGCCCGCAGAGCCAGCCCAGTCCTCCCCATTGGGGGCTCGTACCCCATTCCTCCCTCACCTCCTTCCACTTACCCTTCCCTAGCCCCTCTTCTTGATGTACAAAATAAAGATAACGTGTCTTCCAAAGTGGAATCTGTCTTTATTGAACAAAACTGGGGGGGTATGTCTACACTACCCCACTAGTTCGAACAAGCGGGGTAATGTAGGCATACCACTCTTGCAAATGAAGCCCGGGATTTGAATTTCCCGGGCTTCATTTGCATAAGCGGGGAGCCGCCATTTTTAAAACCCCGCTGGTTCGAACCCCGTGCAGTGCGGCTACACGGGGCTCGAACTAGGTAGTTCGGACTAGGCTTCCTATTCTGAACTACCAGTGTACCGGTGTACGAGGTGTACCGGTAGTTCGGAATAGGAAGCCTAGTCCGAACTACCTAGTTCGAGCCCTGTGTAGCCGCGCTGTACGGGGTTCGAACCAGCGAGGTTTTAAAAATGGCGGCTCCCTGCTTATGCAAATGAAGCCCGGGAAATTCAAATCCTGGGCTTCATTTGCAAGTGCGGTATGCCAACATTACCCTCCTAGTTCGAACTAGGAGGGTAGTGTAGACATACCCGGGGAGACTGGGAAAAGGAGGTGGGAGCGGGGAAGAGAGACGGGGGGAGAGGGGAGGGCAACTAAAATGATCAGGGGTTGGGAACAGATCCCATATGAAGAGATGCTAAAGAGACTGGGACTTTTCAGCTTAGAAAAGAGGAGACGGAGAGGGGACAGGATAGAGGTCTCTAAAAGCATGAGTGGGGTGGAGAGGGTGCATACAGAAAAGTTCTTCATTAGTTCCCATAAAGAAGGACTAGAGGACACCAAAGGAAAGGAATGGGTAGCAGGCTTCAAACTAGTAACAGAAAGTTGTTCTTCACAAAGCAAAGAGTCAACCTGTGGAACTCCTTGCTGCAGGAGGCTGTGAAGGCTAGAACTAGAACAGAGTTTAAAGAGAAGTGAGATAAAGTTATGGAGGTTGGGTCCATGGAGTGGTATTAGCCAGGGGGTAGGAGTGGTGTCCCTGCCCAAAGTTTGTGGAAGGCTGGAGAGGGATGGCACAAGACAAATGGCTTGGTCACTGTCTTTGGTCCATCCCCTCCAGGGTCCCTAGGGTGGGCCACTGTCGGCAGACAGGCTACTGGGCTAGATGGACCTTTGGTCTGACCCAGTATGGCCATTCTAAGCTTAGGGCTCAGGGTCGGGGATCATAGTGGACCACCTTGATTTTCATGCACACCTGCTCCTGGGTGGCCAGGCTGGCAGCTCTCCTGCCCTAGATGGCCACTTTCCTGTGCCTAGTGCGGAGGTCGTGGACGAGGTCCACGATGTCTGCACTAGACCAGGCGGGTGCCCACCTCTTGCAGTCCCGGGCAAGCTCCCAGGAGCCACCAACCTGGTCCCGGGAAGAGGGGGTGGGCTGGGGGGCATCGGGTGGCTGGCTCGAGCCGTGCCAGGTGCAGGGTCTGCTGGCTGGGTGCTGGCAGGCTTGCACCTGCCACGGGCACCGTAGCCAGCCCGTGCCCCTTTAAGGGCTCCGGGGCCGGGAGGGGGGCAGAAGAGTTTCCCTGGTGTTGGCCAGAGTGGCCACCAGGGAAACCTGGGGAGGGCTAGCCTCCCACTAGTTCGAATTAAGGGGCTACACACTTAATTCGAACTAGCTTGTTCGAACTAGGCTTAATCCTCGTAAAATGAGGTTTTCCTAGTTCGAACTAAGCGCTCCGTTAGTTCGATTTAAATTCGAACTAACGGAGCGCTAGTGTAGCACCTATGAAAGTTAGTTCGAACTAACGGACGTTAGTTCGAACTAACTTTGTAGTGTAGACATACCCTAATAGTCTAATAGCACCTTAAAAACTAACAAAACAAATAGATGGTATCATGAGCTTTCATGGGTGCAACCCACTTCTTCACATGACTGGAATATTAAAAGTCCAGATCCAAGAATAAATAAGGGAAGGGGGTGAGGAGGGAAAAAAAAGAGAGAGAAAAGAGGCAGATAAGAACAATTAGCATCTCCACTGGTTGGTTGGTTGGTTAAGTCATTAGGATGTGAAAGGTTGTGTGCCAGCCAGCTGATGTCCCTGTTATTCCATTTGCATAAGAATTAAACTTGTAAATGAAGGCCATCAAAAGTACACAAAAGGTGAGAATATAGGGATACATGATTTTACTTCCCAAGGAGTTTCTCTTTGCCAGTGTTGAATCAGGGAAGCTCTCTCGTTCAAATTTCAGTACCATTTTAAATAAACTTCTCCTTGTTGTCTGGTAAGGAAAGACATCCTTGAAAGGAATCCAGCTTTTTTTCAGCAATCTGCTGTTTATTATCTCAAGTTCAAAAACTTGCCTGGCTCTTTAGTATCCAGTAACAGTATTATGCAATGCAAGAGTGCTGATGGGGAAGGTTTAAAATTTACTTACTGGGGAAAGTTGGAGTAGCAGTGAGGAAAGTGTACAATCTGTGGAAACTTGGTTCTCAATCTATTTCTCAAACTTATAAAATGGATGTCACCCAGTAGTTATTGTACAGCTTTAGTTTGGCTCTGAAGATGTATGATGATATGGACTTATACACATCCCTAGCATTACCAGTACTGTCAATCGTCAAGCAAATTACTGTTATTCTCAAACACTGGGAAGAGCTTCTTATTCTAGAGTTACAGTAATTTGCTTGACAATTTCTTTGCATGCCCGAGGTTAATGTCATATCCACTACTTTTGTAAAGAGAAAAATAGCTCTTCTGTAAAAATAATGTATAAACAATAAATGACTCAGTAGTCTATGCAGGCGCTTAAAGTAAAACAGCATACATTTTGCTCAGCCTCACAGGCTTAAAGTTCAGAAGACCAGAGGCATTTCTCACCATGGCTAAACTGTGAAATGTAGTTTTTAAGAAAGTTTTCAATTACAATTGGCATTTTTAAGCTACAGGCTGTCAACTTGCTAAAAAGATTTTTGTTTTATATTGGAAGCATAACCTTTGCAAGTGAAACAAAAGACAGTACTATGCAAGTGAGTGTTAGCAACTTCCATATCTACATTAGGTCTGGATTCTGATATCCTCATGCATACTACCTTATTCAGTGAATAGTGCTACTGAAATTAAATGGGAGAAAATATTCAACCACTGTAAGGGAATTGGAGGTTGCCCTTAATATACAGATATAGACACGGATATATCTTGCAGTCTTAAAATAATAATAGTTCTATATAAATGTTCCATATTTAAATACGGAAGTAGTCTTTTGACAGTTGGGCTGATATCAGCCATTGTTGAAAACAGGATTCTAGGCTAGACAGACTAGTGATCTGATTCAGTATGGCAATTCCTAGACTATCATTAAAGCAGATGAAAAATCATTGTAATAATGCTTTGCACTGTTACAATCCTCAAATCTCAAAGCATGGAATTTTTCATGTGTGATATGGGAGGTATTATCATCCCTGGCTTAGGATACTACAGCACAAATGTTGACATTCATACTTTTAAGAACGGCCACTTATTTCACCACATAAATTGTTGGGTGCCCAAATTGAGGTAGCTAATGGATAAGGCTACAATTTAGCCATAGGTATTTTTAGTGAAAAGGGGACAGAGCATGGACAATAAATAAAAATGAATGTCCATGACTTATACTGTAAATACCACTGACTAAATGGCTGCTGTAGGAGGCACCTATGGGGGCTGCTGATGGAGGGGCAGAGCCTGACACAGCACCAGCTGCTGGAGGCCGCCGGAGCAATATGGCTGGCAAAGGGGCTGCTTCAGCAGCAGCCAGTGTGGCTAGCTACAGGGCCAGCTGTTTGAATGGCCCTGGAGTCAGCCACACTTGATCTGGAACAGTAGTCACAGTAGTCCATTTCTGAACCCCCCTGAGGGGGAGTTAGAGGCAGCCTCCCCCCAAGTTGAGAATGGGCCACCCGGCTCTACTGACAAGGATAACTATTGCAGCTTTCTTTTTTTCCACCCCTATCCAGTGTTCCCCTACTTGTCATGGGCTGAAAGTATCCTGCCCTGTGAGGTGAAGATGCTGGTACTGAATTCTATCTACTGGTAGCCAACAGCACAAACAGAGACTGTTACCTCAGTATCCTAGCACCGAGGAAGCACCATTTAGAAATGGTTCAACTTTACTGCTAGGTTGGTCTTTCCTCAAGCACCTATCTCTTCAAAAGTCTGCTGAGCCCCAGCTGCCTTAATGTCTGAAATCAGTGCTGGTTTGACCTGGTGGCTGAGAGAACCATAGTACATAGTACACTCGGTAGACTGTGCTGTAACTGAAACCAATGGATTTGAAAATGTAGAAAAACATCCAAAATATTTATAATAAATATAATGGTTATTCCATTGTTTACCAGTGCAATGAAAAGTATGATTAATCACAACCCTTTTAAATCACACAATTCATTGTGCTTAGATTTTTAATTGTTTGACAGCCCTATTAATATGTTATCTTCACAACACAATGTTACAGGTAAGTCTGTGGCAGACATATGAATAAAACTCTACAATCCTGGTTCCCAGGGCTGTGCTTTCAACATATGACTATAATTCCTCTTCAACTTTATAGACACTCCACAGGGCTCCCACAAATGACATCATGTTTCAGGAAGATGGCTGCCTCTAGCACTAGCCTTCGAAATGCCAACTTAATTAAAGAGGTTTCTGGAAAAAAATACATTTTCAACCTTTAATCATAAAAAGACATCCTGTGGGCATTATGTACTTGCAGGGTGTTCTGCTGAGCAAGGCGGGTGCAGTTTTCTATTAAAGAGAATGGTTTGACTCTTATGAGAATTTAGGCCATAAATGTAACTTTTTATTTGTTCTGAGCGGTGCAAAGTGGTGTTTTTTCTAAAAAAAAAAACATGTACAATTTGAACCTGTATAAACCAGAACTCTCTGGTCCGCCAGCATCCACTGACCAGCTCTACCCAGGCCAGAATCTACAGCAGGGGCAGCAGACTGGCCTGGGCTGGCAATCCAAGCAAAGCTGGTGGACAGGACCCCAGACGGATGGAAGCAAGGCTGGCAACCCAGCTTTTAATGTAAAACAAAAAACAGAGCCACTCCAGGGGACTGGCATCCGAGGGAGGAGGGATGCAGTTGGGGCTGGGGGTGGAGCCTGGAATTTACCTTCCTTGGTCTGGCAAATTCCCTTGTTTGGGATCTGTCAGGTTCCAAGGTGCTTGACAAGGGAGGTCCAACCTGTATATTATAGCATCATCAAATATCACATATAATGATAGAGATCAAAGGCCTAACCCTGCAGCTTTTGCACACGCTAATCTCCAAGATTGTCCTTTGGTAACACTGTATTAATTATTATTTATTACTAAAAGTATTATTGTAGGATCTATAATCCCTAGTCATGTATCAGGGCCTCCTTGAGCTAGGCACTTCACAAACATAGAAAACAAACACCATCCCTGGTCCAAAAGGCTTACAATATAAGACAAGAGACAATAGATGGATATGGACAGACAGGAAAGTACAAGTAAACAACGAGAGAATAGGAGTGGGCCCTTGATAGCTAAGCATATACTTCACTGTGGATCAGGTATAGTCGTCAAAACAACAAGGCTGACCCAAAAAATCTCTCTCTGCAGATGCTGCTCCACTTTAGAAATTGAGAATAAATTGGAAAGAAAGGTTTTTTGGGGAAATAACTACACAGAATGATCCTGGGGTTCCCAGTTTATTAGTTCTCAGTGATTCCATTGCAAATCCATTTACTTCTAGCTTTCATTCCAATTCCCCCTCAGACTCTGTGTTCTGTCTGGCTCATACAAGAGCACCAACAGCCATCACACAGTTGAGGTGTCTTACAAGTACAGCAAAGTGAAAGTGGCAGAATGAACTCCATCTGGATTATGGACAATTATGTGAAAAAAATGGGAAAATCCAACTTAACTCTCTGACCTCAGGTTGATTTTCCCTGGTAGAAAAACAAAACTAAACTAAAAGTGTATATATTGTGACCATTAGACAGGGAAACATGGGAGCACCAACAAACAAGATTACCACAACCCCTCTTATTACAGAATAACTTTTCAATCTATACCTATAAATACTTATGAAGCAATCTCAAACACAAAACTCTACTATTAACATCTCACTTCCCACCTGAAATACCTGTACCACTCTTGCACCCATCCTTGTTATCTCATTTTATACCGCTGCTGAATGAGACATTGGCTTTGTGCTACATCAATCCTCCTTTATCGCTTAAGATAAAGCTCACCAAATTTAATTTCACTTGTGATTTTAACAGAATTTGAACCAGTGTCTCCAGAAGGAATGAAAAGTAAATGTACTAATCTACTAGCCACATATTCAGACAAGAAATTAGGATGATAAAGTTGTTACAAGTAAATTGGGATTGTATAAACTGCAATGAATATCCTGCCATTCTAGACACAGAGACTCTGATATCAAAGAACTAAGCATGGTCTATGACCTTAGATAAATTACAATAAATAGATTGCCATGGGAAATGATTGTGTCTTTATACTGGCTATTATTGTGATATATTGTGTCCAAAAACATAAGAATAGTTTGTGAGATGATATTAAAACCTTGTGCAGCTTTAGGAATATGAGCCTTCTACTAACAGTAGTGGACTGGCTAAGCTGACTTAGCCATTGGCACTTACCTGTTGACGTTCTCCCTGGAGAAGTAAACAGTGTATGCCAGGATATTCCCTTTCACTTCTGCCGGTGGACGCCAGCTGAGACGGACAAATCGACTGGAGACCAAAACAGGGACCACATCTCGGGGAGCAGAGGGAAGGACACTGGAACTTGGGATAGCTGAAGGGGAAGGAGAGGAATCAGTCAGAGAGGTTGGTGGAACAAGGGTTTCAGGGCTGGTGGGAAGCACTGTAGTTGGCACAACTGATGCATTAGAAAACAAAAGGCCAAGATGAAATGGAAGTTTGTGAATAAAATGAATGGGAAGAGGGGGGGGGGGGGGAAAGAGAAAATTGACAGTAAAGCCACATTTGAAAAATACAACATTCTGAGCAGGCAACAAACCACAATGTTCAACGTCAACAAGCATAGGACTAAAATGTCTATGTTAGGTGAGCTCCTGTCCTGCTAATATTTGGAGCTTCTCTCATACATATATAATCAGAAAACACTCATAAAATTGCATTAAAAGTGAAAAAAACCAACAAATAATCTGGGAGCACTTTATAGACTAACAAAACATGTACATGGTATCATGAGCTTTCATGGGCATGGCCCAGGTCTTCAGATGACTGCCTGTGCCCATGAAAGCCCATGATATCATCTACATGTTTTGTTATTCTATAAAGTGCTACTAGATTCTTCGTTGTTTTTTCAGTTTACTTGTATAGACTAATTTGGCTACCCCCTGAAGCTTCCAAAAATTGCATTGTTCATGCACCGACTTCTAGTTTTCTGAGAAATTTTTTTTAGCAACTCTTAAAAATTCATTTTCCCTTTGAAACATGCATTTTGGACTGAGAAAGGCAGAAACTAAGAACTTTTCTACAAATTACTTGATGGGTGATTGCTCCCAAGTTCCAATACAATACAAAAAGAGAGAATGGAAACTCAGACTTCAATTTTAACATAAGTATATGTGAGTATCTGTTACTGAGTTAAAAAAAAAAGTCAAACAGCAGGTTTATTAACAGTAAAATGAGCAAATCACTAGGTCAAGTTTTCAGGTTGTGAAATTTACCAAAGTAGTTGTGAGTGTTGAACACAAAATGTTTGTTTGTTTGTTTTTAGGCTGCAGTTCCAGCTTCATAGTATTGTAGCATGCATACTCCATAACCAGCATGCATACTCCAAAATCATCTTTCTTCCTTTGTGACCTAATGTGAAGTCCAATGCTTACTCTCACTGACCCGTTGCTGTTACCATGGTCACAGATCCCTTCTCTGTCATCATGGAGATGCATAGCCTTCCATAGAATATCAGCATATTCTTATAACTCTTATGGTTGGTCCACTTTTCTGCTCAAGTGTCGAAAAGGTGTAAGTGGATTATGGAAGGCTCAGGTGTGGTGGGAAAGTGCTCCTGGTGAATAGTGCTAGGGACGGAGCTTTCTTGTGAGCATTTATTACTGGTTTGGTTGTGTTATTTTAAATAATATCAAATACTCACAGAGTAGCAGATGGGCACCTTTTATATGTTTGCAGAAACTCCAATAAGAAAAAAAATAAGTTGGCTCTCCATACTGTAATACATAAATCAGGAGCCTGATGCATGTTACTTAAAAATAGAACGTATCATTTCAAAACAGAAATTTGCCACTCTGAGTGCATCTCAAGAAATAGTGTTTTTTCCCCATAATTGCTCAGCTTTACTGGCCATGAAGCAATAATCCCTATGACCATCAGTAACCTCTTTTTATTTTTTGGTATGTGCTGTGAGTAGTGTTATAGACATTAACTTACACTGTGCTCATTAACAGTTATCTAAATGGCACATAAAGGGCGGCTTGATGGGTTCATAAAAATGCAACAAAAAAGTAATCTTCATTGAATATCAGATCAGCTAATGAGCTTATTTTCCTGTCCTCACTCTCAAATTCTAGAACCCTTGCTGTTAACAAGACATCCAAAATATGGTCACTTCATTTGACTATTTTCATCAGCAGAAATATTATTTTTTATTAAAGACAAAACTCAGTACAGTGGTTTCCATTAAAAAAAGTAGTAATATGGACAATTGTCCTCAGAGGAAGACTTGTGAGACCCATGGAGTTTCCATATGACATTCCTCATGCACCTACATGGTGGGAACAAAAGGCCATAGTCTTGACAGCTCTTGCTACCTGGGGTACATTTCATAATTATTATTATTGAGTATCAGTTCTGTGGTAGTTGCATTTCCTAGAAGTCCCAGTCCTGGATATGGCAGATTTGTGCTAGGAACTGTAAAAAATGTAGAACACAAAGTGCAATTCTCTCCTCTACTCTTAGGGTATGTCTACACTACAAAGTTAATTCGAACTAACAGCCATTAGTTCGAATTAACTTTAATAGACGCTACACATGCAAACTGCTAGTTCGAACTTAATTCGAACTATCAGAGCGCTTAATTCGAACTAGGTAAACCTCATTCTACGAGGACTAACACCTAGTTTGAATTAAGTAGTTTGAATTAAGGGCTGTGTAGCCACTTAATTCGAACTAGTGGGAGGCTAGCCCTTCCCAGCTTCCCCTGGTAGCCACTCTGGGCACAACCAGGGAAACTCTTCTGCCCTCCTCCCGGCCCCAGAGCCCTTAAAGGGGCATGGTGCCACGTGCAAGCCTGCCAGCACCCAGCCAGCAGACCCTGCACCACCCACTGCCACCCAGCCCTCCGCCTCTTCCCGGGACCAGGCTGGTCAGCTCCCAGGAGCCAGCCCAGGGCCGCAAGAGGTGGGTGCCCGCCTGGTCTAGTGCGGAGATCGTGGACCTCATCCAGGTTTGGGAGGAGGCCTCCAACGTCCACGACCTCCTCACTAAGCACAGGAAAATGGCTGTCTAGGGCAGGATAGCTGCCAGCCTGGCCACCAAAGGCCACATGCAAACCCAGGAGCAGGTTTGCATGAAAATCAAGTTGGTCCAGTGAGACCCCTGACCCTGAGTCCTGAGCTTAGAACATAAGAACATAAGAACAGCCGTACTGGGTCAGAACAAAGGTCCATCTAGCCCAGTAGCCTGTCTGCCGACAGCGGCCAACACTAGGTATCCTGGAGGGAATGAACCGAAGACAATGACCAAGTCATTTGTCTCATGCCATCCATCTCCATCCTTCCACAAACGGAGGCCAGGGTCACCATTTCTACCCCCTGGCTAATACCACTCCATGGATCTAACCTCCATGACTTTATCTAACTTCTCTTTAAACTCTTTTATCGTTCTAGCCTTCACAGCCTCCTGTGGCAAGGAGTTCCACAGATTGACTATTTGCTTTGTGAAGAAGAACTTTCTTTTATTAGTCTTAAGTCTGCTACCCATTAATTTCATTTGGTGTCCTCTAGTCCTTATATTATGGGAACTAATGAAGAACTTTTCTTTATGCACCCTCTCTACACACCACTCATGATTTTATAGACCTCTATCATATCCCCCCTCAGTCTCCTCTTTTCTAAGCTGAAAAGTCCCAGGTTCTTTAGCCTCTCTTCATATGGGACCTGTTCCAAACCCCTGATCATTTTAGTTGCCCTTTTCGGAACCCTTTCCAAGGCCAAAACATCTTTTCTGGGGTGAGGAGATCACATCTGTACACAGTACTGAAGTTATGGCGTACCATAGTTTTATACTTCCCCTCCTCCTTCTTCCCCTGGCTTCCCCCTTCCAGCTCCCTCCTCCCAGGTTTCCCCCTCCCCTCTCCCACCCTCTCTCTTCCCCTCTCCCACCTGCTTTTCCCAGTCTCCCCAGAGGTTAATCACACCTCCCACCCCCAGTTTTGTTAAATAAAGAGAGTTTCTATTTGAACACACGTGTCCTTTATTTTGTACATCAGGAAGGGGGGCTAGGGAAGGGTAAGTGGAAGGAAGTGAGGGAGGAATGGGGTACGAGCCCCCGATGGTGAGGACTGGGGTGGCTCTGCGGGCTCTTAGGGGTGGAAGCTCTCCTACAGCCCCCCGATTGACACCCCCGGATGGCAGCCTGCGGCAAGTGCAGCTGGGCTGATGGCTGAGTGCTGTGATGTGCCGAGTGTGGGCACTCAGGGCACTCCAAGACAGGACTGCTTTGCTGTCCCTCATTGAGTTAGACAAGCAAGCGGGGAACCCTGAGAATTGTCTGTCTGGGGTGGTGGTCGGGTCCCTTTAAGCACAGCCCTCGGCTAGCCTGAGACAGCAGCTCCATGCTCTAAGTCCTAACCTGATGCCCTGCTGGCACTGCTTCCAGCCAGACTTAACTTCGGTTCAGGGTCCACTCAATGTGAACATGCTAGTTCGAATTAGCAAAACGCTAATTCGAACTAGTTTGTAGATCTAGATGCACTAGTTCGAATTAGCTTAGTTCGAATTAACTAATTCGAATTAAGTTAGTTCGAATTAGTGCTGTAGTGTAGACATACCCTTACAGTGGCATAACTCAGTTTGTTACAAGGGACCTACAACAGATTTGCAACACTAACACCATGTCTTCTAGAGACAGAAGATTGACACTGCCAGTATCGATCTTCCAGAGTTAGATTTAGTGGGGCTAGTTAATACCCACTACATCTCAGAGGAGCAAAGGATGCCGTGGGAAGCATTTTTTCCTGTTTACCTCCTGCTTTGGAGAAAGTGTGGAAATTTGAATCAAGATAAGTCTACACCAGCTATGTAATTAAAGTAAATGGAGTTGCATATCTTCATTCAACCTCCCCCATTACTGTAGATCAGGTCTGAGAGAGATTCTGACTTTTGGTCTAATTTTATATCAATCCCAATGCCACAGACCTTAATCAGTACACTTTTATCTGCCTAGTAGACCCAGACATCTAAAAATAAAGTTACACCCTGATTAAAATCATAACAAGTATCTCCTGTCCTTCTTTTAGTATAGCCAGCAATGGGATTGACACTGGAATCTCTATATTCTGCACTCATCCTGTCCCATTCACGAGGGGCTCCATATGAAAAAATAGAATACATAGATATTAGGATTATTAAATAATAAGGATATGGAGCATGGCTCACAGAGGAAGCTCTAATACCCAAAATGCCTCTTGTAACAGTGGCTTTAGACACTTCTGCCAAAATTGAATGAAAATTGCTGCTTTCTTACATATACTAAGAAAAGACCTGACTTACTACAACTGACTTATTATATTTATCTCATGGATTTGATCTGTCAGGGCACAAACACAACAATCTTAAAAAATAAAAAAAAATGTATACAGGGGAGAGATATTGGTGATTAGATCATAACCGCAGTATCTCTCCTCTTTTGAAATAGTGTTATTAAATACTAAGAAGAGTTGGCATGCTGTGTATAGTGAGATGTGAAATGAATGCAGTGGGAATGTATATTAATTACAAGGAGGGTGCAATACATCCAGGAAGATACACCTGTAAAAGTTTTATGTGTGCAAGGGGGAGGTGAGATCTGGATGCAAATCCTAGTAAAATGATCAGTAAAAATAAGTCTGGTAACCTCTTCACAATCCCTAGAGGACATCTGTCCACATCTCTATCACACAGCTTGCACAGATCAGTATGATTAGCAGCTACAGATGTGAAAGAAGATTTACAAAGCTCATGGAAATTTGCAAAAAAAAATAATTTAAATTTTCCTCTGGGATTACATTATTGCTAACATTTTCTTTCAAAAATGTGAAAAGCAAGTTTTTTTCTGGCTTTCTTTCTCCCTTGAAATTGATTTTCTTGTAGCTAAAGCATGCATGTAGCTGATCCGGTGACCCTGGCTGTGTGGAAGGAAGAGATCTTTATGTGGAAGCAAAATGCAGGACAATGTAGCACTTTAAAGACTAACAAGATGGTTTATTAGATGATGAGCTTTCGTGGGCCAGACCCACTTCCTCAGTCTGGCCCACGAAAGCTCATCATCTAATAAACCATCTTGTTAGTCTTTAAAGTGCTACATTGTCCTGCATTTTGCTTCAACTACCCCAGACTAACACGGCTACATTTCTATCTTTATGTGGGGACTTTCTTTTTGGTCAGCTCAGTTTTTTCCTAGAACCTTGACTCCTAAGGTAGTGTGGTTTAGTAATAACAAAAAACAGGGCTATGTAGCACTTTAAAGACTAAGGACTAGAATTTAGGAAAGCCAAGTCCTATTCCCCACTCTGCAATAGATCTGTTGTGTGAGCATGTCCTTGGGCAAACTCACTTCAGCTTTCTGTTGTCCTTCCTTCTGTATTCTTCTTGTTTACTTACATGTTAAGATTTTCAGGGCAGAGACAGTCTCTCACTGTATGTCTGTACGGTGCATAGCACAATGTAGCTCTGGTCTCACTTGAGTGTCCAGGGTCTCCCATAATGCAGAGAACAAGCAACCAAAATAGCAACTTCATGGGGGACTAGGGAAAAAGGATGATCTGGCAAATCTCTTGTCCACACTTTAAGCATTTCCTGCCATTGCTGGGTCCTTAGCCTACATCTACAACCATCTTCTCTTTTTCATTCTTTCCTCGCGTCTCTGCTCTGACAATGACCCACTGTGTGTGTATGTGTGTATCGTATACTACATAAGCTGCCAGAGCTTGATGCAAAAAAACTGGGAAGGGGGAATTCATTTGAAAAACTGACTTGCCTTTTCCAAAACCCAAATTTCAAACTGTCTGATATTTTCAGGCTAGCTCAAAAATCTGTCATAGATCTCAGGTACTATAAGGACAAGACTATATAGATAGAGACTATTTCTGCTTTGGGGTCCTCTGGATGTTTTTCCCTCTGGAAAATCCCTAGATACTACACATTTCCAGAAAGGGGGATGGAGGATCCTGGTTCCATTACCCACCCATCCTATCCATACATATGGAGCCAAGACAAGATGGGAACAGGTCCCTGAAAACAGTTGATTTGCAGGCACCCTGTAAGAATAGATCTCTGGAGCAAGACCACAGTAAAAGTCTTTGGATGCAACCATTTAACCAAGTTGTGACTGCATATAGTTTTTTTACACAGCAGTGGATGGTATCATTGTACATATCTACCATTTCAACGTTGAGAATTTCTGCCTCCCCCTTTAAGAACATAGAGCATTTCACCATGCCCATTTTGGAAATCTCCATTAGTTGACTCTTCTTAGGATGCAGACTCAGATGCAGAATGACAGGTGGGTTGGCAAGTCAGGATTTGGATGCACTGGCAAAGCTAAGTGGGGAGAGTCTAAACATCTGCCCATGCTATGTCTGGTTCCATCACCAAGGTAGTAGTCTCTTGCTTTCAAGAGCACAGAAAAACTAAAATGGAGAAAAAAAGAGTGTTGCCACATCTCAATTAGCTTTGTACAGGGCCCCTTTGATACTATTGTAAGGTTTCCAGTAAAATACATATCCTGCTAAAAATGTTATGGGACTTCAGCTATGCTGTTCCTTTATTTAACTGCTTTATGTATGGTCTCTACTAGGTCCAACTCATCAACATGTTTGGAAATTATTTTTTTGATGTATTATATAAGAAATTCCTTTAATACATCTCGACACTCATGATACCATCAACATTTTTGTTAGTCTGTAGGGTGCTGCAGAACTATGTGTTGTTTTTTAATTTTTTTCAGTTACAGGCTAACACGGCTAACCCGCTGAGAATCTTGACACTTGTTTGGCAAATTAAAATTAAATTATTTGTAAGCTCTTTCCAAGGACAAAATTCCTTCTGTCCTCAACCATCATGGCAAGCAGTCAAAAGCCAAATGTTATGTATAGCTGAGTTTTACTGAATAGAAACTTCATTACCTCCAATCCCGTAATCTATGCGCCCTCTACCACACATAGCTATGAGGTTTTTTTCACTTGCTATGTTATGTCTGTATAAATCCTGAGCCTGCAAGCACTTTTGCATAAAATTACATACATAAGTAATTCTCTTGACTTCAATGGGACTGTTCACATGAGTAAACTTAAACATGCACATAAATGTTTGCAGAATCAGATTGCAAACTTTGTCTTTTTTATTATCATTGTTCTATATGTATTTAGATTTTTATTCAAAGTACAAGCCTGTGCTCTAACTGCAAGCAAACCAACAAAACAACTCTTAAATAAAATAACAAAAAAAAATCCCCTTACCCATCAGCCTATCAACTGTTATAAATACAGTGTTGCTCACATTTTTTTCTTAATGCCCCAGCTGCTGTAATCATGTGAATCTCAGCTTTCATTTGTTTTATTTTAAAACAAGTTTCTGGCCCTCAGGATTGGTAGAGAATAGCTTGAAAATAAGCAATGTGCACCCTAAGGCTGAAAATCCGAAGTGCAAATATATAAAATATTAGATTATTTTTATTTTTAAAATATAGCATGAATATTAAGCCACTCTCATGAGTTTCAGGGCTGCACTCATGCTCTTTGAATGTTTGGGGCTGACAATATTGTAGATAGCACCCCTTGAGTACATTTACATTCTTCCTAAAGTATTCCTTTCTCAAAAGTCTAGGAGAAACAGATAACCTTTTCTGACTGCCTAGAAAATTAACAGATTCCTTCTCTGTCACACAAAAGTTCAGTGATAAAACAAGTTGCCAATGTCCCCATTAGTCTAAACCAATGTTATGTGTTCATCTGTGTTCAGCTGATTTCAGCTGCCATGGAGTCCCATGAGGTGAAACATCATCATCCAGATAAGGCACTTGCACTTACGCTGTGGTCCATTAAAATCAGGAAGTTTTATTTGCAGCAGGAACAAAGCTAGCACTCTGTGAGTAATCATATAATCACAGAACTGAAAGGGACCTAAAAAATTCTTCTTGTCCAGTATCTTGCACTCTAGGCAGGGCAAAGTATTATCTAGACCATCCCTGACAGGTGTTTGTCTAATTGGCTCTTAAAAATCTCTAATGCTGGAGATTCCATAGGTAATTTATTCCAGTGCCTAATCACCCTGACAAATAGGAACATTTTTCTAATGTCCAGTCTAAACTGTCCTTGCTACAATTTAAGCCCATTGCTTTTTATTCGATGAGCATGAAAGTAACTTAACTTTCTTTTATATTGCAATCCCCTCACCCATCCCAACAGTGTGTCCCAAGGCAGGGAGTTGGGGATGTGGGGGACACTGTGCAGGGTGTCAGGATGTGGGGGGTGCAGGAGTCAGGCCAGGAGTAGGTGTGTGTGGCTCAGAGGCAAGGAGTTGGGATGTGGGAAAGTGCAGGAGTCAGGGTAGGGAAGAATGCGGGTTCAGGGTAAAGGGTTGGGAGGTGTGAAGCAACTCAGGGGAGAGGATTGTGGATGTGGGAGTTGCAGGAGTCATGGCAGGGACCGGGGGGTAGGGAGAGAGGGCTCAGGGAAGGGGATTGCGGTGTGTGAATATAGGAATGGGGAAAATGGGGGTTTAGGACTGGGGCAGTTTCAGATGTGGGGGGAGGAGAGGGGTGTAGGGCTGGTCCAGGCAGTCCCAAACGGTGCTGGGTTCTTCCTGGTGGACAGTTACCTGCCCTGCACTGCTACTGTTCATGTGCTGCCCAGCAGCCAGCCAGCGTAGTGAGAGAGGGGCAGCACAGACTGGAACAGAACACCCCACCAGGAGCCCAACTGGCAGTGTGCCCTCCTCCTACTGTGTGCCCCCCACTAGCCCCTTTAACCTGCCTTGCTGCTCACTGCTTAGTGCGGCACACAGGGCCACCACCAGTGCCACCTGCTGGAGAGCCCCAGTAGTCAATGGGAGCCTGCTGGGAGCACACCATACCTTCTCCATGTGCAGCAGAGAGCCCCAGTGCCATCTGGCACCTTCTTAATGGGGCAGCACACAACCTTACTTCCATCTCTGGGCTCTACCCTCAGAGGTTAAAGGGAACACATTTCCCCCATCCTGCTGGTACCAGTCTTCTGTGCACTTGAAAACAGTTACCATGTCCCCTCTCAGTCTTCTCTTCTGCAAACTAAACAACTCCAGTTTTTTCACTCTACCCTCATAATTCATGTTTTCTAGACCTTTAGTCATTTTTGTTGCTCTTCTCCAATTCACCCATATTTTTCCAGAAATGTGGCTCCCAGAACTGAACTCGGTACTCCAACAGAAGATTTATTTCTCATGTCTTGGTTAGAATACTCCTGCTAATACATCTCAGAATGATGCTCACTTTTTCCTATGTTTTATGCTCATATTGTTGACTTATATTTAGCTTGTGATGCACTATTACCCCCAGATCTTTTTTCCATGATATCCCTTTCTAGGCAGTCATTTCATATTTGGTATCTATACAAGTGATTGTTGCAAGTCGGTTGCTTAATTATTTGTTCCATTATCTTTTTGTGTATTGAAGTTAATTTGACTGGTTTTCAATTCTCTGGGTTGTCCTTATTTCCCTGTTTATAGATAGACACTATATTTACCCTTTTCCAGTCCTCTGACATCTCATCAGTCCTCCATGAACACATAGCAACATGCTCTGAGTGGGAAGCAGGAATACGCAAGTAAGCAATCAGACATATTTTGGATTATCTGAATTTTCCAAATGAGATTCTATGGAGAAAATATTATTGAAATCCAGTCTGGATGTGAAAAAGTTTTGGAAAACACAGAGAGATCCTGATCCAAATGGAAGAGATGCAACCATCTAGCCTAACTGTGTCTACTGATGTGATCAATGAAAGTGCTTGTAGGAACAACAAATAAAATAAACCACCTGTCGACATTTCCACAGACATATCACCTCCTTCCTTTAAACAGTGCCACACTTATTTCAGAAAGCAAATAATCCTCTGCGTTTAAACCAGGTCATAGAATCATAGAATCATAGAATAATAGGACTGGAAGGGACCTCGAGAAGTCATCGAGTCCAGCCCCCCGCCCTCAAGGCAGGACCAAGCTCCGTCTACACCATCCCTGACAGATGTCTATCTAACCTGTTCTTAAATATCTCCAGAGAGGGAGATTCCACCACCTCCCTTGGCAATTTATTCCAATATTTGACCACCCTGACAGTTAGGAATTTTTTCCTAATGTCCAATCTAAACCTCCCCTGCTGCACTTTAAGCCCATTACTCCTTGTCCTGTCCTCAGAAACCAAGAGGAACAAATTTTCTCCTTCCTCCTTGTGACACCCTTTTAGATATTTGAAAACCGCTA
Source organism: Pelodiscus sinensis (assembly GCF_049634645.1). Lineage (NCBI taxonomy): Eukaryota > Metazoa > Chordata > Testudines > Trionychidae > Pelodiscus > Pelodiscus sinensis. The sequence continues at coordinate 113,422,382 of NC_134716.1, forward strand.
TCATGTCCCCCCTTAATCTTCTTTTTTCCAAACTAATTGGTCAATTAGGTCAATTGACTGTCAACCGTAACTCCTGGAATTCACTTTTCTATTCCATAAGCACCAGTTCTCCACCGTTCATTTCTACAATCTCCGTATGTAAGAGTCACCTTCTCTGCGGTCTTACCACCCAGACAGCCTTTCTGTATGTATCTCTGTCTCTCCTGTGTTTTATGCATTTTCACAATCTGAATTTAAAACATTTCCTTTGCTTATATTACTTATTGTGTATCTGCCATTATGTATCATTTAATTCTGGAAGGCAGTTTAAGATGCAAGTTGCATGAAACAAATGTATGCAACACATGTCTCTTTCTACCCATTATACTTCTTTCTCTCCACACTACTTCTGTCCTGCTCAGACTCAGAGGGGAGGCAATATCTACCTTCAGATTATATCTCCCATTTTGGAAAGAAATATGGTCAGTGGGCTAGCACATTAATTTGTTACCATGCCAACAACCTGGCTAATTTCATTTTTTTAATGTATTAGAGAGAGGAAATTGACAGTAAAGCTGTAAAGCATAAAAAGGGCTCATTGGTGAGAACGGCTCTTGTACTTAAACTCCATTAAGTAGGCAAATGAAAGGAATAACTACGAGAAATGATTAATTAAGGTAATAAAAACACGTTATGTAATCATAAATCGAGGACATGCATCAACCGCCATCTCATTTACTGTCACTTTAAATAGAAAAATATTAATTTCTGGAGTTTGCGAAATAATGATGTGTTAAAAATATGTTAAAAAATAACACTTCTGCTGTGAAAGAATGTTACTATTTGAAATTGTTACCTATCAGTGACAGGAAATGGCATATAATTGCAGATGTTAAAATTACTTGTTAACGAAACGCAAAAATTCAGATATGCAAAATACTCAAACTTAACAGAAATATAGAGGCAATCACTCATAATTAGGAACAATTATGCCTATTGCAATATAGTTAAGATTTTTCTAGATCAATGGAAACATTTTATATGTCTTAATTACTAATAAAATGTACACCCTGCCCATCCCCAAATAATGAAAATAAATAATGAAATTCAAATGAAATGGAATTTCAAATGAAATTCCAACAGTTGCCAATACAGCAAATCCAATAAGAATAAGAACAAAATCATAGCTTATATTTTAAGGAGTGACTGACAGTTCTGAGTAGCTCAATTTTTGGGTGTCCTCTTAACTGGGAATGTTAGAGTTTAACAGATAAGTCAATGCTTATCAGTTAATGGTGTTGGTTAAATTTAGCTGGTTTCCAGGGTGGTGGCTTTGCTATGGTAGGGCAGTGAAGCTTTCTCTCCAGCTGCTAGCTCCAAGTTCCCTGAGGAGGCTTTAATACTGCAGAGCTTGCATGGTGTGTTACCATGTAACTGCTAAGATTTTTAGCAGCTACATGGCTACCATATTAAAAGCTTTTTAACATTCCTACCCTTAACGCTGTATCGGGGCCACTTTTCCAAAGCTGCTGAGTGCTCAGCTTCTGAAAAGCAGACCATTCAAGGTATAGCTACACTACAATGGACACCTGTGCCTGTTGACTCAAGCTTGAGAGTGCTTCACTAAAGGAGCTGGTTAATTGTGTTGTAACTGTTAGGCACAGGCTACCACCCATGCTATGGGGCTGTCACATCTTTCAGGCTCTAGTCTTCCCCTGAATAAGTACGCTACAGTTAAATAGCTCTGCAGCCGGACCTCTAAGAGTCTGAGTCAGTGGCAAGGGCAAGGGTTTCTAGAATTAAGACACTCAATATCACATATTGCAGTTGGAAATATTGTTTGTAATAGAATTATAGGAACATAGGGCTACAAGAAACCTCAGCAGGTCACTTTGTCTACTCCCCAGCACTGAGTCAGGACTACATATAAGTAGACTATCCCTGAGAGGTATTTGTTAAATTTGTTCTTAAAAATCCTACAATGATAGAAATTCCACATCCTCCCTAGGTAATTTGTTTTAGTGCTTAAGTATCATTACAGTAGGAAGTTTTTCTTCATGTCTAACTTACATCTCCCTTGCTGCAATTTAAGTCCATTATTTCTCATCCCGTCCTCAGTGAATAAGGAGAATAATTTATCATAATTATCTTTATTACAACCTTTTATGTACTTGAAGACTCTTATGTCCCCCTTCAGTCTTCTCTTCTCCATATTAAACAAAACCATTTTTCAGTCTTCCCTCATTGGCCATGTTTTCTAGACCTCTAATCATTTTTGTTGCTGTCTTCTGGACTTATAAGCTGTGTCTACACTGGCGCGATCTTGCACAAAAGCGGCTGATCTTGCACAAAAACTTGCTGCCTGTCTACACTGGTCACATGTTCTTGCACAAGTAAACTGACATTCTAAGGTATGAAATCAGGGCTTCTTGCGCCAGGACTGTGACACTCCCGCTCAGGAATAAGCCCTTTTGTCCAACTGTTCTTGCACAAGAGGCCAGTGTAGACAGGCAACATGAATTTCTTGAGCAAGACATCCCTGAGCTTAAAATGGCCATCAGAGCTTTCTTGCGCAAGAGAGCATCTACACAGGCATGGATGCTCTTGCGCAAAAGCACATGCCAGAGTAGACGCTCTCTTCTAGAAGAGTTTTTGCACAAGAACTCTTCCACAAAAGAGTTTTTGTGCAAGATCACACCAGTGTAGTCATAGCCATAGTGTAGTGTCAGAACTGGACTCAATACTTCAGTTGAAGTCTTATCAGTGCTGAGTAGAGTAGAAGAATTATGTCTTGTGTTATCTTTACAACACTCCCACTACTGCATCCCAGGATGATGCTCAATTTTTTTGCAACAATGTTACACTGAGGTTCGTATTTAGCTTGAAGATAATAACCCCCAATTATTATAGTTGAAGATAATAATCCACAATAATCCCCAAATAATTTATGTAATACTCCCACGTAAGAAGTGATTTCCTATTTTGTATTTCTGCAACTGATTATTGGTCTCAAAGTATGGTACATCAAATTTGTACTTATTGAATGTCATTCTTTTCATTTCAGACCATTTTTCCAGTTTGTCAAAATCATTTTAAATTCTAATTCTCTCCTCCAAAGTGCTTGCAACTCCTCCCAGCTTGATACTGTTTACGAATGTTATAAGTGCATGCTCTGTGCCACAATCCAAATTACTTATGAAGATATTGAATAGAATTGGGCCCACAACAACTCCCTGCAGGGCCCGACTTAATATGTCCTTCCAGCTTCACTAGCATTATTTCGAAATGTTGAAATACTGTCAAGCTGGAGGACTTCTTACTCCGAATCCTGTAACCCTCATTGTACAAGGAATAAGGGAATTCAGAGGAAGAATGCTCCATTTCAAAATAAGTTCTGTGTAGATGCTCCCAATTTCAAAATAAGCCATTTCAAAATAAGTTATGCAACTGACGTAGCTCAATTTGAGTAGCTTATTTTGAATTAAGCCCTACTGTGTAGATGCACCCAACTAGTTGTGCTTCTACCTTGCAATAGGTTTGTCTAGGGCATATTCTCTTATGAGAAGATTATGTTAGATAGTAAAAACAAAACAAAAACAAAAAACCCCACTAAAGTCAAGATATATCACATCAAATGTTTTCCTATATCCACAATGTTTGTTACCCTGTCAAAGAAGGGTATTAGGTTGGTTTGACAAGATTTGTTCTTGCCAAATCTATGCTGACTGTTATTACCGTAAAATATTCTAGGTGCTTACAAACTGATTGACTATTTGCTTCATTCTCTTTCCAGATAACCAAAGATAAACTGCTTGGTCTAAAATTCCTTGCATTGTTCTGATTCCCCTTTTTATAACTAGCTACTATATATGCCTTTTCACATTATTCTGAGAACTCTACCATCCTCCATAAGTTGTCAAAGATCATTTCTAATGACTCAGAGACATCTTCAGACAGTTCCTTAACCAATTTAGGATGCAATAATTAATTATTCATTGTTACAATAAATTATCATTGTTATCAATATTAATTGTTTACTATTAGGGATGGTCTCATTCATTGCTTTTGATGTGAAAATGCAGATGTTAAAGGCAGGAGAAATTGGCTACATTCTCACATCAAAAGCTATGAATTGGACACATCTAGCCCACTTAGCCTCTGCTACAAGGGTCCTACAATTGATAGGTACTTATTTTACTGTTTTATATATATCATGGTTTCTGTTATTTCCATTCCAGCTCATCTGATTAAGTAGTTTTTTCCCATGAAAACTCATGGTTCTATATATTTATGTTAGTCTCTCAGGTGCCACAGAACTACTCATTGTTTTTAAAGTTATAGACTACATGGCTACCCCTCTGAGACTTTTTAAATAGAGAAATAGATATAACTAAATCAAAAGTAAAAATATGCTCCTAAAACTAAAATTCAAATTCATTTTTTTCACTGTAATTTTTCTTCCATCATGGCTGGCTACACCTTTAACTAGGACCCATCACACAGAGCTCAAAGTGCTTGGTTTCTTTGACTTCTTAGGTGAAGGATAACTTGAAGGTTTTTCTCTCCCTCTCTTTATAGTCCATTATATCTTTGAGATGCATTCTTTGAAAAGGAAGCCAAGACTAAGTTTTCCCTCCTGCTAGGGTATAAAAGCCATTCTGCCCTTATTCCACTTATTAGTCCGATAGCTGTTTTTACCTTATATGTGAATATACTGCTATTGTCCCTGCCTGACAACCAGGATGATCCGACAAGCAAATATACATTCCTTTTTTGGGGCAGATTAGGCTTATTCATTGCTTGCAAATATCCTTTAAAAACATAATTTATTACTCTTTCTATAGATCCCATGCACAGACTGCAGAATGATTTTGGAAACAGTGTGTTACCAGTTTGTGTATGATACCCTCCATAATATCTTTTAGATAAACATTATGACAACAATGTGTTAGGTGTAGTGAATATATTAGGCCTGATAAGAGGAATAGAGTAGTGTGCTTCTTTATCACCAAGTAACAGAAGGTAATTAGTTAACTACCTAACATAACTGCCATCAGAGTAGTACTGTACCTGAGCAGAAAAGGGGTAAAGTGAGGAATAAAAAGTTAGAATCTTGTGATTACTCAGCATGTGCATATCTTGATTGTCAATCTGAAAAGTATTTTTAATCATTTACTATTATTGTTATTCACACACTTTTTGTGGACATTGCAGGAAAAGGTGTGAGTTACGGAAGAGAGAAAAGGAGGTTAAAGAAGAGACGTTTTCGAGCATTACAACTGAAACATGAAAAGATGGATATTTTTATTCAAGTTTATTTTGTTAATTTATTATCACCATTCAAAAATTGTCTTGACATAATAAAACAGTGATCACAGATCACAATTTGACTTTTTAAAATGTTCGTTGCAAGTTATTCTGAATAGTCACATTTGGGGACAGATCCTCAGCCAACATGAGTCAGCACAGCTCTGTTAATGTGAAACTAATAAGAAACAGCACATATTGTAATAACATTCATCCAAGGAAATCAAAGTTTTTTACAAATATAATGTGTCACCAAACCACTGCATGGTGGCACATTATCATTGAAAATATTTATTATATTAATTTCTTATTAGTTTAGCCACCAGAGAGTAATTTTTCTGAGGCCATAATGTGTTTGAACAAAATATGATGACGTTCAATCTTACCCAGTTAGTAGGGGATTTTAATTTCATCACAGTGTAAATAGAGTGAAATGAAATCCATCCAACATATGTATTCTAAATGTTTTAAATTTATAATTAGAATTGTTCCAGAGTAAAGACAGCTTATTATCCTCTCTCCTGAAATATTGCTGAGTACTGGCTTAAAAGTTTTGAAATGTCTAAGTTTTCAACCACAAAAACAATACATCTCTCTCAAAAAGGTTTATGAAAAAATGTCCTATTTTACAATCAACTCTTCTGCTGATGCTCTAAACACATCCAAAATCCTGGTGCAGAAATGTAATATTTCAGACATGACATAAGAACATCAATCCATTCCTATGTCTGAAGCTTCAGTGCTGAAAGGAAATGCGACCTAAAAGGAGTGATAGTTCCAGGAATATTAAAAGACGTGATTATTGCTTAGCACTGAAAAAGAATCACTATACGTTCAAGGTGCTCTGTGTACTGCTGTGTTTGGAGAGACAGCCAATACTTTCAAAACTAGTTTGTCTGAACTTAAATAAGGCCTCATCATATATATAGTAGCCCAATCTCTGTGACTCTGTAATGCTGTAACGCTCGGGGTTGCCTCTGGGAGGAGCTGTTGCCTCTGTCACGTCCTTTGCCTGCCGCTGTGGTGCTCGGCTGACTTCTGCACTGCTCAGCTGGGCTGCTGCATGGGAGCAAGTGGTGCAATGGGCCGTGCAGCATAGAGAGTGCGGAGCCCAAACGGTTGTTTGCACTGCTTGCTCCCACACCACGGACTGGCTGTGCACAGCAGAAGTCAGCTGAGCGCCACGGCGGGAGGCGAAGGGGGACGGGGCGGTGATGTACACGGCCAGGGAGCGGGGTCTGGATGAGCGTGCATCCCAGACGGAGACAGAGGAGAGCAAGAGTCAGAGCAAGAGACTGGAGGCTCAGGAGAGAAGACCAAGATAGAAAGGGAATATGATGTGGAGGAGAGACCTGAAAATCCCATCTTATGATGGGCTAATTGGCTAGTTGTAAAAGATACAGATGTGTGTGGGGAGAAAGGGAAGCAATTTGTAGGCAAATTCATTAGGTATCAAGAAAGATAGGCATATTTTCATTAAAAATATGCTAATATATATAACTTTAGTTGTTGGGTTTTAACCTGCCTTTTTATATTTTAGAATTTAATGCATATTTCAAAGATTGATTGTGACTTAGTTTCACAGAATCCCTGATTAATTTAAATAAGATATGTATCTTTTAATTCCCAAACTCCAGGTAACTCAGAATGATAGCGGATAACTTGCGTTCTATATCTACCTATATATACAGGCCTAACACAAATAGTTTATGTAATTAGACTTTACAGTTCCAATAGTTCTAATATGACTTCATCATTTAACAATGTACGCTGAGATCCTAAAATGAAAGAAGCTGCATTATTGTTCTCATGCAATGCCATTCATTCAGAGATCACGAAGCATGTAGAATACATCAGTAAAGCACTCTGGGTGTGAGGCACGTGACTACTATACATCAGTTAAGAGATGTGTTCAATGTTGCACAGTAAATACACAAGAGAAAGAAATGGGAACCAATGGCGATGTCTCGTTTTTCGTCAAGTCACTAGACAACACGGTCTCACTTTTAAGATACAACTGTAGAAAAAATTTAACCTGGATCCTAACAGCTAGAGAGAAAGACTAGAAATTACTAATAATTTAGGGTCTCATAAGTATTATAATTAGCTAATTTTTATCATGTTTCCTGTGTGAAATTGAGAGCCCTGTAATAAATAAATTATTTATGGACCCATGCTAATAATGCTTGAAGTTATTGCAAAATGGAAAGAATGAGGAATTCACACAACCTCTCTCAGCTCTTAAAAAAAAACAGAAGAGGAAGAGGAGGAAGAGAAGGCTCTTAAGACATTTTTGATAGTTCTACTCCTATGCTACTATAACCAGAACAAAAACTGAAGCATGCACTGCTTTGCCTTTTCTTCTAGCTTCTTTTTCTTCAATACAGGCAACAGAGAAGCAGGTAAGACTAATAGTTTAATTGCTGGGTTGTGATATAGTAGAGGAAGGAGGCTAGCTATCTGCTAAGTGAACAAGAGCAATTTGTGCATTTGTTCCTACTCTTCAGCACAGACTAGGATTACATGCAGAGAAATTCTGCTAGTGGTGGGAGGGCACCTACGAGGAGGCACCAGATTTGCCCTCTCAGGGTTGTGGAGGCACTGCACCCCACTGGCGTGTTGCTGCTTATGGCTGCAACAATGCTGAAAAGGCAGTTGACAGGGAACTGGAGTTAGGCTAAACATAGGGCTACTGTAGCCCCTACTTTGGGTTGTGGACTAGCAATAGCCATTAGTCCAGCCCAGAGACGTGAATAATGAGTGAATAAAGTCAGCCTGGTGGCCGCTCAATGTGCTTGTGGATTTGCTGCTCACAGTGAGGTTGAATTCCATCCTCACCAATCCCCACGTAATGACCTTCACAAAGCCAAGTCCTTTTAGATTATGTAGGGGAGGAGCAACAGCCAGCTAGTGACAGTTTCAGTGCTATAGTATTATTCATTCAGGCATCCATTGTTACTTTAATTATAGCTGAGTAGTCAGCTCTGTTTAAGAAAGCTCACGGTCTTCTTAAATTAGTGTGAGTGTGAGGATATGTTGAAGATCTGTGGTAAACAGGGACTTTAGGTTTGTCAGACATCTCAACTGTGCCAGAGGCAGCAGTCAGGGGAATGAATTTCAAGGAGAATGATACATGGCAGCATTTAGCTCTCTTGATAGTCTACTCTCCAGAGGGTAAACTTCAGTCCACCGCTGGAACTTCCACTGACATTAACATGCAATGGAGTGGAGACCCAATGTTTCAGGACTATCTTCAGAGCCTGGTTTTTTTCCCTGGGATTCTGTAGCCATGCTGCAAGATACACCCATTTTTGGACACAACCTCTGCACCAGGAGTTGCACCATAGAAGGCACATCCAAGTTGGATACCCTTAGCTGAATTTTAGGTTTGCTACAGCACCACATATAAGGATTCTATGGGATGATGTGCACTCCCACAAAGATTGCCAGCCCACACTGATGGGTCATCAAGCATCAGGGATGATGCAGGCACCCCCTCACCTCTTCCAGGTGAGGTTCCATAGGTTTTAAAGGATTGGAAAAGAACATGGCAGACAAATGGAGCCCTGAGGCAAATGGGCTGGACATACCACAGAGAGTGGGAAGCAGGCTAAAGGAAATGACTGCATAGATGTAGTGCAGGGCAAGGTTATGCATGACCCTGCAGGTGTGGAAAAGAAATTTGAGTGTGAAGAAGTAAAAAACCAAAGGCTCATAGAGGAATTTGAGTGATGTGGGTCACGATGTGGAATAAGATGACATTAAGGGTATGTCTAGACTACATGGCTCTGTCCCCAGAGCCACGTAGATTAGTTTACTAGACATACCCAAATGAAACGGCGATTTAAATAATCGCCACTTCATTTAAATTAAAATGGCTGCTGCACTGTGCCAATCAGCTGTTTGGCGGCACAGTGCTGTAGTCTGGACACTCAGCAGTCGACATCAAAGGCATTTGTAGACCTCCCCGGTATGCCTCGTGGGATAAGGTTTACCGGGGAGGTCGACAAATGCCTTTGATGTCAACCGCGATGATTATTTAAATCTCTGCTTCATTTGGGTATGTCTAGTAAACTAAGCTACATGGCTCTGGCAACAGAGCTATGTAGTCTAGACATACCCTAATAGTGGTCTTTTGCACAGTCTGAAGGAAAGGGCCAGGCCAGACAGAAGGGTTTAGTAATTAATGAAAGAACAATCTTGGACAGTGTTCTGTAAATTCTGGAAACTAACAACTTGGCTGATGAAGGGTTTTAATACAGGCCGAACCTCCCAAATCTGGGACTCTCAGTCCAGCAGCATCCAGTGTCAGTGGTGTCAGGTGTCTGGAAAGCCTCTGGCAGAAGGGCTGGTGACAGCCGGGAACCCTGGGAACCCTCCTGGCAGCAGTGGGGCTGGATGGCCATGAGCCCTGACCAGGAAACCCCCAGGGGCAGTGGGGCCAGGCAGTAGCTCAGGAGCTCCAGCTGGAGAACCCTGGCAGCAGGGCCAGGTGGCAGCGGAAGTGTCCCAGCCCCAAGCAGGGGAACCTCAGCACAAGTGGGGCCAGATGGCATTGGGGAGCCTCTGCCCCAACCAGGGAAACCCCGGTGTCAATGCTGTCAGGCGGCCGGAGAGTCCCTGACAGTGGGGCTGGCAGTGGCCGGGGAATCCTGGGGAACCACAGTAGGGCTGGTGGTGGCCAGGTGGGAAACTTCGAAGAACTGCCAAAGGTAGTGGGCAGGTGATGACTAGTTGGCCTGGCTGGGGAATGCCTGGGAACTCCTGTTGCAACTGGCAGGCAGCAGAGTGGGGAGCCTCGGCCGGGCCAGCTTTAGTGGGGCAGTGGCAGGGCATGGAGTCCCATGGAGAGGAGCTGTCAGCAGGACAGCAGAGGAGTCTTGATCTTCTCTGGTTCAGAAAATTCCCTGGTCCAGGACAGCTCAGATCCCAAGGGTGCCAGACCAGGGAGGTCCAACCTGTAGTGCAGACTGTGAAGCATATATTGAAGATTCAATGGGGTCACAAGTAATAAGACAGCAAAGAACCAGAAAAGAGGCAAGAGAAGAGTTGAAAGGGAAAGGGAATATACCAGACTTGCCAATGGAGTTTAGGTAAGAGCACCAGAGGAGATATCAAGAGCAATATATAGTTCCTGAGGGCCCTGTATTGCCAGCATTTACATGGTCTAGTTGGTTTCATTCATGTAAATTGCCAGTTTTTGTAAAGGGTTTGTCTTTATATATGTAACCAATACAACATAATTTTACCAATGAAATATTCACATCTCTTTTACAACCAGACATGCATCAAGGACATCTTATTTAGAAAATCTAACAATGCAATACAATATTACAACAAGACCCTGTAAATTCTAATTAACCTTGGGTGAACATGACCACAGGTTATTTTGAAAATCTAAATAAAAATGCAGTTAGGAGATTATCAAATTATGGAAGATATTATTACATGAAACAGTTTCAAATTTACTCCTGTACATGCAGAACAATACTGTGTACACTCTCTGCAATTGTGAGGACATATGTATCATTTATGTAATTCTGTAGTGACACAAGCAGAGAGCTCGGACAAGGATCCAAGAAGCACAACAGTGTAGGAGTGGGGAGAAAGACAGAGAAAGTATCCTTATGGATAATATTTTCTTTGTTGTAATGAAGTTTCCTTAATTCTTTACATATTTTCATCCAACAAAATTCTATCAAAAATTAGTCTATTTTTATTTTTATAAACATAGCAGCTATAGTTAATATTATCTACCTCTGCTCATTTCCTTAAATACTTTCTGAAATGTTTTTATTTACACATTCAAATCCTTTTGGACACAGTTCTGAGGAGTTCCTATTTGGCTCTTCAAATATCAGGACATTGCAGAGGTACAGTTAGGAATGTTATAATATTTATAGTGTTTTGTTTGAGTTATTCATATATTATTTATTTTTCTTCCCTTCTATAGTTAGGCAAATTGTTGTTTATGTTTGCAAAAAAATCAATTGGAAATATGACCATAATGACTGTTGCTTCTATGCAGTGACCAGGTCTTAGTAATTAACTGACACCACAGGGGAAACAAAATCAATGAGCAAAACCACCAATGATCAGCTCTCCAATTTCAAAAGAAGGTCTATTACTTACACCCTCAAACCTGCTTTCAAGTGCTGCTGGGGCAGCATTGGCTTCATAGCTCAGGTGACAGCTGTCATAATCAATTGGTCAACAAGAAAAATGGTGGGAGAGAAAATAGTTTGTGGATTGTAAGAAATTCAATCACACACAAATATTCCCTTAGGAGATGCTGGCCAGTTAATCTAGTCAACCATCTCAGATTCATTGAATAACAGCTGCCTTTCACAGTAAAAGCAGAAATAAACAAAAGATTTGTAAAGTGGCTAGGGGACTTCTAAGTAAATTTCACAGCCAAATATCAACAGCATTAAGCTGAAAATGTACCTGCTAGATGTGTTCAGTTCAGCATACGTAAATGCAAGTCTATTATTTCTAAAGGGCAAATCCAGCAATGCTTTGGAATGTTTTATAAGCTGGTATTGTGGCTTAAATATCTGTTGCTACTCCTGATGAGCTTATTATACACTGTGATATCTTTTTTATTGATCACAGTCATCATCCTTCCTATGACTTTGTGCTGTGTACAGGTGAGAAGAATCAGTAACACTGTAGGATCCAGGTGGGAATAGCCTTCCTTGTTTGCTTCTGCTGAATATGCTGCTCTGTGCCTTTTACTGACTGAACAAATCGGGGCCAATCATGATGTTTTATTCCCCCATCCACCATTCTGTGACTGATGTACAGTCATTGTTTGCTACGTGCATCTCTGTTTATGTATCACTACTGAATTTAGCCTAGACACTGTACTGGGTTTTGTAGCCATATAGCTCAGGCTGAAATGGTTCCACCTCTTCATAGATTGAACTGTTGTTCTACATATGATTATATTTCTTAGGCTTATAAGGTAAGCTGCTGGGAACAGGGGACCTGGAAATACTGGTCCCATTGAAGAATTTGGGAGCATAGGCACTGATTTAAATAGAGCCAGGATTTCAACTCTTTATCTTTTACGTACTCTACAAAGCAGCACATGCACTTATAATATTCTATAAATAATAGACGATAAAAATGTTGAAATCATAACTATTGTCTATTGTTGGGTGAGTGTCTCATATAATTTGCCAGTTTCAAACTTGAAACGTATTGAAAGAACTGGGATCAGTGTCAAACAGAAAATCACTATTTTCTGTAGAAAATTAAGTCTATTGGTCTTCTGTGCTCTGGGGAACACCCTCCCACCCCAGTGGACTTAATTATAATGAATTATAAATCAGCTAGTCCAAAACACAGAGAAATTTACAAAGTCTAACATAAAACCATAATTAAAATTAGAAATCACTGTAATTAATCTTGATATTCTGGTTTTCATTGAAAAAAGTACTAATGAAAGGCATGTACACTCTGGCTGAGACATTGGTGCCTGCAGATTTTTGATTGGTACATATGGGCTTAGGATAGAGTTTTCTCAATGGAAGACTCTCTGCTTTGCCATTTGCTCACACCTTGAATGTGTCAACTTTAAAGGTACTTTTCAAGACTTCCCCCTTTATTCCGTTTTTACTATATGAGAAATTAAAGTGGAATAAGATGTGAGACCGTCTGTATGTTTTAGAGTTAATTGATACACACTGAAATGGTGAGTATCAATAATATTATTATTGTACACAAAAATTCAGAGACGCTACGGTGGTATATTTTTATACTTCAAAAGATATTTCTCATCTATCCGCCATCATGTAGTCATACATTTCAAGACCAGAAGGAACTACTGAGATGGCCAATAATGGAATTTCCCCCCCAAATAACTCCCAGAGCATATGTTTTTCAAAAACCTCCAATCTTGCTTTAAAATTCTGATTATCATCATTGGTAAATTGTTTGTTTAAATTATGCTCACTGTCAAAAACACGTCTCTTATTTCCACTCTGAATTTGCCTATCTTCAACTTCTAACTATTAGGTCAGGTTCTATCTTCCTCAGATAGATGAAAGAGCTAATTATAAACTACTATGAAAAAAAATCAAGTTTCAGGTATCTCACATCAGGCACTCAACATCAGTGAACTCTTGAGACCATAATCTCTCTATACCACCATCTGCAGAATGGGGACAATAATTCATCTTACAGGAGTGTTGCAAAAATAAATTATTTGTGAAGCACTTAGATATTAAAGTGATGAGCATCACAGAAAAGCCCAGGAGGAAATCAATCATTCTGTCTTTAGAGCATAGTTTGAACAGATTTCAGTAAATAAGGCATGATGCCATGCATTGAACAATGGTTGGATGTTGAATTGTTTCTCATTAAGTGAACATTGTCCATTCTGCCAATTGGCAAAGGAGTTTATTTCAATTGCAGATGCAGTACCCCACTATTAAAGACCCCATCTACTCCCTCAGAGAATATCAGATCTGGGGTTTGCAGCAGTAGTAAGTGTTCAAATGTAGTTTATTACAAAGCCCAGTCTCACTTGGTTCACAAATTGAATTATCCCTGGTCTTCCTGACCAAGCTCATCGACCTTTCAACTATGTAACTATGGTCTATACTTTGCAAGCTTTATCCTCTTTCTCATAATCAAATCAAACTTGTATTCAGCATTTACCCCTAAATTCATCAGGCTCAAAAAAGCCATTAGACTGCCTATCCTGGATTGGAAGGAAAATTAAATTGCTGCTTGACTTTCTGAAAAAGAGAACTGTCTTTGGACTGCCTGACAGCACATTCAAATGGAGGCTTCACTTCAAGTATGCTCAGACATGCCCTTTTCCTTACTTCTACCCATTCTCTCGCAACATCACTTATGTGGTTGGGTGGCTGGTATCAGTTAGGCCCCTCCCCCTCACCTCTGACTGGCAGTTTAATACTTTTGCTCTGCTCAGCTGCCCCTCTTGTGATGGACAGGTCAGTTTAATGGCCCAGCTCAGCTCTTGTCTGAGGCAGCCTCAGCTACCTTCTTTTCAAATACTGCTTGGCATTATGGTCAGCTTCTCCTGCTAGGCATGCAGGAAATTTGTCATTTGTCCCAAGGTTTTGGGGGCAAAAGGAGTTTCCCCGGCCTGCAAGTTTATTATGATTATTACATAGTGGCCCTACCCTTGCAATGAATCTGTTTTTAATAAACTGTGCAGCATCTAGCTGTGATTTTTATAGACTAGAAATCAACTTATAAATAAATTAATCAAATCTCTTGCAGAATTTTCCTTAAGAGCATTTTTCGTCATGCTGCAAAGCACTAGCTGTACCACCAATGCTCACAGCAGAAATGAATGTTAGTGTTCCACAATGGGGTTTTAGGGCTCTTAATCAAATGTATGCTTCTATTAGGGGGCATTAAGTTTGGTTGAACATCTACCACATACCATGAATGCTATAGAGTTAAAACAAAGCAGAACCGAATAGTTTCCTTACAATAATAATTGTTAATTATTAATAGGTGGGGATGATTTCTGTGTCTCAGCTACCCGGTCTGTAAAATGAGCATAATAGTCCATATTTTTAAAATTTGTTTTATCAAAGCAGATAGGGTCCCACATACTAGGTGCTGTCCAAGTATAAATGAGACATTCCCAAAGAGCTTGACGTCTTAAGGTATGTTGACACCGAAGTCCAAGGTGTGTCCAAGCCGTCATTCCCATGCCAGCACTCAAATAGGCTATGTCTACACTGGCAGCTTCTTGTGCAAAAACAGCTGTTCTTGTGCAAAAACTTGCCGGGTGTCTACACTGCATGTGCATTCTTGCACAAGTAAATTTACAGTACAGCGTCGGAAAAAAAGAGCTCTTGCACAAGAGGGCAGTGTAGACAGGCAACATGAATTTCTTGCGCAAGAAACTTCTATGGCTAAAATGGCCATCAGAACTTTCTTGTGTAAGAGAGCATCCACACTGCCATAGACGCTCTTGCGCAAAAGCACATCTCTTGCGCAAAAGCACATGCCAATGCACATGCCAGACGCGCTCTTGTGGAAGACTTTTTGCACAAGAACTCCTCCGCAAAACAGTTCTTACACAAGAAGCTGCCAGTGTACACATAGCCTTAGTATATACATATAGGCATCATCCTCAATGCCGACCAGCAATACAAGCATGTGCCATGTGCTTATACAGTCTATACCACTACATCAACACTACTATTTGAGCTATGTGGATTGCAATGAAGATTTACCCTGAGTTCAAATCATGATGCAATAGTGGGCTATGGCAAGGACACAGTTTTTAATGTTTGAGAGGCCTTCAAAACTTATGGTAACATATGTACGGACATAGATGGGAATATAAGAAGTCTTATTCCATCTCTAATTTACTAGGTGACATGCTTGATTTTCTCTGACTATCATCATTTTCCAATAGAAGAGCTTCATCAGTTCAGTCATTTTGCATTTCCTTTGAACCCATCATCGTATTCATTTGCCCCAATGCCTGGCAATTCTAAGGTCCTCTGCTACTGAGGTGCTAGCCAAAGCCCCGGGTCTCTCTGAATCTCTACTGGAACACTGGAGTGCTGTGCTGGGTCTGTGCAAGCTCTGAGGGCTGAGGAGGGGCCAGTGGCATGCTACGGGTGGTGTTGAGTGCTGGCTACTCCCAGCCCCACCCCTTGTGCCTGAGGTCCTTCCCCTTTCCAGGCAGATAGCTGCCATCCCCACATATACACCTTCCCCAGAGGCTCACGATTGCTGTCAGCTCAACTAACTATTGTAAACTCCCATGTGCAAAGGTGGCTGAAGCAAATTTTACCATCTAGCGTCAAAAGAAACAGATAAAAGAAACAGCTAAATTCAGATTAACTGGAACTGCTTGATATTTGATAATCTGGCCAGCTCTGGAACGATTTCTTTCACTGCTTGGAGTGCACACAGCACTTTTGGTAGGATGCTCAGCGCAAAGAGTAGGTAGAATATGATCACCAATGAAATCAGCAAACTGCTCGTTCAGTGATACCCAGTTCAGGAAGCTCTCCCTCTTCCACATGCTCTGGCTGCTTTAGAACCAAAGCACAGCCCCAAGAGTTGCACTACCTTTCCAGCACAGTGAACCTGGGGTGCATGCATGGTGCAGGGAGTGTTTGTATGGTTTGATGCAGCTGAGCACAAAAGTCAGGGACCACCATAATGAAATCAGGGCAGGCAACTAGATAGCATTCATAGACTGGAAAGATTGGTCACTGAAAGCACACCCACTCTGACCCAAAAGAACAGATTATATCAGCATCACTGCACATCAAAAATGGTGCGAGCGAGGGTGCTGTTGGCTTAAATGGTATCTGCCAAAAATGAGACAAGAATATGGCTATAAAAGTTGCAACTTCAATTGGCTGAGACACGTTCAATGGTAGGGAAAGAATAGCCAGCCAGAAGAAAAAGGGGTTGTTTTTCCCTACATCACAGAAACGACTGCATTAATAAAGTCCATGAATCCTTGGCAGCATAAGCAGAATGATTACAGAACTGGAGGCCTTCCAGATGCCCTGCACATGATGGATATTATCCAGTAAGGTAGCTCAAGAAATGTGTTCTTAAAGGAGAGAGAATTGCAATTACCATGACTTTCAAGACTTTTCAAAAGTTAACCAGATGATTACATAGGCGAAGAGAAATAAAACCTGCCTCTAGGTTCTTTGAAGAGGTGTAGCACAGTCATATAGCGATGATCAGCAAGTGACTCACAGGGAAAGTCCATCTGGAGTGGTAATTTGGGATGGTGCTGGGAGTCTATGGCAAATTTCAACAACCAGAGTTCTCAAAAGGTCTAGTTTGCAGCGTGTCACAGACCACGGAGGCTCTTACTTGACATTTCTTGTATTCACAGAATTGGTGACTTGGAACATGATCTGATTCCTTTCTGAATCCAGTAACCACTTCCCACAGGCTAGTCCAGGGGCTCTGAGTCAGCACATTACATCTTTGGGGCTACTAGGTATTTGCCACTGTTCCCTGAGCCCACAGGAATTTCAGGGAGCAGGAAGCTATCTGCCCAAAGACAGAAACAAAGAGCGACAGAGGGCTTGTTCCCTTCTCCACTACTGTGCTAGGAAACAGGGACAATCTTCCTGGTTCTTAACCTTCTCTGAAGGTGATTTGGATTGGTAGAAATGGCATCACTGAAGCTGTGAGATGGGGACAGAAACACTCAAGGATCTTGAAATACCCTCAGGGAGAGACCATGGGCCAAAGGCAGGATTGTTTGTTTATTCACAAATGTAATCTCCATACAGGCATTTCTATAGCTCTCATCTCCATCACACGGAGCTAAATAGATTAGTCATGAAGCATCGTCACAGATCTGCAGATGACACAGAATGTGCAATGCGATGGGGGAGGGAAGAGAGATGAAGCCATGATAAGGGTGAAGCTTCTTGGGGGTTCACATTCTGCAAAATAGGGATGTTAAAGGTGTGTAATTAAGTAACAATGTAACCATTGAAAATGACTGTGTAACACACACGGCGGCTGTCAGCTCCCCAGGAGCTGGTGTACACAGAGAGCCAGCTTTTAAGCTTCAGGCAGCAGAGATAGCAGAGCAAAGCATATCAGAGGCAGCAGAGCAAGGCAGCAGGCGGCTCCCCAAAAGCTGCAGTGAGACAGGAGACTTTTAACATCCCCATGCTTACCAGGAGCCTGTGTGTAACCATGAACGTTACCCAATGAACCCAGGCTCATTGGTTAACTATTTATATGATTACACTTACACAGACTATTGGAGCTCTCCAGTCTTGTGCAGGGAATGGATGGTGCCAGTCCTACATGCCAATGCCAAAAAGGCTGATTTGGTTAGCTAATGCAAACAGAACCCTGCTGGGTTTGCTCATCCTATAATAGGCAAATATACTACTGCCCCCTAATGACTCGCTTACAGAAAATAAAAGCTCAACTGCTGTTAAGAGATAAAGGAGAATAAGACCTTGATCCTGTAAATACTTGTACTTATTCTTGAATATGCTTAACTTCACACACATTGAACTCAATAGCCCTATTCACATATGTAGAATTAACTATCTGTCCAACTGTTTGAAGGATAGGGGCCTAAATGGTTATAGCCTATAACCCTATATAACCTTATAACCATTTTCAGCTATTGTTTTTCCCCTCTCACTCAGTAATCATCCCACCTGTCTTTGGACTTCCTCTTGCTTCTAATGCATTTGTAGAATTTTCTACCCTTTATGTCTCTAGCTAGTTTGATCTCATCTTGTGCTTTGGCCTTTGTAATTTTGTCCCTATGTAACTTCACCTAGTTTCCACTTTTGGTAGAACTCCTTTTTGATTTCAAGATAATTGACAATATCCGCTTTGAACCAGTGTGGTTTCTGGCCACACTCTCTATCTTTGTTTCACAGCTGGAGGAGCAAGTATTTCGGTAAAATATACACTATGTGGATATGAAGATTTAAACATGCAACTCTGATTAACAAAGAACAGTTAAATTTATATAACTTGTTAATGCAATATACTTATGGGTGGAAATGAAAACACTGTTCAATTGAAACATGATTTCATTGGTTAAAGAAAAGGAAATTTTCTCAAGTGGGATACGTCAAACTGCAGCTAACATGGTGGATGGATAAAACAGCCTTTCTTCTAATTTCTGATGAAACACAGTTCCTCACAAATTGCTTGCAGTTGGAAGTGATCTCAAATTCCGACAGTAAAGTTATTTTACAGCTGTTCAGTGATGGGAGCGGGGCACCAGCTTTTTACTACTAGCACTTTTCTATTTCTCAGCAGATAATGTAATGCAGTACTATAGTCTTTGCGATATTGAATTCTCTGTGACCCTACAGAGAATAAGACACTCAGGTATTTATGAATGTTCATTCTTAGTCCTAAATATTTAAAGTCAACCTGCAACCATGTTTCTTTCTTTCTTTCTTTCTTTCTTTCTTTCTTTCTTTCTTTCTTTCTTTCTTTCTTTCTTTCTTTCTTTCTTTCTTTCTTTCTTTCTTTCTTTCTTTCGTCCTTTCGTCCTTTCGTCCTTTCGTCCTTTCTTTCTTTCTTTCTTTCTTCCCCCACAAAAATTAGAAGTTGCCCTATAATACTTGGAGAAGTTGCAGTTTTCTTTTTTCAAACGCTTTGAACAAGTCCTTGGTTTAAGATTCAGATTGGAAGAATTCTGGGGGGAGTGCACGGAGATCAGAATAGCTGTGCCATTGCTCTTAAAACATTGGATGAATGTTCCATTGAATGTTCCATGCCAGAAGGCAATGTAATAATACACATAGGCTACATCTACACTGCCCAGTCTTTCGCAAGAACATATGCAAATGAGGCATGGCAATGAATATCGATGCACCTCATTTGCATACTTAATGAGCCCCCATTTTTGGGCAAGGGGCTTTTGCACAAGAAAGAGCAATCTATAATGCTCCTTCTTGTGCAAAACCTCCCTCTTGCTCAAGAGCCGTTCTGCCTGAAAATAAGCAGCAGAATGGCTCTTGCACAAAAGGGGGTTTTTGCACAACAAGTATCAGTATAGATTGCTCCTTCTTGCACAAAAGCCCCTTGTGCAAAATGGTGGCTTATTAAGTATGCAAATGAGATGCAGTGATATTCATTGCCGTGCCTCATTTGCATATGTTCTTATGCAAGACTGGGCAGTGTAGACGTAGCCATAGACTTTTGTCAAGAGACTCAGGCTACGTCTACACTGTAGGCTTCTTGCACAAAAACTGTTATGTGCAAGAGCTCTTGTGCAAATGGTCTTGCACGAGTGCGCATCCACACTGCCATGTGCTTTTGTGTAAGACGTGCTTTTGCGCAAGAGCATCCATGGCAGTGTGGAAACTCTCTTGCACAAGAAAGCTCTGATGGCCATTTTAGCCATAGGGGTTTCTTGCACAAGAAACTCCTGTTGCTCATCCACACTGACTTCTTGTGCAAGAACTCTTGCACAAGAGGGCTTATTCCTCATGGGGAGAGGAATAACTCTTGCGCAAGAAGCCCTCTTTTCCGATGCTTTACTGTAAATTTACTTGAGCAAGAACGCGCATGTGGGGTAGATGCTCAAGTTTTTGCACAAGAATGGCCATTCTTGCACATAAAGCCTGCAGTGTAGACATAGCCTAAGGGGAGAGGAGACCAGAGAAAATATCAGCATTTTTTATAAGGGACCTATAGGAAAAAGCAGAGTGTTACAGCTTTAATTTGAATAAGGGAGAACACATAAGACATTTTCAGTAAATGAAATTTTAAATAGGCAACTGCTAGGAAAATTAACATTAACTTTTAAGTAAACTTTGGAGAAGACAAATCATTTTTGGTAGCTCAGACTGCTGTGCCAGTTGCAAGATATCCAGAAAAACAAAAAAAAGAAAAAAAGGAAAGGAATGGAAGCATAGTCTAACAAACAGCACAAAGAAAACCTCCATAGAGAAAAGGGAAGAACCATAAAAAGTTTCTTAAGAGCGCAGCAAGTAGAAACATGGCAAAAGCAAACACACAACAGATGGAATTTGGCCTGCTAGTAAAAGCACGTACAAAAATTATAGGAAAAAAAAACCAGGTCTTGACAGCTTGTCTGTTGAAACAAAGGAATGAAGAAAATAGGTAAGTCATACTTATTTTCAGGGATCTGTGTCCAAAGACAGCATTCCCTGTCTATCTCGAGATCTATAATACTATACACATTCAGGAGATTAATTCAGGCACCAGGATACAGATGTTTTGTTAGAGCAGTCCAAGGTAGTGATCAATAGCCTAAAGGGAAAGGGAGTCTCAGTCAATTAGAAGACCATACTCTTTGCCTTTCTCTTATAGAGTATGTCTACACTACCCCGCTAGTTCGAACTAGCGGGGGTAATGTAGTCATCCGCAATTGCAAATGAAGCCCGGGATTTGAATTTCCCGGGCTTCATTTGCATAAGCGGGGAGCCGCCATTTTTAAAACCCTGCTGGTTCGAACCCCGTGCAGCGCGGCTACACGGGGCACGAACTAGGTAGTTCGGACTAGGCTTCCTATTCCGAACTACCGGCACACCTCGTTTCACGAGGTGTGCCGGTAGTTCGGATTAGGAAGTCTAATCCGAACTAGCTACTCCGTGCCACGTGTAGCCGCGCGGCATGGGGTTCGAACTAGCCGGCATTTAAAAATGGCGGCTCCCCGCTTATGCAAATGAAGCCCAGGAAATTCAAATCCCAGGCTTCATATGCAATTGTGGATGACTACATTACCCCGCTAGTTCGAACTAGTGGGGTAGTGTAGACATACCCCTAGGTAGTATGTGTTTATCATTAACTGAGTCATGGCAAGCATCTTCCTTGATATAAGCTCCAATCATTGAGATGGGCATCATATAAGAGACTGAAAAAGCAAAGGTGGTATTTGAAGAAAATGTCCTGTTTAAAGGAAGAATCAGGGTGGATTCTAGTGAAAGAAAGGGGTATACCGTATTTTCTCAGCATAGTGCAGAGGATACCAATTCTGCTGCTTCCTAAATGAAGGAAGACCTGGAGAAGATAGGGAATGTTTGAGGTAAATGAGAATGGTAGAATTAATTTAAACCACTAAAAAAGGAAATCAGTACAGTAACAAGAATAGAAAAAAGGCTCTCTTCGACTTTAATTTCAGCTCCAGAAAGAGGTGGTAATTTTGTTTGCTTTCCCTAAAAGACTAGGATATTGTTTGCATTAAGAAGCTAAAACCACCCAACTGCTGAAGTGAGCCACTGCCTGAAGCTCATGATGGGAAAGTAAATCATCTCCTAACAGGAGCTAAAACCTCTCTCAACAGTTGTGCTCCATTGGAATGATGAAACCTTTAATCCACAAAGGTCACATTTGTGAATGGGAGCAACGGGAAAGAAGAACCTTTTCAGCAACTAGTCCAAGACTATGAATCTGCTTTCTGGAAGGGGTAAGCATGACCACAGAACTCAGTGTCTGTAGAAAAAAATGCAGGACAAATTTATTCATTGTGCCTCACCACAGGAGTAAGAAGGAGGAGACACTATTGCATGTGTATGTTGAAAGGAGAGGTGTGAATGAGAGTAATTCCAGAAAGCTCCTACAGAGGAAGAACAAATACAATAACATATGCAAGACTCAAGTATTAATTGATGTAGATTTGATAACTATCCTATTTTAGGAGATAGGCCTATCAGAGAAGAACTTAGAGAAGTCATATGGCCAGACAATGTTTATCTTTTGTTGACTATTCTCACCTAGAATGATGGCAATACAGGTTGAGTACGTTGGAATTAAGACTTAACCCGATCTTTGATAAAGAAGAGTCAAGTAAAAATATGGTTCTTGGGAATGATTATGCAATGGAGAAAATAGAAAAAAAAAAGAACAAAAATAGCATGTCCAGCAAAATAGAGATGGAAGGGTCTAGGCATGTTTGCTCATTGTTGTTTAGTTCTCATTTTTTTAAACAGAGAATTCTGAGGGCAGTATACCTGGTTATAAATTTGCAAATATTCTTAAATGTCTTCTCTTAAAAAAGTCTGCAGAAATACACACCATGTTTGAGGTAAATGAGAATGGTAGGATTAATTTAAACCACAGTTTATCATGCAAGCCAGAACCTACAAGGGCTCATGCACCAGTACTGATTGCAGTGGTTGTAAGTTTTCAAAGTTCAAGTTTATAATTGCATTTGGACATATTTCTTTCATCAGACATATAACATTTCTTCATGTGTATTCCATTTAGCCCCAAATAAATGAGCTGACTTATTTTGACAAATTTGTGAATCCAACCATAAATGTAATCAAATAGAAAGGTCTGCAGAAATCTATAGCTTTGTCCTGGTCTTTTCAGAATGAGTTGAAGACCTGAGTTATTCTGTACAGAAGCAATTCAACTCATTGTGGATGATCTGCATTTAAATAATCTACCACATGGGTTGAAACAGTGACAGAATGTTCCTCTTTTTCAACCCTGGAGAGTAATTTGTTCTAAAACTACAGCCACTCCACTTTCCCGTCTGCCTACTTTTCAAGAATTGATTATTAATTTTGTAATGTTTTTGCTGATTATTCTAAAACAAACCTCAAAAGTTCTACCACACACTGCATACCAAAGCAGGAGAGCAAACAGATTCCAGTTTATTTTATGCATAGAATTATCTTTTTATGTGACTGCTGCTAGTGTATGCATGAGCTCTCTAGGGAACACATTATATCACTGGCAAACACTAGTTATTCTATCTTACATGAAATAGAAAAGAAGAACTTAAATATTTCCATTGTTGTTGGCATCATATCTCATGTGCAGCAATAAGTGGAACATTTTCATTTACAAATGAATATAGTTTTAAAATGAGGTATTGCAAAGATTTGCAACAAATACTATCAACTGCTGCTACTAATGGCTATTTGGTATAATTAAATGTAAATGAACATGAATACATTGTTCTTTGGTAGTATCATAAAGGGACATAAAACAATACTAGCTAGCCAAGTACTTTGGTTCTTTTTTTCCTTTTCTTCTTTTAATAATAGACCCACAGTGTAGCCATTGTTCACAAGGGTATCATCACATTTGAAAAGGACTGATTCCAGTATCACTTAACCTCATGAAAGTTAGGTGAGACACCACTGAAGTCATCAGAATTGTATGGTTGCAAGTAAGATCAGAATCAGGCCTTACATATTTCTACTAAGTCAACATGGTGACTGCAAAGCAGCAGTGAAAGACAGGGACAGTAGGGAAGCTAACAAGTAAACCAATGGTATTAATGTTAGGACAAGGAAAATAAAATTGCAACCTACATTGGTTGTAGAAAGTGGCCACCATAGTGATGCCAAATTAATCAACATTCTTCAGTAATTCAGTAGGAAGAAATGTATAGATAAGGCTCCTCCTGACTGGTTATTGTCAGCTTAATATGCCTGTGTTTAATTATGTACTGCCAATTAAGTCCAAATGGCTATTTGGGGCTCTGATAAAGATAAAAGAACATTAAGTTATAACTTTTGGCAAAAGAATGTATGGAATCTGATTTAGTCAAGCATCACTGAACTGAGCAAATGACTGGACACATATCCCTAGTTAAGATACTTCTCCATATGGTAACATTTTGCTTTCCATCAATACATGAGGCAATTTATTTCTAGGGGAGAAAAATGTTGTACAGGACAAAATAAATCTGTACAACAATATGATGTCAGATATTAAAAAGAGAGCCCAAGTTTTAGTTGCTATTTTATAAATAGCAGGCTAGAAACTCACTTGTTCCCAGTATGTGTTATATACAGCAGTGTAGAAAGCTAAGAAAGAAGTGGCTACAGCTCTAGAATGATTTTCTATTCAGATACTAGTAAGGTTTCAAGCAGACTCAGAACTATGCTGTTGACTGTGACTCTCATAAGATGGGGATTATCATGCAAACAGCTCCACCTAACATGCCTCTGGCATCCCTGCTACATGGAAACATAAGAACTGCTATTTGATCAGACTCAGGTTCCATCTAGATCTGTATCCTGTCACTGATAGTGCTAAGTAAAATAATAGAATAAGAGGAGGTAATATATACAACGGCTTTGCCTACTTTACACATCATAGGGACTACTCATGCTTGGGGAATCCTCAGATGTGGAGGCCCACTTGGCTTCTCTGGGGGATCACAGCAGGGGAAGGTATGTGGCCCTCTAATAATTAATCCAAGAAAATCGTATCAATTTAACAATGTTAACATAGACTGATTATATAGTCTCTGCCTGCACATAATAACCAAATCATTTTGTTTGCTCCATAACCCATTTATAGAAAACACCCAATAATGAAATGTTATGTCACCAAGTTTTCATCCTGTATAAATTTATTTCAAAAAAGATAAAATAAAAATCATTTGTTATTCTAGTTCATCCTCAGATTTTACACTGTTTCTGTAAGTACATCCAGTGCCTTGTCATTCACTGGATTTCTAATGAATTTTTAAAATCCTATTTTTAACATTTCATTTTGAACCTGTGGGAACCTAGGAAGCCATTTAATGGAAAATCTCTCATGGCACAAGTGCTACATTGTATTGATCCTATAAATCAGTCATGAGCTGGAAGCCCAGCAAGAGAAAAATCAGGCTGGGATAAAAAATCTCTTACTTCTTTCATATGCAAGTCAGTATTCCAATCTCATTCTTGAAATTGCAAGTACAAATGGCACATAAACAATAATGGACAATATTTGGAAAAGGAAATTCAAGCACAAAGGAATTGAGCCAGAAAAGAAAAGCATGGTCTTTATCTGGATATGCATTTTTCCCAAGAAGGTACTTAAGAAAGAATACATAACCAAATGAGTTTTGAGGAACATGTACGGATGATACAAAGGGTCAACATTGTTCTATGCCTGAAAAGAGGAGTTTCTCTCTGTGTGTCTTAGAACTGTGAGAGTAACTAAATGTTTTTCAGTTAGCTGGTAGTTCCAAAAAATATTGGATCAGCTCAAAAATGTTCTGTTTTGGGCATCTTTTATTTTATTTTGCAAGGGAAGTCAATAAAGGACCAGATTCACAAACCTGGTTATGGTGTTACCCTTATAACCTTCAGCCCAGGAGCTGGATGGAGAAGATGGAGAAGATCTGAATCCCTGTTCTTGAGGAAGGACTTGAATCTATGTTTCCCTTCTTACAGATGAATACCCTTAGCCAAGTATTACATCACTGTCTTGCTCTGTGGTCCAATAAATACTCAAGTATTTTTTCCACAAAGTGGAACAGCTTCAACAGAACAATCAATGGCCCAGTGGTTAGGGCACCAAGGAGAGGGAGATGTGGATTCAAATCTCTGATCCAGTACTTGGCGGATTAGTGGCATGACATTTAGGACACCTGACTTGCTGCCCCTTTCTATTCTGATTGGACAACAGAAGTGCCTGGTTTCTCATCTTTGGCTGGGAGCCTTCTGGCCTTCATTCACCACTGGTCTTAACCCTGAAAAGGCAGTGAGTTCTCCTCTCCTCAGTGTTCTAGCCCAAGGCTCCCTGAGAAGCAACAATGAGAGGGTCCTTCTAGCAGAAAAGTCTAACTCCATTGCTTTGGGCTACTTCCTACCTATATCCCTTCAGTCTGGGGCTTTCTCCTCATAGTCCTCTCTGTAGTATCTCTATCTTGGAATAGCACACCCTTCTGTCCCTTTTGCACCATCCAGCCACAGGATCGCATCCCTATAGGTGAGGACAGATGTATGGTTGTATAGGTGCTAGCCCAGGGATGGACAAATACCGGGCTATAGGCCAGATCTGGTTCACCGGGATTAGCGCCTGGCAGGCCACCAAGGCTATATTTACCTGTGCCTCTGGAAGAACAGGCAATCACAGCTTCTGTTGGCCTTAGATCACATTCCTGGCCAATGGTAGCTGCAGATAGCAGTCTGTGCTGCTTTCTGCAGCTGCCATTGGCCAGGAATGGTAATCTGTGGCCAACGGGAGCTGCAATCACTTGCACTTGCAGAGGTTCCAATAAATATAGCAGCGGTGGTAGCAGCGTATGGCCAGGAGCTAAATCTAGAGAGCCACCACCATTTTATTGCCTACCCTTGCCCTACCCCCACTATGTCCTGACAGTCAAATATTAAAGTTGACTCATAGTTGGGTGCTTCTCAGCCTCCTCCACAGTCTCTCTCAGCCAGGGATGCAGCACTATTCTTCCAGAGGCTGTCCTAGCTGCCAGATATGTCGTGACGCTCCTGTCACACACACAGGCAGAGATACCTCCTGAATCTTTGCCAATCAGCTGTGAATTGAACCAGGTTCTCTCCTTTCTTTCCCTGCCAGGCCTGGCACTGGCTGCAAGTTTAGCAGGGTAAGGCTAGTGGGGACCATAGACTTTCTTTAACACTTTTTCTGACAGCGTGAGGTTTCTCTGCTCCAGCACATTTTGCCATTATAAGTATCTAAAAGTGTGTTATAAGGAAGAGGGTAAAAAATTGTTCTCTTTGGCCTCTGAGGATAGGACAAGAAACAATGAGCTTAAATTTGCAGCAAGGAAGGTTTAGGTTGGATTTCAGGAAAAACTTCCTGTCAGGGTGGTTTCACACTGGAATAAATGGCCACTTGAGATATTTAAGAGCAGGTTAGACAGACACCTGTCAGGGATGGTTTAGACCAGGGGTTCTTAACCTTTTTACCTTCACATCTCACCTGAAAGTGAACTTCATGTTCACCTCCCCCCCCCCCAGCCATTTTGTGCACAGCCTAGCCCCACCCTCTCACCTGACAGGAAGCTAAGGGACGTGGCTAGGACTATAAGAACTCTGCCAGGGAGCTCAGTTGGGGCCCAGCCACTGAGGGAGACAGAGGCCTGCCCAGAGCTCCTGGCTGACAAGGCTGAGACCTGGCCTGGACCTCCCACAGCTACCTTCCCTCAGGCCAGCGAAGGCTTCTCTGCCTGGGCTGATGAGGCCTGGCCAAGCCAGCCAGCAGGGCTACCCTCTGACCTAGAGGAACCCAAAGCTCTACTGGTGCCTGGCGATTCGGAGGACCAGCCTGAGCTGAAGGCCCGACTTGAACCCTGGGACCTGGTGAACCAGCTGGATGCAGCCGTCCGAGCTAATTCCCATGTCTGATGGCTGGTGGTGCTGTGGGGTGAGTGAACCCTGTTACAATGCCTAAATGAATAATATGAGCTTTTTACTTTGAACCTTTTCCTAACAAATTTACGTAATATTTGAAGATGAAAGTCGGCAATGCTCGTGTACTGTTATTGTAGTGTGTTGTCACATAGGCTTGATTGATTTGCACTGTTCTTGTAGTGTGCCAATCTCTAGAAGTTAATAAGAAATTAATGTTTATAATTTTAATTCATAATAATTCATAAATCTAAACTTTAGAATTTTATCCAGTGAGAAGGCAATTATGATACATTTTCTGGGAGGCACCTC
Source organism: Pelodiscus sinensis (assembly GCF_049634645.1). Taxonomy (NCBI): domain Eukaryota; kingdom Metazoa; phylum Chordata; order Testudines; family Trionychidae; genus Pelodiscus; species Pelodiscus sinensis. The sequence goes on from NC_134716.1 coordinate 113,450,548, forward strand.
ACACCTCCTCTATATCCCCTTCACACCTCCCTGGGGAGGTGCACCTCACTGGTTAAGAACCCCTGGTTTATACAGTAATTGGTCCTGCTATGAGGACAGGGGACTAGGCTCGATCACTTCTCAAGGTCCCTTCCATTTCTCGGATTCCATGATTCCAGCTCAAAGATTCAAATAGGGGTCTTCTGCATCTCCTGTAAGTGTTCCAACCACTGGGCTAAAGGGCATATGAGAGGTACTACCACCACCGAGTTGTGTGTTGAAATCCCCTAATAACTCTAAACTGAAAAAGAGCATTTTCCTTTTTATTTGGGGGTAGGGAGGCTTGGACAGAAACCATTTATTGAAAGTGACTAATTCAGAAAATATTTTTGTTTTCTTGAATCTGTAGTTTTTAACAAAAACATTCCCGGTTTATTAAAAAAAATATAGGCAGCTGCATGTATTTATATGCCCTAATTACTGTACGGTGTTTGCTCTCTAACACCGTCTGTGAGCTAGGAAGGTACTATTATGCATATTTTACAGATGGAAAACCAAGGCACAGTGACTAAGGTACTTGAAACTGTGTCTTTCAAGATTTAGACTAGAGTCTATAATGGCTAACTTTCTCTCAAAAACAGCCACTTGGAGGGAAAGGGTGAAAGAAAGAATTTGATATTTGCAGGGAATTAAAAAGGAAGTAGTCCCAGCTTTTCAAGGTGACATACACACTTGCTTCAAGCCCTAGAATTTCCCAAAATAGTTTACATATTTACACATTGAAAAACTATTTAAGGTCAATATCATCTATATTTGAAACAATTAAAGTCAATCATGCTTAATCATTAATTTAAACAATAAAAGAATACCATTTCTTTAACACATGTTGTCAAACACATCAGATAAATAGTGACATTTTTAAAGTGCTTATGCACAAATGCTAGAAGTATAAATAATAAGATGGATGAACTAGCGTGCCTTGTACTAAAGGAGAATATTGATATAACAGTCATCACAGAAACTTGGTGGAGTGAGGACAACCAATGGGACACAGTCATATCAGGGTACAAAATATATCCGAAGGACAGAACAGGTCATGCTGCTAGGGGAGTGGGACTATACGTGAAAGAAAATGTAGAATCAAATGAAGTAACAATCGTAAATGAACCAAAATGTTCCATAGAAGCTCTATGGGTAGTAATTCCATGCTCTAATAATAAGAATTCATCAGTAGAGAGATATTATCGACCACATGATCAGGATAGTGACTATGAAATGTTAGAGATTAGAACGGCTATCTAAATAAACTCAATAATATTGCGGAATTTCAACTATCCCCATATTGACTGGGTACACATCACTTCAGGATGAGCTGAAGATATAAACTTTCTCAATACCTTAAATGACTGCTTCTTGGAGCAGCTGGTTCTGGAACCCACAAGGGGAGAAGCAATTATTGATTTAGTCCTAAATTGAACACAGGATCTGGTGCAAGAGGTAAATATAACTGGACCGCTTGGAAACAGTGACCATAATGTAATAAAATGTAACATCCCTGTGGTAGCAAAAATGCTTCAGCAGCCCAAGACTGTGGCATTTAATTTCAGAAAGGGGAACTACATAAAAATTAGTAGTCAAACAGAAATTAAAATGCACAGTGCAAAAGTGAAATCCCTACAAGCTTCATGGAAACTTTTCAAAGACACCATAATTGAAGCACAACTTAACTGTATCCCCCAAATTGAAAAAACACAGTAAGAGAACCAAAAAAGTGCCTCCGTGGCTTACCAAACAAGTAAATGAAACAGTGACAGATAAAAAGATCTCTTTTAAAAAAGTGGAAGTCAAATCCTAGTTAGGAAAATAGAAAGGAGCATAGACTCTGTCAAATTAAGTGTAAAAATGTAATAAGAAACTAAAATGGAGGTTGAAGAACAGCTAAACAAAAACTGAAAAATAATAGCAAAATGTTTTTTAAGTACATCCGAAACAGGAAGCCTGTCAAACAACCATTAGGGCCCTTAGACTATCGAAATGCTAAAGGATCACTCAAAGGTGGTAAAGTCATAGCAGAGAAACTAAATGAATTCTTTGCTTAAGTCTTCATGGGCAAATTAGTTGAAACAACAGTAAACAATAAAATTGTCAAACACATAGGAGAACATAATTTGTTGGGCAAAAGTCAACATGGTTTCTGTAAAGGGAAATCATGTCTTACTAATCTATTAGAGTTCTCTGAAGGGGTCAACAAACATGTGGACAAGGGGGATCCAGTAGATATAGTGCATTTAGATTTCCAGAAAGCCTTTGACAAGGTCCCTCACCCAAGGCTCTTACGTAAATCAGGTTGTCATGGGATAAGAGGGAAGATCCTTTCATGGACTGAGAACTGGTTATAAGACAGGAAACAAAGGGTAGGAATAAATGGTAAATTTTCAGAATTGAGAAGGGTAACTAGTAGTGTTCCCCAAGAGTCAGTCCTAGGACCAATCCTATTCAACTTATTCATAAATGATCTGGAGAAAGGTGTAAACAGTAAAGTTTGCAGATGATACTAAACTGCTCAAGATAGTTAAGACCAAAGCAGACTGTGAAGAACTTGAAAGATCTCATAAAGCTAAGTGATTGGGCAACAAAATGGCAAATGAAATTTAATGTGGAAAAATGTAAAGTAATGCACATTGGAAAAAATAACCCCAACTATACATACAATATGATGGGTGCTAATTTGGCTACAGCCTACAACTAATCAGGAAAAGAGATCTTAGAGTCATTGTGGATAGTTATGTAGCCAGACAGGAACCCTCCTTGTAACATCCATTTTTGCTTGCCTGGAGCATACAAGGCACACAGAGCAGAAGGCCCAAGCTGCTGTGACCGTGAATGGCTGTAAACAGAGATACGCCAATTGCTGACCAAGAGGCTGCCAAGGAGTGTCCTTGACTCAAACCCATATTGATATGAACACACAACCGTCCGCGGGGGGAGGAATCTCTCGCCCAGTAAAAAAATGTCTAGTACACACAATTTAGTTCTCTCTCTTGCAAGTGTAAATTAACTTGAAACTTGCTTGTAAGAACTGGTGCCACAAAACGGACCAGTACAATTTGGCATCTTAAGATAAGAAAGAGGATACGGGCCCCCAGGGGTATATAGATGGGTCCAGCAGCACATTTTCTCTGAGTGTCAATCTACCATCTATCTGCTGGTCGGGTTAGGTGTTTGATCTCCCGAGGTTCCAGAAGGGACGCCCACCTCGTATTCGTCTTTCCTAGGAATTGAGAGACCGGCCCTGGCCTGACACGCTAGAGTCGAGAGGCACAGAAAGGGGTAAAAATTGTACCTGGATGTGGTCCTTTGTTTAAGTGTATATATATACATAGTGTTAGAGCTCTTTAAAGATTAAGCTGTCACTTAGTACCATTATTTCTATTTTCTATCTTTACCTTTTTCCTGTAACCATTTTTAAGATCTATCTCTATATATATATATATATATATATATATATATATATATATATTTGCTAGCATTTAAGAAATAGAGCAATAGCCATTGTAACCATATGATTTATAAGCTTCTTTAATAAACCTGTAACTGTTTAAGCTTTAACCTGACTCCTTCAGTTGCTGTAATAGAACCAAGCACAATTTGAAAGAACTTCAGCCGGTCATAAAGGGACAGACATAGGGAGAGCTTGGGCGTTTGGATCTGTCACTCCCAGGTGACAAGATCCGTTGGGGCACCTTTTCAGCCTTTCCTAGGCTGCCCGCTGCGAAGGAACCCCTGTGTTCTAGCAGCTAAAATCTAAGCTGTAATAAGCTCTTCCTATATAATGGGGCATCTGTTGGCCTGTTGGCCACCCTCTGCGACGGGACCCCGATCCTAGCAGTAAAGACACAGACGTTAAACCTTTTCTCGGAAACATACACACACACACACACACTGCCATGATCGTCGGCTGAAAAGTTCTCTGAAAACATCCACGCAGTGTGCAGCAGCAGTCAAAAAAGCAAACAGGATGTTAGAAATCATTATAAAAGGGATAGAGAATAAGATGGAGAATATATTATTGCCCTTATATAAATCTGTGGTATGCCCACATCTTGAATACTGCGTACAGATGTGGTCTCCTCATCTCAAAAAAGATATACTGGCATTAGAAAAAGTTCAGAGAAGAGCAACTAAAATGATTAGGGGTTTGGAACGGGTCCCATATGAGGAGAGATTAAAGACTAGGACGTTTCAGCTTGGAAAAGAGGAGACTAAGGGGGGGAGATATGATAGAGATCTATAAAATCATGAATGGTGTGGAGAGAGTGAATAAAGAAGTTATTTACTTGTTCCCATAATATAAGAACTAGGGGCCACCAAATGAAACTAATGGGCAGCAGGTTTAAAACAAATAAAAGGAAGTACTTCATCACACAGCTCATAGTCAATCTGTAGAATTCCTTGACTGAGGAGGTTGTGAAGGCTAGGACTGTAACAGGGTTTAAAAGAGAACTAGATAAATTCATGGAGATTAAGTCCATTAATGGCTATTAGCCAGTCTGGGTAAGGAATGTTGTCCCCAGCTTCTCTTTGTCAGACGATGGAGATGAATGGCAGGAGATATCACTTGATCATTACCTGTTCAGTTCACTCCCTCTAGGACAGCTGGCATTGGCCACTGTTAGCAGACAGGATCTAGGCTGGATGAAATTTTGATCTGACCCAGTATGGCTGTTCTTTTGTTCTTATGCTCTTATGAGAATGTTAGGGAGATTCCCAAACCTGAGCCAGTCTCTTTAGGTGACAAATCTGAGGAATTGTCCCAGATCAAGGTATCGTTAGAAGAGGTTTTGGAACAAACTGATAAACTTAATGGTAACAAGTCATGGGGACCAGATGGCATTCACCCAAGAGTTCTGAAAGACCTCAAATGTGAAATTGCAGAACTATTAACTGTGGTTTGTAATCTACCCTTAAAATCAGCTTCTCTACCTAATAGCTGGAAGATAAAAGGGCTCTAGAGGTGATCCTGGCAATTACAGACTGGTAACTCTAATATAATTACAGGGAAAATTAGTTGAAACTATAGTAAAGAATAAAATTGTCAGACACATAGCTGAACATGATTTGTTGGGAGAAAGTCAACATGGTTTCTGTAACGAGAAATCATGCCTTACTAATCTACCAGAGTTGTTTGAGGAGGTCAAAAAACATGTGGACAAGGGGGATCCGTGGATATGGTACACTTAGATTTCCAGAAAGCCTTATCAAGGTCCCTCACCAAAGGCTCTTAAGTAAAGTAAGTTGTCATGGGTTAAGAGATTAATCCTTTCATGGATTGATAACTGGTTAAAAGACAGGATTCAAATGGTAGGAATAAATGGTCAGTTTTCAGAATGGAGATCAGAAACTAGTAGTGTCCCCCAAGGGTCTGAACTGGAAGCAATCCTTTTCAACTCATTTATAAATGATCTAGAGAAAAGGGTAATTTGCTCAAGATAGTTAAGACCAAAGCAGACTGTGAAGAGCTTCAAAAGGTCTCACCAAACTAAATGATTAGGCAACAAAATGGCAAATACTTTAAATTTACCAACTTTAAATTGTAATGCACATTGGGAAATAATCTCAACTATACATACAATATGATGGGGACTAATTTAGCTACAACTACTCAAGAGAGAGATCTGGGAGTCCCTGTGAATAGTTCCCTGAAAACATCCAGTCAGTCAACAGCGGCAGTCAAAAAATCAAACAATGTTAGGAATTAAAAAGGGGATAGAAAATAAGACAGACTATCCTATAGCTTCTATAGGAAATTTGGATAGATCCACATCTTGAATACTGCATACAAACATCGTCACTTCATCTCAAAAAAGATATTGACTTTGGAAAAGGTTCAGAGAAGAGGTTTAGAACGAGTCCCATATGAAGAGAAATTAAAAAGACTTGGACTTTTCAGTTTAGGAAAAAAAGGAGACTAAGAGGGGGTATAATAGATGTCTATTAAATCATGAATGGTTTGGAAAAAGTGAATAAGGAGAAGTTATTTACTTATTACCACAATATAAGAATTAGGGGTCACCAAATTAAATTAATACATAGCAGGTTTAAAACAAACAAAAGGATTTTTGTCATGTAGCACACAGTCAGTCTTGCCAGAGGATGTTGTGAAGACTAGGACTTTAACAGGGTTCAAAACAGAATTAGATAAATTCATTGGAATTTAGGTTCATCAATGATTAGCCAGGATGGTAGGAGTGGTATCCTTTGCCTCCGTTGGTCTAGAAATGGATGACAGGAGAAGGATCTCATGATGATTACCTGTTGTGTTCACTCCCTGTGGGGCATTTGGAATTCACCACTTTAAGCAGACAGGATACTGGCCTAGATGGACCTTTGGTCTGACCAAGTATGGCCATTCTTATGTTCTTATTTTAAATGTTTTCTACATTTTCAAATATACTGATTTAAATTACAACACAGAATACCAAATGCATAGTGCTCACTTTATATTTATTTTTGTTTACAAATATTTGCATTATAAAAATATTGAAATTATTTTTCAATTCCCTATTACAAGTATAGTAGTGCAATTTTTATTGTGAAAGTTGAACATATAAATGTAGAATTATGTACAAAAGTTATTAAATACAAAATTAAAATAATGTAAAACTTTAGAACTTACAAGTCCACTCAGTCCTACTTCTTGTTTAACCAATTGCTCAGACAAACACATTTGTTTATATTTGCAGGAGAAAATGCTGCCCACTTCTTTTTACAACGTCACCTGAAAGTGAGAGAAGAGGTGTTCACATGGCATTGTTGTAGATGGCATTACAAGATATTTGTATGCCAGATTCACTAAGGATTCATATGTCCAGGGCTCGACGATCACGGCAAAAACCACTCGCCAGTCTCGCACTGTGCATGCATGAACCGCCAGTGAACGGGGCAACCGGCTGAAATCTACTCGCCATGGATGAGTAGATAAGCAGATTTGTTAAGCCCTGCATATGTCCCTTAATTCTTCAACCTCCTTTCCAGAGGACATGCATCCATGCTGATGATGGGCTCTGCTTGATAACAATCCAAAGAAGTAAGGACCAACACATGTCTATTTCCATCATCTGAGTCAGATGCCACCAGCAGAAGGCTGATTTTTTTCCTTGTGTTTCGAGTTCTGTAGTTTCCTCATCAGAGTTTTAGGATTCTGAAAGAACACTCCAAAACTATTACATTCCATATTTTGGAAAGCATGCCAGATACTTAAAACTCTGGTTGAATGCTGTAAGGATCCTTAGAAATCTCACATCGTATCTTCTTTGTGTTTCGCCAAATCTGCCATGAAAGTGTATTTAAAACCAGCATGTGCTAGGTCATCATCTGAGACAGCTATATTATTAAATATATGGCAGAATGTGGGTAAAACAGGGTAGGAAACATATAATTTTCCCTGAAGCAGTTGAGAAACAAATTAAATTAACACATTATTTTTTAACGAGCATCATCAGCATGGAAGCATGTCCTCTGGAATGGTGATTGAGAATGAAGAGGCATACAAATGGTTAGTGTATCTTGCACATAAATAGCTTGCAATACTGGCTACAAAAATGCCATGTAAACACCTGCTCTCACTTTCAGAAGACATTGTAAATAAGTGATTTCCTGAGCAAGAAGTAAAACTGTGTAAATTTTTACATTGCTTTGGTTATGAATGCAGTTATGCAACAAAAAAAAATCTAATTTGTAAGTTGCACTTTTATGATATAGAGCTTGCACTACAATACTTGTATAAGGAGAATTGAAAAAATATTGTTTCTTTTGTTTATCATATTTACAGTGCAATTATATTCATAAAAAATATAACGTGAGTTCTATACAGTTTCCATACTGCGTTATAATTTAAATCAATATATTTGAACATATAGAAAAGCATCCAAAAACATTAAATAAACTTCAATTGATATTCTATTTTAATAGTGTAATTAAAATTATGATTAGCTGCAATTGATTTTTTAATCTCAATATTTAAATTAATCACGAGTTAACTGTGATTAACAGACAGCCCTGATTTAAAATGTATTAGTTACAGTATTTCTCTCTAAACCTTAACAATTAAACACATACTAAGACAGCCCCCTGTGTAATTAAAACAACATAAACATAGTCTCAATAAACCGTTTTTAAAATCATTAAAATATTCCTAAAATACTATTATAGTATATGCAGAAAATATGTAAGTGTGAAGTTCTGTGATGATTTTGTCACTTGGGATGGTACTTGGTCCTGCCGTGAGGGCAGGGGACTGGACTTGATGACCTCTCAAGGTCCCTTCCAGTTCTAGGAGATAGGTATATCTCTATATATAATGTGTACACACTAGTCTCCAAAACTCAGATACCTCAAATGAATGTAAATAAAACCCTTAAACAATAACTATAAAGTGTTCAAATGTCCTGTATCCAGCAAATCCCTTCAGCATTGACCTTAGCAGGAGTACTCACTTGTTCAAAATTAAGGATATATTTAATGCATGAAACACACACACACACACACACACACACACACACACACACACACACACACACACACACACACACACCGACTGTTATGTAGATGATGGTGTTTGAGAATAACAGTTATCAACAGGGACTAGAACACCAGTCAAATTTCATTCAGGATGCATTGATGATGTCTTCTTATACTTTACAGTTGGTATCTAACTTAATCCTATGAGGACAAGCTGCAATGTAAACTATTTCAATTTACTTATGAATGAAAAGGGAGGGAACACAAAACTATCCAGCATACATAGAATTGGCAGGTTTTCTGCTATGTTCCCTAAAAACAGTGAGTGGTTTGATATTTTAAAAATTCATATATTCAAATAACATGATAAGAATCTCTTAATGCAAAACGTTACTTTAAACAGTAGACCATTTTCTGCTTTACAGATTGTGCTTTCTTTTTCAGGTCATCGGGGTAATGTAAAAAATGGCAGGCAGACAAACTGCCTCCGGCAAAATTCAAGAGTACACCAAAGAGTACATTCAAACAGTGGTCACACTAGAATAATTCTCCTAGTCTGGTACAATGGCAAAAAGCTGGGGTGTTAGAATACAAATTGTCAGAGACCGATAAGAAAATAATCTATCGGCAGCAAAAATGCATTACACTTTTCAGGCTCCAGAAATTCGTGTTAAATTGAAATAAGAACAGGAGGTAACAATGGAACCATATAATTTACCCAAAGTATAAAACAATATTTTTGATGGCCAATAGGTCATTTAGATATTGAGTTAATTAAATTTTTAAAATAACAGCTTATTGAGAATAAATTTATTGATACAATTGCTACAAATTGTAGGTGAAATATTCCACCTAATTGAGAAATCTGTTAAAAATAATCTGCTTTACTATATTTAATGCATGATAAAGCTGACAGGTCACAGATGAAAACCACATGCATGACTGTTTTGCTATGTTTTGGGTAAGGGATATCAATGACAGCTGTTTGTGTGATATGGAGTTGTTGGGTTTTTTGTTAATTTGACAGTATTTTAGACATTTTTAGAATTTTAAGCTTAGATAAAAAAAGCTATAGAAACTTTAGGAACTAATTTTTAAAACTCAAAGCTAAATTGCAATCATAAAAACATTCACATATGCCTTTCAGCATCTGCCATCAGTAGAACCAACTACCAAGTCATTTAAGGAAGTAATTCCAATACCTTTCAGTATGGAGCCAATGCTTATCTTTACTCATGTCAGCCACCAGAGGGAGAAATGAACCTCTGCACTAATCCAGGATATGACATAAGTGCTGTACCTATTTGAATACCATTTTACCAGTTCTATGGCCATAAATGCTATTGCACAATTTTGAAAATCTGGCCCTTAACTGCATAGCACAGTAAATGTTTCATTGTCGGACAAATGCCACAGCTAATTGCCAGGAAAAGAGAAGTTGAGCAACAGTTGCAACCACCACCAACTATGATGAAAGATATTAGAAGTTAACATGTAAAGGGATTAAACAAGTTAGAGGACCACTTTTGGGGTTCAAGTCTAAAACTATCTTTCTCCCCTCCACATACTGCCAGTGTGTTGAAAGAGTAGTGTGGATTGTAAAATATTCAGGAAAACACATCTGCAGACTACCAACCATGTAGAGCACTAATTTCAGGCCAGCACCATTACTTTATACAAACTAGTAGCACAGAATGTTATGTTCCAATATGGTCATGTTCCCTGTCTATGGAGCTAAAGAAGTTACTTTTCTCCAGGTAGTTAGAAAGAAGCACTTGTTGCTGGAAATCCTCAAAGGGACAGAATATTTCATGTTCTACCCTCACTGTAACTTTAGGTTAATGAGCTACAAAAAGCCCTAGTTAACACAAACCTGAAAAACAAGGTGTCCTTTTTTGTTTCTGTAATTTATACCATTTGGCTGTTTATTTAGCTGATTGTACTTGTATATCAGGTACAGTAATACAATATGTAGATCATATTAATTGCACAGGAAAATTGCAGGCAAGAAAAGAGTCCAGATTTTAAAAAATCTGACCCTATTTCTCCTTAGGAAACACTTATCTTATTGTATTTGTACTGCTTAAACTAGTCATTTTATGTTGTAGTCTTAAAATTCCACTTGCCTGGCAGGAAATGAAATGTTTTCTATTTTTTAAAACACTAATAACAGTGAATAATAGTTCATAGCTCTGATATAGCTCTTTTCATAGATCTTTATAAAATAAGGGAAGTAGCTTTATTCCTTTTTATATGCAGGACAAATGAAACAGATGAAATACCTTGGCCAAGGTCAAAGAGCAGGTTAGTAGCTGAGGTAGGAACAGAATCCAGATCTCTCTTCCCCTAGCTCATTGCTTTATCTGCCTCCCAAAAAGGCAATGGAACTCATTCTATAGGGTGAATGGTATTTTAATGCTAAAGTATTGCCTATATATTTGGTGTATATTTGAGTGGGATGGCCTTTATTTATTTTATTGGGGGTTATTACAGTACTGACATTAGAGTATGACTGACAGTCTATCATGAACGTAGAGTTTAAACATAAACATGGGATCCTTATCAGGTGTCCATACAAAAGAGCAATTGGCTACGTCTAGACTGGCATGATTTTGCAGAAATACTTTTAATGGAAAAGCTTTTCCGTTAAAAGTATTTCCGCAAAAGAGCATCTAGATTGCCAAGGATGCTTTTGCGCAAAAGCATCCATGGCCAGTCTAGACACAATTTTGCGCAAGAAAGCCCCGATCGCCATTTTAGCCATTGGGGCTTTTTTGTGCAAAACAATTCTTCCCTGTCTACACTGGCCCTCTTGAGCAAGTATTCTTGCGCAAGAGGGCTTTTTGCTGAGTGGGAGTGTGAAAGTATTTGCACAAGAAGCACTGATTTTGTACATTACAAAGTCAGTGCTCTTGTGCAAATTCAAGTGGCCAGTGTAGACAGCTGGTAAGTTTTTGCTTTGCGCAAAATCTTGCCAGTTTAGATGCACCCAGTGTGTGCAAACCTTATGCCACCGTAGTATTCAGTGGTAAAGGAGAACAGCTACCTTCAGCCTACTCTATACAAACAAATTGTGGAAGAACTGCTCCAGTCCACTGCCTGCTACCATCTGAAAGCTGCCACTTCTATTGCTTTAAAAGCTGCCTTCTTAACTTCTGCACTTAGGATAATTACATATGCCCTGGCAATGGGTCATGTTCTACACATGCCAGGGTAAGGAAAATTAATTTCAGTGTTTGGAAGAAAGGTACTGTTGGAAAGACTTGTAATAAACAGAATTTTAAACAGAAAACTCCCCCCCCTTCCCCAACATTTGAAATGAGTGTCTTATTCATTTCTATCCCAAGGAGTTGAAAAGGACATTGGGAAAACTCAAAGATCAGTGGAAAGCATGCTTCTTTTTCTTGTCTTTTTCTTTTTGCTACAATAGAAAGATTGCCTTCTGCTACCAGCAGACCCACTCAGCTCCTAATGAAATCAATTGGAGCCATGTGTTGGGTAGTATTTTGTCCAACATGTTTAAGTAAAAAAAGGAACTGCTGGAACAAATATCCATGCATATCTGATGTTGAAGAAAATCCAGGGTGTGACTAATATACTGGAGAAATTGTAGAAGAGCATTTCTTCTTTATGCAAAGACAGCCCTGTGATTCTGCCAAGGTTATGAAGACCTTGGGTTATCAGCTCTGCAAATACTATTAGCTCAAGTAACAGCTGTCTGGAGGCAGATCTGCAGATGTAACTTGTGTGTATAATTTTTATTTAAACATTTGGTAAGGCTATTTCTTTATTTATTTTTACTTCAAGGGTCAGTGCGCTTGCTCGTTTTTTGCCAGCAGCTCTGCCATTCTCTCTCACTCCAGCTCCACATAGATTTTGCATACACAATTTGTTATGGTGGAAGAGTTTTCTGTACAACATACGCTCTCATGTTTAAAAAAAAAAAGGCAAAATATTTAAGTACCAACTGCACATACATTAGTGAGACAAATATGTTCCAGGACATAGCAATTCTTAGTTACCAGATGAAGGGTTTGGTTAGACCAGTGGTCCCCAATGCGGTGCCCACGGGCGCCACCGCCCTGGGCACACAGTGCATGTGTGGCCCAGCCCCCAGGCACCTGGCAGTCCCAAAAGGTTGGGGACCACTGGGTTAGACAGATTACATTCTATATCATCTAGCCATCTACAGTCTATTATCACAGAACTGGAAGGAACCTCAAGGGGTCATCAAGTCCACTCCTCTGCCATCATTGCAGGACCAAGCACTGTCTAGATCACCCCTGACAGATGTCTGTCTAACCTGCTCTTAAATATCTCCAGTGATGATGATTCTACAACCCCCCTAGGCAATTTATTCAAGTGTGTAACCACCCTGATAGGAAGTTTTTCCTAATGTCCACCCTATATATACATGGATTGAATGCATTATGTTAAAAGAGACGTAGCAAATCAGGGTTCTTTGTTTCCCTTAAGTTTACGGTTATCAAAAAATGATATCTTGAGGTCTGGTTAAAATATATTTATAGAGCTGTATGGGATTTTTCTATCAAATTAATTTCTGACAGATAATGCAAGTTCTGTGAAATTAAAATATTATGCAGAAAATTATATGCAGTCTACATTCTCTCCTATGGGCTGAACTCCCTTGTAAGACAACATCTCTCATCTGCAATGTGGATTTCCTTCTTATCAAGTTCGGTGTGGTGCATCATGGGAATCACATTACTCTACAGTTTGAATGTGATGCATCTGGGGTGTAAGATCAGAAACAACCATGTGATCCCCTATTCTGACCAATAACTTGTGTTTCATTAAAACATATCTTCTAAAAAAATCAGACAGTCTTGATTTGAAGACAGAAAAATGGAGAATCCACCAGTTTCCTTTGTTTGTTTTCTAGTGGTTAACTGCCCTCATTTTTAACATCATGTGACTTAATTACTGATTTTCATTTGTCTGTTTTCAGTTTTTGAACGTTAATTCTTGATCATAGATTCCAAAGCCAAAAGGAACCACTGTGATCATCTAGCCCAATCTCCTGTATAACCCAACCAAAGACGTTCTCCAAAATAATTCCCAGACCATATTTTTTAGAAAAAAATCCTATCTTGTTTTAAGAGTCATCAATCACTGCTTCCCAGCAATCTCCCTTTCTGTACATATTGTTTGCATGCCTTGTTCCTAGATATATCATTTTTCATTTAGTTATTATAGTCCGTTTTCTTGGAATGGGCCTCACTTTCTAGTGATCCACATAGCTCTGTATGGCTGCTATATCTTCAATATTTTTCACCATTAAACCAATTTTCATCCAGAAATATTTCTCAACAATGATTTTATATTTACTTTCTGATCATGGAGAAAAATGCTAAAGAGTGCCAGAGGCTCATACCATTCCTCACAGAACCTCACTAGAAATAGCCTCATTCAAAGGTTATCCTGCAGTGACAACTACTTTTTGAGCACTGTGAGAACCAATTCTTAATCTAATTAGTCAGTATTGTATAGAACTTATATTTTTAATCAGAATATTAGCTGGTACTATGTCAAATGTCTTATAAAACTAAGCATGTTACATATATGCATATATGTTACATATACGCAAAATTAGTTCTATCCATCAAAGTTGTAATCTCATCAAAGTATGATATTAGAATTCTTTGAAAGGACCTAATTTTCATAATCCCTGTTGTCTGGACGAAATTATATCCCTATAATTTACTTCTTTATCAACTGGGTTCCATAGCAGCTTTTTTCTGAATTTGCCCCCTCTCCAAAGATGGCAGCTTGTGGCAAGTGCTGCTGGGCTGATGGCCGAGTGGTGTGATGTGCCCACAGGGCACTCCAAGCCAGGACTGCTTTGCAAGCGGGGCACCCCTGAGAACTGTCTGTCCGGGGTGGGGGTCGGGTCCCTTTAAGCGCAGCCCTTGGCTAGCCTGAGGCAGCATCTCCACGCTCTAAGTCCACCTCTGATGCCCTGCCGGCACTGCTTCCGGCCATCCTTAAGCCTGGTTCAGGGTCCACTCTGTGTGGACATGCTAGTTCGAATTAGCAAAAACGCTAGTTTTTTAGTCTAGATCCGTTAGTTCGAATTAGCTTAGTTCGAATTAACGTTGTACTGTATACGTACCCTTGGTCTATAAGGTACCACAGGACTCCTTGTCGCTTTTGCAGATCCAGACTAACACAGCTACCCCTCTGATACTGTCTTACTACTTTTTCAATGAGGAGGAATTGTGCCACAACAGAAAACTGCCATTTAATGGTAAAATGTCAACAAAATAAACATTTTGTGTCATTTCAACTAACAATGAAACTGATTTCATGAATGTTTAAATATTTTGTTTGGATTGAAATGATACATTTCAGAAATCTGTTTTAGGACTATCTGTACAAAATTTGACATTTCAAATTACAATCTGGACTGAAAACAAATGCTGAAAGGCCAGAATTTTACATAGGGTAGGCATTCTGAATTTTACTCAGCTCTAATTGTTTATTTTTTTTAGACACCAAACTTTCCCCTTTGATTTCTATTTTCCCTCCAAAACAAATCTGAAACCATGCAGAAAACTTTGAAACAGACAGAAATACAGTCAGGCAGTGCAGATGGTTAAAAGCAAAACTAAGGATGTTGTGTCTAAATTAGCATAAAGTCCATCCAAATGGTTGCCAGATCCAGACCAGAATTTGTCACCTTTATGTAGCGACAGCTGGCCGTAGAGGTCACTTCTTTGATCTTACTCCATGTCTAGAAGACTAGATAAAAATACATTTTAAGTCAATAAAACTGAATCTTGTCTCTTTTGAAAAAACTTAAGTAAGTCACGTACCTTTCCCATTTTTTCTGCTTCTAACTTTCACTAATGCTTTAAGCTGCTTATTTTCCCTTCTCCTCCTCCAAGGAACTGTTTTTCATGATGGAAGAATGCATTAAATAAATTATTTGTTTTAAACAGGGACACTGACTGCTCCTTTATCTTCTTTTCTTATATGGTCCTTTCCACCATAGCATCTGAGGATAATGAAGTATTAACTCTGTTTTTACAAATGAGGAACTAGCACCCAAGGAAAGTTAAGTAACTGGCCTGAAGACATATCAGAAGTTTGTAGTTTAGCCTGGAATCAAGCTCAGATCTCCCCAGTACCAGTCTATTGCCCTATCTACTAGCCTTCTCCCTTCCATCCTGGCTCGCATGGTTATTTTTCTTTTCCCTTCACCAAATTACACTATGGCTAATGTACGAACATTTACCTTTCCTACCTTGCAATTTTAATTTTTCTCTTATCCTCCTTGAAATGCTCTCTCTCCTTCCCCTTCTTCCTAAGTACTCATTTACCTATTATAAGAATTTGTAAGATGGATGTCAGCTTGGCATCTCTTTAAACATGTTTATAAACCAATATACAATTACCTTACAACCACACCTTCTCCCTTATCTAATCCCCTTTATTCCCACCCTTGCTCTCTCTGATATAGTAATGAATTGTTGGGACTTCATTATTTAATTCTGTAAAATAATTTAGGAATAAGGTTTGAGTGACAAAAGCTAGATAAATATAGGATTGCCATGCACAGTCATTACTGAAGTTTTAGCATGGTTATTGGGTAATGGTATCATGGACAAACACAATAACAGAGAATCAACATCATATATTTTAAACATAGCAAAAAGTTGTTAACCGTTCCCCCTGGCCCAAACTAATCACTGAAGAATTTGGCTGCCATTTTGCCATTTGATACACTTTATCACACTTCTCAGTGGCACAGACCCAAAACATAGCAAAATACAAATCAAATAAAAAATGTAATCAGTTTTCATCCATGACTCTCCAGCTCTCCCCAGTGGCAAATGGCAGATAGTGATAATCATTTTGACGACGCGAAAGGTTCCCTGAAAACCATCCTTAGACCACTGGATGATATAACAGACAGTTCAAACATACCCGAGAAACACAAGTTAAGTAACTGGCCTGAAGACTAGCCAGTCAACCCTGTCAACACTTTGGCTACTGGGTTACACTGCTTTAGAAACCATTTTCAAAGCCCATTGTGAAGCGCCTCTGCTGTCAGTTATACCAGTGAGGGCAGCTGTTTGCTTTGTGACTATTGTAAGTAACCCAAAAGGAGATACCAGTCCTTTACCTCACTGGAAAATCCTTGACAAGTAGTCCAAATAAGACACCAGTACTCATTTAATGAGTGGGGAGCATTTGTCTGAATGAGCAACAAGAATCACTTATCAGAAGTGAGGAATTTATAAATGACCTTAAAATGCCATCACACCTCAGCCAACATCAAGAATGTTTTAGTGCACTGTATGAATCAAAAGAAGTATGGAGGAATTTTATATTTTATACACACCCACCAGCATATGTATTGTTTATGTTTTACATATTAAAACAGAAGGAACAGGGAGATACTAGCTGGACAGTCTAAGGACAAAAGAGTACAGTATGAAAAGGAGACATAAATACCCTCCATCTGGAAAGCAAATCTGAACACAGTATTCACCTTTCACAGAAGGTGTGCTTCAAAGCTAGTAGTTTTATAGTATGATTTTACAAGTGACAACTCTTTACACATCACTTTAAGTTTAATTCACTAATTTGTACCAGCTTTGTTCATGATACAACCCTATATTTTCCCATACCTCATTTTGAATACTTCATTTCACAAGTTGATGAGTCATGAAAGTGCTCCCTAGTTTTACGTGTTACAAAGTATTCATGCATCTTTGCTTTGAGAATATTCCTATTTTCTCTTGCCAAAGCTGACTTCAGGTATACAGAGTTTTGTGCGGTGCCTGAAATGGGTGAACAGAATTGTGGGAAGAGCATAATACATTCAGTTGATATAACCTCCCACTGCTCTAAATAGATAGAATTAATACTATGCACATAATATATATTAATGTTGTATGCCTAATGTATACGTATTAGCTAACACAGGGTTTCCCGATCTTGTTGCCAAACCAATTACAGTTAGATAACATTTTCCCAAATCACATGCAGCAATACTAAAACATGCATATGATATAAAAAGTCCCCATGTTTTATGGGGGTTTTGTGAGTCACTGGTTGAAAATGGTGTAGTCAGTGTTATATAATTTGTGGGATCTAGCATGATGAGTTGTTAAACACTCATTGAACTTTGTAGATGCTTTCCAGAATATTTCTTTTTGCATGACAGACACATTCTGCTAATTCTAACAAACCTGAAAAAAAAAGCCTTTCTTGGGACTTTGAGACCTTTGGGAAACAAGAATAGCTGCCATTCAGGGATTAATCATGTTTCAAGTTGAAATGCAACACAGGAATAAGGACTAAAACTTCCTGCTAAGATCAGGGCTGTTTTGGTGAAAAAGCTTTATTTTAAACCTGGAAGAGTGAAGGGTTAAAAAAAATAGGTTAATCAAGGAATTACAAAGAGGAGGAGGGAGAAATAAAATGACTGTAGATGATAGACATCAGTAATGGATCTCCCAGGGATTACGCCTCCCTCATAATTTACAGACTTACATGCATATATTCTTCTCATCGCCTCATACAATAGTTCAGCCCATATAAGTCATTTTATTGCCATAGTACTCTATTCCAGTTACATAAGCCATATGGAAACTACAAGCTTAAATGCATTGTTCTGTATCTAAAGGTTTTAGCATTACAATTCACTTATTAGCCCATTTCACTGTGGGATACTACCTTTCTTCATGTTTGTTTGATTGTCTTTTAAATTCTCCCCTTAAAAGCGCCTCTCGCTTAGGTGTGCAGTGAACACCAATTTTTTACAATGTATTTTTTTATTGTTAAACTGGGATATTCTCTTATTAGTTATTCTCTTAGGCTGAATTGCTTAGTCCATGTTTCCAAGGCAACAGACAGGAAGCAGGAGTTAAGCAGAATCTTTCATCTGGGGAGGGGATGATGGGAATGGATGAGGGAGTTTGAGCAAGGTCAGGCATTTACCGCTGAATACAAATCTGTCACGCCTAATAGATGAAGCTCTTTAGTTTCTGAGCTACTCAGGCTGCTCCCAGCAACCAAGGAGAAAATAAAAAGACACTCAAGCATGAATGCCAATCAGCTTGTGCTGGCAACAATGATGTATATACATGTGCCATAGCAGCTGTACCAGACTTGGCTATGGATGAAAGGAGAAATTAAATAGGTGTCAATAATTATAGAAGGTCACGATCTAAAGCTCTGAATACTAAATATATTTTAATGATATTGGATGGAGGAACAGAAAATATTAAACCTACAGGCTCAAGGGTCCTGGGCCTAGAGTGCAAGGAGATTATGGGGCCATTATCTTCGAAAGGCAGCCAGGCCAGCAAATGGGAGTCAAGAAAAGAGAGTGATCATGAGAGGCAACTGGCCAGCAAGCACATTTAAGGAGCTGCAGGTCTTCTGGATGGCCTACAGGAGGAGCTGCAGATATCTTGGTCGGATGGAAAGGAGGAGCAACATGCTGGTTGGAAGGAAAAGATTTGCAGACACTGTTGAAGGACAGCAAGCTTGTGGAGAAAAGAGAGTGTGGCACTCATCTCTGAGCAGTAAATCAGAATGAAAGGATTAAGAATGTTGGGGCAATAAGGCACACACAATATTAGTTATATTAGTGATCTTACACAACATGGGGAGCCAGGCAATAAACCGTATTAATGATCAGACCTGTAAAACAGGATTCAAAGTCCATTACCATGACAAATCAAGGGCAATGAGCCTGATAGCTCTTAAATTCTTCATTTGTTTGTCAATCATCACGACAATGACATGATGCTTTTGCTACCTCTGAATCCCCAGAGCAAAGTGCTCAAGTAAACTTTTAGAAAGTGTCATGGGGCTCCCCCATGATTTATGAAAATTGTCTCATAGATATGAATATACATACTGAAGGATGCTTTAGACAAAATGCATTATGTAATATATTATTTTTTAAAGTTACAACCCTAACTAATGAGCAGTGAATGGGCTTGTTATTCCTGTAAGCCTGGATTGTAGTTGGTTCTGCCAGGACATGTGGCCAGGCCAACTGATGAAGGAACCCATTTTGAATCTTATACTTTTCCACTCAAGATGAGAAAAGTTTGAACTGAACATAAATTCCAACCTTGAGCAAAGGGGATATGAACATGGAAAAACAAAAATAGGGGCAATAGTTAGGCACCAGAAGACCCTCCACTTAACCATCCAAGATGCCTGTTGGACACATAAAATGCAGAACAGTGAGGAAGATCAGGTCAAAGCTAGGAGGCTGCCTAGCTTGTGCAAAAGATGATCATAACTACTGCTAGGGTAAGAATTTGCATGTAACACATTTAGGCTTAGCTGATCTGCTTTGTTTAGTTTCTGGTGGGTTTTATCTTTTGGTAAGTAACTTACTTTAATTTGTCTTATCACCTTCATTCATCTAAATCCTAATTTTTAGACTTAATACATCACTTTTATTTATTATCAAACCCTGTATAAATAATGGTTGACTGGAAAGGACATACAGGTGAGAATACCTCTCTTTCATTGACAAAAAAAGTGAATCTTATGAATTTTCTCTATGTAAAACTTTTATACAGATTAAGACAGATTTATTTGGGTGTTTAGTCTCTTTTTGAGGGTTGCATTACTGGGTGCTCACAAGTCCCTGTACCTGAGTCCTCCCAGAGCTGAACTAGTTCAGCATCTGTGTTGCTGTGGTGGGGGGCTGTTACCCCAAGTCTGTGCCTTTGCTGGGGTAGAACAGAGCTTCTAGCCCAGCAGGACAGGATAATGGGGTACCCCAAAGCACAGGTGGGTGAGCTCAGTGGTATGATCAGCACACTGGGGAACAGGCCCAGTGGAAACTCTGTGATCTAACCCATCACAATGAGATTTTACGTGGCTTAATGGCACCTACATGCACGTCACTCAGAGTTTATGATTCCAGATTATGCTGTCCTTATTCAGACAAAACTATAGGTTGAACTCCTCTAGTCTGGCACACTCGGGACCTGACCAGTTTTAACTAGAGAATTTTCTGGACCAAAAGGGGGGGGGGGGTCAATGTTGTCTAGCAGCATTACCAACACTTCCACTGCTTACTAGGCTGTTAGAGGACATTTAGGGGTAAATTAAAGCTAAATAGCAGCACAGAACACCGAGAGCTAGGACTGGTGGTTGTAAACAAACTTTGTGAGACCATGGAACCCTTGGCCACACCCATGAAAAGTGGATAGCCAGCTAACTAAAATCATTCCAGATGATGGATTTTCCAGATCAGAGAGTGCCAGTCTATAGAGGTTCCACCTGCACCATAGTCTTCAAAAGTACATATTCCCCAAAATGCCATGTAACAAATGGAGTACAGGCAGTCCCCGGGTTACGTACAAGATAGGGACTGTAGGTTTGTTCTTAAATTGAATTTTTAAGCAAGTCGGAACTGGTACATATTGTAGGGGAAACTCTAGCCAAACATTTCTCTAGAGCTCAGTTTTATTCTCCCACACCTCACTTCTCTCAGTCCTTTATTCTCAAGCTGAGGTGTCTGCTGAGAAAAGCCGCTCCGTGTCTCCCTGGTCTGCTGGGGTGGGGGAGCGCTAGCTTCGCGTCTCCCTGGTCTGCTGGGGGGAAGCAGCTAGTGTGGGGTTGCCTCACCCCGTTTGTAAGTAGGGATCTGATGTAAGTCGGATCCATGTAACCCGGGGACTGCCTGTATATGCTCAGAGCAGTGGGGAAAAAAATATTTGCTTAATGTAACACAATAGTATTCACAAGGACTCATGTATTAGATTTAAAATCACAACTACCAAAGAATATGTGGATCCATTTATGTTACTAGTGTTTTGCTGTGACTCTTTTTTCCTCCTTTATGCCAACAGGTTCTTTTGAGGGTAAATTGTGAACAGCACATGGGCTGAGATGTTTTAGAATATTGAATGGGATACGCTACAAACTGTTTAGGGCAACAATCTGAGAGATGACTGGCTCTTGGGTGGATACAATAGTGGGATGGGAGCTTATATGCAAGCAATGTTCCTGTCCTATTGCATGCCCTGAAAAAGTGCTCCTCTCATTTGTAAACCTTAAATCAGGAGAGTTCAAGTACAATTCTCTTTGTGCACATAGCAGAGTGTGTGTTACCCCAGGGTAGTTAGCGAGAACTTCATAGTCCCATGCAAAATTGGCCAGCAGCCCCACAAGAGGTGGACTTCATCGAAAACATGTTGCACTTTGCGTATTTCCCTTCTGGTTCAATCCACTAAGGAAAGTATTCTGCAGCTTTGCTGAGCTCCAATGCAAGTCAGTAACTGAATGGCTACTTTCTTTTGTAAAAGAATGAATGAAAAAAAATTACAGAATTGTTGTTAAGCTTTTTTGGGGCAAAAATAAAAAAAAAAACCTCTCTCTCTAGGTATAATCTCCATCCCACGCTAATTATAACTGATTGTAGATGAAGTGGCAGAAAAGTACTAGTTAGACTGAACCTTCCTGCAGAGAATGCATGCACTGTACTTCTATACTTTGCTCACAAATTCATTACCAACATAAGGCTGCTTCCTGAACTCTGTAGAATTTTTAATGGGATTTCAAGTAATTGGAAGGCAAAGAATAAAACATTTTATGGGCTTTTTTTTTTTTTTTTTTTTTACACATTTGTAAAGAAGTAGGCATATTAGCAATATCATGTCACCTGCAGCTTCACATTTCTGTGAAAGAGTGTGGCTTAAAAAACAGGGCATTGTTAAACCCAGAACACTGCAAAATATCCATGGTTTGTATTGTATTTAATAGATTAATTTTGCTTTATATCACTATCTAACATTGACATACAGAGGTAAATATCACCAAGTTAAGTACAGATTTCAAGGCTGTTCACATCAGAATCTGGCCCACTTTCTATTGCTAGACTGATTACACACGGATGGTATATTCAGGGCATGGCAAACTCTAAGAATGTGTCTCGACTGCACCCTTACCTTGAAATAAGCTACATGATGTGTGATACACAATTTGCGTAGCTTATTTTAAGGAAATTTTAATATAAAGCACTATTCCAAAACGTGCCTTAACTTTCATGGAATGAGGTTTACAGGGATGTTGGACTAGCAAGCCCATTATATTTTGAAATAGTGGGTGCGTTCAAAAGACACGGAATAGCTATTTCAGGATACTTCTGGTATCCCAAAATAGCTCCGCAGTGTAGACATAGCCTTAGAGACATAAAAACCAGCAATGAGATAAAACTAGGCAAGAAAAGAAATGGTGTACAAGAAAAAGTGAGATGTTCTTTCTTCCTTCACTAGCTACCTTTTACATCCTCTTTCTCTTCCACTCTTTTTTTTTTTACATTAGCCTAAGAGTGTGTGAAAAACATGAGTGTAGCGTAGTCATCAATATTCTTGGACTCTGAGAAAATGTCACGTATGCCACCTGCCTCTGAAACCAGGGAAAAGTTTTACCTACTTCAATGGGAATTGGATCACCCAAAGTGAGGAATTTACTAGGGACACAATGCTAAGTGTGAAATCTAGTACTTAGCAAATTCACTCTAAAGAATCTATGTGCAGTTTTTATTTGAATTTTATTAGTAGAAATTAATTCAGTTTTACATTGCTTTCAAACAGTCTTCAGATTTGACCATTTTATTGTTTAGTTTACGATTAATTGCTATAAGAAAGTTACCAAAATATCACATTCTCGTTATTCATTATATAAAGTCAGACTTTGCTTATCAACTTTCATTACAATAGCACTTCTCACATAGTAAAGTACTATTCGTGGAGAGTAAGGAAGGCAAAATCTAGTCCATAATGGTTAGGTTATTTGGATCTGGTTTATTTAGTTCCTATTTCCTTTGCACAGTTAACAATTGTGACAACCCCCTGACCTGAAACAAATACTTTCCAGCATCCACACATCACACCTACATACATTTACCCTGGAACCTACTCCTGCAACAAACCCCATTGCCAACTTAATCAACATATCTATACAAGCGACATCATCACAGAACCTAACCACAGACATCATCAAAGGCTCATACAATTGCACATCCTCTAATGTGAATTTATCCCAAAGAATGATGCTGACAGCCTGAGGATTGCGCTGTACCCAGCCCCCCTCACCACGTGGAAAAGATTACCATGGTCTTCTCTCAATGGTGGTAGCAAGAAAGGGAAATGGGCTCAGTGATCTCTCACTAGCCCAATGGGGACTTGCAGAACCCTTCAGGAAGAAATGTCAGTCTCTACTAAGAGGAGATATCAGAACAAAGGTTTCCTCAGCTGCAGCTACAACTGCACAAGCTAGCACAGGAACAAGGCATGCACAAATTCAGCTTTATGTCTCCTCTCTGCTGTCCCAATGCAAGTGGACAGTGCACTGGTGTAGTCTCCATGCATACATTAGCACACTTTTCAGGATGTTCCACATTATACTTACCAATGGCTCTAGAGGCTTTTACAGCAGCCAAAGCTCAGTAGGAGGCAGGGGAGATAAAGCCATCTCCTAGGGTACGTCTAGACTACAGGCTTTGGTTGACAGAAATTTTGTCGACAGATACTGCCGACAAAGCTTCTGTTAACAAAGAGCGTCTAGACTACAGCCAGTTCTGTCGACAAAGCAAGGCTTTTGTCGACATGACAGTGTAGATGCAAAGGACAGTGTATATGTAACAATGTCTTTTGTCGACAGAACTCTGTCGACAAAAGGCGTTATTCCTCGTAGAATGAGTTTTACCGCCATCAACAAAACTACCGAGTTCTGTTGATGTTATGTCAACAGAACTCAGCAGCAGTGTAGACGCAGGTATAGTTTTGTCAACAAAAGTCCATTTGTCAACAAAACCCTGTAGTCTACACACACCCCTAGAGGCCATTCCTGGGGAGGACAGCAATGTAGGAGCTCTAGTGCCAGCTCTATACCTCTGGAGACAATTCTCCCAGATGGCTACATCAGCTTTAAATTTTCCTTGTGTCAGTGTTCAAAACTCAGTAGGAATCTGGGCCAACATTTTTTGTAATCAGTGTAACCTAATGGACTTGCTTTTGAGATGGATCAAGAAATCTCCACATATCAATAACTAAATGAAATCCTATCCCCATTCTATACAGGTATTAATAGTAAATACAGCTACTTATGAGTCCTTGGCTGAAAGAATTCCTTTTCCTTCCTCTAAAGGCAGCTGCACAATAGGTTTTACTGTAAATTTATGTTTCAAAAGATTTTTGAAAACACTCTCAGAAGTATCATGAGTCTATGAGAGAAAGAAAGATTATGGGCAACTGGAAGGAATGTTCTCATTTCTCACACACACATATACAGAGGGGGAGAGAGAGAACATCTAAAGATTCAGAAGCTGATAGCCTCCGCTAGTCCCTAAGCAAGGTAGGGGTAGGCGAGGGCTGGCTCTGCACTCCTGGAAGAGGCATGGCCTCAGGATCGAAGCAGGATCAGGGGCAACCCGCTCTCAGCACTCCATGGAGCACGGCATGCCCCCTGCCACCAAGCTCTCAGTGCTGGGTGGGGTACACCGCTCAGAGTGTCCCTAACGATATAAAGGGCCTAAGCCTCTGGAAGCTGCCCTTACTGCAGTAGCAGTTGTGGCATCCAGAAGCCCCAGACCTGTTTATCTTGCTGGGCCCTGGGGCGATTGCCTCTTTGTCTTCCTCCCATTCCACCAATAGCATGCCTGAAGAGAGATGATAACCTATGTAATAATTGCTGAAAGTGGACACTAAGGCAGGAGAGAAATTATTTGAGGTGAGAAAAATAAGATAAGATTAAGAAAAGACAAATGTGAAACAACTTGAAGGGGAAATCCCTTTGTTGTGAGATCTGTTTGCACATAAAAAAACTCCTCCCCCTAACAAAAACATGGGAAACAAGTGGATTAGACTGGATGAAGACTAGAAAGAAACACACAAGGAAAACAATCCTGCCACAGCCATGAAATATGGGTGTTAGGTATAATGGGTTGGGGACATTAAGCTTCCTGAAACAGGATGCAGCACATCTCTCGCTGAAGGTTCATGACTTAGCGTCATCACCAAAAGCATGCCTGGGCTATGGCTCCATCCATGGTCCAACCTGAGGCCCCATTCCCACATCCCTCTGCCTCCATGGCCCCACCTGCAATGCTCCTCTTACTGTCCCCTAGTCTACCTCTTTTTCTGAGGTCCTCCTGCTCACAGCTCATGTTCCTCTGCCCTTTTCCCCTGCACCAACCCCATCGGCCTCTTGCACTTCTCCACTGCTTCACCTGTGGAGACCAGCCCATGCCCACCTCTTGCCCTTTTCCAGCCTTTCCCCCATGGTCCCTCCCTGTCTGCCACTATCTCTTCCTCACTGCTATCCCTGCAGCCTCACCTGCGATTTGAACCTCTTCATTCTCTGAGATGGTAGAGACATGTACAAGTGGTTGTCATAGGGGCCCAGCAGGAGAAGGTGCAGCAGAAGCACGGGCAGAGTGGGGCCAGCTCAGGAGAGGGGATGCAGAAGCATGAGCGGCAGATGAAGAGCTGAGCAGGGGCAGGAACTACACAGGGGTGGGACTTGGGGCAGCTCACAGGATGGGATGTTAGACTAGTGGCACATCCCACTTCAAGGGAGCATCCAACACTTAGGGTATATCTAGACTACATGGCTCTGTCGACGGAGTCATGTAAACTAGTTTACCCGGCATAGGCAAAGAAGCAGGATGTAAATAATCCCTGCTTCATTAAAATAAACATGGCTGCCGCATTGTGCCGATGATCAGCTGATCCTGCACAGCGCGGCAGTCTAGACGTGGATCTGTCGACTGGGGAAGCCTTTGCCGACTGATCCCTTATGCCTTGTGAAATTAGGTTTACAGTCTTCCCCAGCTGACAGATCTGAGTCTAGACTGCCACACTGTGCCAGATCAGCTGATCATCTGCACAGAGCAGCAGCCATGTTTATTTTTAAAAGAAGCAGGGATTATTTAAATCCCCGCTTCTTTGCCTATGCTAGGTAAACTAGTTTACATGCCTCCGTCAACAGAGCCATGTAGTCTAGACATACCCTTAGGCAGAGCCCCTCCAAAAGTGGAAGTCATGTGCCATCCATGCCGAGCACTAACGAGTACCCAATTTTACAGTCACAGCTTGCACATGGTGAATGAAATTGGTGAGAATTCCTCTGCAGAATCAAGTACTGGGACCTTTTAACAATCAACATGATTACATGAATGATTACATGAATGGTCATAGTAAACTTGGTGACAGATTCTGGCCTCAGATCCAGTAGTGTAAGTTGGTAAATTTTAATGAATTTACATCTGTGCAACTGCAATCAGAAGCAGGTCCTCAGGCTAAAACTGTGTTAACTGAAGATTTTTTTTAAAATCAGAACATAGATATTCCATACAGCGCATGGCCAGGGTCTTAGCTCGCAGAACTGCTTACCCTTATCTGAACCTTCCACTAAAATTCCAGTTAGTATAATTGAAGGGTTCACCATATTTAATTTTGACAAAGACAGAGTTTAGATTGACCACCTCTCGACTATAAATTCTAACTTTTGATAGCTGGTCACCTTGGTTTTCTGCACTTTGCAGAATTGGAGAGGATTCTGTGCAAAGAGTAGATTTTACTGCTGCAAAGCTCCACTCACTACTAGCAATCTTCCACTTCCAGGAGAAGGAATCGAAAGGCGAGAATGTTGCTGAATATAAATAGGAATAAAGCGCATTATAATTACAAATCTGGCTATCCAATGTACAGCTCTAAACCCTGAAATGATAGGCTGACACTGAAATCCCAGCCCAGACACCAATTACAATTACATCTGACTGAGGCCACTGAGCCAGACAGAGGAGGGGGCTGGCTGTTGAAAGCTGCACCTTCTCAGGATTCATCCCCAAACTTCCAAGGAATTTCATTCTGCAAATTATCAGTGGATCACCCAAGCTAAATAATTAATGTTTAAATGAAGTGCATGAGATTATTCCTTAGTGGTGGGGAGAGGAAAATGGGAGGGAAGGATAGAGAAGAAAAAGGGTAAATATAGGAAGCCTGTTTTATCTGTCACTCAGACAGAGAAGATATTTGCATTCCTACAAGAAATGTGCCTGTTTCCTCCCTTAGGAGGTTGCACAAGGTTTTTTCTGATCACTATTTGATCCTGCAGATGTAAATAAATAGAGAGACAGGATGGTGATGGGTCACAGTCCACATCAGAAACAAAGAAAACATCATTTTCTTCACAAACAAGAGTATATTCAGAAATGTCAGAATGCAAGAGTGCTGTTTTGATCTTATTAAGAGATTTGCCTGTTCCTAAACTCAGCTTGGACTGCAAAATCAATTTGTGAGCTCATTACGTAAATCCATATTAAACTATTTAGTCTATATTTAACACTATAACAAGGGATAGTCAGGGTGAATTAAGTAGATTTTATTTCTATGTGGCAGAGAACCAAAGCTTGCTCTTCCTCTTTTAATTCTTGTTGAGGCTCTGATCTTTTGCAATACTGACCACATTTTTTTTGCCAGTAAAAAGAGGCAGACAGGCAGACAACCACAATAAAAGGAAAACTGACAACCTTCTATAATTGGATCTTTAAGTGCTAATCAGATCAACATATAACGGTCCACAGGGGGATACTGACAACATATTTTTGCTATCTTATGCTAATGCTCTCCATGTCATCCTGATACAACAAAGTACATTAGTGATGCAATACTGTCCTCAATCTCTACGGAACAAACACACTGCAATATTATACCATATACATGGAGCATATGGGCATTTGTTAAATCAGTGGAAGACAAAAAGGCTTTTCAAGCCTATCAAACCTATTATGGAAAAAGATGCAGCATGCTCATTTCACAAGGCAGAATTTTGCCATCAATTATATTTTCGAAATAATTCTGTATCAGTAGGTTCCCCTGATAGGCACTACCATGTGAACAGGAGTTGGAACCCTGAAATCTGCTTGTTAAATGCTGCTGATTGGTGATGCCCTTGTTAATCCATCAGTATGAGAGAGAAAGGAATATGACTCTCTGATGAGCAGGGGGTAATAATGGAGCTGCATGAAAATTTTCCAACAATACCTTTCTTGGTGGAGAATGTTTTTAATTCACTGAAAACATTTTCAGACAGTGTCTGCTTTCTTAGAAAAAAAATCAGTTTTTCACTAGCAGGCACACTGACAGAGGGAGTAAAAGGGGTAGTTGCCCCAGTAACCAGGTGATACAAATAGGCCTGGGTGTCCCAGCCACTTCTATGGCAGCAGCTGAGAGCCCTGGGCATTATAAATCATAAGATGATGACCCAAGACACAGAGGGGAATGAGTGGGGCCATCAGAGGAACAGAAGCTGGAGTAGGAAGTGGTCCTAAAAACAACAGTAGGAGCACCTACCCTACCCACTTTGCTGAACATTTTGAATTGTTTCATTTGGTCACAAGTTGGAACCTGGTGAAGTAGGAGGATGTAGGTTCCCCTACTCCTGGCTTTTGACTCTAGCCGCAGTGTGACACAACCACCAATCCCAGCTGCTATCTTGACTCTTGCTACCGGGCAACATGGCCATGGAGTTCCATCTCTAGGCAACTGGTACCATCATTAGGTACTTCAAGGCACAACCAACAAAGCCCTGCCTCCTGACACCTTGTGTATGTCATTCAATCTATACTGTTAGTTCCACATCTGTAGAAAGGAGATCAACATTTTTCATACCTGAAATGGGTATCATAGAATCATAGAATAATAGGACTGGAAGGGACCTCGAGAGGTCATCGAGTCCAGCCCCCCGCCCTCAAGGCAGGACCAAGCTCTGTCTACACCATCCCTGACAGATGTCTATCTAACCTGTTCTTAAATATCTCCAGAGAGGGAGATTCCACCACCTCCCTTGGCAATTTATTCCAATATTTGACCACCCTGACAGTTAGGAATTTTTTCCTAATGTCCAATCTAAACCTCCCCTGCTGCACTTTAAGCCCATTACTCCTTGTCCTGTCCTCAGAAACCAAGAGGAACAAATTTTCGCCTTCCTCCTTGTGACACCCTTTTAGATATTTGAAAACCGCTATCATGTCCCCCCTTAATCTTCTTTTTTCCAAACTAAAGTTTGTGAAGTTAAAATCAAATTAATGATTATGAGGCAACCACATCTGATGATAAGAACTATATGATGAAAAGAACCTTGATATTATCTTAGTTATCACAACTTAGTTATCAGTTGGGTATATCTGATGTTATGTAGCACATGGAAACTTTATCTGGATCAGGATTGAAATTCCACTTTCTTGTAGCTCTATTTGCATGACATTTTATCATATGTTCCAACCTAATTAGGTAGCTAGTTTAAGCTTTTATTTTATACAAGGGGCACAGTCTGAAATCTGTGCAGTTCTCAGCTAAGATGATTATTATAGCAGGGCTGACAATTATACTGTCATCAGTAGAGGAACAGCACAGATCTGAAGATTTTCCCCATCCATGCATGAGGGAAATGTGGCCCCTGATCTCCGATGGCAGATACAATATCAGGTTCCCTAAAGGGACAGTTAGGCCAGGTCCACAGTTCTGGGGAAGATCAACTTAAGGTACACAATTCCACCTACGTAAAAAACGCCAAGCTTTGGGGAGTGTGATGGTAGAAATGATCCCATCAAACCCTTTTACTCCTCTTGAGAGTAGGAGTACCAGCACCAACGGCGGTGCCCCCAGTGTTTGATTTAGCGAGTCTTTACTAGACCTGCTAAATCGAACACCGAAGATTGATGATTGCAACATCGATCTTCTGGCTAGTAGAGATGTGGCCTTAGTCTAATTTGCAGAAGCTCCTCACTTTCTTTAATAATTCCGCTAGTCCTGACTGCCATTATTTCACAGGTGTTCCACACGCCCCTATATTTATAATCCATCTCCATGGTCTGGATCCCCTGATCCACCTTATATTAACGTACCTTCACAGTTGACTATGGCAAGGTGCATTAGCCCATTGCTAATGATCCTGAGCACTTGTGGAATGCATTTTATTCTCAAATATTAATTCACCCTTCCAAGGCTAGATGGTTTCCTTTAAAATTCAGTACCAATCCGTAATATTTTCTTTCATTTTATACAGTATAGAATGACGCTTACGTACACCCAGTCCTATGTTGTGAAAAAATGCACCACCAGTTCATGATGAAGCAGCATCCTAAATGGACCATTTGTGTGACTGCACGCTCTCTTTTTCTAAATCTTTTAGAGTCAGGGAGCAGAGTCAGCAATTGAACATTACTGACAAAAAATGCCTAATGATCAGCTTGCTGTTTCCCCACAAACAAAACACACACAGACATGTCTAAGCTTTTCTTGCCTTTGAACAAATGGCAACTCAAAGGAAAGGCTTCCAGCTTTAAATCCTTCCTTCCTTGTTGTGAGGATGACAGGCTAGCTTACAAGTTATAAAACCAGCCAGTTCTCGGACAGCTTACAATGAATGTTGTGATCTTATTACAATGGAGCTTAGTACTGCACCTCCATCTAAGCTTCCATTAGAAACCAGTACCATTAAGACAAAGTGGAGAGCTAACTCTTGCATTAAATTTCCAAGGCTGACACATGGCACGTAAAATCAGAACCCCAGCACACAATTCAAGTAAGCAAAATGCTGTGGTAAGCACATGGCTCTAGCCTAGACGGAAATAAGCAGTTTGAAGTAAACAGGTCTATCCATCTGAGATACTTACATGACTAACACCTCCATTACTAGAGTGCCTCTTAATCTTTATTTGAAGTATCCTCATCACTCTTGTGAGGTAAGGAAATACTATTATTTTACAGTCTGTGGTAGATTTGCCAAATCCTGATTTGCCAAATCCCAAACCAGTGTCATAGTCACTGAATTATTCTTCCCCAGCAAGTAGGCTGGGGAATGGAAAAGAAGAGCCACATCTGGAAAGAAATGGAGTCCATCTTTGCAAGGACCGCCAGAGTCCCAGAACAGCAAGACCTACCATGGCTGTGAAATTTTTTAACTACTTTTTTAAGCCTACAGAAATTCCTCGGCAAAAACTGTAACCCCCTGGGGTTAAGGGTGAAAAATACAGTGAAAGAAAGAAAGAAAGAAAGAAAGAAAGAAAGAAAGAAAGAAAGAAAGAAAGAAAGAAAGAAAATTAATTAATTAATTAATTAATTAATTAATTAATTATTTTCAGGTTAAGATTTCCACTTTAGAAAAAAAATGCACAGCTGATGCCAGACAAAACACTTTAACTGATTAATCCAATGTAAGACACAAGGCAGGTGAATAAAATGTATTGACTCACCCACTTTATCTGTCTAATATCCTGGGACCAACATGGCTACCACACAACCACGTATCACATAAAGGCACTCCGACAGTAACCAGAAACACCAAGATAACTTCATCTATCCAAAAGTTTACCCATTGTTGTTCTCAGAAACATTGATTGCACCATGGGGTTCAAAAAGCAAAAAGTTCAAGTTTTGCCCACTTTAAAATGTTTTGGATTGTTTTTGTAAAGTTTATCTTTATGTTATCATAGCATGGTTTTCAGCTACGTGAGTTTGTTCTGAGAAAATTGAAGTAAGATTTCTTTCACTGAAGTAAGTGACGGAATATTTTAATCTCAAATCTAGGATAATTGGATTACTTTACCTGGAAAGATTAAAAATGATCTGGACAAACCTCTTAAAGGTTCATTTCCTGAATTTGCAAGCAGTTTAGAGCTCAGAGTTGCCTAATATCATTTTGCATCTATAAATGCTTGCCAATTAAATTGTTCAAATTACTGGGTGGAAGTCACTTATGCACCCTAGCCTCCATATATAATTTTTAATCTATAATCTGGTACAAAATGAAATAGTCTTGTTGACAGATTGCTGTAACTATCTGTGAATCCTTGTTTAACCAAAACATTCTATTTTTTCTCAAGACCATCACTGACATTTCACATTTTTATAGTTGCCTACTGTTATTTTCAAATGTGGATTCCATATTTAAGCACTCACAATAGCACTGAGGTACACAAAATGGGTTTCACCCTTTTGATCAATTAATCTTTGTGCAGGACAGGTAGAATATTAAGATTTCAGGAACATTATGATTGTTAAGAGGTAATCTTGTGCTTTGTTTAAAATCCCCATCCCCTTTCCAAAAGTTTCCAAATGTGACTGTGTAATTTGGGGTGCCACACTTAACATTTAACCAGACACCCATTTTATGTGCCTACGTTTCCATTTAAGAGCTTTGATATATGCACCTCTGCTTGAAAATTGAGATCCAATTGTGTTACTTCTCCCTTTCAAAACAGGTTATCAGGATAACAATCTCCACAATGATTTCTCTGAAACATATGCTGGCATCACTGCTTGAGTCACATTTACCTCTACTAAATGTC
This sequence comes from Pelodiscus sinensis, assembly GCF_049634645.1. Classification (NCBI taxonomy): domain Eukaryota; kingdom Metazoa; phylum Chordata; order Testudines; family Trionychidae; genus Pelodiscus; species Pelodiscus sinensis. Next base: position 113,483,414 of record NC_134716.1, read on the forward strand.
AATAGCATTTCAGCAGGGATGAGTATAGCCATTTGCTTTTATCAGTTTGTTTTATTTCTTCTCTTCTTGCTCTTTTTTTTCCTTTCACTTTACAGTCAGCACTGAATACCCTGCAGAAGTTAAATGTTCTGTTTATGTTTAATGTACACTGATGCATCTGGCCATCCTTTAAGCACTTACTTATTTGATACCTTGAACAAAAGATACAATGACTATTATAGCTTCACTGTGTACTTGAATTTCTTTGTTTGTGAGTAAAGATATATCACATGTATAATGATATCTTTGTTCTTCACCTGTAATTTAATATAAAGCTAAAAAATTAACTGCATAGTATTATATACACATTGTTTCATCCATGCAATCGGAAGTCTGCAGTTCACAGGATGGGAAGATAAAACAAACGCATCAACCTTCTCAGTGCATATTACTTTTGAGAATTGCCACATTCAGAGATGAGTGGAAACAGATGGATAATTGTTAGAGGCAGGTAGCAGTAAACATAAACAATTTGAACTCCCTAAATTTAACTGACTTTATAAACTATTAAGGCTTAGCTAAAAGTCGACTCAGCAATTTGTAGGGATTTTTGTCTCTAGTGTTAGATCACTATGTAATATGCTATATTACTGTAAATGAGGACATAAAATGCCAAGGTTGTTGTGCCAAACCTGAATGAGCAACTAGTAGATGAGTGGTTCAAGAAAATGTTTGTTTTGCACATAACAACTCTTCCATATGAAATGAGGCTTCGAGGGGTATAACAATTTAGACATCCACATGTTTGTTAACCCCAAAACATATTTTTTTCTCTTTCAAGGTTGAAATTAAATGGGGGGAGGGACCGAATTTATAGTAAGATTTCCCATATTAACTAATAATAAGTACACTTAATTGTCTGCAAGTAACTAATCGGAGACTAGGAAGTACATTATTCTCCATACTCATAGTTAGCCAATTCAGTGCTATTACCATAACAAATTAAATTCTAACAGATTCTGAAGTGTTAGGACTAATTGTGCAATTATTCATTCCATCTTGTTATTCTTCTGAAGTTACTGTGTAATGTCAATATACAATAAGGGATATTATAATTATCACCATTTAATACAACATGCAGCAAATTGCCTTTTAGTTTTCCTATGAACTATTATATGTTATTATGATGTATAAATTTATTAAGAAAGTAAAAAATAATCCATTGGATTCTATAGCTAGGTTTAAAAAAGAACAATCGATTTAATCAAAAATATTACCTTTTATAATGATTTTTAAATTAAACTAACTGTATATAATGTAATAAATAAGACTTTTCCTTAAGATCTCCTGTTAAGCTATAGACAGGAGATCTTTCCTAAAAGAAGAAGTTACTCACCTTCATGCAGTAATGATGATTCTTCAAGATGTGTCCCCATGGGCGCCACAGATTGGAGACTTTTAATAGCCATTATTAGCTGGACTGTGCATGCACGGTCAGTATCTCGTGCCACTTGCACCCTTAGATCATTGCGTGTGGCACGGCTCCCCCCAGTTCCTCTCACCACCTGGTCATCTTAAACAATAAAAGACAAGGCTCCGGAGCGGGGAGGAGGGCAGGATTTGGAGCATCCATGGGGACGCATCTCGAAGAACCATCATTACTGCATGAAGGTGGGGACGTGGTTGGTGGATGGTAAGGACATGAAGGGGATAGTGAGCCCCGCTTCTATCAATTGCAATACCTGGCAGTCTGATGTAATCTCTGTCCTTTGAGCTTGAAAGGGTCTTAATCAGTGGTGAAAAAGGTAGGTCACCTGATGAACCGCCTCTGTGTGAAGGACTGGCTGCATGCCCTTGACCAAGCAGTCAAATTTGTTGCTTAGTGGCTGCTTGGTTTGTTGTACGGGGTGGCTGTCTCGCATGGGATTGATCGAAGGGTCAATGTTGCTGCCTTTGGAAAGAATAATCATATCTTCTATGATATGAGAAGTGTCTTTTGCGCTTAAAGGCCAGTGTACGCATACCCAAAGTACAGAGCGTTGTCTGGGAACCTTTCTCCGAATGGAGGACCTCAGCCGTCTTCTCCGCAAACAGCTTTTTCCTGTCAAACAGGAGGTCCTCCACCTTGCTCTGAAGCTCTTTGGGGAGTGCGGCGGAGGCAAGCCAAGATGACTTCCTCATCGCGATTGTTGTTGCAGTTGTGCAGGCAGCCGTGTCTGCTGCATCTAGGGTGATCACGATGAATGCAGAAGTGGAGGCCAGCAAAAGTACCCCAAAACCTTATCTCTCTAGCCCTCTTATACCTCTGACTTTAAAAGAGGCTGCTTAGAGTCGGGGAGATACTGAAGAAACTCTGCTATTTTGGCATAATTATCAAAATTGTGATTTGATAATAAAGCAGCATAGTTGGTGATCCGTAAGAGGAGAGTTGCTGACTAATAGACTTTCCTACCAAATATGTCCAACTTCTTAAAGTCTGGCATTAAGTTCTTGTACTGCGGCACTTTTGCCCATTGTTGCGCTACATCAGCCACTAGCGAATTGGGCTGAGGGTGATTGAACAAAAACTCCAGATCTTTGGAGGGGATGAAATACCTCTTGTTCGCTCACCTGTAAGTGGGTGGAACAGAAGTTGGGGTCTGCCAGATGACTTCAAAAGCCTCCATGATGGTCTCATCAGTAGGGAGGGCAATCCTCAAGCTCTGTTGCGAATGGAGGTTCTTTAACAAGCGGTATTATTTGGCCTGAACCTCGGCCAATTGGACTCCCTGAAACTGTGCCACATTCTTAAAAAGCTCTTGGAATTGTCTGGAGTTGTCTGGTGGAGACATATCAGTGGAAACCCCGCCTCATCAGGAAATGAGGCTGAGCAGTCTGTTGTTGGTGGCTCTGGCTGCTGGTCGTCTGCCTCTGATAATTGCCCCTTCTCCCATTCTGAATGTTGGGTCACTGTTACTGGGCTCTGTGGGGGAGGGGTTGGTTGGTGCTCCCAGTGCTGCCGAGGGTGGTGGTGGGGTGTGATGTAGTGGGGACCAATTAGGACATGGAGAGTGATGAAATGAGCTCTGCCAGTAGTGGTGACTGGAGGAGTGCACTGATCTGCAATGGTAGTCATTATTTGGGTGTGCGTGGCATGGCAAGGAGTGCCTAGATGATCTAGCACTTTCATATCACCTGCTGTAAGAAGTGTGGGTCTATTAAATTGGGGAGTAAGAGTAAAGCAGCGACCGTCTGTAGGAGGGAGCCAGAGAATATGACAACTGTCTGTAGTAATCATCCTCATGAGGGTGGGATGGTTGTGCATATGGCGAGTAAGGGCTCCCTCGAGAATAGCAGTAATCTCTAGGACTGTGGTGGTGATGTACCCTTTGCAGAGGTGAACGGTGTAGTGGAGGGTGAGGGCCCAAAAGAGGAGGTAGGTGATATGGTACTTCTCTCCACCCTAGATTTGTCCTGTGCTTTCCTCGGTACCGATGATGGTGCTGATGTTGATAGTACCATTGCTGGCTGCTCATGTTGTGCCTCCGATGGTGCAGGTGTTGGTACTAGTGCCATTGTCAGTGCTGAGGCCTAGGCATCTGTGCCGTGATGTCTTGGTGCCGGTTGGTCTGGTACCAGCCATGATGGTGACAGTGGTGCCAACCGTTCCAGTGGGGTGGGTGCCAGAGGTGCCTGTAAGGGGTGGGTATCATTGATTGGCTCCGGTGATAGTGTCGGTGCCAAGAAAGCCCATGCCGGAGACACCATTGTCTTAGTTTTTGCAGCTGAAAGTGATATGCCTGAGCTGGAAGGAAGCCCCGAAGTACCAGGCTTGTCTCCTCTACTGACCTTAGTGGCAGGATTGACCTGTAACAACCGCGTCAGAGATGGACTTGTCTTTTTATGCAAGGCCTTTTCAGGGGAGAAGGACCTGCACTTCTGGGTCACTTTTGGTTGAGTGTTCATAGGCGGTGTGTCCGGCTGGAGCACCTTGTCGAACAGTAACTTTTAAGGCGCATTTCCCTGTCACAGCAAGCCCTGGCCGCGAGCTGACAACAGTGGGTGCACTTCTGTGGTATATGTGCTTCCCCCAGGCACCTTATGCATGCCGAATGGCCATCAGAGGCTGACATTGCCTCTAGACAACAGATGCACTACTTGAACCCAGGAGATGGCATTGTTCTTACCCTATAATTCCCTTTATATATATATCGCTTCAGCAAGCGGCCGCAAGTGGCCTAGAGAAGCGGCAAAACTGCAAACAGTTCAAACAGGGGTTGTTTTTTTAAAAACTACTAAGAACGAAGAATTTGGAACACAGTTTACTTAATTACAACTATATATTTACAGTACGGATCAGTTTTTGGTCTTCTGTGTGGAGAAGAGGAGAGCTCCATCTGTGACCGAGGATGGTTGAAAGGAACTGGTGGGAGCCAGGATGTGAGTGACGATCTAAGGGAGTGAACGATGTGAGACGCTGAACACGCATGCGCAGCCCGGCTAACAGCAGCTATTGAAAGTCTCTGATCTGCGGTGCCGGGACGAGCCTGACACTTATAGTGGAGCACCTATGCCACTCAAAGAAGAACTTTGTAATTTTAGAGTAAGGAGGATTATAAAATTCAATTTGAACCTTAGTGTTTTCATCTGTGTTATATTCTAAATTTGAATTTTCAGAGTTGTCTAAGGGTACGTCTAGACTACATGCCTCTGTCGCCAGAGGCATGTAGATGAGGCTACCAGGCATAGGAAAATGAAGCGGCGATTTAAATAATCGCAGCTTCATTTAAATTTACATGGCTGCAGCGCTGAGCCGATCAGCTGTTTGTCGGCTCAGTGCGGTAGTCTGGATGTGCGGGTGTCGACATCAAAGGCATTTGTTGACCACCCAGGTATGCCTCCTGGGATGAGGTTTACCTGGGTGGTCGACAAATTCCTTTGATGTCGACACCCACGTGTCCAGACTACCGCGCTGAGCTGACAAACAGCTGATCGGCTCAGCGCTGCAGCCATGTAAATTTAAATGAAGCAGCGATTATTTAAATCGCCGCTTCATTTTCCTATGCCTGGTAGCCTCATCTACACGCCTCTGGCGACAGAGGCATGTAGACTAGACGTACCCTAAGTGACTGAGGAACCTCAGTCCTACCAACTTTTAATGAGACTGAAGTGCCTAAGCAACTTAGTCAACCTGTGGAACTCCTTGCTAGAGGAGGCTGTGAAGGCTAGGACTATAATAGAGTTTAAAGAGAAGCTAGATAATTTCATGGAGGTTAGGTCCATAAAAGGCTATTAGCCAGGGGATAAAATGGTGTCCTTGGCCTCTGTTTGTCAGAGGCTGGAGAGGGTTGGCAGGAGACAAATCACTTAATCATTGTCTTCGGTCCACCCTCTCTGGGGCACCTGGTGCTGGCCACTGTGGGCAGACAGGATACTGGGCTAGATGGACCTTTGGTCTGACCCAGTATGGCCATTCTTATGTTCTTATGTTATGTTCTAAATACCTTTTGGAAATGTTACCCTCAGCACCACTTTCAGAAATGTCTTAGGCTCCTAAATGTATATTTATATTGCCCCTTTACTGTTGTGTCTGAGCATCTCACAATCTTTACTAAATCCCCTCTAATGTAAAGACGTGCTAATATTCTTATTTTCAGATGGGAAATGGAGACATAGCAACATTAAGTAATTTGCTCCCAGTCACCGAGGAAGTCTGCGTCACAGCAAGAACTGGAACTGAGGTTTCCTAAGAGCATAACTAGTGCCCTCACCACTAGACTATCTGTCCTCACTAAGCCACTTTTTAAAATGGACTCTGGAAATTGCTCTTTGTGATGGCCTTTTATATCCTAATGATGGCATTCCTCAACAAGGCTCGTATCTTCTATTAGGCTTTTAGCCACTGATATTTTGGACTGGGCTCCATCTCAGGACAAATTAAGTGGAAGTGCTAAAGAGCATTCAGCTAACTTGGCATTTTTGCATGGTTTCATTGTAAATCTGAGGGCATGACACTACAGTAAAGGCCACCATATAATACATAAACAAAATGTATATTTATCATTATTATTCCTGCTGATGTGGTATTTTCAGTTTGAACAGCACATCAGCTTTGCACACAAGGGCAATCAAGTCTCATGATGGTGCAGGAAGCCATTCCTCACCCCATTTTTGGTTTCGTACAATTCACTATATGCTTTATATTGTTTTTGGTTGTCACCTTAAGTTTCAGTCAGTAGCCACTGTTGGAGGCGGGATTCCAGGCTTGAGGATGATATACTAAATTCTTAATACAATTTCCATTGATTATTATATCTATTGAAAGAGTTGACCCTAGTTTCTAGCTGTCAAAAGCGACCAGCGGTAGTTACAAACCACACTTCTGAGAGCTCTCCTGTAATTCCCACTTCTCCTCCTCTACCCTTTATAGGAAACAGCACTGTAAACTTTGCTAGTCCCTTTGCCAGGCCCACCAATGGAAGGGAGGAGGAACAAAGAAAGCAACTGCCCAAGAGTCCCATGATTCCAAAGAGCCCAGGGCTTCTGGCACTCTGGGTCCTTTCAATCACTACCAAAGTGTTCCAGGTGACTGTAATGGCTTTGGGGGTCTAGCACAGTGCTCTCCGAGAGGCACTGAGACCTGGCTACTCCAGTCCTGCCCTTTTTTCAAGAGGCCCCACCCCTTCTAGGAGAATGGAGTAGAGCCCCACCCACTCTGCCCAATGTACCTTTTGGTTCTGCTACCCTTTTCAAATCACAGATGACAAACTCCAGTTCATTCTTCCTTTCTCCGAGGAAAAATGTGAGAATATCTCTGTTAATATGTTGTTCTGGAGAAAAAAAAGGGGGGGGGGGGAACTGAGCATAAGGTTAAAAACAATGAGATCGGGGTAGATGTAGCCTCATGATTCAAAAAGTACCCTACACTAAATTGCCAAAGGGGCACAAACCAGCTGAAGCCGCATAGCAGCCTTAAAGCTGACCTAGTTATCAGGCTCAGACAGAGGAGAGGAGAGGAGAGGAGAGGAGAGGAGAGAGAGCATGAGAGTGGTGGCTTCTGTCCCCTGGGCCTGGACCTCACTTCCCAGGTCAGAAATCACAACCTGGCACATAGGGCTACAGTTCCACTCAGGTTTGTCCTGGCTGCCCTCCATCATGGTTTGAGTGAATGGCATTGCAACCTGGCACACAGGACCACAACAACACTCACTCAGATTTGGCCTGGATGCTCCTCTTTTGTGACTTGGATCTCAGGGTCACAGTACCACTGGGTTTGGTCCCGATGCCCCTTAGCCATGACAAAGGTGTGGCCAAATCAACTGCGAGTGGCACTGCAACCCTGTGAACTAGATCACCTCATCCCACAGCTGATGGGAGATCAAAGTGGGGCAGGCTTGCTCTCTACTCCCCTCTGACCAAGAGAAGTATGTCTGCCTGGTGTTTTTTTGTTGTTGTTGTTGCACCCTTGGTTTCATGATATTTTGGCTTCATGATGAGTGAGGCAGGAGAGGGGAGGAGACTAACAGAGCCATAAACTCTGCCGATAAATAAATCACACACACACGCCAACCAACCAACCAAACAAACAAACAAAACAAAAGAGAAAACAAAAAATCCCTTCCACCTGATATAAAAGTGACCAGAAATGAATGAAGGCCAATTAGTGGCCAATAATGTGCATGTTCTTTACTTCCCTGTAAATAACAAATCATGTCAAACCAATCTGACAGCTTTCTTTGATAGCATAATGAGTCTTGTGGGTAAGGGAGAAGCAGTGAACATAATATACCTAGACTTTAGTAAGGCATTTGATACAGTCTTGCATGATATTCTTCTCAATAAACTTGGCAAATACAACTTATATAGGGCTACTATAAAGTGGGTGCATAACTGGCTGGATTATGGGATATGATTATGGGATATGATTATGGGATGCATTAACAGGAGTGTTGTGAGCAAGACATGAGAAGTCATTCTTCTGTTCTACTCTGCACTGAATAGGACTCAGTTGGAATATTGTGTCCGGGACTGGGCACCACAATTCAAGAAAGATGTGGAGAAATTGGAGAAGGTCAACAGAAAAGCAACAAGAATGATTAAAGGCCTAGAGAACATGAACTATGAAGGAAGACTGAAAAGATTGGGCTTTTTTAGTTTGGAAAAGAGAAGACTGAGAGGGGGACACGATAGCAGTTTTCAGGTATCTAGAAAGTATCAATGAGGAGGGAAAAAAATTGGTCTCCTTGGCCTCTGATGATAGGACAAGCAGCAATGGGCTTAAACTGCAGCAAGGGAGGTTTAGGTTGGACATTAGGAAAAACTTCCTAACTGTCAGGGTGGTTAAACACTGGAATGAATTGCCTAGGAAGGTTGTGGAATCTCCATCTCAGGAGATATTTAAGAGTAGGTTAGATAAAAATCTATCAGGGATGGTCTAGATCAGTGGTTCCCAACCTGAGGTACGTGTACCCCCAGGGGGTACGAGAAGCTTGTCAAGGGGGTACGGGGAATATTTGGTAAATAACTAGATTATCCTAATTGAAATATTCCAAAAGTAGTAGTGTTAGTGAAAAAAGTTGTGGATTCTAGAGTCTAGAATTTATTTCCTTTCATATTGAATAGGGAGCACGGTAAGGTTTACAAAAAGCCAAGGGGGCATGGGGACCGAAAAAGGTTGGGAACCCCTAGTCTAGATGGTACTGGGTCCTGCCATGAGGGCAGGGGACTGGACTCGATGACTCTTGAGGTCCCTTCCAGTTCTAATGTTCTGTGATTCCCCGAAGACATGGAAAGTCCAAGTGTAACACTGACAAGCAGAACCAAAGCATCATTAACATGAGCCTCTACCGTCTGAGCTAAAAGCCAGCTGGCTCCCAGCTAAGGCTGTAGAGCAAACTCTCTTTGTAAGTGGTTCAAGTGCCACTATATGGCTCCCATGTACACCACACCCAGAAGGTGTGTGGGCTGCACATGCACAAAAGAATTTATAACAAAACTGTTGCCTTAACTCCTAAATGCTTATATACACACTTTTGCATGGTATCAGGGTCAAAGAGATTCCTGAGAATGGTTTAAGGCAATCAGAGATCCTCTAGCGGAAGAAAGCATCTTAAATTCCCTAATCTAAGTCTTATTATGTAGACAAGTTGTGAGATCCTTGCATAGCACTTGTACTTGAAAATGTTAAAGCCACTATCTGTCAAGCTGGAAATCTGACAATATGAGGAATCATTCACATATAGTGAAGAGGCACATTCTCAGTGGTAAAGTATCAATCATGTGGAATCCGACCTTCTCTGGTGTTTAACTTGCCAATATCTCTTTCCGATTCCCATCTATAGTATCCATTTTAACATACCCTTAAGGGTCAGGACCCAATATATAAGCTATTACTCAGGAAGTGAAGCTTGCTACAAGCTTTCATAATAACCCTCAATGTTCCAGAATTTGTAATTTAATACTATGTAGTTACAATCACTGTACTTTGCCTTTCCCATTTCTAGTAGCAGTGGATGGATAGGCAAATACCAATTATTAAAATATTTCTGATACAGTACATCCTGTGATAGGTTAGATAACAGAAATCCCTTTGGGGTAATCCTCTGCTTTGCTGATCAAACCACTAACACCCACCTTTCTGCCCTCTGGGACCAACGGCACTATTTTAGGGATATTTTAAGAGGAATAAGGGATCTTTCGGAAAAAGCTTTATTTTCCGAAAGATCCCCATCTAGACTGGCGCTTTATTCCGGCAAAGCCCCGAGCCAGAAAAAAGCAGCAGCCATGTTTATTCAAATGAAGCGGGGTGGATTTAAATCCCCGCTTCATTAGCAATTGCTGTACGTCTAATTTGCATCCCTTTTACGGAAAAGGGATTCAGTCTAGACACAGCCTTAGAGTTCTAGTTTGGATGTATAGGACAAACTCAACCTTTCACAGATGGTTGGTTTAAACACAATCATTAAGTATCTGAAGTATCACTAATGGTCCTCATTAGCACAGTAAGAATTATAAACAGATTTATACTTCATACTTCTAACTTCACATACAAGAATGATCCATGCACAAAGAGAGGATATACACATTCAGCAGATTGTAACATTAAAAGGATATGTCACATGAGGTATTTTATTTAAAGCATCTTTGAGTTATGCATATTTATATTCATAAGCCAATTTTCATAAAGCATGGGGGGCCATGACACATCTTCTTTGTGTAACATAACAAATAGCCCATTTAGTTTCCTGTTGTGTAATTATTTTATGTAACTGATGATTCTTGTGATCTTTCCATTTTCAAGTTAGCTACACCTTATTATGTCTGAAGATCCCAATGATAAATTATATTCTCATGCATCTATGGTAAAGTACATATCCTTAAGCTAAAGATTTGGCTATCAAAGAATTATTAAAAAAACATAGCAGATAATTATCTGTTTATGGGAGTTGTTTATCTCGGGATTATATTGGCTAGTTTCTTTATCTGTTCTTGTATACTATGGGGTAAATAATTATCCCACTGCTTCACACTCCCGCAAACTATTTGAAGGATGAATCTGAGCTGATGTTTTTTAAAGTTCTACAAATAATAATTCACTGCCACAAACTTCTCCATTAAGCATACTATTCTCTTTATAAAGTATATACTGCAGACTTTATTCTAGGAAACCTCCAAGAAGTGCAGCAGATCCAACGGAATGTAGAAGGTCCAAAGGCCCTTCTTTAGTGGGAGTAGGAACAAAATGAGGTAGCCTTGGAATCTGGGAGAAGCTGAAGAACCCAGGGGAACTGAGTTGCAGAAGATAGTAGAGAGAAATATTTTTGAAAAATGAAGAGTTTTAAAAATTGTTTTTCTAAGAGGTTTGTTGGGGATCATTATAAAAGACCACGATTGCAGCCTTCATTATGGATAGAAGAGCAATCCCTCCAATACATAGTTCAAAGATGTTAAACAAAAAGAAGCTAAATCCAAAATGTATCTTTTTCCAAAGTTTCCTATAGCCCCAAAAGACTTTAATTTGTTGAATAATTCATGCATTATAGACCATGTGTATAACATATTTCTGACTCATACGAGTTTATAATTTAATGTTTAATACAATGCCTCTTGGACTATAATTTCAGCTAAAAGCTATAATTTTAGTTAATTTTCCCAGGAGGGTCACTTGCTTCCCAATGTATAACTAATATATATTTAAATAGCATTTAGCTTCTTATAACCCCATCTGAAATTCTAGAAGTTAAGGTTATCATCTGTGTAAACTCACTATCCAGTTAGCTGGCATTACTCATTTCGATTGTCTAGTTTCCACTCACCACATCATATTATTTGCATGGAACATAATTTATGAGTCTGAATCAGATCTCCAAATGGTTTTATAGTGGACATTGTTGGTATTGCTCTGGTAAACCAGAAGTAACTACTTCTAAGTCAAATCAGAATCACATGAACAAGTTTCAAGTTAGTGTAATTACAATAACAAGATTTGGACATTTCTATCACTGGAATCAAAGCAGGATCACAGTAACTAGAAACAGAAAATCTGATTTAGACTCTGACCTATATCTTCAATAGACTATGTGTCAGCTATCAAATAGATGATATATTTAATTATAAATTCATATGTGGGCCAAAAATATTTGCAACTAACTAACACATCAGTACCATGGTTTTATGAGCCTTGCAGAGGACAAATGGTCATTTAGTTATCCCCATAAGGCTAATTTAGGAAATAAATATATTAATTTATTTAGGGGGCTTTGCGATAAGCCTGACCTGGCTATCAGAACAAGAAACCTCTGTTAGCTCTTTTGCACGTCTTGGATTCTGTTCACTCCAAATTGATAGATACAAAAAGGAGTTAGGAACTATTTATAAAAAGACTATATTGAAACTTCATTAGGTTCTCGTAAATACTCACCAACAGAGAATACTGGATTTAACAGGTCATTGTCTATGCCCTAGCGAGAAGCAGATTGTCATGGTTGCTAAGGGTAACCCTCAGTCTGAAGCCTGTGGACAGGCCAAAATGGAACAGCTGTGCAATGCAGAGCTCACACTGAGTGTGAAATATATGGTGACCGTACATTGACTAAATTTAAACAGAGAGGGCTATGTACTTCCCACCATGCTCAGCCCCAGCACTTAATTTGTATTTATAGCTGGCTTCTCTGCCATCTGTGCTTGCTGGCCTTCTCAGCATCTCAAAGGAATTGGAGTGGCATTGTTTGAAGATCTGATTAAATAGCCAGGAAAAAGTAATCCATCATTTATAAAGGGAAATGGAGACAGTTACAATAGTATCCCATGGCTCTTTAGGATTTTGTCTTCCATTTTCTCTTACTTTCATTCTAATCCAATGCCAAACATGCTAAACACTGACCAAAAGTACAAAATTTACTGACAGCATTCGAACATCTAGGTGGAAACAGTAATGAATTATCCCTTTTCCTTTACACTGATCCTATTGAGAAATTAAACTACATTATAATGCAAGATGGCCCCATTTCTCCAGGGTTGCAGCTGTCTAAATATATTCCAGAAGCAGGAGCTAAATGCAGGAATCAGCTTTAAAACTTAACCACCCCCATTAAAAACCCTCTATCCTGCCATTATGAGGATTAATAGAGATGAAGTTGTTTTGGGGCACTATTATATTGCTCTGGTCCCAGCTGCCCATGTGAAATACCGGTGGGGTTATGTGCTATGAATAGTTATTGTGCCAACGTCTTGTCTTTCAGCACCTTCTTATAGTCATGTTTCTCCCAAAGGAAAGGTAACACTGGTGCCACTGCACAGAGGGAGAGAAACACTCAGCTGGTTTGATTCTTCACTGTGCAGGTGAAGAGTGACAAGTGCATAAAGGCAACATAAAAAGTGATGAGCTATCCAGGGAGCACAAGTGTAGCTTGATCCTGCTGTGCAGCCATTCTGTCCATTAATAGCTGTGAGTTAGGCCCAAGAGGAAAGTTGCACAGGGAAGCCTCTTATTAGCACAATGAAGATGAATGTCATGCCTCTGTTCGGGGTTCCCATTCAGCAATATCCTTGCATGGCTGGACCCCCTGCTAGCAGGGCATAGTGCACAGCAAGGGGCTTACTGCTAAAGGGAGGTGGCTGGGGGAGGGGTTCTGGGAAGGGCTCTGTTGCTTTCCCAGGTGCTATTCATATTTTGTTCTGGATATGGGGTTGTTGGTGAAAGCATGAGTGTATGGAGGGATTGGATAGCAAGGGAATGGGGTGAAACAAACTGCTAAGAGGTTTAAAATGTAAGCTCTGTCAGTCATTCATCCTGGATTCAGGAAAAACAAAGAGCAAATATTGTCCCTGTTCTTCTTTTTTGCTTATCATGTGTACTTGTTTGTAAGGGAGTTGTAAGTCTCAGATCCCTGCAATAGTAACTACTTGGTGAGAAGCACTGTACAGAGCAGTTAACCTTAGTCATGCCCACATAGAGCTACTGCTTGCATTTTGCATTATAGTGCAACCATCTGGCATATCACTGCCCAAAGGACAAACGTCCACAGTATCAAAGCCTTTCTGGAAATCAACGGCCTTTAATAACATAATGCAGTTTTACTAAAGTCTTCCACATTAATGGTCTAAAACACTATTGCAGACAGACGTTCTATAGGAGAGTTATGGATCATTATTGGGGAACACCTGTTTTTCAAATGACAGCATAGTTTAAATAACACTTTACGATTTTAAAATGATTCTGTGTGTGCACTTTTCAAAGCAAGTTCTATAGCAGGTGCTATGAAATAAGTCAAGCGAGATGGTCAAAATGGTCCCTAATGACTTTAAAATCTATCAGTGACTATGAACTACCAACTTTCTACTTTTTCCAGTCCAGGTTAGGGTGTGAACAAAGTTTGACTACATTTACACTACATACTAGGAGTGGGAGTCCTTCCCAGTTTGCAATGACATCACTCTGCTAGCTCTCATCAAGACTGCATGCTAAAAATAGCAGCATAGTTGCGACTGCCTGAGCAGTCACCCAAAATATGTACCCAGGGGGTCCGGTGGGCTTGAACTGGGGACCTCTACTCCTTGCCACTACTAATCACTTGTTATACTACTGCAGCTGCACAATTATTTTTAGCACACTAACTCAATGAGAGCTAGCGTCAATATCTCTGTGTGGGCTAGAAATGACATCCCTAGCTCCAAGTGTAAACGTAGGTAAGATTTCTGAACATTCACTTCTTACAGCTTAATTAACAAATACAATAGAACCCAGTTCAAGTAAACAGTTATCCTACAGAACACAGAAAGCCTATTAAAGGCATTTATATGTATTTTGCCTTACCTGGTTTAAAATGAACAGTTTTATGTATTTAAGTTTACCATTCCATACAGAAACAAACTCCACCAGTTTTGGCACAAGAAAGGACAGCTTATAATACCCATTACATTATTTGAGTGCCACAAAAATATACTTTTCTTCTCATTGTACAAGAAATATCAGTGCTAAATTTCACGTACCTCTTCTCCTATAACAAATATTCTGAGTGCTCAATGTGGAGCCAAATAGTTTTTTTTTCCTCTATTCCATATAGGCTTTTTACCTTCCAGCCCGCTAACCCCCCTGGCCCTTTATCCCCAGCTTCTTCTCACATATCAGCAAGATGAACCCAGGGGTTGAATGGGAAGACATTGTCTTTGATTTTTCATGCAGAGATTCTGACCTCTGGTGTCACTTCTGGGATGCACCCAGCATCTGTAATTGTCCCAATAACAGAGCATCTCAAGGTTACACCAAGACAGACATGCATCTCCCCTAGTACTAAGAAGGAACAGGCTATTATAAGTTAAGCTATGCAACAAATATTTTTAACATGACTGAGAATAAAGGAGTGGGGGAGAGGGATTGAAATAGTAGCTGCCAAACTAGGATTTATGCTAATTGTATTAATTAATGATATGATTTTCTGTGTCCTTTGTAGCTTACCCGGCTCAGGGATGATTAGCTGTGCACTGGACTGTGCATTCCCAGCATCATTTTCAGCTACACACTGGTAAAAACCTTCATCTGACTTTACAAGGCCCAGGATCCGCAAGTTGCTGCCCCCCTAGAGAGACAAAGTGGGGAGGGAAGAGGAGGAAAATAATTAAACAAAACTGTCAAACTGAATGTCACTTACTAAGGAGCTTCAACAATATTTTATTTGTGAAACAAGAGCAGAAATTATTAAGGAAACCTTAGCGTGCATTCACGTTGTCTTTGTCTCCAGTGGAATGTAACAAAAGGCACATTCATCAGGAATGAACTGCACAGCTCTCTTGCAAGGATGGTACTTGTGCTATTAGGGTGAAATTCACATTGCTAGAGGAGGGCCAGCCCAACCCCCTATGCAACAGTTAAATGCTATACAGGTTGAACCTCTCTAGTCTGGCACTCTCTGGTTGGGCATCTTCTATGGTCTAGCATGATTTTAGTTAGCTGGATGTCCACTGATCATGGCCAAGTTTCCCATGGACCCAAACATTTTGTTTACAGCCACCAGTCCTGGTTCTCAATGTTCTGAGCAATTATTTAGCACAAATTTACCCCCACATGTCTTCTAAGAGCTTAGGAAGCAGTGGAAGTGTTGGTAATGCTCCTAGACAACTGACCCCCAAGATACAACAAATTCTCTAATTTGGCACTGGTCGGGTGTTGGTCTAGGTAGGTTCAATCTGTATGAAAATCTAAAGTGAGACTTAAGTGATGAATATGGCTTTGAATTGGCTCTTTGCACAGAGGAGATATAAAAAAATCCAACTTGTTGTACCTTCTGTATGAACAGTATTCTGAAGGCCAGATTTGACACCATAATATGAGACCCAAATAGCTGAAGCAAGAGAAAAGTCGTTCAGTGTTTGCTGCTGGTGGGCAGGATTTTTATTTGTAACTGCTACTAGAACAAGCAGAATTAACATGGCAAACACTAGAGTCCATGAGACAATTCTTTGCATAGGAAAATAGTATAGGAGCAATTCCACTGCTCTAAACATTTCTTCAGGAACTAAAAATTGAAAGGATAATTCCCTTCCACATTACAATAATAATAAAGGGACTTTCCATTCCTCAGCAAGTACACTTATTGAGGTCTGATCTTACTCACAACAAACAATGATGTTAAATAAACTAGCATGAATTTATTTAAGGGGGGACATGATAGCGGTTTTCAAATATCTAAAAGGGTGTCACAAGGAGGAAGGAGAAAATTTGTTCCTCTTCGTTTCTGAGGACAGGACAAGGAGTAATGGGCTTAAAGTGCAGCAGGGGAGGTTTAGATTGGACATTAGGAAAAAATTCCTAATTGTCAGGGTGGTCAAATATTGGAATAAATTGCCAAGGGAGGTGGTGGAATCTCCCTCTCTGGAGATATTTAAGAACAGGTTAGATAGACATCTGTCAGGGATGGTGTAGATGGAGCTTGGTCCTGCCTTGAGGGCGGGGGGCTGGACTCGATGACCTCTTGAGGTCCCTTCCAGTCCTATGATTCTATGATTCTATGTTTCCATATATTCGTATACGGGTAAATCTTTTCCACAACAGAAATATGGAAAAAAACAACCTATATTTATTAGAAGATGTTTAATTTGCATGAATGTAATCCATTTTACTGATTATAATGTTCATTCAGTAGGAAACAGACACTAAATATTGCAGTCTGATCTATGAATGAGCCATGCAAACTTTCTTGTACCAAAGACATCAAAAAGAAAAATATCTCATGGCCAGTGGATATTTTTATCATGCTGCAAAAATGACAGATATATTAGTACAGGATTTTCTGCAGCACTCTGCAGTGTCTCAACTCTGCTCCCATTGAATCAATGATAAAATTTTCCTTGACTTTCATGAGAGTAGTTAGGTCAATGTCTTTGAAAATTGCTCCATCAAGATTTAACTTTTAATATCTCATATATAATGTTATTTGTGTAATAAAAGATGGGAGCATCAAATGATAGGTGCTATGGTGAAAGTATTGTGCCTATGTCCAATCACCATTATCATTTTTAATTTAACTATGTTAAAAATAGTTTCCATTTGAAGAAAGTGATGGATCATCATTGAAAATGTGTTTAAAAACTGCCTGGAAAGCGATGTAGGGAGGGAATGCCAGTCAAATGTCGTAGCAGAGGCAGAAATATCGGGTTCATTTTTAACTCTTGTGGTTCCAAAGCAAATTACAAAAGGGAAGAAAACGCTGAGAAGCTGCAAGATCTGCTCAGTTCTGTTAATTCCAGGTGGCATTGTTAGTTCCCTTTAAGATCTGTATGTCTCTTATTTATGATTACCTAAAAATGTGTACAGCAGTGTGTACTTACAAAGCGGTTTTAGGATATTAAGACTTTTCCCCTTTGTCATAGTCTATTCCCATGGTTGCATTATGGCTTATAGGCTGTTTTTTCTAGCTACATTGGCATTTCCCCTTTGTTCATGCAGATGTGAGAAGCATTGCCGAACTCCATTGTAATTGTTGATCTGTTCCCTTCAAATTTAAATATATTTATATTTTTAAAAGAAAGACTAAGAAGTTGTACATTTAACAGTAACTACAATAGATGATTGGCCACTCTTGCATTCTTCATCTTCAGTTCCTTCCCTTTGGTTGTCATCTTCTTCTAACTTATGACTGAGTGTGTAATTTCCATGGAGCATGGATCAATCATTTTTTGTGACACTAATTGCGTCAATAATAGGTTATGATAAATAAATAAATTAATTAAATAAATAATGTGACATGGTGCTCTGGTCAATGTTCTCTGGTTCAGAAGATCCTAAACAAAAATCTAAACCATTGAATGAAAGAGTCAGGCCTGATCCAGATCCCAGTGAAATTAGTGGGAAATCATCAGTGAGCACTCTGATGCCATATCCCCTTAGTCCACAAGAAGGCAGGAGAGATTTGATCTGTTTTGCTCAGTTGTTTCCTGTGTCTGCTAAATGAGTTAAAACCCTGTTTATTAACAGAACAAGCAAATTAGAAATATAAACATATTGTAAAACAAGTCAAATACTGAAATTGCAATGACAAAAGTCAGATAATTACCACTATTTGAAAATAATCACTAGGAATGACCACTTCTCCGTTCTTGATCCAATCCACGGTAGGGATAGGCTTACCAGAGACAGCACATTCAAACTCAATGTCCATTCTTTCATAGGCATAGAGGTTTGAAGGATGATTTATAAACCATGGAGGAACTGCAAGGAGAGAGATAAAAACCAAAGCAAGTTGTGAGTAGATATGAATGCACTTTTAGCAATCCAATAATTTAATATTAGACAGAAATAGGAAACATATTTTCAAAACAAATTATTTCCCCAAGCACACAGTTTGTTTTAAATAGTAAATACCAGTAAAATAATTTATTTTAGTGAACACAGTTTAATAGGGTTTTTTGCTTGTTTGTTTGTTTGTTTGTTTGTTTGTTTTTTTAAAAATGAAAGCTTAAAAACCCAGTATGGAGAGCATATAAGATTTGGATGAAATATACACAATAAGCACCTTAAGTAACCAAGGAGCTGATCCAAAGCTCAGTAGATCAGGTACCAAAAGCATGCACAAAAATGAAATGCATAGTAATATGCAGGGAGGTAGCTTTTACCCAAGAAGACTATCAGCACAGAATGAAGTGTATTTAGTCCTGAGAAAACAGTTTCATATCAAGGAAGTGAAACTTGTGACTGTATTTACAAAATTTGAGGATTTAACTAATAAGAATGAATGGTGTCCATGATGATAGAAAGAAGAAGCAATCTGGATAATCTTTGCTGAGGACAAATTCTTATTAAAACAGCAATTATCTGTTGCCTTGTATTACTATAATGTATTCCCACTTTTGCAGTATGGTATACGATATGCTAATTTAATTTAATTTAATCATTACCATAATACTGGTATGATGGAGATTTGCAATTTGAGGAAAACTGCTAATAACATCAAATTTCTAATGAGCTCCCTGTCACACACACACACACAAAACACCACAATTCACGTACAGATCATCAGCTTTCACAGGGGAACAATGTTCACTGTTTTGAATATTCATAGTTGCTAGGAAGCAAGATTAGATTCATTCCTACGTAGCATCCATGACGTCTCCTTTGAACAGAAAATACAATTGTATTTCTTAAGCAATTATTTCCGATGTCTGATTTATAATATATCTAAATCCATTAAAAGAGGGGAGAAACAAAAATTGACATGAAAAGATTGTTAAGATTGCAAAGTCAAACACTGAAGAGTTAGGTTGCTTGTGCAATTTTACTCTTTGTGCTTACACATTATGGTTCTCTCTTTAATTAAATAACCACAGGTCACCTGCTTCTTTCAGTGCACAGACTGGAGAAGACTTACTTTATTTGCTATTATTCATTATTTTGTTTTCTGCTCATTGTTCAATATGTGGTGCTATGCCTTGTTGTTATTTATTTCGTGTACACAATCCAATCAAGCCAAGCCACCATGTTATTGTCAATGATATTCTAGGCATTAAGACCTCCAGGAAATAGAGAATCATTTTACAGTTCTCAACAACATGTGTTATAGCTTGTGGATGCTCATATTGACATAGTGGACTCCTTAAAACACCTCCAAAATTCCGCTGCAGCCTAGTTTACTGAATACTATTCAAATCCAGGTCTCCAGACAGAATTACAAATTTCCTCAAGCACTTTTCTATAGCACTCATCACTAGAGTTTTTGAGTGCCTCAAATTAATTACTTAATGTTTATAATATTCCTGTGAGGTGAGGATAGAGTATCCCCATTTCACAGACGGATATCCGTGAAACCTGGAAATTAAAGGTAAAAATTTGGTTTCCTGACTTACAGCATGCCTAGGATCTAATTTTTTTCAGCATATACAGCACTATTGTATTTTACATTTTAAAACTCAAATCTGATGGACATCGTTTGAAGTTGTGAGTGCTCAGCACATCAACAAATTAAACTTCAGGGTTGTAAGTTGGCCACCCAGAAAATGAAGAACAACTGTGACCACCTGTAAAAGTTTTGCTTAAGTGACTTGTCCAAAAATCACATTGGAAATCTGTGGCAGTCAGAAATAGAATCCAATTCTCCAGGGTGACATTTAATTGTCTTAACCATGACTTAACTTTTTCTTTCTGAAATCTCCTGCCTCACTCAATACATACCTTCAACTTGTGCAACAAAAGAAGTAACATTGTTATTCAGGAATCATGTACCTCATTCCAGGGTAATATTATCGAGGAGTTATAGACTTTTCTGCCCAGGCCCCTTCCAACCCTCAGAATCTTTCAATGCCGACTTTCCCCAAGCTATAGCAGCAAATCTTATCACACCTGATAAATTCACTACATCTAACATACCACTTTGATATAATGTATTCACAGATCCTGTCATTAAGGCATTAGATGAAAGCCACAGAGAAACACTAGTCATCATAAACATTGTAAGATATGTGTACTGATGTGGTATGTACAAAGTCGTGCATATCTAATAAAATATATTTAAAATCAGGTAATAAGGCAAAGCTTTTCTGCCTGACAAAAGCATGTCTATTTGCCTACTCCCATTTTAATGTAAATTGAGCATTATAAGCCAAACACAAGGAGAACTACATTTGCACTCCGAGTCACAGTGAGCATATGACATCACCATGGGGGTCAACACACAGGAAAGCACATAACAGAAGGGTGCTTTAAAGGTTTACTGGACTATAACTAGAGCATAACTAAAACACTTTGTTGTCCATCCCGTGAATGCTGTGGGTTGTGCATGAAACGTCAGTCCTGGTTATGACTGAAAACTAGAAGCTCCGCAACAGACTCAATTCTTGGGACAAAATATACTTTATTAAATAGGAAAGGTGACCATTAATAAGAGTAAACCAAGGATTGCATTTTATGTTTTATTTTATATGTCTAACCATTTCTGTTATTATCTGAGGGGCCATCTAAGGATGGAACAAACTCCTGCAGCATGTCAGAACCACCACAGATCTCACCATTTTTCATTCCAAGCGCCAAACAGTCTTTAATAAAAACACACACCTGTGGACATTTTTGTTAATCTACATGATATGTTCCTCCTCACAAGAGGGAGAAAGAAACAATTACATGGGACAGATGCTTCTTTTTAAATGTACTCTTGGGCAGCCATCTGTACCCCAGTGATGGATTCAAATAGAAAATGGGTTCTTCTCTCCATCCCCCTTTTCTCCTCTTTCTAACTTCTTTAATTTTCCTATTTTTTCTGTTGTTTTCAAGATGAAACACAATTCAATCTCCCAAAATATTAGCAGGTGAATGGCAGAGATACAGGTACATGCAATACTGTAAATTGTTTTAATACACAGGATTGTTGAACAGAGAACAGAAATATCATATCAACCAGTGTATAATATAAAAAGAGCTAGTAGCATCCACCATCTTTAATTTTGTGAAAGCTTCTTAGCATCAATTTCCTGTCATGCTTACCAAAATACAGGTGTGATATTGTATAGTTGTAGATAAGGTATTTATTTTAATCCTTCACCAATTACGTAGTCATGGTGATAAATTAAACTAAACTGATTCCAAATCACAAATTCATGGCCAGAAATAAATTGACCCCAAGTCCAGAAAACTTCTATTTCTAATCTCATGCACCTCATATTCCTGAGGCAATAATATTTACTTGCTAAAAAGCAGTGAAAAATCACTTTTCAATTAATTTTAGGAACACTGAACCAGTGTTCTGAATGAATGAGGAACAAGAATCTTTTAGAACTTCCCCATTCAAATCTGTAGTGTTGCATAAAAAAGCCTCCGCCTGAGCTTACTTGATTTATATACATGGATTTTCTAAAGCTATACCAAACTGTAAGGTCTAAGGTTTTAAACTTCAACTTATTGTGATCTTTGTCAAATTTTGTAATCTGTGTAACTCTCAGAAATTTACTGTAAGCTGCAACTTTGTAACTCTCATTCACCTTGCCTGTAACTTTCCCTAAGCTGCAGATTCTCCCCTGGGTGAATGGAGAGAGAGTGTGAGTGTGAGAGTATGTTTGAAGAAGGCTTGGAACAATGGAGCACATTTCAATGAGTCATCACACTATGGGCATGCTCCCTTCTGGATAAAAGGAAATCTGGGCATGCTTCCTGATGATGAGGTGAATGAGCCACAGGAGCCATTCAGACACTATATAAAGAAAGGAAGCACATGTAAGACTCTTTTTCCTTCCCCTGCTCCTGAGAAGCTCCTCTCCAGTGTCTTCTCCTCCTGACCAGCTTCCCCAGCCATGATGAGCAGACAGACCCTCCAGGATACACATGCTTTGGCTCCTTCTGCAACCCATGTGTCTGTGTAAGTGTGTGAGTGCCTGAGGGCAGGAATGAATGGGCATGAATGAGTGTATGAATGGAGGTGTGTGTGTGTGTGTGTGTGTGTGTGTGTGAGAGAGACAGAGAGAGAGAGAGAGATTCTATATTCTTTAGTTTAAACCTTACTCCTCTTTAGTTTTACCTAGTGGAAATAAACCCATACTAGTTTAACCTTGGGTGGTCTCCAATGAGAATATATTTGGGGTAACATGTAGAAAGGGACCAAGATGAGGGAGAGCCACAAGGCTGCTCTCAAGAATAATTCTGGAGAGCTTTTCTAATTATACCAGCAAATAGTCTTGTACAACCGAGTTGTAACAATATGACTTTTCTGTAGCCATGTTGGAAGGCCTGTGCTAGGCCTGAACCAAAGCCGCCTGCTGTAGCCAGACTGAAGAGTAGCAGCCATTACTGTAAGGCCTGGAGTCACATACTCACAGTTCCATCTAAATTGTATTACAAAGTGTCACACCAGGCTGTGAGGAGGGACTTTGTTCTGATAGCTCCCCCACTGTCACCAGATAAAGAAATAGATCTCTAGATGGGTAAAGAAATTTGTGCGTAACACCATTCTGTCTGGCAAGAAACAACTTATCAATAGAGGACGTTGTGGAATCCTCATCCTACGAGGATTGTCACTATACTTTCCTACTGTTTGACTGTGTGATCTCTGTCTGGTTTGTAACTGTTTCTGTCTGCAGTATACAGGCAGTCCCTGACTTACGCGGATTCGACTTACGTCGGATCCGCAGTTACGAACGGGGCTCGCCCCGGAGGACACGGACTGCGGGACCTCACGGTCCTGCTGCCCGTGTACTCTGGGGCTTTCTCCGCGTCTCCCTGGTCTGCAGACCAGGAAGACGCGGAGCAAAGCCGAGGAGGGGCTCGGGCAGCGGGGCAGCCCAGGCGTGCCTGGGCTGCCCGAGGCCCCCGCGGCTTTGCAAAGCCTCAGGGGAAGCCGGCAGCGGGACAGCCCAGACGCCCCACGGATGTCCCGCTGCTGGCGTCCTCAGAGGCTTTGCTCCCCGTCTTCCTGGTCTGCTGGTCTTCAGCAGACCAAGCAGGCTGGGAGCAAAGCCGCGGAGGACCCAGGCGGCGGACCGTGGTGCATCTCGGTCCGCCCCCGCGTCTTCCTGGTCAGCTAGTACGCCCCCCCCCCAGCAGATTAGGCTTTTCTCCAGACGCCTGTGGCAGAGCAGCTGGGGCGCTGTCGGTTGGTCCCGCAGCACCGCTCTGGGCGCTACTGGACCAACCCGGCAGCACCCCAGCTGCTCTGCCCCAGGCGTCCTGATTCAGCCGCTGCTGGTCAGTTTCAGCAGCGGCTGAATCAGGACGCCTGGGGCAGAGCAGATGGGGTGCTGCTGGATTGGTCCAGTAGCGCTGAGGAGCGGCGCTACTGGAGCAACCAAGCAGCACCCCAGCTGCTCTGCCCCAGGCGTCCCCAAGTCAGCTGCTGCTGAAACTGACCAGCGCTGACTACAGGAAGCCCCAGGCAGAGTTGCTCTGCCCCGGGCTTCCTGGAATCAGCTGCTGATCAGTTTCAGCAGCAGCTGACTTGGGGACGCTTGGGGTTCTTAAGTTGATTCTGTATGTAAGTCAGAACTGGCGGTCAGTTTCAGCAGCGGCTGAATCTGGACGCCAGTTCCGACTTACATACAGATTCAACTTAAGAACAAACCTACAGTCCCTATCTTGTACGTAACCCGGGGACTGCCTGTAATTAATTTTGCTAGGTGTAAATCAATGAAGGTTGTCGGGTATGATTGGTTAGGTAATTTTGTTATGATTGATTAGTAAAATTATACTAAAATAATTGATTAAGATATAGCTAAGCAAGACTCGGTTTTCATTATATAAACAGGGGCTCAAAAAGGAAAAGGGGAAGATCATCAGAAGTACTAAAGGAAGAAAAGGCTGGAAGAGGACCAAGAGGAGGGTGGAAGACCTGGAAAAGAAGAACTCACCTCTGAGACACACCCTAAGACCAGAGAGACTGACATTGCTTGGCCAACAGGGGACGTCTGCCTGCCTTTATCAGGATTGGCGAACATGACACTGTGCGCTTAACATGTGCATTTTGCTTCTTTGTGAATTGTCAATAAATAGAGGATAAGGATATTACTGTGTGAGGCTTTTTCAATGGCGAAAGATCCTGCCAACCCGCGGGTTGTTACACCATGAGCCCTAGGAATTGGGTAAGGGTGAGTGTATAAATTAATAGTGTTGCGCCTTGAGCCCTAGGAACTGGGTAAAGGTGTGTGTCTCTACAGTGTGGAAGGGATAGAGAAATTTGTGCGGGTAACAGAGTCAAGAATAGATGTTCGTGTGTTTTGCCCACTTGTAAGTAATAAGAAACTATGTTTTAATTCTGGTCTAAGAAGTGGCATCAGTGAACCGAAGGCCACTTTTTTCCACTCCAGCTTCTGTTCTTTAGTCTATGTAATGAATTTCCATTGGTTTGAAATCGCAAGTTTTCCCACCTGCATTTCAGAATGATCCACTGAAACATCTCACCATAGCACTGTAAAATGATATATCGTGTACAACAGACAGCTTACAATGTAACATATGTTTTGCTCTATACAGCGGAAATATTCAGCAGCATGTGGGCAGTTAATATCACAGTCATAGAGTATTATCTAGTGGGTAGGTAAATGGACTGGACTTCTATTTATCTTGACAGCTGTACTATTGATTCACTTTGTTGCCCAGAACAAATGACATATGCTCTCTATTGGTGTTTACCCATATATATGTAGGGAGTGTGGAGGGAGGATGTTTTTTGTTTGCCTAAAGAAGTGGTACGAACTTTTGTTACTTAAACAGATAAAGCATTTTTGGATCCTGAGATGAAAGATGCACAATGTTGCTAGTATGAGAACTGCTGGGATTTTTTTTTCTACAATTGCTCTTCTTCCTAAAAGTCATTGCACACTTTAAAAAATCCCTATGCTGTATTCTGTCGATGTGTTTTACGTGTGTGTGTGTGTGTGAGGAACTTGACATAGTTCACAGTATGGTGCACCCAATGTGAGTTTGTGAAAAAGAAAGGATCTGTTCCTATATGCAGTCTGCAATTTCCCAGTATTCAGCCTTTCACAGATATATAAGCCCAGGACATGTTTGAAGCTTTAGGATTTCCATGCAGCTTATAAAAGGAGAGTTAATAAAATGACTAGTTCCTCCTGACTGGTACTTTCTGCTGTCTTGGTGCAGTGGGAGAACATGGTAGGGCTGTCTCAAATAGAATATCAAGTACTTCAAAGGTAGCACGCCAAGTCCCCAAGGCAGCCCCCAAATGACATTTTGCCTTATCCAACTCACACCTTCAGCAGCACCGAAGCAGTTAATTTATTACCAAAATTAGGACTTTCAGAACAGTTACTGTCACTGTTCTTGCCAATCAGAAAATCTGACGTATCTTATCATTGGAAAAAGTTCAGAAAAGGGCAACAAAAATGATTAGGGGTTTATAACAGGTACCATATGAAGAGAGATTAAAAAGACTGACTTTTCAATTTAGAAAAGAGGAGATTAAGGAGGGATATGATAGAGGTATATAAAATCATGATTGGTGTGGAGAAAGTGAATAAGGAAAAGATATTTACTTCCTCCCCTAACAGAAGAACCAAGGGTCACCAAATGAAACTAATAGGTAGCGGGTTTAAAACAAACAAAAGCAAGTACTTTTCCATGCAGCGCACAGTCAACCTGTGGAACTCCTTCCCAGAGGATGTTGTTAAGGTCAGGACTTTAACAGAGTTTGAAAAAAAGCTAGTTAAATTCATGGAGGATAGGTCCTTTAATGGCTATTAGCCAGGATGAGTAGGAATGGTGTCCCAAACCTCTCTTTGCCAGAGGCTAGGAATGGGTGAAACGGAAGGGATCACTTGATGATACCATAAATTAGCGAATATAACACGCATCCAAGTATAACAGTCACTCATGTATTACCCGCAGTTTTTCTATCGCATGTAAAAAATATATTAGAATACCCGCGGACATAGAATCATAGAATCATAGAACTGGAAGAGACCTCAGAAGGTCATCAAGTTAGGCCCCTTGCCCAAGGCTGAACCAATCCAAACTAAATCAAACCAGCCAGGGCTTTGTCAAGCCGAGACTTAAAAATCTCTAGGGATGGAGATTCCACTACAGTGGAATCCGGATTAACCCACTTTGTCCCACTGCCGCTGCTGCCGGGATGCTTCCAGGCTGGAGCAGCAGCTTCTCCTAGGCTGTGTCCAGACTCAGGGGTTTTTTTGGGAAAAGTAGCCTTTTCCCGAAAAAACTTCCCCTGCGTCCAGACTCAAGCCGCGTTCTTTCGAAATTATTTCGAAAGGACGCGGCTTTTCTTTCGATGGCGGTAAACCTCGTTTCACGAGGAAGAACGCCTTCTTTCGAAAGTTCCTCTTTCAAAAGAAGGCGTTCTTCAATGTAAATAGGGCTTCCTCGAAAGAGAGCATCCAGACTCGCTGGGTGCTCTCTTTCGAAAAAGCGGATTGCTCTTTCGAAAGATCCGCCTGCAGTCTAGACGCGATCTTTCGAAAGAGGCTCTTTCGAAAGATGCTTTCGAAAGAGCCTCTTTCGAAAGAAGCCTGCAGTCTAGACATAGCCCTAGAGAGCAAGGGAACAACTGATGCCGCTCCTGCGGGGGACGGATGATAGGGACTCTACTGTACTTCCGTAGGTAATCCATTCCAGTGCTTCACCATCCTCCTAGTGAAATAGTTTTTCCTAATATCCAACCTGGACCTCTCCCACCACAACTTGAGAACATTCTTCCTTGTTCTACCATCTGTCACTACTGAGAACAGCCTTTCTCCAGCCTCTTTGGAATCTCCCTTCAGGAAGTTGAACGCTGCTATCAAATCCCCCCTCACTCTTTGCTTCTGCAGACTAA